>NC_068935.1:52622723-53872723 GCF_023091745.1 Budorcas taxicolor
ATAGTTTCTGGTCTTATGTTTAGATCTTTAATCCATTTTGAGTTTATTTTTGTGTATGGTGTTAGAAAGTGTTCCAGATTTATTCTTTTACAAGTGGTTGACCAGTTTTCCCAACACCACTTGTTAAAGAGATTGTCTTTTCTCCACTGTATATTCTTGCCTCCATTGTCAAAGATAATGTGTCCATAGGTGCATGGATTTATCTCTGGGCTTTCTATTTTGTTCCATTGATGTATATTTCTGTCTTTGTGCCAGTACCATACTGTCTTGATGACTGTGGCTTTGTAGTAGAGCCTGAAGTCAGGCAGGTTGATTCCTCCAGTTCCACTCTTCTTTCTCAAGATGGCTTTGGCTATTCGAGGTTTTTTGTATTTCCGTATGAATTGTGAAATTATTTGTTCTAGCTCAAGATTGCTTTGGGTAGTATACTTATTTTCACTATATTGATTCTTCCAATCCATGAACAGGGTACATTTCTCCATCTATTAGTGTTCTATTTTATTTCTTTCACCAGTGTTTTATAGTTTTCTATATATAGGTCTTTTGTTTCTTTAGGTAGATATATTCCTAAGTATTTTATTCTTTTTTGTTGCAGTGGTGAATGGAATGGTTTCTTTACAGCCTTCAGAATGGGAGAAAATAATAGCAAACGAAGCAACTGAAAAAGAATTAATCTCAAAAATATACAAGAAACTCCTGTAGCTCAATTCCAGAAAAATAAAAGACCCAATCAAAAAATGGGCCAAAGAACTAAACAGATATTTCTCCAAAGAAAACATACAGATGGTAACAAACACATGAAAAGATGCTCAACATCACTCATTATCAGATAAATGCAAATCAAAACCACAATGAGGTACAATTTCATGCCAGTCAGAATGGCTGCTATCCAAAAATCTACAAGCAATAAATGTTGGAGAGGGTGTGGAGAAAAGGGAACTCTCTTACACTGTTGGTGGGAATGCAAACTATTACTGCCACTACGGGGAAGAGTGTGGAGATTCCTTAAAAAACTGGAAATAGAACTGCCTTATGACCCAGCAATCCCACTGTTGGGCATACACACTGAGGAAACCAGAATTGAAGAGACACGTGTACCCGAATGTTCATCGCAACACTGTTTATAATAGCCAGGACATAGAAGCAACCTAGGTGTCCATCAGCAGATGAATGGCTAAGAAAGCTGTGGTACATATACACAATGAAGTATTACTCGGCCATTAAAATGAATACATTTGAATCAGTTCTAATGAGGTGGGTGAAACTGGAGCCTATTATACAGAGTGAAGTAAGCCAGAAAGAAAAACACCAATACAGTATACTAACGCATATATATGGAATTAGAAAGATGATAATGATAACCCTATATGTGAGACAGCAAAAGATACACAGATGTATAGAACAGTCTTTTGGACTCTGGGAGAGGGTGACGGTGGGATGGTTTGGGAGAATGGCATTGAAACTTGTATATTATCATATGTGAAATGAATTGCCAGTCCAAGTTCGATGCATGAGACAGGATGCTTGGGGCTCGTGCACTGGGGTGACCCAGAGGGATGGTATGGGGAGGGAGGTGGGGGGGGGGTGTTCAGAGTGGGGAACACGTGTACACCTGTAGCAGACTCATGTCAATGTATGGTAAAACCATGTCGATGTATGGTAAAACCATGTCGATGTATGGTAAAACCAAAACAATATTGTAATTAACCTCCAATTAAAATAAATAAATTTATATTTTAAAAAACTGTAAAAAAAATTTAAAAAATAAAGCATGCTTGTGGTACCTATTAATTACATGGCTAAGAAGTGTCTGTTTATAACTTTATTTTTTTTTCTTAAATCATATATCATAGATTTTTCTATACTTTTATTTTTGTGATATGCTTCATTTCCTCTTTGTCTCACTCCCATAATTAGTTTATTTAAAATTTACTGAGAACTTACATATGTGTTTAGCCTGAAAATAACAGTGAAAATGAGTTACTTCTTTTGAGAAAGCCATTCTAACAAGTTCTTCCAAGGGTATGCTCTTCTTCCTCTCAAGTTTAATCCTTCATTCCTACTCTTTCAACAGAATTAAAACTACCAAAGTAATGAATTTGGAAGAGGGAGATACATTGAGTCTATGCAGATATCTTGTTTCTCTTAAAACTTTTGCCAACTAACGTTACATTTCATAGTGGATTGTGCCTAATACAATTATCATTGTTGTTCTAATGGTGAGCATCTATACTTTGCATTCCTTCTACATTTATTAATTGGAATTGCTTTGTAAGCAAGAGTTGTCTTTTCACCACCATTCATTTGTGATTCAGTCATTTATATCAGCATGCCTCATGAATACTAACTTTATTCTTTGGGTTTTAATCTAAAACTACCATTATTTTATTTTTCACATTGTTTCACCTTTGGTCATTTGGATCTCTTCTAAATTGGCACCTTTGTCCTTTCGACATTACCCTTCATCCACTCCCCTCTCCTTTTTTGTATATCTGTGCTTTCTGGCATCACAGGATGTTGTCTAGGTGTATCACCAAGCCCTGGAATTAACCATCACTCAGGAAACCCTGGCTTTTTAAATTAAGGAATGCCATTTAAAGACCAAAACCTGGGAACTAGGTAAATGTGTTGCTGCTGGTTTGTCATTGTTTCTAGGTCCCATAGGCAGACAGAGCTGTGAATTAAATGTTTGCAAACTGATTCAAGTGTACAAAATATATATTTATCTATGTATTTATGTAGCTATATATATACTGAAATGAACATGAGTTTCTTAATGATATTTCCAACTCTTAATCCACCACCACACAAATCATTATAGCAATTCCTTCTTTGACAATGAGAAACTTGGCTCTCATTACTTATTTTTATTTATTTATTTTTGGCTGTGCTGGATCTTTGCTGCTTCCCGGGTTTTTCTCTAGTTGAAGTGAGCAGAGGTTACTCTCTGGTTGTGGTGCCTGGGTTTTTCATTGCAGTGTCTTCTCTTGTTGCTGAGCATGGGCTCTAGGGTGCTTGGACTCAGTAGTTGTGGCACACAGGCTTAGTTGCCCTGTGGCATGTGGGATCCTCCTGGATCAGGGATCAAACCTGTGTCTCCTGCTTTGGCAGGCAGATACTTTACCACTGAGCCACCAGGGAAGCCCTATTTATTTTTTAAAACCTAGTATAGTGTACAGCAATTTCAGATGTGAGAGTACAAGGCTTGAGTGCAAATGTTTTCTCTTTAACTTTATGATATCCAGCCAAAACATTGTTTTCCAAGGTTTCTAAAGTCAACTCCTTTCTTCCTTGCCTCCTTCAGTATGGTTAATACAGTTAGGTTTATTTATTACAGTCTTCATTCCATCTTTAAAAAAAATTATGTATTATTTATTTATATGGTTGCACTGGGTCTCAGTTGTGGCACATGGGATCTTTGATATTCACTGTGGCATGCAAACTCTTAGTTGTGGCATGTGGGAACTAGTTCCCCAACCAGGGATTGAATCCAGGTAGCTGCATTGCAGCTCAGAGTCTTACCCACTGGAACACCAGAGAAGCCCTGCATTCCATCTTGAGTTTCTATGACATCTTGGCTTTGATTTTTAAAAATTTTACACTAAAATTCAATTTTTGTAGTGTATGATTCTAAGTGTTTTGACAAATGCACAGATTTGTGTATCCACTCTCATAGTACTATAAAGAACAGGTCTCATGCAACAAAAAATTTAGCTTGTGCACCAGACCACCTGACCTGCCTCTTGAGAAATCTGTATACAGGTCAGGAAGCAACAGTTAGAACTGGACATGAAACAACAGACTGGTTCCAAATAGGAAAAGTAGTGCATCAATGCTGTATATTGTCACCCTGTTTATTTAACTTCTATGCAGAGTACATCATGAGAAACGCTGGACTGGAAGAAACACAAGCTGGAATCAAGATTGCCAGGAGAAATATCAATAACCTCAGATATGCAGATGACATCACCCTATGGCAGAAAGTGAAGAGGAACTAAAAAGCCTCTTGATGAAAGTGTAAGAGGAGGGTGAAAATGTTGGCTTGAAGCTCAACATTCAGAAAACAAAGATCATGGCATCCGGTCCCATGACTTTATAGGAAATAGATGGGGAAACAGTGGAAACAGTGTCAGACTTTATTTTTTTGGGCTCCAATATCACTGCAGATGGTGACTGCAGCCATGAAATTAAAAGACGCTTACTCCTTGGAAGGAAATTTATGACCAACCTAGATAGCATATTCAAAAGCAGAGACATTACTTTGCCAACAAAGGTCCGTCTAGTCAAGGCTATGGTTTTTCCAGTGGTCATGTGTGGATGTGAGAGTTGGACTGTGAAGAGAGCTGAGCTCCAAAGAATTGATGCTTTTGAACTGTGGTGTTGGAGAAGACTCTTGAGAGTCCCTTGGACTGCAAGGAGAGCCAACCAGTCCATTCTGAAGGAGATCAGCCCTGGGATTTCTTTGGAAAGAATGATGCTAAAGCTGAAACTCCAGTACTTTGGCCACCTCATGCAAAGTGTTGACTCATTGGAAAAATCTCTGATGCTGGGAGGGATTGGGGGCAGGAGGAGAAGGGGACGACAGAGGATGAGATGGCTGGATGGCATCACGGACTTGATGGACGTGAGTCTGAGTGAACTCCGGAAGTTGGTGATGGGCTGGGAGGCCTGGTGTGCTGTGATTCATGGGGTCGCAAAGAGTCGGACACGACTGAGCGACTGAACTGAACTGAAACTCTAGTACTTTGGCCAACTCGTGCGAAGAGTTGACTCACTGGAAAAAACTCTGATGCTGGGAGGGATTGGGGGCAGGAAGAAAAGAGGACGACAGAGGATGAGATGGCTGGATGGCATCACTGACTCGATGGACGTGAGTTTGAGTGAACTCTGGGAGATGGTGATGGACAGGGAGGCATACTGCGCACTGAGATTCATGGGGTCGCAGAGTCGGACATGTCTGAGTGACTGAACTGAACTGAACTTAACCCATTGTAGCCTACCTCCTTTCCCCAGTCCCTGAGAGTCCCTGGTCCTGTTTTCCATTCCTACACATTTGCCTTTTTCAGAATGCCATCTAAATTGAACAATACCATATGTGGCTGTTTTTTATGGCTTCTTTCAATTAGAAAAATACATTTGAAAACCATCCATTTTGTTGCATAGACCAATGGTTCCTTCCCTTTTATCTCAGAATAGTTTTGTATGTTATGAATGTACTGTAGTTTGGTCATACATTAACTTGTTAAGAGACAAATGGTTTGTTTTCAGATTTTGGTGATTATGAATGAAGCTGCTATAAACATCCTTGTACAGGATGTTTTTGTGTGAACATAAGTTGTCAATTCCTTGGGTAAATACCTAGGAGGGGGTGCTGGGTCATATGGTAAGTGTTTGTTTTACTTTGTAAGAAAAAGCTAAATTTTACATTATCCAACAACTGTGTGTTAAGAATTACAGATACTCCTCATCCTTAACAGTATTTCTTTCTTTTATTTTTTGTCTTTTAATCAACGTGTGTGTGTGTGTGTGCGTGTGTGTGTGCATGCACGCTAAGTTACTAAGCTGTGTCTGACTCTTTACAACCCCATGGATTGTAGCCCACCAGGCTCAGACTCTGTCCATGGATTTCCTAGGCAAGAATATTGGAGTGGGTTGCCACTTCCTTCTCCAGTAAACATGTAGTGATACCTTACTATGGTTTTAACTTTCATTTCCATAATGAATAACAGTGCTGAATAACTTTTCCAATGCTCATTTTCAATCCATATATCTTCTTTGGTAAAATGCCTGTTCAGATTTTTGACCCATTTATGGGTTTTGTTGTTATTTTGTTTTGTTAAGATTACTCCACCATCCAAATTTTTAAATTGAAGTATTGTTGATGTACACTATTATGCTAGTTTCCAGTGTACAATATAGTGATTTTGCATTTAAATACATTATGAAATGATCACCACATGTCATTGCTGAATTTTAACTGAACTCTCTATTACTTAGGTAATATGTAATCACATAATTAAATGCCATTTGCAAATGTTTTTCTCAATCTGCTGCTTGTCTTTTTATCCCATTATCAGGATTTTTGCAGAGCAAAAATTTTTAATTTTCATAAAGTCCAATTTATGAATCTATTATTTGATGTTTTTGCTTTTGGTATTTTATCTAAAGGCTCTTTGGCTAACCTGAGGTCCCACAAAATTCTAGTTGCTTTTTGTGTATTTTTCACAGCATGTGGTAATGTTCATTTTTATACTTATAAAATGTCCTATTGTTCCACCAACTTTGTTGAAAAGGTTATCTATTGAGTTGCCTTTGCATTTTTGTTAAACGTCAATTGAATGTGTGTGTCCCTTGACACTGGGATTGTCATTTGTTACTTTGATAAAAGTGTGGATTCTGGTGCTAACACTATAGTGTACACTGTAGCTTTATTTTAAGTCTTGAGATTGAATAGCTTGAATATTCAAGCATTGTTCTTTTCCAGAAGTGTTTTGGATATTCTAGTTCCTGTGCCATTACATATAAATTTTAGAATCAAGTTGTCAATATCTGCTGAAAGTTTGCTACAATTTTGATGGTTCAAGTTATACCTATTTAGATCAAATCAGACAGAGCTAGCATTTTAACAATATCATCTTCCAATCTATGACAATTGTATATCTCTCCATTTACTTATGCTTTCTCTAATTACATCATTCTGTGTTTTGTAGCATTCAGCAAAATTATCTGCTGTCTATTTTGTTAAATTCATACCTAATTACTTATTTGTATCTTTGTGTTAGTGTCAGTTATATTGTATTATTCATTCCAAATTTCAGCTTTTCATTCCTATTATAAAAAACATGCTTTACTTTGTATTTGACCATGTATCTTACATAGGCAA
Organism: Budorcas taxicolor; assembly: GCF_023091745.1. Classification (NCBI taxonomy): domain Eukaryota; kingdom Metazoa; phylum Chordata; class Mammalia; order Artiodactyla; family Bovidae; genus Budorcas; species Budorcas taxicolor. The sequence goes on from NC_068935.1 coordinate 52,629,607, forward strand.
TAATGTTATCAGCTACTAGAGACAATTTGCATTCTTTATTTGATTTTTTTTTCTCAACATGAAACAGTTTAGAATTTAAATCAGTAATAAAAGAAGACAACTTTGCTTTGTTCCCTTGAAGCTGAAGATAGCCATATGTCATCAATCCAAAGAAAACTTAGATGTAAAATGAGGATGTGGAAGGAAATTTTGTTTCTCTAATGCAGGCACAACGTCCTTTGATCTTTCCTCCTGTATTCTTCACCCTAGAAGAAGATATAATGCCTGGAAATACAATGGTATTCTTAAGGCCACTAGTAACTAAACTATTAAATGAAATATTTATGAACAGGAAGGTGTAAGAATGATTTTTGATGACCTCTTTGAGCATTTATATCAACTCTTGTTTGCCTACCTCCATACTTTTCATTGTCTGAGGGAAACAAAATGAAATGAAACTTTAGGTTTTCTTTTATTTCTTATAGCAGAGTCCAAAAAAACCTCACACACAGGTGCTATTTTCAATTTCCTTTTACAAATGAGGACCTGATCACAAAAATCTTTGCTCATGGTTACACCTTTAAAAAATAGAAATCTGAGGTTAAAACCAAATCACTTTTCTTTTTTTTTTTTTTTTCCCCAGGACTTAGTTTTTTTTATTTTTTTAATTTTAAAATCTTTAATTCTTACATGTGTTCCCAAACATGAACCCCCCTCCCAGCCAAATCACTTTTCTTATATGTTGCCCATGCATATTCAGAACTCTTCCTGGGCTTGAAACTCGTTTTCACTAAGGTCTCTGTTAATTCCTGTTAATTCCAAGAATGTGCCAATGCCACACTCTTGATATGAAGTGCTTTATATAGTATGTTTTAATTCCCTTGCTATTTAAAAAAAAATTCTTCATGTTTCTCATAAATATCCTTTCATATTAGCTCTAAATTATGACAGTGAACAAGTCTACATATAAATTTCACCATTCAGATGAAATAAACAAATTTTTAAGAAAACATCCAGTTTTCTATTTCAGTATGAAACAGATTATCTGAACAGTCCTATAATTATTAAGGTAATTTAATTCATAATTTTATGGCTACTTTTCTTTCAAGGAGACTAGAATGAATAAGCATAAGAAATAAAACGGCCAGCTTAAATTAAATGTACATTAATGAGGTCACAGTCTGTTGGAAAGTCATAGATTATCTGGAAATAATCAGCATTGTTTGTTGATAGAGTCATGTTTGTATTTTTGAGAGTGTGTTGGGGCATCAAGTAAGCTAAGGAAAGTTAGAAAATCCAAATATCTATTATACAAGGTTTTCCTTGATTACTGATGCATTTTATATACATAATTTGATAGCTTTATACAATCATTTCATTTGTCTCCCACAATCCAACAGTGTAATCACCGTTTTTATTGTCTCTGTTTAATGCTAATGATAGCAAATTCTTATATAGTTCTTATCATTTATCAGGTACTATTCTTAGCCTTTACATGTATGTTAATTTAATCCTGAGAGCAAGCATTCAATTCAGTTCAGTTCAGTTCAGTTCAGTCACTCAGTCGTGTCCGACTCTTTGTGACCCCATGAATTGCAGCACGCCAGGCCTCCCTGTCCATCACCAACTCCCGGAGTTCACCCAAACTCATGTGTATCGAGTCGCTGATGCCATCCAGCCATCTCATCCTCTGTCGTCCCCTTCTCCTTCTGCCCCCATTCCCTCCCAGCATCAGACTTTTTTCCTATGAGTCAGCTCTTCCCATGAGGTGGCCAAAGTATTGGAGTTTCAGCTTCAGCATCAGTCCTTCCAAAGAACACCCAGGACTGATCTCCTTCAGAATGGACTGGTTGGATCTCCTTGCAGTCCAAGGCACTCTCAAGAGTCTTCTCCAACACCACATTTCAAAAGCATCAATTCATTGGTACTCAGCTTTCTTCACAGTACAACTTTCACATCCATACATGACCACTGGAAAAACCATAGCCTTGACTAGACGGACCTTTGTTGGCAAAGTAATATCTCTGCTTTTGAATATGCTATCTAGGTTGGTCATAACTTTCCTTCCAAGGAGTAAGTGTCTTTTAATTTCATGGCCGCAATCACCATCTGCAGTGCATTCCATTAGGTACACCAAAAAATTCTCCTGTGTGGAAGGATAGACAGAAGAGAGGCAGTAGAAGGATATGTTTTTTGTTTTATAATCAGCATGAGCATGTCCATCAGGGAACCAATTTTTATCACTCAGGAGTATTCCAGTGTTTTCGGAATTCAGCCTAAGCAGATATTTATTCCACAGTCATTTCCATGGTCTTCCCTCATATAACATTTATGAGATGATTTCGTTTTGAAATGCCTAGGTAAGCTCATTCATCTGTGGATATGTTCACTGGCCAATTTCAAAAAGATATCCCTTTAGAATCTTACTGCAAATATCTGAGTAGTTTTTTTTTTTTAATAATCTCTAATGTATAGCTCCAAACCAGTAGATGATGTGCCAAGACTCTACTCACCAGCACTTTTCAAAAACACTTTGTGTGTGTGTTCACGAGGCTAACAGGGAACTGCTATGCATCTAAACATCAGAGTCCAAAGTGAAATTTGAAGGACTTCCCTGGTGGTCCAATGATTAAGACTCTCTTCTTCCAAGGAAGTGGGTGTGGGTTCGATCCCTGGTTGGGAAACTAAGATCTCATATGCTGTGTGGCCAAATAAATAAATAAAATATAATTTAATAACATAAAAAATTAAAAAAAAAACAGAATTAAAAAATAGTGATTGTTAAAAACAAGCAAAAATTAACTTTGAAATTGAAGGAGCTATTGCTATCAGAGAGGTTCCAGGGTAAAGGATAGGACAGCAAGGGAACTTGTACAAGGAGGAAGAGTGCTTTTTATCTTTATGTCGTGGGAAGGGAAGGTGAATCTAGGCTGTTCTTTTAGAGGAAGAGAGAGTAAAGAGCTGATAATATCGACCAGGTGGCAGAGTCTGACAGGAAGGCACACTGAGTAAGAATGGGGGGAGGGTGCTGCAGATCAGAAAAGTGCTGAGGGTGGACAGAAATCCAGTCTGCTCTCAAGGCAGCCTGGGGATTGGAGAGGAAAACGCTAGGTTAATGAAGCCCACAGACAGCACCCAAATCGTGTTTGATGTGCATTGTCATTTTTCTTCTTTAGGCCTCTTTTTGATATTTTGGATCAGAGACCTTCTTTTCAAGATCTAAGAGACATGGTGGAGAACCAAGATGAGAAAGGAATTAAGAGATGGAAAGTCGACTTCAGGCTGGGAGGTGTGGGAACAACATGGGCTCAAGGTGAATTTAGACTAGAAGTCTGGTCCCAGCCCTGTCATTTACTAGGCACGTGAGCCTGGAGACATTGCCCAGTGCTGTGAGTCTTAGGTTCTTGAGCTTGCTGAGCCCTGTCTTGTAGGACTGTTGGAATGGAAAGTGTGTCAGGCTCCTGGGGTAGTCCCTGGTATATCAGGTCTCTAATGGTGAGGAGTCAGGCTTCTAGTTAAAAATCCTAATGTGTGATTTCCTAGGCCTGACCATGGGCCACTGTAAAGACTTTGTTTACCTGGCAGGCCTCAAGGAGAAAAGCTGTCCTCCCCACACCAGACCTGGTACACAACCTGTTGAACTGAACTCTCTAAAAAGGGTTGCAGTCACGGACTCAGGCCCCACTGGCAGGCCATTCTGGCCTCCTTTTTGCATTCTTACCTCTATGCTTTCACTCTCATGTCTTTATCTGAGGCCTTGGGGAGAGGTCTACTTTGGGGCCTCTGCTGAGGCCTTCCAATGAGGGGAGGAGGGGGAAGGTTTGAAGACACTTTTCTCCCCTATTTTCCCCACTCCTTGCCTTTCCTCCTTGCCTTCCTCTCATTCTAGGATCCATAAAACTGTCGCAGCCATTTGTTCTAGCTCCCTCAAGAGGGAGTTGACCCCCACCCACATCTGTGCTGATCTATCTGACCCTTGACTGGTGTGCCGTTCACCAGAGGACAATAAAACAGGAGGATTTGGGACTTCTTCTTGTTTTATAAGCTTGTTTATATTAATTTCACAGAAAGTGATCAAAGGCTTAACTCTACCATGTTTGGCTTGTTGCTTTAAGTCAACTACTCTAACACCTTAGCTCTCACTCCAGTTCAGCCAAGCTCCTGACAAATGGCTGTTGTTTCTAATTTATTATTTTGATCCTAGACCCTTCCATCCTCTCCTGTGGAAATTTTCTTTTATCCAGGACTTCTCAGTGCATACCAGGACCCAGGAGAAAGGAGCAGGTCTGTCCTCCCCACACTAGACCTGGTACACAACCCGTTGAACTGAACTCTCTAAAGAGGGTTGCTTTCAAGCAGCAGTCGGAGACTGACCCCAACTTGCCTGAGAGTGTCCAGGAGTCTCTGGCGGAGGTGTGGGTTGGTGGTGGCCTGCTGCAGGGTCAGGTGCACTGAGTGCAGCAGTGCATGCAGGGGACCTCTTGAAGGAGGTCGCCATTATCTTCATTACTTCCACCTCAGGTAAATAACAGGGAGGGAACACAACCCCACCCATCAACAAAAAGTTGGACTAAATATTTAGGGAGCATGGCCACGCCAATCAGAACAATACCCAGTTTCCCCCTCAGTCAGTCTCTCCCATCAGGAAGCTTCCATAAGCCTCTCATCCTTCTCCATCAGAGGACAGACAGACTGAAAACCACAATCACAGGAAGCTAACAAGTCTGATCACATGGATGACAGCCTTGTCTAACTCGATGAAACTATGATCCATGCTGTGTAGGGCCATCCAAGATGGACAGGTCATGGTGGAGAACTCTGACAAAACATGGTCCACTGGAGAAGGGAATGGTCAATCACTTCAGCACTCTTGGCTTGAGAAACCCATGAACAGTATGCAAAGGTAAAAAGTAGGACACTGAAAGATGAACTTCCCAGGTTATTAGGTGACCAATATGCTACTGGAGAGCAGTGAAGAACTAACTCCAAAAAGAAGGAAGAGATGAAGCCAAAGCAAAAGTAACACCCAGTTGTGGATATGACTGGTGATGGAAGTAAAGTCTGATGCTGTGAAGAGCAATATTGCATAGGAACCTGGAATCCATGGAACCTGGTCCATGAATCAAGGCAAATTGGAAGTGGTCAAACAGGAGATGGCAAGAGTGAACATTGATATTTTAGGAATCAGTGAACTAAAATGGACTGGAATGGGGGAATTTAACTCAGATGATCATTATATCTACTACTGTGAGCAAGAATTACTTAGAAGAAATGGAGTAGCCATCATAGTCAACAAAAGAGTCCGAAATGCAGTACTTGGATGCAATCTCAAAAACGACACAATGATCTCTCTTCGTTTCCAAGGCAAACCATTCAATATCACAGTAATTCAAGTCTATGCCCTGACCAGTAATGCTGAAGAAACAGAAGTTGAATAGTTCTATGAAGATCTAAAATACCTTCTAGAACTAACACCCCAAAGCAATCTCCTTTTCATTATAGAGGACAGGAATGCAAAAGTAGGAAGTCAAGAAATACTTGGGGTAACAGGCAAATTTGGCCTTGGAGTACAGAATGAAACAGGGCAAAGGCAATAGAGTTTTGCCAAGAGAATGCACTGGTCATAGCAAACACCCTCTTCCAACAACACAAGAGAAGTCTCTACACATGGACATCACCAGATGGTCAATGCAAAATTCAGACTGATTATATTCTTTGCAGTCAAGGATGGAGAAGCTCTATACAGTCAGCAAAAACGAGACCAGGACCTGACTGTGGCTCAGATCCTGAACTTCTTATAGCCAAATTCAGACTTAAATTGAAGAAAGTAGGGGGAAAATTCTAGACCATTCAGGTATGACCTAAATCAAATCCTTTACAATTTTACAGTGGACTTGAGAAATAGATTGAAGGGATTAGATCTGATAGACAGAGTGCCTGAAGAACTATGGACAAAGGTTTGTGACAATGTACAGGAGGCAGGTATCAAGACAATACCCAAGAAAAATAAATGCAGAAAGGGAAAATGACTGTCTGAGGAGGCCTTACAAATATCTGTGAAAAGAAAAGTGAAAGGCAAAGGAGAAAAGGAAAGATATACCCATTTGAATGCAGAGTTCCAAAGAATAGCAAGGAGAGATAAGAAAGCCTTCCTCAGCGATCAGTGCAAATAAATCATTAGAATGGGAAAGACTAGATATCTTTTCAGGAAAATTAGAGATACCAGTGGGGCATTTCATGCAAAGATAGGCACAATAAAGGACAGAAACGGTATGGACTTATGAGAAGCAGAAGATATTAAGAAGAGGTGGCAAGAATATGCAAAACAACTATACAAAAAAGATCCTCACGACCGAGATAATCTTGATGGTATGATCACTCACCTAAAGCCAGACATCCTGGATTGCAAAGTCAAGTGGGCCTTAGGAAACATCACTATGAATAAAGCTAGTAGAGGTGATGAAATTCCAGTTGAGCGATTTCAAATCTTAAAAGATGATGCTGTGAAAGTGCTCCATTCAACATACCAACAAATTTGGAAAACTCAGCAGTGGCCATAGGACTGAAAAATGTCAGTTTTCATTCCAATCCCAAAGAAAGACAATGCCAGAGAATGCTAAGCCAGGCTTCAATAGTATGTAAACCGTGAATTTCCAGATATTCAAGCTGGATACAAAAAAGGCAGAAGAACCAGAGATCTAATTGCCAACATCTGTTGGATCATAGAAAAACCAGAGAGTTCCAGAAAAACATCTATTTTTACTTTATTGACTATGCCGAAGTCTTTGACTGTGTAGATCACAACAAACTGTGGACAATTCTTAAAGAGATGGGAGTACCAGACCATCTGACCTGCCTCTTGAGAAATCTTTATGCAGGTCAGGAAGCAACAGTTAGAACTGGACTTGGAACAATAGACTGGTTCCAAATCTGGAAAGGAGTACATCAAGGCTGTATATTGTCACAATGCTTATTTAACTTATATGCAGAGTAAATCATGAGAAGTGCTAGACTGGATGAAGCACAAGCTGGAATCAAGATTGCCAGGAGAAATATAAATAACTTCAGATATACAGATGACACCACTCTTATGGCAGAAAGTGAAGAAGAACCAAAGATTCTCTTGATGAAAGTGAAAGAGGAGAGTGAAAAGCTGGCTTAAAACTCCGCACTGACAAACTAAGGTCATGGCATCTGGTCCCATCACTTTATGGCAAATAGATGGAGAAACAGTGGAAACAATGACAGAGTTTATTTTCGGGGGGGGGGGGCTCCAAAATCACTGCAGACGGTGACTAGAGCCATGAAATTAAAAGATGCTTGCTCATTTGAAGAAAAGTTATGGCCAAACTAGATAGCATATTAAAAAGCAGAGACATTACTTTGCCAACAAAGGTCCATCTAGTCAAAGCTATGGTTTTTCCAGTAGTCATGTATGGATGTGAGAGTCGGATTTAAGTGAAAGCTGAGCACTGAAGAATTGATGCTTTTGAACTGTGGTGTTGGAGAAGACTCTCGAGAGTCCCTTGGACAGCAAGGAGATCCAACTAGTCCATCCTAAAGGAAATCAGTCCTGAATATTCATTGGAAGGACTGATGCTGAAGCTGAAACTCCAATACTTTGGCCACCTGATGTGAAGAACTGACTCTTTTAAAAAGACCCTAATGCTGGGAAAGATTGAGGGCAGGAGGACAAGGGTATGACAGAGGATGAGATGGGTGGATTTCATCACTGATTCAATGGACATGAGTTTGAGTAAGCTATGGGAGTTGATGATGGACAGGGAGGCTGGCATGCTGCCGCCCATGGTGTCACAGAGTTGGACACAACTGAGTGACTGAACACCTCTCAGAATATGTAGTGCTCTAAGATATCAGAGACCTAACAAGTCAAATATGCTGCTTTGTAAACAAAATTCCATAAAATTTCCCTTGGATAATATATAATTAAATCAGCTGTGGGTTAGTCTTCCCCAGGTGAATTCCACTCAAATGTCCTAGAATTCAACTCAGTTCCATCCCAGCTGTTATCCCATCCAAAACTGGTATTCCCATTCATTTTCCCCTGATCGAAAATCTAGTTCTTGTTTAGATTTGGCCACAGTGCACTAAAAATAACCTAATTACAATGTCATCTTAATGTAGAAGTCTCTGGGTCTCTCAGGCCAGGGAAAATAATGCCAGCCTAGCAACTTCTTACCATCACTTCCAGAGAGTATTATCCTATTTGCCAGGAAATACTTGCTGATGATGTGTGTAGAACACCTAGTTCATGCACTGGGGTTTTACAAGAGTTCAGGAAACTTTCCATACTTGCTTGGGTAGGAATTGCTCTCTGATTTATCCAGGATCCAAAAGGAACTGCTAAGAACACTTCCATTCCAGACTTTTCTCTCAATTGTGCTTGTGCTTAGTCATTCAGTCTTTGTGACCCCATGGACTGTATAGCCTGCCAGGCTCCTCTGACCATGGGGATTCTTCAGGCCAGAAAACAGGAGTGGGTTGACATACCATCCTCCAGAGGATTTTCCTGACCCAGGGGTGTAACTCAGGTCTCCTACATTGCAGGTGGATTCTTTACCATCTGATCCACTAGGGAACCCCTCTATCAATTGTGAGACACAGCTTTTGAGAGTTAGGCCCCTGCCACCACCAAGCATAACTGAAAATGAACCCCCGCAGAAGTGAGTGTGGTTTCCTAAAGCCTCAAGCCATCTTGGCTCAGGACATTTACACTTACCTGCTCTTCCCTGGAACCCCACGTTCTCACCTGTTTTACCCTGTTGGCTCCTAGAGGATGTCTCACCATCTCTTCATCTGATTGCTACTCCTAGACCCTGCCGATTTCTGGGAGGGATGTGTCCTGCTTAGGCTAGGATCACCATCTCTAACACAGGGCTTTCCATTAATTCATGTTTGGCAAAGAAATGAATCAGTGAGAAAGGTTTAAGATTTACTTTCTCCCATGTTCTTGAATAAGCCAAGCATATCCAGCTATGTATCATTTAATAAAAACCACAGACTAGAAGAGATAAATGAACCTAATTAGCCATCCTTTATAACTTTCGTGTATTCCTGCATGTTGCAACCTCACAGACTATAGAACACCAGGCTCCTCTGTCCATGGAATTGTCCAGGCAAGAATACTGGAGTGGGTTGCCATTTCCTTCTCCAGAGATCTTCCTGACCCAGGGATTAAACCCACCATCTTCTGTGGTTCTGTATTGCAAGCAGATTCTTTACCACTGAGCCACTGGGGACGTCCCTTTGTCCTTAACTTTTCTGCTGGGTTCTTTCACATTTCCAAGCAAATCCTATTCTAATGCCTTGTTTCAGATCACAGGGAAAGTTGGGGGGTTTCTCAGTGTGTTTGCAAAATTGTAAAACTCTTATATGTGATAAACAGCTATAACTTTGTGATCATTGTCACTCATAAGCTTAGATTCTGGAGCTAATTAAACTTTATTAAACAATATTTGGGGAAAAAAACAAGTAATAAAAAAAAGTTAAATGTCCAAATCACCCATATACAACAGAAACATGAAAATGCTAATAGACTGTTCCACCCTAGCCCTCCATTACACAGAACACAGACTGTTGTCTTCAGATGAAGACTGAAGAAACTGCTTTGGACTTCACTCAGGGCAGAAGAGGTTGCTGGACATGACACTGGAATTTTCACTGGCCATGGCAGTAGTATCATCCCGGGGGACAGTTCTGGCCTGGGCTCTCTCATCTCTCAAAGCTTCCTCATACCAAAATAAGAAGGAAGTGGGGTCAGTCCCACTGATCTTGGCAAAAAACTCCAGGACTTTCATCTTGCTGGTTTCAGCATAGGCCCTTGGACCCCATAGGAATTCATAGCGTGGAGGATCACTGTGAGGCACCTGCCGATACTGTAGATATTGTTCCTCCACCAAATCTTTGGTGATGAGTTTCCTGGGCTCCCCATAGATAAAATCCTCCTGCCCAGCATATACCCCCATCATATTCAATGCTTTCCAAATTTTCTCCTCAGGGGCACAGTTGCCCTCCATGAAAATCATACCCAGGATAAGTATCAGGAAGCCAGTCTTGGGCATTCCCCCATCATTAATCAGCATCCCATCGTAGGTGAGGTTGAGTGTTTTGACAAGCTCATAAGAGTGTCCCATGGGGTCCACTTCTTTTACTTCAATGCCAAAGACGACCTCCATGCACTCACAGACTTTGCTGAAGATCTCAGGGAAGTTGTCCTTGTGTTCTCTGATGACACTCCTCAGCATTTCTGCTTTTGTGGTGGGTTCCTTTGTTACATATTTGATACACAGAAACTGCACCAGTTCAGCCACCTTGTTGTTTAGCTCACCACTGAGCGAGGACTCAGGATCTGGTGGAGTCTTGCAGTTGCTGGGCTCCTCCTCCTCTTGGCTACTGGAATTCTCATCAGATTGACTCAGTGGAGTGGCTGAGGTGGCAGTGGGTGAGAAGCAGGCTCCCTGAGAATTTTGGACAACACTCAGTGCCCCAGTGGCAGGCACCTCCTCTGTGGTTCCAGGGATCAACGGGGTGAGGGAAGAGGAGATGGTGGACTTGGGGCAGGACGTGGCCTCTTTCTTCTGAGCCATGGAGGCCTGCACACATTCTAGGCCCTGTGCCTCTTTTGGGGCCTGAAGGTCTTCCTCAAGCTTGCAGCACTCACTCTTCTCACCCAGAGACATGATGGCCGGTATTGGAGGTAGCCAGCAGGACAGTGGGACACTGGGGAAGCAAGAGTGGCCTCAGCTGAGAAAATCCCCACACCCAGGATGGCTCTGCCAAAGGAAGCTTACAGGTCTCCTCTTTAGGGGATCTCCCAGGTGTCATGGGCTTCTGTTCTGGTCAGCCTAAGAATGAAAGAAGACGCGAGATAGTTCCTCAGGTTGGAACCCAAGGATTCCAGGGCTGAGAGTAGGCCAGGTGGGGTCAGGTACTATGGATTCTCTGTTTTGGGTTGGGCAGGACCTTGGGAGACATTCAGGGTGTGCACCTCGTTTTGACTGCTGCAGCTGCCTGGGCTTTCTCCCATATGCTGACCTGAGAACCCAGGCCTCAGACCATGGCTGTCACCTGCCAGATCTTAGAACTTTGAGGAGGGAAACTGAGAGGATTCCTCAGGATGCAGACTACAGACACAGTTGTGGGCCCTGTAGTGTTGACAGAAGCGGTGGGGCCAAGCTCTGTGATGTTCCTACTGTAGTGGGGTGGATGGTTCCCTCAATGCTCCTTCAGAGTCCTAGCACTTTCCCCTGCCAGCATCTAGGCCCTGTCACTCTGCTGACGTCCCCCAGAGGAAGAAGAGAAGGGGCGCCACATCGGACTCCACTTGCCCAGGGTCTCCCAAGGCTGCTAGCAGGGGCTGTGCGGGTTTCAGAGGTGGGGGTAGGGGGGCGCCCATATCTAGGCTAGGAAGGCCCATCACATGATTCATCTTTACACCTGACCAAGCCCGCCTCACATCCTCCACAGCTGAGCAGACTTGGCATCCTCAGGTTGCAGCCTTGCTTCTCTGTGAGAGACCCAAGCCCCATGATGGGAGCACAACCTACCACTACTGGCTGCCTCTGTCCAGGGCCTCTTGGGTATCACAGCAGGGTAGAGGCCATCTGTTCTGGGGTAGGGGGTACCCTCCGATCTGCCTTCCCACCTGGGCAGGTTCTCAGCCAGCCCTCACTGGACATCTCCTGGAGCCTGCCCTACCCTACACCAAAGTGCCTAGAGTCCACACCCAGTGGCTCCTACCTGAGGTCTCCTGGGCTGGAGCAAGGAGCAGGGCAGCTTTCTGTGGGCCACCCTTTCTCTGTAGTGATGACCCCTCAGTTCTGATCAGTGTCATCACAGCTACCCCTGACAGGGTGAAATTGGGTCAGGGAGTGGCCCAGGGCTGAGCACAGCCCCTCGGTTTCTGTAGGGCCCTGAATGTCTGCACGGAAAACCTTTCTTTGCTGTCCCTCAGGATCTTCACGTCAAGGCGGGGCCACCCCTGGGACTCCAGACTCTGCTGGCCCCAGGCCTCACCCCTTCAGACTCTGAAAGCTGAAGTAGGAAACATCACATCCGAAACCCTTTCTTGGGTGGACAGTAAGGACGGGGCTGGGCCCACCTTTCTGCAGTGGGCTCTCCCCTCCGCCAGTCTCTTATGGGCCTTGCTTTCATGCCTGGCGAGGGGGTCTGGGCCTTCTTGGCCTGCCGACCTGATGCCCCATCAAACTGATCGTCTCACCTCCCAAGATCCCCGACCCAGAATGGGAGAGGGGTTATCCTGCCAGCACTTGTCCAGGTCCCTTGGGCTGACACTACTAGTTGGGGTGAATTTCTGCAAGGATCCCCCTCTGGCTCTAAGGTGGGGGACACCTCAGTCCTCAAGGTGTTCCTATTTACTCCTGTCAGGGCCTGGGCCCCCTTTCTTTTGCTGGTCTGAGATGTGCCCTGCAGGCCAAGAGCACCATCTTCGTGAGGTCTTGACAGTGAAGTGTGGATGGGAGGGGTCATCTGTCAACCATACCTGGGGCCTCATGAAGCAGATGGAAAAGGCAGGTGTCTGCAGTTTCTTCAGGATCCTCCCTCTGACAACTGGCAGAATCTGGGCCTTGTCCCTTTGCTGACCCGAGTATAATCACTGCAGTTGAAGCCTCGTCTTCAGATTCCCAAGTTTGAAGTCAGCAACTACATCCAAGGACCCTGCATAGGGCCTCCGAGAGCTGAAAGTGGGCCTAGACGAAGCAGAGGCCTATTCTCTTCTGTTTGGCAGGCAATTCGGTCATCCCACGGGATCAGTTTGACTCTTGGAATTGCCGGCACCCCCTCCCCATGAGGGCCGCCTCCCTTAATCACGGGTCACCTTGGAGTTCGCAAGAGTCAGAAAAGAGGAGGGCAGTGCCGATCCCGACAAACCTACTGGGAGTCTCCCAGGATTGACATCAGGGGTGGAACAGGGTACTGCAGGGCCCACAGGGTTCTGGGGGGCGGGGGTTGTACTCCTCAGTCCTCACTCATAAATGTGCTTCTCTTGGCTGCTGCCTTCTTGATTAAATGCTCTCTGGTAGGTTCCTTCTTTCCTGCCAGCTGTGAGCATTTGCCCAGCTGCAAACCTTCCAGAGAAAGGTTTAGGTTCCCAGGCGCTAGATGGGAGAGCAGCACTGCCTCATGACAGGTGGTGGATATTCAGAAAAGCAGCTTGTCTTCCTATGGGTCTCTTCACCAGCCAGACATACACTCTGGAAACATTTTGTTCTAACACTTTATTTCCTACCCTGAAGTGGTAGAGTAGTGTGATTTGGGGAGATCCTGCTCTTTTGAAGTTCTCACACTGCATTATCCAGTATAGTGATTTCCATTTTTCTTAAGCCTCATTGACATTAAGGAATATATTTTATGAATATATTTTATTTTTTTATTTTATGAAGCATCTTTTTATGAAGGATCTGTGTGTGTGTGTGTGTGTGTGTGTGTGTGTGTGTGTGTGTGTGTTTCACCCTTATAGTTGCTATTCCACTTTTAGAACATTCTTTTAATCAAAAATATGTTTTCACTTATGGACATGGGAAGAGGGGAGGAGAGGGTGAGATGTATGGAGAGAATAACGTGGAAATTTACATTACCATTTGTGAAATAGATAGCCAATGGGAATTTGCTGTATGCCTCAGGAAACTCAAACAGCGGCTCTGTAGCAACATAGAGGGGTGGAATGGGGTGGGAGATGGGAGGGAGGTTCAAAAGGGAGGGCATATATGTATACCTATGGCTGATTCATGTTGAGGTTTGACAGAAAACAACAAAATTCTATAAAGCAATCATTCTTTAATTAAAACATAAATAAACTTAAAAGTATGTTTTCAAAGTCAGGCTTCACTCAAGTGATTTCAGGTGGTGATTAACACAGGCTCTGGAGTCATACTGCATCAATCAACCTAATTTTTCCTGAAACTGCCCTGGGCCTACTGGCCTCTGTGGGCTGAGGTGGTATGTTTAAAAATATTCCTCCCACCTCCCTTCATCTGAGGTCTATTTTTGGCTATGGACCTTCACAAACTTGTCTGCCACCTCCCACCCTCGCACCAAGTACCACTTCTTTTTTCTCCACCAAGGGTTTCTCATGCTTTTTCGTTTAGACTTGGTTGTTGATATTTTTGGTAGGCTGAAAAATGGCCCTCCCAAAGATCTCCTATCCCAATCCCTAGAACCTTCTTTGGGAAAAGGGTCTTTGCAGATATGATTAAGAATCTTTCCATGGAGGGATTAGCCTGGATTATCCAGGTGGGTCCTAAATAGAATCACATGTTTCCCAACAAGACAGAGGCAGGAGAACTGACAAGCTGAGAAGGCAATGTGAAGATGGAGCAGGGAACTATTTGGAGATGTTGACCTTGAAGATTTCAGTCATGTTCCCATAAGCTAAGGAAGGCCAGCAATTACAAGAAGCCAGTAAAGGTATGGAATGGGCTTTCCCCCAGAGCAGGGGTCCCCAACCTCCGGGGTCTAATGCCTGATGATCTGAGGTGGAGCTGATGTAATACTAGAAATACAATACACAGTCAATGTCATGTGCTTGAATCATCCTGAAACCACCCCTCCCTCTGTCCATGGAAAATCTATCTTCCACACGACTGGTCCCTGGTGCCAAAAGCTTGGGGATCGCCAACCTACAGTCTCCAGAGGGAGTGCGGCCTTGCCAGTACCATCATTTCACCCTAATGAAACTGATTTTGGGCATCTGGCTTTCAGAACTGTAAGAGAATAAATTTCTGTTGCTTAAGACAGCCAGTTCATGGTAGTTTAATACAGCAATCTTAGGAGACTAATACAACATTTTTTATTTTCTTTCATTCTCCCTTCTGTCGTTTTCCAGGTTTGATTTTGGGAGTGGAGGACAGCAGCCCAAACTTGACTTGCATTTTAGCAACAAAAGTCACTAAATCTGTAAGTAACTCAAGGAGAATTGACATCTTTACTGTATTTTGTTTCACATCAGTGAACATGGCGTATTTCAATTTTGGTGGGACTTAAAAAAAATCTTAATCTATCAGGAAAGTTTTATGTTTGCCTTCTTAAAAATATCATATACATTTTTTGTGTGTGATTTGTTAATTCCTCTTAGATGGATTCTGGATTTTATTGTTGTTGCATGTGCTAATTTGTGAATGGGATTTTGTCTATTATATGTGGTAATTAATTATGGCCTTTGTGTGCCAAGGCTCTTGAATTAATTGTATTGACTGACCTCCCATACATGTTCTTTCTGAAGTCTTTTATTTATTTGGATATTCTACAGAGTGATTCCTTTTAATTTTCTAGGCAGATGATGGTATAGTTACAAATACATCTCTTTCTCTTCAATATTTATATATCTTATTCATTTTGGTATCTGTATCTCTGGCTTTGTATTCCAGTGCAATTTTGATCAGTAGATGTGAGAATATATGTCTTTTTCATGACTTGAATGAAAATACTTCGAACATTTCACACCTGACTATGTTTGGTGTAGAATTTAGGAAAAGCAAGTTCTTTCTAAGTTTGCTAGAAGTTTGTACCATTAACTCATGTTGAATTTCTCTCAGAGGCTTTTTCTATACCCATTGGCACAATCATTTTTTTTTTCCTCTTCTAATTTGTTACTGTATGGACCTACAACTGAAAATATTTTCTAATGTTAAATCATATTTTCATTTCTTGGGCACAGCCCATTTGCTCATTGAATTCACTACTTTGTTGACTATGCTATTTTATGCTATTTACTACTATGTGAATGAGCTTTGCTCAAGTATTCTTTTCATGGGAATGGAGGGCAATGTCCTCATTTGGTTTTTGAAACAAGGAGAGATGGCTGGGAAAAATGAGTTGCATAACTTCCCCTCTCCCTTTTTGTGGGTATGCCTTAGAAAAGTTCTTCTTTCTTTCAGAAGAGCACTCTCTAGGTTGTGTGGTATACTTCCATTAGGAGGTGTGTAATGCCTGGTCTTTCTTTGTGAAGATGTCAGCAGTCCATGATTATCACGTTTATCAATCCTTTAGGGGTCACAGAATGTTCATTCTCATTCTTTCTTACTCTACTAGCTGAAATACCTCTATATGTGATAACATTTCTTTGTCCACCATGTGGTTATCCTGAGGGAACTTGTGTTCCCTTGTATTAAAATCTCTTCATCTAAATTTTGTACAGTCTATTTCATGCTTTTGTTCCTGATCTTTTTTTAGTAACCATATTTGCAAATATGATCACCTTATAAGTATCTTATGTTAATTGGCTCTGCTGTTTCTATTTCATTTTTTCTGCATTTATCTTCATTACTTCCTGGTTTCTATTTCTTTAGGTTGAATATGCTATTAACTCTGTACATTCTTTAGGTATTTATCTGTTCTAAATATTTCTTGTTTTCTTTTAATATAAATTTATTTATTTTAATTGGAGGTTAATTACTTTACAATATTGTATTGGTTTTGCCATACCTCAACATGAATCTGCCACAGGTATACACGTGTTCCCCATCCTGAACCCCCCTCCCTCCTCTCTCCCCGTACCATCCCTCTGGGTTGTCCCAGCACACCAGCCCCAAGCATCCAGTCTCATGCATAAAGAAAATATATATATTTTCTAAGACATCTATTGAAAACTACATTTCACATTGAGTATCACTCGAGCTGTAGCATACAGATAGTATTATATAGCTTCATATGTACTGCTTAAATATTTTGCAAGTTGAATATATCATTATTACTTATGCTATTATAATCTATATATGTATGTGTATATATATACACACACTAAAGTGTGTAAAAACATTTTTGTGTAGGATTTAAAGAGGACAAAGGAGAATATTAAGAGGAGGTTTCATGATCCAGGGGTGTTTGGTTTTGGGTTATTAATTATAACAGACACAAACATATTTGACTATCAGTGACTGAGTTGGGTTTTTCCCATGAAGGTGAATAAATTTAATGCTAGAAAATCTGTCACTATGATTGGTCACACATGTTAAAGTCAGGGATTATCCAGGCAAATAGAAACTACAGTAAATATATAACACAGGGAATTTAATGTAGGGGATCAGGTTCACAACATATAGAAAAGCTGAACAAGGGAGAAGTGGGGAACCCAACAATTAGCAAGTTGAGGAAGTCACTCCCACCTTTAGCCTGAGAGGAAAAAGAAAGATGGTAGTATTATTGGAGTCTAATTGTTGCCTTCAATAGGATCTGGAGGCATGGTGAGCCAGTCTTAGGGGAGTTGAAGCCATGGAGAAAATGTAGCCATGGAACGAGAGCCACCTGATCTAGAGGAAAAAGGAGAAAAACTCTAGCTGCTTCATTCATCTGCATTGTAATCTCCTGCTGGTGCCATCAGTTGGCTGAACCAAGATGGCAACAAAATGTTAGTGAGCTTACAAATTACAGGCTGCGGGTGTCAGCCAGTACATCATAGAGAGCAGAGCAGGGGATGAGGGAGGGTTAGTCAGTGAGTTCAGTAGCTCAGTCATGTCCGACTCTGTGACCCTATGGACTGCAGCACACCAGGCTTCCCCATCCATCACCATCTCCCATAGCTTACTCAAACTCATGTCCTTTGAGTAAGTGATGTCATCCAACCATCTTATCCTCTGTCATCCCCTTCTCCTCCTGCCTTCAATCTTTCCCAACATCAGGGTCTTTGCCAATGAGTCCGCTCTTCCTATCAGGTGGCCAAAGCATTTTGGAGCTTCAGCTTCAGTGTCAGTCCTTCCAATGAATATTCAGGATTGATTTCCTTTAGGATGGACTGGTTTGATCTCCATGCAGCCCAAGGGACTCTCAAGAGTATTCTTCAACACCACAGTTCAAAAGCATCAATTCTTTGGTGTGCAGCTTTAAAAAAAAAAATCATTTTTAAATTGAAGGATAATTGCTTTAAAGAATTTTGTTGCTTTTTTTTGTCCAACCTCAACATGAAACAGACATAGGTATACATTTATTCCCTCCCTTTCGATCCTCCCTCCCATCTCCCACCGCATCCTACCCATCTAGGTTGATACAGAGCCCCCGTTTGAGTTTCCTGAGACATACAGCAAATTCCCGTTGGCTATCTATTTTACACATGGCACTGTAAGTTTCTATGTTACTCTCTCCATACATCTCACCCTCTCCTCCCCTCTCCTTATGTCCATAAGTCTATTCTCTCTCTGTCTGTTTCTCCATTGCTGCTCTGAAAATAAATTCTTCAATACTATTTTTTCTAGATTCTGTATATATGCATTAGTATACCATATTTATCTTTCTATTTCTAACTTACTTCACTCTGTATAATAGGTTCTAGGTTCATCCACCTCATTAGAACTGACTCAAATGTGTTCCTTTTTATGGCTGAGTAACATTTCATTTTGTATATGAATCAAAACTTCTTTATCCATTCATCTGTCGATGGACATCTCGGTTGCTTTCACACACTCCAGTTATTGTAAATAGTGCTGCAATGAACAAGCACTCAGCATTTTTTTATGGTCCAACTTTCACATCTGTACGTGACTGCAGTAAAAACCATAGCCTTGACTATACAAACCTTTGTCAGCAAAGTGATGTCTCTGCTTTTTAATATGCTGTCTAGGTTGGTCATAGCTTTACTTCCAAGGAGCAAGTGTCTTTTAATTTCATGGCTGCAGTCACCATCTACAGCGATTTTGTAGCCCAAGAAAATAAAGCCTGTCACTGTTTCCATTGTTTACTCATCTATTTGCCATGAAGTGACGGGACCAGATGCCATGATCTTAGTTTTCTGAATGTTGAGTTTGAAGCCAGCATTTTCACTCTCCTCTTTTACTTTCATCAAGAGGCTTTTTAGTTCCTCTTCGCTTTCTGTCATAAGGGTGGTGTCGTCTGCATATCTGAAGTTATTCATAGTTCTCCTTGCAAACTTGATTTCAGCTTGTGCTTCATCCAACCAAGCATTTTGCATGATGTACTCAGCATATAAGTTAAATAAGCAGGGTGACAATATACAGCCTTGATGTACTCCTTTCCCTATTTGGAACCAGTCTATTGTTCCATGCCCAGTTCTAACTGTTGCTTCTTGTCCTGCATACATGTTTCTCAGGAGTCTAGTAAGGTGGTCTGACATTCCCATCTCTTTCAGAATTTTCCACAGTTTATTGTGATCCACACAGTCAAAGGCTTTGGCATAGTCAATGAGGCAGAAGTAGATGTTTTTCTGGAATGCTCTTGATTTTTATATGATCCAACAGATGTTGGCAATTTGGTCTCTGGTTCCTCTGCCTTTTCTAACTCCAACTTGAACTTCTGGAAGTTCTCGATTCATGTACAGCTGAAGTGTGGCATGGAGAGTTTGAGCATTACTTTGCTAGCTTGTGAAATGAGTGCAATTTTGCAGTAGTTTGAACATTCTTTGGCATTGCCTTTCTTTGGGACTGGAATGAAAGCTGACCTTTTCCAGTCCTGTGGCCACTGCTGAGTTTTCCAAATTTGCTGGCATACTGAGTGCAGCACTTTCATAGCATCATCTTTTAGGATTTGAAATAGCTCAGCTGGAATTCCATCACCTCCACTAAGTTTGTTCATAGCGATGCTTGATTTCACTCTCTAAGATGTTTGGCTCTAGGTGAGTGATCACACCATTGTGGTTATTTGGGTCATGAAGATCTTTTTTTGGTATAGTTGTTTTGCATATTCTTGCCACCTCTTCTTGATATCTTCTGCTACTGTTAGGTCCATACCATTTCTGTCCTTTATTGTGCCCATCATTGCATGAAGTGTTCCCTTGGTATCTCTGATTTTCTTGAAGAGATCTCTAGTCTTTCCCATTCTATTTCTTTGGATTGTTCACTGAGAAAGGCTTTCTTATCTCTCCTTGCTATTCTTTTCTACTCTGCATTCAGATGGGTATATTTCCTTTACTCCATATACCATATGTTTATACTATAGTGTAGTCTATGAAGTATGCAGTAGCATTATGTTGAAAAAGTATACATATCTTGATTTAAATAATATGTTATTTCTAGAAAAATGCTATCATTCAACAATTCTGGATTGCCAGAAACCTTCAACTTGTAAAATAAAAAGCCAACTATATCTACAAAGCACAATAAAATGAGACATGCCTGTAACACATAAAGTGGGAAAAGACTTGAATACTTATCCAGTGAAGATATACAAATGGCCAATAAGC
Organism: Budorcas taxicolor; assembly: GCF_023091745.1. NCBI lineage: Eukaryota > Metazoa > Chordata > Mammalia > Artiodactyla > Bovidae > Budorcas > Budorcas taxicolor. The sequence continues at coordinate 52,649,753 of NC_068935.1, forward strand.
ACATCAAAGATGCTCAACATCACTAGTCTTTAGAGCAATGCAAATCAAAACCACAATGAGATCCTCTTCACACCCACTACGTGGAAGTAATTTTATAAAAACTATGTTATTCCATTCTTTTTAATGGCTGAGTAATATTCCATTGTATATATGTACTGTGTCTTTTTTATTCTTCTGTTAATGTACATTTAAGTTGCTTCTGTGTCTTGACTATTGCAAACAATATTGTAATGAACCTTACAGTGCATGCATCTTTTTGAATTATGATTTCCTCTGGATATATGCCCAGAAGTGGAATTCCTAGGTCATATGGTAGTTCTGTTCCTAGTTTTTTTAAGGACTCTCCATACTATATAGTGGTTCTCTATAGTGGTTGTACCAATTTACATTCCCACCAACAGTGTAGGAGAGTACCCTTTCTCCATACCCTCTCCAGCATTTATTGTCTGTAGATTTTTGGATGATGACCATTCTGACTGGTGTGAGGTGCTATATCATTATAGTTTTGACTTATATTTCAATGAACATCTTTTCATGTGCCTCTTGGCCATCTGTATGTCTTCTTTGGAGAAATGTCTATTTAGATATGCCCATTTCTTTTTCTTTATTGGGTTGTTTGTTTTTGTGGTGTTGAGCTGTATGAGCTATTTGTAAAATTTGGAGACTAATCCTTTGTCGGTCACATCATTTGCAAATATTTTCTCCCATTCTTTGGGGTGTCTTTTCACTTGTTTTTGGTTTCCTTTTCTGTGCAAAAGCTTTTGAGTTTACTTTGGTCCCATTTGTATGCTTTTGTTTTTATTTCCATTACTCTTGGAGATGGATTGAAAAAGATATTGCTATGATTTATGTCAGAGAGTGTGGATGGACCTGGAAATTATCATACTAAGGGATGTAAGTCAGAGAGAGAAAGACAAACATCATATGATATTGCTTAAATGTGGTATCTAAAAATTAGCAATAAAAATGAACTTATTTACAAGATAGAAACAAACTTAGAGAATGAACTTATGATTACTAAGATGAAAGGGTAAGGGGAGAATTAGATTGGGAGTTTGGAAAGACATGTATACACTACTATACTTAAAATAGATAACTAACAAGGACCTACTGTATATAGCGTGGGGACCTCTGCTCAATACTCTTTAATAACCTAAAAGGGGAAAAGAATTTGAAAAGGTATAGATTCATGTATATGTATAACTGAATCACTTTGTTGTACATCTGAAACTAACACAACATTGCTAATCAGTTATACTCCAATATAAAACAAACATAAAGGGAAAAAAATGAATAATGACAAGTGTTAGCATGGATGTGGAAAAACTAAAAATACCTTGTATTGCTGGTGGAGATGTAAAATGGTGTACCTAGTTTGGAAATTACCTTGTATTCTGCAACTTTCTTATGCTTACTTATTAGTTCTAGGGTCCATGCACAGATTTGAATATAGATATTGGTCTTGTGGACACAGGGATATGTGTTCAAAGAGAGCACATAACACTATGGTCCTCTGCACAGTATAAAGGTCCTCTGCATGGTAAAAAGGCAAGCGAGGAAGCTCTTCTTTAATGACACCATGAACCAATTCTATAGGCTGAGGACTGAAGAAATTCTGGAGGTTAGAGGTTCTCAAATTCATTTACACAAGTATCACTATTCCATATTCCAGCTTCCAACTCTTTACATTTTAGAGCTTTGACTTGGGCACAGGCCACTTTCCCAGCATAAGAATCCATTCAACATTTTTTCTGAAATTATGGTGATTGGAGCAATTAAGTCCTGAGTCTGATCTTTAGCTCTGTCAGATCTGTGGTAGCAGATGAGGCTCTTTACACACTGCTAAGGAGAGAGGCATGGGAGCCCACTCCAGTATTCTTGCCTGGAGAATTCCATGTACAGAACAGCCTGCTGGGCTACAGTCCATGGGGTCACAAAGAGTCAGACATGATTGAGCAACTAACAGAAAAGGAGCCATCTAACTTATATTGTGCTTTCATTTGGTGATTGATTGTACAGAACTTGATTGATTGAACAGAATGCTATTTTTTTTCTTTGCAAAGTGTCACCCGCCCTGAACAATGACCACCATATTTCACAAATCTTATTACAGTTTCTCCCTTTTTTCTTAAATGCCAGAGAGATTGCATAAGCCAATAAATTCCCCTTCACTTGGACCTCCTCTAAGTTGACCACATATGAGTAACTACTTCAACATTCCAGGGAATATTAACATGCAATCTACAACGAGTGATTTGCCCGCCAGTTGGGAGTGGCCAAACTCTATATCTCCATTCTTAGAATCTGCTTCCTAAGAACATTACTGATATCAGTTGTCTTAGCATGTGATTCTTTCTTTTTTCTGTCTTTTTTTTTTTTTTTTTTTTTTTAAGCCATGTGGCTTACAGGAGCGCATTAGGTTGGTGCAAATGTAATTGCGGTTTTGGACTGTGAAATTGAAATCATTATAACTAGGCTTAAACACATCGTTATGAATAAAAATAGGAACTGCTAAAATCAATATATTTTTGCTAATGAGAAATAAGTTTGTTTATTCCTGAAGTGTAAAATTCTGTACTTTGGGATTTGACAAACTCTTTGAAAGCATTTTCTGCCTCCTGCTGGTTGGTTGTGGAAGCATTTTCCCGGCAAGAAGTTGTCAAGATGCTTGAAAAAGTGGTAGTCAGTTGGCAAGAAGTTAGGTGAATACAGAGGAAGAGGCAAAACTTTGTAGCCCAATTCATTTAACTTCTGAAGCATTGGCTGTGCAATGTGTGGTCCAGCATTGTCATGGAGAAGAAGTGGGCCTTTCTGTTGCCCAATGCCAGCTGCAAGCATCGAAGTTTTCGGTGCCTCTCATCAATTTGCTGATCATACTTCTCAGATATAATGATTTGGCAGGGATGTAGAAGGCTGTAGTGCATCAGACCAGCAGCAGACCACAAAACAGTAACCATGAATGTTTTTTTCATGCAAGTTTCACTTTGAGAAGTGCTTTGGAGCTACTTGGCCCAACCACTGAGCTAATCATCACCAGTTATCATATAAAGTCCACTTTTCATTGCACATCACAAACCGATCGAGAAATGGTTCATTGTTTTTGTGTAAAATAAGAGAAGATGACACTTCAAAAATAACGATTTTTTTAGGTTTTTGTCAGCTCTTGGAGCATCTACTTATTGAGCTTTTTTCACCTTTCCAATTTTCTTCAAATCCAAACAACTGTAGAATGGTCAATGTTGAGTTCTTTGGCAAGCTCTCATGTAGTTGTAAGAGGATCAACTTCGATGATGGTTCTTAATTGGTTGTTGTCAACTTCTGATAGCTGGCTACTGTGCTTCTAATCTTCAAGGCTCTTGTCTCCTTTTTAAAACTTCTTGAATCAGCAGTTCCTAGGCCAAATGCTTTGTTGATATTGAAAGTTGTCTCAATTGCTTTACCACCCATTTTGGACCAGAATAAGAAAATCACTCAAATTTGCTTTTTGTCTAACACCGATTCCCTAGTCTAAAATAAATATAAATTATGCAGCAAATATTAAGTCACTAGCAAAAAAAAAAAAAAAAAAACATAAAACAAGAAATGTGCCTTAAAATGATGTATAGCATAACCACATTTAAGAATGTATTCCAATATCAAATGGCAAATTTCACCAATGCAAAATCATAATTACTTTTGCACCAATTTAATAGTTCCCCTACAAGAGATTGGACCTGGGCCCTTGGTGGAGTCCTAACCACTGGAGCATCAGGAAATTCCCTTGCATACATGTGTTTCTTTCCTTTAAAAAAAAAAAATTGTCCTTCAAATAATTTTGTCTCTATATATATGCAGTATAAGCTATTCCTAAAATATATCCTGGTTACTAGTTGCTTAACATCTTAAGTGTCTAGTGAATATCTTACACAGATTGGATCCCCAATGTTTATGCATATCATGGGTGTGTGCTCAGTTGTGTCTGACTTTTTGTGACCCATTGGACTGTAGCCCACCAGGCTCCTCTGTCCATGGGATTCTCCAGGAAAGAATACTGAAGTGGGTTGCCATGCCTTCCTTCAGGGAATCTTCCCAATCTAGGGATCAAACCCACATCTCCTGCATTGGCAGGTGGATTCTTTACCACTGAGCCGCCTGAGAAGCCCATCCTTATCATTGTTGTTCAGTTGATAAGTCGTGTCTGATACTTTGTGACCACACAAACTGCAGCATGGAGCTCAATAAAAACTGTAAACTGAATAAATGTAGAACAACTACTACTCTGACAGCTGCTGCTATTAAATCATTTTAGTTGTGTCTGACTCTGTGCGACCCCATAGATGAAAGTCCACCAGGCTCCACTGTCCCTGGGATTCTCCAGGCAAGAACACTGGAGTGGGTTTCCATTTCCTTCTCCAATGCATGAAAATGAAAGTGAAGTCACTCAGTTGTGTCCGACTCTGACAGCACCATCTGGCAACACCATTCTATATTTATCTTTGTTATGCTCATCTACCAACATTCTGGCCAATGTTTCCTCACTTTTGAAGTCTGGTAACTTATCCCATCTTCCTTTCTGCCTTAAGCTTTGTCATTATCCAAGGAATGCTGTGTCCACACAACACTAGTTTTCACTTATTTGAACTCCTTCACTCCACTGATAATCTGTTTCTCTAAATATCATCCATCAGATTAGTACATGTTAGTAAATGTTCAACAACCTAATCCTTATAATCTCTCAGAACAGATTATGCTGCAATTTAAATTCCTGTTCAATCCATCATGTATCATACTTGCTTAACTTTCCAGTTCTTTCATACTTTGCATTTACATATTACACAATCCATCATCTCATTGCCTGTCTTTCTAATTATTATTCTCCACTCCTTGGCCTTTTGTCCTTCTGTTTCATGAATTCAGCATGAAAGTTTAATCTATCCAGATGCTTTCTTTCTCCACTTTGAGATCTAAGATGTTCATCCAGAACTGCTACAGAAGAAATCTGCAGGGGCTGAACTGCACTTCTGTCTCCTTTCCTCCTTTCCCAGACATTGTCTGTTTTTCTCTTAAACCTTTCCTTCTATACCCGTGTGGGTGTCTTTCCAATCCAGTTTTCCACTTCTTTTTTACCTATTACTCTCTCTTTACCATTATATTAAAAAACCTTTAACATTCTTTTCCTAAAACCAAAAATGCTTACTTTCCCATTTAAGTCCTCCATGATCTTTCTTCTTGTGTAGAGGCCAGGTCTATAAAAGAGTCACACTCATTTGTTCAATATTCATCTTTAATTCCCATGGCATTCATAGCCCACTGCATTCAGGCCTATGCCTACACCATTGTACTGAATATACTTTGTTGGATCATACACTCCTGATTGTAATACGCTTTCTTCAGCCAAAATTCATTTTGAAATATTACTATTGTTTGATTTTTAAGTTTCTTCTCATTTTCTCTTATTAGAAGTAATCCTACAAAGAATAGAAAGCATTATTTTTGTTTGTGAAACTTTTTTTGTTTGAGTACTCACATCATTTCAGGTTAGTATCACAAATTTTTTGCAAACACAGCAATGACTGTTTTGAAAATTTGGCAAAAATCCCAAGCTTCCTGTTGCTACATGAGAAATGTTACAAATCTTTGAAATTCAAAGGAAGCTTTGTCTCTGAGGCAATTCAAGACTTTCCCACTTGTCATGCTCCAGAATATTCTTTTAAAAGTTTCTTTTTTTTCACAACAAATTTTAATTTCTGAACATTTCCTATTATGTTATATAGGTTTAGAGGTAGAGATTTTTCAAGGAAAATCTTTTTTTAAAATTTTATAATTAATCTTTTAATAACAGAAACCAATAAATGTTAGAAAGTATGAGGAAAAATGCTTTAATAAGAAGTTTTACAATATGCTATTTTTTTCTTCCTGTTCCCTGGTGGATCAGATGGTAAAGCGTCTGCCTACAATGCGGGAGACCTGGGTTTGATCCCTGGGTTGGGAAGATCTCCTGGAGAAAGACATGGCAACCCACTCCATTACTCTTCCCTGGAAAATACCATGGACAGAGGAGCCTGGTAGGCTACAGTCCACAGGATCGCAAAGAGTCAGACACGACTAAGTGACTTCACTTCACTTCACTTTCTACAATAAGATAGCTTTATTTTCTCAATCTGAGCAGGTAGTTATGTTTCAGTGTATTGTACATATGATGCTGGTACTGGCTCTTCTCCATCCACATCCATCCTCTGCCTCTTGCTCTATTCCTCAGCTCTGTATCATTTCAACTCTGTTGCCATCAGTGGGTGGCACTGGTAGGAGATAGGAAGGCAGGAGGGAATAAAGGCCACTTCCTTCCTACTAAGGTTCTGGCAATGCTGGGTCTCTTTAAACTTCTAGCTCCAGTCAAGCGTCCAAGTTCTCTGGACCTAGCTCTCACTAGACTCCACCCCCACCACTTTTTCCACCTTTTAAATTTAAAATTAAGAACGGAAAGTTAAGAACCAGTCAATCCTAAAGGAAATCAGTCCTGAATATTCATTGGAAGGACTGTTGCTGAAGCTCCAGCATTTTGGCCACCTGAAGTGAAGAACTGACTTCTTGGAAAAGACCCTGATGCTGGGAAAGATTGAAGGCAGCAGGAGAAGGGGACAACAAAGGATAAGATGGTTGGATGGCATCACCAACTCGATGGACATGTGTTTGAGCAAGCTCCAGGAGTTGGTGATGGACAGGGAAGCCTGGTGTGCTGCAGTCCATGGGGTTGCAAATAGTTAGACACAACCGAGCAACTGAACTGAAGAACAGAAAAGCTTCCAACTTTTATTTCTTGTGTGCCTGTATTGTTTGCTATTGGTGTATAACATATTACCAAAAATATAGCAGATTAAAATAACAAATACTTAATATCTCATTTTCTATGGGTCAGGAATCTAGTCAAAGCTTACTTGAATGCCTCTGGCTTGAGGTCTCTCATGAGGCTTCTTTCTTTTCTTTTTATTATGGGGAAAGGAGGTGTCTATTCCCAGAAGTATTTATATTATTATTAAGAGATCTCAGTTTCTTACTACAGGAAGTTCTTCACAGGCCTGCCTCATGATGGGGAAGCTCAATTCCTGCAAAATATAACAGATCTAACAGATTGAGAGTAGTGAAGGCTTTTTTTTTTTTTTTTAAGAATTCTCTTTCTGGATTCTTAGCTTGATTTTGAAGCCGAGGATGGCAGGAATTCTTGGCCCTGGCTAGAGTGAGCAAGAGGAGAGGTGATAAAGGGAAAGCCAGACCCAGTGGCAGACGGGGCTCTGACCAGGGTGGAAGGCTGAGAGGCCTCTTAACAGCCCCTTCCGTGTGCGAGGAAACCCAGAGAGGGGATCCAGAGGCATGGTGCCATGGCAGTGTGCAGGGACCTGGAGGATAACTCAATTACAGTGACAACTTTTCTAGGAAGGCCTTTGAAAATCTGAGGAGGAGATGGAGCTGGCAAATACTTTAAGATAAGACGGCGAGTGTCACGGAGGTGTTTTAGCTCACTTGGAAAGACTAGAGACTCAAGTGAGCAAATCCCATAAAAAATTGGAAGAGCCACAGAACGCACAGGCTCTTGAAGCCAGGATTCATGAACTGAAACATCTGCAAGATAAGCTGAGGGCTGAAGTGAAACAGCGTCAAGCCAGAGTTAAAGCATCTACTGCCAATGTAGAGCCTGACCAAACATTAGAGATTAGTGAGCAAGAAATTTTGGAGAGAAAACAGGAAAATATGAAAGCCATTCTATAGGCATATCGTTTTACAGGGATCAGCGGGAAGCTGACCAGCCAAGGAGTATGTGTCTGCATCAGCACTGCTTTTGAGGGGAACCTGCTGTATTCCTACATTGTGGATCTTGTCATGGAGAAACCACTTGGGATACATCACCATTTGGTGCCAGTCTTCATTCCCCTAGAAGAGATATCTGCAAAATACCTACAGACTAATACTCAGCACTTCCTGTTTGTTCTCTGAGAATACCTAAATGCTTACTCGGGGAGGAAGTACCAGGCAGATCGACTTCAGAGTGACTTTGCAGCCTTTCTTGTGGGGCCCTTGCAGAGAAACTCATTGTGCAACTTGCTGTCATTTACTTACAAAGTGAAGCCGGAAGGTCAGTCCTTCCCCTTCTGTGCTAGACTGCTGTATAAGGACCTCACGACAACCCTTCCAACTGACGTCACTGTTACTTCTCAAGGGACAGAAGCATTACCCAGAATGTGGGAATAACAGCGAGCAGCCCATGAAAACCTGTTTTTTTACGAAGCCCCTACATCAGATGTTTACTTCATTTGCAAAAAAAGGATAAAAGCTGGATATGAGCCTGGTCTCCTAGAATATTTTCTTTGGGAACACATCAGAAGTAAAAGGAAATATTTCACTTTCTGCTCCCATGACTAAGGTGACTGGGGTTCCAGAAGAACTTTTCAAGATTATCAGGACAAGAGCCATTTCACCTAACTCGGACCACAGACAAGCAGGTCTTCAGAGTGAAAAGCACTGCTTCCAGGTTCTAGCTGTGGAGCGAGTGGTGGCCAGCAAGCCGCCCTCATCTGAAGCAGAGCTTCTCCGCCTGTGCTCCCAGCCAGGCACAGGGGCAGCAGCCTTGTTCCACCTCTGGCAGCCCTTCCTACTCACAGTGGCCATGGCCTCTCTGGGTGGAAGAGGGCTGGTAAGAACTAGGGCTCTGGAAGGAACGTTCCAGTACCATGACTATGAGCCCTACTCCCTGGGTAAGCTAGAGGCACACTGAGGAATAGTATGCCCACCCTCAGAGCTCACACATCCACAGACAAATGAAGGCTGAAGGATATTTTTTAAACCTAAAGTCTATGTGAGTGTGCCCTTCAACAGCCTGGGTTGTTGGGACTTGGTCATATGTCCTTTCCTGAAGCCTTTCTTTGATTCCCAAAAATAAATTCTCCCTCCCCTTTGGATTCTCATAGGGCTGGAGGCCATTCAAAAAAAAAAAAAAGAATTATCTTTCTTTCCCAGATTTATTGAAATGTAATTGACATATAGTATTGAGAAAGTTTAAGGTGCACAACATGTTGATTTCATACACTAGTATATTGCAGTATGATGACCACCATAGCATTATAGTTAACACTTCACACATGTCACACAATTACTATTTCTTTTTTGTGGTGAGACCATTTAAGGTATACACACTTAGCAAATTTCAAGTATATAATACAGTACTGCTAACTGTAATTACTATCTTGTACTTTAGAGCCCCAGAATGTATCCATCTTCTAAATGGAAGCTTGTACTCTTTAGCTAGTATCTCCCGATTTCCCTCAGCCCCAGGTAACCACCATTTTACTCCCTGCTTCTACAATGTCAACTCTTTAAGACTCCACATAGAAATGAGGTCATACAGTATATGTCTTCTCTGACTTCACTTAGCATAATGCCTTTAAGGTCTAACTATGTTATCTCAAATGGCAGAATCTTCTCCTTTCTCATAGATAAGTGATATTCTATTGTGTAAATATGCCACATTTTTATTCACTTATTTGTTGATAGACTCTTAAATTGTTTTCTTATCTTGACTGCTAGTAATAATGCTGCAACAAATATGGAAGTGCAGATATTTCTTCAAAATTCGCTTTTCATTTCCTTTGGAAATATACCCAGGAATGAGACTGTTGAATCTCATGGTTCAGTTCAGTTCAGTCGCTCAGTTGTGTCCGACTCTTTGCGACCCCATGAATCACAGCACACGAGGCCTCCCTGTCCATCACCAACTCCCGGAGTTCAATCAGACTCAAGTCCATCAAGTCAGTGATGTCATCCAGCCATCTCATCCTCTGTCGTCCCCTTCTCCTCCTGCCCCCAATCCCTCCCAGCATCAGACTCTTTTCCAATGAGTCAACTCTTCACATGAGATGGCCAAAGTACTGGAGTTTCAGCTTTAGCATCATTCCTTCCAAAGAAATCCCAGGGCTGATCTTCAGAATGGACTGGTTGGATCTCCTTTTAGTCCAAGGGACTCTCAAGAGTCTTCTCCAACACCACAGTTCAAAAGCATCAATTCTTCTGCACTCAGCCTTCTTCACAGTCCAACTCTCACATCCATACATGACAACAGGAAAAACCATAGCCTTGACTAGATGGACCTTAGTCGGCAAAGTAATGTCTCTGCTTTTGAATATACTAACAAGGTTAGTCATAACTTTTCTTCCAAGGAGTGTCTTTTAATTTCATGGCTGCTGTCACCATCTGCAGTGATTTTGGAGCCCCCCCCCAAAAAAAATAAAATAAAATCTGCCACTGTTTCCACTGTTTCCCCATCTATTTCCCATGAAGTGATGGGACTGGATGCCATGATCTTCGTTTTCTGAATGTTGAGCTTTAAGCCAACTTTTTCACCCTCCTTTTTCACTTTCATCAAGAGGCTTTTTAGTTCCTCTTCACTTTCTGCCTTAAGGGTGGTTTCATCTGCATATATGAGGTTATTGATATTTCTCCCGACACTCTTGATTCCAACTTGTGTTTCTTCCAGTCCAGTGTTTCTCATGATGTACTCTGCATATAAGTTAAATAAGCAGGGTGACAATATACAGCCTTGATGTACTCCTTTTCCAATTTGGAACCAGTCTGTTGTTCCATGTCCAGTTCTAACTGTTGCTTCCTGACCTGCATACAGATTTCTCAATAGGCAGGTCAGGTGGTCTGGTATTTCCATCTCTTTCAGAATTTTCCACAGTTTATTGTGATCCACACAGTCAAAGGCTTTGGCATAGTCAATAAAGCAGAAATAGATGTTTTTCTGGAACTCTCTTGGTTTTTCCATGATCCAGCGGATGTTGGCAATTTGATCTCTGGTTCCTCTGCCTTTTCTAAAACCAGCTTGAACATCAGGAAGTTCACGGTTCACATATTGCTGAAGCCTGGCTTGGGGAATTTTGAGAATTACTTTATTAGAGTGTGAGATGAGTGCAATTGTGTGGTAGTTTGAGCATTCTTTGGCATTGCCTTTCTTTGGGATTGGGAATGAAAACTGACCTTTTCCAGTTCTGTGGCCACTGCTGAGTTTTCCAAATTTGCTGGTATATTGAGTGCAGCACTTTCACAGCATCATCTTTCAGGATTTGAAACAGCTCAACTGGAATTCCATCACCTCCATTAGCTTTGTTCACAGTGATGCTTTCCAAGGCCCACTTGACTTCACATTCCAGGATGTCTGGCTCTAGGTGAGTAATCACACCATCATGATTATCTGGGTCATGAAGCTCTTTCTTGTACAGTTCTTCTGTGTATTTTGCCACCTCTTCTTAATATTGTCTGCTTCTGTTAGGTCCAAACCATTACTGTCCTTTATTGTGCCCATCTTTGTATGAAATGTTCCCTTGGTATCTCTAATTTTCTTGGAGACATCTCTAGTCTTTCCCATTCTGTTCTTTTCCTCTATTTCTTTCCATTGATCGCTGAGGAAGGCTTTCTTATCTCTTCTTGCTATTCTCTGGCACTCTGCATTCAGATGCTTAGATCTTTCCTTTTCTCCTTTGCTTTTTGCGTCTCTTCTTTTCATGGCTATTTGTAAGGCCTCCTCAGAAAGCCATTTGGCTTTTTTGCATTTCTTTTCCATGGGGATGGTCTTGATCCCTGTCTCCTGTCAAAATGTCACGAACCTCATTCCATAGTTCATCAGGCACTGTGTCTATCAGATCTACGCCCTTAAATCTATTTCTCACTTCCACTGTATAATCATAAGGGATTTGATTTAGGTCATACCTGAATGGTCTAGCGGTTTTCCCTACTATCTTCAGTTTGAGTCTGAATTTGGTAATAAGGAGTAGCCATCATGTTCAACAAAAGAGTCTGAAATGCAGTACTTGGATGCAATCTCAAAAACGACAGAATGATCTCTGGTAGTTTCCAAGGCAAACCATTCAGTATCACGGTAATCCAAGTCTATGCCCCAATCAGTAACACTGAAGAAGCAGAATTTGAACAGTTCTATGAAGACCTACAAGACCTTTTAGAACTAACACCCAAAAAAAGATGTCCTTTTCATTACAGGGAACTGGAATGCAAAAGTAGGAAGTCAAGAAACACCTGGAGTAACAGGCAAATTTGGCCTTGGAATGCGGAATGAAGCAGGGCAAAGACTAATAGAGTTTTCCCAAGAAAATGCACTGGTCATAGAAAACACACACTTCCAACAACACAAGAGAAGACTCTACACATGAACATCACCAGATGGTCAACACCGAAATCTGATTGATTATATTCTTTGCAGCCAAAGATGGAGAAGCTCTATACAGTCAACAAAAATAATACCAGGAGCTGACTGTGGCTCAGATCATGAACTCCTTATTATTAAATTCAAATCATATAGTAGGTCTACTTTTACTTTTGGGTGAACTTCCATGCTGTTTTGAATTATTGAATACAGTTTGTTAATATTTGACAGGATTTTTGCATCTATATTTCTCAATGATTCCAGCCTATAATATTTTTCTTGCAATGTCTTGTCTGACTTTGGTATCAATGTAATGCTTGCCTTATAAAATGAGTTTGGAAGTGCTCACTACTCTTCTTGTTTTGAAAGAGCTTGAGAATTGGTATTAATTCTTCTGCAAGTGTTTGGAACTGTTCACCAGTGAAGCCTTCTGGTCCTGGACTTTCCTTGTTGGGAGATTCTTGATAAATTATTTAACTTCCTTACTAGTAATTGGTCTGTTCAGATATTCCATTTCTTCATGATTCATCCTTGGTAGGTTGTAGTTTCCAGAACCTTGTAGGTTCTGAAATGTATCTTTTTGTCTGGCTTATCCAATTTGTTGGTGTATAACTGTTTATAGTATTCTCAGGATCCTTTATATCTCTTTGTTATCAGGTATTGTATCTCCTGTTCTATTACTAATCTTCAGTACTTGATATTAACACTATGAAAGTGTGGGATTTGAACTTGCACCAACCCAGTTAAAGGTGTGATATGTTAGGTACTAGCATCATTGTAGTTTTATGTGCAACAAAGTGTAGTTTATATGAAATATATGAGCTTATTTCCTCGTATACACAACAGTGGTTGATTCATCAAGGGAATTGTAGTCAAAGACTCAGATCCCCCTGGTCCATCATTGATTGTATGCAAAGCTGGATTTCTAGCCCTCTATCTCTATTCAGAGACTTTATTACAAACCTTAATGGGTTTTTAAAGCAAACAAAGCTTTACAAACAAAGTGCCTGAAGCACTTTCTAGGTCCTTGGAAAAGGCCTAATCTTGGTGTCTTGGCTGAGGCATTTTTCTCCACCTTGACTCAGTACTTTTCCAATTTTAGTCCTTCCCTTTTCTCCCAGGCCCTGGGTTCATAAAGAGGCAGGAACTCTTAGTTTGGGGAATCTTAGAAGTGAGACAATTCCCCTTTGTGTCTTTCATGTCATCTACCTTCACCTGGTGCTATTCTGTGAGGGAAAATGAAAAACTAGGGAGCTGGTACCTCCGTTTTACTTCTTGCTTGTACTGTCACAGTAAATGAATGGAGGTTTAATTGTTACTTTCAGTTTGGCTCATTGTTCTAATTAAATGTCCTAATTGAATACTTTGATTTGTGACAACTTAACAATATTCTTGTGTGCATGTATGTGTATAAAACCCTTGTAGTCATCATTCATGATGATGAAATATTGGACTATTCCCATTTAAAATAAGTAATAGGACAGATCTGTGCTATCAACACTTCTATAAAACTAATTACTAGTGTAATTAGTAAGAAATTAAACATAAAATGGAAGATGATATAATTGTTTATTTAGAAAATGCAAATATTCACATAGAAACAATTAGAATTAAGTTACTTTATCATGTTTTCTTGTATATAAAGTTAATATATGAAAGTTTATCTTGACTCTATATACTTAAGACAAATTATTTAAAAACAGTTATTAAATTATTAAAATAAATTCTAAAATAAATAAAATTATAAAAAATTAATATTTACAACAGCATCAAATATCAAACACCTAGAAATAACTCTAATGAAAAGTGCATAAGTCTTCTAGACAGGATGGTGAGAAACATGACTGAAGTAAGTTGAAGACCTAAATAAATGAAGGAATAAACTTTGTTCATGATTTTAAATGCTTAATATTGTAAAGATATTTTTCCATATTGATAAGTAGAGTCAGTGCAATTCAAAGTATAATATGAACATGTTTCTTTGTGATATTGACAAAATAACTCTAAAACATATTGGCAATGCAGAGGCTAAGAACAGGCAAGACAATCATGAAGATCAAAATTAGAGAACTCTTACTACCAGATATAAATTTATAAAACTAAAGTAATAAAACTTTTTATTTTGGTATAAAGATATACTTAAAGACCAATGGAAAATAATGGATGTACCAAAAGAAGAACCATACACAACAATCACCTGATTAATGACAAAGGTTACACTGTGATGAAGTGAAGGATAGATGATCTTTACAATAAGTGGTATCAGATCAATTTAATATACATATGGAAACAATGAAGCTTGAGCCCTTCCTCATCGCATACACAAAATAAAATCTAAATATAAAAAGTGAATTAATGATCTTTCTTTAAGGAAAACATAGGAAAGCATATTTTTGACCTTTGGGTAGGCAAGGATATTTTAAAGAGGTCACAAAAAGATCTAACTATATAATAAAATTTAAATTGAACTGTGGTAAAAATTGTGAATTGTTTATCAAAAGACATCAAGAGCAAGAAGCAAGTGACAGAGAGATGTTTGCAATATATATATACTTGACAAAGGCCTTGTATCCAGAATATATAAAACATCTGTGCACAGCTTTAAGAGAGATACAGCACCATGAGCAAAATACTTGAACAGGTACTTGAGTCAAAAGAATATACATATGGACAATAAATACAGGAAAAAGTGTTCAAGAACATTTGTCAAAAAAGAAATGCAAATTAAGTCCTTGATATAGTACCACTATATAGATACCAGACAGTTGAAATAAAATAACAATATGGAATACTGATAAAGATATATAGAAATAAGACAATTCATGGTTATATGACTATGTATCATTACAATAAATATATAAAATCATTTTGAAATGTCTATGAATGTTGAACATATGCATTCCTTATGACTAAGTAATTCCAGTGTTATGTATATATCCTAAAGAAATCTGTACATATGCACTTAAAGACATATTCAAGAATGTAGAAGCATTATTTATAAAAGTCAAAAATTGGAAGCAACTCATATATATGCAATAGTGGAATGGAATGCATAAATTACAAGATATTTATATAATGGAATATAATATAACTAAGAGAAAGGAACTAGTACACACAGCAACATGTGTATAGAATATCAAAGTTGTGTAACATACCACAAATGAAGCTAGACACAAAAGAATACAAGAATAGAGAAAGGCATTAGATTTATTAAAAATGCAAACTTTGTTCAAAATGTTCAAAATACAACAGTTAAAATAAACAAACAAGAGCTACATGCAACCATAGGGATAGAAACAGTTACAAACATTATATTACCTAACCCTTACAACACTCTTAAAAATTAAATGTTACCTAATGTACAAACTACAGACAAGAAAAGTAAAACTTAAAAAGTTTAAGTTGCCTGGAGTTATAACCTGAAGCCAGGTTTGAATTCTGATCTAGAGCTATGTGAATGTCAAGTTCATATTTTTTGCACTACTATATAGAACTTTCAGAATTTGTCCTCATTCATGATGGAGCAAGTGAAATGATGAAATATTTTCCCTTCTTACTGGTCCTCAATTCCATTTGTCATTAAAAGGTATTCATTTCTGAAGATCTAGCATGACTAAAATGGAAGACAGATTTCTAGTATGTGATATATAATGCAGGCATCAATATTTTTTCTTCAGACTTCAGTCTATTTTTAATTATACTGATATAACTACTGATGCATAATTTATTTTTCTATGTAGATCAATACTAAGAATGATATTGATCCTTTCCATAATCTCATCCCCAAACTTTTAAACATTGCAGTTCTATATAGTATTGATGAATGTCTGCTCCAACCTGCAATTACAGCAATATCATCAGTATATTCAATGATTTTCTGATTGAAAGTTTTTCCAAAGCTCTTAATGTAGGAATTTAATATATAATAATACTTTCCTATTTATAGAAGCTCCATAACTAAACATTAATAAAAATTAGCTTTAGGTTTATACAATGCTTAGATTCAACTGTACAACAATACCAGTTCTTGACAGACTTTTGACTGACTATCTTAGCAAGAAGCCCTGTCTATTCTGTAAATCAATAGTTGACTTCCCTGTATTTCCTTTATTAAAATTATTTTTCAGAGATAAGGTCCTTCTTAAAGAGCAAAACAAATAGAATATTTTCCATAGGTGTATCCTATATATAGGATGTAGCCTATGTATACTATTATGACTTACACAGATACTTATAAATTTATATATTGGCATATATGTGGAAAACCAAACATACATAGAAAATGTAAAAATATCATATATTTCTAGAAGAAAGCTATAAGAAAACTAATATTTTTCAAATTTAGGCCAAATTCATTGTATATGAATGCCTAAACATAAATATTAATAATTTCACATGTACAAAACTGAAATAAATATAATTGTATGGAAACTAATTGGGAAGGAAAAATACTTATGAAAAACTATACAGTCATCAAGTAAAAACAGACACTCATTAGAAAATGATCAAGATTAAAAAAAAAAGAAAATGATCAAGATAATTGAAAGACTTGAACAAAAACTTGGCCAAAGAAGTTACAGAAATGGCAAATAAGTACAGGAAAATATGTTAAGCATATTAGCTATTATAGGAATGCAAATTAAAACTATAAGGAGTTCTAATCGCTCTATATCTATCAAAGTAGATACAAATTTTAAAAAAGTGACCATACAATAAGCTGGCAAGGATGCAGAGAAACTAGATCATTCATACATTTCTTGTGAGAGTATAAAATTGTACAGCTATCCTGGAAAACAATTTCATACTTTATTATACAACATGCTATAAACATGAAAGTATAATTTGACCCAGAAGTTGTACTCTTGCATATTTATTCTGGAGAAATGAAACTTTTACATAAATTTTCATTGAAACTTTGTTTGTAATAGCTAAAAATGTAAACAGGCTAGATGTCCTTCAATGAGTGAATGGTTAGGTTTAACCATAGTTATATAACCATAACACCATACCAGTAACACAGTTAACCATACCAGTAATATTACTCATCAATAAAAGGGAAGAAAATATTAATACACATAAAAACTTGGATGAATCTCAAGTGCATGACAAAGTAAAAAAAGGGCCAATCTCAAAAAAAAACCACATATACTTTATGGTTCCATGTATACATTATTCTCAAAATGACAAAATTAGAGACATGGAAAAGAAATCAGTAGTCATACGGGATTATGGAAAAAGAATGCAGTTACAAGACTGTGGTATTAGGGAATTCCTTTATGGTTACAGAATAGTTCTCTATGTTGATGTGGTTATGCAAATACATGTATATTTTATATATATATGTATATATAATAACCATAATATATAAGAACTCTCAAACTCATTAATAAGAGAACAAATAAACCAATAAAAATGTGGGAAAATATTTGAATAGCAATTGGTTGACATAAGATATGACATAAGATATACACATGACTCATAAACACAAAAAAATGAATTAAAATAATTAGTAATTAGTACTTAATGCAAATTAAGTATGCAAATCTCGGATAAAAGAAAGTAAATAACTGAGAACATAAACTACTATCAGGAAAAGAGAGAAACTTAAATTCTCAAAAATTGCTTATAAGAATGCAAAATCATAAAGACACTTTGGGAAATGTTTTTCCTTACTCATAGATATCTACACACTGTAAAGCTGTATAACCCCATTCCTAAATAATTCCCATGTAAAACATAAATTTCTGTTCACATAAAATCCTTCATGCCAATGTTTAATATGGCTCTATTAATAATAGCCCCAAACTGGCAATAACTCAAATGTTATTCAACTGGTAAGCCAATATACAAATGGTGCATCCATACAATGGAATACTATTCAACAATAAAAAGAAACATGCCATTGATGATTGTAAGAACTTGAAAGTTTTTCAAATTAACTTAAAGAACCAGATCAGGAAGACTACTTAGAGTATGAGCTAATAGGCACTTGGAAAAATGCTGAACATCACTAATAATCCGAGAAATAGAAATAAAAATTACTAGGAGATATCACATCACAGCTGTCAGAATGGCTATCATCAAATCAAAAAGTCTGAAAATAACATATGGTGGCAAGGATGTGGAGAAAAGGAAGCCCTTGTACATAATTGGTGGGATTGTAAATTTGTGCACCCACTATGGAAAACAACATGGAAGTTTCTTAAAAAACTAAAAATAGAACTACCATGTGACCCAGCTATTCCACTCCTAGCTATGTATCAGAAAAAAAGAAACATTAATTTGAAAAGATACATGAACCCCTATGTGTATTACAGCCTTAATTACAATAGAAAAGATATGGAAGCAACCAGTGAACAAAACACACATGGTTCCTGTCTTCATAGCACTTTCATGGAGTATGGATAAGCAAGCATTTGAACACTATAGCAATCCTCAGAAATAATGGCAGTTACATGTTTGTTGAGATGGAAAAATTCTCCCAGCATATTGTAAAGAAAAGGAAGGCTACGATATAGCATATAGTTTGATTCAATTTGTATAAATTAAAAAAAACCACTGATGTATGTATGCTCATCCAAATATATGTGTATTACATGTATATATTTAGCATTATATACCATATATAATATATACGTTATAAACATTTAGATAGAACAACAAAAATAGAAATTAACAGTATATATTTCTATTGACACACATTGGTGTTCTCTAATTTCATTTTTATAGTTTTTTTTTTTTTTGCATTTCCATATTGCTTTGCCTTGAGTATATATTTACAATTAGAAAACATTAATAATGATATTTTGAAGCAGAATAACCCAGATATTAAATTAACATATGCCCAGGTGTCCCTTCAAGTTCTTCTCTCTTCCTCCAAGGCCATGTTTCTTCACAGTTTCCCCATCATACCTTAGATTCCAGTCATATTCAATGCATGTATAAACAGCTTTCTTGGGCCTCGGTGCCTTGGTGCCTTTGCAGGTTCTCCCCCACTGTCTGGGAAGCATATTCACAATTTTTCACTTGGTGATCTATCTACTTTAGGTGGTCCAGGCTTCATCTCGGGTGTCTTTACTTAAAAGTACCCTTCCCCCACTTCCTTGCCATCAGACTTATGACAAATGCCTTTCCTCTTTACCACCACAGCCCAGTGTGGTTTGTATACTGTGAACCAATTCATTATATAAATGGAAAGATAAGTTTAATATTACGTTCTCCTTTTCCTGCCCTGTTCTCTCTCAACAGCACCTCATCACTTACTATCCTCGTCCTCACTCTCCTGGTCCCACTTGTACCAGCCTCCTTGTTCTATTGGAAGGACATAGACAATACCAATAGGGGTCTTTTGCTCTGGCTATTTCCTCTCCCCAAAATTATTTCCCCAATATAACCCAAGGTTAGTCCCTCATGTCTTTAATTAAGTCTTTGCTCAAATGTCCTGGATTTAAAAGGCCTTCCCTCACTAACCTCTGGGGAGGAAATACTCCCCTTTTCTCATAACTCACAAGGTTCTCTCTATACTGTATATTTCACTATTTAGTCATTAATGTTAACCTTCCATCTTCCCCGACTAGAATGTAAGCCCCATGAGAGCAGGATCATGGATATTGGTTACTGATGTGCACCTTGCACCCACAACAGTACCTGAAACAGTGCAGGGGGTGAATTAATACCTGTTAAGTGGGAAATAAACTTTACACCAAATAATTTATGTCCATTTTTACAATTAAATAAAACAAATCCAGACTAATATAAGAAGGAACTTGATTTGAAATGACTATGGGGATAGGGTAATCTCACATGCTACCTAAAAAATACTGAGAATTCTCAAGCTAGGCTTCAACAATACATGAACCAAGAATTTCTAGATGTTCAAGCTTGACTAAAAATGCAGAGGAACAAGAGATAAAATTGACAGCATCCAGTGGATCATAGAAAAAGCAAGAGAATTCCAGAAAAAAAAATCTGCTTCACTGACTACACTAAAGCATTTTACTGTGCATATCACAATAAATTGTGGAAAATTGGGAATACCAGACCTCTTACCTGCCTCCTGAGAAATCTGTATGCAGGGCAAGCAGCAATAGTTAGAACCGGACATGAAACATCAGACTGGTTCCAAACTGAGAAAGGAGTATATTAAGGCTGTTTATTATGATCCTGCTTATTTAACTTATATGCAGAGTATATCATGAGAAATGCAAGACTGGATGATGCACAAGCTGGAAGATTGCCAGGAGAAATATCAATAACCTCAGATATGCAGATGACACCACCCTTAAGGCAGACAGCAAAGAAGAACTAAAGAGCCTCTTGATGAGGGTGAAAGAGAAGAGTGGAAAAAGCTAGTTTAACTCAACATTCAAAAAACGAAGGTCATGGCATCTGGTCCAATTACTTCATGGCAAAAAGATGGGGAAACAATGGAAACAGTGACAGACTTTATTTTCTTGGGCTCTGAAATCATTGCAGATGGGAATTGCAGCCATGAAATTAAAAGACGCTTGCTCCTTGGAAGAAAATCTATGACCAACCTAGACAGCCTATTAAAAGGAAGAGACATTACTTTACCAACAAAGGTCCATATGTCAAAGCTAAGTTTTCCCAATAGTCATGTATGGATGTGAGAGTTGGACCATAAAGAAAGCTGAGCTGTGGTGCTGGGGAAGACTCTTGAGAGTCCCTTGGACTGCAAGGAAATCAAAGCAGTCAATCCTAGAGGAAATAAGTCCTGAATATTCATCTGAAGGACTGATGCTGAAGCTCCAATACTTTGGTCATCTGAGGCAAAGAATTGACTCATTGGAAAAGACCCTGATTCAGGGAAAGATTGAAAGCCAGAGAAGAAAGGGACAGCAGAGGATGAGATGGTTGGATGGCATCACCAACATGATGGGCTTGAGTTTGAGCAAGCTCTGGGAGTTGGTGATGGACAGTGAAGCCTGATGTGCTGCAGTCAATGGGGTCTCAGAGAGTCAGAAATGACTGAGCCATTGAAGTGAACTAATTGCAATAGGGAAAATGTTTTGACCACAGTTCCTCACATGTCTCAAAATAGAACAGAAAAAGATGTTTCTTTAACATGGAAGGATAAGTAGGGTCAGCAGGCACTGTGTGTGTGTGTGTGTGTGTGTGTGTGTGTGTGGGTGGGTGTGGGTGTGTGTGAGTGAGTGAGTGATGGGGCAAGTGGTACGGATGGATGAGCAGACAGCATGATGGAGCAGTTTAACAGGGAATGTTTCTCTCTGTAGTGAGCTGATTCTCAGAATGAGCTGTTAAGGGAGACACAAATATTTGCATCTTAGGGCTTGCTCAAGCTTGGGGGAAAGTTGAAGTTCAGAGGAGAAAAGCTTGGCTAAAATTTAGCCAAGCCAAGTCAGTGGGTATCTTATGGATAACTGTGAGCACTTCGCCAGCCTCTGCTGTTGTTTAAGAGAGGCAAAGTCTGTCCTTAGACAATACTGTTGTTATTGAAATTGCAAGTCCATGTGCCTGACTCAGAATGAGGCCCATCAAAACTTAACATTAGAGTTTGGAACTGAGAAAGGCTTATTAAAGATTCATACAAGGAGATGGGTGGTTCATGCCCTAAGAACCCAAAGTTACTGAAAGTTTTCAGTAAGTGCGTTTAAAAGCAAATGTTAGAGAGAGTTGTGGTAAGTTGCTGCAGACTTCTTGGTGTCATACCTTTTGTGCTTAAGGTTAGGTCATGGTCAGATAATGATGTTCCTATAAAACTCTACCAGGTGAATGCTTTTCTCTGTCCTGACAAGAAAGGGCAGTCTCAAAGCACAGCTTTCACCCTGCAATGTCCCAGTCCTGGTTAAGGGGAAGCAGATCTCAGTCAGCAGCTCCTTCAGTGCCAGGTTCCCACACTCTGCCCAGCTGTCATCCCTGATGGAGACAGGTAGCCAACACAATAGGTCCTCAGTGTCCTCAGGGCATCCAAATCGGGAGACCAGTTGTCACAGACTGAGACCCAGAAAGAAAACCACTGCTAGTAGGTTGCAGAGACAGGGATGGGGGAGAGGTACAGTGCTACTCAAGGCTTCGGCTAAGGCTAGTGGAGGGCCTTAGTGAAGGCTCTGGGGTGCTACAACATGTAGTCCCCAGTCTATTCCCTGGGCCCCCCAGCTCAACCACTGTCCCAAGTCTAGGTGAGCTCCAGGGCCTCCAGAAGAAGGCCTGAATCTGCCTCTTACCTCAGTCTCCTCCTGATGACCACCATACCACCCTTGACTTAATCACTTCCCCAATGGCCCCCTCATTAATAGTAAGTAACCTGTGGGCAGGGCACACTGTGGTGCTGGCCAATAGCTAAGCAAGAGAACTAATAGTTACTCATTGACAGTTGGCTGCATGTGAATTGGGCCCTCTGAGGCACCAAGCAATGTTTGAGCAACACCTGTTGCCTAGGGACAGGGTGGGTTGAAATGAAGCACACCGATGGCTACCTGTTAAGGGCTGTGCTCATCCTGCTCTGTTACACTGTAAATAGAATGAGAATCACTGTGAATTTAAGGTTTGTCAAAGTAGTTTTCAAAATGGGCTAGACTTCACATTCTTGTTGGCTTTGAACTATTTATACTTTATGCTGATCATGTGATCAAGTGGCAGCTGTTGGAGGGGCATAGAGATAAGCACTGGTGACAGGTATGCCTGAGAATATAATGAAAAGAATGATATGCAAAAGTTAAGTACTTATGTGAAATCAAAATCTGAGGTTGGAAAGGAGTCAATCAAAAAGATTCCAGCACACTGGACCCAAAGTGTCCTTATGTAACAGAGCAGCATGAGCACAGCCCTTCACAGGTAGCCATTGCTGTGCCTTATTACTCTGCATCCTGTTACTAGGCAACAGGAGTTGCTCAGCCATTGGTCAGTGCCTCACTGGCCCCACCCACAAGCAACCAACTATCAGTGAGCTACCTACAGGTACTTATCCTTCTCAGCTATTGGTCAGCACTGCAATGGGCCCTACATACTGATAACTGTCAAGGAGGGATGACTGGGGAAGTGATTTAGTCAAGACTTAGTGATACAGTGGTGAACTGACTCTTGACTTTGAGCATCTTCCTTTAAAAAAACAAATAATTAGAAATGTATTTCTGGTAGATGGGGCAAGTTGAGTTTCCTTGCTCAGTAGGAGAGTTGAAGTGTCCCAAAAAATTTTAGTGGAGGAGACATTTAAAACTGTTTTTGGTCTGATGTGTAATCTTATGGAGACTGTGTATTAAACTTTGGGCAACAGACTGAGGATTCACCAAGTCTGGGGGTCGCTAAAGCTCATCACAGTAGATAAAACACCCAACCTGTTATTAATTACCTTTTTCCACCTTAAGTGCTTGCTCTTAAGTTCCTTAAGCCCCTCAGGAACCCCCGACAGGCAGAAGGTGGGCTAGAGATGAAGTGATTAGAGTACTCTGAAAGGCTGAGGTGGGACAGAAAGCGTTTGGCAGATGTTTATAGAGGGATGAAGGAGGCAGGAGTGTTGAAGTGGCACTTAGAAGTCAAAGGATAAAGGGAACTGAAAGGAAGTTTGAAGATCATGAGGAGAAACACCATGCCCCTGAATCACCACTCCCCAGAATCAGACACACAGAGGTGTCAGCAGTGGAGAAGTTATATCATGGCCTCCCTCAGCATCTACTAGCCCATGTTGATGGGCACAGTGGTGCATTGTGATGTCTAAGCCCCCCAAGCTACTATTGGCTGGAGTAGTGCCTAACTGACCAATCAGATTGAAGGGTGTGGCTCCTCATTGTCCTGAAAGGGTATAAATAGGGAGGTCAGAGGCAGAGATTCAAGGTTAGGCCACTTCTTGGCATCATCATGACTAAGGTAACCAGGAAGCCACGGCAGTCAAGAAGAGTTGCAATGCAATTTGCTTCAAAGATGAATGGAAAAAAGAAGACCCTTTGTCAACGGAGGTACAGAGGCAGTGTGAAGGTAAGATGATTCCGACTAAGCTCCCCATGTTCTCCATTGACTTTGCTGCCCAAGACCTCTACACTGCCCCTGTCTGGCACAAAAGTCCTCATCAGCCCGCATCCCTTTTCATGAGATCTCCCTTCCAACTCAGTTTTCATTTCTTTCCTCAAAACTAATACCCTTGTCTTGTCTTTCCAGGCACGAAATATGACCATGAGGGTCAGAAGACCTCTACGAGGAACCTTGAGAAAGAAAATCCGATCATATGCCACTCAATCGAAGAAGGTGAAGAAAACAAGAAAACCAAGATGTTTTTTCTGTTCCTGTGGACGTAAGAAACTGAATCAAAGCCGAAAAAGGTACCAAAATATGAGGCAGAGTCAAAGAAGGAGGCAAAATCAAAAGAGAAGATAAGCTCAGCCGCCCCAGAATAAGAGACCCTGGAGAAGTACAACCTGGGCAGCCAGTAACTGAACAGAAAAGGTCAAACAGTTTAGAATTGTGTCTCCAGAGGTCTGCTTTCTTAGAAATGGCCAACCAAGAAAAGACTCTCACACTAACATAGTAAACTGATGGCTGCAATTAAAATAAACATCAAATGGTGAAAAGATATTTGTGTGTGTGAATTTTCTAATGGAAGGGAGGGAAAGAAGAGAAGAGGTGGGCACTGGAGATGGGAGGGATATGGGGTCCCCAGAGGTTGGGGAACAGACCCTCAGGTCCCCAGTTAGCCAGAGAGTAGAGGTCTGGATTGGGTCAGGAGTCTGCACTGATGATGGATAACCCTGCTTAACAATTGATCTCAGTGGCAAGGAATAGTGGTGTGGTGTTATTGCCTTTGTTTGGGGGTGTGGAATGACATTAGGGTCTAGATTGCCAGACCCAGATAGGAAGAGGTTGTCACATGGGGGTGGTGAATGTGTAACTCCCCCTGAGAAAGGCAAGCAGAAATCACCTCCTGGCCACCTACCTCATAATGGAGATTGTTGCATCAATCACCTATGCTGTCTGCTACAGGTGCTCAGAAGGCACAAAATGCTGATACATCTAAAACCCACAAATAGCACTCCCAGGGACTAAAATAATGTTTGGAGGGAACAAACCAAATAATGATTAGGCCACCTTTTTGCTAAAAAACTTTTGGGAGCAATGTATTCCCAAAGGAAGAGCAGTGGTGGTGGCGCAATCTCAGTGCAAATTACAAACAGGATCATCTCCCACAGATAATTTTTTTGGGGTGGGGGGTGCGCTATGCAGGTTGTGGAAATGTAGTTCCCTGAATAGGGATTGAACCTGTGCCCTTCTAGTGAAAGCATGGAGTCCTAACGACTTGACAGTCATGGAAGTCTGTACAGAGAATTTTTACCTAAGTACTAATATAAGACTGAGTAAAAGCTGGTCTTTTAATTATCACCAAAATGACTACAGTCATAAAACTTTCTTCCCCAATAAAGTCTTTTGTTAGTCCAAATTCTACAAGTTTATCATGGTTTAAAAGAAAGAGTATGAAATATTTAATTTGGTGTTAACTTTATTTTTGAAATGTTTTAAAAGGTCCAAGGAATAGTCAATCAAATATGGAGATACATAAGGCAGAGTCTCTGACCATAAGAATCCTGTGTGTCTTCAGAAAACTTTTTAGAAACAACTAAAACAGAGAGTTTCACCATCAGCATCAAAAGAGTTGAGTTCAAATTTTAACTCAGTGATACGTTATCTTTTATCTGGACTGCAGCTCCCTAATTAAATCTTTCTGGCACTATGACTCCTGGGAGACCCCACTGATGATTCAAAGTTAGTCACTGAATCTGATTTAAAATCACTAAGAGTGAAAGATCCCCTGGGTGTGCTGCTCTTTCTCTTTTTTTTAGTTCTTTTTTTAAAATTCATTTATTTTGATTTGAGGCTAATTACTTTACAATATTGTAGTGGTTTTTGCCATACATAGACATGACTCAGCCATGGGTGTACATGGGTTCCCCTTCCTGAACCCCCCTCCCTCTTCCCTCCCCACCCCATCCCTCAGGGTCATCCCAGTGCATCAGCCCTGAGCACCCAGTCTCATGCATCAAACCTAGACTGGTTATCTGTTTCATATATAATAACGTATGTGTTTCAATGCTATTCTCTCAAATCATCCTACCCTCACCTTCTCCCACAGAGTCCAAAAGACTCTTCTATACATCTGTGTCTCTTTTGCTGTCTCGCATATAGGGCCATCATTACCATCTTTCTAAATTCCATATATATGTGGTAGTGTACTATATTGGTGTTTTTCTTTCTGACTTACTTCACTCTGTATAATAGGCTCCAGTTTCATCTACCTCATTAGAACTGATTCAAATGTATTCTTTTTAATGGATGAGTAATGTTCCATTGTGTATATGTACAACAGCTTTCTTATCCTTTCATCAGCTGACAGACTTCTAGGTTCTTTCACGTCCTGGATATTATAAACAGTGCTGCAATGAACATTGGGGTACACGTGTCTCTTTCAATTCTGGTTTCCTTGGTGTGTATGCCCAGCACTGGGATTGCTGGATTATATGGCAGTTCTATTTCCAGTTTTTTAAGGAATCTCCACACTATTCTCCATAGTGGCTGTACTAATTTGGATTCCCACCAACAGTGTAAGAGGGTTCCTCTTTCTCCACACCTCCTAAAGCATTTATTGTTTGTAGACATTTGGATAGCAGCCATTCTGACCAGCATGAGATGGTACCTCATTTGCATTGCTCTGACAATGAGTGATGTTGTTAGCCATCTGTATGACCAAATCAAATCATTTATGATTATACAGTGGAAGTGAGAAATAGATTTAAGGGTCTAGATCTGACAGATAGAGTGCCTGATGAACTATGGAATGAGGTTCGTGACATTGTACAGGAGACAGGGATCAAGACCATCCCCATGGAAAAGAAATGCAAGAAAGCAAAATGGCTGTCTGGGGAAGCCTTACAAATAGCTGTGAAAAGAAGAGAAGCAAAAAGCCAAGGAGAAAAGGAAAGATATAAGCATCTGAATGCAGAGTTCCAAAGAATAGCAAGAAGAGATAAGAAAGACTTCTTCAGCAATCAATGTAAAGAAATAGAGGAAAAGAACATAATGGGAAACACTAGAGATCTCTTCAATAAAATTAGAGATACCGAGGGAACATTTCATGCAAAGATGGGCTCGATAAAGGACAGAAATGGTCTGGACCTAACAAAAGCAGAAGATATTGAGAAGAGGTGGCAAGAATACACAGAAGAACTGTACAGAAAAGACCTTTACAACCCAGATAATCATGATGGTGTGATCACTCATCTAGAGCCAGATATCCTGGAATGTGAAGTCAGTGGGCCTTAGACAGCATCACTACGAACAAAGCTAGTGGAGATGATGGAATTCCAGTTTAGCTATTTCAAATCTTGAAAGATGATGCTGTGAAAGTGCTGCACTCAATATGCCAGCAAATTTGGAAAACTCAGCAGTGGCCACAGGACTGGAAAAGGTCAGTTTTCATTCCAATCCCAAAGAAAGGCAATGCCAAAGAATGCTCTAACTACTGCACAATTGCACTCATCTCACGTGCTAGCAAAGTAATGCTCAAAATTCTCCAAGCCAGGCTTCAGCAATTCGTGAACCGTGAACTTCCTGATGTTCAAGCTGGTTTTAGAAAAGGCAGAGGAACCAGAGATCAAATTGCCAAAATCCGCTGGATCATGGAAAAAGCAAGAGAGTTCCAGAAAAACACCTATTTCTGCTCTATTGACTATGCCAAAGCCTTTGACTGTGTGGATCACAATAAACTGTGGAAAATTCTGAAAGAGATGGAAATACCAGACCACCTGACCTGCCTCTTGAGAAATCTGTATGCAGGCCAGGAAGCAACAGTTAGAACTGGACAGGGAACAACAGACTGGTTCCAAATAGGAAAAAAAGTACGTCAAGGCTGTATATTGTCACCCTGCTTATTTAACTTATATGCAGAGTACATCATGAGAAACACTGGACTGGAAGAAACACAAGCTGGAATCAAGATTGCCGGGAGAAATATCAATAACCTCAGATATACAGATGGCACCACCCTTATGGCAGAAAGTGAAGAGGTGCTTAAAAGCCTCTTGATGAAAGGGAAAGAGGAGAGTGAAAAAGTTGGCTTAAAGCTCAACATTCAGAAAACAAAGATCATGGCATCCAGTCCCATCACTTCATGGGAAATAGATGGGGAAACAGTGGAAACAGTGGAAACAGTGTCAGACTTTATTTTTTTTGGCTCCAATATCACTGCAGATGGTGACTGCAGCCATGCAATTAAAAAGTGCTTACTCATTGGAAGAAAAGTTATGACCAACCCAGACAGCATATTCAAAAGCAGAGACATTACTTTGCCAACTAAGGTCCATCTAATCAAGGCTATGGTTTTTCCTGTGGTCATGTATGGATGTGAGAGTTGGACTGCGAGGAAGGCTGAGCACCGAAGTATTGATGCTTTTGAAGTGTGGTGTTGGAGAAGACTCTTGAGAGTCCCTTGGACTGCAAGGAGATCCAACCAGTCCATTCGAAAGGAGATCAACCCTAGGATTTCTTTGGAAGGAATGATGCTAAAGCTGAAACTCCAGTACTTTGGCCACCTCATGCGAAGAGTTGACTCCTTGGAAAAGACTCTGATGCTGGGAGGGATTGTGGTCAGGAGGAGAATGGGACGACAGAGGATGAGATGGCTGGATGGCATCACGGACTCGATGGACGTGAGTCTCATTGAACTGCGGGAGATGGTGATGGACAGGGAGGCCTGGCGTGCTGTGATTCATGGGGTCGAAAATGGTTGGACACGACTGAACGACTGAACTGAACTGAACTGATGTCTTCTTTGGAGAAATGTCTCTTTTGTTTGGCCCGTTTTTGAATTGGTTATTTTTCTGGAATTGAGCTACAGGACCTGCTTGTATATTTTTGAGATTATTTCTTTGTCAGCCACTTTGTTTGCTATTATTTCCTCCCATTCTGAAGGCTGTCTTTTCACCTTGCTTATACTTACCTTTTTGTGCAAAAGCTTTTAAATTTAGTTTAGTTTTATTCATTTATTTTTGCTTTTATTTCCATTACTCTGGGAGGTGGGTCATAGAGGATCCTGCTGTGATTTATGTCAGAGAGTGTTTTGCCTATGTTTTCCTCTAGGAGTTTTATAGTTTCTGGCCTTATATTTAGATCTTTAATCCATTTTGAGTTTATTTTTGTGTAAGGTGTTAGAAAGTGTTTCTAGTTTCTAGTTTCATTCTCTTACAAGTGGTTGACCAGTTTTCCCAGCACCTCTTGTTAAAGAGATTGTCTTTTTTTCACTGTATATTCTTGCCTCCTTTGTCAAACATAAGGTGTCCATAGGTGCGTGGATTTATCTCTGGGCTCTATTTTGTTTCATTGATCTATATTTCTGTCTCTGTGCCAGTACCATACTGCCTTGATGACTGTAGCTTTGTAGTAGAGCTTGAAGTCAGGCTGGTTGATTCCTCCAGTTCCATTCTTCTTTCACAAGGTTGCTTTGGCTATTCGAGGTTTTCTGTACAAACTGTGAAATTATTTGTTCTAGTTCTCTGAAAATACCATTGGTAGCTTGATAGTGTTTGCATCAAATCTATAGATTGCTTTGTGGCTGATACTCATTTTCACTATATTGATTCTTCCAATCCATGAACATGGTATATTTCTCCATCTATTTGTGTCATCTTTGGTTTCTTTCATCAGTGTTTTATAGTTTTCTATATATAGGTCTTTTCTTTGTTTAGGTAGATTTATACTTAATTACTTTATTTTTTTCATCTTAATGGTGAATGAAATTGTTTCCTTAATATATCTTTGTGTTTTCTCATTGTTAGTGTATAGAAATGCAAGGGGTTTCTGTGTGTTAATTTTATATCCTGTAACTTTACTATATTCATTGACTAGCTCCAGTAGGAGAAGGTACTCTTGCCGGGAAAATCCCATGGGTGGAGGAGGAGGAGCCTGATAGGCTGCAGTCCATGGATCACACAGAGTCAGACATGACTGAAGCAACTTAGCAGCAGCAGCAGCAGCAGCTATAGTAATTTTCTGGTGGAGTCCTTAGGGTTTTCTATATAGAGGATCATATCATATGCAAACAGTGAGAGTTTTACTTCTTCTTTTCCAATCTGAATTCCATTTATTTCTTTTTCTTCTCAGATTGTTGTGGCTAAAACTTCCAATAGTAGTTGGAAGTGATGAGAGTGGTCACCCTTGTCTTGTTCCTGACTTTAGGAGAAATGCTTTCAATTTTTCACCATTGAGGATAATGTTTGTGGTAGGATTAATATATATGGCTTTTAATATGTAAAGGTATGTTCCTTCTATGCCTGCTTTCTGGAGGGTTTTTATCATAAATAGATGCTGAATTTTTCCAAAGGCTTTCTCTGCATCAATTGAGATGATCATATGGTTTTTTATCTTTCAATTTGTTAATATTGTGTATTACATTGATTGACTTGTGGATGTTAAAGAATCCTTGCATCCCTGGTATAAAGCCCACTTGGTCATGAGGTATGATCTTTTTAATATGTTTTTGGATTCTGTTTGCTAGAATTTTGTTAAGGATTTTTGCATCTATGTTCATCAGTGCCATTGGCCTGTAGTTTTCTTTTTTTGTGGCATCTTTGTCAGGTTTTGGTACTAGGGTGATGGTGGCCTCATAGAATGAGTTTGGAAATTTGCCTTCCTCTGCAATTTTTTGGAAGAGTTTGAGAAGGATAGTTGTTAGCTATTCTCTCAGTTTTTGGTAGAATTCAGCTGTGAAGCCGCCTGGTGCTGGGCTTTTGTTTGCTGTAAGATTTCTGATTATATTTTGATTTCCGTGCTTGTGATGGGTCTGTTAGGATTTTCTATTTCTTTCTGGTTCAGTTTTGGAAAGTTATACTTTTCTAAGAATTTGTCCATTTCCTCCAAGTTATCCATTTTATTGGCATATAGTTGCTGGTAGTAGTCTCTTATGATCCTTTGTATTTTTCTGTTGTATGTTGTGATGACTCCATTTTCATTTCTAATTTTGTTGATTTGATTTTTCTCCCTTTTTTTCCTTGATGAGTCTGGCTAATGGCTTGTCTATTTTATATATCTTCTCAAAGAAACAGCTTTTGTCTTGTTGATTTTTGTTATGGTCTGTTTTGTTTATTTTGCATTTATTTCTGCCCCGATTTTTATGATTTATTTCCTTCTACTAACATTGGGATTCTTCATTTCTTCCTTTCCTAGTTGCTTTAGTTGTAGAGTTAGGTAATTTATGTGACTTCTTTCTTGTTTCTTGAGGTAAGCTTGTATTTCTATGAACCTGCCCCTTAGCACTGCTTTTACTGGGTCCCATAGGTTTTGGGTTGCTGTGTTTTCATGTTCATTCATTTCTATGCAGATTTTGATTTGTTTTTTAATTTCTTCTGTGATTTGTTGGTTGTTCAGAAGCGTGTTGTTTAGCCTCCATATGTTGGAGTTTTTAATAGTTTTTCTCCTGTAATTGAAATCTAATATTACTTCATTTTCATCAGAAAAGATGATTGGAATCATTTCAATTTTTTGACTTTACCAAGGCTAGATTTATTGCTCAAGATGTGATCTGTCCTGGAGAAGATTCCATATGCACTTGAGAAAAAAGGAAAATTCATTGTTTTAGGGTGAAATGTCGAATGATGTTATGTCTAACCGGTCCATTGTATCTTTTAAAGTTTGTGTTTCCTTGCTAATTTTCTGTTTAATTTATCTATCCGTAGGTGTGGGGGGTATTAAAATCTACCACTCTTATTGTGTTCCTGTTAATTGCCCCTTTCATACTTGTTAGCATTTGCCCTATATATTGTGGTGCTCCTATGTTGGGTGCATATATATTTATAATTTTTATATATTCTTCTTGGATTGTCCCTATGATCATTATATAGTGTCCTTCTTTGTCTCTTCTCACAGCCTTTATTTGAAAGTCTATTCTATCTGATATAAGTATTGCTACTGTTGCTTTTTTTTTTGGTCTCCATTTGAGTGAAATATCTTTTTCCAGTCCTTCACTTTCATTCTGTATGTGTCCCTTGTTTTGAGGTGGGTCTCTTGTAGAGAGCATATATAGAGGTCTTGTTTTTGTATTCATTCAGCCAGTCTTTGTCTTTTGGTTGGGGCATTCAACCTATTTACATTTAGATAATTATTGATAAGTTTGATTCTATTGCCATTTGCTTTGCTGTTTTGGGTTCAAGTTTATACACCTTTTCTGTGTTCCTGTCTAGAGGAGATCCTTTAGTATTTGTTGAAGAGCTGTTTTGGTGGTGCTGAATTCTCTCAGCTCTTGCTTGTCTGGAACGTGTTTGATTTCTCCTTCATATTTGAATGAAATCCTTGCTGGGTACAGTGATCTGGATTTGGGATTTTTCTCTTTTATCACTTTAGGTATGTCTTGCCATTCCCTTGTGGCCTGAAGTGTTTCTATTGAAATTTCAGCAGTTATCCTTAAGGGAATATCCTTGTGTGTTATTTGTTGCTTTTTCTTTGCTGCTTTTAATATGTGTTCTTTGTGTTTGATCTCTGTTAATTTGATTAATATGTGTTTTGGGGTGTTTCACCTTGGGTTTATCCTGTTTGGAACTCTCTGGGTTTCTTAGACTTGGGTGGCTATTTCCGTCCTCATTTTAGGAAGTTTTCAACCATTATCTCCTCAAGTGTTTTCTCATGGCCTTTCTTTTTGTCTTCTTCTTCTGGGACTCCTATGATTTGATTGTTGGGGCATTTGACATTGTCTCAGAGGTCTCTGAGGTTGTCCTCATTTCTTATAATTTTTTTTTTCTTTTTTCCTCTCTGCTTTATTTAGTTTCACCATTCTATCTTCCACCTCACTTTTCCTATCTTCTGCCTCAGTATTTCTACTGCTGGTTCCTTCCAGAGTGTTTTATTCTTTTTTAATCTCATTCATTGCACTATTCATTATTGATTGATGCTTTTTTATTTATTCTACATCCTTGTTAAACATTTCTTTCATCTTCTGAATTCTTGTCTCCAGGCTATTAATCTGTAACTCCATTTTGTTTTCAAGATTTTGGATCATTTTTACTATCATTATTCAGAATTATTTTTTAGGCAGACTCCCTATCTCCTCCTCTTTTGTTTGATTTGGAGGGCATTTATCATGTTCCTTTACCTGATGAGTATTTATCTGCCTTTTCATCTTGTTTAGATGTCAGTATTTGAAATGACCTTCCTGTATTTTGACCATTTGTGGTTCCTCTTTGTTGTGCAGGTTCCTCCCTGTGGGTGAGGTTGGATGAGTGGCTTGTCAAGATTTCCTAGTTAGGGAAGCTTGCATCGGATTTCTGGTGGATGGAGCTAGATTTCTTCTCTGGAGTGCAATGAAATGTCCCGTAGTGAGTTTTGTGATGTTAATGGGTTTGGTGTGGCTTTGGGCAGCCTGTATATTAAAGCTCAAGTCCATGTTCCTGTGTTGCTGGATGATTTGTGTGGTATGTCTTGCTCTGGAACTTGTTGGCTCTTGAGTGGAGCTTGGTTTCAGTGTAGTTATGGAGGCTTTTGGATGAGCTCTTATTGTTATATGTTCCCTGGAGTGAGGAGTTCTCTGGTGTTCTCAGGTTTTGGATTTAAGCCTCCTGCCTCTGATTTTCAGTCTTATTCTTACTGTAGCCTCAAGACTTCTCCATCCATACAGCACCAATGATAAAAACATATAGATTAATGGAGAAGAGATTCTCCACAGTGAATGACACCCAGAAAGTTTTGCTGAGTTACATGGAGAAGAGAAGTGAATGAGGGAGATAAAGGTGACCAGGGCAAGGAGAGGGGGGACTCAAAGTGGGAGAGAGAAATCTAGCCAGTAATCAGATCCTTATGAGCTCTCCACAGCCTGGAACACCCAGAGAGGTTCATGGAGTTACATAGAGAATAAAAGAGGGAGGAAGGAGACAGAAGTCACCAGGAGGAGAATGGGGGGGGGGGGTCAAAAGGAGAGAGGCAGATCTAGCCAGTAATCAGTTTCCTAAGTGTTCTCCACAGCCTGGAATACCCAAAAAGATTCACAGAGTTGGGTAGAGAAGAGAAGGGGAGGGAGGACATAGAGCTGACCTAGGGGAAAAAAGGAAAGTCAAAGGGGGAGAGGCAATCAAGCAAAGTAATCACTCTCCAAAGTAAAAATGACTACTGAAGATTGGATTCTTAAAGGTACGAAATTGATAACATATACCAAAAAGCAAAGATTAAAAATCTAGAGTAGAAGTTAGACTCTCAAAAATACAATATTAAAAAAATAAATCCAAATCACAAAAATTATTAAAAATATATATGAAATTTGTTTTAAAATTAGGGTCTTTTTTCAAGGTAATAGTAGCTTATTAAAAATTAAAATTAAAGGAGTTAATAAATGACTTAAAAAGAAAAAAATTAAAAATTAAAGAATGATAATATTAAAAATATATCTAGGAATTTCTCTGCAGGTGTTGTAGGCAGTGTGGGGTCAGTTGAGTTTCAGATAATTCCTTGTTCCAGCTTATACTTCTCAAGACCTACAGCCCCCTTCCAATGTTCAGTTAAGTTCAGTTCAGTTGCTCAGTCATGTCTACTCTTTGTGACCCCATGAATTGCAGCACGCCAGGCCTCCCTGTCCATCACCAACTCCCGGAGTTCACTCAGACTCGTGTCCATCGAGTCAGTGATGCCATCCAGCCATCTCATCCTGGGTCATCCCCTTCTCCTCCTGCCCCCAAACTCTCCCAGCATCAGAGTCTTTTCCAATGAGTCAACTCTTCTCATGAGGAGGCCAAAGTACTGGATTTTCAGCTTCAGCATCAGTCCTTCCAAAGAAATCCCAGGGCTGATCTCCTTCAGAATGGACTGGTTGGATCTCCTTGCAGTCCCAGGGACTCTCAAGAGTCTTCTCCAACACCACAGTTCAAAAGCATCAATTCTTTGGTGCTCAGCTTTCTTCACAGTCCAACTCTCACATCCATACATGACCACAGGAAAAACCATAGCCTTGACTAGACAGAGCTTTGTTGGCAAAGTATAGTCTCTGCCGTTTCAATATGCTATCTAGATTGGTCATAAGTTTTCCTCCAAGGAATAAGTGTCTTAAATTTCATGGCTGCAATCACCATCTGCAGTGATTTTGGAGCCCAAAAAAATAAAGTCTGCACTGTTTCCACTGGTTTTCCCCATCCATTTCCCATGAAGTGATGGGACCAGATGCCATGATCTTCGTTTTCTGAATGTTGAGCTTTAAGCCAACTTTTTCACTGTCCTCTTTCACTTTCATCAAGAGGCTTTTAGTTCCTCTTCACTTTCTTGCCATAAGGGTGATGTCATCTGCATATCTGAGGTTATTGATATTTCTCCCGGCTAACTACAGGGTTTTAATCTGTTGCACCTGTCACTTCCAAAGTGGTTTCCTCTGTTTATTTTGGCTTCCTCTGTTTGCAAGTCTCTTCAGTGTCTAATTTCCACCCTGACACAAGGGGGCGCAGGTGGTCACTTATTTAGGCTTACTGGTTCAGTCCTGCTGTGGGGAGAGAGGAACATTGCAACAAATATCACTGGCATATGAGGGGAGTATTCACAGTGTCTCGGCCACACTGACTTTGCCCCCACTCACGGCTTTCCCAGTCTACAATGCTCAGGCTCCAGGTTGCTCTGCAGGGGAACTATCTAAAGTAAGCCCTGGTTTGCGTGCACTTCCCAGGTCTAAGCATCTCATATTCAGGGTCTCGGGTACTCCACAAAGGCACAGACTTGGTTCGGCCTGCATTTTTGTGTCCTTCCCAGGTCTGGCAGCTCAGGTTACCAGGTGTTTGGCGAGCACACTCTCCTCAGGTGGGGCAGGGGGTCTTATCACTCTCCCCGGTCCCTGCCACTCATTTTCCTAGGTATGCAGTGGGAGTGCCATCCCAGGTGTGCCCTGTGTTTCTTCTGGGGAGTTGATCTCTGGCTGCAACCCTTCCAGTGGATGTCAACCATCCAGGAACCCAGGAAGGCTTGGTTAGCAACTGGGAGCCTGCTCGCAGTTTGATAGAGGATGCCATTTCTGGGGCTAAGATTGTCCCTTTCTGGCTCTGGCTGTCACCCACCTGCCTCTCTGCCTCTGGCAGGGGATGGGCAAGTCCACAGATGGCTAGTTCTCCTCTGAATTTTGCTCAGTCCTATGTTCTGTAAGCAGGCCTGGCAGTGCCTTAGGATAGAGCTTTTCACAGGAAAGTTCTCTCTCTCTCTCTCTCTCTCTCTCTCCTCTCTCTGGCTATCCCACTGTTTGGGTTGCTGTCTCATGTTAGCTCCCTCAGATTGTCCTCAAGGTATTCAGCGCCTGGTCCCTACCCTAAGCAACAAAGCCCTCACCTCCCTGTTCAGCACCCTCTTGCTGGTGGCGGATGCGAGCATCTGGGCTACTTCTCCCCTGGGAGTTGCTATTAGGCACATATCTGTGGGTTTTTTAAATTTATTTTTTCCTCCCAATTATGTTGCCCTCTGAGATTCCAAAACTCCCAACAGCCGGTAAGAGGGTTTCCTGGTGTTTGGAAACTTCTCCTCTTTTACAACTCCCTCTGGGACAGAAACTCTTTTGTCTCTCCCTTTATCTTTTACATTTTGTCCTACCTCCTTTCGAAGAAAATGGGCTACCTTTCTGGGTGCCTGGTGTTCTCTGCCAGTGTTCAGAAGTTGTTTTGTGGAATTTTCTCAGCATTCAAATGATCTTTTAATGAATTTGTGGGAGAGAAAGTGGTCTCCCCATCCTCTTCCTCTACCATCTTAAGATGCCCCCCTCCATGCTGCCGTTTCAAAGGAAGTGTAAGCACTATCATGCCTTGCCTGCAGAAAATTAATTATCTAAGGCAGCTACCAGGATGATACAGACAGAGAGACCTTATGTCTACATATAGGTCTCTGCTTTGATTCCAGTTCTGTATATATTATCACCATTTAACATTTTCACACTTTAATGGCCTGCTGTAGCATTACTGAAATGCTTGCTGTTATAGAGGAAGGTAACACATTTCTAGGCCTCAAGGTCTGAAACTGAAAGTGAAAGCCACTGAGTCATGTCCAATTATTTGCTACCCCATGGACTATACAGTCCTCAGAATTCTCCAGGCCAGAATCCTGGAGTGGGTAGCCTTTCCCTTCTCCAAGGGATCTTCCCAACCCAGGGATCCTACATTGTGGGGTGGATTCTTTACCAGCTGAGCCACAGGGGAAGCCCAGGAATACTGGATTGGGTATCCTATGCTGTCTCCAGCAGATCTTCCTGACCCAGGAATTGAACCAGGGTCTCCTGCATTGTGGCAGATTCTTTACCAGTTGAGCTATCAGGGAAACCCTTGTTGTTGAAACAGAGTCAAACCTGATTGTTCACAGTAGCTGGTGTGACCTTGGCATGGATTTCAAGTGTAAAGTTGGGAAACCCTTCACTATTCCTTGTTACTTTGTCACCCTGACCATTTATTTGCATAAAGAAGTAATTGTATTGAAATGAAGAAATCGTATCTAATTTCCTGTCACACTCTCCTTGTGAAGACAGAATGGTTTATGAAATAGTTCCTATGCAATGACTTTAGTCAAGTGCTGGAGATAGCTCATAATAATCTGAATAGCAGTGCAGATTTCCTTTCCATCAGCAGGGGTTTCAAGCAAAAACCATATTTGCATTTCTCAGTAATGAAGAACACCTGTAGGAACAATTGAAAAATGGAAATTCCCCACAAATGAAATTTAGGTGATTGCAAAGGTGTAGTACCACAGGAGGAAAAGCCTAAATACACAGGCTAGACCTTTTTTTTTTTTTTTTTAATGTAAACATAAGCCATTCAATTGATTTCTCCTATTTTCAGCCTGCAAACATGGCATGCTATTTATGATTGTGTCTGATACTGGATTTTCTGGGGTAGCTTTTGGCCAATTTCAGTTTAGCCTGAAGAAAAGAGAGAAGGCAGAAGCCATAAATCTGTGGGGAAAGATCCTAGAATCACAGCAGAGCAGGGAATAATAACTCAAGGTATCAGTACATAGTAGGGATTTATCCTTAACAGGTATCAAGGAATATATGTTATGGTCTTAAGGGACCAAACTTAAAGCCCAATTTGTGTTATTTTTCTTATAATTAACTTCAATGATATTTTAAGTCAAATGGTGTTGTACATGTACAGATATGCATCAAGAGATCACTTTTCTGACCCACCAGTTTATCTTCAGAGGATTCTCTTCACTCTTGTTGCTTCTCTTCATGAAGAACAAACCATTTTAGAAAAACACACATTGTGACTTGGGTAAAAAAAAAAAAAAAATTAGAAAATGCAAGCCAAGGTGAATAGAGGTCATGAAATTTATATAAAAGAATAATGCTACTTCTAACCCTTATGGATTTGAAGACTCATGCTATGTGATTGCAAACAAATTTTTCATCACTCTCAGCCCCATTGTTTTAAAATGAGGGTATTTTGAGTAACAGCACGAGAGGGTGATATAAAAAACAAATGACTCTTAAAGCTTCCACTTAGATCTATTCTACTGTAACTTCTACTCTTATTCCATAGGTTATCAGTCTCCTGTCAAGCACAAAATCAGTGGGGCAGAGGAATATATTCTGCAGGGAAGGCATGACAAGGGGTAAAGGGAATCATTGTGAACAAATAGTGCCCCACACCACCCTTTAAAATAATTATTCATAAAATGTTGGTGTAATTTTTTCTCACACTATGAATATGTTACTTGAAGTTTGATGCACAAATACACATGAACAGTGCTATAAATGTTTGACTTTTCATTGGTAAATATGTGCAGCCATGAAATTAAAAAATGCTTGCTCCTTGGAAGAAAAGCTATGACCAACCTAGACAGCATATTAAAAAGCAGAGATATTAGAGACAAAGGTCTGTCTAGTCAAAGCTATGGTTTTTCCAGTAGTCATGTATAGATGTGAGAGTTGGACCTTAAAGAAGGCTGAGCCACCAAAGAATTGATGCTTTTGAACTGTGATGTTGGAGAAGACTCTTGAGAGTCCCTTGGGCTGCAAAGATATTAAACCAGTAAATCCATTCAGAAGCTGTTGTTAGGATAACAATGAATGAGAGTGTATGTGAAAGCACTTTGTAAACCATTCCCAGGTGTCTCAGTGGTAAATAATCTGCCTGCCAATCCAGCAGACAGGAGACATGGGTTCAATCCCTGGGTCTGAAAGATCACCTGGAGAAGGGCATGGCAACCCAGTCCAGTATTCTTGCCTGGAGAATCCCATGGACAGAGGAGCCTGCGGGCTACAGTCCATGAGGTCACAAAGAATCAGACACGACTGTGTGACTGAGCACACATGTACAATAAATGCTCGGAGGAACATCTAGCTAGCTTACCTTTAAAAGTTGTGAGAAAAGCATGGTTAATTTATATGAATAAATGAGTGGGTTATAATAAAGATAACTTTTCCTATCCCTCTCATTCTTATTTGTGACTGGTTTATGACATTTGCTATCGTCTCCCTCACGAAGCAGGCACTGTCTGTCTTACCTACTAGATTCTGGTTTCTTAAAGGGATTAATCCATTTTTTAGCTTATGTTTCTGTTTCCTGTAATACCTACTGTTCTATGAACTTTGTAGATATTCATTCATTTAATCCTAAAATAACCAAGTAAAAATAATGGAAACTTAGATGATTTCGATGACAGTGAATATAGAGTATAACAGTGAATGTTAGACAGTGAGTGAACATACCTCTTCAACAGTTTTTAAAAATCGGATATTAATTTAAAGGCAATAGTTTTAGGTAGTACTTTATCTAGGAGATCTTTGAGAGTCCATCTTTGAGAATTTTACCTCTGTCCTCTGTGATATGCTTCTAGCTTCTCAAAAATTCACTGGGATACAGGTTCCCAAAACCTCTGATTTTTCAAAAGTAATTAATTTATTTAGCTATTCT
Source organism: Budorcas taxicolor (assembly GCF_023091745.1). Taxonomy (NCBI): domain Eukaryota; kingdom Metazoa; phylum Chordata; class Mammalia; order Artiodactyla; family Bovidae; genus Budorcas; species Budorcas taxicolor. The sequence continues at coordinate 52,689,797 of NC_068935.1, forward strand.
GGGGCTTAATTGTGGCACATAAGATCTTTGAACTTTGTTGCAGAATGCAGACTCTTAGTTGGGGCATGTTGGATATTCTCTGACCAGAGATTGAACCCGGTTCCCCTGTATTGGGAGCCTGGAATCTTAGTCACTGGTTCACCAGGCAAGTCCCAGTCCTTTTTAATTCCGTTCTTCTCAGTCCTCAGAGAAATTCTGTGTTAGGACAAAATATATTCCAGTTTCAGTTCCATGTGTTTGTTAGTGAACTTTGGACAGGCCATTGTCTCATGGTTTTCTATTTATTCTAAATTGTAGGAAATTATAATGCCTATTGCCTTCTCAGGATAAAGCATAAATTATTCACAGGCATATTATCAACCTCCTTGAAGTAAAGCTACTACATAAATTGTGACTATTTTATGGTGCATCTGTCCTCAAGAATTCTGATTTCAATATGACTCTAGCATCAAGAAATGCATTTTTCTGATTGTAAGTACAAATCTGAATATTAAAGGATGTGTGAGTGGGTGTTAATTGCTCAGTCATGTCCAGCTCTGTGCGACTGCATGGACTGTAGCTGACCAGGATCCTCTGTCCATGGAATTCTCCAGGCAAAATACTGGAGTGGGTAGCCGTTCCCTTCACCAGGGGATCTTCCCAACTCAGGAATCAAATCTGGGTTTCCTGAATTGTAGGCAGATTCTGTACAGTCTGAGCCACTAGTGAAGCCCATATTAAAGGATAATCAGACAGAAGGAAATAAAAAGTAATGCACCATTCATTAGCTAGTTAAAATCTATTTTCAAAATTACCTGTAGGACCACAGACTCCATGGGCTTTCCTTGTGGCTCAGCTGGTAAAGAATCCGCCTGTAATGCAGGAGACCTATGTTTGATCCCTGGGTTGGGAAAACCCCCTGGAGAAGGGAAAGGCTACCCACTCCAGGATTCTGGACTGGAGAATTCCAAGGACTGTATAGTCCATGGGGTCGTAAAGAGTCAAGAGTCGAACTCAACTGACCAACTTTAACTTTCCCTTCCAACAGACCCCATGTATTCTATGAAGAAAAGGTGCCCTTTCTATCCCACAACTTTAAGATCAGGGGCAAGCTTTCACTGTAAACACAAAGCAGAAGTTGCTTGAATTGGCAGGAAGAAAAAGGATAAGTCTGTTTACTTCACTTACTCTTCCCATCAGATGCCTGGGTACTTTGGAAAAGGAACCATGGCAACAATAACTGACTAAGAAATAAAGTTTAGCCTCAGGATGTCCTAGTAGTTGAAACTCCTAGAACAATCATATTTTCATTATACTATGCTCCTGAGACTGGCAGAATTCCAGGGCTCCATTCTGTTTGTTCTGTTTTGTTTTGCTCTGACTGCATGTGTATTGCACCCAAATAATTGGTTGAAAAGTGGAAAAATTCAAAGTCTCTATCTTACATTAGAGAGACCACTAAAAGTTCCTGGCCATTTTACAGAAGTCAGTCCATTAGTTTGTGAATTTTGCTATTTTTTCCTTGGTTATCTGCATAGAAAAATCTGCTTTTGGACCTCATGGTATTATTGTGACAATGGTAGCTTGCTAATGGGGTAACTATCATAAAGAGAAGGCCAAGAATATAAAGACTTGCTCATGTTTTTCAGATGTACTGGAACAGAACTGGTGTTAAATATTTCTTCACTGATAGACTGACTTCATTTTATTAAATCTATTCCTGTTTCTTATACATTATTTATAGAGCAGTGGATAGCATCTGATTTGCCTTATGGAATACAAAATACATTTGAATAAATGAAATTTGTGAAATATCTTGGAATAAAAGTTAAGCTCTGGATATATAAAGTTTGACTTAAAAATAAAGTGATTGATTTATAATGTGAAGATTTGAATTCGTTCATCCAAATTAGTGTCATCCCTTTCTAAGGAGTTCACATGGAAGAACATAATCTTATTTCAGTGATGAAGCTACTGCTGAAATAATTCATAAAGCTGCATTCTTGGGGATATTGTGGAGCCTCTGTATCACTTATTCATTTGTTCATGAAATATTAATTTAGCATCTTCCACTTACAAGTCACTATTTTTGTATTACTCTCATCATTGGCAGGTGGATAATATTTTTTTAAACTACAAAGAAATGTAAAATTAATAAGTGTGAGATTGACAAATATTTTAGTCTAAAACAGGTATAATAATTACTTAGATACATTTCTCTAGAGGCTTTCTGCTGACTTCTAAGAAAATTCCAAATGATGATTTTCAAACCTGTTCTGATCACTAGCCATAGTATTGGAATAAGTGTTATTTTGCACAACACGTTCATAGGATGTATAAGGCTTTACTTCCTATTAAAATCAATATCTTAATTGCTAAAGAATGTGTATATTCTTATATGTATACATATAAGGACTGAATTATTTTATATTTTGTGCTAAAATTTTAAATGTGCTTTTGTCATAAAATTATATAAATATCTACCATTTTTGCCATCTATTCCTATTTATGGTATTAATGTAAACCAATTCTAGAGATTTTTTTTCATCACAGTCATAGTACACAGTGCAATTGTTTGTTGAAGACTCTTAGCCTATAAAATCCTCGCCAAAGGTCTCCCCATCAAATTAAATTATAACCTTGACAAACCAAACTAATGTGATAAGTAAAGCTTCAGAATTATGCCTTTAATTTCACAAATTTAGGATCAATGCTTTGTTCTTGGATGGTATAATCTTCTTAACTGGAGCATCTTGTTTTATTGCAAGTATTGTCTGCTAACTTATGACTGGATTGTTTTTGTTGGATGCATTCTCACCAGCATAGTTGTTAATCCTATGAAACTTTAAATTATGTTAACATTATTTTCTCCTATGAGACTCTGAAAGATGTAATTTGGTTATCTTTGATTATATTTTTTATTTTTCACATATCAAGTCTTTTGTCAATATGTCAGCACTAAAACAATTAATGCTGTTTGTTGAAACATCAGGAGTATTAATAGTCCTATTAAAATGAGGATGGTTGTAAAATTCTCAGAGCCAATCAATGCAGCATATCATTATGGAAAGAAATCCAGCTAACTGAAGAAATGATGCATATTCTTTTCACACATTGAGAATAGCAGAATGACTGAGGTTGCTTTCACTAGCAGCTGAAGCTGTGCATTTCCAATGGTAAGAATAAATCAGTTCAGTTCAGTTGTTCAGTTGTGTCCGACTCTATGCAACCCTATGAATTGCAGCACGCCAGGCCTCCCTGTCCATCACCAACTCCCAGAGTTCACTCAGATTCACCTCCATCGAGTCAGTGATGCCATCCAGCCATCTCATCCTCTGTCGTCCCCTTCTTCTCCTGCCTTCAATCCCTCCCAGCATCAGAGTCTTTTCCAGTGAGTCAATTCTTCTCATGAGGTGGCCAAAGTACTGGAGTTTCAGCTTTAGCATCATTCCTTCCAAAGAATTCCTAGGGTTGATCTCCTTCAGAATGGACTGGTTGGAACTCCTTGCAGTCCAAGGGACTCTCAAGAGTCTTCTCCAACACCACAGTTCAAAAGCATCAATTCTTCGGCGCTCAGCCTTCTTCACAGTCCAACTCTCACATCCATGCATGACAACTGGAAAGACCATAGCCTTGACTAGACGGACCTTAGTCGGCAAAGTAATGTCTCTGCTTTTGAATATGCTGTCTGGGTTGGTCATAACTTTTCCTCCAAGGAGTAAGTGTCTTTTAATTTCATGGCTGCAGTCACCATTTGCAGTGATTCTGGAGCCCCCCCCCCCCCCAAAATAAAGTCTGACACTGTTTCCACTGTTTCCCCATCTATTTCCCATGAAGTGAAGGGACCAGATGCCATGGTCTTCATTTTCTGAATGTTGAGCTTTAAGCCAACTTTTTCACTCTCCTCTTTCACTTTCATCAAGAGGCTTTTTAGTTCCTCTTCACTTTTTGCCATAAGGCTGGTATCATCTGCATATCTGAGGTTATTGATATGTCTCCCAGCAATCTTGATTCCAGCTTGTGTTTCTTCCAGTTCAGCATTTCTCCTGACGTACTCTGCATAGAAGTTAAATAAGCAGGGTGACAATATACAGCCTTGACGTACTCCTTTTCCTATTTGGAACCAGTCTGTTGTTCCCTGTCCAGTTCTAACTGTTGCTTCCTGGCCTGCATACAGATTTCTCAAGAGGCAGGTCAAGTGGTCTAGTATTCCCATCTCTTTCAGAATTTTCCACAGTTTATTGTGATCCACACAGTCAAAGGCTTTGGCATAGTCAATAAAGCAGAAACCGATGTTTTTTTCTGGAACTCGCTTGCTTTTTCCATGATCCAGCAGATATTGGCAATTTGATCTCTGGTTCCTCTTCCTTTACTAAAACCAGCTTGAACATCAGGAAGTTCATGGTTCACTTATTGCTGAAGCCTGGCTTGGGAAAACAAAAGTTCCAACGCAATATAGAATGCAGATACTGTTTTGTTTTTTTTTTTCTTGTCAATTAGAATAATGTTGGCTGCAAAGCTCTGTGAACTCCCTAGTATAATGCACAAGTCCATCAAATCTAGAGAAAGGATGGAAATTGAAACAGAAGGGCCAAATTCCATACTTGAACAAACATTCTGATTCTGATGATTTTCAGATTAAAGAGGAAACAAGGCATAGCCCTATGAATTCATGAGCTGTAGAGCCAGTCTGCCTGAATCTGAAACTTAGCTCTGCCATTAACTAGCTGTGTGACCTTGAGCAGATTTACTTCACCCCTCTGCACCTCAGTTACATCATCTATAAACTGGAAATAATAACAATATCTACATTCTAAATTACATGAGTTCATACATGTAACCACTTAGAACAGTATTTGGCATATAGAGATTTCTCTTATTACTAAGCATCACTGAGATGGTTGTTTGGTTTTTAGCTAAACTTTAAAAAATGATAATTTTTTCCTACTATGGCTACTATTGGAAAATGTCCTTCATTTTATGTTTTGCTAGTGGTAGTCTGGATTATATATGTTTTGAATAGGGATTATTTTTAAAAATTAAAGTTTAAGTTTGGTTAGTTGACCTGTAAGATTTCTTCAAACTCTGAGATGCAATACTTTTTTTGAAATGTGTGTATATCAAAACATCATGTGTGCCCCAAAGTAATTAACCTGTTATTAAAAATAATAACAATAATCAATAAAAATGCCAACTCTGAAAATAGATTCATAAACTACCTAGAATTATCAGATAATTTAGCAATTACAGTAAGACAGAGCTTGTTTTATTATAATGCAAATCAACATGAAGTTTAAAAGGATAGATCTATTTCATTATGTACAGAAAAGCTAACTGTTGAATTACAACGGGAAACTTGTAAATATTTTGGTCCTTTGAAGAACTGGATGATCCATAATTAAAGGAAAAGATAATAAAAAAGTAAAATAAAAACTAAAATGCATTAATTTTGGCATAAAATTATAAAAGTATTTCATTCCATAAAACATTTAATTAAGAAAATATTTATTATAAACATACTGTATTCAAATTACTCAGAATAAGACACAGTTTCTCCCTCAGTTAGTCTCTCCCATCAGGAGGCTTCCATAAGCCTCTTATCCTTATTCATCAGAGGGCAGACAGAATGAAAGCCATAATCAGAAAACTAACCAAACTGATCACATGGACCACAGCCTTGTCTAACTCAATGAAACTATGAACCATGCCATGTAGGAGCACCCAAGATGGATGGATCATGGTGGAGAGTTTTGACAAACTGTGGTCCACTGGAGAAGGGAATGGCCAACCACTTCAGTACTCTTGTCTTGAGAACACATGAACAGTTTGAAAAGGCAAAAATATATGATACTGAAAGACAAATTCCCCAGGTCAGTAGGTGCCCAATATGCTACTGGAGAAGAGTGGAGAAATAAATCCAGAAAGAATGAAGAGATGGAGCCAAAGTGAAAACAACACCCAGTTGTGGAAGGACTTGTGATGTAAGTAAACTCTGATGCTGTAAAGAACAATATTGCATAGGAACCTGAACTGTAAGTTTCATAAATCAAGGCAAATTGGAAGGGGTCAAACAGGATATGGCAAGAGTGAACATCAACATTCTAGGAATCAGTGAACTAAAATGGACTGGAATGGGTGAATTTAGCTCAGATGGCCATTATATCTACTACTGTGGGCAAGAATCCCTTAGAAGGAATGGAGTAACACTCATACTCAAGAAAAGTCTGAAATGCAGTACTTGGGTACAATCTCAAAAACAACAGAATGATTTATGTTTGTTTCCAAGGTGAACCATTCAATATCACAGTAATCCAAGTCTATGCCACACCACTAATGCTTAAGAAGCTGAAGTTGAATGGATCTATGATGACCTATAAGACCTTCTAAAATTAACACCAAAAAAAGATGTCCATTTCATCATAGGGACTGGAATGCAAAAGTAGGAAGTCAAGAGATACCTGGAGTAACAGACAAGTTTGGCCTTGGAGTACAAAATGAAGCAGGGCAAGGGCTAACAGAGTTTTGCCAAGAGAATGCACTGGTCATAGCAAATGCCCTCTTCAAACAACACAAGTAACGACTCTACACATGGACATCACCAGATGGTCAATAGTAGAATCAGACTGATTATATTCTTTGCAGCCAAAGATGGAGAAGTTCTATACAGTCAGCAAAAACAAAACCAGGAGCTGACTGTGGCTCAGATTGTGAACCCCTTATTGCAAAATTCAGACCTAAATTGAAGAAAGTAGGAACAACCGCTAGACCATTCAGGTATGACATAAATCAAATCACTTACAATTATACAGTGGAAGTGACAAATATATTCTAGGGATTATATCTTATAGACAGAGTGCCTGAAGAACTATGGATAGAGGTTCATGACACTGTATAGGAGGCAGTGATCAAGAACACCCCCAAGAAATAGAAATGTGAAAAGGCAATATGGTTGTCTGAGGAGGCTTCACAATAGTTGAGAAAAGAAGAGAAAAGAAAGTCAAAGGAAAAAAAGGAAAGATTTACCCTTCTGAATACAGAGTTTGAAAGAATAGCAAGGAGAGATAAGAAAGCCTTCCTCAGTGATCAATGCAAAGAAATAGAAGAAAACAATAGAATGGGAAAGACTAGAGATCTCTTCAAGAAAATTAGAGATACAAAGGGAAATTTTCATGCAAAGATCGGAATAATAAAGGACAGAAATGGTATGGGCCTAATGGAAGCAGAAGATATTAAGAGCTGGCAAGAATACACAGAAGGACTATACAAAAAAGACCTTCAGAGGTGGTCCCAAGATGGCGGAAGAATAGGACGGGGAGACCACTTTCTCCCCCACAAATTCATCAAAGGAACATTTGAACACTGGGTAAATTCCACAAAACAACTTCTGAATGCTGGCAGAGGACATTAGGCACCCAGAAAAGCTGTCCATTGTCTTCGAAAGGCAGTAGGAAAAAATATAAGGGAGAAAAAGAGAGAAAAAATAGGTAGGGATAGAGCTCCATTCTGGAAAGGGAGTCTTAAAAAAGAGAGAAGTTCCAAGTAGTTAGCCTCCAATTAAAATAAATAAATTTATATTTAAAAAATAAAATAAACGGAAAAAAAAGAGAGAAGTTTGGAGTCTTTAGGGTTTTCTATGTAGAGGATCATGTCATCTGCAAACAGTGAGTGTTTTACTTCTTTTCCAATTTGGATTCCTTTTATTTCTTTTTCTGCTCTGATTGCTGTGGCCAAAACTTCCAAAACTATGTTGAATAGTAGTGGTGAAAGTGGGCACCCTTGTCTTGTTCCTGACTTTAGGAGAAATGCTTTCAATTTTTCACCATTGAGGATAACATTTGCTGTGGGTTTGTCATATACAGCTTTTATTATGTTGAGGTATGTTCCTTCTATTCCTGCTTTCTGGAGAGTTTTTATCATAAATGAATGTTGAATTTGGTCAGAGGCTTTCTCTGCATCTATTGAGATAATCATATGGCTTTTATTTTTCAATCTGTTAATGTGGTGGATTACATTGTTTGATTTGTGAATATTGAAGAATCCTTGCATCCCTGAGATAAAGCCCACTTGGTCATGGTGTATGATCTTTTTAATGTGTTGTTGGATTCTGTTTTCTAGACTTTTGTTAAGGATTTTTGTATCTATGTTCATCAGTGATATTGGCCTGTAGTTTTCTTTTTTTGGAGTATCTTTGTCAGGTTTTGGTATTAGAGTGATGGTGGCCTCATAGAATGAGTATGGAAGTTTATCTTCCTCTGCAATTTTCTGGAAGAGTTTGAGTAGGATAGGTGTTAGCTCTTCTTTAAATTTTTGGTAGAATTCAGCTGTGAAGCCATCTGGTCTTGGGCTTTTGTTTGCTGGAAGATTTCTGATTACAGTTTCAATTTCCATGCTTGTGATGGGTCTGTTAAGATTTTCTATTTCTTCCTGGTTCAGTTTTGGAAAGTTGTACTTTTCTAAGAACGTGTCCATTTTTTCCAAGTTGTCCATTTTATCGACATATAATTGCTGGTAGTAGTCCCTTATGATCCTTTGTATTTCTTTGTTGTCTGTTGTGATATATCAATTTTCATTTCTAATTTTATTGATTTGATTTTTCTCCCTTTGTTTCTTGATGAGTTTAGCTAATGGTTTGTCAGTTTTATTTATCCTTTCAAAGAGCCAGCTTTTGGCTTTGTTGATTTTTGCTATGGTCTCTTTTGTTTCTTTTGCATTAATTTCTGCCCTAATTTTTAAGATTTCTTTCCTCTACTAACCCTGGGGTTCTTCATTTCTTCCTTTTCTATTTGTTTTAGGTGTAGAGTTAGGTTATTTATTTTATTTTTTCCAGAAAATTACTAGAACTAACCAATGAATATAGTAAACTTGCAGGATTTAAAATCAACACACAAAAATCCCTTGCATTCCTATACACTAATAAAGAGAAAATAGAAAGAAAAATTAAGGAAACAATTCCATTCACCATTGCAACAAAAAGAATACTTAGGAATATACCTACCTAAAGAAACTAAAGACCTATATATAGAAAACTATAAAACACTGGTGAAATAAATCGAAGAGGACACTAGTAGATGGAGAAATATTCCATGTTCATGGATTGGAAGAATCAATATAGTGAAAATGAGTATACTACCCAAAGCAATCTATAGATTCAATGCAATCCCTATCAAGCTACCAATGGTATTTTTCACAGAGCTAGAACAAATAATTTCACAATTTGTATGCAAATACAAAAAAAAAAAAAAAAAAAAAAACCTCAAATAGCCAAAGCAATCTTGAGAAAGAAGAATGGTACTGGAGGAGTCAACCTGCCTGACTTCAGGCTCTACTACAAAGCCACAGTCATCAAGACAGTATGGTACTGACACAAAGACAGAAATATAGATCAGTAGAACAAAATAGAAATACCAGAGACAAATCCACACACCTATGGACACCTTATCTTTGACAAAGGAGGTGAGAATATACAATGGATTAAAGACAATCTCTTTAACAAGTGGTGCTGGGAAAAATGGTCAACCACTTGTAAAAGAATGAAACTAGAACACTACAATGCCATACACAAAAATAATCTCAAAATGGGTTAAAAATCTAAACGTATGACTAGAAGCTATAAAACTGCTAGAGGAGAATATAGGCAAAAAATTCCCTTACATAAATCACAGAAAGATCCTTTATGACCCACCCCCCGGGAATATTGTAAATAAAAGCAAAAATAATAAAATGGGACCTAAGTAAAACTAAAAGCTTCTGCACAACAAAGGAAAGTATAAGCAAGGTGAAAAGACAGCCTTCAGAATGGGAGAAAATAATAGCAAATGAAGTAACTGACAAAGAATTAATCTCAAAAATACACAAGCAACTCCTGTAGCTCAGTTCCAGAAACATAAACGACCCAATCCAAAAATGGGTCAAAGAAAAACACAGACATTTCTCCAAAGAAGACATGCAGATGGCTAACAAACACAGGAAAAGGTGCTCAACATCACTCATTATCAGAGAAATGCAAATCAAAACCACAATGAGGTACCATTTAACGCCAGTCAGAATGGCTGCAATCCAAATGTCTACAAGCAATAAATCCTGGAGAGGGTGCAGAGAAAAGGGAACCCTCTTACACTGTTGGTAGGAATGCAAACTAGCACAGCCACTATTGAGAACAGTGTGGATATTTCTTAAAAATCTGGAAATAGAACTGCCTTATGACCTAGCAATCCCACTGCTGAGCATACACACTGAGGAAACCAGAATTAAAAGAGACACGTGTACCCCAATGTTCATCACAACACTGTTTATAATAGCCAGGACATGGAAGCAACCTAGATGCCCATCAGCAGATGAATAGATAAGAAAGCAGTGGTCCATATACACAATGGAATATTACTCAGCCATTCAAAAGAATACATTTGAATCAGTTCTAATGAGGTGGATGAAACTGGAGCTTATTATACAGAGTAAAGTAAGCCAGAAAGAAAAACACCAACACAGTATACTAATGCATATATATAGAATCTAGAAAGATGGTAATGATAATCCTGTATGCGAGACAGCAAAAGGGACACAGATGTATAGAACAGTCTTTTGGACTCTGTGGGAGAGGGAGAGGGTGGGATGATTTGGGAGAATGGCATTGAAACATGTATAATATCATATAAGAAATGAATCGCCAGTCCAGGTTTGATGCAGGATACAGGATACTTGGGGCTGGTGAACTGGGATGACCTAGAGGGATGGTACAGGGAGGAAGGTGGGAGGGGCTTCAGGATGGGGAACACATGTACACCCATGGTGGATTCATGTAGATGTATGGTAAAACCAATACAATATTATAAAATAATTAGCCTCCAATTAAAAAAATAATAATTTTTTTTTAAAGAGAGAAAAGTTTCCAAACACCAGGAAACACTTTCACTGCCGAATCTGTGGCAAGCATTGGAAACACAGAGGGCAACATAACTCAGAGGATATATAAATAAATAATTAAAACCCACAGATTGTGTGTCCAACGGTAACTCCTCCAGCGGAGAAGCAGCACAGGCACCTGCATCCACCACTAGCAAGCTGGGGCTGGGCAGGGAGGCGCGGGTTGCATTGCTTAGAGTAAGGACCGGGCCTGAATGCCCCAAGGGCAATCTGAGGGAACTAACTTGAGCTAGCAAACCAGACTGTGGGATAGCTACCATGCAAAAAGCTGTAACTGAAGACACCGCCAGGCCCACTCACAGAACAAAGGACTGAGCAGAGCCAGACGGCTGCAGATCATCCCTCTCTCATGACAGACAGCCAGAGCTGGAAGGGGGCAATCGAGGTCCCAGAGAGGCTTTATCTACCAAACTGCAAGCAGGCTTCATTGTTAACTAAGACTTCTTGGAATTTTGGACAGTGAACACCCCCCTGAGAAGGTGTGCCAGTTGTACACACAGAAAACCGAGCGGCAGGGACAGGGGAGGTGATAAGTTGCAACGACTGCGCTCGCCAAACACCTGATCACGTGAGCTCCTCAGACCTGGGAAAGGCACAAAACACAGGCCCCACCAAGTCTGTGCCTCTGAGGACTACCTGAGTACCTGAACCTGAGCGGCTTAGACCTGGGAAGTGCATGCAACCCAGGGCTGGCCTCAGACAGTTCCCGGCAGAGCAACTTAGAGCCTAAGCAGTATAGACAGGGAAAGCACACATGCCGTGAGCAGGGGCAAACCCAGTGTGGCCGAGACACCGTGAGAACACACCAGTGCTATTTGTTTGCAGCGTCCCTCCCTCTCCACAACACGTCTGAACAAGTGAGCCTAAAAGAGTGTCCACCACCGCCCCCTTGTGTCAGGGCAGAAATTAGAAATTGAAGAGACCAGCAAACAGAAGAAGCTAAAACAGAGGGAACCTCCTTGGAAGTGACTGGTGCAATAGATTAAAACCCTGTAGTTAGTACTGACTGCATAGGAAGGGGCCTATATTTCTTGAGAAATATAAGCCAGATCAAGGAACTATCCAAAAATGAACTGATCCCACACTGCCCACAACAACACCAGAGAAAGACCTACATATAATTTAACTATTTATACTATCATTCTATTTTTTAATTTTTTAAAATTTTTAAGTCCTCTATTATTCCTTTAATTTTCATTTTGATAACCTACTATTACTTCGCAAAAAAGAAAAAAAGACCCTATTTTAAAGCAACTTCGTATATATATATTTTATAATTTTTGTGACTTTTTTCTTTTTCTTTTCTTTAATATTGCAATTTTGAAAATCCAACCTCTACTCTAGATTTTTAATCTTTGCTTTTAGTTATTTGTTATCAATTTTGTACCTTTAAGAACCCAATCTTCAGTACCCATTTTTAATTGGGAGCAAGATTACTGGCTTAACTGCTCTCTCTCCCTTTGGACTCTCCTTTTTCTCTACCAGGTCGCCTCTATCTCCTCCCTCCCCCTTCCCTTCTCTACCCAAATCTGTGAATCTCTTTGTGTGTTCTGGACGGTGGAGAACACTTAGGGAACTGACTACTGGCTGGATCTGTCTCTCTCCTTTTGATTCCACCCTTTTATCCTCCTGGCCACCTCTGTGTCCTTCCTCCCTCTTCTTTTCTCTGTATAACTCTGTGAACATTTCTGAGTGGTCCAGACTGTGGAGCACGCATAAAGAAGTGATTACTGGTTAGCTTACTCTCTCCTCTTTTGATTCCACCTCATCTCATTTGGGTCACCTCTATCTCCCTCCACCCTCTTCTCTTCTCCATGTAACTCTGTGAAAATCTCTGGGTGTCCTTCCCTGTGGAGAAACCTTTCATCTTTAACCTAGATGTTTTATCAATGGTGCTGTATAAATGGAGAATTCTTGAGGCTACTGTAAAAATAAGACTGAAAACCAGAAGCAGGTGGCTTGAGTCCAAATCCTGAGAACACCAGAGAACTCCTGACTCCAGGGAACATTAATCGACATGAGCTCATCAAACACCTCCATACATACACTGAAACCAAGCAGCACCCAAGGGCCAACAAGTTCCAGAACAAGACATACAATGCAAATTATCCAGCAACATAGGAACACAACCCTGAGATTCACTATACAGGCTGCCCAAAGACACTCCAAACCCATTGACATCTCATAACTCATTACAGGACACTTCATTGCACTCTGGAGAGAAGAAATCCAGGTCCACACACCAGAACTCCAACACAAGCTTCCCTAACCAGGAAACCTTGACAAGCCACCCATACAAACCGATCCACAGCGAGGAAACTCCACAATAAAGAGAATTCCACAAACTGGTAGAATACAGAAAGGCCACCCCAAACACAGCAATATAAACAAGATGAGACAGAGGAATACCCAGCAGGTAAAGGAACAGGATAAATGCCCACCAATCCAAACAAAAGAGGAAGAGATTGGGAATCTACCTGATAAAGAATTCTGAATAATGATAGTAAAAAGGATGCAAAATCTTGAAAACAAAACGGAATCACAGATAAATAGCCAGGAGACAAGGATTGAGAAGATGCAAGAAAGGTTTAACAAGGACCTAGAAGAATTAAAAAAGAGTCAATATATAATTAATAATGCAATAAATGAGATCCAAAACACTCTGGAGAGAACAAATAGAATAACAGAGGCAGAAGATAGGATTAGTGAGGTAGAAGATAGAATGGTAGACATAATTGAATCATATAGGAAAAAAGAAAAACAAATTAAAAGAAATGAGGACAACCTCAGAGACCTCTGGGGCAATGTTAAATGACCAAACATTTGAATCATAGGAGTCCCAGAAGAAGAAGACAAAAAGAAAGACCATGAGAAAATACTTGAGGAGATAATAATTGAAAACTTCTCTAAAATGGGGAAGGAAATAATCACCCAAGGCCAAGAAACCTAGAGAGTCCTAAACAGGATAAATCCAAGGCAAAACACACCAAGACACATATTAATCAAATTAACAAAGATCAAACACAAAGAATAAATATTAAAAAGAGCAAGGGAAAAACAACCAATAACACACAAGGGGATTCCCATAAGGATAACAGCTGATCTTTCAATAGAAACTCTTCAGGCCAGGAGGGAATGGCAGGACATACTTAAAGTGATGAAAGAAAATAACCTACAGCCCAGATTACTGTACCCAGGAAGGATCTCATTCAAATATGAAGGAGAAATCAAAAGCTATACAGACAAGCAAAAGCTGAGAGAATTCAGCACCACCAAACCAGCTCTCCAACAAATGCTAAAGGATATTCTATAGACAGGAAACACAAAAAGGGTGTGTAAACTCAAATCCAAAACATAAAGTAAATGGTAATGGGATCATACTTATCAATAATTACCTTAAACATAAATGGGTTGAATGCCCCAACCAAAAGACAAAGACTGGCTTAATGGATACAAAAACAAGACCCCTATATATGTTGTATACAAGAGACCCACCTCAAAACAAGGAACACATACGGACTGAAAGTGAAGGGCTGGAAAATGATATTCCATGGAAACAGAGACCAAAAGAAAGCAGCAGTAGCAATACTCATATAAAATAAAATAGACTTTAAAACAAAGACTGTGAAAAGAGACAAAGAAGGCCACTACATAATGATCAAAGGATCAATCCAAGAAGATATAACAATTATAAATATATATGCACCCAACATAGGAGCACCACAATATCTAAGACAAATGCTAACAAGTATGAAAGGGGAAATTAACAATAACACAATAATAGTGGGAGACTTTAATACCCCACTCACACCTATGGATAGATCAACTAAACAGAAAATTAACAAGGAAACACAAAATTTAAATGATACAAAAGACCAGTTAGACCTAATTGATATCTATAGGACATTTCACCACAAAACAATGAATTTCACCTTTTTTTCAAGTGCACACAGAGCCTTCTGCAGGATAGATCACATCCTGGGCCATAAATCTAGCCTTGGTAAATTCAAAAAACTGAAATCATTCCAAGCATCTTTTGTGACCACAATGCAGTAAGATTAGATCTCAATTACAGGAGAAAAACTACTAAAAATTCCAACATATGGAGGCTGAACAACACGCTGCTGAATAACCAACAAATCATAGAAGAAATAAAAAAATAAATTAAAATATGCATAGCAACAAATGAAAATGAAAACACAACTACCCAAAACCTATGGGCCACTGTAAAAGCAGTGCTAAGGGGAAGGTTTATAGCAATACAGGCATACTCAAGAAATAAGAAAAAGTCAAATAAATAACCTAACTCTACACCTAAAGCAACTAGAAAAGGAAGAAGTGGAGAACCCCAGGATTAGTAGAAGGAAAAGAATCTTAAAAATTAGAGCAGAAATAAATCCAAAAGAAACGAAAGAGACCATAGCAAAAATCAACAAAGCAAAAAGCTGGATCTTTGAGAGGAGAAATATAATTGCCAAACTATTCAGGACTGCTGAACAAACAGTTCAGTTCACTTTAGTCACTCAGTCATGTCCGATTCTTTGTGATCCCATGAACCACAGCATGCCAGACTTCCATGTCCATCATCAACTCCCGGAGTTCACTCCAACTCACGTCCGCTGAGTCGGTGATGCCAACCAGCCATCTCATTCTCTGTCATCCCCTTTTCCTCCTGCCCTCAATCCCTCCCAGCATCAGAGTCTTTTTCAGTGAGTCACCTCTTTGCATGAGGTGGCCAAAGGACTGGAGTTTCAGCCTCAGCATCAGTACTTCCAAAGAACACCCAGGACTGATCTTCTTTAGAATGGACTGGTTGAATCTCCTTTCAGTCCAAAGGACTCTCAGAGTCTTCTCCAACACCACAGTTCAAAAGCATCAATTCTTTGGTGCTCAGTCTTCTTCACATGCCAACTCTCACATCCAACCATGACTATTGGAAAAACAATAGTCTTGACTAGACGGAGCTTTGTTGGCAAAGTAATGTCTCTGCTTTTGAATATGCTATCTAGGTTGGTCATAACTTTCCTTCCAAGGAGTAGTAAGTGTCTTTTAATTTCATGATTGCAGTCACCATCTGTAGTGATTTTGGAGCACCAAAAAATAAAGTCTGACACTGTTTTAACTGTTTCCCCTCTATTTCCCATGAAGTGATGGGACCGGATGCCATGATCTTCATTTTCTGAATATTGAGCTTTAAGCCAACTTTTTCACTCAACTCTTTAACTTTCATCAAGAGGCTTTTTAGTTCCTCTTCACTTTTTGCCATAAGGATTGTGTCATCTGCTTATCTGAGGTTATTGATATTTCTCCTGGCAATCTTGAATCCACCTTGTGCTTCTTCCAGCCCAACATTTCTCATGATGTACTCTGGATAGAAATTAAATAAGCAGGGTGACAATATACAACCTTGACATATTCCTTTCCTATTTTGAACCAGTCTGTTGTTCCATGTCCAGTTCTAACTGTTGCTTCCTGACCCGCATATAGGTTTCTCAAGAGGCAGGTCAGGTGGCCTGGTATTCCCATCTCTTTCAGAATTTTCCACAGTTTATTGTGATCCACACAGTCAAAGGCTTTGGCATAGTCAGTAAAGCATAAATAGATGTTTTTCTGCACCTCTCTTGCTTTTTCAATGATCTGGCAGATGTTGGCAATTTGATCTCTGGTTCCTCTGCCTTTTCTAAAACCAGCTTGAACATCTGGGAGTTCATGGTTTACGTATTGCTGAAGCCTGGCTTGGAGAATTTTGAGCATTTCCTAACTAGCGAGACTCATTAAGAAACAAAGGGAGAAATATCAAAATAAAATTGAAATTAAAATGGAGAGATCACAACAGATAACACAGAAATACAAAGGATCATAAGAGACTACTATTAGCAATTGTATGCCAATAAAATGGACAACTTGGAAGAAACGGACAGATTCTTAGAAAAGTACAACTTTCCAAAACTGAACCAGGAAGAAATAGAAAGTCTTAGCAGACCCATCACAAGAACGGAAATTGGAACTATAATCAGAAATCTTCCAGCAAACAAAATCCCAGGTCCAGACTGCTTCACAGCTGAATTCTACGAAAAATTTAGAGAAGAGCTAACACCTATCCTACTCAAACTCTTCCAGAAAATTGCAGAGGAAGATAACCTTCCAAACTCATTCTATGAGGCCACCATCACCTTAATACCAAAACCTGACAAAGTTGCGACAAGAAAAGAAAACTACAGGCCAATATCACTGATGAACATAGATACAAAAATCCTTAACCAAAGTCTAGAAAACAGAATCCAATAACACATTAAACAAGATCATACATCATGACCAAGTGGGCTTTATCCTGGGGATGCAAGGATTCTGCAATATCCACAAATCAATCAATGTAGCACACCACATTAACAAATTGAAAAATAAAAGCCATATTATTATCTCAATAGATGCAGAGAAAGCCTTTGACCAAATTCATCATCCATTTATGATAAAAACTCTCCAGACAGCAGGAATAGAAGGAACATACCTCAACATAATAAAAGCTATATATGACAAACCCACAGCGAACATTATCCTCAATGGTGAAAAATTGAAAGCATTTCCCCTAAAGTCAGGAACAGAACAAAGGTGCCCACTTACACCACTACTATTCAACATACTTTTGGAAGTTTTGGCCACAGCAATCAGAGCAGGAAAAAAAAAAAGAAGAAAAAAAGACATCCAGATTGGAAAAAAAGAAGTAAAATTCTCACTGTTTGCATATGACATGTTCCTCTACATAGAAAACCCTAAAGACTCCACCAGAAAAATACTAGGGTTAATCAATGAATATAGTGGAATGGTAGGGTATAAAATAAACACACAGAAATCCCTTGCATTCCTATACAATAATAATGAGAAAATAGAGAAATTTAAAAAAAAAAATTGCATTCACCTTTTCAACAACAATCTACTGAAAGAAACTAAAGACCTATATATATAGAAAACAGTGGTAAATGAAATCAAAGAGGACACTAATAGATGGAGAAATATACCATGTTCATGGATCGGAAGAATCAATATAGTGAAAATGAATATACAACCCAAAACAATCTATAGATTCAATGTAATCCCTATCAAACTACCAAAGGCGTTTTTCACAGAGCTAAAACAAATAATTTCACAATTTCTATGGAAATTCAAAAAACCTCGAATAGCCAAAGCAATCTTGAGAAAGAATAATGGAACTGGAGGAATCAACCTGCCTGACTTCAGGCTCTACTACAAAGCCACAGTCATCAAGACAGTATGGTACAGGCACAAAGACAGAAGTATAGATCAATGGAACAAATAGAAGGCCCAGAGACAAATCCACACACCTATGGACACCTTATCTTTGACAAAGGAGGCAAGAATATACAATGAGAAAAGACAATCTCTTTAACAATTGGTGCTGGGAAAACTGGTCAACCACTTGTAAAATTATGAAACTAGAACACTTTCTAAGACCACACACAAAAATAAACTCAAAATGGATTAAAGATTTAAATGTAAGACCAGAAGCTATAAAACTCCTAGAGGAGAATATAGGCAAAACACTCTCTGACATAAATCACAGCAGGATCGTCTATGACCCACCTCCCAGAATACTGGAAATAAAAGCAAAAATAAACAAATGGGACCTAAGTAAAATTAAAAGCTTCTGCACAACAAAGGAAAGTATAAACAAGGTGAAAAGACAGCCTTCAGAATGGGAGAAAATAATAGCAAATGAAGTAACTGACAAAGAATTAATCTCAAAAATATACAAGCAACTCCTGCAGCTCAATTCCAGAAACATAATGACCCAGTCCAAAAATGGGCCAAAGAACTAAACAGACATTTCTCCAAAGATGACATATAGATGGCTACAAACACATGAAAAGATGCTCCACATCACACATTATCAGAGAAATGGAAATCAAAACCACAATGAGGAACCATTTAATGCCAGTCAGAATGGCTGCGATCCAAAAGTCTACAAACAATAAATGCTGGAGAGGGTGTTGAGAAAAGGGAATCCTCTTACACTGTTGGTGGGAATGCAAACTAGTACAGCCACTATGGAGAACATTGTGGAGATTCCTTAAATAACTGGAAATAGAACAGCCATATGACCCAGCAACCCCGCTGCTAGGCATACACACCAAGGAAACCAGAATTGAAAGAGACGTGTGTACCCCAATATTCATCACAGGACTGTTTATAGTAACCAGGACATAGAATCAAACTAGATGTCCATCAGCAGACGAATGGATAAGAATGCTGTAGTACATATACACAATAGAGTATTACTAGGCCATTAAAAAGAATACGTTTGAATCAGTTCTAATGAGGTGGATGAAACTGGGGCCTATTATATAGAGTGAAGTAAGCCAGAAAGAAAAACAACAAGATAGTATACTTATGTATATGTATGGAATTTAGAAAGATAGCAACGATGACCCTGTATGCAAGACAGCAGAAGAGACACAGATGTATGGAACAGTCTTTTGGACTCTGTGG
Source organism: Budorcas taxicolor (assembly GCF_023091745.1). NCBI lineage: Eukaryota > Metazoa > Chordata > Mammalia > Artiodactyla > Bovidae > Budorcas > Budorcas taxicolor. The sequence goes on from NC_068935.1 coordinate 52,709,201, forward strand.
GAGAGGGCGAGGGTGGGATGATTTGGGAGAATGGCATTGAAATATGTGTAGTATCATATGTGAAACTAATTGCTAGTCCAGGTTCGATGCATGATACAGGATGCTCAGGGCTAGTGCATTCAGATGACCCAGAGGGATGGTATTGGAAGGAGGTGGGAGGGGTGTTCAGGATGGGGAACACATGTACACCCGTGGCAGATTCATGTTGATGTATGGCAAAACCAATACAGTATTGTTAATTAGCCTCCAATTAAAATATATAAATTTATTAAATATATATATATATAAACTAGACATACTCTTAGCAAAACTATGCAAAATTTATGTAAAAAAATTAAAACACTGTTGAAAGATATAAATGTCTACCTAAATAAATAAAAAATATTCCTTGCTCTTGTAAAAAATAAAAAATGTTCTTCATGACCCAGATAACCACGATGGGTGTGATCACCTACCTAGAGCCAAACATGCTGGAATGCTAAGTCAAGTGGGCCTTAGGAAGCATAACTATGAACAAAGCTAGTGGAGGTGATGGAATTCCAGTGGAGCTATTTAAAATCCTAAAAGTTGATGCTGTGAAAGTGCTGCACTCTATATGCCAGCATATTTGAAAACTCAGCAGTGGCAGTTAGTGTTTATAATAGCAATTTTGAATAAAAAGAAAAAATAGCAAATATTTTATGAATTCATGATATTGAATTTTTTATCTCAAATAAATTACTGTACCCATTAATTAAAGTATTGGCAAAAGAAATGTTGTATTTGAACCTTGAGCACTGAAAATATTCTATGCTTCTGAACAAATTATGCCAAAGTGGACAAGATAAATATATTTCAAATTATTGTGAATATTTCAGAAACAAGCCCTTTTTGTCTGTTATTCATACACTTGTGATTTCTCTAATCATGTTGTTTATGTTTAGAAATATAAGTGAATAGTATGGACAGTGATGAATGAGAAATTCCTTCTTTGCAAACCGTGAAATAACAATAGAAAATTTTATTAAAAGTGAATCTTACACACTTGAATTTTTCTTTTTCTTCAGATAAAGACTTACAGAGAAGCCAGGAATGCTTGTTTTGTACATGCTTTCTGTCAAATTATTTGGGTAGAAACATTTTACCTACTTAAAAATTTATCTGTAAGAAGGTATCTGTTTCAAAGCCTTTTGTACTTCAGTGCTAAGAATGATGACAGGCAAAACATACATAAAGTGAAGTGAAGTCGCTCAGTCGTGTCTGACTCTTTGCAACTCCATGGACTGTAGCCTACCAGGTTCCACCATCCATGGAATTTTCCAGGCAAGAATACTGGAGTGGGTTGCCACTTCCTTCTCCAGGAGATCTTCCCGACCCAGGGATTGGACCCAGGTCTCCCACATTATAGGTATTATAGGCAGATGTTTTACTGTCTGAGCCACCAGGGAAGCCCCCAAACATACATAAGTTATATACTATTCAGAAAGAATTATTTGGGGAAAATATTTTAGGTTTAATTAACTAAAACACAAATCTCTAAGAGATTATATTCATAGCATATAAATTAGACAATCAAAGCATTATGCAATTTCAGCTAGATTATAGAGCAAAACTGTGACCTACGTTTAGCAACTATATAGCTATAAGAATAATATTTTAGATGAACATCTAATATCATGGGTAAACAGTGGCGGTATACTGTTACTTGAAAAAGTCCTCTGAAGGAGAGGCCAATAAAGTAGGATACCAATTTATGAATAAAATGTACATATGTAATACATTGAAATAGAGTAAACAGTGCAGAAACTTGCAGTCATGTCAGTTTTCATCTTTGGGTCATTACACTACAGATATTTTCTTAGTTTTATTACTTTTTTTCAGTATTGCTTTTGTAGCCAGAGGTAAAAGTTGTATTTTTAAAGTTTCTTAAAAATAGAAATTATATCCAGAAAAAACTAATATCTGTTATAAAGGTATGCTGATCCTGTCCATCAGCCTTCAATGCTAGCTTTGTAATGGGCTTCATGTGAGTAGAACTACTTTAATGCTACGGTAATAGAAGTTGCTTTCCTCGGGATTTTTTAGTAATTCTATAATGTCTTGGAAGAACTTTGGCAAGGTCCTAAGATGTAGTTACAGATTTAGAATTTTTTTTTTTTTTTGCATTTCCATTCTCTACAGTATGAAAATAATGAGTTGCTTACAGGCCTTAAAGGCATTCATGAATGTTTCAAGTCATTTCTCTAGTAGAATTGTAAAACGGACTACAATGAAAACAATTTGGATATACAGGGGATAATGATATCCTTCCCTTTCCCACATTTTAATTCAACTAGGGCTTGATTGAGAGATGCTATGGCAGTTTGACAACCAATTATGGATCACTTGTGTGCAGAGTTTTCTTGATAAAACCTATCAGAGTTTCATGAGTCAATAAGTCCCTAATTCATCTTGGATTTTTTTTTTTTATTTTTTTTAGTGTAACCTGTTAAGTTCATGCTGATCAGTATTATGCTATCCAGAGAAAAGGAAGAGTAAAAAGTTTGCTATAGCTAATGAACCCCTTCGACCTTGGTGTTGACAGTTCTCATCTGTGGTATAATTTTAATACTGTGGGTTTTCCTGGTTTGTTATTAATATTGAAATCATGCAAATTATTATCATTAAAAACTGGACATTTGATTTGGCCTCAGTCTGTGGAATGGATAGAGAACATTATTATGGAAGGGCACTGTTGATCAATATTGACAGCCACCTCCTGGTCCATCAGTGAACAAAGGAGATGAGTCTTTCTGCCATTTTTCTTTTTTACACATTAGTGTCCACTAGTGTTCCTACAATTATTTCCAAATGTCCTCAAGTCATCTCTTTACCATTCAAATAAAATGTGTCCTGTGTTATTGCAAATATTGATACATTGGAGTATAATCTAGGTAATATACTTTCATCTAAACCTTTTTGAAAATGATGACTTGATTTGCCTATTATCATTTTCCCATCATTTCCTCATTCCTTATGATTCTTTAATGATTACTGAGAGTAGCTTGAAATCCTCATCTGCAAGTTCTTTCAAAAACCTAGGATACAATTTATTATTTCAGGAACTTAAAGGAAAATGACTTCCCATATATAGGGATGAAGAAGAAGTTAAAGGATATTTATTGAGTAAATAAAATAGCATAATTAAAGAATAAATTGATGTAGAAGAAAATAAATAGGCCCTCTCTATTTTATTTTAAGGTAAAAATTGCACAAGAAAAGTAAAATAAATCTCCCCTACTAAGATACCTGAAAGGAACACTCATTTCATTATCTAAAGAGTTATTTTCATAAGAGTAAAAGGGTATATCTACATGCATATAAATCATATATACTATGGGTTGTTGGGAAATTCTTTATCCGTGTTGTGCATCAGTTTTTTATCTGATGAAAATGATACATCCTCACAAAATTGCTTTGATCTATATATAGATAAGGTAATTTTTATTGAAGTATAGTTGATTTGTAATGTTTCAAGTATACAGCAGAGTGTTTCAGTTATCATTTCAGTTCAGTTCAGTCGCTCAGTCATGTCTGACTCTTTGTGACCCCATGGACTGCAGCACACCAGGCTTCCCTGTCCATCATCAACTCCTGGATCTTGCTCAAACTCATGTCTATTGAGTCAGGGATGCCATCCACCCATCTCATCCTCTGTTGTCTGCTTTTCCTGCATTCAATCTTTCCCAGATTCGGTTATATATACTCTTTTTCAGATTATTTTCCATTATAAGTTATTAAAATATATTAAATATAATTCCTTATGGTATACCATAAATTCTTGTTGTTTAATTTACATATAGTAGTGTGTATCCATTAATTCCAAATTAATAATTCATCACTCCCCACTTCTACTTTGGTAACAATAAGTTTTTTTTTTTTTTCTATGTCTGTGGGTATATCTCTGTTTTGTAAATAAGTTCATTTGTATCATTTTTAAAGATTGCACATATAACTGATAATACAGATCAGATAATTAAACTCTCTGTCAGAGTTATTTAGACAGTTTAAAGCTAAGTGCAAAAAAAATGAATCAGTTATATCTTGATTTGCAATTTTTGATTTTTTTAAGTAATCAAGTATTTTAGCACTCCAATTTAAAATGTTTGACATTTTATCTTAGAATGTATCATATTCTTGACATGATATTCTTGAAGGGTTACTTATATTTTTACTTATAATTTGGGAGAAGTATTGGTTTCTGAAATATTTGCTCTGACCCTTTGCTGACATTTCTAGTAAAGACTTAAAAACAACATAAATTATTTATTTTTTCTATCGTTTTTTCTCCACTTTAAAAAATATTTACTTTATTTTTTATTTTTTAAATATAAATTTATTTATTTTAATTGGAGGTTAATTCCTTTACAATATTGTATTGGTTTTGCCATACATCAACATGAATCCACCACAGGTATACACATGTTCCCCATCCTGAAACCCTCTCTCTCCTCCGTCCCCGTACCATCTCTCTGGGTCGTCTCAGTGCACCAGCCCCAAGCATCCAGTATCATGCATCGAACCTGGACTGGTGATTTGTTTCACATATGGTATTATACATGTTTCAATGCCATTCTCCCAAATCATCCCACCCTTGCCCTCTCCCACAGAGTCCAAAAGACTGTTCTATACTTCTGTGTCTCTTTTGCAGTCACTCATACAATGGGCCAAAGAACTAAATAGACATTTCTCCAAAGAAGACATACAGATGGCTAACAAAAAAATATTTACCTTAATTGGAGGCTAATTACTTTACAATATTGCAGTGGTTTTGCCATATATTGACATGAATCAGCCATGGGTTTACATGTGTTCCAAATTCTGGACCCCCCTCCCTCCCCATCCCATTCCTCAGTGTCATCCCAGTGCACCATCCCTGAGCACCCTGTCTCATGCATCACACCTGGACTGGTGATCTGTTTCACACGTGATAATATACATGTCAATGCTTTTCTCTCAGATCATCCCACCCTCGCCTTCCTTCATAGAGTCCAAAAGACTGTTCTATACATCTGTGTCTCTTTTGCTGTCTTAAATATAGGGTCATCATTACCATCTTTCTAAATTCCATATATAGGTGTTAGTATACTGTGTTGGTGTTTTATTTTCTGACTTACTTCACTCTGTACAATAGGCTCCAGCTTCATCCACCTCATTAGAACTGATTCAAATGTATTCTTTTTAATGGATGAATAATATTCCATTGTGTATATGTATAACAGCTTTCTTATCCATTCATATCCCTAAGGACATCTAGGTTGCTTGCATGTCCTGGCTGTTATAAACAATCCTGGGTTGAATATTGGGATACACATGTCTCTTTCAATTCTGGTTTCCTCGGTGTATATGCCCAGCTGTGGGATTGCTGGGTCGTATGGCAGTTCTATTTCTAGTTTTTTAAGGAAATCTCCACACTGTTCTCCATAGTGGCTGTGCTAGTTTGCATTCCCACCGGCAGTGTACTAGGGTTCTCGTTTCTCCACACCCATCCAGCATTTATGCTTGTAGACTTTTTGATCGCAGCCATTCTGACTGGCGTGAGATGCTACCTCATAGTGGTTTTGATTTGCATTTCTCTGATAATGAGTGATGTTGAGCATCTTTTCATGTGTTTTTTAGCTATCTGTATGTCTTCTTTGGAGAAATGTCTGTGTAGTTCTTTGACCCATTTTTTGATTGGGTCGTTTATGTTTCTGGAATTGAGCTGCAGGAGTTGCTTGTATATTTTTGAGATTAATTCTTTGTCAGTTACTTCATTTGCTATTATTTTCTCCCATTCTGAAGGTTGTCTTTTCACCTTGTTTATACTTTCCTTTGTTGTGAAGAAGCTTTTACTTTTACTTAGGTCCCATTTGTTTATTTTTGCTTTTATTTCCAATATTCTGGGAGGTGGGTCATACAGGATCTGGCTGTTATTTATGTCAGTGTTTTGCCTATGTTTTCTTCTAGAAGTTTTATAGTTTCTGGTCTTACGTTTAGATCTTTAATCTATTTTGAGTTTATTTTTGTGTGTGGTGTTAGAAAGTGTTCTAGTTTCATTCTTTTACAAGTGGTTGACCAGTTTTCCAGCACCACTTGTTAAAGAGATTGTCTTTAATCCATTGTATATTCTTGCCTCCTTTGTCAAAGATAAGGTGTCCATGTGTGTGTGGATTTATCTCTGGGCTTTCTATTTTGTTCCATTGATCTATGTTTCTGTCTTTGTTCTGTTACCATACTGTCTCGATGACTGTAGATTTGTAGTATAGCCTGAAGTCAGGCAGGTTGATTCCTCCAGTTCCATCCTTCTTTCTCAAGATTGCTTTGGCTATTCGAGGTTTTTTGAATTTCCATACAAATTTTGAAATTATTTGTTCTAGTTCTGTGGAAAATACCATTGGTAGCTTGATAGGGATTGCATTGAATCTATAGATTGTGTTGGGTAGTATACTCACTTTCACTATATTTATTCTTCTGATCCATGAAAATGGTATATTTCTCTATCTATTTGTGTCATATTTGATTTCTTTCATCAATGATTTTAGGTTTCTGTATATAGGTCCTTTGTTTCTTTAGGTAGATTCATTTCTAAGTACTTTATTCTTTTCGTTACAATGGTGAATTTGTTTCCTTAATTTCTCTGTTTTCTCATTGTTAGTGTATAGGAATGCAAGGGATTTCTGTGTGTTAATTTTATATCCTGCAACTTTACTATATTCATTGATTAAGTCTAGTAATTTTCTGGTGGAGACTTTAGGGTGTTCTATGTAGAGGATCATGTCACCTGCAAACACTGAGAGTTTTACTTCTTCTTTTACAATCTGGATTCCTTTGATTTCCTTTTCTTCTCTGATTGCTGTGGCTAAAACTTCCAAAACTATGTTGAATAGTAGTGGTGAGAGTGGGCACCCTTGTCTTGTTCCTGACTTTAGGCGAAATGCTGTCAATTTTTCACCATTGAGGATAATGTTTGCTGTGGGTTTGTCATATATGGCTTTATTATGTTGAGGTATGCTCCTTTCATGCATGCTTTCTGGAGGGTTTTTATCATAAATGGATGTTGAATTTGATCAAAGGCTTTCTCTGCATCTATTGAGAAAATCATATGGTTTTTATTTTTCAATTTTTTTATGTGGTGTATTACATTGATTGATTTGAAGATATTGAAGAATCCTTGCATTCCTGTGATAAAGCCCACTTAGTCATGATGTATGATCTTTTTGCAAGGATTTTGTTTGCAAGGATTCTGTTTGCAAGGATTTTGTCAAGGATTTTTGCATCTATGTTCATCAGTGTTATTGGCCTGTTGTTTTCTTTTCTTGTGGCATCTTTGTCTGGCTTTGGTATTAGGGTGATGTTGGCCTCATAGAATGAGTTTGGAAGTTTACCTTCCTCTGCAATTTTCTGGAAGAGTTTGAGTAGGATAGGTGTTAGCTCTTCTCTAAATTTTTGGTCGAATTCAGCTGTGAAGCCGTCTGCTCCTGGGCTTTTTTTTTTTTTTTTTTTTGCAGGAAGATTTCTGATTACAGTTTCGATTTCCATCCTTGTGATGGATCTGTTAAGATTTTCTATTTCTTCCTGGTTCAGTTTTGGAAAGCTGTACTTTTCTGGGAATTTGTCCATTTCTACCAAGTCATCCATTTTATTGGCATATAGTTGCTGGTAGTAGTCTCTTATGGTCCTTTGTATTTTTGTGTTGTCTGTTGTGATGACTCCAGTTTCATTTTTAATTTTGTTTATTTGATTCTTCTCCATTTGTTTCTTGATGAGTCTGGCTATTGGTTTGTCTATTTTATTTATCTTCTGAAGGAACAAGCTTTTAGCCTTTTTGATTTTTGCTATGGTCTCTTTGTTTACTTTCATTTATTTCAGCACCAATTTTTATGATTTCTTTCCTTCTACTAATCCTAGGGTTCTTCATTTCTTCCTTTTCTAGTTGCTTTAGGTGTAGAGTTAGGTTATTTATGTGACTTCTTTCTGGTTTCTTGAGGTAAGCTTGCATTGCTATGAATCTTCCCCATAGCACTGCTTTTACTCAGTACCATAGGTTTTGGATTGTTGTGTTTTCATTTTCATTCGTTCCTATGCAGATTTTGATTTCTTTTTTAATTTCTTCTGTGATTTGTTGGTTATTAAAAGCATGTTTTTTAGCCTCCACATGTCTGTATTTTTAATAGTTTTTTTTTTTTCCTGTAGTTGACATCTAATCTTACTGTATTGTGATCATAAAAGATGCTTGGAATGATATCAACTTTTTTGAATTTACCAAGGCTAGAATTATGGCCCAGGATGTGATCTATCCTGGAGAATGTTTCATATGCACTTGAGGAAAAAGGGAAAGTCATTGTTCTGTGTGAAAAGTCCTATAGTTATTATGTCTCACTGGTCCATTGTATCATTTAAAGTTTGTGTTTCCTTGCTAATTTTCTGTTTATTTGATCTATTCGTAGATGTTAGGTGGGTATTAAAGTCTCCCACTATTATTGTGTTACTGTTAATTGCCCCTTTCATACTTGTTAGCATTTGCCTTATGTGTTGCAGTGCTCCAATGTTGGGTGCATATATATTCATAATTTTTATATCTTCTTGGATTGACCCTTTGATCATTAAGTAGTGTCCTTTATCTATTTTCACAGCCTTCATTTCAAAGTCTATTTTATTTTATATGAGTACTGCTACTGCTGCTTTCTTTTGGTCTCTATTTGCATGAAATATCTTTTTCCAGCCCTTCACTTTTAGTCTGTATATGTCCCTTGTTTTGAGGTGGGTCTCTTGTAGACAGCATATATAGGGGTCTTGTTTTTGTATCCATTCAGCCAGTCTTTGTCTTTTGGTTGGGTCACTCAACCCATTTACATTTAATGTAATTATTGCTAAGTATGATTCTGTTGCCATTTACTTTGTTGTTTTGGGTTCGAGTTTATACATCTTTTCTGTGTTTCCTGTCTAGAGAAGATCCTTTAGTATTTGTTGAAGAGCTGGTTCGATGGTGCTGAATTCTCTGAGCTCTGGCTTGTCTGGAAAGCTTTTGATTTTTCCTTTATATTTGAATGAGATCCTTGCTGGGTACGGTAATCTGGGTTGTAGGTTTTTCTTTTTTGTCACTTTAGGTATGTCCTCCCATTTCCTCCTGGCCTGAAGAGTTTCTATTGAAAGATCAGCTGTTATCCTTATGGGAATCCCCTTGTGTGTTATTTGTTTTTTTTTTTTTTTTCCCCCTTGCTGCTTTTAATATTTGTTCTTTGTATTTGATCTTTGTTAATTTGATTAATGTGTGTCTTGGGGTGTTTTGCCTTGAGTTTATCCTGTTTGGGACTCTCTGGATTTCTTGGACTTGGGTGACTATTTCAGGGAAGTTTTCAACTATTATTTCTTCAAGTATTTTCTCATAGCCTTTCTTTTAGTTTTCTTCTACTACTCTATGATTTGAATGTTGGGACATTTGACATTGTCCCAAAGGTCTCTGAGGTTGTCCTCATTTCTTTTAATTTGTTTTCCTTTTTTCCTCTCTATTTCATTGATTTCCACTGTTCTATCTTCCATCTCACTTATCTTATCTTTTGCCTCAGTTGTTCTGTTGGTTACCTCCAGAGTGTTTTTTATGTCATGTTTGCATTAGTCGTTATTGATTGACTCTTTTTTATATCTTCTAGGTCCTTGTTAATCATTTCTTGTATCTTGTCAATCCTTGTCTCTAGGCTATATATCTGTAACTCCATTTTGTTTTAAGATTTTGGATCATTTTTGCTATCATTATTCTGAATTATTTTTCAGGTAGATTCCCTATCCCCTCCTCTTTTGTTTGGTTTGGTGGGCTTTTATGATGTTCCTTTACCTGCTGAGTATTTATCTGCCTTTTTATCTTGTTTAGATTGCTCTGTTTGGGGTGGCCTTTCTGAATTTTGGAAGTTTGTGATCCCTCTTTATTGTGGAGGTTCCTCGCTGTGAGTGGGGTTGGACGGGTGGCTTGTCAAGGTTTCCTGGTTAGGGAAGCTTGTATCAGAGTTCTGGTGGGTGGAGCTTGATTTCTTCTCTCTTTTGCGATGTCTATGGTTTGGTGTGGCTTTGGGCAGCCTGTATATTAAAGCTCAGGGCTATGTTTCTGTGTTGCTGGAGAATGTACATGGTATGTCTTGCTCTGGAACGTGTTGGCTCTTGGGTGAAGCTTGGTTTCAGTGTAGGTATGGAGACTTTTGGCTGAGCTCTTATTGATTAATGTCCCCTGGCTTCAGCATCTTTGGTGTTCTCAGATTTTGGACTTTAGCCACCTGCCTCTTGTTTTCAGTCTTATTCTCACAGTAGACTCAAGACTTCTCCATCCATACAGTACCAATGATAAGACTTCTGGTTAATGGAGAAAAGATTCTCCACAATGAGGGACACCCAGAAAGATTTGCTGAGTTACATGGAAAAAAGAAGAAGGAGGTAGGAGAGAGGTGACCAGGGGGAGAAGAGGGGGAATCAAAAGGGGAGAGGGCAATCTAGCCAGTAATCAAATCCCTATGTGCTCTTCATAGTATGGAACCCTCAGAGAAGTTCACGGATGTACATCAAGAAGAGAAGAGGGAGGAATGAACTAGAGGTGACCAGGAGGAGACAAGGGGTGGTCAAAAGGAGAGAGGAAGATATAGCCAGTAATTAGTTCCCTAAGTATTCTACACAGCCCAGAATACCCAAAAAGATTCACAGAGTTGGGTAGAGAAGAGAAGGGGGAGGGAGGAGATAGAGGTGACCTAGGGGAGAAAAAGGAGAGTCAAAATGAGGAGAGGGCAATCAAGCCAGTAATCACTGTCCTAAGTAAAAATGGGTACTGAAGATTGGTTTTTTAAAGGTTTAAAATTGATAACAAATACCAAAAAGCAAAGATTAAAAATCTAGAGTAGAGGTTAGACTCTCAAAAATACAATATTAAAAAACAAAACAAAACAAAATCACAAAAAATATAAAAAATATACATGTAGTTTGCTTTAAAAAATAGGGTCTTTTTTTTGCAAGGTAATAGTAGTTATAAAAAATGAAAATTAAAGGAGTAATAGAGGATTTAAAAATTAAAAAAAAGTAAAAATGGTAATAGTAAAAATATATCTAGGAATTTCTCTGGAGCTGTTGTGATACTGTGGGGTCAGTTCAGTTTCAGATAGTTCCTTGTTCCAGCTTATACTTCTCAAGATCTATAGGCCCCTCCAGTGTAGTTGATGCTAACTACAGGGTTGTAATCTGTTGCACCTGTCACTTCCAAAGTACTTCCCTCTGTTTATTTTGGCTTCTTTTGTTTGCAAGTCTCTTCAGTATCTAATTTCTGCCCTGATACAAGTGGGCGAAGGTGGTCATTTATTTAGGCTCACTTGTTCAGTTATGCTCTGGGGAGGGAGAAACACTGCAAATATCACTGGCATGTGTGAGGAGCGCTTGCAGTGTCTCGGCCACACAGGGTTTGCCCACTGCTCACGGCATGTGTGCTTTCCCAGTCTACACTTCTCAGGCTCCAGGTTGCTCTGCAGGGGAACTGTCTAACGTGGGCCCTGTGTTGGGTGCACTTCCCAGGTCTAAGCCACTCAGGTTCAGATTCTTGGGTACTCCACAAAGGCACAGACTTGGTTGGGCCTGCATTTTGTGCCCTTCCCAGCTCTGAGTAGCTCAGGCAACCAGGCGCTTGGTGAGCACACACTCCCCAGGTGTGGTGTATCTTATTGCTTCCCCCGTCCCAGCAGCTCAGTTTCCTGAGTTTGCAGTGGGAGCGCCATTTCAGGTGTGCTGTGTGTCTCATCTGGGGATCTGATCTCTGGCTGCAACCCTCCCGGTGGATGTCAACTGTCCAGGATCCCAGGAAGACTTGATTAGAAACTGGCAGCCTGCTCTCAGTTTGGTAGAGGATGCTGTCTCTGGGGCCAAGATTGCCCCTTTCTGGCTCTGGCTGTCACCCACCTGGCTCTCTGCCTCCAATTGGGGGTGGCCAGTTCACAGCCAGCTAGCTCTCCACTGGTATTCGCTCAGTCCTTTTTTCACATGAGTGGGCCCAGCAGTGCCTTAGGTTAGGGCTTTTCACCGGAAAGTTCTGTCTCTCTCTTTTCTCTCTGTCTCTGGCTATCCCACAGTTTGGGTTCCTGTCTCACCTTAGCTCCCTCAGATTTCCCTCAGGGCATTTAGGCCCGGTCCTTACCCTAAGCAATGCAGTCCACAACTCCCTGTTCAGCCCCCACTTGCTGGTGGTGGACGTGAGCGTCTGGGCTCCTTCTCCCCTGGGAGTTATTGTTAGGCACGTAATCTGTGGTTTTTGTTTATTTATTTATGTTTCATCCTGGTTATGCTGCCCTCTGAGATTCCAAGACTCCCCACAGACCTGCTGGTGAGAGGGTTTCCTGGTGTTTGGAAACTTCTCCTGTTTTTTGACTCCCTCCTGGGATGGGTCTGCATCCCTAACTATTTTGACTCTGTTTTTATTTTTTACATTTTGTCCTACCTCCTTTCAAAGACAATGGGCTGCATTTCTGGGTGCCTGGTGTCCTCTGCCTGTGTTTAGAAGTTGTTTTGTGGAATTTGCTCAGTGTTGAAATGTTCTTTCAATGAATTTGTGAGGGAGAAAGTGGTCTCCCCATCCTGTTTCTCTGCTCATCTTATGGACGCACCCTCAACATAAATTATTTAAAGTATTGCAACATTTAAGTATTATTGTTAAAGAAAGCCAGGAGGTAAGTTTAAGTTTCTTCTCAGGTACTGAAAATATACCTTCCACTACCCAAATCTGTTCCCTTTTTCAGATTATCTCAGAATATAAATGTCTCCTTTGGAATAGTAAATATTTTAGAATACAAAATAGGATGCTTCAGTAGTACAATTCTGAGTGGTTCTCATACTACTTTATAAGTATGCCTGCCATCAGAGTCAAGGCCAGGCTAGAATCACCTTATGGAGTCAAAAGGGTAAAACAGACTCTGATACCAGCTCTAATCTCAATTTGTCTTATCTTAGATTGCCTTGTATTTTAGTCTTTATATATACATAGCTTGCTTTCACCAGACTATCCAGTATTTTAGGGGACATTCAAATATTCTTTCATGTTTCCTTTTATCTCCCACAACTTGTGGAACAGTACTTGAACTATATAGCAATACAACCTATAAGAAGTTAGTGAATATCAGGGTCAGAAATCATGCATCAGACAACCCTGAAGACTATCTCAACTCTCTAGGTTATGAGGCTTACTCAAGATTGGGCCTGCCCACTTTTGCATCTATGAATGGGATTTAAGTTTCAACCATGATGGGGTGATGATAATACCTATCAGACATCAAAAGTAAGTCAGAGAACAAGCAAGAGGTGAAGACTCAAGTCTCACCTATTCTTCTCAAAAATATGGATTATTTTAATATTGATTATTATACCAAGTAGAATTCTTCTAGGTAAAAATTTAGTTTGAAGAAACAGTATCATTTTTATTTCATACAATCACTTGTATTTTATCTATAAATATGCATTCTGCCCTGAAACCTCAAGAATTGGCCACATTCCAAAACTAAGAATAATTCAATAATATTTTAGAAGCAAAGAATGAGGGCTGTGAACATCTAGGTCTCATGACTGACCTCAGGGGGCTAGATCATGAATCATTCCTCAGGAAAAGTGGTCTTTACTCCCCAAACTATGTTAGGCTCCTATATTCTGTGCTCCCACAGCACCGTGTGTATTTGGGGGTAAAATTTTATTTTATGCTGCAAAAAATGTTATTGTTTCCATTTGGCCTAGGATAAGGATCCAAGCTGGTTAAAAAGCTGCCTAGTGGCTGGTGAGAGAGGCTCAGAAAGAAACTCTGTTACGAGATAGTTGAGAGGGGCCTTTCAAAGGCTACTGGGATTCAAAGGCTCCTGGCTGTGCTCTTGGTAGACTCCTCACTTGGAGACCAGCTGGCCTGTCAAGATTAGTCAGATGGTTGCCCATCTTCTTGATGTGTTCCACCTCCTCATCCAGGCAGTGGCTCTCCAGCAAGTTACAGAGATGAGGTCTGCGAAGGCAGAATGCAGGGGACACAGGTCCAAAAGGACTTGGTACACATTTTTCTCCAGGGCCACGGCAGCTTCAATGGCATCCAGGCTGGCACTCCACTCATCTGGGGATAGCTTCTGCCAGTTCTGAGAGAGGGCACAGTCAACTGTGCTGGTTTTATATCTTTGAGAGACACTCAGTGCCCCTGCATTTCTCCTGGGCCACCTCGCAGAAGAGGTAGCCTATGTTCTTTATGGCCATGTGGTCACCTTTTCAATAGAAGCCCAGAGAATGGTAGACACTAGAGACATACAGATACGGATTGACCTTGAAGTTGATGCAGCATCCACATTACTGGAATAATTCTGATAAATCTGGGAGCTGATGGCTGATAATAAGGAGGTAACCACAATAAACAGTGTTGGCTAGTCCCAGAAGCAGAGAAAGAGCCATAGGATAGTCCCTGAGGTAGTGACTGGGAAGGAGGTAAGATAATGCTTGGAAGCTAAAAGAAGGGGAACCCCCGTGTCTGTTCTGTCCAAATAATATTGAAACAAGAGGCAGATGGCCAAGCATACTGCCCATTCTATTATTACATAATTTCAAATTTGCAGAAAAGTTACAAGAATAGTACAAGAAATACTTTACCCAGATTCTCCAGTTGTTCCCTATTATTTTATTATTTGTTCTCTCTCTCTCTGCCTCTCAGTCTGTCTTTCTCACTCTTTCTTCCTCCTTCTTATCATATGAGAATAACTTGCACACATGCTCACTTGCCTATAAATATTTAAGTGCTTTTTTTCTTTAAGACATCTCTTATGTAACCACAGTAAGTTATCAAAATCAGAAAAATTAACATATATCCAATATTATCTAATTCCAAATGAAAATTCAAATGTCTCAATAATGCCATGTGTAGGCTTTTATCTCCTAGTACATGAGACAGCCCAGAATCAGGCACTGTATGTAAGCAGCGTTGCTAAATAAGATGTCCTTTATCCTATCCTTGGGGCTTCCCTGGTAGCTTAGCTGGTAAAGAATCCCAACTGCTGCAGTGCAGGAGACCCCAGTTTGATTCTTGGGTCGAAAAGATCCCCTGGAGAAGGGATAGGCCAGTGAACAGTTACTTCAGTTAATGTCTTCACATATTTCTTTTTCTAGTTGTTCTACCAGTTACTTAGTGAAGAATCTTAAACTCTCTGTGTTTATGAGTTTGTCCATTTTTCTTTTTAATTTTGTTTTTTTCCTTCATGTGTTTCAGAGGTCTGTTGTTAGGTACATTCATGTTTATAATTGTTACTCTTTCCTGATGAAGCATTCCTTTTATATTTACGGAATACTATAGTTTCTCAATAACTATTTGTTGAATTAATTTAGATAAAAATACACATTATATTAGTAAGTTCAACATAAATGCAAAGTAAAGTAATACACCTTGATGTTTTCTTGAAGTAAAGACACTGGCTAGAGCTCCAAATTTGGGGGAAATTTTCAGAGCAATTATTATTTTTTTTAAGTATAAAAAACCTGAACTTGTTGAAACAGGGAGTACACTTGTGGTGCCAAAGGCAGGAGTGGGAGGTGGGGGGTGGTGGGTGGAGGTAGAGGGCACGAAGGGGATTAAAAGGTACAAAGTTTACAAATATACCTGTGCTTGCAATTTAGAACTAGGAACTAAAAAGAAAGTCACTATCTATAGTATAAATAATGGACCTTAGAAAATCTAACATCCAACAAAATTTTGTGTCTTTAGGATAAACACAAAAAATCCTTGATGTTAACAGTATTTATTTGATTTTGTCAGGTTCTTCCTCAGAATTTCCTGGAAACCTTGCTAACTATGGTTTGTAGTTTGGATGACCCCCACTAGAGGGCAGTCATATCTGTTGAAGTACAATTCTTTTTAATATATTTTAATAATGTTTTTAAAATTATATATACATATATATATATATATATATATAGAGAGAGAGAGAGAGAGAAAGAGAGAGAGAGAGAGAGAGAGAGAGAGACAGCAAATAAATCTGTCAAAATAATTGAGTAGACCAAAACTTTTGAGTTCAATACAGAACAGCAGGAGTCTTAGGCATCCTGAAGATATCTGACTTCCCATACACATTCAGGAAACCTGGTGTTTTACTTATTGAACTTCCTACCTCAGAACAAGTGACAAATTCAAGATTTATTTCATTATTGGACAGAGATCTCAAAACTAACCTTAATTTTCAGCTGCAGGATAAAGTTTAACTGGCTCAAGCTTATATCCAATGTTACCTTAAGTATCACTGACAGAGCATAGTAGAACCTATTTTGTCTTTTGGAGTTGAATTATTCCACCAAAGAATCCATGTCCACATCTTAAATTCAAACTGAAATTCTTATCCTGGTCAATTAGGAATAATCCCATTATAGGCCTCTTGCCACAGATTTCTACTTTAAAAAAAAAAAAAAAACAAGAAAGAAAAAAATGAACTAAATATGAAAAGCAATTACCTGAAGACCTTGCAAAGTAGGAATATTAAGCTCTTGGAAAAGGGAGTGAAAATGTGAAGGGCAAGCACCATGCTGTTTCCTGTTTTTTGTTTGTTTATTTGTTTTTTGGTTGTTTGCTCTTTTCTTCTCTGACTCCTGGTTTTGACCCAAGTCACAGAAATCCTCACATAGAAAACTCTTCAGTTCAGTTGCTCAGTCATGTCTGACTCTTTGTGACCCCATGAATTGCAGCACGCCAGGCCTCCCTGTCCATCACCGATTCCCAGAATTCACTCAGACTCACGTCCATCGAGTCAGTGATGCCATCCAGCCATCTCATCTTCGGTCGTCCCCTTCTTCTCCTGCCCCCAATCCCTCCCAGCATCAAAGTCTTTTCCAATGAGTCAACTCTTCACATGAGGTGGCCAAAGTACTGGAGTTTCAGCTTTAGCATCATTCCTTCCAAAGAAATCCCAGGGCTGATCTCCTTCAGAATGGACTGGTTGGATCTCCTTTTAGTCCAAGGGACTCTCAAGAGTCTTCTCCAACACCACAGTTCAAAAGCATCAATTCTTTGGCACTCAGCCTTCTTCACAGTCCAGCTCTCATACCTGCACATGACTACTGGAAAAACCATAGCCTTGACTAGATGGAACTTAGTTGGCAATGTCTCTGCTTTTGAATATGCTGTCTAGGTTGGTCATAACTTTTCTTCCAAGGAATAAGCATCTTTTAATTTCATGGCTGCAATCACAATCTGCAGTGATTTTGGAGCCCCAAAAATAAAGTCTGACACTGTTTCCACTGTTTCTCCATATATTTCCCATGGAGTGATGGGACCGGATGCCATGATCTTTGTTTTCTGAATGCTGAGCTTTAAGCCAACTTTTTCACTCTCCACTTTCACTTTCATCAAGAGGCTTTTTAGTTCCTCTTCACTTTCTGCCATAAGGGTGGTGTCATCTGCATATCTGAGGTTATTGATATTTCTCCCGGCACTCTTGATTCCAGCTTGTGTTTCTTCCAGTCCAGCATTTCTCATGATGTACTCTGCATATAAGTTAAATAAGCACGGTGACAATATACAGCCTTGACGTACTCCTTGCCCTATTTGGAACCAGTCTGTTTTTCCATGTCCAGTTCTAACTGTTGCTTCCTGGCCTGCATACAGATTTCTCAAGTTCTTACTGTTGCTTCCTGGCCTGCATACAGATTTCTCAAGTTCTTACTGTTGCTTCCTGGCCTGCATACAGATTTCTCAAGAGACAGGATAGGTGTTCTGGTATTCCCATCTCTTTCAGAATTTTCCACAGTTCGTAGTTATCTGTCTCTGTCAAGTATATAATATTGACAGGAATAATATGGGTCCTTAGACCTTCCTCAGCCTACAACAAATAAGGTTGAAAGTTCAAAAACCCAGCAGTCTCTGGTCTGCTTTTTATCTCATAGTAATTTTTTTACAACTAAATTTGTAAAGAAAAAGTCCATATTACAAAACTAAGTAAATTTAATGTTAATATGTGGCTATCATATGTCAGTTTGTATCAGTTCAGTTCAGTTCATTTCAGTCACTCAGTCATGTCTGACTCTTTGAAACCCCATGAAATGCAGCATGCCAGGCCTCCCTGTCCATCACCAACTCCCGGAGTCCACCCAAACCCATGTCCATTGAGTCAGTGATGCCATCCAACTATTTCATCCTCTGTTGCACGCTTCTCCTCCTGCCCTCAATCTTTCCCAGCATCAGGGTCTTTACAAATGAGTCAGCTCTTCACATCAGGTGGCCAAAGTATTGGAGTTTCAGCTTCAACATCAGTCTTCACAATGAACACCCAGGACTGGTATCCTTTAGGATGGACTGGTTGGATCTCCTCGCAGTCCAAGGTACTCTCAAGAGTCTTCTCAAACACCACAGTTCAAAAGCATCAATTCTTCAGCATTCAGCTTTCTTTATAGTCCAACTCTCACATCCAAACATGATCACTGGAAAAACCATAGCCTTGACTAGACGGACCTTTGTTGGCATAGTAATGTCTATCTTTTTGATATGCTGTCTAGGGTGGTCATAACTTTTCTTCCAAGGAGTAAGTGTCTTTTAATTTCATAGCTGCAATCACCATCTGCAGTGATTTTGGAGCCCAGGAAAATAAAATCAGCCACTGTTTCCCCATCTATTTCCCATGAAGTGATGGGACCAGATGCCATGATCTTAGTTTTCTGAATGTTGAGGTTTAAGCCAACTTTTTCACTCTCCTCTTTCACTTTCATCAAGAGACTCTTTAGTTCTTCATTTTTTGCCATAAGGGTGGTGTCATCTACATATCTGAGGTTATTGTTATTTCTCCCAGCAATCTTGATTCCAGCTTGTGCTTCCTCCAGCCTAGCGTTTCTCATGAGGCACTCTGCATATAAGTTAAATAAGCAGGGTGACAATATACAGCCTTGACATACTCCTTTTCCTATTTGGAACCAGTCTGTTGTTCCCTGTCCAGTTCTAATTGTTGCTTCCTGACCTGCATACAGGTTTCTTAAGAGGCAGGTCAGGTGGTCTGGTATTCCCATCTCTTTCAGAATTTTCCACAATGTAAACTTTTGCTTTTTTTGATGATCCAGCAGATGCTGACAATTTGATCTCTGGTTCCTCTGCCTTTTCTAAAGCCAGCTTGAACTTTTGGAAGTTCATGGTTCATGTATTGTTGAAACTTGGCTTGGAGTATTTTGAGCTTTACTTTACTAGCATGTGAGATGAGTGCAATTGTGTGATAGTTTGAGCATTATTTGGCATTGCCTTACTTTGGGATTGGGATGAAAACTGACATTTTCCAGTCCTGTGGCCACTGCTGAGTTTTCCAAATTTGCTAGCATTTTGAGTGCATCACTTTCACAGCATCATCTTTGAAATAGCTTGACTAGAATTCCATCACTTCCACTAGCTTTGTTCATAGTGAAGTTTCCTAAGGTCAGTTGATTTCACATTCCAGAATGTCTGACTCTATGTTAGTGATCATACCATCATGATTATCTGGGTCATGAAGATCTTTTTTGTACAGTTCTTCTGTGTATTATTGCCACCTCTTCTTAATATCTTCAGCTTCTGTTAGGTCCATACCACTTCTGTTCTTTATTGAGCCCATCTTTGCATGAAATGTTCTCTTGATATCTCTAGTTTTCTTGAAGAAATCTCTAGTCTTTCCCATTCTATTGTTTTCCTCTAATTCTTTGTGCTGATCACTGAGGAAGGCTTTCTTATCTCTCCCTGCTATTCTTTGGAAGTCTACATTCAAATGGATATTTCTTTCCTTTTCTCCTTTGCTTTTCACTTCTCTTCTTTTCACAGCTGTTTGTAAGGCCTCTTCAGACAGCCATTTTGCTGTTTTGATTTTGTTATCTTGGGGATAGTCTTGACCACTCTCTCCTGTACAAAGTCATGAACCTCAGTCCGTAGTTCATCTGACACTCTGTCTATCAGATCTAATCCCTTAAATCTATTCGTCACTTCCACTGTATAATCATTAGGGATTTGATTTAGGACATGCCTGAATGGTCTAGACATTTTCCCTACTTTCTTCAATTTAAGTCTGAATTTGGCAATAAGGAGTTCATAATCTGAGCCACAGTCAGCTCCCAGTCTCATTTTTGCTGACTGTATAGGGCTTCTCCATCTTTGCCTGGAAAGAATATTATCAATCTGATTTCTGTTTGACCATCTAGCGATGTTCATGTGTAGAGTCTTCTCTTGTGTTGTTGGAAGAGGGTGTTTGCTATGACCAGTGGGTTCTCTTGGCACAACTCAATTAGTTATGTCCTGCTTCATTTTGTACTCCAAGGCCAAATTTGCCCATTACTCCAGGTGTTTCTTGACTTCTTACTTTAGCATTCCAGTCCCCTACAATGAAAATGATATATTTTGGGGGTGTTAGTTCTAAAAGGTCTTCTAGGTCTTCATAGAACCATTCAACTTCAGCTTCTTCAGCATTACTGCTTGGGGCATAGGCTTGGGTTACCATAATATTGAACGGTTTGCCTTGAAAATGAACAGAGATCATTCTGTCGTTTTTGAGATTGCACCCAAGGACTCCATTTCAGACTCTTTTGTTGACTACAATGACTGCTCCATTTCTTCTAAGGGATTCTTACCCACAGTAGTAGATATAATGGTCATCTGATTTAAATTCACCCATTCCAATCCATTTTAGTTAGCTGATTCCTATAATGTTGATGTTTACTTGACATTCTCCACTGGATCCCTTCTCCAGCAGATCTTCCTGACCCAGGAATTGAACCAGGGTCTCCTGCACTGTAGGTGAATTCTTTACCAACTGAGCTATCAGGGAAGCCCCAATTAAATAAATTAATCATGATTACATCCATTAGTATTTGTTAGACTAATCCTACTAGCTAAGATTAAATTAGAAATTCAAATAGAATGTTAGAAATTCATTCTGTCATTCATTTAACTACAAGAACCACAATTTTCATGAGCTTGTTTAAACAATTGAATTCTTCATCTGACATTACTCCTTTTTTTGTGTTTTTTCCCCAAGTTAATACAATATTGACAATTCTTTGAAGAGTAATCAGTTGCTTTCATACAGATAGATTTAACATATAAAGATAATACCTTCTATTAGGTAGTATACTCCTTGAATAATAAACATATTCCCTGTCAGTGTTTCTTTCTAATTATGCAAAGGGTACACTTTTAATGTTTAACTGCTCTTGTATCACTTATGTCACCATAAGGTTTTCACAGATAACTTTAATTGTTTTGAATCATGCAACTTATATAAATATTCAAATATAGTCAGAATAGAAAATACTTCTACTAGAGTTCCTTCTGCACTATTGATTGAAATATGGATGCTTAAAAATAGTTCTGTAGAGTTAGTCTATTTGAATAGTTTGTAATTACACCCATTCTCAATTGTCTACTTTCAGGAGCATGATGCTAAAAAGGAAAAATGACTGACCAAGTGCATTTATTTTAACACAGGGCCCACTCAAGAAGAGCATTATGTCTGTGATAATTTATATTTTGTTAGCACAAAATCAGCATGTTTCTCAATAAAACTGTTAAGGATACAGTTTTATGACAAAATTCTATGCTATCAGGCTAATGTTAAATTACATTCTTGGTAATGTTGTTATTTTTTAAAGGGACCTTCATTATAGGAACATTTTTTTCTTTCTTTTAGGCAGCTTCTTACTTTTTGGAAAGAGAAAGCCAAATAGAGTTGCTTTAATTAAGGTCTCTAGCTAGTTCTGTTCCTATTATTTGCCATCATTTTTTTTTTCCTTTGACCTTCCACAATCTGTTCACATTAGATATGAGGTAGACCATGTCATCAGTGAGCACATTTTCATTTGAAGCACTGCCAGCCTAGCTTTCTGTTGTTCCTTTCCATTAGCTCAAAAGTATTGATGGGAATGTACTATATTCCAATTAGGGTTTAGTTCATGTATAGTTATCAAAGACTGTCAATGAAAGTTGAGTCATTCTTGATCATTCCTCACATCTCTCCATTTTCCTTCTTACTTTGGACCATTTCTATCATGCTTATTAGTATTTTGCTTGATACTAATTCCAAAGTCCTTTTTCCCCATGAATATATAGGCTTATGAAACTCAATGAGACTGAAGTATCAAGAAGAGGAAGTATATTTTCTGTGTCATGTTATCTCCCCATAGTAACTAGCACAAAGCTTTATGTACAATAGGAACTCAACAAATATTGATGCCTGTCAGCCCATGTATGTTCACAGTATATTGTGAATATGCATTCTATCAACCAGTTTTTTCCAGTATATACTTAGTTTCTAAGTGCAACTGCTACATCTTTTTGTGGGCAGTAATTTGCTTAGGTCACTGAAATATGATCAAAGGACAACTTTCTGTAGTCCAGGAACTGAAACCTTAATAATAGTTTGCGATTATTAGTCTGTCACCAAACTTTAAAGTGATTAATAAAATATATGAAACCTTGTTGGGCTGATTTTCCCCTTTAGGTGGATTAGCATACAAAGATAACTTTAAAGTAGATATTTATTTCTTTGGGAAACCCATGCCCAAGTATTCTCTCAGCAGATTTGTGCCTCATTTTCAACTGATATGACAGTGAAGCACAAAGTTAAGTTGAGACTATAAACAGTTTAATAAAATATATTACTTTGAGTTTATCACCTTCCAATTTTTAATGATCTAAAAGTAATAATGTTAACATTACCTTGGTATTATTACTTGGCTAGAATGGCTGTACATCAACTGTCAAATAATCTAAAGAACATAATCTATGGTCACCATTAAATTCTGGTGCTTTTTCTTTCTGAGGAAAGTAAACTCTTCTTCCTTTAAACAGTTATTCATCAGCCAATATTTTTTGTAAACTACTGAATCATTTCTTAATTTCTCCTTCTTATCTAGGCATTTTTTCACTAAAACTGGTAATTCTTTCAATGACAAGAATTTAATGTTGAAGACAAAATAAAAAGGAAATTGAAAAAGACTTCTAAAGAATGAACTTTCATTTTACACTTGTCCTTTGAAAATTGTCACTAGAGTAATTTGGCTTTTTCTATGATGTATTTATTGCTTTCATTGATCTGAACATTAACCCTTACCCATTCTGAAATAATTACATACAAATGGAACCATATACATGTATATTTCAGTACATGTGTGTAATACTTACTGTATTTGAACTGGTTGAGTATCAGACCACTAAAAACTGAATTAATGCTATTTGACATAGAAACCAGATGGAGGAATGAGCAAGGATTGTGTGTAATGACCCCACTATATAGGAGATAAATCCATGTTTTGCCAAAATGCACTTTTGTCTCTCACTAGGGATTCTTACTCACTTCTGTGTCTTCATGCGCCATCTGAGCCCTGTCCATCTGTGACTCACCTTCAGGCCAAGAATCACTTGTGCTTTCAATACTGATGAAAAAAGCTCATGTCATATAGATCTTTGCTTCTTTTACACGAGTCTGTCACTTGGCAATAACCTCTTCTGTACCACCTTGCATTGGGAAAGAATATTTCAGCTGGCTCCTGACCAACAGCAAACCATTGTTATCATGGCAGATGATATTTAGTACTAAATGTCTTACAATGACACAGAAGTTAGATCATTCATGATCCCTATGTGCTTACAAATATGGCACATCAAAACATCCATATGGGCCATGGCTAATTGGTATACATTCTAAGCCATTATGTGCAGCCAACTGTAAAGGAAAATAATAGGTGGTGAAAAGGATTGTAAAAGTTAAAAACCTCATTATGAATGTATACTACTAACATTAATTTGCTGATCAAATAACTATGTGTAAGACAATTTGACCTTGCATCAGTAAATCTTCAGTACTTATAAAAAAGTTTTTATTCTTAATATCCAGATTGATATATATGGGAATTTATTATTATTTTAGTGCCATATACTTATTTGTTAGAAAGCACTGGTCAAATTCTGGGCAGGCTTATGTCTTCCACATGTGTCACACTGGTGAGAGCGATTCTATGTGCATCCCTTCTAAAGCTGTATTATCAAAAATTTAAGCTTTCCTGCATCATGAAGGAATATTCCTTATTCAATGGTATACAAACAACTGTAATCTCTGATTAGAATCACAGTTAGTAAACACTATTGTTTTTGGTGTGTTAGTCACTCAGTCGTGTCCAACTTTTTGCAACCCCATGGACCATAGCCCACCAGGCTCCTCTGTCCATGGAATGAATTCTCCAGACAAGAATAATGGAGTGGGTAGCCATTCCCTTCTCCAGGGGATTTTCCTGACCCAGGGGTCAAACCCTGGTCTCCTACATTGCAGGTGGATTCTTTAAAATCTGAGCAACCAGGGAAGCCTATTAGGGTTCTTTGAATCAATCTTACTTGATATATCTAATTTATTACTCTAATTGTTGAACACATCTCAAGCAGAGTGTGGTGAACAGATAAGGCTGTGTCTGTATAATGCCAAAATCACTTGGTTCAGTAATTAACAAGCAAGCAAATGGAACTGTTGAACCTGTAGCTGGATGTCATATTTGCTGAAAAATATTATTTAAGTTTTTACTTCTTGGTAGGCATTACATTTTCAATTATGCATTTCATTGACTATACAAGTATTTACTTAGATTTTCCAGTTATACTTATAGATCTAAAGAAACCTGGATTCTTACTCTATAAAGTCAAAATCCTGTTTCATTGCAAAGAAACTACCTGAAATTATTCTTTATTCTTAGTTATCTTTAAAACTACTTATAGTGGACTTGATAATGTCACATTATTTCTTACTAGAAATATTTGTTACCAAAGACAATTCTATTTTCTCAAAATTAGGGAGGATAGTAACCCAAACAGACCTTAATTACTAGATCGAACTGTTGTATGTACTTAAAGAGAACTTTAAACAAAAGACTTTGGCAGTGAAGAGGGGAGTATGAGTAATTTTGACTTCAGGCGTTGGGAAGGAACTTAGTAGAGATTGACACATTTGAATTGAACTTTGAATCAAAAGTTTATTCACTTATAGTGAAAAAAGAAAGAAAAATAGTAGCTGAGGAAATTGTATTAATTAACATTTCTTTATTTTCTGTATTCTGATGCTCTGGTATCTGGGGCTTTGGTTGTCTGCTAAGGAGGGACTGTGCTCCTAATTCCTACAGATCACAAACAGCTCACCCAGAAGCAAGCCTTTTGTATGAAGACCAACAAATCCCAAACCTACACTCCTAACTACCTCCTCTATCCAGTTCTTCCACTCTAGATCACTATCCATCTTTCTTAATCACTCCAAGTCCAGGTATCATACAACTCGGGGAAGCTTCTGTACCCTAGAGCCCACTGAAATTATTCAAATTAGCCAATCCTAAACTTCCTTACCCTGCTTTGTCTTGCTTTTTTTACAGAAACCACAATAAAGGTTTTTGCCTGTGTTTTCCCCATTCCCTTTTTGTCCTAATTGTCCTTGATGCTTCCCCATATGGCCCTAGATGGTGTTCTAAGCCTCTTATTTCTAGACAATTGTGGCTAAGACATTATTCCTTCATAACAGTCATTTTCATGTCTGTGTGTCTTACTATTCCTGCTTAAAACAAATTCCATGTATAATATCATATATGAAACGAATCTCCAGTCCAGGTTTGATGCATGATACTGGATGCTTGGGGCCGGTGCCCTGGGATGACCCAGAGGGATGGTATGGGGAGGGAGGAGGGAGGAGCTTCAGGATGGGAAACACGTGTATACCTGTGGCAGATTCATGTTGATGTATGGCAAAACCAATACAATATTGTAAAGTAATTAACCTCCAATTAAAATAAATAAATAAATTTTTAAAAATCCCAAATATACTTCAAAATATCAATAATAGAGGCAAAACCAAAGAGGGATGGCATTGTATGGTATGTTCATTAAATGGCAGGAATATGAATTTGTGGATGGTAGGGTAAGGAACAATTGATTAATTTTATTGAGAAGCAACTGAGAAACACTGAATGACAAAATAGGGCATAAGACCTAATGATTTTACCAAAGTATAGTTTACCATCTGGTGTGGGTAAGGGGAAGAGAACAAACAGCAAACGACCTTGAAAGCAAATAATCATTATACTCAGAAATCATAAAGGAATGGAAACTTTAGGTAACCACTCTTTTTAAAATTCAGACGTTTGCCATGTCACATATAGATTGCAAAGTGACAGAATATACATGATGTCACATCTTTGAATCAGTTTACTTGGACATTCCTGGGGTGGGGGCGGAGAGGTTTTAAAGCAGTTTCATGGGTAATTTAAAGTAAATTTATATTTTCAAAGGTATAACTTTTTGTGGAATATAAAATACTCACGTTAACAATAAAATAGAAAACATAAAAGGAGCCTCTTACTTTTTGTGACCAGCAGTATTCCTCTCAGATCCACCTATAATTCGTGTTTCCTCCTGTATTATAGAGACATTTGTTGGACACACATGAATAGCCCTTTTCTACATTGTCTATAAAACATCAAATATTTTGTTCTATAGAGAAGCCCAATCAAAGCTAATTCTCTGATAAATACTTGGAAACGTAAATGAGATTCCAGTAATGTATACAATGTAAGCATTGTAAGAGATCTATTAGTTGTAGTTTTTTTTTTTTTTTTAATGTTATGCTTTTTAGAAAGAAAGTATAATGTAGAATTTGAGAGCATGGATTTTGATGTGAAATCAGCCCATCTCTGGCATATAATGGTTGTGTGACCACTGGAAAAGTAATTTCTCAGTGCCTCAATTTCATTGATGTATGAAATGGCAAAAATTATATTACTCACCTTATGAGTTCAGGAGAGGATTAAATAAGATAATGCACAGGAAATACTCTGAACAATATCTGGCACATGGAAACCTTTTACATGTTAGCTATTATTATGGTATATGAATATTTAGAACATACAGAAGAGTAAAATAATGGGAAAAATCACTCATACTCTTGATATCCAAGGTCAACTACTGTGTGTGTACACACTTACACATGTGAATGTATATTGTGCGTGTGTGCATCTCAGGGGTGCATTCTTAATATTTCAGCATCTTGTGGAGGGTTTCATTTCATCACTCTAACCAGTGAACACTCAGGTATCCAGTGATCATGGTAAGGATACATTGGTATGGCCAGGTAGTAATTTTATAAGAGTAAGGACCATTTATGACTGTTTAGTTACTTGCTTTAAAAAAGAATATATATGTACATGTATATATATACATATATATACTTATAAAATCAATAAAATGATTGCTGAATGCCTACTAATTTCTGGGCTCTAAACTGTACTCAAGCATGTCCTAACTAACATCTTTTATGAAAGATGAACTTACAGAAAAGATTTTGAAAATTGCTAAATTTTTAGAGTCATGCAGATATTCATATGATGTCTGATGAAATAAAAGCATAGTGCATAGCATTATTGTAAGGCAGAAACCAAAACAAAATTACAGTCATGTTACCCCAGTTCAGGAAAATGTTAAACACTTCGGTAAGTGTTTTATTATAAAGAAATAGTCAATAAATTATTTGTAAGAAACATATATTTCAAATTAGTCTTTAAATAGAAACACACATATAACAAGGTTATGTATGAATGAGTTGATAAAATACTGTGACTGGAGTCCTGACGGAACCTGACCCTGTAATTCCTCTAGGAGCAATAGCTCACTATTCACTAATGTAGTGTTTTCAGCAGCTTCAGTACAGTTCAGTTCAGTCAATCAGTCGTGTCCAACTCTTTGTGACCCCATGAGTTGCAGCACGCCAGGCCTCCCCATCCATCACCAACTCCCAGAGTTCACTCAGACTCACGTCCATCGAGTCCATGATGCCATCCAGCCATCTCATTCTCGGTCATCCCCTTCTCCTCCTGCCCCCAATCCCTCCCAGCATCAGACTCTTTTCCAATGAGTCAACTCTTCGCATGAGGTGGCCAAAGTACTGGAGTTTCAGCTTTAGCATCATTCCTTCCAAAGAACACCCAGGACCAATCTCCTTTAGAATGGACTGGTTGGATTTCCTTTTAGTCCAAGGGATTCTCAAGAGTCTTCTCCAACACCACAGTTCAAAAGCATCAATTCTTCATTGCTCAGCCTTCTTCACAGTCCAACTCTCACATCCATACATGACCACTGGAAAAACCATAGCCTTGACTAGACAGACCTTTGTTGGCAAAGTAATGTCTCTGCTTTTGAATATGCTATCTAGGTTGGTCATAACTTTCCTTCCAAGGAGTAAGCATCTTTTAATTTCATGGCTGCAATCACCATCTGCAGTGATTTTGGAGCCAAAAAAAAAAAAAAAAAATCTGACACTCTTTCCACTGTTTCCCCATCTATTTCCCATGAAGTAATGGGATCAGATGCCATGATGTTCATTTTCTGAATGTTGAGCTTTAAGCCAACTTTTTCACTCTCCTCTTTCACTTTCATCAAGAGGCTTTTTAGCTCCTCTTTACTTTCTGCCATAAGGGTGGTGTCATCTGTATATCTGAGGTTATTGATATTTCTCCCGGCACTCTTGATTCCAGCTTCTGTTTCTTCCAGTCCAGTGTTTCTCATGATGTACTCTGCATAGAAGTTAAATAAGTAGGGTGACAATATACAGCCTTGACGTACTTCTTTTCCTATTCGGAACCAGTCTGTTGTTCCATGTCTAGTTCTAACTGTTGCTTCCTGGCCTGCATATAGGTTTCTCAAAAGGCAGGTCAGGTGGTCTGGTATTCCCATCTCTCTCAGAATTTTCCACAGTGTATTGTGATCCATACAGTCAAAGGCTTTGGCATAGTCAAGAAAGCAGAAATAGGTGTTTTTCTGGAACTCTCTTGTTTTTTCCATGATCCAGCAGCTTCATGGAATGTAAATATCACAAATAACAGGAATCAACCAATTTCCCCTTTTGTGAATTGCCTATTCATAGATTTTGCCCCTTTTTCTGTTGTTATTTGTCTCATATATTTGAAAGAGTTGTTTGGATAGTCGATATGCATCCTTTTCATACATAAACGAAGCAAATATCCATTCACTCTTACTTCCTTTAGCTCAGATCCCCAGGACTGTGTTGAACCTGAATGGTAAGAGTTGGAACCCTTGTCTTATTCCTAATCTCAGAGGGAAAGCTTTCACTGTTTCACCATTGAATATGGTATCAGTTGTGTGTTTCTGATGTGTGAACTTCATTATGCTGAGATATATTCCTTCTATACCTAAATTGCTGAGAGTTTTTATCATAAATAGATGTTGAATTTTGTCCTCTCTTTCGTTTCAAATTTTATTTATTTAGTTTCATTTTCCTTAATTAGTCTAGCCATTGATTTGTCAACTTTTTATCTTTAAAAAGACAGTTCTTGGTTTTGTCAATATTTCCTTTTGTTTTTCTGGTTTCTGTTTATTTTACTTCTTCTCCTATCTTCGTTATTTCTTTTTTTTTCCCCAATATTGGTTTTCACCAAAAATGCCGCTCAGATTATGATAAACCTTAAATGTGCTTTTAGTTACTTATTTGTACCAGAAGCAGGACAAGCATTGAGAGAGGCTCAGGGAGGGAAACAGGTTGAAGAAAAGGAAGATTTAGGGAATGATTTTTTTTTCTTTTTTTAATTAATTTTTTAAATTGAAGGAAAATTACTTTAAAGAATTTTGTTGTTTTCTGTCAAATGTCAACATGAATCAGACATAGGTATACATATATCCCCTCTCTTTGGAACCTCCCTCTCATCTCCCTCCCCATCACACCCCTCTAGGTTGAAACAGATGGCTATCTATTTTACATGTGGTAATGTAAATTTCCATGTTACTCTTTCCATACATCTCAGCCTCTCTTCCCCTCTCCACATGTCCATAAGTCTATTCTCTATGTATGTTTCTCCATTGCTGCTCTATAAGTAAATTGTTCAATACCATTTTTTCTAGATTCTGTATATGTACATTAGAATATGATATTTATCATTATCTTTCTTATTTCAATGTATCTATAAGTAACTTGTTAATACCATTTTTCTAGATTCTGTATATGTGTGTTAGAATATGATATTTATCATTCTCTTTCTTTCCCTGGTGGCTCAGAAGTTAAAGCGTCTACCGCTAATGTGGGAGACCTGAGTTCAATATCTGGGTCAGGAAGATCCCCTGGAGAAGGAAATGGCAACCCACTCCAGTATTCTTGCCTGGAGAATCCCATGGATGGAGGAACCTGGTGGGCTACAGTCCATGGGGTTGCAAAGAGTCGGACACGACTGAGCGACTTAACTTTCTTAGTTACTTCAATGTATAATAGGTTCTAGGTTCATCCACCTCATTAGAACTGACTCAAAGTTGTTCTTTTTTATGGCTGAGTAATATTCCATTGTGTATATGTACCACTACTTCTTTATCCATTCATCTGTTGATGGACATCTAGGTTGCTTCCATGTTCCAGCTATTTTAAAAAGTGCTGTAATGAACAATGGAATACATGTGTCTTTTTCTATTTTGGTTTCCTCAGGGTATATGCCTCAGAGTGGGATTGCTGGGTCATATGGTGGTTTTATTCCTAATTTTTTAAGGAATCTCCACACCGTCTTCCATAGTGGCTGTATCAATTTACATTCCCACCAACAGTGCAAGAGGGTTCCCTTTCCTCCACACCCTCTCCAGCATTTATTGTTTGTAGACTGTTTGATGATGGCAATTCTGACTGGTGTGAGGTGATATCTTGTAGTTTTGATTTGCATTTCTCTAATAATGAGCCATGTTGAGCATCTTTTCATGAGTTTTTTAGCCATCTGTATGTGTTCTTTGGAGAAATGTCTGTTTAGATATTTGTCCCACTTTTTGATTGGGTTGTTTGTTTTTCTGGTATTGAGTTGTATGAGCTGATTGTATATTTTGGAAATTGATCCTTTTTCTGTTGTTTCATTTGCTATTATTTTCTCCCATTCTGAGGGTTGTCTTTTAACCTTGCTTATAGTTCCCTTTGCTGTGCAAAAGCTTTTAAGTTTAATCAGGTTTCACTTGTTTACCTTTGTTTTTATTTCCATTATTCTAGGAGGTGGGCCATAGAGGATCTTGCTTTGATTTATGTCATTGAGTGTTCTGCCTATATTTTCCTCTAAGAGTTTTATAGTTTCTGGCCTTACATTTAGGTCTTTAATGCATTTTGAATTTGGCTTTGTTGTATGATGTTAGGAAGTGTTCTAATTTTATTATTTTACATGTAGCTATCCAGTTTTCCTAGCATCATTTATTGAAGAGGCTGTCTTTGCCCCACTGTATATTTTTGCCTCCTTTGTCAAACATAAGATACCCATAGGTGCATGGCTTTATTTCTAGGCTTTCTATCTTGTTCCATTGGTCTCTATTTCTGTTTTTGTGCCAATACCATACTGTCTTGATGACTGTAGCTTTGTAGTATATTCTGAAGTCAGGAAGGTTGATTCTTTCAGTTCCATTCTTCTTCCTCAAGACTGCTTTGGCTATTCAGGGTCTTTGTGTTTACATATGAATTGTGAAGTATGTTGTTCTAGTTTTGTGAAAAATGCCATTTGTAATTTGAAAGGGATAGCATTGAATCTGTAGATTGTGTTTGGTAATATAGTCATTTTTACAATATTGATTCTTCCTACCCAGGAACATGGAATATCTCTCCATCGGTTTATGTCATCTTTCATTTCTTTCATTAGTGTCTTATAACTTTCTGTGTACAGTTCTTTTGTCTCCTTAAGCAAGTTTATTCCTAGATATTTAATTCTTTTGCAAAGGTGAATGGGATTGATTCCTTAATTTCTCTTTCTGAGTTTTCATTGTTAATATATAGAAATGCAAGTGATTTCTGTACATGTATTGATTTTGTATCCTTCAACTTTGCTAAATTCACTGATTAGGTCTAGTAATTTTCTGATATTATCTTTAGGGCTTTCTATGTACAGTATCATGTCAAGTGCAAACAGTGAGAGCTTTACTTCTTCTTTTCCAATCTGGATTCCTTTTATTTCTTTTTCTTCTTTGATTGCTGTAGCTAGGACTTTCAGAACTATGTTGAATAATAGTAGTGAAAGTTGACACCCTTGTCTTATTCATGATCTTAGGGAGAATGCTTTCCGGTTTTCACCATTGGGAAAGTTTACTGTAGGCTTATCATATATGGCCTTTACTATGTTCAGGTAGGTTCCATCTATGCCCACTTTTTGAAGAGTTTTGTTCATAAATGGGTACTGAGTTTTGTCAAAGGTTTTTCTGCATCTATTGAGATTATCATACGGTTTTTATCTTTCAATTTGTTAATATCATGTATCACATTAATTGATTTGCATATATTGAAGAATCCTTGCATTCCTGGAATAAACCCAAATTGATCATGATGAATGAGATTTTTGATGTGTTGCTGAATTCTGTTTGCTAAAACTTTGTTAAGTATTTTTGCATCTGTGTTCATCATTGATATTGACCTATAGTGGTTTTTTTTTTTTTTTTCTTTTCTTTTCTGGCTTTGATATCAGGGTGATGCTGGCCTTGTAGAATGAGTTCAGAGTGTTCCTTCCTCTGCAATTTTTTGAAAGAGTTTTAGAAGGATAGGCATTAACTCTTCTCTAAATATTTAATAGCATTCTCCTGTGAGGCTATCTGGTCCTGGGCTTTTGTTTCTTAGGAGATTTTTGATCACAGCTTCAGTTTCACTGCTTGTACTTGGATTGTTCATAATTTCTATGTCTTCTTGATTCAGAGGTGGAAGATTGAACTTTTTAAAGACTCTGTCCATTTCTTCCAGGCTATCCATTTTATTACCATATAGTTTTTCATAATAATCTCTTATAATCCTTTATATTTCTGCATTGTCTATTGTTCAGTACAGTTCAGTCACTCAGTCATGTCTGACTCTTTGCGACCCCATGGACTGTAGCACACCAGGCCTCTCTGTCCATCACCAACTCCCAGAGCCTACCCAAAGTCATGTCCATTGCGTCAGTGATGCCATCCAAACATCTCATCCTCTGTCATCCCCTTCTCAAGCTGCTTTCAGTCTTTCCCAGCATCAGGATCTTTTCCAGCGAGTCAGTTCTCATCAGGTTGCCAAAGTATTGGAATTTCAGCTTCAGCATCAGTCCTTCCAATGAATAGTCAGAACTGATTTCCTTTAGGATGGACTGGTTAGATCTCCTTGCAGTCCAAAGGACTCTCAAGAGTCTTCTCCAACACCACAGTTCAAAAGCATCAATTCTTCAGCACTCAGCTTTCTTTGTAGTCCAACTCTAACATTGATACATGACCAATGGAAAAACCATAGCTTTGAATAGACAGACCTTTGTTGGCAAAGTAATGTCTCTACTTTTTAATATGCTGTCTAGGATGGTCATAGCCTTTTTCATTTTAATTGTTGTTTCTTTTTTAATGCTCACTTTGGGTTTAGTTTGTTCTTATTTTCTAGCACTTTGAGGCATAAAGTTAGGAATTTTATTGGAATATAGCTGAGTTACAATATTATATTAGTTTTAAGTGTACAGCATAATGATTTAGTATTTTTATAGTCTTTACTCCATTAAAGGTTCAGTTCAGTTGCTCAGTCGTGTCCGACTCTTTGCGACCCCATGGACTGCAGCATACCTGGCCTCCCTGTCCATAACCAACGCCCAGAGTTTACTCAAACTCATGTCCATTGAGTCAGTGATGCCATCCAGCCATCTCATCCTCTGTTGTCCCCTTCTCCTCCTGCCTTCAATATTTCCCAGCATTGGGGTCTTTTCAAATTAATCAGTTCTTCACATCAGTTGGCCAAGTTATTGGAGTTTCAGCTTCAGCATCAGTCCTTCCAATGAATATTCTATAAGAAAATGGCTATAATTTCATGTACTCTACAATATATCCTGTTGTTTATCTATTTTATACACAGTAGTCTATACTTCTTAATCCCATACCTCCTCCCCTTCCCTTGGATACTACTAGTTTATTTTCTGTATCTGTAAGTCTGTTTCTGCTCTGCTACATACATTCATTTGTGTTATTTTTTTAGATTCTGTATATAAATGATATCATACAGCATTTGTCTTTTTTGTCTGACTTATTTCACTAGCCATAATAATCTCTAGGTCTATCCACATTGCTGTAAACTGCAAAATTTATTTCTTCTTCGTGGCTGATTAATATTGCATGTGTGTGTACACACACACACACACACACGCACACACACACAAATATACACCACGTCTTCTTTATCCATTCATCTGTGATTGGACACTTGCATTACTTTCGTATCTACTGGACAGCTACATATAAAAAGGTGAAAGTAGAACATTTCCTCATACCACATACAAAAATAAACTCAAAAAGGATTAAAGACCTAAATTTAAGACCTGAAGCCATAAAACTCATGGAAGAGGAAATAAGCAGGACACTCCTTGACATAAATCATAGCAATATTATTTTTCTCTGTCTCTTAAGGCAGAAAAAATAAAAGAAAAAAATTAAAAATAGGACCTATGTAAATTTAAAAGCTTTTTCACAGCAAAGGAAATAGTCAAGAAAATGAAAACACAACCTACAGAATGGGAGAAAATATTTGCAAATGATATGATTGACAAGGGGTTAATATCCCAAATATATAAGTAGCTCTTGTAGCTCAATATAAAATAAATAAATAAATAAATGGTAGAAGAGCTGAATAGACATTTTCCCAAAAAGAGATATAGATGAGCTAACAGGCACATGAAAAGATGTTCAACATTGCTAATTATTGGAGAAATGCAAATCAAAATGAAGTATCACCTCACACCAGTCAGAATGGCTATCGTCAAAGAGTCTACAAGTAACAAATGTTGTTGAGGATGTAGAGAAAAGAGAACCCTCCTACACTGTCAGTGGGAATCTAAATTGATGCAGCCACTATGGAAAACAGTATGGACGCTCCTCAAAAAACTAAAAATAGAACTACCATATGATCCAGCAATTCCACTTTTGGATATATATATCCAGAAAAAAAATGAAAGCACTGATTAAAAAGGATACATTCACCCTAGTGTTCAGCACTGTTTTCAGTAGGGAAGATGTGAGAGATTGTTTATTTGAGATATATCTCTTTTTATTTTTAATGTTGGCATTTATGACCATAAAATTCCTTTTTAGAACTGCATTTGCTATATCCCATAGGTTTTGGTATATTGTATTTTTAATTTCACTTGTTTATAATATTTTTTGTCTTTTGATTTCTTCTTTGTCCCAATGATTATTTAAGATTGTTATTTTAATTTCTACATATTTATTAATTTTCCAGCTCTCCTCATGTTATTGATTTCTAGTTTTGTACTATTGCAGTTAGAAAAGATACTTGATGTGATTTGAAACTTGCTGACTTGTTTTATGACCTCTTTATGTTCTGTCTTGGACTATGTTATTTATGTGCTTGCAAAGAACGTATATTCTGAAACTATTGGATAGAATGCTCTCTATATATCTGTTTGGTCCACTTGACCTTAAGTATGGTCCAAGTACATGCTTTCTGTCAGGATATTGAAAGTGGGATATTGAAGCCCCTTACTGTTACTGTATTGTTGTCTACTTCTCTCTTCAAGTCTGTATTTGCTTAATATATTTAGATACTGCAGTATTGGGTGCAGATATATTTACAGTTGTTATATATTTTGATGAATTGATCCCTTTATCACTATGTAATAGCCTTCTTTGTCTCTTGCTACCATATTCCACTGAGAGTCAATTTTATCTGATATAAGGATAGCTACTCAGCTCTCTTCTCATTTCCACTTGCATGAAATATGTTTATTTTTTTTCCATCTCTTCACTTGGAGCCTATTTGTATCCATAAATCTGAAGTAAGTCTCTTGTAGGTAGCATAAAATTGGTTCTTGCTACTTTTTCCATACAGCCACACTATCCATTTGATAGGAGAATTTAACTCATATTTATTTGGGATAATTATTAATAGGTAAGGATTTAGTGGGCTTCCCAAGTGGCTCAGCTGGTAAAGAATCCACCTGCAATTCATGAGACCTGGGTTCGATTCCTGGGTTGGGAAGATCCCCTGGAGGAGGGCATGTCAACCCTCTCCAGTATACTTGCCTGGAGAATCCCATAGACAGAGAAGCCTGGCGGGTTACAATCCATGAGGGTTGCAAAGAATTGGACATGACTGAAGCAACTAAGCATGCACAAGGACTTACTAATGTCATCCTATTAATTATTTTTTGCTGTTTTGTAGTTGCCTTGTTGGTTTCTTTCTTTCTTGTTTTCTTCCTTTTTGAGTTGATGATTTCTTAAATAGTAATATGCCTGATTCCTTTCTTTTATCTTTGATGAATCTTTTGTATGTTTTTGCCTTGTGGGTACCATGAAGCTTGCATACAACATCTTATATAATAATAATAATCTATTTTATGTTGATAACTTATACCAATACAAAAACTCTACCCTTTTACTCTTAACCATTTTTGTTTTTCATTTCTCAGTTTACCCCTTTTTAAATTGAATA
Source organism: Budorcas taxicolor (assembly GCF_023091745.1). NCBI lineage: Eukaryota > Metazoa > Chordata > Mammalia > Artiodactyla > Bovidae > Budorcas > Budorcas taxicolor. The sequence continues at coordinate 52,745,632 of NC_068935.1, forward strand.
TTCATTAACAGGTAACTGTAGGTGTAGTTAAATTTAATATTTATCCTTTAACTTTTATACTAGAGTTAAGTGGTTACTATACCACTATATTACAATTTTAGAATATTCTGTATTTAACTATATACTTACCTTTACCAGTGTGTTATATTTTTATATGTTTTAATATTGCTAACTAGTATCCTTTCATTTCAACTTGAATGATTCATTTCAGCATTTCATGTAAGGTAGATCCAGTTGAGATGAATTCTATCAGCTTTGTTTATCTGAGAAAGTTCTTCATTTCTGAAGAATAACTTTGCCAGATAGAGTATTCCTGATTGGCAAAGATTTTTTTCTTCAGCACTTTGAATATATCATCCAACTCTGCTTTCATGGTTTCTACTGAGAAATATGCTGATAATCTTAATGGGGTTCTCTTGTAAGTTTTAAGCTTTCATCTTTTGCCACTTAATTGCTTTTAAAAAAATTCTGACACTTTTATTATAATATGTCTTGGAGAAGATCTTTTGCTCTGATTTTTTCTTAATAGTTTACTTGAACAAAAGTTAATTTGAAGCAAGCAATGCCAAACTAGAAGTGGTTAGGTGTGCTTCCAGAGAGGATGCCACGTTTGTTTAGTGACCAATGAGATTTGTGAGCTCAAGTATCCAAATCTATTTCCAGATTTGGGAAATACACAGCCATTATTTCTTTTAAAATGCCATTTGACCCCTTCTCCTTTTTCTCTCCTTCTGGAATTCCTATAATTCACAAAATTGTTTATTTTGATTGATTCCCATAGGTCAAGTAGTTTTTTTTTTTTTTTCATTCTTTTCCATTCTTTGTTGTTTCTGTTCTCTTCTGTTGGATAAATTTAACATTCCCTACTTCCACATCACATATTCTGTCTTCTGTTAGATCTGTTTTGGTGTTGTTGCCCGTTAAAGCATTTTTAACTTCATTCATTGTATCCTTCAGCTCTAGAATTTGTGTTTGGTTCTTTATGATTTCTATCCCTTTTTTAAACTTATTATTTTGTTCATGAATTGTTCTCCTTATTTCTTTAAGCTTTCTGTGTTTTCTTGTAGCTCACTGAGTTTCCTTAAATCAGTTATTTTGAATTCTTTACCAGGTAAATCTCAGAGCTCCATGTCTTTATGGTTGGTTACTGGAAGATTATTGTGATCTTTGATGGTGTCATGTATCCTTAATTGTTTATATTCTTTGTAGTTTTGTGTGAAAGAGGAGAGTGAAAAAGATGGCTTAAAACTCAAAATTCAAAAACCTAAGACCATCGCATCCAGTCCCATCACTTCATGGCAAATAGATGGGGAAACAATGGAAACAGTGACAGACTTTATTTTCTTGAGCTCCAAAATCACTGCAGATGGTGACTGCAGATATGAAATTAAAAGACAATTGTTCCTTGGAAGAAAAGCTATGACCAACCTAGACAGCCTATCAAAAAGCAGAGACATTGATTTGCCAACAAAGGTCCATCAAGTCAGAGCTATGATTTTTCCAGTAGTCATGTATGGTCATCTATGAGAGTCATGCATGAGAGTTGGACTATAAAGAAATCTGAGCACCGAAGAACTGATGGTTTTCAACTGTGGTATTGCAACAGACTCTTGAGAGTCCCTTGGACTGCAAGGAGATCAAATTGGTCAATCTTAAAGGAAATCAATCCTGAATATTCATTGGAAGGACTGATGATGAAGCTGAAACTCCAATACTTTGGCTACCTTATGTGAAGAACTGACTCATTGGAAAAACCCTGATGCTAGGAAAGATTGAAGGCAGGAGGAGAAGGGGACAACAGAGGATGAGATGGTTGGATGGCATCACTGACTCAATGGGCATGACTTTGAGTAGACTCTGGGAGTTGGTGATGGACAGGGAAACCTGGCGTGCTGCAGTCCATGGGGTCACAAAGAGTTGGACAGGACTGAGTGACTGAACTGACTGAGTTTTGTGTTGTTCTCTTAGCATCTGAATTAGGGGTCATTTCCTGCAGTTTTTACTAACTGCCTTGGGGAGAGAAACCCCTGTCAGTCCTGGTAGGATTTCTGAGTCTTTCTCAGAACCTGTTCTGAGATCTGTCCCATGCTTCTTGCTCGCTCTTGTGGCAGAATTTTTAAGCTTTATTCCTTGTCTCAACCTGCCATGTATCAACCCAGATGCCGACAGCCTCCTTTTTGTTTTCCTAAAGGTAAAACTCAAGTTTGCCACCTTGTTCTTAGCTTGTGGTTTTGGGTCGACTTTCTGTGCATGCTCACTAGCCATCTGCCAAAGCTTGGTCACTGCCTCAATTGCAGATGTACATTGGGAGCTAGCCACAGGGTGTAGGTGTTTGCAGGTTAAGTGCTATGAGCACTGGGAGTACCATTAGGGGAATTTTGGGGCAATGTTACTGGAAAAACCATAGCTTTCCATGGTTAAAAACCATAGCTTTTCTGTGGGTGAGGTGTTTCCAGCAGCTCCTGGGTAGGCTTATTGATGGAGTCTGTGATGTAGTTAGTAGGATCTGCATCCCTTTAATGCCCTCCAGGAGTCCTATCTGCCCCTCTCCCAGCCACTTCCTGCTCCTCAGTCATGCATCTCATGATTTCCTACTCTGGATGTGGTAAGAGAGTAATCAGTCTCTTTGTCAGCTTCCTGAACAGCTGGGGAAGCCAGGTGCTTACTCACATGCTCTTACTTTCCCCTTTGAGAGAAATCATGGCCCAAGAATATGTCTTTTGGCCCTAAGCTGTTTTGCTTTGGGGGAGGGGTGATGTGGTTTAAGTCAGGCTATTCCTTTCACCCTCTGCAGTGTGTCCAACCTCATATTTTTTTACTTTTGTTTCAGTGGTGTGCTGGAAGTTTTTATTTGCAAACCTGGACTTCTACAAAGGTTCTCCCATCTGTGGGTTATTGTCTAGGATAGTATTTTCCCAGGGCCTTTTGGACTGTGACTAAGAGGGGTGGGAGCTGGTTCACAGGACACTACCAGGTATTTATGCCTATTACCTAATGCACAGGTGGGTGAGACTCTCCCAGGGTCCCTTGGTATATGATGCTGGATCCCATAGTTCCCACAAAGACACTTTTGTCTGGATGGGTACCAAATTATTTTTATTATGGGGGAGGACAAAAAGCAGGAAAGTTTTATTCCACCAAGATGCCATCACTCCTTGCCTCTATTTTTGTGATGCTTTTTGCATGTAAAATGTTAATATAATATAGATGAATTTATCACTACTATGATTTGTTCATGTATTTCTTTGTATCTCCTCTAAGAAATCATCTGCACCTCTAGGAGGGGGTAAATTCTCAAAGTTGAAGCTAGGTTGATTTATAAACATAAATTTGTTATCCCTTGCAAAAAGAAGCAAGGAAATCATTCCCTGCCTCAAAATCACTTAAGAGTCTTGCATATTGTTGTTTAATCATTTTAAGAGCATGTTTAATCATTTAAATCTCTAATCCATTTATAATTTTTGTAACAGGGGAGAAAAATCTAAGCTTTTAAATGGATAGCCAGTTGCTCAGCACCATTTACTAAGTAGCCTATCTTTTCTCCATTGGCTTGCTATAAACTCTCTTTTAAATAACATTTCCATATATTTATGTGTCTTTTTCCTCCATGTTAATAATATATCTTGATAGCTTTTAGGATGCATCACCCAACTTCATCATTCTCTTGTTGTCTTCATTGCCATCATTGAAATAGCTCCCAACCCCACTTCTCCTCCCCTCTATTTCTAGTCTCTGAAAAAGATCATATAAATTTAGACTTTCTTCTTTGCTTATTTAAATAGATACCATTACTAAAACTGTCTGAGCTTGTTTGGGTTTTATTTGCTTCGTATTATGTTTTGTTCCGTTTTCTTGGCATTACTTCCTATGAAATGGGACATTTTCATTTCTTATCCTTTCAAACAACCACGAAGCCTGCAATGTCTGCTTTTGGACTTAGAACACCAGAAATCTGTGGCTCCAGCCTACTCAGTGCTTTGTGATTCTATTCTGTTTCTGATCCTCAGCAATATGTATCATATTTTTGAGATTAGACATATCTATTTTGTTTTGCTTTAATCTGTTATTGCTATATCATTGGAATGTATGTGCAAATGCATAAACTCACTGAGCCATACTGATCAAAAGTTTGATATACATCTCTTTTCCTGTCTTTAAAAAAAAAAATGGCATCCTTCTACAATATTGGTTAAAGATTGGGAAGCCATGGCCAATCATTACAGTTACCTTCTGTTAAAGGGAAACTTGTACTGGGGCTTGCCTGGTGGCTCAGATGGTAAATAATCTTCCTACAATATGGTAGATCCAGGTTCAATCCATGGGTTCGGAAGATCCCCTTCAGGTGTTTCTGGTTTTCTGGTGCTCTAAGTCCAAAATCAGACATTGCAGGCTTCGTGGTTGTTTGAAAGGATAGGAAATGAAAATGTCTTATTTCATAGAAAGTAATGCCAATAAAATGGAACAAAACATAAAACCAAGCAAATAAAACCCAAACAAGCTTAGACAATTTTAGTAATGGTATCTATTTGAATAGGCAAAGAAGAAAGTCTAAATTTATATTATCTTTTTCAGAGACTAGAAGAAGAGGGGAGGAGAAGGGGTATTGCAAGCTATACCAATGATGGCAATGAAGACAACAAGAGAATGAGCAGGAAATGGTATCCCACTCCAGTATTTTCATCTGGAGAATCCCACGGACAGAGGAGCCTAGTGCATTACAGTCCGTGGAGGTCACAAAGAGTTGGACACAACTGAGCAACTAATGCTTTCATTTTTCATTTTCTGTTAAAATATTAATTATACCCCAGGAGTTAGGCAACATTTAGACTAAACCATGGGCATAAATGTATTTAAAAACTTATTAAATCCTTTGGTACCTATAGAGGGAGAATCATGTACTTAAGAAAGGAGTAAAGAACATATTCAGTAATAATTAATAGTGTGCCCTGGAGAGTAATGTGAGGGAGAGGTAGTTGTTTGCCATCCTATTATGATTTTTACACTGTGTATATTAAATGCATCCTAACAGAACTAGTTGATTATTCCCAAAAAGGGTTTCTTGATAAAAGAAAGCTTTCCAGAATGATAGCAACAAATCAGATCAGAGGAAAATAAACTAAATACAGTAGGCAAGATTTTTAACCATCTAAAACAAAAGAATTCTACTTCTGGTCATCTATTCTAAGTAAATAGAGATATAGCAAAAATAAATTTGGAGAAAGATATTCATTATGCTGTGAGGTATAAAAAATTAGAAACCATCTAAATGACTCAAATGAGGGAATAGGTAGAACAAATTATGGTGCATCCATAAATAGAGTGCTTTTGAGTTCTAAAAAAAGGTACACTAAGAAACTATATTAGAATATTGTATGAAAAAAAAAGTGAAAGTGTTAGTCACTCAATGGTGTCCAACTCTTTGTGACACCCATGGGTTGTAGCCTGCCAGGCTGCTCTGTCCATGGAATTCTCCAGACAAGACTACTGGAGTAGGTTGTCGTTTCCTTCTCCATGGGATCTTTCCAACCCAGTGATCAAATCTGGGTCTGCTTTGCAGGCAGATTCTTTACCATTTGAGCCACCAGGGAAGCACAACCCTACATTGTATATAAAGTACAATAACAATAACAGCAATACTGTCAACCTCAACTGACATTTACTCAGCACTTACTATGTGCCAGGCACTGTGATGACTGCTTTACATTTATCCATTTAAATCTTACAACTCCACTTGGAGGCTGAGATTATTTTCCTCCATTAAAAAAAATGAGGACTCTGAAGCTTATTGATGTTACATGATTTGACTGATAACATACAGCCAATAATAGTAATGCTATGATTTATGAATGCACAAGTGTGTGTGCCACATGACCATGTGTATATATAATATGAGGGAAAGATAGTGGGAATGAAATGCCCCCAAATATTAAAAGATTATTTTACTTATATGGGTTATTTTTGTTTCTTCATATAGATGTTCACATGTGGTCTGTGTATATCTATACTGTATATAAATATCTATGCTATGTATGCTTTTAAATGATTTACAATGAGCATATGTGTCCTTTGGAATCAGAAATGTAAATTATTATAAATACCTCATGACCTTCACCCATTTGTTTCTTTGCTTTTAGCTCATGGTGTGGTCCAAAATACAAGAAGAACTCTTCAGTGGAATCTTATTGTCTTGTGATGACAGAGAGGTCAACAAATAGTCATGATTGAATTCAGAATCAATGTTATTAAGCTTGCTCTTTTTAATAAAATTGCATGCATGTAAAAAATAAACTCAAAATGGATTAAAGATCTAAACATAAGACCAGAAACTGTAAAACTCTTAGAGGAAAACATAGGCAAAACACTCTCTGACATAAATCAGAGCAGGATCCTCTATGACCAACCTCCCAGAGTAATGGAAATAAAGGCAAAAATGAACAAATGGGACCTAATAATACTTAAAAGCTTTTGCACAACAAAGGAAGCTATAAGCAAGGTGAGAAGACTGCCTGCAGAATGGGAGAAAATAATAACAAACAAAGCAACTAAAAAAGAATTAATCTCAAAAATATACAAACACCTCCTGCAGCTCAATTTCAGAGAAATAAACAACCCAATCAAAAAATGGGCCAAAGAACTAAACAGACATTTCTCCAAAGAAGACATACAGATGGCTAACAAACACATGAAAAGATGCTCAACATCACTCATTATCAGAGAAATGCAAATCAAAAACACAATGAGGTACCATCCCATACCAGTCAGAATGGCTGCTATCCAAAAGTCTACAAAAAATAAATGCTGGAGAGGGTGCAGAGAAAAAGGAACCCTCTTACACTATTGGTGGGAATGCAAACTAGTACAGCCACTATAGAATCTACAGTGTGGAGATTCCTTAAAAAAACTGGAAATAGATCCCACAATCCCACTGCTGGGCATACACACCGAGGAAACCAGAATAGAAAGAGACACATGTACCCCAATGTTCATCACAGCACTGTTTACAATAGCCAGGACATGGAAGCAACCTAGATGCCCATCGGCAGATGAATGGATAAGAAAGCTGTGGTACATATACACAATGGAATATTACTCAGCCATCACAAAGAATGCATTTGAATCAGTTCTAATGAGGTGGATGAAACGGGAGCCTATTAAACAGAGTGAAGTAAGTCAGAAAGAAAAACACCAATACAGTATACTAGCACACATATATGGAATTTAGAAAGATGGTAATGATGACCCTATATGCGAGACAGCAAAAGAGACACAGATGTAAAGAACAATCTTTTGGACTCTGTGGGAGAAGGTGAGCATGGGTTGATTTGTGAGGGTAGCGTTGAAACGTGTATATTATCATATGTGAAACAGATTGCCAGTCCAGGTTCGATGCATGAGACAGGGTGCTCATGGCTGGTGCACTGAGATGACCCTGGGGGATGGGATGGGGAGAGAGGTGGGAGGGGAATTCTGGATTGGGAACACATGTGTGCCCATGGCTGATTCATGTCGATGTATGGCAAAAACCACTATAATATTGTAAAGCAATTAGCCTCCAATTAAATGAATTAATTAAAAAATTGTGTGTGTGTGTAAAGTGAATTTTGAGGTAGTGAATTTTAAATGAGCATTCCACATTCTGATTGCCAGCTATGAGAATACAGCACTAGATTATGTTACTCAAAAGCAACTTGTGAGTAAGAGAGATGAGAAGTAAGTGGCATTAAAAATGTGAAGATGAATTTCATAGACTAGGATTTGAATGAAACATATTGTGGTATGAAGTGAAATGGAAACAAGTAATAGCACAATAAGACATAAGAGTGCCAAGAGCTTTGTGATAGGAGTTTGAGCATACCCAGTATTATTAAGGAGAAGACTGGGGTTAACTGGATTCTTCTGGTACACTCATACAATTATAAGGAATCATGCTTCCTGATGCATTTATCCCATTTATCCCATGAATATGCTGTTATAATATTACTGCCAAGACAAAAGAAAACTGCAAGATGAAAAGATTTGTGTTTTTCTTTCCTCTTTAGTGTATGCTGCTGCTGCTGCTTCTAAGTCGCTTCAGTCGTGTCCGACTCTGTGCGACCCCATAGATGGCAGCCCACCAGGCTCCCCCGTCCCTGGGATTCTCCAGGCAAGAACACTGGAGTGGGTTGCCATTTCCTTCTCCAATGAATGAAAATGAAAAGTGAAAGTGAAGTCGCTCAGTCGTGTCCGACTCTTCGCGACCCCATGGACTGCAGCCTACCAGGCTCCTCCATCCATGGGATTTTCCAGGCAAGAGTACTGGAGTGGGGTGCCATCTCTTTCTCTGTCTTTAGTGTATAATGTTCTGCAAATACTGAAGTCTGTTTTGCTATGTTTAGAATTTTCAAAGGAGGAGTCATGTTTGGATGAGATTACAGTGCTTCAGAGAAGAGGATTCAGTTTTCAAAGAGGAGTTAGTCCTCTGGGAGATATTTCTTTCCCTGATAACAGTCAATCTATTACTTATGAGAGTATCCCACCAAGACCAACATTTCTTAATTCCTCCTCTGTTTCTCTACAGAACTTACTCTGTGCCCAAGGTGCAGACCCCAACACTTTATTGCATGCTAGGACTTATTTATATTTTCCTCTATTTTCTCAACTGTTCCACATTTTTAGCTGTTCTGAACTGCATATTTCCTTCTGTGTGCATGCTAAGTCACTTTAGTCATGTCCAACTCTTTGAGACCTATGGACTGAGGCCCTCTACGCTCCTCTGTCCATGGGATACTCAAGGCAATATTCCTGGAGTGGGTTGCCAGGCCCTCCTCCAGGGGATCTTCCTGTCTCAGGAATCGAACCCAGGTCTTCTGTGTCTCCTGCATTGCAGGCAGATTCTTTACCACTGAGCCACCAGGGAAGCCCATATTTCCTGCTAGGACCTCACTAATACCTCCCCTAACCCAGATTGACAACCATATAATTTGACCTTTAATCTGCCTGTCAAACTTATTAAATTGACAAAAGAAGGAAAGGGAAGTATTGGCTACACATAAAAATTTAGGGCAATGGTTCTCAATTTAGGGGAAGGGACCAAAGATTCTGTTGAGAATATGATGAAAGTAGCAGACCCTTTCCCAAACATTTGATGGGGAAGGGTATGCATATATACTATGATTCACATAATAATTTCACATGTTTTATAAATCTCAAGAAACCCATATATGGACTATTTAAATATATGCAGATTCCAAGTCTAAGGGCTTCCCTTATGGGTCAGGTGGTAAAGAATCTGACCACAATGTAGGGGACCCAGCTTTGATCCCTGGATCAGGAAGATCCCCTGGAGAAGGGAATGGCTACCCACTCTAGTACTATTGCCTGGAAAATCCCATCAGAGGAGAATGGGAGGCTATAGTCCATGGGTCCACAAAGAATCAGACACAACTACGTGACTAACACTTTCACTTTCCAGGTCTAAATCTTCTGCTGAAGCTGAGTTCATGGCCTTTCCGCTGGGTTTATTCCTCAGGAGAATCAGATCTACTGTCATGGAATTCACTGTGATAAACTGGACCATGGAGGTAGAAGGTTAGGCTTTCAGCATAAATGAACCTAGAATAGCAATATCCTCATATAAAAGACTAAGAGGAGGCCTGGTGAATAGATTCCTGTGAGGCCACTGAATGTGTCCTCCAGTTTAGTCAAATTATCTTCCTCCTTAAATGGATTTATCCCAACTCAATGGGGCCTAGAGTTGTGTGGCTAAATCCTTAAGTGATCCATGTTTACCTAGAGTACCCTATGTTGATAAGTCCCTGTATATGGGAAGGCAGTAAATGATTAGAGGAGAAAAGGGAATTTGAAATGTGCCCCTACCAGATCGTTTTTACCTTAGGTAAAATTAACACCAGTCAACTGGGAAAGAAGAAATTATGATGACTGCAAACTGAGGTTTGAAATCTACTGGGAAATTCCTTAATAGCTTCTGGAGATACAGTTGTGGCAGAGCCAATTTGTGCATTTGAATGAAGAATTGGGTCTCTGATAATACATGTTGTCTACAATAGACTGAAATATGCTCCAGTCCTAATTGGGTAAGGATTGATTTTTCATTAAACAATGTAATTTTGGAGCTACATTCCTCAAATGAAAGGAATGTACGTTTTGGAATCAGACAGCTAGGGTTGAATACTAACTCAGACAATTCCTATTATCTCTTTAGTACACCTCAACTATGAGTCTATTTTGTAATCTGTGAAAGGGGTATAAATACCTAAATTAGAGTCACTGTGAGAATTCAAAATAGTTTAAAATTCTAATCTTAGTTCTCAGTAAATAGTAGCCATCTCTGATTATGACCTTGGGGCCAAAGGCTTGTATGTGCCAGTGTGATCCATTCAAGATAATTATTCAAACCATTCCACAAATTGTGGTAGATCTTAATTCCAAGATTAGGAGCCTATACTCTATTCCATAGATAATGGAGAGTCACTGAAGATTTCTTTCTCCGTTTTTTTTTTTTTTTTTAATGTGAACAAAAACAAAACAAAATAAGCTAATGGAAAATGATCAGAAATTACTTCTTCGGTACTGAAAATTTAGATTGATTTAATTGAAAAATCTTTAGGCTCAAAATAGTCATTCTCCAAATGAATAATTTTAGCACTTCAACAACATTGTGCTCTATTGTAGTGTTTTTGTTATTAGAAAGGCATGTTGTGGACAATTAATTTACATCTAAGTGGTTACATTTATTCAGAAGTGACCAGTATCACTCATGAAAATCTGAGCTGCACTATCTGAAGAAAAGTGAGGACTCAAGAGACATGAGGTTGAGGTTTTATGTAAATCATATTTACTTCCACTATAAGGATTATAACTGTTGGAAGCCTTCTTAGATGGCCCAGCTTGGGAAACTGAGGCCCAGGTAAAGAAGGAGAGCTGTATAGCAACATAGTACTAGATTAGAATACAGAAATTATTTAACACTGAGAAATATGAGTGAAACTTTGAGGGGAAAGGTAATTCATTCAAGAAACATGTGAGCTCCTACTTTTGAGTGTAGGGTGATGGGGGAAGATCATTCATTCAATAAATATATGAATCACTACTATGTGCCAGGCACTGTACTAAGGAAACAGGTCAAATAAACCCCAGCTCTGGTGGAGTTTATAGATTAGAGGAGTGAGTCAGACAGTAAAAAGTGGGCAAATAACTTATTTGATTTAATTATAATTCTGTAACTCTGATGTAAAAGATAAACGGGGCTAAGAGAGATCATGAAAAGGGGAACTTATCAATATATTGGTCTCCATGTGTTGTCTTGCTTGACTTTATATTTTCTTTATATGATTTCTTTCTTTTTTAATATAAATTTATTTATTTTAATTGGAGGCTAATTACTTTACAATATTGTATTGGTTTTGCCATACATTGACATGAATCCGCCACAGGTGTACATGTGTTCCCCATCCTGAACCCCCCTCCCCCCTCCCTCCCCATACCATCCCTCTGGGTCATCCCAGTGCAACAGCCCCAAGCATCCTGTATCATGCATCAAACCTGGAATGATGGTTCATTTCACATATGATAATATACATGTTTCAATGCCTTTCTCCCACATCATCCTATCTTCGCCCTCCAAAAGACTGTTCTATACATCTGTATCTCTTTTGCTGTCTCGCATATAGGGTTATCGTTACCATCTTTCTAAATTCCATATATATATATATATATATATATATATATATATATATGTTATTATACTGTATTGGTGTTTTTCTTTCTGGCTTACTTCACTCTCTATACAAATGGAAAAACTATCTTCGGATTTGTTTGTGTTTCATTGGTTTGGAGTATGGAATGAAGCAGGACAAAGGCTAATAGAGTTTTGCCAAGAGAACACACTGATCATAGCAAATACCCTCTTCCAAAAACACAAGAGAAGACTCTACACATGAACATCACTAGATGGTCAACATCAATATCAGATTGATTATATTATTTGCAGCCAAAGATGGAGAAGCTCTATACAGTCAGCAAAATCAAGACCGGGAGCTGACTGTGGCTCAGATCATGAACACCTTATTGCCAAATTCAAACTTAAATTGAAAAAAGTAAGGAAAACCACTAGACCATTCAGGTATAAACTAAATCAAGTCCCTTATGATTATACAGTGGAAGTGAGAAATAGATTTAAGGGACTAGATCTGATAGACAGAGTGTGTGATAAACTTTGGATGGAGGTTGGTGACATTGTACAGGAGACAGGGATGAAGACCACCCTCATGGAAAAGAAATGCAAAAAACCAAAATGGTTGTCTGAAGAGGCCTTACAAATAGCTATGAAAAGAAGAGAAGGGAAAAGCAAAGGAGAAAAGGAAATATATATGCATTTGAATGCAGAGTTCCAAAGAATAGCAAGGAGAGATAAGAAAGCCTTCCTAGGAGATCAATGCAAAGAAATAAATGAAATACAACAGAATGGGAAAGACTAGAGATCTCTTCAAGACAATTAGAGATATCAAGGGAAAACCTCATGCAAAGATGAGCTCGGTAAGGACAGAAATTGTATGGACCTAACAGAAGCAGAAGATATTAAGAAGAGGTGGCAAGAATACACAAAAGAACTGTACAAAAAAGATCTCCATGACCCAGATAATCACGATGGTGTGATCACTAAGCTAGAGCCTGACATCCTGGAACGTGAAGTCAGGAGGGCCTTAGAAAGCATCACCAGGGAAGTCTATCAACAAAGCTAGTGGAGGTGATGGAATTCCAGTTGACCTATTTCAAATCTTGGAAGATGATGCTGTGAAAGTACTGCACTCAATATGCCATCAAATTTGGAAGACAGCCATGGCCAGAGGAATGGAAAATGTCAGTTTTCATTCCAATCTCAAAGAAAGGTAATGCCAAAGAATGCTCAAACTACCTCATGATTGCACTAATCTCACATGCTAGTAAAGTAATGCTTAAAATTCTTCAAGCCAGGCTTCAGCAATATGTGAACTGTGAACTTCCAGATGTTCAAGCTGGTTTTAGAAAAGGCAGAGGAACCAGAGATCAAATTGCCAACATCCGCTGGATCATCGAAAAAGCAAAAGTTCCAGAAAAAACACCTATTTCTGCTTTATTGACTATGCCAAAGCACATGACTGTGTGGATCACAATACACTGTGGGAAAATTCTGAAAGAGATGGGAATACCAGACCACCTGATCTGCCTCTTGAGAAAGCTATATGCAGGTCTGGAAGCAACAGTTAGAACCGGACACTGAACAACTGACGGGTTCCAAATAGGAAAAGGGTACATCAAGGCTATATACTGTCACCCTGCTTATTTAACGTATATGCAGAGTACATCATGAGAAATGCTGGCCTGGAAGAAGCATAAGCTGGAATCAAGATTGCCAGGAGAAATATCAAGAACCACAGATAAGCAGATGACACCACCCTTATGGCAGAAAGTGAAGAGGAACTAAAGAGCCTCTTGATGAAAGTGAAAGAGGAGAGTGAAAATGTTGGCTTAAGGCTCAACATTCAGAAAATGAAGATCATGGCATCCGGTCCCATCACTTCATGGCAAATAGATGGAGAAACAGTGGAAACAGTGGCAGACTTTATTTTTGGGGTCTCCAAAATCACTGCAGATGGTGATTGCAGCCATGAAATTAAAAGATGCTTACTCCTTGGAAGGAAAATTATGACCAACCTAGATAGCATATTCAAAAGCAGAGACATTACTTTGCCAACTAAGGTCCGTCTAGTCAAGGCTATGGTTTTTCCAGTCATCATGTATGGATGTGAGAGTTGGACTGTGAAGAAAACTGACCACTGAAGAATTGATGCCATTGAACTGAAGTGTTGGAGAATACTCTTGAGAGTCCCTTGGACTGCAAGGAGATCCAACCAGTCCATCCTAAAGGAGATCAGTCCTGGGTTTTCACTGTATGGACTGATGCTAAAGCTGACACTCCACTACTTTGGCCACCTCATTCGAAGAGTTGACTCACGGGAAAAGACTCTGATGCTGGGAGGGATTGGGGGCAGGAGGAGAAGGGGACGACAGAAGATGAGATGTCTGTATGGCATCACCAACTCTATGAAAATGAGTTTGTGTAGACTCCAGGAGTTGGTGATGGACAAGGAGGCCTGGCGTGCTGTGAATCATGGGGTCACAAAGAGTCGGATATGACTGAGTGACTGAACTGAACTGAACATTGGTTTGAAGCTATTAACTTCAGCAGAATGATCTAGACATTCTAACCACTAGGGGCCGCCTTGGGCCAGGGCAGCAACAAGAACACCTCTTATCACCTAATACAAAGTAGTGTTTAGAATCTCAGTTGGACCTGGAAGAGTGATTAAGATTTTGGATATACAGAGCTGAACATTAGAAGAACCTCAGTTATTTTTTCCAATATTAGCAAAATTAGATAGGGGAATATGTAGAAGATTAATGAAGAATACCAAGTCAATCAATTGGGCTGGAACATTGAGTGTGTGAAAAATACAATCATAAGATTGGAAGGGTGGTTTGGGATGAAATTTATGAAAATCTTAAGTATCAGACTAAGGAGTTTTAGTTTTATCATGCTAGCATTTAGGATGTTTTGAAGATTTTTAAGAAGGAAATATAAACAGAATGAGCATAGTTTCAGTTCAGTTCAGTTCATTCGCTCAGTGGTGTCCGACTCTTTTTGACCCCATGAATTGCAGCACACCAGGCCTCCCTGTCAATCACCAACTCCCGGAGTTCACTCAAACTCACGTTCATTGAGTTGATGATGCCATCCAGACATCTCATCTTCTGTTGTCCTCTTCTCCTTCTGCCCCCAATCCCTCCCAGCATCACAGTCTTTTCCCATGAGTCAACTCTTCACATGAGGTGGCCAAAATACTGGAGTTTTAGCTTCAGCATCATTCCTTCCAAAGAAAACCCAGGGCTGATCTCCTTTAGAATGGACTGGTTGGAACTCCTTGCAGTCCAAGTGACTCTCAAGAGTCTTCTCCAACACCACAGTTCAACAGCATCAATTCTTCAGCGTTCAGCTTTCTTCACAGTTTAACTCTCACATCCATACATGACCACAGGAAAAACCATAGCCTTGACTAGATGGACCTTTGTGGGCAAAGTAATGTCTCTGCTTTTGAATATGCTATCTAGGTTGGTCATAATTTTCCTTCCAAGGAGTAAGCATCTTTTAATTTCATGACTGCAGTCACCACCTGCAGCGATTTTGGAGCCCCAAATAATAAAGTCTGCCACTGTTTCCACTGTTTCTCCATCTATTTGCCATGAAGTGATGGGACCGGATGCCATGATCTTCGTTTTCTGAATGTTGAGCCTTAAGCCAGCATTTTCACTCTCCTTTTTCACTTTCATCAAGAGGCTCTTTAGTTCCTCTTCACTTTCTGCCATAAGGGTGGTGTCATCTGCATATCTGAGGTTATTGATATTTCTCCTGGCAATCTTGATTCCAGCTTATGCTTCTTCCAAGCCAGCATTTCTCATGATGTACTCTGCATATAAGTTAAATAAGCAGGGTGACAGTATATAGCCTTGACGTACTCCTTTTCCTATTTGGAACCAGTCTGTTGTTCCATGTCCAGTTCTAAGTTTTGCTTCCTGACCTGCATATAGGTTTCTCAAGAGGCGTAGTTTGCAAAGCTTTAAAAACATAATGAAACATACGTGAAAATAATGAAAGAATCATGAGTAGTGGACAGTCACTGCCATAGAGAATGCAGCCAGAGGAGGAGAACTGAGAGAAAGCTGAATTTTAGTGTGTACATGGATAGATCTGTGAGTTATCCATATGGAACATAGAACAGGCAGTTGAAAATGAAAAACTAGAGACTGTAGAAAATGAGGGTTACCAAAAAAATCAAGGAAAGTAAGCCTAGAAAAAAATGGATAAAGCCCTGGGACATGACATTAGAACAGAAGCAGAAAACATCAAATAGGCATCTGGAAAATGATCAGCATATGGGTGTAGGGTGTGGATGAAGCAGTAGACCAGGAGACAGAGAAAAAGTGACCAAAGTGGTTGTCATTCTGCTGAAGATAGTCAGAGTTGGAAGAAGACTGGCAAAAGTAATTTTTATATACCCAATAAGCATTAAAAATTGACAACAAAGAAAAAAGGTAGTGACTAGCAGGCTTTGCTCCCTTGGCTTTGAGAGATGTAGGAAGAGCTGAGCTAACTAGATTTAATAACCCAGAGATGGGCAGTAGATCTAAGAAGTTAAAAGATGAGGGAGCAGAGTTAGATGGGCTGAGGGTGGAAGTATGGTTTCCAGTGTGACCTTCCACCCTTCATTTTCCTCTCCAAGCAGAACTCTCCTCTTCAGCAAAATACAGGTACTAACGATACCTTCTCATGGAACATGCATATAGGAAGTGTTTAGTGTAGTGCAACACATATAACAATATTTACTGAGTGCTTACTTTGTGTTGCTTGTTATGATGTTTGATATAAAGTGAATGGCCTCCATGTCTCTTGATAGGCTTTGAATACAAGATTATCTCCACGTCAATGCAATACCTCAAATAAAATATTATCTCAGAATATGATTTCATGAAAAAAAAATGCTGCCTTTCCTTAGAAATTTATGGACTTTCTGCTTTGTAATAATGTGTATTGTGCAAGTTTTAGTTACTGTTTTGTTTCCTGAAATATCAGGACTAAGTTTGAAACTCAAACCTAACAAATAATCAGTCCTTATAGTTTTCATATTTGATGCTGCTTCATTTCCATGCTTCTGACTTTGTATTTTAAAATTGATATTACCACTTTATATGATCATTTATTATGTACTGATTTCTGTTTCTGGAACAGTATTAGTTACTCTAATGAATCCCAAGAACACCTTGGTAAAAATTATTAATCCTACTTAGTGTACAAGAAAACTAAAGGTCAGGGTGGTGAGGTAGCTTCCAGAGTCCCATAGTTAATAAGTGCAAGAGTAGAAATCTGAAAATTCCTCTCTCAAGCGTTTCCCAGGTGGCAGTAGTGGTAAAGAATCTGCCTGCCAGTGCAGGAGATATAAGAGACGTGGGTTCAATCCTTGGGTCAGAATCTGGAGGAGGGCATGGACACCCACTCCAGTTACTGGAGAATCCCATGGACTGAGGAGTCTTGCAGGCTACAGTCCATAGGGTCGCAAAGAGTCAGACATGACTGAAGCAACTGATCATGTACACCTCTCTAAAACCCTAAGCATTTGATATTTTTCTTATGACTGTTATGAGTAAAAACAATAATAAAGGAATAATAACAGAAAAACTAACATGATTTCAAAGCAGTAGTTGATAAAGGATTGGCCGAACACATAAAATATGTGAACTCAATGATATTGCTGCTACAAAAACTTGCAGGTGGGACCCATCTGTTTTTTTATGGCCTGACTACATTTAGTTGTAGACATTGCATTCCAGGAGGGGTTCAGTCAAGCTACACTGTTCAAAAAAGGCCAAGCAGATGGTAAAGAGACCTAAAACCATATCACACAATGGTTATAAGCATAAACTTGAAAGCTGACATGAAGAAAAGACAGGGGCACATTTTTGCTCTTATTTTTGTGAACTGATGAGGGATTAGATTTGCTTTATATGGTACACAGGACAGAACCGGGATCTGTGGCAGAAATTTCAAGTTAGAAGTTTCGGCTTGACATAAAGGTGGAATTTTTTAGTATAAAACATTTTTCATTAACAGAATGAGGTGACAAGGGATAATGAACTTTGGAACAACTTAGTTTTTTGTTTTTCTTTTTTTTTTGTTTTTTTGTTTTTTTTTTTTTTTTTTTTTTTTTTAGCAAAGATTGGATAGTCACTTGGCAGAGATACTGCAGAGGTGTTTCCACTAGGGAGTATGAGATAGACAAGCAATTTCAGTATAAGGCCTCTCCAACAATGATTTGTCATTGTATGAAATGAAGATAACTCTGTTGATCTATCCATATGTTTTCTGTCAGATGTTTCTGCATCAGAAATCTAAGTCAGAATATGCAAAATAGTACAACTCCAATATCTCAATTCTGTAATGTTGCTGTTGTTGTTCAGTGGCTAAGTCATGTCCAATTCTTTGCAACCCCATGGACTGCAGCATGCCAGGCTTCCCTGCCCATCATTATCTCTCAGAGTTTGCTCAAACTCATATCCATTGAGGCAGTGATGCCATCCAACCATCTCATCCTTTATCATCCCCTTGTCCTCCTGCCCTCAATCTTTCCCAGCATCAGGGTCTTTTCCAGAGAGTCAGCTCTTCACATCATATCCCCAAAGTATTGCAGCTTCAGCATCAGTCCTTCCAATGAATATTCAGGATTGATTTCCTTTAGGATAGACTGGTTTGATCTCCTTGCTATTTGAGAAACTCTTAAGAGTCTTCTCCAGAACCACAGTTTGAAAGCATCAGTTCTTTGGTTCTCAGACTTCTTTATGGTCCTACTCTCACATCCATACATGACTACTGGAAAAACCATAGCTTTGTCTAGAAAAGTAATGTATCTGCTTTTTAATACACTGTCTAGGTTTGTCATAGCTTTCCTTCTAAGGAGGAAGCATCTTTTAATGTCATGGCTTCAGTCACCATATACAGTGATTTTGGAGGCCAAGAAAATAAAGTATGTTACTGTTTCTGTTGTTTCCCCATCTATTTGCCATAAAGTGATGGGACCAGATGCCATGACCTTAGTCTATTGAATGTTGAGTTTTAAGCCAGCTTTTTCACTCTACTCTTTCACCTTCAAGAGGCTCTTTAGTTCCTCTTTGCTTTCTGCTATTAAAGTGGTATCATCTGCATATCTGAGGCTGTTGATATTTCTCCTGGGAATCTTGATTCCAGCTTGTGATTCATTCATCTTGCCACAGAGCTTTATTTCTTCCCTATACTAGAGCTTACTTATGGATCAGCAGGAAAGCCCTGCTCTACTTAGTCACTTAGTGCAATGCCTGCTGATGCTGACTGCCCAAAGTTAGGCCAAACTTCACAAGTTAAGGGGAAAGTCCTCCATAAGACTGCCCTAGCTTCAGATATCTGCCACAAGCTTGGGGATTCCAGGGCTACTCACACTTCTGACAAACTAGCTAAAATTTGGAAGTTCCGTTTACCCTTTCAGGATCAATAATTCATTAGAATAATTCACAGAATTCAGAAAAGTGCTACTCTTAGTATTACGGTTTTATTTTAGCAAAATGGATATTAATCAGAACCAGCCAAAAGAAGAAACTCATTGAGCATGATCTGGGAATGTCCCAAATGAGGAGCTTCTGCAGCCTTCTCCTTGTGGAGTTAGTACTGATCACCCTCCCAGCACAGAGTATTGTTCATCAGAGGACTCACTCAAGCTTTGCTGTCAAGACTTTTATTGGGAAATTTTATTGGGGTTTCATTCCATAGGTGTGATTGAATCATTTATCATTAAATTGAATTCATCCCCCCCCTCCCTGGAGGTTGGAGTGATATCAAACCTTTAGTCACATGGTTGGTCTTTCTGGTGTGGCCAGTCCCCATCCTGAGTTATTTCTAACACTTATCTATGGGCTCAACATGAGTCAACTTATCAACATAAACTTTCAGGAGAATAATAAAGCCACTCTTATTACTAAAACATGACCAAGGCTTTAGAGGATATCTCTTACAAACCCACTCCAGTATCCTTGCCTGGAAAATCCCATGGCAGAGGGGCCTGGTGGGGTCAAAAAGAGTCAGGAACAACTGAGTGACTAACACTTCTTCAGGAACCAGGAAGCAGGAACCAAGGCCAGACAGATTCTTTATTACACAACACTCAGAAGAACCCAGGAAGATGAAGTAGTCACCATCTTGAACTTTGTTGGTTGTTTTGGGACAGAATGAGAGAGAGAGAGAGATATTGGATGAAGGAAGGGATAGAAAGAGAGGATGGAGAGAGAGATTTGGATGGTCTCACTCTAGTGTTTAAATGCCCTGGTCCACAAGTGGCATGTTCCTTGGGCTCACAACTCATTGGTCCAAACTAACCACATGACTTCACCCAACCACAGAGAGGCCAGAAAGCACCATTCTCCCGTGTGACTGGAAGGAGAAAGTAAAAAAATAATAATAAAATAATAATAATAGTAATAAAAATAATAATAGCCCTGAAAATGTACTCTGTATTTCTTTTGATTGTGCAATCATTTTCCTAGCATAGTCACATTTTATCAGTATTTTCATTTACATATTAATTTTCCTACATGAATGTTGTCTTTAAACCTAGCTAAAATATCTTTATAATCAATGATCCTATTTTAGAAACTCATGGATATTTCTATGCATTTAAGTCGGATTGTTTTAATGACATAAAATGATTTTCATATAAAGCATTTGTTTTCATATTTTATTTCTATTAACTACAGTGAACTTTAAAGTCCATGTTGAAAATAGAAATGATATATAGCAGAGAACTGGACACATTACACATATATATATTTTTTTGTAAAGTTATCTCAACAAAAATAATTGTAAAGGGTAAAATATAACCATTTTGTTAAATTAAAAACTTGCGTTCGGAGAATGGCATTGAAACATGTATATTATCATATATGAAATTAATCGCCAATCAAGGTTTGATGCATGATACTGGATGCTTGGGGCTGGTGCACTGGGATGACCCAGAGGAATGGTATGGGGAGGGAGGGGGGAGGGGGGTTCAGGATGGGGAACAGGTGTATACCTGTGGCAGATTCATTTGATGTATGGCAAAACCAATGCAATATTGTAAAGTAATTGGCCTCCAATTAAAATAAATAAATTTATATTTAAAAAAAGAAAATATTACAAATGAAATAAGCGAGACCAAAAAAAAAAAAAAAAAAAAAAAAACTTGGGTTCTGGAAACAAATATTTATCTTATTTCCTAAGTATACCTAGACTGCTATCTAGCTTTATTTTTATATCATAAACACTAAGGGAATGAAACAATCTTAAACTATTAGGCACAATGTCATGCAAACACACAGATAAGTAGTTATTAGTATGACTTCAGAAGGTAATAGATTTTTCCTTTGCAAAACAGAACTTATAAATAGATTAAATGAAGTAGAAAACTCAAAAGCAGTATTCAAGACCATTCATCTGACATTCAAATGCTCAGTATATTTAACCATTTTTTGATGATGTCAAGATCATCACATCTGTGGGAAAGAATGAAAAGAACTGAAAAGAGGAAAGATGATTATTTTAGAGAACAAACTTGCTTTTGTTCAGAGAACTAGGATAGTTGAATCTCCTCCCTTCCCCATGCCCCAGGCCTATGTGAATAATTGGTGGGTATTTTACTTCACATCAATCATCACCTAATAAGATGGCACTTCTAGTATCTTCCTGAAATTGCATCATACTCCCCTGTCTACTCTTCTGCTAGGAATTCAAAGAAGGAAATGCCTAACTAATGAGGTAGCATGGGAATTTAAAGTTAATTGTGAAAAAACTCTTACAGTATTAGAAACTTGAATGGAAAGTTCAGTTATAAGAAAAGAAGATAGCTTTAAAATCAACTGTGCCCTTCCAAGTCAAGAAAGATCATATAGAAAAGTTAAAAAATAATTAAACAACAAGAATAACAAAACTCCCATGGACCTCTTATGACCAGTCCTTAAAAAGCAGTGATGAAAAGAATGATAATGATTTCTATACACTGAGGGTCTAACATGTGCGAGTTATAGTCACTATCTCTAATGATTCTAATAACATGCAGAATACATGTTAGTATCCTTAATTTTAAGATGAGGAAATGGAGAGTTCAAACAGTAAAGTCACTTGATCAAAACATCAGTTGCAGGATCCAATATTATACCACAGTCATCAGTTTCATGTCTAGGACTATTTTCTTTTACTTTCAACCAGTGGCTTGCTGGAATTGACTTATACTGGTATGCAAGGACTAATTATTAAATTTTCAGGGATTTTTCAAGCCATTATTAGAAACTAAATTATACAAACATGTAATCAAATAATTTTATTTTATTAAAAATAGTTTTGGAATGCACAAGGTAGGTCTTCACTGTGGTGCATGGACTTTCTCTAGTTGTAGCACACCAACTTATCTGCCTCATGGCATAAGTGATTCTAGTACCCCAACCAAGGATCAAATCCAAGTCCCCTGCATTGGAAGACAGATTCTCAACCACTGGACTACAGAGAAGTCTCCAAATTATATTTTTAAAAGTTAGTAAATCCTAATTATTTTGACTAATTGTGTTAGTCAAATAGCATGTGCCTGATTTAGTTTCACAGTTGTGTCTAAGTCTTTGGACAGTAGGCTCCCCTGTCCACGGGATTTGCCAGGCAAGAATACTGGAGTGGATTTCCATGCCCTCCTCTAGGGGATCTTCCCAATCCGGGGATCGAACCCAGCTCTCCAGCACTGCAGAAAAATTCTTTACCATCTGAACCACCAGGGAAGCCCAGTCAAATAATTTTGTTATTATTATTTAGACTACATTTTACTGTTGTCTGAGTTATTGAGGTTATTCCATTTATTATATGTATATGGGAGAAATTCTATGCAGTGCGGCACGGCTGTGTTTCTCTTTCTAGCTCCGCACTAAGGGACATCATATTGGCAGCTTGAAATCAGTCACAGTGGCAGTATTTATGCCATAGAAATCAGCAAATGCTACAAACCAGAGCTTGGATCATTGTTCTCATGCTTTTCTTGATTTAATATAGTGATAGATTAATACAGATTAAACTTAAAAATGTTCCAGACCTGTAGCCATTATATGGTGAATAGCAGAAATAAAAGAATAAATACATAGTCTTCCAATACATAAAAGCTATCATCTAAATTAGCAAAAATTCACTCATGTCCTTGACAGAATAAGTGAACTTTTGAAATACACCTTTGATGTTTTACTTTCATCTTATTTCTTAATGTAAATGAAGATATCAACCAACATTTATGTCAGAACTATATTAATACATCACTTGTGACCAGAATATGAGCTTGGCAAAAATCAACAAAAACATTTTGTGATAATAACTTGACTATATATAGTTCCCAGAAAATTTGGAAAACTCAGCAGTGGCCACAGACATGGAAAATGTTAGTTTTCATTCAAATCCCAAAGAAAGTCAATGCCAAAGAATGTTCAAACTACCCTACAATTGCACTCATCTCCTATGCTAGCGAAGTAATACTTAAAATTCTCCAAGTCAGGCTTCAACAGTATGTGAGTGAAGAACTTCCAGATGTTCAAGCTGGATTTAGAAAAGGCAGAGGAACCAGAGATCAAATTGCCAACATCCGTTGGATCATAGAAAAAGCAAGAGAATTCCAGAAAAAACATCTATTCTGCTTATTTGACTACACCAAAACCTTTGACTGTGTGAATCACAATAAACTGTGGAAAATTCTTAAAGAGATGGGAACACCAGACCACCTTATCTGCCTCCTGAGTAATCTGTATACAGGTCAAGAAGCAACAGTTAGAACCGGACATGAAACAACAGATTGGTTCCAAATTGGGAAAGGAGTACATCAAGGCTGTGTATTGTCACCCTGCTTATTTAACTTCTATTCAGAGTACATCATGCAAAATCCCTGGCTGGATGAAGCACAAGCTGGGATCAAGATTGCCGGGAGAAATATCAGTAACCTCAGATATACAATGACACCACCCTTACGGCAGAAAATGAAGAACTAAGGAGCCTCTTGATGAAAGTGAAAGAGGAGAGTGAAAAAGCTGGCTTAAAACTCAACATTCAAAAAACTAAGATCATGATGCCTAGTCCCATCACTTCATGGCGAATAACTGGGGAAACAATGGAAACAGTAACAGGCTTTATTTTCTTGGGCTCCAAAATCACTGCATATGGTGATTGCAGCCATGAAATTAAAAGATGCTTCCTCCTTGGAAGAAAAACTATGACCAACCTAGACAACATATTAAAAAGCAGAGACATTACTTATCCCACAAAGGTCCATCTAGTCAAAGCTATGATTTTTCCAGTAGTCATGTATGGATGTGAGATTTGGGCTATAAAGAAAGCTGAGTGCCAAAGATTTGATGCTTTGAACTGTGGGGTTGGAGAAGACTCTTGAGAGTCCCTTGGATTGAAAGGAGATCCAACCAGTCAATCGTAAAGGAAATCAGTCCTGAATCTTCATTGGAAGGACTGATGCTGAAGCTGAAACTCCCATACTTTGGCCACCTGATGTGAAGAACTGACTAAATGGTAAAGACCCTGATGATGGGAAAGATTGAAGGCAGGAGGAGAAAGCAACACAGAAGATGAGATGGTTGAATCGTATTACCGACTTGATGGAATTGATTTTGAGCAAGCTCAGGGAATTGGTGATGGACAGGGAAGCCTGGATTGCTGCAGTCCATGTGGTCAAAAACAGTTGGTGACAACTGAACGACTAACTGAAAGGAATCAGACCAACAAACTGCTGCCAATGTTGTCTTCCTAAAATGCAAGTGTAGTCATTTTATTCTTCTATAAGAAATAGCAGTTTTTCAAACAAAGGTCTGTATAGTCAAAGATATGGTTTTTCCAGTAGTCATGTACAGATGTGAGATTTGGACCATAAAGATGGCTGAGTACCAAAGAATTGATGCTTTTGAACTGTGGTGTTGGAGAACACTCTTGAGAGTCACTTGGGCTGCAGGGAGATCAAACTAGTCAATCCTAAAGGAAATCAGTCCTGAATTTTCATTGGAAGGACTGATGCTGAAGCTGAATCTCCAATACTTTGGCCACCTGATGCAAAGAGCTGGCTCATTAGAAAAGACCTTTATGTTGGGCAAGATTCCAGGAAGGAAGAGAACAGGATGACTAAGGACAAGATGGTTGGGTGTCATCACCAACTCAATGGACATGAGTTTGACCAAGCTCCCGGAGATGGTGAAGGACAGGGAAGCCTGACGTACTGCAGTCCATGGGGTTGCAAGGAGCCAGACACGACTGAACAACAACAATAATTACACAATGAAAAAATGAAGAATTAACAATGTATGTCTTAGGTTGTGAATTTTATGTATCAAATAATATAGCATCAAAATTTAGAGTATGACACCAGATTGTAATTAAGAGTCCACCTCTATTATTGTTGTTGAACTACTGACAACTTTCAGGCCCCAATATTCCTCCCCCATCTGCCCTATCTGGGCAAGGTGATACAATCTGGGTGCTACCTCCTTTGACATTGGTGGACGATTGAAACCAGGCAAGTCCTGACCCACACAAGGAGCTCACTCCCGGCCCATCCCCTAATCATGATCAAAACCTCAATCCAATCTCCTTTCTCTGCCTTCTGAAACCATTTGCAGACCTCCTTGGAGCCATGCAGCTCTCCCTGGAAAACATTATTATGAGTGATAAATGTTTTCAGACCTTTTTAGTGTGTGGTATCATCAGTCTTGATATTTGTACCAAGTTTTGGGTGAGAAAGTCCATCCTATTTGTGTGGAGTGATCACTTAAAACAGGGCATGGAACAAATAGAGATCACAAATATATGTCTTAATTTATGTCTTTTGCCCTTGAAATATCATGTAAACAAATAAACAAAAAAAGCATTTATCATTTGCTGTATAACAAAACACTCCATTCCTTAGAGGTGGAAAAATAGTGTATTATTTCTGACAGGTCTTAGTGTTGACTGAGCTCAGGTGAGTGGTTCTCACTAGGTTGCTATCAAATGCTGTGGATGGAATCAGCTTAAACCTTCTTAACTCACATGTCTAGTTTCCAGGCTAGAGAAGCTTGAAAAGATGGGACCTGTCAGTCTCTCTGCTTGGTTTAGGGCTTTTTCACAGCATGTCATTCTCAGGCTACTCACACTTCTTACTGGTGTCTGGCTTCTAAGAGGCAGGAGCTGGAATATGCCAGGTCCTTTATGTACTATGCATGGAACTAGCACAGTGCCATTTCTGCAGTATTTTGTTGGTCAAAAGAGTAAAGGGGGTTCCTAAGATTTAAGGGTGTGGAGAAGCAGGTTCCTCCTTTGTATGGGAGAGTGGTAAGTCTCATTGCAGAAAAGGGGAGGGGATGGGAGTTGTGGTAGCCATTTTTGAAAAATACCATCTTTCATAATAAGGATAAAAGACGGAATTACGTAATATGAATTAGGCTAATCAATGTATGCTGAGCTCTATTACCTGAAAACTGAAACACTATACTTTATTCAAATATACAAATATTGAAATAAAACATTTATGATACTGTCCATAAATGAAAATTAATATATTCCATAGAAGCAGGGAAGACAACATTTTCTGGTCATTATATCTGAACAATAATACTTGTTATAGATTAAGAAACTACAACAAATATTACCCCCCTAGAATACTTCAGTCTCATAAAAAATTTAATGCTCTACTAAACAACTTGATTCACAGAGCAAATCACAACCAAAATGTTGGAATCACAAGGAATAAAAAGATTGTATGTAGGAAACTAAGACACAGCTCCAATACTTTGGCCTCCTGATGTGAAGAACTGACTCATTTGGAAAGACCCTGATGCTGGGAAAGATTGAAGGTGAGAGGAAAAGGGGACGACAGAGGATAAGATTGTTGGATGGCATTACTGACTCAATGGACATGAGTTTGAGTAAACTCCAGGAGTTGGTGATGGACAGGGAGGCCTAGCGTGCTGGTCCATGGGGGAGCAAAGAGTCGGACATGATTGAGCAACTGAACTGAACTGAAGACACAGCTCAGTCAGATCTCAGAGGTAAATTTATATAGAACATTTATTAGTGAGGATAGGTTGCTGGCTATAACAAATGATCTGCATCTATAATGGCTCAAACACAACAGAAGTGTATCTCTTATGTAAAAGTAGAGCATGAGTAAAGAGCTCACCCTCCTCCAGGTAGTTATTTGGAGTCTCTGGCTAATGGAGATTCTGTTAGATTGAACTGGCTTTCAAGGTTTCCCTAGGTGTCATCTCCATTCTACCCGTCTAGAAGGGAAGTAGCAGAGAGGAATGGATAGTGGTGTTTGTGTGTGTGTGTGTGTGTGTGTGTGTGTGTGTGTGTTTTATTATTATTATTATTATTATTATTATTATTATTATTATTATTTTAGTGCTGGCCTTAAAGTAGCACAACAGATTTTGTTTCCCATCCTATTGCCTGATCAGAACTCAGTCATATAGGTATACACAATTATGCCTCCAGGGGCAGAGTCAACATTTATGAAAGCAATCTTTCAGATAAAAAGTGTTTATTAAGAACCTAGAATTTACCAGCACCTGTGGTATGAATTTGGGATTTAGTGATGAATATAAATGAAACAAACTCTACTTTCATCAATCTTGAGAGTCTAATAAGAAAGCAAGTAATCATAATGATATATGAGTTATGATATATTCATATAATGGAATGTTTTCATAGTAGAAATAAATGAGTTAGAGTAGCATCAACATGTATAAATCTTAAAAACATTGTATAGGAAAAAGACAAGTTGCACAAGGTTACATTTTACATGTTAATACACATATATATGTATTATTTAGGAATCTTACATATTAGTGAACTAAATAAGACATTTATATGAGTGATAAACACCAAATTCAGGATCATGGTCAGCACTGGGAAAATAGAAGTGTGAAAGAGGGCAGAGACTGTAATTCAAAAGATATTCAGGTGACTTTAAATGATTTTGTAATGCTTTATTATTTTTAAATTTTTATTTATTTCTGACAAACAAAAATTGCATATATTTAAGATATACAATATGATATTTTGATACCTGTATACACTGTGAAATAAATAAAATAATCAAAGTAACATATCTATCACCTATCATAGTTATCTTTTTTTGTGTGTGTGTATATTGAGAACATTAGAGATCTACTATCTTAGGAGATGTCTAGTGTATAATGTATTATTTACTATAGTTACCATGCTATAATTTAGGTTTCTAGAAATTATTCCTCTTATAGCTAAGTTTGATGAATAACTTCCCTTTCTGCCCTCCCTCCCCGCTCCCCCTGCCACCAGCCTCTAGTAAGCAGCATTCTACTATGTTACTATGAGTTCAACTTCTTTTTTCTTTTTTGGTAACATTTTATTCTTTACCTTGATCACGAAAACACAGATCTTCATTATATTATACTTTTCTTGTGTTTGTATGTCTCAAATTTTCATAATGTGATGCAAATTATGAATACAGTTCAAAATAAAACTATAATCATGTATATATTTACTGGTAAATTCAAATACAAGTGCTTTTGTCATAATCATCAGTAAATATTTACAGAAAGCTCTTTCTAAAGAGTGTAGGAAAGATACAACATTTATTATTCACTAGTCAAAAAGGTGATTGTGTTATGCTAGACAGGGGTGAAAAGTTTGATTGGATCAGTGACTCTCCTGAGCATTTTCTAAACAAGAAATTAGTTTTTTATATGGCCAATCTGGCCATCTCTGCTTCTCTATTCAGATGATTTCTCTCTAAAGTGTCCCTCAATCCTATTGACAAATTACTAAGTATTTCCCCATGACTAGAGCAGGGTGAAGTTTCTACTAACTCCTTTGTACTGGCCTGAGGGATTTAGGGTTCATTGAAAGACTAAGTAACCACAACTCACTGTGAGATTTTTTTTTTTTTTTCCTGGAACTATAGATGAAGTAAAAATTTTGGTAACTTCCTGAAAATTCACTCTGGAGAATTCTGTTTGACAGCAACTAATGCCAAAATCAGGCTTCCCTGGTGGCTCAGATGGTAAAGAAGCTGCCTGCAATAGAGGAGACCTGGGTTCAATCCCTGGGTCAGGAAGATCCCCTGGAGAAGGGAGTGGCTACCCACTCCAATATTCCTGCCTGGGAAATCCCATGGACAGAGGAGCTTGGCAGGCTACAGTCCATAGGGTCACAAAGAATTGAACACAACTGAAGTGATTTAGCAACTTAGCAATGCCAAAATCACCATTGGGTGCTATTGTCCCTGAAAGAACAAATGGAAAAAATGGCCTTGGCCTCAAGTTTCAATAAGAAAACTATTAGGTTGGAGTATTGGGTTGGGTTGAAACTCCAATACTTTGGCCACCTGATGAGAAGAACTGACTCACTGGAAGAGACCCTGATGCTGGGAAAGATTGAAGGTGGGAGGAGAAGGGGGTGACAGAGGATGAGATGGTTGGATGGCATCACTGACTCAATGGACATGAGTTTGAACAAGCTCTGGGAGTTAGTGAAGGACAGGTAGCCCTGGCGTGGTGCAGTCCATGGGGTCACAGTCAGACATGACTGAGTGACTGAACTGAACTGAACTGTTGGGTTGGGAGACATCTCTAATCTTCCTTAGGATGTTACACTGGCTTCCATGTTGCTTTCTGTCATACCCATAATCACATATTTTTATTTAGTAGAGGTAGTACAGGAAGTACTTTGGAGAGACCCTAAGTTTCCATGTTCCCTGGATCCTCTGACTTCTCCCAGATAACTCCATTCAACTTGCTGTTCAGTTGGTAAGTCATGTCTGACTCTGTGACCCCATGGACTGCAGAATGCCCGGCTTCTCTGTCCTTAACTTTCTCCCGGAGCTTCCTCAAACTTATGTCCATTGAGTAGGTGATGCCACCCAAATCTCCCATCCTCTGTCATCCACTTCTCCTCCTGCCTTCAATATTTCCCAGCATCAGGGTTTTTTTGAATGAGTTGGCTCTTCCCATCAGGTGGCCAAAGTATTGGAGCTTCAGCTTCAGCATCAGTCCCTCCAATGAATATTTGGGGTTGATTTCCTTTACAATAGACTGTGTTGATCTCCTTGCAGTCCAAAGGATTCTCAAGAGTCTTACCTTGAGATTCACTTTTTGTATTATATAGTCTATGGATCTAGACAAATTTATGATGACATGTAGCCATAGTTAGTCTCATACAGAGTATTTTCACTGCCCTAAAATTCCTCTGTGTGCTATCTATTCATGCCTTTCCCCTATGCCAACCCCTGGCACCACTGACCTTTTTACAGTCTCTATAGTTTTCCTTTTCCAGAATGTCATGGAGATGGAATCATATGGTAGGTAGCCTTCTCAGACTGGCTTCCTTTACTTAGCAAGATGCATTTAAGGTTCATTCCAGGTCTTTTCATGTCTTGTTACGTGTGTGTGCTGAGTTCCTCAGTGGTGTCTGACTCTTTGTGACCCCATGGACTGTAGCCCACCAGGCTCCTGTTCCCTTGAAATTTTTCAAGCAAGAATACTAGAGTGGGTGGCCACTTCTTCCTTCAGGGGATTTTCCAGACCCAGGAGTCTAAAATTATGTCTCTTGCATTGACAGACAGGTTTTTATTTATTTATTTATTTATTATTATTATTTTTTTTACCACTAGAGCCACCTGGGAAACCCTTTTCATGGTTTAACAGCATATTTATTTTTAGCACTGAATAATTCTTATAGTTTTTTACTGAAGATTACAAGAGTACCTTACATACTCTGATATAGTGGCAGTTTCCTAGAACTTAAACTTAAGCCACAGTGTTATGTATGCTGAATCTTATACTCTTATAATCTTATACACATAGCCAATGGAAGATACTTAACCTACATTTCATGTGATTATACATAGCTCCATAAAACATAAGAAAGTCTAAATCATATCTCACTGTTCTAATTCCAAATTTCTGGGAAGAGCATTCTTTTGGGACTGAGATTGATTCAGGAAGAGATTAACCTTGATAAATCAATTATTTCAGACTGGGGCATATATAAGGCCACAAAGCAGAAATACAGTTGTCTGGAGCCACCTTTAATCATATGCATTAGAGAGTGGGGTAAGCAGTTCTTTGGGATGGAAAAAAAAAAAAAGTAGCTATTCAATAGTGTCCCTCATATCTATTTTTGTGATCTCTTCTCTCCTAATAAAAGCCGTGGAGAAGGAAATGGCAGCCCATCCCAGTATTCTTCCTGCAGAATCCCATGGACAGGGGTGCCTGGTGGGCTACAGTCCATGGGGTCACAAAATGTCAGACACAACTGAGGACAACACAGATAATATAAGCTATCATTATAATACAGTGAAATGATCTCTAGACTCAGGTTCATAAACCTTGTTTTGAATCACTCCTCTGTGAGTTAAGAGGCATGTGCTATTCAATAAGTCACTAAAATCTCTGAACTTCAATACCATTATCTCTAAAACTGACTTCAGTAACACATGTTCTAACTACTCACTGGACTTTCATGACCAGAAGACTATAAATAAATTATTATGAGTGAACAAAATTAGATAATGTATGTGAAAGCTCTTTGAGAAACTGCAAGTCAATGCAATTTTAAGTTGTTTGCATTGTTTAAACAGTACTTTCTCCTGTTCTTTTTCTAACTTCTTGTTAGATGCATAAATCATTAATTTTCATCCACTCCTTTTAAATATAGAATTAAATGCTATACATTTCACTTTTAATATGATAACTGAATCCATGAGTCTTGATATGGTTATTTTTATTATCATGTATTATCATTCAGTTCTAAATGTTTCCTAATTTCCATTTTTATGCAGCCTTTTTTCCATGAGTTTTTTAGGTACAGTCTTGTAAAATTCTAAATCTTCAGATGTTTTAAATTTATATTTTTCCTGTTGGTTTCTAACTCAGTTTCACTCTCACCAGAGAATGAGATCTGTATTCTTTGAAGTGTATCATAGTAGATTGTTACTTTGGTTGCTCCTAGTGAACCACACCTTTATTCATTCCCTTTTGTAATATCCCCACCATATTGACTCTTGCCTTGGCTATGTGATAAGCTATGGAAAATGGAACATTAGCAATCATGATACAAGATGGATGTTGATAAGCACTACCAATTAGAGTTTGTCCCCTTGGAAAGTTCTTTCTGTGATTCCAACTACCATGATGTGAAAAGACACATGGAAAGGCCATGTGTTTTGGTTACCTGTTGCCGTATAACAAAACACCCCCAAATTTAATACCTTAAAACAGCAACTTCCTATTTCTCACTATTTTATGAGTTGGCTAGGTAGTTCTTCCACTTAACATGGTAATGTCAGCTGGGGCACTGGGGCAGCAGGACTATCCTAAGTGGCTTCATTCATATGACTGGCAGATGTCTAGGAACATAGTTGGGCATATTGGCCAGGGGCCTAGTTTCTCTCTCATGTGGGCATTCCCAAATGGTTGCTTGGGCTTCCTCCATGCTTGGCACCTGGGTTCTAAGGAGTTTCAATAGGACATGACATTACTTAATAGCAGAACCAATACTCCAAGGAGAAAGGAGCAAACAGGCAAAAACATATAACACTGATTTAACAAGCATAAACTTATAAGAAATCTAGCATTATAGATATGGATTCCACAAAAACAAAAGTATTATAACAGGGAGGCTAATAATATATAATGAGTTGAATAAAGCCCACTAAAAGAGATAAAGAATGATATAAGCCATACGAAACAAGAATACAAGAAAATAAAGAAGCGAATAATATTAGGTACCAAAAATATAATAATTGAAATTAAATATGCAATATATGAGATAAATAACATCATGGTATAACTGAGGTAGAAATCAGGAAATGTGTAGATCAGATTAAGAAATCCCATAGAAAGAAGAAGAAAAGAGAAAACAAATAGGAACTATAAAAGAAAAGCTAAAAAATGTGGAGAAAAGCAGTAGGCAGCCTATCAGAATGTGGGAAAAAAATAGAAATATTTGAAGAAATAACAGAGATAAATTTCCCCGAAAGTGAAAAATGAAAAACCTCTAGACCTCAGAGTGAGAGACCCCATACTTGACCAACATGGAAAAATAAGGAAAAACATCTAGACACATTTAGTGGGATAAACATCAGTAGAATATGGAAAAATAAATACAATCTTTATGAAAGAGAAGATCACATATAAAGGAACAAAAACAAATTTTATATTAGATTTTTCAATATAAAATTATCTAGATTTATGATAACATTGGAGTATAATTTTTGAAATATAGAAGGAAAATAAATTAGAATGTGCAATTTATATCCAGCCAAGCTGTCTTCCAAATGTGAAGTCATTATAAACATATCCTATAGATGACCCCCATAATTTTGCCACATAAAGCCTCACACAGCAAACAGTTTTGAGTGAAGTGCTTAAATAAGAGATAATAAAGGGACAGAATAAACAAAGTTAAGGTGACAAAATATCTTGG
Source organism: Budorcas taxicolor (assembly GCF_023091745.1). Taxonomy (NCBI): domain Eukaryota; kingdom Metazoa; phylum Chordata; class Mammalia; order Artiodactyla; family Bovidae; genus Budorcas; species Budorcas taxicolor. The sequence goes on from NC_068935.1 coordinate 52,778,747, forward strand.
CAAGATTTCTTGATATCTTTAAAAAATCTAAAACCAAGTTTAACAGAAGAGAAAATACATTCAGAGTAACTCAAATGAAAAATTTTACATAATATTTAGATGATGTACAAAATCATACTAAAGTTCTTGAAAAAGGGGTAAGTTAGGTAGCATTGTAAAAATAAAATAATAAAAAATAAAGATGAAATATAAAAAATATGGGATGAATGGAAATAAAAAACTAGTATGATAGAAATGGGTCTAAATATATAAATAATTATGGGTAATGGATATAATTATAGATAAATGCAAATGGAATACACTAGCCAGTTAAAAGAAAAGATTGACTGATTAGGAAATATATGCGGTTTATTAGAATAAGATTAAGTACATGCTGGTTGAAAGTAAAATGAAAAAGACATATGAGGCAACTATAAATCTGAAGAAAGTTACTATAGCTGTATAGCAGGCATTACTTTACCAACAAAGGTCTTTCTAGTCAAAGATATGGTTTTTCCTGTAGTCCTGTATGGATGTGAGAGTTGGACTACAAAGAAAGCTGAGCGCCAAAGAATTGATACTTTTGAACTGTGGTGTTGGAGAAGACTCTTGAGAGTCCCTTGGACCGTAAGGAGATCAAACCAGTCAATTGTAAAGGAAATCAGTCTTGAATTTTCATTGGAAGGACTGATGCTGAAGCTGAAGCTCCAGTACTTTGGCCACCTGATGCAAAGAACTGACTCATTGGAAAAGACCCTGATGCTGGGAAAGATTGAAGGCAGGATGAGAAGGGGATGACAGAGGATGAGAGGGTTGGATGGCATCGCTGACTCAATAGACTTGAGTTTGAGCAAGCTCCGGCAGTTGGAGATGGACAGGGAAGACTGACATGCTGCAGTCCATGGGGTTGCAGAGAGCTGGATATGACTGAATAACTGAACTGAACTGATAGCTTTATTAATATGAGATAAAATATGTATTAACATCTACACAAAACATTATTAGGGATGCTAAATTTCACCACATATAAAGATACATGTTTACATTCCAGAAGAACATTTAACAATATTACATACGCATGCACTGATTAAAATAGTATGAACATGAAAAGATATTTGTAAAACTACAAAAATAAATTGATGGAACCACCTCTGTTTTGAAGATTTCAATACAATTCAATTGATAGGTGATTCAGAAAAATAAAATTTAAAAGGATATAAAATATCTGAATGATACAATTAAGCTTTGCCTAATAGATATTCAAGTGTTACATAATGGATATTAAGATATGTATATATGTGTGTAGGTTGGTAGGTAGATAGATGGATGAATGGATGTAGATAATAGATAGATAATAGATGATAGTCTTCCAACAATTGGAAAAACCCATATTTTCTCAAGCAGAGCTGAAACAAAAAACCCTGAACATGTACTAACTAGGCCATACCATAAAGAAAGCCTCAACAAATTTCAGAAACAGTATCATTTAAACTGTGATCTCAGATTTCACTTCAATTACATTATTTTTCAGTCATTAAATCGTGCCCAACTCTTTGTGACCCCATGGATTGTAGCATGCCAGGCTCCCCTGTCCTTCACTGTCTCTTGGAATTTGCTCACATTCATGTCCATTGAGTGAGTGATGCTATCTAACCATGTCATAGAAGTTAATAAGAAAAAAATATGCCCACCCATATTTGGACAATAAAATATCAATATAAACTAACAACTAACTTGTGGGAATATACTTTTAAAAGGCTTTTCAAATATAAATCCCCACTATCTGTGAGTTCAATCTCCTGTAATCCTGTGACCTTTCAAGTACAAGCCCCTTCTTTAATAAAACCAAGAATCCCCCCAAACAACTTATGCTATGAATTTCTGTTTTCTCTCTTCAATTTTATTCCCTTAGGATTTCTCAAAGTTTATTGTGGACTTGGATATTCATTTAAAATGATGTTGTTTTATTTTATCCACCACTTCTTGGTGGGTTTTTGTTTGGATCTCTGCTTAGCTTTGGTTTTTATGATGTCTAGTCTGTCACGGTGCTGGAAACAGAAGTCTGTATTTTCTTTCATTCATTCACATAAATCCATCTATCTTATTTACTTCAAACTTAAAGTAGTGTGTGTGTGTATATATATACATATATATATATATATGTATATATATATATATATATAATGCTTTCACTAAGTATTGTTTAGCAGATATAAGCTATCTGATTATAAAAGCATAGAACATGTGAAAATATGTATCATAAAGATTCTGAAAAATGAAATTTAAAGATAGATGTTTAAATGAATGCCAGAGAAAACACCAGCATTTTTCTATCTATAATCATATAAGGCTTTGTAATTCATATCTGATTTATTTCCTGCCTCTCTGTTATTTTCTAGATTTAGTCATATATTATGTGCAGTGCCTGCCTCTGGCACAGCTAGAAACATAAACCAATTGGGATTTTTCAGTGCTATGACTGTGAATCAAATTACTTTGTCATTTGGGCCAGAAAGTGAACAACAAACTCAGTGACAGTTAAGAAAACCAAAGACCTGACAGGTAACCAAACCTGTTCTCTCCCTCAGCACATGGACACTGTGTCAGAGGTCATACATGTCAGTGTGCCCTGGATGTGGATGGTAAACACATGCTTAACCTTGAATCTAGCAATAGACTAGATGTCAAGGGTGATTCTGATGTTCGTGGTATGATATGTCATTTATTTGACGAAGCAACTCTCACAGTTACCAAAACAAAGAAAATTTTCTTGTGCTAATGATAACTATCCAAAATGAACTTAAGTTTTTACTCATTCTTTTTTCTTTTGTAAATTGAGTTTAAATTACCTTGCTGAATGAATTGCCTCTGAAGCCAATACAATTCAGTCATTTCTTTCTATATTTCAGTGTCTCATCTAGGTTTTCTCCAGTGTCCTGTGTGTTCCCTGTATCTTTGCAGCTGTCTTTCTAATGTCTCCTCTCACACTGGCATGTTGATAGACTGACAGCTGGCTGAACTGTAACTTATAAATATAAAACAAGAAACTGCCTCTCCTTTTTCACCTGACAGAATCCTGTGTAGATTGATATTAAGGAAGTGAAAAGTGATTTTTAAACTTCAGCAAAATACAATTCTGTAGCTTTTACCCTTGGATACCAAGTATAGTAGGTGATTTAAACATATCAAATAGACAAATATTCTGAGTTTCTTCTTTATAAAATGTGCTCTTTAGTATGCTGACTTTCAAGAAATCATCATAGAGTCTTGTCCGATGCAGGATACAGCATGCTTGGGGCTTGTGCACGGGGATGACCCAGAGAGATGTTATGGGGAGGGAGGTGGGAGGGGGGTTCATGTTTGAGAATGCATGTACACCCGTGGTGGATTCATGTCAATGTATGGCAAAACCAATACAGTATTGTAAAGTAAAATAAAGTAAAAATAAAAATTTAATAAAAGAAACAAACAACAAACAAGCAAACAAACAAAAGAAATCATCATAGAATTATCTATTATTTTCAGTTGATTGAATTTTAAAAGTAAAACCAATGACCTCATATATCTCATTTAATATTCATGTATGTGCAGGTGGGCAGAACAAAAGCCCGATTTAATTTATTAAAGTTCTCTAACACAAAGATTCCATAGTCATTTCCCAGTAACCCATTGGTTATTATTAACACTCCAGCCATACTGGCCCACGGATTTCTTTTCTCAGTTACCAAAATACTAACCTTCTCCCTATATTAAACTGTCAGTTCTCGGTGGCAGCAAACTGTCCTTCTTATCTATAGTCTTCCATGGTGTCTAGCCTTTCTTACAAATATAAGGCATTCAATAAATGTTCAATTCAATTAATCCTAAAATTTTAGTTTAGACTATTCATTTTTGTTTCATACTGAATAAAACAGTCACACATTAGTTTCATAGAAATATAATTAATTCAATTTTTATCTGTTATATTCTTGTTCTTCCATTCTGTTTGCCAATATGAAGCTGAAACATTAGGCAGGCCTGCAAACCAGTTCTAATGAGGTCGATGCCTGGAACTGGCCTTGGATTTAATCCACACCAGTGTCTCATACTAGCTCTGTTGCTTACATGGTAAGTGAATGGATATGAATGTTCAAGGGCAAGATGCATTAATACCCTAATGCACTTGATTTACACATGGCTGCATCAAGCCAGCAGACTGGCATGGAGTCAGGACTCCTTCATGCCTCTCAGAACAATTAGAGGTTGCCAGAAGGAAATGAGACCTCCTCCAAACAACAATGAAAAGATGAGGGGTAGAGTGCTAAGGCTTATCTTCTTGAAAGACTTGATGGAATACTAATCCTGCTCCCACAATATTATTGATAACTGTGTGGCCATATGGGAGTCAGAGGACTTGCACCACCACCTGAGAAAATGCTACTCTGTTTCTTTCTCTATGTAGCCATCTTACATTGGTTAGTTTGTCATAATTTTTTTTAATAGTTAAGGAATTTGTATCATATGTTTCTGGGTTGATATTACTGACATCTTTACAACACCTATGTTTAAGCTGTTCTACAAAATTTAAAACAGTGATTATTGAAATATGAGTGATATTTTTCATACAGAAAGCCCATAATTAGACAAACAAATAGGGGCTGTCATTGTTTTAACATTCACTGGCACTCAATTATTCAGGCTAATTTACAATAAGCTTGGTTACTTCCAGTTTACAACTCAGTTTCTTTTGCATGGTCAATTCAGGATGTTACCACTCCCTCTTCTCCTTCCCTTAGACCTAAGAGGATAGAAGGTGTTTCTTTCTGTCTTAAAATCAGAGGGAGTTGGGGCATCTTGTTCACAGTAATTAAGAGTTTACACTGCCTTTCTCTGAGATGTACCTCTTATGCTTCTGTTGATTTCATTGTATTTTACTCTTTGTTGCTGATGGTTGAGGTGGTGTTGTGACCAACATCCCTGGTCCCTGGTGTTTTGGGGTCAGCGTGTGAGGCAAGCTCACATACATTGGCCTAGACCCTACACTCAGCCATTGCTCCTCTGCACTCTGGCTTCTATCAGCAGCTTTCCTTGCTTCAAGTACTTTCTGTCCTGGGAAACCACTGTTACCTTCTGCTTCCATTCTCTTTCTACAGTTTATGTGAATTCAATTTTAAATTTGCAGTGGTACTTACGGGAAAGCTAAGAAGAGATGGCTAGTGATAAATTGAAAATATGAGCCTGGAACTCAGGAGAAATTTCTGGGAATGAGATAGTACAGAAACATCAGTGTATGTATGCTAATAATATCACCAAGGAGCCAGGTATGAAGTTATGGAAAGGAGGCAAAAACCATGGGTCACAGTGATATTTAAAGGGTATATAGAGGAAGTAGAGTCCACAGAGTATATGAAGACAGATACACATCTGTGTGGGCTAACTGACAAACATTATACTCAGATATTTCAAACAATGCCAGATCTAAAATCCTAGAGAAATTTGACAAGAACCGATTTGCATTTCCACTCAAAAAATTCCATTGTAAAGGGTGATTTTTTACAGGTAGAAGATGATGAAAGTCTGATTTAATACAAGTTGGTGTTGAAAACACCTTGCAGGATTGGGGTTAATTGACTACACTCTCACTGCCTAAGGTATGATATAATCCAGCCAATAAAAATTGAGTGTTCTTTTTTTTTTCTTTAATTTTTATTGAAGTATGGTCTATTTACAGTGTTGTGTTAGTTTCTGGTCTACAGCAGAGTGATTCAGTTATATATATATATAACTGAATATATATATATATATATATATTCTTTTTCCTATTATTTTTCATTATAGGTTATTATAACATACTGAGTAGAGTTTCCTGTGCTCTACAGTGGGTCCTTGTTGGTTATCTGTTTCATATATAGGAGTGTGTGTATTTTAATCCCAAACTCCTAATTTATCCCTCCCCTCCTTCTGCTTTGGTAACCATATGTGTGTTTTCTATGCAAGTCAGTTTCTGTTTGGTAAATAAGTTCATTTGTATTATTTTTTTAGATTCTGTTAAGTGACATCATATAATATTTGTGTTTGTCTGCGAAACTGATTTTTCAAAACAGTTTTCTTGATTTCTTCCCTTAACTTGTAAGGCCATTTCTTTGGCAATGATGACCCTGTATGCAAGACAGGAAAAAAGACACAGCTGTGTATAATGGACTTTTGGACTCAGAGGGAGAGGGAGAGTGTGGGATGAATTGGGAGAATGGCATTCTATCATGTATACTATCATGTAAGAATTGAATCGCCAGTCTATGTCTGACGCAGGATACAGCATGCTTGGGGCTGGTGCATGGGGATGACCCACAGAGATGTTATGGGGAGGGAGGTGGGAGGGGGGTTCACGTTTGGGAACACATGTAAGAATTAAAGATTTTAAAATTTAAAAAAAATAAAATTTAAAAAAAAAAACCTTAAAAAAAATAAAATTAGCAGTAGACTCTCTTCTGGCTCTTATGTATGCAAAGCATGTATCACCTCGTTTACTATGTCTGCCAGCTTCTGCTTTAGGATCCCTGTAATCATCATTTCATAATATTGGAATCATCCAGTATCTAATGTCTTTTTCACTTCACAGTGAAATAACTTGGTGAATAAACCTCATGTTATTTTCCCTCTTGGCCACGTTAGTACTTTTCATCCCCCAAAGTCAGTCTCATTCAGCAATAAATTCATTACACCAAGACCCCTTTGCTTGAACAACTTGGATCTAATAGTGAGTTGTCTAGCTGGGATAAATTACTCACACAGATACATTTCTTTGGTCTGATGCTGAGCTGTCTGGGTTGGCTTGCCAGTGTTGGAGCCTTTCACTCAATATATTTCTGGGCAATTGGAAAACATGTAATAATGAGCCCAGTAGAGACTAAAGACAGCAGAAGTTGGAGCCTTGAGAAGTTGAGATTGATCCCTTTTTAAACCCACCCCAAAATATGTGTCCCAATTATCCTCTTTACATTATTTTCACAGTTCCTCCAAGTAATGTTACCTTTCTTTTTGTCTCTTCTACTGTTACCGACCTGACCCTGACAATATAGACCTTTTTCATTTATCTATTTGTGGTAATTTTGAACATTTTTGTATCTTTTGTCTATTCTCTCTAAAAACTGTGTTTAATTGTGGATATATTTATTTGCTTTTGTGAATTACTACTACTCCTGTAACTATTATAATTGCCACCACTGCAGGAGTAATCACATCTCTCACCTCAACAAGAGCATCATTTCTTATCCATTAATTTGATACTGTGATCATGATAAGTCCTTAAACATATATTTGTGCTTCTGAAATATGTAACATCCTTTCTCCATCAGTATTTTAATTCATGTAAATAATATTGTGTATAGATTGCATTATCTTCTCTTGTTTCTATATTCCATTATCTTAATTCCTTCATTCAACCGTACAATTTTAACATGTGTCCATGTTGCTGTTTACCTAATTCATTGCTTTTCACTTCTACATAGCATTACATAGTATGCATCCATCATATTTTACTATTCATTTTACGAATTAACATGCTTCTGTTCCTTTTGACAATGAACCTTGTTGAAAGAGATGTTAATCTTGTTATCTTCTTTTCTTCAGCTCTCATTCTCTCTTGAACACAGAGCAATAAAATCTTTTGGACTCTAGGGGAGAGGGAGAGGGTGGGATGATTTGGGAGAATGGCATTGAAACATGTACAATATCATATATGAAATGATTCACCAGTCCAGGTTCGATGCATGATACTGGATGCTTGGGGCTGGTGCACTGGGGTGACCCAGAGGGATGGTACAGGGAGGGAGGAGGGAAGGGGGATCAGGATGGGGAACACGTGTATACCAGAGACGGATTCATGTTGATGTATGGCAAAACCAATACAACATTGTAAAGTAATTAACCTCCAATTAAAATAAATAAATTTTATTTAAAAAATGGGCCAAAGAACTAAAAAGACATTTCTCCAAAGAAGACATCCAGATGGCTAACAAACACATGAAAAGATGCTCAAGATCACTCATTATCAGAGAAATGCAAATCAAAACCACAATGAGGTACCATTTCATGCCAGTCAGAATGGCTACGATCCAAAAGTCTATAAGCAATAAATGCTGGAGAGGGTGGAGAAAAGGGAACCCTCTTACACTGTTGGTGGAAATGCAAACTAGTACAGCCACTATGGAGAACAGTGTGGAGATTCCTTAAAAAACTGGAAATAGAACTGCCTTATGACCCAGCAATCCCACTGCTGGGCATACACACTGAAGAAACCAGAATTAAAAGAGACACGTGTACCCTGGTGTTCATCGCAGCACTGTTTATCACAGCCAGGACATGGAAACAACCTAGATGTCCATCAGCAGATGAATGGATAAGAAAGCAGTGGTAAATATACACAATGGAGTATTATTCAGCCATTAAAAAGAATACATTGGAATCAGTTCTAATGAGGTGGATGAAACTAGAGCCTATTATACAGAGTGAAGTAAGCCAGAAAGAAAAACACCAATATAGTATACTAACACATACATATGCAATTTAGAAAGATGGTAGCAATAACCCTGTATGCAAGACAGCAAAACAGACACAGATGTATAGAACAGTCTTTTGGACTCTGTGGGAGAGGGAGAGGGTGGGATGATTTAGGAGAATGACATTGAAACCTGTATAATATCATATATGAAATGAATCGCCAGTCCAGGTTCGATGCATGATACTGGATGCTTGGGGCTGGTGCACTGGGATGACTCAGAGGGATGGTACTGGGAGGGAGGAGGGAGGGGGGTTCAGGATGGGGAACACGTGTATACCTGTGGCAGATTCATGTTGATGTATGTCAAAACAGATACAATATTGTAAAGTAATTAACCTCCAATTAAAATAAATAAATTTATGTTAAAATAAAATAAAATAAATACAAAAATAAGGGACAGTTACAAAATAAAGAAATAAATACAAATTAAAAAAAAAAAGATTCTTGACCCAAAAATGCATGGAAAATACATTCGTCAGGGTCTCTAAAGCACTGAGTTGCTACTTCCATTTATCATTTTTTAGTTGTCATTTTAACTTGATCTTTTGGCTGTATGATCCACCCTACCTCTTCAACTTCATACACCACCACTTTCAACTGCTTTCATGAGAATTCAGCTTCATATACTACATTGTTATTCCTCAGACCCATTAAGCTAAATTCAATATCATATTTGCTTTTTCTGGTTATTCTACTAGGTTATTTTATCTCCAGATAGATCTATGCATCATTTATTTCCTCCATTAATTAGCACCTACTCAAGTCAGTCTTGTTGCTGTTATCCTCTCTTCCCTTATCCTACCTTATATTAATTCAGAAAATTTTAGTATTATATGAAATCACATTAAATTGTTACTTATTTATTTTGCTTATTGTCTCTTTTCTCACTAGAATATAAGCTCCCTGAGGGCAGAGATATTTTCTATTTCTTTCACTGCTATATTTGTCACTGGCTAGTACAATATTTGATTCATAATAAATTTTGGATAAATTTTAGTTGAGTTAATACCTGAATCATGTCACAAGAAATACTTATATTTCTATAAGAGACACATTTTTGCTTAATCTTTCACTTAATATTTTAAAAGTGTTACTAGAAAGGAGCCAAACCAGGTGATCAAATTATGATTGGCTGTTACCATGGCCAATAACTTCTACCCAAGCATGTGCTATGCCATAGGTCCTTTCAAAGTAAGCAATGAAACTGAAATTATAGGAACCAAGAAGTATGAACAAGGTAATTAATTTTCTTCTGCCTCTTTATCTTTTTTTAATTTAAATTTATTTATTTTAATTGGAGGCTACTTACTTTACAATATTGTTTTGGTTTTGCCATACATCAACATGAATCCACCATGAGTGTACACATGTTCCCCATCCTGAACCCCCCTCCCACCTCCCTCCCCGTACCATCCCTCTGGGTCATCCCAGTGCACTAGCCCCAAGCATCCTGTATCCTGCATTGAACCTGGACTGGTGATTAGTTTCTTATATGATATTTATCTTCTACCTTAAATAATATTAAACTATGCAGATATTTATCCACACTCATTAACCAAATTATAAACACAAAATTCTTGGTGTTTCATTATTATCTAATTGTGTCCTTTAGCAGTATTTTTCCTCTATAAAGAAATAGCAAGAATCAGTTCATTATGTATTATTAGAGGACAAGATGTCCAAATTGACCTCTATTCTAGAAGACCCTACTAAACCATATCTGGTAAACACAAACTAATAATTATGTTACTTGGTATTGCCATTTGCATTCCAAAATTAAGCTGTCTTATTGTTTCAGCCTTTGTTATACTAAATGCCATTTCTTCTTGAAACAGATGGGCCCTTACTAACTAAGAAACTCTTCCGGTTCATTAAAGAAATAGCAAACAATCAAATGAGCTGTCAGTTCTTAGGGTCATTCAATGTACAAAGCTTGATCATATTACTCATTTGTTCCATCTTCCTCTGAAACATTGACTTATCCTTATGATTTACCATATATTACTTTTAAGTACTACTAATTGCAAAAACCACAGCATACCAAAAGGCTTAAGTATGTGTACTATTATTTGGGAGGTGAACATTTCATAAGTTTTTTCAAACCCTAAAAAGATTGTTTCTATAAGTATTTTCATGATACTTGGAAGAGATCTAAGGGATCTTTAAGACTGATATTTTTTACTCAGTTGTTCAATACTTATTGAGCTCCCTTTTCTGGCTAGAATTTACACTAGATGCTCATGATACAGATATTAATAGGGCTATCCTTGCCCTCAAGCCTTCAAAGTCTATTTGGGAATATATATATATGTGTGTGTGTGTGTGTGTGTGTGTGTGTGTGTGTGTGTAATGTTCTGCCATTCCCTAAAGTTATCTTCAAGTGCATTGTCAAAGCAAGGTTACTATGTCCATGTTTTAGTTCACACACACACACACACACACACACACACACACACACATACATATACATTCTGTGCTATTGAAATGCATAAGACATTTGTAAGTGCAGAGAGAAAGAAACATCTTGCTGTAACAATGCATAGGGTGGTTAGATAAGGTTTATGTGAAAGAGATAATGTTGCTGGTATATAAGAAAGCTTTTTATTTTGCATGTGTCTCTTGCTGCCACCTTGAATGCCATTTGATCGATCTTTCCTGATAGCTATAATCATTTGTTAGTTTATTCTCATTGATCTTCGGTGTAGATGGGATTGCATTGCCTGTGATAATGATAATGTTATATCTTCTTTATATGTTTATCACTCAGTTATTTTTTTTAAATTTTATTGTATTGGTTAAGATATTCAAAACTTTAATATGTTCTGTATTCTATCCCATTCAACAATAAATAGAAATTGTGTTAGTTAAATTCCAACTGGAATATAGAAAGTCAAAAAATTTTCCTCACTATATCAATGATGAAAAGTTAGATAATACACAGTCATAAATTATAAAAATGCACCAGAGCGCTGGAAATGTCTCAATGAACTAAATATGTAGATTTAAAGTCATAAAATGAATGAACATAACAAAACAGAAACTAACTCACAGATGCAGAAAACCAACAACTGAAAACTACTTGGGAAAGGGAAGTGGGGAGAGGCAAGATAGGTTTATGCAATTAAGGGATATAAACTACTCTGTATAAAATAAATAAGAAACAAGGAGATATTGTACAAGACAGAGAAATATATCCATTATTTTGAAGTAACTTTATATGGAATATAATCTATGAAATATTGATAAACTATGCTGTATACCTGTAACTATATTGTAAATCAACTATACTTCAGTTAAAAATAATGGAGAGCGACTCAAATGTCCATCAGTTGAGGAATGGATAAACAGAATGTAGCATATTCAAGTTAAAAATTGCAACTTCAAAATAGATAAGAATGAACGGTTCTGTGTGACACATGGATGAATCTCAAAAACATCATGCTGAGTGAAGCCAGCTGAACAGTACATACTATGTTTTTCCACTTATATAAAATCTATAAGAGATGAATCTATTTATATTGATAGAAATTAGACAGTGATTGCCTATGGGGGTTGATGGGAAGATAAGACAAGGGAACTTCCTGGGGTGAAAGAAATATCCTATATTTAGGGGGTGGGTATTATTATATAGGCTTATAAATTTTAATAACAATTGAAAACTTAAAATCTATACATTTTATTGTATATATTTTATACTTCAGTCATAAAATATATATTCTTAAGAGCTGGGCAATGTAACAAAAAAAATGCCAATATACAGTGAGTCGTATTAAATCAAAGTTTGTTTTTGTTTTCAAAGTTTATCTTTTATCTCATATAACAGTTTAGTCTTTCTGAGCTGGAGGAGCTACTCTGCTCAAAGTAGTCAGTCAGAGAACAGCAATCATATATTCCTTTTGCTCTGCCATTCCATAAAGTTGTCTTCAACTGCATGGTCAAAGCAGGGTTGCAGCTATGTCCATATTCTAGTTCATGGGTAGAAAAAAAAAAATCAAGGATGTTCAATTTCTTTGCTTTGAGATTACCTGGAATTCAAGCATATGATTTACATTTATACTCCAAAACCTCAAGCTTAGTTACATGGCTACTCATAGCTGAACACTCATCATCTGAGAGTTAAGGCAAGAGAGCTGGAAGACCATTAAAAAAAAGAAGAAGAAGAAGAAGGTGAAATATAGACACCTAAGAGAGTGGGCAATAAAACTGACCAAGGAAAACTGTGGCTTCAGATGGCATTTAAGATCCACTTGAGTTTTAGAAATTAGATTTTAGAATTAGGAATTTCAAGGGAGACAGGTGACAGAATTTTTGTTTCTTACTATGCTCAGCTCTACCACAGACACATAAAATAGTTTGAGAGTTGTACTCAACCAGAGGTGACTGTACTATTAATAATAGTATAAAATGTGAGAGAAGATCAAGGGAATTGTGAATACATGCATGTAAATGACTGATGATTGACCACCTTACAGACAAACCGAATCATAAAAGGCCAAGAATTCACCCAGTGTCATGGGCCTAGAAATGTGTGGAGCCAGGGATTGAACCCAGGCCAACCTGATGACAATCTCTGTCCTAATTACACTATAGCATAGTGTGTCACTGTTTTAACCAGAGCTGAACACAATTGGATGGATCAAATAACATGTATCAGAGAAGATGTACAACTTTACACAATAGTAATAGTATTTATTTCAAAAATTAAGGAGGAACTTACATTTAAATAGAAAAATAGGTAATTGATATAAAACAAATAAACTCCCTAATGCATCTCTGAGGATAAGGCAAATTTATTTCAAAGCAATTACCTTTCAATAAAAAATAAATTAATTTTAAAAAGATGCTTTGTTATCATCTAGTGACTAGAGGAGTCCAATCACTTGATTTTGTAAATGAAGAGACTGAGATCTAGAAAATATGAGGCAAAGCCTTAACTACAACAGAGGTCTTCTGGTATCTAAGCTATCATTTTGTCCATTACACCATGCAATTTTAGAGGGTTTAGATATAGTCCTGCCTAATGCCAAGGAGATTGGACTGATAACCACCTGACATTGCCTTCATTCTTTTAAGATACATCCTCTGATTCTGTAGTACCTACTTCAAAATTACAGACATGGATATTGTGTAACAGCATTATCTTGAGCCTCTTTATTTTATGCTTTATGGGGTATAATTGACAAACGTATATATTAATGAGTATAATGTGATAAGTTGATATTCAAATATATTGTGAGATGTTTACCGCAATCAAGCTATACTGGCCTCTTCATGACTCTTTCTATCCTTTATCCTTAAAGGCTCACAGAAGCTAAGAATTCAATATATTAATTTTTCTGTTTTGAATAAAACTGAGCAAAAATAAGTAAAGGATGATAATTTTAGCTAAGACTTTAATAGAAAAGGCAGCCTTTTTCCTGCAATCTCCAAAGTCATTTTCAACTGAAGAAGTCTGAAGATCAGTTTAAGAACTTTAACTGGTAGGAAAAGCTTATTGAATTTTTTCTTGCACTGCTGAATAATTTCACATTACTTAGGTTGTGTCATTATGTATTTCCATCACAACGGAGAGGGGACATTAAACTAATGAATGCTTTGCCTCGTTTGTCAAAATCTGAGTCATTGGCATGAAACATCTTTCATTGTAAATGCAATTTGGGAGATTCAACCATAAGTCTCCTATTTGAAAATACCTGAGTGGTTAGTGCTGAGCCATTTCACTAATACACTGAACATTAAAAATAATTTGACATATAAGAAAGCTATTTGAGACTAGATGGTTAAAAAGGAAGACTAAATGAGAGGCTGCATGTTTTATTTGTACAAGCCACATTTTATCCTTTTGTGATGAATGGTAGAACTTTTCTGAAAATGGGTGCTTTTAAAATGTCATATTGTTTTAATTTCCATTTCTCTGATAATGAGTGATGTTGAGCATCTTTTCATGTGTTTGTTAGCCATCCATATGTCTTCTTTGGAGAAATATCTGCTTAGTTCTTTGGCCCATTTTTTGATTGGGTCATTTATTTTTCTGGAATTGAGCTGTAGAAGTTGCTTGTATATTTTTGAGATTAGTTGTTTGTCAGTTGCTTCATTTGCTATTATTTTCTCCCATTCTAAAGGGTGTCTTTCCACCTTGCTTACAGATTCCTTTGTTGTGCAGAAGCTTTTAAGTTTAATTAGGTCCCATTTGTTTATTTTTGCTTTTATTTCCAATATTCTGGGAGGTGGGTCATAGAGGATCCTGCTGTAATTTATGTCAGAGAGTGTTTTGCCTATGTTCTCAGGAGTGTTATAGTTTCTGGTCTTAAGTTTAGATCTTTAATCCATTTTGAGTTTATTTTTGTTTATAGTGTTAGAAAATGTTCTAGTTTCATTCTTTTACAAGTGGTTGACCACTTTTAACAGCACCATACGTTAAAGAAATTGTCTTTTCTCCATTGTATATTCTTGCCTCCTTTGTCAAAGATAAGGTATCCATAGGTGCTTGGATTTATCTTTGGGCTTTCTATTTTGTTCCATTGATCTATATTTCTGTCTTTGTGCCAGTACTATACTGTCTTGATGACTGTGACTTTGTAGTAGAGCCTGAAGTCAGGCAGGTTGATTCCTCCAGTTCCATTCTTCTTTCTCAAGATTGCTTTGGCTATTTGAGTTTTTTTGTATTTCCAAGGAAATTGTGAAATTATTTGTTCTAGCTCTGTGAAAAATACTGTTGGTAGCTTGATAGGGATTGCATTGAATTTGTAGATTGCTTTGGGTAGTATACTCATTTTCACTATATTGATTCTTCTGATCCAAGAATATGGTATATTTCTCCATCTATTAGTGTCCTCTTTGATTTCTTTCACCAGTGTTTTATAGTTTTCAATAGATAGGTCTTTAGTTTCTTTAGGTAGATATATTCCTAAGTATTTTATTCTTTTTGTTGCAATGGTGAATGGAATTGTTTCTTTAATTTCTTTTTCTGCTTTCTCATTATTACTGTATAGGAATGCAAGGGATTTCTGTGCGTTGATTTTCTATCCTGAAACTTTAATATATTCATTGATTAGGTCTAGTAATCTTCTGGTGGAGTCTTTAGGGTTTTCTATGTAGAGGATCATGTCATCTGCAAACAGTGAGAGTTTACTTCTTCTTTTCCAATTTGGATTCCTTTTATTTCTTTTTCTGCTCTGATTGCTGTGGCCAAAAATTCCAGAACTATGTTGAATAGTAGCGGTGAAAGTGGGCACCCTTGTCTTGTTCCTGACTTTAGGGGAAATGCTTTCAAATTTTTCACCATTGAGGATAATGTTTGCTGTGGGTTTGTCATATATAGCTTTTATTATGTTGAGGTATGTTCCTTCTATTCCTGCTTTCTGGAGAGTTTTTATCATAAATGGATGTTAAATTTTGTCAAAGGCTTCCTCTGCATCTATTGATATAATCATATGGCTTTTATTTTTCAATTTGTTAATGTGGTGAATTACATTGATTGGTTTATGGATATTGAAGAATCCTTGCATCCATGGGATAAAGCCCACTTGGTCATGGTGTATAGTGTTTTTAATATGTTGCTGGATTCTGATTGCTAGAATTTTGTTAAGGATTTTTGCAGCTATGTTCATCAGTGATACTGGCCTGTAGTTTTATTTTTTTGTAGTATCTTTGTCAGGTTTTGGTATTAGGGTGATGGTGGCCTCATAGAATGAGTTTGGAAGTTTACCTTCCTCTGCAATTTTCTGGAAGAGTTTGAATAGTATAGGTGTTAGCTCTTCTTAAAGTTTTTGGTAGAATTCAGCTGTGAAGCCGTCTCGACCTGGGCTTTTATTTGCTGGAAGATTTCTGATTACAGTTTCAATGTCCGTGCTTGTGATGGGTCTGTTAAGATTTTCTATTTTTTCCTGGTTCAGTTTTGAAAAGTTGTACTTTTCTAAGAATTTGTCCATTTCTTCCACATTGTCCATTTTATTGGCATATAATTGCTGATAGTAGTCTCTTATGATCCTTTGTATTTCTGTGTTGTCTGTTGTGATCTCTCCAGTTTCATTTCTAATTTTATTGACTTGATTTTTCTCCCTTTGTTTCTTGATGAGTCTGGCTAATGGTTTGTCAATTTTATTTATTCTTTCAAAGAACCAGCTTTTGGCTTTGTTGATTTTTGCTATGGTCTCTTTTATTTATTTTGCATTTATTTCTGCCCTAATTTTTAAGATTTATTTCCTTCTACTAACGCTGTGGTTCTCTATTTCTTCCTTTTCTAGTTGCTTTAGGTGTAGAGTTAGGTTATTTATTTGACTTTTTTCTTGTTTCTTGAAGTATGCCTGTATGGCTATGAGCTTTCCTTAGCACTGCTTTTATAGTGTCCCATAGGTTTTGGGTTGTTGTGTTTTCATTTTCATTAGTTTCTCTGCATAAAATGTTATGAAGAAATCAATTTCCATTTGCTAGACATTTCTTTCAAGATGCATCTCTTACAAGCATCAAGTGGATGTCCTTCGTTGTAAATGCCTCAGGACATGAAGGGATCAATAGATGCAGAGACAAAGAGGGACTTCTCTGGTGGCTCGGTGGTGAAGAATCCCCCTGCCGCTGTAGGAAATACAGGTTCAATCCCTGGTCCCTGAAGATCCCATATGCCACAGAGCATCTAAACCCATATGCCACAACTACTGGGTCCATGCTCTAGGGCCCACGACCCACAACTAAGTCTGTGTCATGCAACTACTGAAGCCCAAGTACCTACAGCCTGTGCTCCACAACAAAAGAAAATACCACAATGAGAGCCCCCTGCTTACTGCAACTAGAGAAAGCCTGTGTGCAGCAATGAAGACCCAGCACCACCACCACAACAAAAAACATTGAGCACACTAGCTAATCTACATTTGGAGTGTCAAACTACTGAGGCCAGGAAAAAAAAAAAAAAGAATAGAGAAGGTTAAAAAAAAAAAAAAAACTGAAAGAAAGAAGCAAGGGACAGACTTCCCCTTTTCCACTTCTGTTTGTGAAATTAGGAGCTTCAACCTCCATCAAGAGGAGAGAAGAGAAATGAACCGTAGGAAGGTGCAGAGGTTTTATAGTTTTTATGAGGTGGTCATTTCTGTCAAATATTGTATATGGACTTGTGAAGACTAGAATGCATGCCTGAGTGCTGAAACATCATGTACAGACCTTGGAGAAAATGGAGTTGAAACTTGTCTGCACACATGTTCACAATGGTTGGGTGGCCTGGCTACAATGTCTTGTTCTTGAGGTATAAGTGGAATGCAATGCAGGGGAGTACAAGAGTCTTTCATACTAAATATAACACTGCCACACCTTGAGGTGACCTTGAATTATTCCCACCTCTTGGTATTTATGCCTGTGTGTGATCCCCTTCCCTTCAAGTGGACAGAACCTGTGACTTCCTTCTAACCAACAGATTATGGCAAAAGTGATGGCTATCACACCCATGATTAGGTTATATTACATGACAAACTATGGTATTGTCACAACTATGTGACAATTATAATTATGTTTTATAAGATTCTGTTTCTTTGTCTCCTAGTTCTAGAGGCTGGAAGTATAAAATCAAGGTGGTTGCAGGGTTGGTTCCTTCTGAGGGCCATGAGGGCAGGATCTGTTCGAGTCTTCTCTCCTGGGCTTGTGCTTCCCTTGTGGCTCAGGCCGTAAAGCATCTGTGTACAATGCAGGAGACCTGGGTTCGATCCTCGGGTCAGGAAGATCTCCTGGAAAAGGAAATGGCAATCCATTCCAGTACTATTGCCTGGAAAATCCCATGGACAGAGGAGCCTGGTAGGCTACAGTCCATGGGGTCGCAAAAAGTCGGCCACGACTGAGTGAATTCAATTTCATTTTCACTTTCTCTCCTGGGCTTGTAGATGCCATCTTTTACCTGGGTCTCTTCACATCATCTTCCCCTATGTGTGTCTCTATGTCCAAATTTCCCCTTTTCATATTGATACCAGTCGTACTGGATTAGGGCCCGCATTAATGACCTCATTTTATCACCTACATAAAGATTCTACATGCAAATAAGTCTCACATTGTAAGCTACTTGGGTTTAGGACTCCAACATATATTTTTTTTGGAAACAATTCAACCTATAATATACAGTAATAAATTATTCTGTGACTTGCTGGATTCACTGTCAATGTACTTTTATTCAGCTGCTGTTACTTGGTACCAAAGTTTAATCTGTGATGGGAAATAAAATGAACATAAGCCATATCAACTTCCCCATCATAGTGACATTGGTACTAATTCTCAGTACAGAAATCTGCCCTCTCACAGAACAGTCTAGAAAGCATCTACATCCCCCCTTCACTTTCATGTAGTGAATTTATACATGTATATATGTATGTGTGCTTGTGCACTCAGTCACTCAGGTGTGTCTGATTCTTTGTGACCCCATGGACTGTAGCTCACCAGGCTCCTCAATCCATGGGATTCTCCAGGCAAGAATACTGGTGTGAGTTGCCATTTCCCCCTCCAGGGGATCTTCCTGACACAGGGATTGAATCTATATCTCCTGCATTGCAGGCAGACTCTTTACCACTGTTCCACCTAGGAAGCCCCATGAATATATGTACACATATATGTGTGTGTATATATATATATGTATAGATAGATAGATATAGATATAGATACAAATAGAGATATAGATAGATATATGTATATATGTATGTATCAGTTCAGTTCAGTCCTCAGTCATGCCCGACTCTTTGCGAACCCATGAATCGCAGCACACTAGGCCTCCCTGTCCATCACCAACCCCCAGAGTTCACTCAGACTCACATCCATTGAGACAGTGATGCCATCCAGCCATCTCATCCTCTGCCGTCCCCTTTTCCTCCTGCCCCCAATCCCTCCCAGTATCAGAGTCTTTTCCAATGAATCAACTCTTCACATGAGGTGGCCAAAGTACTGGACTTTCAGCTTTAGCATCATTTCTTCCAAAGAAATTCAAGGGATGATCTCCTTCAGAATGAACTGGTTGGCTCTCCTTGCAGGCCAAGGGACTCTCAAGAGTCTTCTCCAACACCACAGTTCAAAAGCATCAATTCTTTGGCGTTCAGCCTTCTTCACAGTCCAACTCTCACATCCATACATGACTACTGGAAAAACCATAGCCTTGACTAGACGGACCTTAGTAAAGTAATGTCTCTGCTTTTGAATATACTATCTAGTTGGTCATAACTTTTCTTCCAAGGAATAAGCATCTTTTAATTTCATGGCTGCAATCACCATCTGCAGTGATTTTGGAGCCCCCCAAAATAAAGTCTGATACTGTTTCCACTGTTTCCCCATCTATTTCCCATGAAGTGATGGGACCGGATGCCATGATTTTCGTTTTCTGAATGTTGAGCTTTAGGCCAACTTTTTCACTCTCCACTTTACCTTTCATCAGGAGTATGTATATAGCTAACTACAAACACCTATTTCTAATTTATTGACTGTGTCAAAGCGTTTGACTGTGTGGATCACAATAACCTATGGAAAATTCTGAAAGAGATGGGAATACCAGACCACCTGACCTGCCTCTTGAGAAACCTATATGCAGGTCAGGAAGCAACAGTTAGAACTGGACATGGAACAAAAGACTGGTTCCAAATAGGAAAAGGAGTACATCAATGCTGCATATTGTCACCCTGCTTATTTAACTTCTATGCAGAGTACATCATGAGAAATGCTGGGCTGGAAGAAGCACAAGCTGGAATCAAGATTGCCAGGAGGGAGGGAGAAGGAGAAGATGGCGGAGGAATGTGACGAGGAGACCACTTTCTCCCTCACAAATTCATCAATGGAACATTTCAACGCTAAGTAAACTTCACAAAACAACTTCTGAATGCTGGCAGAGGACATCAGGCACCCAGAAAAGCAGATCATTGTCTTCAAAAACAGTGCTGTATAGATGGAGAAGTCTTGAAGCTACTGTAAAAATAAAACTGAAAACCAGAAGCAGGAGACTTAAGTCCAAATCCTGAGAACATCAGAGAACTCCTGACTCCAGGGAACATTAATAGATAGGAGCTCATCAAACGCCTCCATACTACACTGAAACCAAGCACCACCCAAGGTTCAACAAGTTCCAGAGCAAGACATACCATGCAAATTCTCCAGCAACACAGGAACACACCCCTGAGCTTCAAAATACAGGCAGCTCAAGTTACTCCAAAACCATTGACATCTCATAACTCATTACTGGACACTTCATTGCACTCCAGAGAGAAGAAATCCAGATCGACCCACCAGAACTCCGACACAAGCTTCCCTAACCAAGAAACCTTGACAAGCCACTCATATAACCCCATCCACAGAGAGGAAACTCCATAACAAAAAGAACTCCACAAATTTCCAGAATATAGAAAGGCCACCCCAAAGGCAGTAATATAACCAAGATGAAGAGACAGAGGAATACCCTGCAGGTAAAGGAGCAGGAAAAATGCCCACCAATCCAAACAAAAGGAAGAGATAGGGAATCTACCTGATAAAGAATTCCAAATAATGATAGTGAAAATGATCCAAACTCTTGAAATCAAAATGGAATCACAGATAAATAGTCTGGAGACAAGGATTGAGAAGATGCAAGAAAGGTTTAACGAGGGCCTAGAAGAAATAAAAAAAAAGAGTCACTATATAATGAATAATGCAATAAATGAGATCAGAAACACTCTGGAGGCAACAAATAGTAAAATAACAGAGGTAGAAGACAGGATTAGTGAAATAGAAGATAGAATGGTAGAAATGAATGAATCAAAGAGGAGAAAAGAAAAACGAATTAAAAGAAATGAGGACAATCTCAGAGACCTCCAGGACAATATGAAATGCTCCAACATTCGAATTATAGGAGTCCCAGAAGAAGAAGACAAAAAGAAAGACCATGAAAAAATACTTGAGGAGATAATAATTGAAAACTTCCCTAAAATGGGGAAGGAAATAATCACCCAAGTCCAAGAAACCCAGAGAGTCCCAAACAGGATAAACCCAATGCAAAACACCTCAAGACACATATTAATCAAATTAACAAAGATCAAACATAAAGAACAAATATTAAAAGCAGCAAGGGAAAAACAACAAATAACACTCAATAGCTGATCTTTTAATAGAAACTCTTCAGGCCAGGAGGGAATGGCAAGACATACTTAAAGTGATGAAAGAAAATAACCTACAGTCCAGATTACTGTACCCAGCAAGGATCTCATTCAAATATGAAGGAAAAATCAAAAGCTTTAAAGACAAGCAAAAGCTGAGAGAATTCAGCACCACCAAACCAGCTCTCCAACAATTGCTAAAGGATATTCTCTAGACAGGAAACACAGAAAGGGTGTATAAACCCCAACCCAAAACAATAAAGTAAATAGCAATGGGATCATACTTATGAATAGTTACCTTAAACGTAAATGGGTTGAATGCCCCAACCAAAAGACAAAGACTGGCTGAATGGATACAAAAACAAGACCCCTGTATATATTGTCTACAAGAGACCCACCTCAAAACAAGGGACACATACAGACTGAAAGTAAAGGGCTGGAAAAAGATATTCCATGCAAACAGAGACCAACAGAAAGCAGGAGTAGCTATACTCATATGAGATAAAATAGACTTTAAATCAAAGGCTGTGAAAAGAGACAAAGAAGGCCAGTACATAATGATTAAAGGATTAATCCAAGAAGATATAGCAATTATAAATATATATGCACCCAACATAGGAGCACCACAATATGTAAGACAAATGCTAACAAGTATGAAAGGGGAAATTAACAATAACACAATAATAGTGGGAGACTTTAATACTCTACTCACACCTATGGATAGATCAACTAAACAGAAAATTAACAAAGAAACACAAACTTTAAATGATACAATAGACCACTTGAACCTAATTGATATCTATAGGACATTTCACCCTAAAACAATGGATTTCACCTTTTTCTCAAGTGCTCACAGAACCTTCTCCAGGATGGATCACATCCTGGGTGATAAATCTAGCCTTGATAAATTTAAAAAAAAAAAATTGAAATCACTCCAAGCATCATTTCTGACCATAATGCATTAAGATTAGATCTCAATTACAAGAGAAAAACTATTAAAAATTCCAACTTATGAAGGCTGAAAAACCCGCTTCTGAATAACCAACAAATCACAGAAGAAATCAAAAAAGAAATCAAAATATGCATAGAAACGAATGAAAATGAAAAAACAACCCCCCCAAACCTGTGGGACACTATAAAAGCAGTGCTAAGGGGAAAGTTCATAGCAATACAGGCATACCTCAAGAAACAAGAAAAAAGTCAAATAAATAACCTAACTCTACACCTAAAGCAACTAGAAAAGGAAGCAATGGAGAACCCCAGGGTTAGTAGAAGGAAAGAAATCTTAAAATTTAGCGCAGAAATAAATGCAAAAGAAACAAAAGAGACCATAGCAAAAATCAACAAAGCCAAAAGCTGGTTCTTTGAAAGGATAAATAAAATTGACAAACCATTACCAGACAAATCAAGAAAGAAACAGAGAAAAATCAAATCAAAAAAATTAGTAATGAAAATGGAGAGTCACAACAGACAACACAGAAATACAAAGGATCATAAGAGACTACTATCAGCAATTATATGCCAATAATGTGGACAACGTGGAAGAAATGGACAAATTCTTAGAAAAGTACAACTTTTCAAAACTGAACCAGGAAGAAATAGAAAATCTTAACAGACCCATCACAAGCACAGAAATTGAAACTGTAATCAGAAATCTTCCAGCAAATAAAAGCCCAGGTCCAGACAACTTCACAGCTGAATTCTACCAAAAATTTAGAGAAGAGCTAACACCTATCCTATTCAAACTCTTCTAGAAAATTGCAGAGGAAGGTAAACTTCCAAACTCATTCTATGAGGCCACCATCACCCTAAAACCAAAACCTGACAAAGATGCCACAAGGAAAGAAAACTACAGGCCAATATCACTGATGAACATAGATGCAAAAATCCTTAACAAAATTCTAGCAATCAGAATCCAGCTACATATTAAAAACACTATACACCATGACCAAGTGGGCTTTATCCCAGGGATGCAAGAATTCTTCAATATCCACAAACCAATCAATGTAATTCACCACATTAACAAATTGAAAAATAAAAGCCATATGATTATCTCAATAGATGCAGAGGAAGCCTTTGACAAAATTTAACATCCATTTATGATAAAAATTCTCCAGAAAGCAGGAATAGAAGGAACATACCTCAACATAATAAAAGCTATATATGACAAACCCACAGCAAACATTATCCTCAATGGTGAAAAATTGAAAGCATTTCCCCTAAAGTCAGGAACAAGACAAGGGTGCCCGCTTTCACCGCTACTATTCAACATAGTTCTGGAAGTTTTGGCCACAGCAATCAGAGCAGAAAAAGAAATAAAAGGAATCCAAAATGGAAAAGAAGAAGAGAAACTCTCAGTGTTTGTAGATTACATGATCCTCTACATAGAAAACCCTAAAGACACTACCAGAAGATTACTAGAGCTAATCAATGAATATATTAAAGTTTCAGAATATAAAATCAGCACACAGAAATCCCTTGCATTCCTATACAGTAAAAATGAGAAAGCAGAAAAAGAAACTAAGGAAACAATTCCATTCACCATTGCAACAAAAAGGATAAAACACTTAGGAATATATCTACCTAAAGAAACTAAATACCTATATATTGAAAACTATAAAACACTGATGAAAGAAATCAAAGAGAACACTAATAGATGGAGAAATATACCATGTTCATGGATCGGAAGAATCAATATAATGAAAATGAGTATACTACCCAAAGCAATCTGCAGATTCAATGCAATCCCTATCAAGCTACCAGCAGTATTTTTCACAGAGCTAGAACAAATAATTTCACAATTTCTATGGAAATACAAAAAACCTCAAATAGCCAAAGCAATCTTGAGAAAGAAGAATGGAAATGGAGGAATCTACTTGCCTGACTTCAGGCTCTACTACAAAGCCACAGTCATCAAGACAGTATAGTACTGGCACAAAGACAGAAATATAGATCAATGGAACAAAATAGAAAGTTCAGAGATAAATCCACACACCTATGGACACCTTATGTTCAACAAAGGAGGCAAGAATATACAATGGGTTAAACACAATCTCTTTAACAAGTGGTGCTGGGAAAACTGGTCAACTACTTGTAAAAGAATGAAACTAGATCACATTCTAACACCACACACAAAAATAAACTCAAAATGGATTAAAGATCTAAATGTAAGACCAGACACTATAAAACTCCTAGAGGAGAACATAGGCAAAACACTCTCTGACATAAATCACAGCAGGGTCCTCTATGACCCTCCTCTCAGAATTTTGAAAATAAAAGCAAAAATAAAGAAATGGGATGTAATTAAAATTAAAAGTTTCTGCACAACAAAGGAAACTATAAGCAAGGTGAAAAGACAGCCTTCAGAATGGGAGAAAATAATAGCAAATGAAGCAACTGACGAACATCTAATCTCAAAAATAAACAAGCAACTCCTGCAGCTCAATTCCAGAAAACTAAAGGACCCAATCAAAAAATGGGCCAAAGAACAGTGTGGAGATTCCTTAAAAAACTACAAATAGAACTGCCTTATGACCCAGCAATCCCACTGCTGGGCATACACACTGAGGAAACCAGAATTGAAAGAGACACGTGTACCCCAATGTTCATCGCAGCACTGTTTATAATAGCCAGGACATGGAAGCAACCTAGATATCCATCAGCAGACGAATGGATAAGAAAGCTGTGGTACATATACACTATGGAAAATTACTCAGCCATTAAAAATAATACATTTGAATCAGTTCTAATGAGGTGAATGAAACTGGAGCTTATTATACAGAGTGAAGTAAGCCAGAAAGAAAAATACCAATACAGTATACTAACACATATATAAGGAATTTAGAAATATAGTAATTATAACCCTTTATGTGAGACAGCAAAAGAGACACAGATGTAACGAACAGCCTTTTGGACTCTGAGAGAAAGGGAGAGGGTGGGATGATTTGGGAGAATGGCATTGAAACATGTATACTATCATGTAAGAAACAAATCACTAGTCTAGGTTCAATACAGGATACAGGATGCTTGGGGCTGGTGCACTGGGATGACTCAGAGAGATGATATGGGGATGGTGGTGGGAGGGGGGTTCAGGGTTGGGAACTCATGTACACCTGTGGTGGATTCATGTCAATGTATGGCAAAACCAATACAGTATTGTAAAGTAAAAAAATAAAATTAAAAAAAAAGGTTGCCAGGAGAGATATCAATAACCTCGGATGTGCAGATGACACCGCCTTTATGGCAGAAAGTGAAGAAGAACTAAAGAGCCTATTAATGAACGTGAAAGAGGAGAGTGAAATTGTTGGCTTAACCTCAACATTCAGCAAACTAAGATCATGGCATCCAGTCCCATGACTTCATGGGAAATAGATGGGGAAACAGTGGAAACAGTGGAAACAGTGGCTGAGTTTATTTTTCAGGGGTCCAAAATCACTGCAGATGGTGATTGCAGCCATGACATTAAAAGACCCTTACTCTTTGGAAGGAAAGTTATGACCAACCTAGATAGAATATTCAAAAGCAGAGACATTACTTTGCCAACAAAGGTCTGTCTAGTGAAGGCTATGGTTTTCTAGTGGTCATGTATGGATGTGAGAGTTGGACTATAAGAAAGTTGAGCACAGAATAATTGATGCTTTTGAACTGTGGTGTTGGAGAAGACTCTTGAGAGTCCCTTGGACTGCAAGGAGATCCAACCAGTCCATCCTAAAGGAAATCAGTCCTGGGTGTTCATTGGAAAAACTGATGTTGAAGCTGAAACTCCAATACTTTGGCCACCTGATGCGAAGAGCTGACTCATTGGAAAAGACCCTGATTCTGGGAAAGATTGAGGGCAGGAGGAAAAGGGGACGACAGAGGATGAGATTATTGGATGGCATCACCGATTCAATGGACATGGGTGGACTCCGTGAGTTGGTGATAGACAGAGAGCCCTGGCATGCTGTGGTTCATGGGATCGCAAAGAGTTGGACAAGACTGTGCAACTGAACTGAACTGATAGGTATCGACGTGTCAAACGATGTTTATTGAGTGCTCTAAGGTACTAAGGTGCTTAGTCACTCAGTTGTGTCCAACTCTTTGTGACCCCACGAATTATAGCCCACCAGGCTCCTCTGTCCATAGAGTTCTCCAGGCATGAATACTTTAGTAAGTTGCCATTCCCTTCTTCAGGGGATCTACTGACCCAGGGATCAAACCTGCATCTCCTGCATTGGCAGGCGGGTTCTTTACCATCTGAACCACCAAGGAAGCATGCTAACTACATTCTATTAAATAAGTTGTCTGAGATCACACAGCTAATAAATGAAAGAAGTATATTAAAAAAAAAAAAGAACCAAATCCAGGTACTGTGATCAACAGTCTATCTACAGTCTTAACAATTATACTCTAGTGTACTTCATGACACAAATGGGAGGGTAGTCATCCTCTGGATGTACTGTGCCACCATACTGGGACTGCAGGCTTTGCTGTAAGACAATATTTATTCAGTACTGAGACCTCTCTGAGGATTGTTAAATGTTTTATTTCCAGGCTAATGATACTCTAAAAGCATTAATAAAAGCACATTCTATAATATTTGGGTTATTATATTTGAAAGAGTTACATCCATATATCAGCGTCCCCATGACTATCTCAAGTGGCATCCTTTAGATACTATTATATTTTTTCTTGAACTATGTTCTATAGACTTTGAGCATTTATATTTTCTTGAGATAACTTGCCAAGTTTATCTTGCCAAGGACTATCATAAACAAGTCTGAAAAATAAGTCATTGCATACCAGACTTAACTTTAGAGTATACTTGAAAGTCTACCAAAGGCTTGGGATACAGGATAGGTCCTTTGGTTGGAAGTAAGAACTATAGACCTACAGTCACCACCTCCAGTAATCTGGGGTGCCAAAGTGAAGAAACAAGTAAGTGAGATTTGCGCACACACACACACATGCACACTTGTATGAAAGGATATTTTGGTTACAAGGTGGAAGAAATGTGACTGGGGAAGAATTGGGGGAGGGGGGATGTTTCTGAGGGACAAAGCCAACAACAGGAAACAATACAAGAATCCAGTGAGCTTGCCTGGAACCCTGGATCTGGGAGGATGATTTAATTGTAAATTCCAGACTTGCTTTACTCAAAGCATGGTCCCTGGAGCAGCAGCATCACATGAGAGTTTATCAGAAATGCAGAGTCTCAGGCTCTATCCCAGACCAACCAAATCAGCATCTGCATTTTAGCATGATTATTACCTCATTCCTGTGCATACTGGATTTGAGAAACATAGATCTAGCATAGTAGTTCTCAGACTCTAGAACATAGAGGGCTCATTGCAAACAGATTTTGGAGGTCTAACTCCAGTGCTTCTAATTTAATGGATACCAGACCACTTGAATTGCCTCTTGATAAAACTCTATGCAGGTCAGGAAGCAACAGTTAAAACTGGACATGGAATAACAGACTGGTTCCAAATAGGAAAAGGAGTATGTCAAGGCTGTATATTGTCACCCTGCTTATTTAACTTATATGCAGAGTACATCATAAGAAACGCTGGGCTGGAAGAAGCACAAGCTGGTATTAAGATTGCCAGGAAAAATATCAATAACCTCAGATGTGCAGATGACACCACTCATAGAAGACAGTGAAGAAGAACTAAAGAACCTCTTGATGAAAGTGAAAGAGGATAGTGAAAAAGTTGGTTTAAATCTCAATATTCAGAAAATGAAGATCATGGCATCTGGTCCTATCACTTCATGGGAAATAGATGGGGAAACAGTGGAAACAGTGTCAGACTTTATTTTTTGGGGGCTCCAAAATCACTGCAGATGGTTATTGCAGTCATGAAATTAAAAGACACTTGCTCCTTGGAAGGAAAGTTATGACCAACTTAGATAGCATATTCAAAAGCAGAAACATTACTTTGCCAACAAAGGTCCGTCTAGTCAAGGCTATGGTTTTTCCAGTCGTCATGTATGGATGTGAGAGTTGGACTGTGAAGAAAACTGACTGCTGAAGAATTGATGCTTTTGAACTGTGGTGTTGGAGAAGACTTTCAAAAGTCCCTTGGACTGCAAGGAGTTCCAACCAGTCCATCCTAAAGGAGAGCAGTCTTGGGTGTTCACTGGAAGTACTGATGCTAAAGCTGAAACTCCACTACTTTGGCCACCTCATGCGAAAAGTTGACTCACACGAAAAGACTCTGATGCTGGGAGGGATTGGGGGCAGGAGGAAAAGTGAATGGCAGAGGATGAGATGGTTGGATGGCATCACCGACTCGAAGCACATGAGGTTGAGTGAACACTGGGAGTTGGTGGTGTACAGGGAGGCCTGGCGTGCTGCGATTCATGGGGTCGCAAAGAGTCGGACATGACTGAGTGACTGAACTGAACTGAACTGAACTGAGGTGAAGTATTTCTAGTAAGCTTGCAAAGAATACTGTTACTTATGCCACTGTTTGTGAACTATACTTTGAGAACCACTGCCCTAGGATATGAGAGCAGTGGAAAGCAAGGTAGAAGGTATAGATATACCTCCTGCTTTATTCAGGATCCAAAGAGAAGATGAAGTAGGTCTGACCCTATAGTTGGAAATTATCAGTTGGTTCAGCCTTGAAGAGTTAGTGATGTTTGAATATTAAGAAGATAATTTATTCTTATACATAATTAGACCCTTGTACATTAGTTTGGCAATTCCTAGACATCCTGCATTAGTTAGGAGTTCTCCAGAGAAACAGACCCAATAGGCTGTGTAGCTATATCTATATCTGTGTACCTAGCTCTATGCCTATATGTATCTAAAGAAAGAGAGAATGATTGCTTCATTATCAGGAATTGGCCCACATGATTATGGACACTGAGAAGTCTCAAGACTCGCAGTCAGCAAGCTGGAAATCCACCCAAGACAGCTGCTGTGTCAGTCAGTCAATTCAGTCATTCAGTCATGTCTGACTCTTTGCAACTCCATGGACTGTAGCATGCCAGGCTTCCATGTCCATCACCAACTCCTGGAGCTTCCTCAAACTCATGTCCATTGTGAGTCAGTGATGCCATCCAGCCATCTGTTGCACAGTTCCAGTCTAAGTCCAAAGGCCTGAGAGCAAAGAGAACTGTAAATTACAGTAAAAAAAAGTCAGCAGATTAAAGACCCAAGAAGAGTCAATGTTTCAGTCTGAGCCAGAAGACTGGAAAAATCCCACGTGCAAGCTGATGCAGTCAGGAAGGAGTCTCCTTTACTCAGTCTTTTTCTATTAAGGTCTTCAGGTAATTGAATGAGGCCCAACTACACCACGGAGGGCAAGCTGCTTTACTCAATTTATCAAATCAAATGTTTAACTCATTGAGAAGCATCCCCAGAGACACACCCGGAATAATATTTGGCAAATGCCTGGGCACCTTGTGGCCCACTCAAATTGAGGTACAAAATTAACCATCACACACCCATAGTTTTGGTTGCCAATGTGAATTTTTAAATCATTCTGACCTTGCTTAATTGGTTGTGTGGCTATTGAGAGAGTCATTTCCTAGGCATGTTGATAAGAAGTCTAGGGGTCCCCAAGGAGAGAGGGGTCTGGAATTCTCAAGGAGGGAGAAAGGACAAACTTTTTTTTTTCCTTCTCTACTTAGGATTATATAACAACAATGTATTATGCCTGAGGACAGTCTCTGGATTAAACCTTCTGGCTAATTCTGTAAATTATGGGAGTAGACCTGCTCTTTACAAGGATTATATAACAACAATGTATTATGTATTCTGCCTGAGGACAGTCTCTGGATTAAACCTTCTGGCTAATTCTGTTATCTTAAAATGTAAATTATGGGAGTAGGTCTGGTGAGGTCTTTACAACATCCAGACATTCTTTGGATTTACTGGAGAGTATATAACTTCATTGCTAACACTAACAAGTGGGTACTCTTTCTACCCCCTTCTGATGCCTATGTCAGAAGCTTTCTCTATCTCCTTTATACTTTAGTAAAACTTTATTACACAAAAGCTCTGAGTGATCAAGCCTCGTCTCTGGCCCTGGATTGAATTCTTCTCCTCCGGGGGCCAAGAATCCTGGCGTCGTGATTCAACAACAACCTTTCACTATTTAGCAACATTTCTGGTGTCTTAAACTTATGTGTACAAATTGTCAATGAAATATTCTTCTTAAAACTTGTTTTTTAGGTATTTTTCTATGCAGACAATCATATCATCTATAGATAACTTCCTCTCTTTCTAATCAATAAATACCTTATTGCTGTTTATTATCTGAGAATGTAGGACTAGTTAGAAGTGTTGAATCTGTAGCCAACCTCCTGGTTTCAGTCTTAGCTGTGGAAGTTATGGTATAGTCTTAAGTAAGTTATTTCATGTCTCTGTATCTCAGTGTTGCCATGGTAGTTATACCTGGCATGTATCTTCATACTAATTATGCCTTGAAGAATTGTTACTAAATAAACTAAAGAACTAAATTAAACAAAATTGGTGGAAAGTAAGATTACTTATGAGATTTTTGTGTCTGTTTCTGGAACAGGGTACTTCCTTTCTTTTAAACTCACCTGTATATTAGACACATTTTCGTTAAACCCTATCCAGGATTTCTGTGTTTGCAGGAAGATGGGGAATATCAGCATCAGCTTTCCAGATTTTGGGAAGGAACCTAGGACAGTTTTCTGAAAATTGTAGTCTAAGTTTGATCTATATCAAGTCACAAGGGACGCTTGTTAAAAAGGCTGACTACAGGGCATTCTAGAGCAGACTGACTAGAATAAAACTTAGGAGCATGGTGCCTAGAAATCTGCATTTAAAATTAACACATGATACCTGTGGACATTAAAGTCTAGTAGTCACCTTATTTGATTAGAATTTGTATGTTTTTATTTTTATTTGTTAAAGTATAGTTGAATTACAATGTTGTATTGTTTACCTCTGACTCAGTTATATATATATATATTCATATACATATATATGTATGCATATAAATTATATGTGTATATAAATATATATTTATATACATTTACATATATATTCATTTTATATTCATATACATATATATTATATGTATACATATATATTCATTTTTATATTATTTTCCATTTTTATATATTTTCCTGGGATACTTTATCCCAGGATATTGAATATAGTTCCCAGTGGTATAGTATTGGAACTTATTGTTCATCTGTTCTCTATGTAATAGTTTGCATCTGCTAACACCAGTCTCCCAATATACCTTTTTAATAGTCACCTAGAACACCAACTTAATGCTCCATAACAGAAAAGACAACCAAAACCCTATTGAAGAGAAGAATACCAGTAATATAGATTCCCTTACTTAATTCTTCATATAAATAAATTCTCAGTCTCACAAAGGTAAGGAGAAATCCTACAAACGCTAGAATAGTTGTGCTTCCCCCCTAAATTTCAGAGGATTGTTGACTGTCTGATTGTTCACCTTAATAATGAGTTCCTAAGTGTTGGAGTGCTTGTTGTGTGTACTTGCTAGCAGAGCAAATTGAAGCAGAACAGAGAGAAATTGGACTATAAATCTGGTTTGGTTTAGGTGAAAGAAAAAAGGGAATTTTTCACTTTCAGCTTACTGAAGGCTGTAGTGACACTACATTCCATCTGTTTGAAAAACCTTCTTACACCAATTAAATGTGGCATATTTTAATTTAGCTTCTAATAAGTTTAGACTGTAATTCAAAGATTTTTATTTTTTTTCAGGAGACCTTCTCTACCACATTACAGTTTAGTACCTAACCCAGTGAGTTCAGTGGTTGTCAAGGGACTATTCAATTCATGTTTGAACCATCAATGCCATACCTTCAATGGACAGAGTTAAGGTTAAGAGGTGTAATCAGGCAGCTGGAAAATGTCCTTCAGAATGTAAGAGGATGAAAACAGGGTTGACTGTAGAGGCGCATCACTAATGAGTTTTTTTTTTTTTTTCTCAGTTGCCAAATTAAAGCAAAAGTATGCTTATTCAAGCTAGCTAATTTTGAACTCTGGCAAAGAACCTCAACATTTTGTTACTCATGATTCTTTGAGGAACTGGTGTCTTTACCAAAGAAGGGAAGATTCCTCCTGCACAGATAACAGCTGACAATGGTGATGTGACCAAGAAAAGGAGGTCAAGTAACATCTCCAAGGGGATTGGGGGACATACAGGAGCCAATGATACTACTCACAGAAGGAAGAAGCCACCTTTCAAAAAATTTTGCCCCATCTTCATCTCAGTAAGAGACGTCTTATAGAAACTCCCAACCTTCCCAAGTATTCTGAACTGATCACATGACATGCCTTTCCACTTACTAAGTACTAGGAACTAACAAAATTCACTAACACAAACACACATACATATATACACACACATACACATACACATTCCTAAATGTTTACTGGGAGTCTAGGTGAATGAAATAACACTATCCTAAATGTAGCATCCCTCTGCAGGACCAGTCCTGAGGATTACTTGATGTCTGCTTTTAGACTACAAAGCTTTTCACGGAAAATTAGCCAGATATGTCAGAACAGAAACCCGCCTTGCAAAAGTTTAATCTATTTTAAGGAAAAGGGCAGAGTTGGAAGAAATGTTATAGTTAGGGAAAACAGTGGTTATATTAAGTAGTGGTAAAGTTAAGAAGGATTAGCATGTAAATATGGAATTGACATGAGGTATGTGGGTTCTTTCAATCTTGCTTTAGATCACAACCTGTTAGGTCAGTAGTATTTATTAATGAGCATTTTAATAAAGAAGTATTTGGATATTTTTTATAAAATATAAAGAATAATTAACTTTAAAATATGCCAAATATATATAAGATATTTTACCTATTCATTAAATATCTAGGGAAAAAGAAGTGCAAAAATGATAAAATTTTCTGCTTAGCAACATATTTGTATTAATAATCACTGCCTAAATTCCCAGATTTTCATCCCAGTGCCTCCACTATATTGTGTTTTTGGCTCTCTCATTCAATTTATTTTTGCCTGTGAAGAGACTAGTTGTTTAGAGTTTGAAGCCAATACTAAGGCACTCTCATCTATTATAGAATACAACCTAAATATAGTCTATTTATAAACAAAAGAAATGGAAAGGATACAAATTGGAAAGGAACAAGTTAAACTGTCTTTAATGGAAGATGACATGGTCTTATATATACAACATCCCCAAGATTCTAAAAATAAATAGACAATAAAGTTGTAGGACACAAAAAAATATAAAAATTATTTTTGTTTCTATACACTAAAAACAAACTATCTGAACAAGAAATTAAGAAAACCATTATATTTACAATAGCATAAAAATAATGAGTTACATAAGAAATTTAACTGAGATGAAAAATGTGTACAATGAAACTAGACATCACTGATGAAAGAAAATAAAGAAGACACAAATAAGTGGAAAGATTCTTGTGTTCATGGATTGGAAGAATATTATTAAAATGTCAATAGTATCCAAAGTCATCTACCAATCTAATGTAATCTTTCTCAAAATTCAAATGGTGTATTTCACCGAAATGATAACGCAGTCATAAAATTTACATGGGGCCACAAAAGACCCCAAGTAGCCAAAGCAGTTTTGGAAAGGAAGAACAAAGCAGGAGACCTCATACTTCCTGATTTATAACTATATTACAAAAGTATAGTAATCAAAACAGTATGGCACATGCATAAAAACAGACAAACCAATAGAAGAGAATAGAAAGATGGAAAATAACACACATATATGAAGTCAACTAATTTATGACAAAGGTGTCAAGAATACACAATGGAGAAACAATAATCTTCTCAATAGATAGGGTTGAGAAAACTGCATATTCACATGCCAAAGAATGAAACTGAACCCTTATCTTACAACATCCATAGAAATCAATTATAAATGGATATAAGACCTGAAACTGTAATATTTCTAAAGAAAACGGGGGAATGTTCCTTGACATTGATCTTAGCAATATATATATATATATATAACATCAAAATCACAGGCAACAAAAGCAAAAATAAACAAGTTGGGATACATTAAGCTAAAAATATTCTGCACAGCAAGAAACATTTAACAAAATGAAAAGGCAACAAATGGAATGGGAGAATATATTTGCAAAAATTTATCTGATAAGGGTTAAGTATTCAAAATATATTAGAAATTCATACAGTTCAATAGCAAACATTATATACTATATTTAAAAATGGGCAGAGAGATGGAGGAGATTAAGATGGTGTGAAAATGCTGTGAAAATGCTGGATTCACCTCCCCTCATGAACACATAAAAAATACATCTAAATGGGGAGGAGTCTTCAGTGAAAACAAACTGGAGTCTAGAAGAAAGATATACTTATACAATCACGCCTGTAAAGGAAAGTCAACATGGAGTTGGATAGGAACCACTTAAATAAGCTAGTATGAATATTAAAAGAAAAAAATTATAAAATCAAATATACAAAAAGCAGTGAAGGGATAAACATGAAGATGTAAAATATGACAGTGAAAACAAAAAATGTGGAAGAGGGGAGTAAAAAATGTAGCTCTTTTAAAAGTGTTTAAAATTAAATGACTACCAAATGTGTTTGAAATTAAATGACTACCAGTTTAAAACAAGTAAATATAGTTATATGTCAACATATACAAATACCATGGTAACCACAAACCAAACCCTATAATATAAAAAACTAAGCATAGAAAGGAACATAAGCATATCACTAAAGAAAATCATCAAATCACAAAGGAAGAAATCAAAAGGAAAATAAAAAGACAGAGCAAAACTATACAAACAACCGGATAACAAGTAACAAACTGGCAATAAGTACACACCTATAAATAATCACTTTAACTGTCAATGGACTAAATGCTCCAATCAGAAGACACAGGGTGGCTGATTGAATTAAAAACAAGACCTATCTATACACTGCTTACAAAGGCTCACTTCAGTGCAAAATTCAGACTGAAAGTGAAAGTACAGTAAAAGACACTTCTTGCAAATGAAGAAAACTGGCTTTCCCTAGTGGCTCAGTAAAGATTCTGCCTGCAGTGCAGGACACCCAGGTTTGATTCCTGAGCTAGAAAGATCCCCTGGAGAGGGAATGGCTATCCCCTCCAGTATTCTTGCCTGGAGAATTCCACTGACAAAGGAGACTGGTGGGTTACAGTCCATAGCATCACAAAGAGTCAGATACAACTTACACAAGTTAGCAATACACATATAAGACAAAACAGACTTTAAAATAGTTTATAACAAAAGACAAAAAAAGCACTATATAATGATAAAAGGTCAATAAAAGAAGATATAACATTTATTAACTTATATGTACCTTATAAAGAAGCATGCAAATATATAAAGCAAATATTACCAGATATAAAGGGAGAAATTGACCATACTACAAAAACATTAGGGAAGGGGACTTTAACACCCCACTTACATCAATGGACTGAAAATTCAGAAGTGGGCACAGGGCTGGAAAGGGTCAGGTTTCATTCAAATCCCAAAGAAAGGCAATGCCAAAGAGTGCTTGAACTACTGCACAATTGCACTCATCTCATACACTATCAAAAAAATGCTCATAATTCTCCAACCAGTCTTCAACAGTACATGAACCGTGAACTTCCAAATGTTCAGCTGGATTTAGAAAAGGCAGAGGAACCAGAGATCAAATTGCCAACATTCGTTGGATCATCGAAAAAGCAAGAGAGTTCCAGAAGAGCATCTATTTCTGCTTAATTGACTACACCAAAGCCTTTGACTGTGTGGATCACAATAAACTGTGGAAAATTCTGAAAGAGATGGGAATACCAGACCACCTGACTGGCCTCTTGAGAAATCTGTATGCAGGTCAGGAAGCAACAGTTAGAACTGGACATGGAACAACAGACTGGTTCCAAATAGGAAAAGGAGTATGTCAAGGCTGTATATTGTCACCCTGCTTATTTAACTTAATGCAGAGTACATCATGAGAAATGCAGGACTGTATGAAGCACAAGCTATAATCAAGAATTCCAGGAGAAATATCAATAACCTCAGATATGCAGATGACACCACTCTTATGGCAGAAAGAGAAGAAAAGTTAAAGAGTCCCTTGAAAGTGAAGAGTGAAAAAGTTGGCTTAAAGCTCAACATTCAGAAAAAAAAAAAAAATCATGTCTTCTGGTCCCATCAATTCATGGCAAACAGATGGAGAAACAGTGGAAACAGTGTCAAACTTTTTATTTTGGGGCTCCAAAACCACTGAAGATGGTGACTGCCGCCATGAAATTAAAAGGCTCTTATCCCTTGGAAGAAAAAGTAGGAAGTCAAGAAACACCTGGAGTAACAGGCAAATTTGGCCTTGGAATGCGGAATGAAGCAGGGCAAAGACCAATAGAGTTTTGCCAAGAAAATGCACTGGTCAAAGCAAACACCCTCTTCCAACAACACAAGAGAAGACTCTACACATGGACATCACCAGGTGGTCAACACTGAAATCAGATTGATTTTATTCTTTGCAGCCAAAGATGGAGAAGCTCTATACAGTCAACAAAAAGAAGACCAGGAGCTGACTGTGGCTCAGATCATGAACTCCTTATTACCAAATTCAGACTCAAATTGAAGAAAGTAGGGAAAACCGCTAGACCATTCAAGTATGACCTAAATCAAATCCCTTATGATTATACAGTGGAAGTGAGAAATAGATTTAAGGGCTTAGATCTGATAGACAGAGCACCTGATGAACTATGGAATGAGGTTCGTGACATTGTACAGGAGACAGGGATCAAGACCATCCCCATGGCAAAGAAATGCAAAAAAGCAAAATTGCTGTCTGCAGAGGCCTTAAAAATAGTTGTAAAAAGAAGAGAGGCGAGAAACAAAAGAGAAAAGGAAAGATATAAACATCTGAATGTAGAGTTCCAAACAATAGCAAGAAGAGATAGGAAAGACTTCCTAAGCGATCAATGCAAAGAAATAGAGGAAAAGAACAGAATGGGAAAGACTAGAGATCTCTTCAAGAAAATTAAAGATACCAAGGGAACATTTCATGCAAATATGGGCTCAATAAAGGACAGAAATGGTCTGGACCTAACAGAAGGAGAAGATATTAAGAAGAGGTGGCAAGAATACACAGAAGAACTGTACAAAAAAGATCTTCATGACCCACATAATCACGATGGTGGGATCACTTATCTAGAGCCAGACATCCTGGAATATGAAGTCAAGTGGGCCTTAGAAAGCATCACTACAAACAAAGCTAGTGGAGGTGATGGAATTCCAGTGGAGCTATTTCAAATCCTGAAAGATGATGCTGTGAAAGTGCTGCGCTCAATATGCCAGCACATTAGGAAAACTCATCAGTGGCCACAGGACTGGAAAAGTCAGTTTTCATTTCAATCCCAAAGAAAGGCAATGCCAAAGCATGCTCAAACTACTGCACAATTGCACTCATCTCACATGCTAGTAAAGTAATGGTCAAA
Source organism: Budorcas taxicolor (assembly GCF_023091745.1). Classification (NCBI taxonomy): domain Eukaryota; kingdom Metazoa; phylum Chordata; class Mammalia; order Artiodactyla; family Bovidae; genus Budorcas; species Budorcas taxicolor. The sequence goes on from NC_068935.1 coordinate 52,816,759, forward strand.
ATTCTCCAAGCCAGGCTTCAGCAATACGTGAACCGTGAACTTCCTGATGTTCAAGCTGGTTTTAGAAAAGGCTGAGGAACCAGAGATCAAATTGCCAACATCTGCTGGATCATGGAAAAAGCAAGAGAGTTCCAGAAAAACATCTATTTCTGCTTTATTAACTTTGCTAAACCCTTTGACTGTGTGGGTCACAATAAACTGTTAAAAATTCTGCAAGAGATGGAAATACCAGACCACCTGACCTGCCTCTTGAGAAATCTGTATGCAGGTCAGGAAGCAACAGTTAAAACTGGACATGGAACAATAGACTGATTTCAAATAGGAAAAGGAGTACGTCAAGCTGTATATTTTCACCCTGCTTATTTAACTTATATGCAGAGTACATCATGAGAAACGCTGGCCTGGAAGAAACACAAGCTGGAATCAAGATTGCCGGGAGAAATATCAATAACCTCAGATATGCAGATGACACCACCCTTATGGTAGAAAGTGAAGAGGAACTAAAAAGCCTCTTGTTGAAAGTGAAAGAGGAGAGTGAAGAAGTTGGCTTAAAGCTCAACATTCAGAAAACGAAGATCATGGCATTCAGTCCTGTCAGTTCATGGGAAATAGATGGGGAAACAGTGGAAACAGTGTCAGACTTTATTTTTTTGGGGCTCCCAAATCACTGCAGATGGTGATTACAGGCATGAAATTAAAAGACACTTACTCCTTGGAAGGAAAGTTATGACCAACCTATATAGTATATTTAAAAGCAGAGACATTATTTTGCCGACTAAGGTCCGTCTAGTCAAGGCTATGGTTTTTTTCTGTGGTCATGTATGGATGTGATAGTTGGACTGTGAAGAAGGCTGAGCGCTGAAGAATTGATGCTTTTGAACTGTGGTGTTGGAGAAGACTCTTGAGAATCCCTTGGCCTGCAAGGAAATCCAACCAGTCCATCCTAAAGAAATCAGTCCTGAATATTCATTGGAACGACTGATGATGAAGCTGAAACTCCAATACATTGGCCACCTGATGCAAAGATATGACTCATTTGAAAAGACCCTGATGTTGGGAAAGTTTGAGGGTGTGAGGAGAAGGGGATGACAGAGGATGAGATGGTTGGATGGCATCACTGACTCAATGGACATGAATTTGAGTAATCTCCGGGAGTTGGTGACTGACAGGGAAGCTTGGTGTGTTGCATTCCATGGGGGTTGCAAATAGTCAGACATGACTGAGTGACTGAACTGAACTGAACTACATCAATGGACAGATCATCCAAACAGAAAGGCAATAAGGAAATAATGCACTTTAGTGACACATTAAATCAATCAGACTTAATACATTCCTACAACTCATTCCATCCCAAAATAGCATAATACATATCCTTTTCAAGTGAACATGGAATATTGTCCAGAATAGATCAGTGCTAGAACAGAAAACAAATTTAACAAATTAATCAGGATAGAAACCGTATCAAGCATTTTTTTCCAACCACAATAGTATAAAATTAGGAATCAAATACAGGAAGAAAAGTGGGGAGAACACAAACATGTGAAGACTAAGCAACATGCTACCGAAAACCAATTGATCAAGGAAGAAATCAAAGAGGAAATAAGAAAATACCTCAACACAATTTAAAATTAAAACTTACCTTTATACAATATCTATTTGTGTTATTCACTCAGTCATGTCTGACTCTTTGCGACCCCATGGACTGTAGCCCACCAGGCTCCTTTGTCCAAGGGATTCTCCAGGAAATATCTATGGGACATAGCAAGAGCAGTTTTAAGAGGGATGTTTATAATGATACAGGCCTACCTCATAAAAACTAGAAAAATCTCAAATAAATAACCTAACTTGCCATTAAAAGAATTAGAAAAAAAGAAGAAACAAAGCCCAAAGTCAGGAGAAGGAAGGAAATGGTAGGGATAAGAGGGGAAATATATAAAATTGACACACAAAAAACTAATAGGATAAATGAAACCAAGAGTTATTTTAAAAAAAATAAACAAAACTGATATGTCTTTAGCCAGGATCATAAAAAAGCAAGGGCCCAAATAAAATAATAAATGAAAGGAGATAAATTACAACTCATATCAAGAGATACAAAAACATCTTAAAAGAATACTGTAGTTTTATGCTAAAAAACCAGACAATCTAGAAGAAACAGATAAATTTCTAGAAACATACAATCTTCCAATGCTGAATCAGGAAGAAATAGACAATCTACAGACCAATCATGAACAAACCAATCATGAATAGTGAAATTAAACTAGTAATATAAGAAAACTCCAGCAAACAGAAGCCCAGGACTGGCAAGTGCCACAGGGTGAATTCTACCAAACATATCTAGTTCAAATAAAGTGAAGAGGAAGGAACACTCTTAAATTCATTCAAGGCTGCCATTGCCCTGATGCCAAAAACCAGAAAATTACAGGGCTATATTTTGGATGAACTGTTGTTGTTTAGTCACTGAGTTGTGTCTGACACTGGCGGGACTGTAGCCCACCAGGTTCCTCTGTCAATGGGATTTCCCAGGCATGAATACTGAAGTGAGTTGCCATTTCCTTCTTCAGGGGATATTTCTGAAACATATTTCAGATGAATACAGGTACACAAGTCCTAAATAAAATATTGGCAAACAAAATTCAAGAATATATAAAAGGATCATACACCATATTAGGTGGGATTTATTTCAGGGATAAATGCGAGGATAGTTGCAAGGATAGTTCAATTTCCATAAATCAATCAATATGATACACCACATTAACATAAAGAATTATAAAAATCACATGATCATCTTGAGAGATGCAGAGAAAGCATTTGACAAAATTTAACATCCAATCATGATAAAAACTCTCATCAAAGTTGGTATACAGGGAACATATCTGAAATTATGGGGATTACAAAGCTAAGAGTGTGGATAGATAACTGGGGATAATGAAAGGAGTCATTTTTTGGAGGTGGAGCCATCACTCATGATGACAATGACCAGAGTATAACCATAGCAGTCTTAGCTATAGTGAAATGGAAAAAAAGACCATTGGAAGGCAAAATGCTGAGGAACTGAGGTTATGGATCTTTGGATTGTGTCACCCATCATAGATGCTTAAGTCATGGCAGATTGTAACAGGAATGGCGGATGAGGGAGAGGCAATGAATCAAGAGACCAGGCTTCCAATAATGAAGAAAATTTGAGCAAGATGTTGATAATGATTATAGAAATGATAACTAGAATTATACCCTGATAGCATTCGCTTCAAGTATATTGGGAAATATTTTTTAATTGCAGAGGGAATTAAATAGAACCTTCCAGTGTCAGGAGATGCAGAGTTTCTGGTGTCTATGGAAGAACAAATAGGAAAGGGAGAGAAAAATGTTAAGAATGACATTAGAAAGGACATGTGTCAAGCTAAGGCTTTTGTCACATTTGAATGCAGAGTGACAAGTCAGGTATGACCTTGGTTAGCACCCCTGGGGCCTTAGGACACACCAGGATTAAGAAGAGAAAAACATTAAATAAAATACAGTTGAGGTGTTCCAAGGGTGTGTTTTGACTTGGCAAAGTGGAAATAGAGACTGTTAAGGGTTTTAATGTGGTTGACATTAGGATATTTCTCAGTTGGCACAATAAGGTTCATAACTAATGAACAATAATACTTATCTGCTGAGTGGTAGCCATGGTGTTAAGAAGAGCAGTGAAGGGAGCCTGCCTGGGAAACAGGATGAATAAGCATCTCTAATCCTCACAGGGAAGAGCTTCCTATATAAGCAGTAACTCTACTTCAGACACAAACACACAGATGAGGTGGTAGAGCCAGGGCAGCTCCTTTGTGTACAAACACAAAGGACCAGGGTAGAAGCGGCTCAGGCTGTTACCTGAGTCTGGGTCCGGCACCCTCCCGAAGTGAGCCCAGACTCAGGGGTGTGCCAGCCCTCTGCCTGGGGCAGCCACTCTGGGGCCTGGATTTGAGCATGTCTGAGGGCAGAGCTGGGCTCATGAAAGCATGGCTAGAGGAAAGGAAATAGCTATCATGAGGTCTCAGAAAAAAGAAAGCAAGTCTGACAGTTTCCTTCTGTTTATTCTCTCCCTGTTTCCTGAATCCATGCAGACCCCTGTTCACAATCATACTAGGCTCCTATAGTCACATCCAGTCAAGCCTGGGAACTGTCAAAGCCTCCTTCCACCTACTCACTGCATGCTCTGCCTGCAACCATTGCAGAGTGGTGGGTAGTCTGGAGTCCCGCATGAAGAGGCCTCCAAGCAAGAAAGGCTCTTCATCTCCAGCCTCAAGTGAGCTGAGAGCTGCAAGGCCCCAGGGAACTGTGGACAGACTCCTCCCTTGAAAGGCCCCTCTGCTTGAGAACAAAGTTGTTTCTCAGGAGAGAGAGAGAGAGCACCTCCATCCTCCATACCCAGGAACCCTGCTACAACCCCAGCCCTGGTCACAGCACAGAGGCCCTCCCCAGGGAAGATGGACAGAGTGGGATCCTAAAGAGATATCGCTTGTTCACCAAGGATAGAAAACTCTGCATCTCACATTTATAATATTGTAAATATATAGACAAAATGATATGGGAATAAAGAACCACTCCAGTAATGTAATCAAAGTGACATGTGATCATTGAAATGGCTCTGAAGAGGGCTAACAGTGAGGACAAAATTATTCTCACACTGTTCTAGACCCAAAACTTAAAAATATATATATTTATTTATTTTAATTGGAGGCTAATAACCTTACAATATTGTAGTGGGTTTTGCCATACATTGACATAAATCAGGCATGGGTGTACATGTGTCCCACATCCTGAACCCCCTTCCCATCTCCCTCCCCATCTGATTCCTCAGGTGGTCCGAGTGCACTGACTTTGAGTGCCATGTTTCATGCATTGGACCTAGACTGGTGATCTATATCACATATGGTAATAGAAATGTTCCAATGCTATTTTCTCAAATCATCACACTCTCATGTTCTCCCACAGAGTCCAAAAGTCTGTTCATTATATCTGTGTCTTTTTGCTGTCTCACATATAGGGTCATCATTGCCATCTTTCTAAATTTCATATGTATGTGTTAATATACTGTACTGGTGTTTTTCTTTCTGACTTACTTCACTCTGTATAATAGGCTCCAGTTTCATCCACCTCATTAGAACTGATTCAAATGTGTTCTTTTTATTGACTGAGTACTATTTCATTGTGTATATGTACCACAGCTTTCTTATCCATTCGTCTGCTGATGGACATCTAGGTTGCTTCCATGTCCTGGCTATGATAAACAGTGCTGCGATGAACATTGGGGTACACATGTCTCTTTCAATTCTGGTTTCCTCAGTGTGTATGCCCAGCAGTGAGATTGCTGGGTCATATGGCAGTTCTATTTCCAGTTTTTTTAAGGAATCTCCACACTGTTCTCCAGAGTGGCTGTACTAGTTTGCATTCCCACCAACAGTGTAAAAGGGTTCCATTTTCTCTGCACCCTCTCCAGCATTTATTGTTTGTAGGCTTTTTGATAGCAGTCATTCTGACCGGTGTGAGATGGTACCTCATTCTGGTTTTGTTTTGCATTTCTCTGATAATGAGTGATGTTGAGCATCTTTTCATGTATTTATCAGCCATCTATGTGTTTTCTTTGGAGAAATGTCTGTTTAGTACTTCAGCCCATTTTTTGAATGGGTTGTTTATTTTTCTGGTATTGAGTTGCATGAGCTGCTTATATATTTTTGAGATTAATTTTTTGTCACTTGCTTCATTTTCTATTATTTTCTCCCATTCTAAAGACTGTCTTTTCACATTGCTTATAGTTTCCTTTGTTGTGCAAAAGCTTTGAAGTATAATTAGGTCCCATTTGTTTAGTTTTGCTTTTATTTCTATTACTCTGGGAAGTGGGTTATAGAGGATCTTGTGATTTGTGTCAGAGAGTGATTTGCCTGTTTTCCTCTAGGAGTTTTATAGTTTCTAGTCTTATGTTTAGATCTTTAATCCATTTTGAGTTTATTTTTGTGTATGGTATTAGAAAGTGTTCTAGTTTCATACTTTTACAAGTATTTGACCAGTTTTCCCAGCACCACTTGTTAAAGAGATAGTCTTTTCTCCATTGTATATGCTTGCCTCCTTTGTCAAAAATAAGGTGTCCATAAGTGAATGGATTTATCTCTGGGCTTTCTGTTTTGTTCCATTGATCTATATTTCTGTCTTTGTGCCATTATCATACTGTCTTGATGACTGTAGCTTTGTAGTATAGTCTGAAGTCAGGCAGGTTGATTCCTCCAGTTCCATTCTTATTTCTCAAGATTGCTTTAGCTATTCAAGGTTTTTTCTATTTCCATACATATTGTGAAATTATTTGTTCTAGTTCTGTGAAAAATACGGTTGGTAGCTTGATAGGGATTACATTGAATTTATAGATTGCTTTGGGTAGTATACTCATTTTCACTTAAGTGATTCTTCTGATCCTTGAACAGGGTATATTTCTCCATCTATTTGTGTCATATTTGATTTCTTTCATCAGTGTTTTATAGTTTTCTATATATAGGTCTTTTGTTGCTTTAGGTAGATATATTCCTAAGTATTTTATTCTTTTCATTGCAATGGTGAATGGAATTGTTTCCTTAATTTCTCTTTCTGTTTTCTCATTGTTAGTGTATAGGAATGCAAGGGATTTCTGTGTGTTAATTGTATATCCTGCAACTTTACTGTATTCATTGGTTAACTCTTGTAATTTTCTGGTGGAATCTTTGGGGTTTTCTATGTAGAGGATCATACCATCTGCAAACAGTGAGAGTTTACTTCTTCTTTTCCAATCTAGATTCATTTTATTTCTTTTTCTTCCCTGATTGCTGTGGCTAAAACTTCCAAAACTATGTTGAATAGTAGTGGTGAGAGTGGGCACCCTTGTTTTGTTCCTGACTTTAGGGGAAATGCTTTCAATGTTTCACCATTGAGGATAATGTTTGCTGTGGGTTGTCATATATGGCTTTTATTATGTTGAAGTATGTTCCTTCTATGCCTGCTTTCTGGAGAATGTTTATCATAAATGGATGTTGAATTTTGTCAAAGGCTTCCTCTGCATCTATTGAGATAATCATATGTTGTTTTTTTTTTTCCCCAAGAATATTCCCTTGCATTTATTTATTATTTTTATTTTTTTTTAGTTTTCTAATTTGTCTTTCAATTTGTTAATGTGCTGTATCATATTGATTGATTTGCAAATATTGAAGAATCCTCCTATCCCTGGGATAAATCCCACTTGGTCATGACAAGTATTATCTTTTTATTTATTTATTTTATTTATTTTTAAAAAATATTTATTTTTACTTTATTTTACTTTACAACACTGTATTGGTTTTGCCATACATTGACATGAATCCACCACGGGTGTACATGCGATCCCAACATGAACCCCCCTCCCACCTCCCTCCCCACAACATCCCTCTGGGTCATCCCCATGCACAAGCCACAAGCATGCTGTATCCTGCATCGGACATAGACTGGTGATTCGATTCTTACATGATAGTATACATGTTTCAATGCCATTCTCCCAAATCATCCTAACCTCTCCCTCTCCCTCTGAGTCCAAAAGTCTGCTATACACATCTGTGTCTTTTTTGCTGTCTTGCATATAGGGTCATCATTGCCATCTTTCTAAATTCCATATATATGTGTTAGTATACTGTATTGATGTTTTTCTTTCTGGCTTACTTCACTCTGTATAATCGGCTAGAGTTTCATCCATCTCAACAGAACTGATTCAAATGTATTCTTTTTAATGGCTGAGTAATACTCCATTGTGTATATGTACCACAGTTTTCTTATCCATTCATCTGCTGATGGACATCTAGGTTGTTTCCATGTCCTGGCTATTATAAACAGTGCTGCGATGAATATTGGGGTACATGTGTCTCTTTCAATTCTGGTTTCCTCGGTGTATAGCCCAGCAGTGGGATTGCTGGGTCATATGGTAGTTCTATTTGCAATTTTTTAAGGAATCTCCACACTGTTTTCCATAGTGGTTGTACTAGTTTCATTTGCTATCATTTTCTCCCATTCACAAGGCTGTCTTTTCACCTTGCTTATATTTTCCTTTGTTATGCAGAAGCTTTTAATTTTAATTAGATCCCATTTGTTTATTTTAGCTTTTATTTCCAGAATTCTGGGAGGTGGATCATAGAGGATCCTGCTGTGATTTATGTCGGAGAGTGTTTTGCCTATGTTCTCCACTAGGAGTTTTATAGTTTCTGGTCTTACATTTAGATCTGTAATCCATTTTGAGTTTATTTTTGTGTGTGGTGTTAGAAAGTGATCTAGTTTCATTCTTTTACAAGTGGTTTACCAGTTTTCCCAGCACCACTTGTTAAAGAGATTGTCTTTACTCCATTGTACATTCTTGCCTCCTTTGTCAAAGATAAGGTGTCCATACGTGTGTGGATTTATCTCTGGGCTTTCTATTTTGTTCCATTGATCTATATTTTTGTCTTTGTGCCAGTACCATACTGTCTTGATGACTGTGGCTTTGTAGTAGAGCCTGAAGTCAGGCAAGTTGATTCCTCCAGTTCCATTTTTCTTTCTCAAAATTGCTTTGGTTATTCGAGGTTTTTTGTATTTCCATACAAATCTTGAAATTATTTGTTCTAGTTCTGTGAAAAATATCACTGGTAGCTTGATAGGGATTGCATTGAATCTATAAATTGTTTTGGATAGTATACTCATTTTCACTATATTGATTCTTCCAATCCATGAACATGGTATATTTCTCCATTAGTGTCCTCTTTGATTTCTTTCACCAGTGTTTTATAGTTTTCAATATATAAGTCTTTAGTTTCTTTAGGTAGATATATTCCTAAGTATTTTATTCTTTTTGTTGCAATGGTGAATGGAATTGTTTCCTTAATTTCTTTTTCTACTTTCTCATTATTAGTGCATAGGAATGTAAGGGATTTCTGTGTGTTGATTTTATATCCTGCAACTTTACTATATTCATTGATTAGTTCTAGTAATTTTCTGGTGGAGTCTTTAGGGTTTTCTACGTAGAGGATCATGTCATCTGCAAACAGTGAGAGTTTTACTTCTTCTTTTCCATTTTGGATTCCTTTTATTTCTTTTTCTGCTCTGATTGCTATGGCCAAAACTTCCAGAACAATGTTGAATAGTAGCGGTGAAAGTGGGCACCCTTGTCTTGTTCCTGACTTTAGGGGAAATGCTTTCAATTTTTCACCATTGAGGATAATGTTTGCTGTGGGTTTGTCATATATAGCTTTTATTATGTTGAGGTATGTTCCTTCTATTCCTGCTTTCTGGAGAATTTTTATCATAAATGGATGTGGAATTTTGTCAAAGGTCTTCTCTGCATCTATTGATATAATCATATGGCTTTTATTTTTCAATTTGTTAATGTGGTGAATTACATTGATTGAATTGCGGATATTGAAGAATCCTTGCATCCAAGGGATAAAGCCCACTTGGTCATGGTGTATGATCTTTTTAATGTGTTGTTGGATTCTGATTGCTAGAATTTTATTGAGGATTTTTGCATCTATGTTCATCAGTGATATTGGCCTGTAGTTTTCCTTTTTTTTTGGCGTCTTTGTCAGGTTTTGGTATTAGGGTGATGGTGGCCTCATAGAATGAGTTTGGAAGTTGACCTTCCTCTGCAATTTTCTGGAAGAGTTTGAATAGGATAGGTGTTAGCTCTTCTCTAAATTTTTGGTAGAATTCAGCTGTGAAGCCATCTGGACCTGAGCTTTTGTTTGCTGGAAGATTTCTGATTACAGTTTCAATGTCCGTGCTTGTGATGGGTCTGGTAAGATTTTCTATTTCTTCCTGGTTCAGTTTTGGAATATTGTACTGTTCTAAGAATTTGTCCATTTCTTCCACGTTGTCCATTTTATTGGCATATAATTGCTGATAGTAGTCTCTTATGATCCTTTGTATTTCTGTGTTGTCTGTTGTGATCTCTCCAGTTTCATTTCTAATTTTATTGATTTGATTTTACTCCCTTTGCTTCTTGATGAGTCTGGCTAATGGTTTGTCAATTTTATTTATCCTTTCAAAGAACCAGCTTTTGGCTTTGTTGATTTTTACTATGGTCTCTTTTGTTTCTTTTGCATTTATTTCTGCGCTAAGTTTTAAGATTTCTTTCCTTCTACTAACTCTGGGGTTCTCCAATTCTTCCTTTTCTAGTTGCTTTAGGTGTAGAGTTAAGTTATTTATTTGACTTTTTTCTTGTTTCTTAAGGTATGCCTGTAGTGCTATGAACTTTCCTCTTAGCACTGCTTTTATAGTGTCCCACAGGTTTTGGGTTGTTGTGTTTTCATTTTCATTCGTTTCTATGCATATTTTGATTTCTTTTTTGATTTCTTCTGTGATTTGTTGGTTATTCAGAAGTGTATTGTTCAACGTCCATATGTTGGAATCTTTAATAGTTTTTCTTCTGCAATTGAGATCTAAGCTTAATGCATTATGGTCAGATAAGATGGTTGGAATGATTTCGATTTTTTTAAATTTATCAAGGTTAGATTTATGGCCCAGGATGTGATCTATCCTGGAGAAGGTTTCATGAGCACTTGAGAAAAAGGTGAAATTCATTGTTTTGGGGTGAAATGTCCTATATATATCCATTAGGTCTAACTGGTCTAATGTATCATTGAAAATTTGCGTTTCTTTGTTAATTTTCTGTTTAGTTGATCTGTCCAAAGGTGTGAGTAGGTATCTTTTTAACATGTTGTTGGATTCTGTTTGCTAGAATTTTGTTGAGGATTTTTGCATCTAGGTTCACCAGTGATATTGGCCTGTAGTTTTCTTTCTTTCTTTTTTTTTTTTTTTATGGCATCTTTGGTTTTGGTATTAGGGTGATGGTAGAGTGAATTTGGCAGTTTATCTTCCTCTGGAATTTTCTGGAAGAGTTTGAGTAGGATAGGTGTTAGCTCTTCTTTGAATTTTTGCTAGAATTCACCTGTGAAGCTATCTCGTCCTGGACATTTGTTTGTTGAAGATTTTTTATTACAGTTTCTATTTATGTACTTGTGCTTGGTCTGTTAAGTTTTTCTATTTCTTCCTGGTTCAGTTTTGAAGGTCATGCTTTTCTAAGTATTCATCCATTTCTTCCAAGTTGTCTGTTTTATTGTCATATAGTTGCTGATAGTAGTCTCTTATGATCCTTTGTATTTCTGTGTTGTCTGTTGTGATTTCTTCATTTTCACGTCTAATTTTGTTTATTAGACATAAAATTTTTTAACCTGAGGTAACCCTGAGTCGGAGAAGGCAATGGCACCCCACTCCAGTATTCTTGCCTGGAAAATCCCATGGATGGAGGAGCCTGATAAGCTGCAGTCCATGGGGTCGCTAAGAGTCGGACATGACTGAGCAACTTCACTTTCACTTTCATGCATTGGAGAAAGAAATAGCAACCCACTCCAGTATTCTTGCCTAGAGAATCCCAGGGATGGGGGAGCCAGGCAGGCTGCTGTCTATGGGGTTGCACAGAGTCGGACACAACTGAAGTGACTTAGCAGCAGTAGCAGCAGCAACCCTGAATATCTGTCTCATGTGCTCTGAAAACCAGCCTCAGTATAATCGCAAAGAAGGAATTCCAAAACACCCTGACCAGTGACAGCGGCATGGGATAAGGTAACAGTGATGACTGTGAAGCCCACGCCCTTCTGTCTGTGTTCACCCTGGTCCGCCTCTTAAAATTATAGTCACTTGACAGCAACACTTCATACAATCTTTTACCAGATAAAATAATGAGATTTCTTCTCCATATTTGTTTCTTTAATTTAATCATGAGTTTAACTCAGCTGTGTGTTAGATTTTCTTCTAGTTCTAATTCCAACCCTAAATAGCTGCTGAGGTGGGCTTCCAGAAATCCCTCTACCAAGGTCTAAGGAAGCTGAGAAACGTTTATTGAAGGGAAGGATTGGCACTTAACAGGGAAGTCCACACAGCTATACCATCATCTCCATTCCACATGGAACATTAACAATAAGCAGACAATGGGCCAGGACCAAAAGAAATTGAGAGTGCTGGGCACTCCAAACTGCATTTATATATATATATGTATTTTAATCAAAGCCCTAAACAGTTTTAAGTGGTGCCCCCCAAAAAAGTGCTCTTTTGTCTATAGATCATTAGCTCCATGGTTATAATGAAATAATTGCACAGGATATTATATTTAGTATTCTGATTTCTCATAAGTTTCAAATATTTCATAAATTAAGCCTTCAAACAAAGACATATGCCACTCAAGGGTAGAGGCAACATTTTCCAGGAATGAGGTATTTCAGTACATATTTGTGGAGCTGCCTTCAACTAACAATGCCTGACACTGGATAGCAGTGACTGTTTATAAAAGACAGATAAGGGGGAAGATGGTCTTTCCCCTCCCAACCACCCTTACCCCCTGCCCTCTATATTAGTTTCCTTTTGTTACTGTAACATATTACCACAACATTAGTGGCTTAAAAGAACGCAAACTTATTATCAAACAATTCTGTATGTCAGAAGCCCAACACGGACATCACAGGGCTAAAACCAAGGTGTCAGCAGGGCTGTGTTCCTTTCTGAAGGCTATAAGGGAGAATCTGTTTTCTTTACTTTTCTGGCTTCCCTCAGTTGCCTGATTCTTTGGCTCATGTCCCCCTTCCTTCATCTTCAGAGCCAGCAATAGCCAGTGGAGTGTATCTCACATGACATCACCCGACATTGAGTCTTCTGCCACTCACTTCCATTTTTAAGGATCCTTGTGATTACCCTGGCACCACCAAGATAAACCAGGATAACCTCTTTATTTTATGATCAGCCATCTGCATCCTTTTTTAAAATATAAATTTACTTATTTTAATTGGAGGCCATCTGCATCCTTGATCTTCTGTTGTAACAACTTATTCACAGGTTCCAGGGGTTAAGGCATGTGCACATCTCAGGGGTCATTATTTGCCTACCATACTTTCAAATAAGTAACCAGTGATAAGTCTTCAAAGGCATGGCAGAGAATTTAGAAAGAAGTCACAGGTGCATTTCTTGCTCCTTATTGTCTACCTTTCTTCCTTCTTTGTCATTTAATATTATAAAGAGAGCTTTCCAGAGAAAACTGAGTTGGGCTGCTGCTGCTGCATGTGCATCTTGACCAGTGCTGGCAGAGGGGAGTCTTGAGGACTCCGTAGAGCAGTAATAGGAGGGATAGGAGGACTCACAGGCCGTTCATTCACTTGTGACAGTGTTCGTGACAGCAACCAAAGCAAACTAATGCCCTGGCTTTCTGGAATGTACATTTCATGAAGGAACAAAGCAATAAAAATAAGTTGGTGAATTTTAAAGTCTATTAGAAAGTGTTGAGAGCCATGGAGGACAATAAAACTGGGGAGAAGGTTAGGGAAGGTGGAAAGGGGATGAACCTCCTAACAGGACACTCAGTGAGGTGTTTGTGTTATTTTACAGTGAGTCAGGCCTGGTGAAAAGCGCTTTACAAAATAATGCTCACCTCAGCCTGAAATGGTAGTTATCATTCCATCTTCTAGATGAGGAAAAAAAGGCCCAGAGCTGATGTCCCAGTGGCACAGGCTGGTTGCTATCCATGTGTTCATCCTCCCCAAGCTATAGGGGTTTCCCAGACCAGAGTCACATTCAGGAAACCAGGAGGTGGAAGACTAGATCCCTATGCTGACACATACCTGTTATTTCAGGGAAGAGGAAGTTCTGACTCCTGGGAGACTGTCTGGACACTGAGGCCCAGGGATGGGGCTCTGTCAGGGGGAACCACATGGCCACCTGGGATAAGGGAGCCATCAGGTTTCTGTTTAGTTCTTAATCTGGCCAATTCCTGGCTAAAAGACCACTAGAGGTTGGGTGGGAAGACGTGGGATGTATTCCTTTGTCTTACTTAACACAAATGTAGACAGTCCATGCTATGTGTCCAGGTCTTCCCTAAGAGCTATACAAATAGGAACTGATTGTAATTTATATAATACACTACCAGGCCAGAGCTGCTATTGTCCCAGTCACAGATGAGGAAACCAATGCCAAGACAGTTTCAGATGTTTCCCTGGCCACGCTGCCATGGGAATTCCAATCCTAGTGGCACCAAAACGAACACTATGAGTTGCTACCACATCTCAGGGACTGTGTGCTATACCTTCAGTGCATTCATTAACCTTAGTTCCAATTGTGGACTCATCTGGAGAAGTTACATAGCTAACACATGAAGTTTCATCATTTCATAACAAAGTATGAATCACTGAGTCATTAAGCCAAGGCTTGCATACGTCCTTCCTGCTGTAGGCCCTGTATTAAATGATTCTCTTGGTTTTTCTCAGGAAACAGGTGCTGGAATAGGCACCTTTTCATGAATGAAGGCATAGAGGCTCAGGGGCATGAATTGATTTGTCAACAAGGCATGTCCAGAAATGGTGAGTGGCTGAGTCCAAATGTGAGCCCAGGTATGGCTGTGGTTGGTCTCTGTGATGTTGATCCACACAACTACACAACATGGCTTTGGAAGGTACCAAGTCCAGGCATGATGACAATATCAATCATAGTTTATGATTATTGCAATAGGGATCAGGACTGTCCATCTGCAGTCAGTGAACATCAGGCTGTGTTCTAATCCTTTTCATACATTAATTTATTATCCCTGGCAACAGCCATGTGAAGTAGATAATATATTACCCCATTTTACCAATGAGGTAACTAAGGCACAGGGAGGTTAAGTCACTTGTCCAGAGTCACAGAGCTCATGAGTGGGAGAGCTGGGACTGGGCACCAGGCAGCGTGGCTGCAAAGCCCAGGCTCCTGAATGCTATCCAAGGAAGAAACAGCTCAGAGCCTGGCATGAGGCCAGCAGCTTTGGAGAAAGTGGGCCATAGAGATGAAGGACTGTGAGTGGGAGGATTCACCCCTAGGAAAATAGGGGCCAGTGCGAGCGGCTAGTATGGTGACTGCCAGAGCTCATGAGCATTTAATGAACTAGTGAAAAAGAGGAGGCAAGAAATCCAGGGGCCTTGGATTTAGAACTGGGATAGCCAAATCCTGCCTCAAATTCACTGCAGGAGAAAGAGCCACCCACCTAAGAGTGAGACGAGTGACCCAGAGAGAAGCCCTAGTGATAGACCTCAAGGCCAAGGCAGATCACCATTCCATTCAGTTCTTGATTTCAGTCTTTCCTGGGCCCAGCTAGACATTTGCCCTTTTGTTTCTGGAATATACTGCACTGTACCCTATTCCCTTCTACTAGTAATAAATCCTCCCTTTGTTTTGAATCATTTTGAAGGAGACTTGATTCTAGCCCTACCAGTCTGTGATAGAGACACAGGGAGACCAGGCAGGAAGTGAGAGCCAAACAGGCCAAGAACTATAGGGAGGAGGAAGGGCCAGCCCGCCTGGAGCATGGGGCAAAGTGGAGGAGGCTGCAGGTTCCCTCAGGAGATGTGGAGGAGGACCTACCTGTCAAAGCAGGTCCTCCAGCTCTGCAGCATCACCTCCTGCTATGGGGTCCTTGGGGCTAGGTCTTCTAGGCCAGGAACTTGAAATGAAGGACATGGCCATATCCTCAAAGGTCACTGATCCCCAGAAAGTCAAAGAGAGGCAGGCATGTCACCCTTGTGGCTAACAGAATGAGACTAGAGTCTGTCACTCAGTCACTGGAACAATCTACAGGGACCCTAGCTCTGAATTCCCTGGGAGTGTGTACCTCCTAGGGGCCTGGCTCCATGCTGAGTACTTTCTGTGCCACATCCAACTGATGACATGTCCTCAGCACTGGAGCCAGACTCCTAAGTCTGAACACAGCTTCTTCAACCTGACACTTGCCAGCTGTGTGGCCTTGGGGACATCACTTCATTTCTCTGAGCAGTGATTTCTGCATCAATACCCTAATTGTTCCCACGGCTAGGTTGCTGTGAGTGTGAAAGAGACAATGGTTATCAAGTGAACCCTGGGATGCCCAGCAGATGCTGGGCTCGGTGCTTTGTGTGTGTTTTCATACTTGGATTACCCATGAGGCCAACACTGTCAGCATCTCAATGTCACAGTCAGTGTGCTGAGGCACAGGAACAGTCAACCAGAAGTCAAATAGAGTCAGGTGTTAAATAAGCAGTGATCTGAACTCAGACAAGTCTCTCTGGTTCAGAGCCAGTGTGTGTAACCCCCATCCTCTGCCAGCACCAAAGGGTGGGATAAATATCCAGGACACCATCTCACAATCCACCTTCAGAGATGCATCTCAGCAGATGGAGGGAGCAGTTAAACTCCACTCAGCAACCCACACAGGCCCTCTTCTGCCTCCTCAAACAATACATATCCCTATCTTTGCCCATGTGGTACTCTGCCTGGAAAGCCCCCTATACCATCCTCATACCTAAGCCCAAACCCGGCCTGGAAAGTTGAATTTAAGTGTTGCCCCAAGGCCTCCCCAGTCCACAGTGGGTATTATCATGGTTAGAGTGGAGGCTCTGTTGACTGACATATGGATTTTGAATTTCTGCCTATGAAGAGCTGTGTGACCTTCAACAGGTAACTTTTCCATGACTCAAAGTTTTT
Source organism: Budorcas taxicolor (assembly GCF_023091745.1). Taxonomy (NCBI): domain Eukaryota; kingdom Metazoa; phylum Chordata; class Mammalia; order Artiodactyla; family Bovidae; genus Budorcas; species Budorcas taxicolor. The sequence continues at coordinate 52,833,277 of NC_068935.1, forward strand.
GTTCTGTAAAGTAAGGATGATAAGAAAATCTAATCCTAAGGAGATGAGAGTTAAGTGAGGAAGTCACTGTACCTTGGTGCATAATAAGCACTCACTTCAGTTCAGTTGTTCAGTCATGTCCGACTCTTTGCGACCCCATGGACTGTAGCACGACAGGCTTCCTGTCCATCAACAACTCCCAAGTTTACTCACATTCATGTCCATTGAATCGGTGATGCCATCCAACCATCTCATCCTCTATTGTCCCCTTCTCCTGCTTTCAATCTTTCCCAGAGTCAGGGTCTTTTTAAATGAGCCAGTTCTTCACATCAGGTGGCCAAAATATTGGAATTTCAGCTTCAACATCAGTCCTTCCAATGAATATTCAGGGCTGATTTCCTTTACAATGGACTGCTTGGGATCTTCTTGCTGTCCAAGGAACTCTCAAGAGTCTTCTCCAATACCACAGTTAAAAAGAATCAATTATACCATGTTCAGCTTGCTTTATAGTCCAACTCTAACATCCACACGTGATAACTGGAAAACATAACTCTGACTAGATGGACCTTTGTTAGCACAGTAATGTCTCTGCTTTTAAATATGCTGTCTAGGTTTGTCATAGCTTTTCTTCCAAGGAGCATGTATCTTTTAATTTCATGGCTGCAGTCACCATATGCAGTGCTTTTGGAGCCCCCCAAAATAAAGTCAGCCACTGTTTCCAGTTTCCTCATCTATATGCCATGAAGTGATGGGACCAGATACCATGATTTTAGTTTTCTGAATGTTGTGTTTTTTTTTTTTTTAAATCATGAATAGAGAGCAATTTTATTTTTTAATTTTTTAATATAAATTTATTTATTTAAATTGGAGGTTAATTACTTTACAATATTGTATTGGTTTTGCCATACAGAGGGAGGAGGGAGGGAGGTTCAGGATGGGGAACACGTGTATACCTGTGGTGGATTCATGTTGATGAATGTTGAGTTTTAAGTCAACTTTTTCACTCTCCTCTTTCACTTTCATCAAGAGGCTCTTTAGTTCTTCTTCAATTTCTTCCATAATTGTGATATCATCTACATATATGAGGTTATTGATATTTCTCCAAGAAAACTTGATTCTACCTTGCGCTTCATCCAGTCCAGGATTTATCATGATGTACTCTGCATATAAGGTAAATAAGCAGGGTGACAATATACAAACTTGATGCACTCATTCCAGATTTGGAACCAGTCTGTTGTTCCATGTCTAGTTCTACAGATTTCTCAGGAGGCAGGTCAGGTGGTCTGGTAATACCATCTCTTGAAGAATTGTCCACAGTTTGTTATGATGCATACAGTCAAAGGCTTTTGAATATTCAATAAAGCAGAAGTACATGGTTTTCTGGAACTTTCTTGCTTTTTCGATAATCCAACAGATGTTGGTAATTTGATCTCTGGTTCCTCTGCCTTTTCTAAATCCACCTTGAACATCTGGAAGTTCACGGTTCATGTACTGTTGAAGCCTGGCTTGGAGAATTTTGAGCATTACTTTGCTATTGCATGAGATGAGTGCAATTGTGTGGTAATTTGAGCATTCTTTGGCATTGTCTTTCTTAGTGATTGAAATGAAAACTGACCTTTTCCAGTCCTGTGGCCACTGCTGTGTTTTCCAAATTTGCTAGCATATTGAGCGTAGTAGCACTTTCACAGCATCATCTTTTAGGATTTGAAATACCTTGACTGGGATTCCATCAACTCCACTAGCTTTGCTTGTAGTGATGCTTCCTAAGGCCCACTTGATTTCACATTCCAGAATGTCTGGCTCTAGGTGAGTGGTCACACCATCGTGATTATCTGGTTCATGAATATCTTTTTTTGTATAGTTCTTCTGTGTATTCTTGGATCTCTTCTTAATATATTCTGCTTCTGTTAGGTCCATTCTGTCACTTATTGTGCCCATCTTTGCATGAAAAGTTCCCTGGCAATCTATAATTTTCTTGAAGAGATCTCTACTTGTTCACATTTTATTGTTTTTATCTATTTATTTGCACTGATCATTGAAGAATGCTTTCTTATCTCTCCTTGCTATTCTTTGGAACTCTGCATTCAAATAGGTGTATCTTTCCTTTTCTCCTTTGCCTTTCACTTCTCTTCTTTTCATAGCTATTTGTAAGCCCTGCCAGATAATCATTTTGCCTTTTTGTATTTCTTTTTCTTGGGGATGATCTTGATCCCTGTCTTCTGTACAATGTCATGAAACTCAGTCCGTAGTTCTTCAGGCACTCTATCAGATCTAATCCCTTGAATCTATTTTTCACTTCTACTATATAATCATAAGGAATTTGATTTAGGTCACATCTGAATGGTCTAGTGATTTTCCCTACTATCTTCAATTTAAGTCTGAATTTGGCAATAAGGAGTTTATGATCTGAGCCACAGTCAGCTCCCGGTCTTGTTTTTGCTGACTGTATAGAGCTTATCCATCTTATTCTGCAAAAAATATAATCAATCTGATTATGGTATTGATATCTGGTGATGTCCATGTGTAGAGTCGTCTCTTGTGTTGTTGGAAGAGGGTGTATGCTATGACCAGTACATTCTCTTGACAAAACTCTATTAGCCTTTTCCTGGCTTCATTCTGTACACCAAGGCCAAATTTGCCCATTATTCCAGGTATATCTTGACTTCCTACTTTTGCATTCCAGTCCCCTATAATGAAAAGACATCATTTTGGGGTGTTAGTTCTAGAAGGTCTCGTAAATCTTCATAGAACCATTCAACTTCAACTTCTTCAGTGTACCAGTCAGCGCATAGACTTGGATTACTGTGATACTGAATGGTTTGCCTTGGAAATGAACAGGGGCCATTCTGTCATTTTTGAGATTACATCCAAGTACTGCATTTCAGACTCTTTTCTTGACTATGATGGATACTCCATTTCTTCTAAGGGATTCTTGCCCACAATAGCAGATATAATGGTCATCTGAGGTAAATTCACCCATTTCAATACATTTTAGTTTGCTGATTCCTAAAATATAGATGTTCACTCTTGCCATCTCCTGTTTGACCACTTCCAATTTGCCTTGATTCATGGACCTGACATTCCAGGTTCCTATGCAATATTGCTCTTTACAGCATCAGATTTTACTTCCATCACCAGTCACATCCACACTGGGTGTTGTTTTTCCTTTGGCTCCATCTCTTTATTCTTTCTGGAGTTATTTCTCCACTCTTCTCCAGTAGCATATTGGGCACCTACCGGCCTAGGGAGTTTCTCTTTCAGTATCCTATCTTTTTGCCTTTTCATACTGTTCATGGGGTTCTCAAGGCAAGAATACTAAAGTGATTTGCCATTCCCTTCTCCAGTGGATCACATTTTGTCAGAACTCTCCACCATGATCTGTTCATCTTGGTTGGCCCTTCACAGCATGGTTCATAGTTTCATTGAGTTAGACAAGCTTGTGGTCGATTTGGTCAGATTAGTTAGTTTTCTGTGATTGTGGTTAAGCACAATGAAGGCCAACTCTTAAGGTGGTTTTGTTATTAATATTTTCCCTATTTACTCCCTCAGCAACCTGCACAATTGCAATTAAACCTGCATTTTTGCTTTTGTCATGCCAAATTCCCTGCATGCACATATACATTCACACACACAAAATGCCAAAATGAGGGCAAGTGGAACAGGGGCTATTTCAGCTGGAACTCTCTTCAAAGAGATGACATTTGAACAGAGCCTGGAAGGATGTGAGAGGGTGTCAAGTGTGAGATATGGTGATGGTGTCCCAGGTAAAGAGAACTCCAATGGAAAAAGCTGGGATGAGGGGAAGACCTTGGCACATTCACCTCTGTGTGCCTGGGAGACAGAGGGCAAGGGGAGAAGAGAAGGAGGCGTGGTCAGAGGCTGTCCCCCAGGACACAGCATCAATTACTGATTGAGCACCTTGTTCAGACCATGCTCTTCCTGAATAGGAGCTCACATTCCAGAGTCATAACTAGATCATCCATAGGAACTAAGCAAATGACCAAGAGAATCCTGATGACAACAAAATAAGTGTAAGGCAGGAGAGACTGGGGGTGATTTTCTACAGGGTAACCAGGGTAATCATGCAAAATGTAGGGCTGGATGAAGCACAAGCTGGAATCAAGACTGCCAGGAGAAATATCAATAACCTCAGATATGCAGATGACACTACCCTTATGGCAGAAAGCGAAGAACTAAAGAACCTCTTGATGAAAGTGAAAGTGGAGACTGAAAAGTTGGCTTAAAACTCAACATTGAGAAAATGAAGATCATGGTTCTGGTCCCATCACTTCATGGCAAATAGATGGGGAAACAATGGAAACAGTGACAGACTTTATTTTCTTGGGCTCCAGAATCACTGCAGATGTTGATTGCAGCCATGAAATTAGAAGACACTTGCTCCTTGGAAAAACAACCTAGACAGCGTGTTAAAAAGCAGAGACATTACTTTGCCAACAAAGATCTATCTAGTCAAAGCTATGGTTTTTTTCAGTAGTCATGTATGGATGTGAGAGTTGGACTATAAAGAAAGCCGAGCACCAAAGAATTGATGTTTTTGAACTGTGGTGTTGGAGAAGACTCTTGAGAGTCCCTTGGACTGTAAGGAGATCCAACCAGTCAATCCTAAAAGAAATCAGTCCTAAATATTCATTTTAAGGGCAGATGCTGAAGCTGAATCTCCAATACTTTGGCCACCTTATGTGAAGACCTGACTCATTTGGAAAGACCCTGATGCTGGGAAAGATTGAAGGCAGGAGGAGAAGGGGATGACAGAGAATGAGATGCTTGGATGGCATCACAGACTCAATGGACGTGAGTTTGAATAAGCTCTGGGAGATGGTGAAGGACAGGGAAGCCTGGGGTGCAATGGTCCATGGGGTCACAAAGAGTCAAACATGAGTGAGTGACTGAACTGAACCAAAGAAGTCTTCTCCAAGGAGCGGACATTGGAGTGAGCCTGGAACAAAGTGAAGGATGAAGTCATGTGGACAACTAATGAAAAAAAAGGAAGGAGGGGTAAGTCCTGGTGGTCATCAGGGCTGTGGCGAGAGTAAACGAGATGACTGAGACTGGAGTATGCTTACATCCAAAGGGACCCTTGGCTTCAAATTACAACTTCACGAACTTGCATAAGTACTCAACCTCTCAGTCCTCTTTGAGGACTGTGCCTCAAAGTCCTCCTCTATCTAATGGGTATAAAAATAGTACCCATCTTACAGGGCTGTTGTTGGTTTGAAACATGTACATGGCAAGTGCTAAATATCAGCTTTTATTGTCCACAGAATTAGCACTTTGGTGAATGCTTTTGGTGTAAATAAGGTAATGAACTTTTGAAAATGTGGGTGGCTTTCTTGCTTTTTAAGTATTTAAATTAATGTGGTATTTCAGACTTTTGATTTTATTTAAATGTTTATAATTACAGTAACTTTTCCAACTGTTACTAAGAATTTGCCTACATTTAACTAGTAAGCTTTAAATATCTTTTGTGTGTTTCTTATTTAGAGAAACGTTTAAAGAAGCAATTATTTCATAAGTAAATTCTAGAGAATGGGTCTGAACAGGCCAGTGGGATGCTAGCTGTTTTAGCACTGCAGCTAGCCTTGTGCATGTCCATCCCCAAAGGTCAACCTGCTCAAGGAAATTTCCATTGGAACACTGGATTACCCCTCCTGCCAAGGGGCTTGTTGTGGTGGAGGAGCTGACACACTTGTCTGGCCTGGCTGATGCTTCTCTTGTTCCCAGGGAGTAGATTCAATGTCTTGCTGAGTCCACACAGCAATGAACATAGACCATTCCCTAGCTCTGGCTCCTGACCCACGTGGGCCTCAGGTAACAGCCAGAAGCAGTGGGACTAAGGGCCTCTCCCTCCTGGTGGCAATTTTGGGGCTGCCTACCTGAAGTATCTAACCTCCAGTCCTTCCCTCTGTCACTTCAGGCCCACTTCAAATAACAACCTTAAGATTCCCTCCCCTAAATCTGATCCCCTGGCTGTACCCAGGTCTACATCTAAAGTTCTCTGAATATCTCCAGCCTAGACCCCTGCTAAAACTGCAGACACACTTGTCCAGATGTCTATGTCTCTCACACACACACACACACACTTTTGAACATCTCAGAATCACCAGATCCAAAATTCAACCTCCGACCTTCCTCCAACACACAACCAGCTCCCACCACCCAACTTCTCCATCTCCATTCTCCCAGAAGTTTAGGGGGAAAAAAAGGAAGAGAAAGAAAAAGAAACAAATAAAAAACAATCTTAGGATGGTCTTCACTCCCTTCCTTCTTCCTTCGCAGTATTTGGTAGAGCAGGGTACCCTGAAGGCTTGGCTCTCCCCCCTGCCATCTCTCTGGCCTGGCCCAGCCAAACCGCCAGCAGCCTCCTCTTTGGTTTCCCTGCCTCCAGCTTCATCACTGCTCCTTCCACCTCCCTATCTTCTCTGAGAAACCCTTTGGAAACTTTGAAAATATTAACCTAGATTGTGTCCCTTTTCTGGTCACTACTCCCCAGGGCCTGCAAAGCCCTAGGAATGAATGTTCCAGATGTGACTCTTCTCCTCACACTCAGTTCCTTGCAGACAGCACATGGATCCTAGGTTTGCCAGATGCCCTGGACTCAGTTGCACAGCCAAGCCTTTGCACATGCTGGTCCCTCTGCTTGCAGCTGTCCCACATCTTTTCTCACTGGCTGTCAGGAGGGGACATCACTCACAAGCATGGCTCTGTCCTGGACACGGTCACCTGCACTTTAGTGCCCTGAGCATGCACTTTCATCTAGGGGCTTTAGGATTTGGGTGATGATCTGGGAATGGCAGCACCCACCTGCACGGGTCCATCAGTGCAAAGGCTGCCACCAGAACAGGCAGAGATGGGCAACAAGGGCAGCCAACTGGGCTTTGTAGTTCCCAGTCCAGGACATGGGTGGCGATGCTGCCAAGCCTCAGACCCACTTCTGTACAGTGTGGACCATGCTTTCTCTTCTGCCACCTTGGCTGTGACACTGCTTGGGAACCTCTAAGCCCTGGGACCAAGCCAAGAACAGATCAAATAACCACCTGGAAGACACGGCCAGACGCCCAGCCCCGAAGTGGCCCTCCCGTAAGGAAGGAAAATGTCCCTCCCCCGCCTCCTCATTGGTTAAACTATGCTGAGGTGCAGCCCCTTCTGGGTGATGTAGTTCCCACAGCGCCAGGCCAAGGCCTTTGGTCTGGAGCTCACAGACCAACACGCATAGTCTTAAGGTGTCAGGGGCCAGCGTGAGGAACTCCGCCCATGGCAAAGGTCATGAGGAAGGAGGCTTGGCATATGCAAAGGCGTGATCAAGCCTCAGGAAACCCCCTGTTCCCGAGCATCTACCCCAAAACCAGAGTCTGTTTTATGCTCTCACCTACACTTCTGACTTTACGGGGGGCTCTCCCCCATAACCGTTTTTCTCGGAAAAGGAGTAAACTTGCAGCTCCAAGTCAATAAAAATTCTTGGGCATGACAAGAGTGTTTCAGCTTACGGACTCCTCTGAAGGTTATCTAGCCCACCTGTATAGGTTCGTCCGGCTACATGTGTTTGTTTACAGCCTCCCAATCTGAGAGACACGAGATGTTTTAGACTTACTAAAGGCAAATTCTTTTGGGGAGTTGGAAATTATTAGTATAGTGGGTTGGTTAGGAATTATATTGGTGAAGGGTTTTTTCATTTGTTGTGCCAATAATTGCTGCTAATTCCCTGCCCTGGGTGTGACAAGGGTGTCTCAGGTCAAACCTCTCTGCTGACAGACTAGTTTGTGTGACAGGATTATCCATACTCCTGCCACTATGCACATGATTGTTTACTACCTCTCAACCATAAACAGCACAGAGTTTTGGAGTATTTTGAGCGTCTTTATTAGCATAGGGCTTTTCTCATTGTTGAGTCAATGATTGCCGCCAGGCCTCCATATCCTTAGGCACTTGGGAATATATAAATCAATGTATTTGGAATATAGAAAAGGAAATATAGTAGTTTTAAGGTTAGCAATACTAGACTTTTTGAGTTAATGAATTTTCTCTTTTGTAATAGATCACTGTACTTTGTTATAAATCACTGTGTCCTTGCTATGTAAAAATATAACTTTATCACTATCTTAAGACTAAATAAATCTTAAGGGGAACATTGGTGAAAGGATTTTCATTTGTTGGGCTGATGTTTGCTGCTAAATCTCCATGTTCCCTGCCCTTATAATGAATATAACTAGCATATAGGCGAAATAAGCATTAACCTTTAAGCATATAGGAGAAATAAGTATTAACCTTTAAGATTAATCATGTTAACCTTGGGTTAAATAAATTCCTTTCTGGATTGTAACTCACTACACCCTCACCCTATAGGAATGTAACTTTATTTGGAGGGTGGTGCCTGGTTTAAGAAAAAACACCTTAGAAGAAATAAGTTTTTTGGTTATCAGAAAGAAAGGATCATAAAATGTCAGCAGGTCTCATGGCCAGATGATGTAAAATCCCTAGGACCTTTTCATGTGAGGCACCTGATTTTGATAAATGTCAGGACTGCTGACCCCCACGTGACTCTGTATTCATCCCTATATGTAACAAAACATATATAAGCAAACCCCAAAATTAGGAAATTGGATCAGTTTCCGGAAAGACTGATTCCCCCATGTCGTTTCTTTCTTACTCCCCTTTTTTCTGGCTGAATTCCCATCTGGAGCATGGATGCTATTCCACATAAACCAAGTTATTCAGCCTCTTTCTCCACTAATTTTCCTACTACACTATCCGTTTCTAATCTCTCTATATATCTGTAATTAAATATGTATTTTTCCAAGGACGCTGACACCGTCCCCACCTTCAAATCACCCTGGATCCACCGGGGCTGGACCCCGGCACTAAGGGTGAGAGTTTTGTGAAGTTCAGTATTTTCAGTCAGGGCAAAAAGATTTCAGACAGGACCATGGTGGTGAATATGGAGGAGGTGTAGACTGAAGAAAAACACACAACCTAAAAGTTGTGAGTTATGTGTGGACTGTACTAGAGCCCAGGAAACAGCCTTACAGAAGGCCCTGAGGAACTGTTCAAAGAGGTAAGGGAGGAGCCAGGGTATATAGGAGTTTTTGGTGGAAAAAAAAAGAAAACACGTAATGGAACAAGAAAATGTTACCGCTAAGCACAAAACTGCAGATGGTGACTGCAGCCATCAAATTAAAAGACGCTTACTCCTTGGAAGAAAAGTTATGACCAACCTAGATAGTATATTCAAAAGCAGAGACATTACTTTGACAACTAAGGTCTGTCTAGTCAAAGCTATGGTTTTTCCTGTGGTCATGTATGGATGTGAGAGTTGGACTGTGAAGAAGGCTGAGCGCCGAAGAATTGATGCTTTTGAACCGTGGTGTTGGAGAAGACTCTTGAGAGTCCCTTGGACTGCAAGGAGATCCAACCAGTCCATTCTGAAGGAGATCAACCCTGGGATTCCTTTGGAAGGAATGATGCTAAAGCTGAAACTCCAGTACTTTGGCCACCTCATGCGAAGAGTTGACTCATTGGAAAAGACTCTGATGCTGGGAGAGATTGGGGGCAGGAGGAGAAAGGGACGACCGAGGATGAGATGGCTGGATGGCATCATGGACTCGATGGACGTGAGTCTGAGTGAACTCCGGGACTTGGTGATGGACAGGGAGGCCTGGCGTGCTGCGATTCATGGGGTCGCAAAGAGTCAGACACGACTGAGCGACTGAACTGAACTGAACTGAACTGAAGCACAAAACGAATATCCCTGGTTAAGTAATTTAGTGCTTTTCTTTCTATGGAAAGATTCAAAAGCCTAGGATCATGGAAATCATTCCTTTGATGTTCATCTCAGCTATCTAGGGTCAGAATCACAGTGTTTCCCACCCCGGGCCCTTCAGGGTGCACCTTCAGGGATGGTTTCAGTGGCTGCTGAGTGGCTGGCCAAAACATCCTTTGTTTGTTGAATTGGCAGGTAAAGTTGTTTGTCAACAGAGGCATGCCCAGTCATCCTGAAGCTGGTAGACAAGGGAGGCTCCTGCCTCTGCTTCTGTCAAAAAATAAAATATCCCCTGTATGATTGTAAATTGTGTTGCACACCAGAGAGTGATACTGTTGTATCCAGGTATAGTTCTTTTTAAGAATATGAGAACTATCTCAGAAAAAAAGTGACTTACCAAGTGCCATTTCCTATGGGGATAGTGGCTGCAACTGGTCACAGTCAACAGGTATGGAAAGCGGCCATTTGAGCCCTGAGTGAAAGTTGGGGACACCAAGATCTCATTTCCTTGCTGGAAAGTGATTATAATTTCTCCTGAAATTTTAGTGACAGTGTTGGTGTTGTGTAAGGAACTGAGATTATCTCAGAAAAACAGTTGTGAAATAGCTGCTTATTTAAAGCTATGGATCATCACTATGTAGTTATTCTAAGACAATAGCAAAAGAGCTCTGGGTAAACATGTGTGTGATATGTGAAAAGGTTAGGATCTCATTGAAGTTTGACCAGGGAACTCTAAAGCCTGAGAAGCTGAGGTCATGGTTACACTGGAAACTTGGCTATCCTGAGGCTTTGACTTTCTAAAGTGGATGTTTTTATCATTTTTGAGCTCACTGAGCAATACTGTTTCAGAAACCAGTAATCAAGAAACCAAGAACCACAACTGGAGAGTTGGAGAACTCAGATTTATTATGCTGGTGGGCCCAGAGGAGTTAACACTCCAGCTCTGAGCCCCGAACAAAGGGGTTATAGTGTTTCTATAGACAGACTATAGTGGGCAACACTGCCTGTTAACAGGATGGTTTAAACTAAGGGGTTTCATGTGTGTGGGAACAGTGGTCAAGATGGGGAGGAGGATTCCTGACCTGGACAGGCATGATTAAACAGGTTCACAGGAGCTGGGTGATTGCAAAGAGCAGGACAAGTGCAAGTGAGATAAACTCCAGTTCCTAGTATTGCAAGTCCCCACTTTCTGAGACTACATGACCTACGTGATCCAGACTTTGCAAGGAGCAAGGTGAGTTACAGAGGCAGAACAAGTAGGAGGTTATGTAAAATTTTGATTTCTCCTCTTCATTACCAACATGAAGAGAGAGACAAAGTGGGAATTCAGAAAGATTTTTCAAAACAGTAATGGCTCACACAGTTAGTTACTCAGAACTTACATTGGTTTGTCTACTAAAAAAATGCACAACGTAAAAGTTGAGAATTATGTTGTATTTGCTGGATAAAACTGAAGATTTAAGCCCCAGAGACATCCTCTGAGATGGCTCTAAGGGATGGCTCCAAAGAGGTAAGGGAGGAGCCAGGATATATGGGAGTTGTGCAACGAAAACCAGCAAGCCAGAGCATCAAAAGATGACTGTTGATTAAAGAAAACCAGACGTCTCAAGTTAATAAATGTAGCACTTTTCTGTGTATAGGAAGATGCAAGAGTCTGGGTTCATTGAAGTCATTGAAACCATTCTTTCGATATGCATCTTAACTATCTAGGGCCAGAATCATGCTTTTCTCCCTCTTGAGTTCCCTCAGGGTGCACAGGGTTGGGAGGGGTTGGCTGCTGGCTTAATGGCTGCTGCATCCTTTGTTTACTGATGCAGCAGGCAAGTTTTCATCCACAGGTTTGACAAAATGTTATTCAGGTTTTTCTCCACAAACCCCACATTTTGGCTCACCCTCAAGCTTAAGCAAGCACTAATTTACAACTCACTGCTAACTGTCCACAGACAAACATTTCCTGTTAAAATTCCCTAATCATGCTGCCTTCTCACCCCCACAATCCCCTCACACTCCAGCAAAGTTCCTTATAGCCCTACTTATCCCTTTATTTTTTAAAAATACCCTTTTCGGTTTGATTTTGAGATGCCTGTGGATTTTGTGGTCAGTGGACTTTCCCTATTGCTATGGTCTTTTTGACTGAAATCTTTCTGACTTAAGTCTGGATTTTTTTTAAAATTTGAGTTTCATATGGCCAGGAGTTGACTCAGGGTTGGACTTTCCATATGGAACTCTGTCATTCCTGCCCAGATAACTAACTGCACCTTGCAGATCCTTTGAACTCTCATGTTAATTAATTTGGGAATCCAAGCAGTGCTCTGGAAGTCAAGTCTGTTACAGCATAATAAGGAGTTAGTTTGATTCTTTTGAATAAAGAAGTTTTTCTCTGGCATTTTGAGTGGGGACTCATTCCTTAACTCTTGAGCAGGAAACTTTCGCTACTCTTCAGTATGAAGACTCTAGTGGTTTTCCTGGACTCACCTAATGGGAATTGGGGGATGAAATATTTTTGGCACTTCAGACAGGGACTGTACAAAGGAATAATCGAGCAGGACTTTTTTCAGGCTTCTTTAAGGTCTTATCTGTGATTTGATTAATAAATCTGATCTCTGGTAGCCTGGGCATGCAATAACTTGAAGTGGGGCTTTGGTTCCCAGCTAGAAATTGAGGCCGGGTCACAGATGTGAGAGTACCAGATCCTAGCCACTAGATCAGTGGTCAGTGACAAGGGCCTGGTCCTTAGGCTTTGAAGAAAAGAATTTCCATAGAGACAAAAAGTAGTAAACCAAGTAAATTATTTATTAACAGGAAAAGCATGAAATACATGTGGATAGGCACAAAGGCCCACACAGAGGGAGAGTTCCTGACTTTCTGCCCTCATGGTAGTTTGAATTACTTTTATGAAGCATTTTTCTGGGTTTCCTTTGGGCCAATCTTCTGATTTGCCTGGTTCACAGTCTATTTTGATATATCTCAGGATCCCCTCATGTGTGCACACACATCTCTTAACCAAGTCAGTTCAGTTCAGTTGCTCAGTTCTGTCCAACTCTTTGCAAACCCCCACAGCACGCCAGGCCTCCCTGCCCATCACCAACTCCTGGGGCCAACCAAACACATGTCCATCGATGGTGATGCCATCAAGCCATCTCATCCTCTGTTGTCCCCTTCTCCTCCTGCTCCCAATCCCTCCCATAATCAGGGTCTTTTCTAATGAGTCAACTCTTCGGATGAGGTACTCAAAGAATTGCATTTTCAGCTTCAGCATCAGTCCTTCCAATGAACACCCAGGACTGGTCTCCTTTAGGATGGAGTGGTTGGATCTCCTTGCAATCCAAGGAACTCTCAAGAGTCTTCTCCAACACCACAGCCCAAAAGCATCAATTCTCCGGCGCTCAGCTTTCTTCACAGTCCAACTCACATCCATGCATGATCGATGGAAAAACCATGTGAGTGAGTGACTGAAGTTGTTCAGTTGTGTCCGACTCTTTGCGACCCCATGGACTGTAGCCTACCAGGCTCTTCTGTGCATGGGATTTTACAGGCAAGAATACTGGAGTGGATTGCCATTTCCTTCTCCAGGATATCTTTCCAACCTAGGGATCAAACCCGGGTCTCCCACATTATAGGTAAACACTTTACCATCTGAGCCACCAGGGAAGCCATAGCCTTGATTAGATGGACCTTTGTTGGCAAAGTAATATCTCTGCTGTTCAAAATGTTAACTAGGTTGGTCATTACTTTCGTTCCAAGGAGCAAACATCTTTTAATTTGATGGCTGCAATCATCATCTGCAGTGATTTTGGAGCCCCAAAATATAAAGTCTGACACTGTTTCCACTGTTTCCCTATCTATCTGCCATGAAGTGATGGGACCAGATCCCATGATCTAGTTTTCTGAATGTTGAGCTTTAAGCCAAATTTTTCACTCTCCTCTTTCACTTTCATCAAGAGGCTTTTTAGTTCCTCTTCACTTTCTGCCATAAGGGTAGTGTCATATGCATATCTGAGGTTATTGATATTTCTCCCGGCAATCTTGATTCCAGCTTGTGCTTCTTCCAGCCCAGCGTTTCTCATGATGTACTCTGCATAGAAGTTAAATAAGCAGGGTGACAATATACAGCCTGGTCATACTCCTTTTCCTATTTGGAACCAGTCTGTTGTTCCATGTCCAGTTCTAACTGTTGCTTCCTGGCCTGCATATAGGTTTCTCAAGAGGCAGGTCAGGTGGTCTGGTATGCCCATCTCTTAAAGAATTTTTCACAGTTTGTTGTGATCCACACAGTCAAAGGCTTTGGCATAGTCAATAAAGCAGAAATAGATGTTTTTCTGGAACTCTCTTATTTTTTCAATGATCCAGTGGATGTTGGCACTTTGATCTTTGGTTCCTCTGCCTTTTCTGAAACCAGCTTGAACATCAGGAAGATCACAGTTCACGTACTGCTGAAGCCTGGCTTGAAGAATTTAGAGCATTATTTACTAGTGTGTGAAATGAGTGCAATTGTGTGGTAGTTTGAGCATTCTTTGGCATTGCCTTTCTTTAGGATTGGAATGAAAACTGATCTTTTTCAGTCCTGTGGCCACTACTGAGTTTTCCAAATTTGCTGACATTGAGTGCAGCACTTTCACAGCATCATCTTTCAAGATTTGAAACAGCTCAACTGGAATTCCATCACCTCCACTAGCTTTGTTCATAGTGATGCTTTCTAAGGTCCACTTGACTTCACATTCCAGGATGGCTGACTCTAGATGAGTGATCACACCATTATGATTATCTGGGTTATGAAGCTCTTTTTTTGTACAGTTCTTTTGTATATTCTTGCCACCTCTTGTTAATATCTTCTGCTTCTGTTAGGTCCATACCATTTCTGTCCTTTATTGAGCCCATCTTTGCATGAAATGTTCCCTTGGTATCTCTAATTGTCTTGAAGAGATCTCTAGTCTTTTCCATTCTATTGTTTTCCTCTATTTCTTTGCACTGATCACTGAGGAAAGTTTTCTTATCTCTCCTTGCTCTTCTTTGGAAATCTGCATTCAGATGCTTATATCTTTCCCTTTCTCCTTTGCTTTTCACTCTTCTTCTTTTCACAGCTATTTGTAAGGCCTCCCCAGACAGCTATTTTGCTTTTTTGCATTTCTTTTCCATGAAGATGATCTTGATCCCTGTCTCCCGTACAATGTCATGAACCTCCATCCATAGTTCTTCAGGCACTCTGTCTATAAGATCTAGTCTCTTTAATCTATTTCTCACTTCCACTGTATTATCATAAGGGATTTGATTTAGGTCATACCTGAATGGTCTAGCGGTTTTCCCCACATTCTTCAATTTAAGTCTGAATTTGGTAATAAGGAGTTCATGATCTGAGCCACAGTCAGCTCCCGGTCTTGTTTTTGCTGACTGTATGGAGCTTCCCCACCTTTGGTTGCAAAGAATATAATCAATCTGATTTTGGTGTTGACCATCTGGTGTTGTCCATGTGTAGAGTCTTCTCTTGTGTTGTTGGAAAAGGATATTTGCTATGATCAGTGCGTTCTCTTGGCAAAATTCTATTAGCCTTTGCCCTGCTTCTTTCCATATTCCAAGGCCAAATTTGCCTGTTACTCCAGGTGTTTCTTGACTTCCTACCTTTGCATTCCAGTCCCCTATAGTGAAAAGAACATATTTTGGGGGTGTTAGTTCTAAAAGGTCTTATAGGTCTTCATAGAAACGTTCACCTTCAGCTTCTTCAGTATTATTGGTTGAGGCATATGCTTGGATTACCATGTTATTGAATAGTTTCCCTTGGTAACGAACAGAGACCATTCTGTCGTTTTTGAGATTGCATCCAAGTACTGCATTTCAGACTCTTTTGTTAACCATGATGGCTACTCCATTTCTCCTAAGGGATTCCTGCCCACAGTAGTAGATATAATGGTCATCTGAGTTAAATTCACCCATTCCAGTCCACTTTAGTTCACTGATTCCTAAAATGTCGATGTTCACTCTTGCCATCTCCTGTTTGACCACTTCCAATTTGCCTTGATTCATGGACCTGACATTCCAGGTTCTTATGCAATATTGCTCTTTACAGCATCAGACCTTGCTTCTATCACCAGTCACATCCACAGCTGGGTATTGTTTTTGCTTTGGCTCCATCTCTTCATTCTTTCTGGAGTTATTTCTCCACTGATCTCCAGTAGCATATTGGGCACCTACCGACCTGGGGATTTCATCTTTCAGTGTCCTATCTTTTTGCCTTTTCATAGTGTTCATGGGGTTCTCAAGGCAAGAATATTGAAGTGGTTTGCCATTCCCTTCTCCAGTGGACCACATTCTGTCAGACCTCTCCACCATGACCCTCCTGTCTTGGGTGGCCCACACGGCATGGCTTAGTTTCATTGAGTTAGACAAGGCTGTGTTCTGTGTGATCAGATGGGCTAGTTTTCTGTGATTATGGTTTCAGTGTGTCTGCCTTCTGATGCCCTCTCGCAACACATGCAGTCTTACTTGGGTTTCTCTTGGATGTGGGGTATATTTTCATGGCTGCTCCAGCAAAGCACAGCCACTGCTCCTTTCCTTGGAGGAGGGATATCTCCTCATGGCCGCCCCTCCTGACCTCAGGCGTGGGATAGCTCCTTTCAGCCACTCAGCTTAATCAAGTGGATTTTACCAAAAAAGGCATCTGGCTAGAGACAGAATCCCTTGACATTGTTCCACTTTCAGCCTGTAAGGAGTCTTTTCTGTGCGTGTGTGGCAAATGGAGGTCTCCTGATTTCTTCAGAAATGAGAGATATGTGGTCTGGGCAGGGCCCAGCCTCCTCCCTTAATTGTCTTCCTATTGTCCTCTTGGAGGACAGTGTTAATTCAGTGGGGAGTTAATCTCCAATTGCTTTACCCTAGGAGGCCCATCAACCTCCTGAGTCAAATCCTGTGGGTAAATCCTTACTCTATTCTGTTTGCTCCCTTTTCTTTCTGTGCTCTACAATTATTACCTTAATTCAGTTCAAAGTCTTTAAAAACTGGCAAAAGTTTTTGCTAAAGACAATTAAGAATTCCAGTGGACTCAGAAACATGGGCTCTCTGCCTACTAACTTACCAATTACCTACCCCTTCCCATCTTCCTGCACCTTCTCGTCCTTCCTTCATCTCATTACCTTCAATTTTCCCTTCAGCTTCCTTTATCCTTTGATTTATGTGTCACCATAAAACACTACTGCCTCCTCCATCCCTCTATGAACCTCTGCCAAACACTTTCCATCCCACTTCAGCCTTTCAGAGTCCTCTATTCACTTCATCTCTAGACCACCTTCTGCCTGTTCTGGTTTCTTGAGGAGCATAAGGCACTTAAAAACAAGTATATACAGTGGAAAAGAGCTAATTAAGAACAGGTTGGATGTTTTATCTACTCTGATGAGCTTTAGAGAACCCCAGACTTGGTGAATCCTCAGTCTGTTGCCCCAAGGTCAATACACAGTCTTCATAGGATTACTCATCAGAGCAAAGAAAGTCTCCAATGTCTCTACCACTTTTATTTTTGGGGATGCTTCAACTCTCTTATTGAGTAGGAAACTTCAACTTGCCCCACTACCAGAAATATATACCCATCATTTGAAAAAGTTGTAAGTTGGTCAACAGCAGAAGTCAGCTCACCACCAGTCACCTCACATGACTGACTCTTGATTGAATCACTTTCCCTATGGTCCCTCATTGACAGTTATCAGTAGGTAGGGCCCACTGCGGTGCTGACCAACAGCTGAGGAGGACAAGTACCAGTAGGTACCTCATTGATAGTTGGTTGCTTGTGGGCGGGGCCCATGGAAGCACTGACCAATGGCTGAGAAAGACATGTTGCCTAGTAACAGGATGTGGAGTAATAAGGCACAGCAACGGCTACTTTCCTGGTGGCTCAGACGGTAAAGCATCTGCCTACAATGCGGGAGACCTGTGTTCAATCCTTGAGTCAGAAAGATCCCCTGGAGAAGGAAATGGCAACCCACTCCAGTATTCTTGCCTGAAAAATCCCATGGATGAAGGAGCCTGGTAGGCTACAGTCCATGGGGTCGCCAAGAGTCAGACCCTACTGAGCGACTTCACTTCACTTCTAAGGGCTGTGCTCATGCTGCTCTGTTACATAAGGAAACTTTGGGTCTAGTGTGCTGGAATCTTTTTTATTAACTCCTTTCCAACCTCAGATTTTGGTTTCACACACTTATTTAACTTTTGCTCATCATTATTTTCATTGTATTCCCAGGCATACCTGTCACCAGTGATTATCTCTAAGCCTCTCCAACAACTGTCACTTGATCACATGCTCAGCATAAAGTATAGTTAGTATTTCAAAGCCAACAAGAATGTGAAGGCCAGCCCACCTTGAAAACTACTTTGACAGACCTTAACCTCAAAGTGATTCTTATTCTATTCACAGTGTAACAGAGCAGGATGAGCACAGTCCTCAGAAGAAAGACATTGCTGTGGCTCATTTCTCGCCACCCTGTTACTAGGCAACAGGTCTTGCTGAAACATTGCTTGGTGCCTCAGAGAGCTCCATCCACAAACAGCCAATTGTCAATGAGAGACCATTAGTTGTCCTGCTCAGCTATTGACCAGCACTACAGTGGGCCCTGCCCACCATTACTGTTAATGAGGGACCATTGGGGAAGAGATTAACTCAAGGGTGATGTGGTGGTCATCAGATGGAGAATGAGAAAAGAAGCAGATTCAGGCATTCTTCTGGAGGGGCTGGAGATCACCCAGCCTTGGGCCAGTGGGTGAGCTGGAGGGCCCAGGGAACATACTATAGACTACAACCTGTAGTGCTCCAGAGCCCTCACTCAGGTCCTCCACTAGCCTTGGCCCAGGCCTTGAGGAGCAGTGAATCTCTCCCCCATCCCTGTCTCTGCAACCTACTACCAGTGGCCATCTTTATGGGTCTCAGTCTGTGAGAACTGATCTGCTCATTTGGACAGTCTGAAGTGACTGAGGACCTATTGGATAGGGCGCCTGTATCTGTCAGGCATGATAACTGGGCAGAATGTGGGAAGTGGCCCTGAAGGAGCTGCTGACTGAGATCTGATTTCTCTTAACCAGGACTGGGATATTGCTGGGTGAAAACTGCAGCTTGAGATTTCCCTTTCTTGTCAAGACAGAATAACACTCATCTGGTAGAGATTTACAGGAGCATCATTACCTGACCATGACTGACCTTAAGAACAAATGATATGACACCAAGAAGTCTGCAACAACTAACTACACCCCACTCCCACATTTGCTTTTAAACGGACATGCTGAAACTTTGTGTTCTTACAGCATGAGCCACCCTACTCCATGTATGCATCTGTAATAAACCTTTCCCTGTTCCTAACTCTACTGTTTAGTTTTCATGTGTCTCATTCTATGTCAGGCACATGGACCTGTGATTTCAATAACAACAATTGTGTCTAAGGACAGACTTTGCCTCTCTTAAATAACAGCAGAGACTGGCCAGTTCAGTTCAGTTCAGTTCAGTGGCTCAGTTGTGTCTGACTCTTTGCAACACCATGGACTGCAGCACACCAGGCTTCCCTGTCCATCATCAGCTCCCAGAGCTTACTCAAACTCATGTCCATTGAGTCGGTGATACCATCCAACCATCTCATCCTCTGTCATCCACTTCTCCTGGCTTCAGTATTTCCCAGCATCAAGGTCTTTTCAAATGAGTCAGGTCTTCGGATAAGGTGGCCAAATTATTGGACTTTCAGCTTCAGCATAAGTCCTTCCAATGAATATTCAGGACTGATTTCTGTTAGGATGGACTGGTTGGATCTCCTTGCAGTCCAAAAGACCCTCGAGAGTCTTCTCCAACACCACAGTTTAAAAGCATCAGTTCTTCGGCCCTCAGCTTTCTTTATAGTCCAACTCTCACATCCATACATAACAACTGGGAAAATCATAGCTTTGACTAGATGAACCTTTGTTGGCAAAGTAATGAAAAAGTAAAGTAATGTGTGCAAAGTAATGATGGAGAGACTGGCCAAGTGCTCACAGTTATCCATAAAATACCCACTGACTTAGCTTGGCTCAACTTTAGCCAAGCTTCTCTCTGAACTTCAACTTTTCCCCAATGTTGAGCAAGTACTAAGATTCAGACATTTCTGTCTCCCTTAACAGCTCATTCTGAGAATCATCTCTGTACAGAGGGAAACACTTCCTGTTAAACTGCTCCATCATACTGTCTGCTCATCCATTCTCACGCTTGTCCCATCACACACACACACACACACACACACACACACAGAGAGAGAGAGAGAGAGAGAGAGAGAGAGAGAGAGAGAGAGTTCCTGCTTGCCTTGGTTATCCTTCCATGTAAAAGAAACATCTTTTTCTGTTCTATTTTGAAACATGTGAAGAACCTGTTGTCAAATATTCTCCCTATCACTATCAGTTCAGTTCAGTTGCTCAGTTTTGTTGGACTCTTTGCAACCCCATGGAATGCAGCACGTCAGGCTTTCCTGTCCATCACCAACTCCCAGAGATTGCTCAAACTCACGTCCATCAAGTTGGTGATGCCATCCAACCATCTCATCCTCTATTGTCCCTTTCTCCTCGGACTTCAGTCTTTCTGGCATCAGGGGCTTTTCCAATCAGTCAGTTCTTTGCATCAGTTGGCCAAAGTACTAGAGCTTCAGCTTCAGCTTCCGTCCTTCCAATGAATATTCAGGACTGATTTCCTTTAGGATGGACTGGCTGGATCTCCTTTCTGTCCAAGGGATTTTCAAGAGTCTTCCCCAACACCACAGTTCAAAACCATCAGTACTTTGGTGCTCAGATTTCTTTATGCTCCAACTCTTGCATCTATACATGACTACTGGAAAAACCATAATTTTGACTATATGGAGCTTTATTGGCAAAGTAATATCTCTGCTTTTTAATGTGCTGTCTAGGCTTGTTCTATTTTTCCTTCCAATGCGCATGTTTCTTTTAATTTCATGGCCACAGGCACCATATGCAGTGATTTTGAGCCCAAGAAAATAAATTCTGTCACTGTTTCCATTGTTTTCCCATCTATTTTCCATGAAGTGATGGGATCAGATGCCATGATCTTTATTTGACTGTTGAGTTTTAAGCCAGCTTCTTCTTTGTTACATTCACTAATTTGTTGCATGTTTAGATTCCACATACACAGAGTATGTCTTATTCTTTCTCTAATTTGACGTATTTACTAAGGAAAATTCCTCAAGTCCATCCGTACTGTTGCAAATAGCAAATTTTCATTCTTTTTTGTGACTGTGTAATATCCCATTGTGTGTGTGTGTGTGTGTGTGTGTGTGTGTGTGTGTGCATGCAGTTGTGCATACAACGCTGCTTCTTTATTCATTTGTCTTTTGATGAGCATTTGATTTGCTTTCATATCTTGGCTAGTGTCTTTACTAGTGGGATTCTTCCTCTCCCACAAATTCTTGCTTCTTTTCTATTTAGAGAAGATCCTCTAACATTTATTTCAGGGTTAGTTTTGTGTTGATGAACTGTTTTAATTTTTGCTTGTCTGAGAAGCACTTTATCTCTCTTTCAATTCTGAATGATAATCTTACTGGGTAGATATTCAGGTTCTAAGTATTTCTCTTTCAATACTTTAAATATCAATATATAATGCCACTCCCTCTGGCTTGCCAGGTTTCTATACAATATTTAACAAATAGCCTTATGGGATTTCCCTTTTATGTGATTCTGTGATTTCTCTTGCTGCCTTTAAAATCTTCTCTTTATTTCTAACTCCTGCCATTTTAATTTTACTGTATCTTAGTGTGGGTTTGTTTTGGTTTATCTTGTTTGGTACCCTGTGTGATTTCTGTACTATCTTCTGGTTTGGGAAGTTTTCAGCCATAATTTCATCAAATACAATTTATCACCTTTTCTCTCTTTGCTTCTTTTGAGACACCTATAATATGAATGCTGATAAGCTTGATGTTTTGCACAGGTCTCTTAAACTGTTCTCATTTGTTTTCAGGGGAGGTTTCTTTTAGCTATTTTGATTGGTGATTTCCATTATTATTCACTTCCGTGTTATTATTGAGTCTGCTATTAATTCTTGTTTGTTTTTCATTTCTGTTAATGTATTCTTCAGCTCTGTCTGTTTCTTTTTTATATTTTCTGGTTCCTTGTTAGAATTTTCACTGTGTTTGCCTGTTTTTTTCTAGTTCAGTTAACATTATTATTATTAATCCTTTGGATTCTTTACCTAGTTAATTATTTATCTCTGTTATTTAGTTGTTTGGTCAGAGGTTCAAACTACAGAACAATTGCACTCATCTCACATGCAAGTAAAGTAATGCTTAAAATTCTCCAAGACAGGCTTCAGCAATATGTGAACCGTGAACTTCCTGATGTTCATGCTGGTTTTAGAAAAGGCAGAGGAACCAGAGATCAAACTGCCAACTTCTGCTGGAGCATCAGAAAAGCAAGAGAGTTCCAGAAAAACATCTATTTCTGCTTATTGACTATGCCAAAGCTTTTGACTGTGTGGATCACAATAAACTGTGGAAAATTCTGAAAGAGTTGGGAATACCAGAGCACCTGACCTGCCTCTTGAGAAATCTGTATGCAGGTGAGGAAGCAACAGTCAGAACTGGACATGGAACAACAGACTGGTTCCAAATAGGAAAAGGGGTGCATCAGGGCTGTATATTGTCACCCTGCTTATCTAACATATATTCAGGGTACATCGTGAGAAACACTGGGGTGGAAGAAGCACAAGCTGGAATCTAGATTGCTGGGAGAAATATCAAGAACCTCAGATATGCAGATGACACCTCCCTTATGGCAGAAAGTGAAGAGGAACTAAAAAGCCTCTTGATGAAAGTGAAAGAGGAGAGTGAAAAATTTGGCTTAAAGCTCAATATTCAGAAAACTAAGATCATGGCATCTGCTCCCATCACTTCATGACAAATAGATGGGGAAACAGTGGAAACAGTGTCTAACTTTATTTTTCTGGGCTCCAAAGTCACTGCAGATGGTGACTGCAGCCATTGCAGTAATTAAAGGGGGCTTACTCCGTGGAAGGAGAGTTATGACTAAACTTGACAGCATATTAAAAAGCTGAGACATTACTTTGCCAACAAAGGTCTGTCTGGCCAAGGCTATGATTTCTCCAGTGGTCATGTATGGATTTAAGAGTTGGACTATAAAGAAAGCTGAGCACCAAAAAAATTGATTCTTTTGAACTGTGGTGTTGGAGAGGACTCTTGAGAGTCCCTTGGACTGCAAGGAGATCCAACAAGTCCATCCTAAAGGAGATCAGTCCTGTGTGTTCATTGGAAGGACTGATTTGAAACTGAAACTCCAATACTTTGGCCACCTGATGTGAAGAGCTGACTCACTGGAAAAGACCCTGATGCTGGGAATGAATGAGGGCAGGAGGAGAAGGGGACAACAGAAGATGAGATGGTTGAATGGCATCACCAACTAAATGGACATGGGTTTGGGTGGACTCTGGGAGTTGGTGATGGACAGGGAGACCTGGCATGCTGTGGTTCATGGGGTCACAAAGAATCAGACCAGTTCTGTCTTCCCATTTTTCTCTGCCTCTCTGAATTTAAGTGCATCAATTATCTATTATGATCATGAAGGGGTGATCTTGTAGGGGAGCATCACTGTACAATCTGTACCATACTAAGCAGGGAGTGGTGAAGGTGTGGGGCTGGATTTGATGGACCACAAGTCATGTCTTTCCTTAGGGTGTTCCAGCAGCTATCGCCTGGGGAATTTGGTAGTGCCAGGTCTGAAGCAAGATGTGAGGCAGAGACTTCCTTTTTTTAAGTGGCTTTCGCTGTCCTATTGGGTGCAAGGTGGGTCCCAAGTTTCTGGAGCAGAAGCCCTGAATGTCAGGACAGATCTGGCTGTGTTCCCTCAAATATGTATGCTCCCCTCTCCCAGCACTGCAACCCTTGCCACAGAGGGACAAGAGGAGCATGTTCTAGTTAGAACAAAAAAAGGAACAAATCTACAGTCTGGCTGCTTACAGAGGTCCAGGCTACCTCCAAATCGCCATCTGTGCCAGCACCAGCAGTAGTGTCTCCTGCCCTTCTTAAACATAGCTTCTTGTTTAAGACCTCTTGGTTCCTCGGAGCTGATCACTTCCCCCAAACTCTGCTATCCCTGCCCTGTTGAAGAGGGGTGCTATTGGGCAAGTGAAGCCCTCATGGGCTCTGGGCACATACTGGGTCATCTTTTGTGGCAGTCTGGCCTCCATCAGAGATCAGGACTTCTCCTGATGTGCGGCCTATGTAAGTGCCCTCCATGAGCATGGCCCTGGCTCTCCCACCCAGATGCTACCCTGGGCCAGATGCACCTCTGTTTCCCACATCCTAGCTCTCTGCCTTTTCAGGGCAGATCCTGCTCCAATGCAGATCGGCCACATGAAGTAAGCAGGGCGTGTGTAGGGGTGGGTAGTTGTGGGGAAAACAGGCATCCACAAATGTGGTCTCACTATCTCCTCTTCATTGTGGCTTGGGAGCAAGCCCCTGAACACATGCTCCTGGAGGGGGGAGTCCAGGCTTCCTACAGTCCTCCTGTTAGCCCACATGGCCTTGCAACCAGCTAACGGGGTCT
This sequence comes from Budorcas taxicolor, assembly GCF_023091745.1. Classification (NCBI taxonomy): domain Eukaryota; kingdom Metazoa; phylum Chordata; class Mammalia; order Artiodactyla; family Bovidae; genus Budorcas; species Budorcas taxicolor. The sequence goes on from NC_068935.1 coordinate 52,857,584, forward strand.
GTCTTCCCTGTGTCAGATCCCAGGACTTGTGTGTACAATATATGGCTTGAATCACTCACACCCAGGGCATATCTCCAACCATGTAATCTCCCTTATATTCTGAGTCCCCTCCCATGGGCACAGGTCAGGACTTGAATGATCCTTTTCTCTTCCTACCCTATTCCCCGTGGATCTTTCTTTGAGTCTAGGTTTAGGAATCTTTCTGCATTTCCCGATTAGTTTTTTGAGCTAATTGTTCTACATGTTGATGTATTCTTTTTTTTTTATTGGAATATATTTGATTTACCATGTTGTGTTAGTTTCAGGTGTACAGCAAAGTGATTCAGCTTTACATATACATGTATTTGGGCTTCCCACTTGGCTCAGTTGTTAAAGAATCACACTGCAATGAAGATTTGGGTTCAATCCCTGGGTTGGGAAGATACGCTCAGAGGGTTATGACAATCCACTCCAGTATTCTTACCTGGAGAATCTCATGGACAGAGGAGCCTAGCAGGCTACAGTCCATAGGGTCACAAAGAGTAGGGCACATCTGAAGCAACTGATCTTGCACAGGCACACATACATATACCTATTCCTTTACAAATTCTTTCCCATTTATGTTGTTACAGAATGTCTAGCAGAGTTGCCTGTGGTTTTGTAGTAGGTCCTTGTTGGTTATCTATTTTATATATAGTGATGTCTATATGTTAACCCCCAACTCCCGATTTATGCCTCCCCACCAACTTCCCATTTGGTAACCATCAGGTTGGCTTCTATGTAGATGTGTTTTTTATGTTCTTTGGGGGAGGTGGTTTAACTGTTTGAAGTAGTCCTGCTTTTCTATTTTTGCTTTTGTTGCCTATGCTTTTGGTGTCACATACATAAAATCACTTCTAAGACCAATGTTTACAACTTCTCCAGTATGCATTCTTCTAGTAGATTTATAGTTTCAGATCTTAAACTTAAATCTTTAATCAACTTTGAGTTTAGTTTTTTATATGGTATAAGGTAAGGGTCCAGTTTCAATCTTTTGCATTCAGATTTCTAGTTGCCCATGGCGATTAACTGAAGAGATGGCAAGGTGAAATTTAATCATGATTATCTCAAGGCAGAAATCGGTGACAAGCCTATGGGAAAGTCATTGGAGTGAGGGACTTGGCCAGGAACATGTAAAGTTTGGGGACCCCCACTAGATTCCCACTGATACATGGGTGTGACCCTAGGTAGATGGGTTCTGACTCTTGGCACATAGACTTGCTCTTGACCTCTGACATGCAAGAGAAGCCTCTGGGCCAGCAGTATTGTGCTTTTATCATGAGTCCATGGGCACTGCTTTGGCTTTTGAATTTGGTGTCATGCAAATGGGTGGTCTTAATACAAAGACATAGAGTTCCTCTTGACTACTGATAAAAGAAGCTTCTCATTTAAGTTCCTTTGACTTCTGATCCACTCTCTACTTTATGGTTTTTACTATATTTTCAAACAGATTCTTAGACATACTTGGCAGAAGAGAGTGATGCTCTCCTTTACAGTCTTAGATAATTCAACTTCTGATAATATTTTATATCACCACACTGTTGATTTCTAATCCGTTTACCTCTCTGGCATGCATTTCTGATAGGATACATACTCAAAAAACTATCATACAAGCTGCATGTACTAAACTGCAAGTGATTAGAGAATGTGAAAAAATTAATACCCAAGAGAATGATTAAGAAAATTTCCTTGGGAGGGGACCATTAGGCCGGGCTCAGATGGTTGCTAGTTTCTGAGCCACAGACGATAGGGCGGACACAGGCATAGAGGAAAGCAGAAGGTCTTAGGGAAATTATTGTATTAGTCAATAGAGGTTGTTATGGACAAAGCTAAAGAGGTCAGTTGGGATCTATTCATAGGGAACCTTTATAAGTGGAAGTATAAAGAGTTTCTACTACTCTTTGTAAGTGCTAATGAGCAACACCCCCCACCCCCCATAAGGCACAGCTTTTGCAATAGGACTTGACATGTCTGAATCACAATATACTGTCCTTTTCCAGGAGAGCTACCGGCATCTGATATTGATTTATTGTTGTTGATCTACTTGGATATACCCTTTCTCAACTCATGACTTATTATTTATGTTTTCTCTTTTAACCCCAAGTGTCCTTGGATCCTTTTTAAACTCTATGCATGCTCACTTCTCTCTGCAAGGTGGCAGTATATCCATGGATATTAAAATACATACCAGCACTACTTTAGGGAAACAAGGGCCTCTAACATCCACTTTTGGTCCACCTCAGGACTTCTCTGGTAGCTCAGTTGGGAAAGATTCTACCTGCAACACTGGAGACATCAGTTCAATTCCTGGGTAGGGAAGATCTGCTAGAGAAGGGATAAGCTACCCACTCCAGTATTCCTTGCCTTCCCTTGTGGCTCAGCTGGTGAAGAATCCGCCTGAAGTGTGGGAGACCTGGGTTTGATCCCTGGGTTGGGAAGATCCCCTGGAGTAAGGAAAGGCTACCCACTCCAGTATTCTGGCCTGGAGAATTCCATGGACTGTATAGTCCATGGGGTCACCAACAGTCGGACATGACTGAGTCACTTTCACTTTCATCTCTTCAGGCCTAGCAATCTGTTACCTTTCCCTAACAGTAAGTATTTCAGGAAGTCCTACAACAGGGCATTAAAGTGTGACAGTGTTAACTGGTGATAATATATACAGATCTGTAATCACAACACTGACCTATATGTAGACATAAGACCTCTCTGTCCACATCATCCTGGTAGCTGCTTTAACTGATTAATTTTCGGCAGACAGGGATGATAGTTCTCCCACTTCCTTTGAAAGGACAACAAACCCAGTGTGTCTTCACTCTTACTGATTTTAAATCACATTCAGTGACTGACTTTGAATCATCACCTCAGTCTCTCAGGAGTAAAAGTGCCAGAAATATTTAATTAGGGAGCTGCAGTCCAGATAAAAGATACCATATCATTGACTTAAAATCTGAACTCAATTCTTTTGATGCTGACGGTGAAACTCTGTGTTTTAGTTCTTTCTAAAATGTTTTCTGAAGACACATGGGATTCCTCTGGTAGAGACTCTGCCTTATATATCTCCGTATTTGATTGACTACTCCTTGAACCTATTTAAACATTTCAAAATGAAAGTTAACATCAAAGTAAATGTTCCATACTCTTACTTTTAAACCATGTAAACCTGTAGAACTTGAAGTACAAAGACTTTATTGGGGAAGAATGTTTTACAACTGTAGTTATTTATAAATACTGGGGGATGGTGATAAATATAAGACCAAGTCTTACTCAGTCATATATTAATATTTGTATCAATAGTCTCTATCCTGACTTCTCTGGCTGTCCAGTGGTTAGGACTCTGTGCTTTCACTAGAAGGGGAAGCGGTTCAGTCCCCGGCCAGGGAACTAAGATCCCACAAATTGCATGGTGCCCCCCTACCCAAAAAAATTATCTGTGTGGAGTGATCTTGTTTGTCATCTGCATCGGGATTGGGCCACCTCCACTGCCCTGCCCTTGGGAACATACTGCTCCAACCAATTTCTTAGGATAACAGTGGCCTAATTGATATTTGGTTTGTTTCCTCCAAACATTATTTTCATCTTTGGGAGTGCTAGTTGTGGGTTTTAGTTGTATCAGCATTTTGTGCCTTCTGAGCACCTTTAGCTGACAGCATAGGTGAGTGATGCAACAAAGCCCATTATGACGTAAGTGGCCAGGATGTGATTACTGCCTGCCTCTCTCAGGGGAAGTATGACATTCACCATCCCTATGTGAAACCCTCTTCCCATTTAGGTTCGGCAATCTAGACCCTAATGTCATTCCACACCCAAAACAAAGGCAGTAACACCACACCACTACTCCTTGCCACTGAGATCAATTGTTAAGCAGGGTTATCCATCTTCAGTGCAGATTCCTGACCCAGTTCAAATCTCTACTCTCTGGCTAACTGGGGACCTGAAGGTCTGTTCTCCAATCTCCTGGGACCCCACATCCCTCCCCACTCAGGTGCCCAGCTCTTCTCTTCCTTCCCTCCCTTCCCATCAGAAAATTCATGCACACACAAATACTTTTTCACCATTTGATGTTTATTTTAATTGCAGCCATCAGTTTACTATGTTAGTGTGAGAGTCAGTCTTTTCCTGGTTGGCCATTTATAAGAAAGCAGACCTCTGGAGACACAATTCTAAACTGTCTGACACTTTCTATTCAGTTATTGGCTGCCCAGGTTGTACTTCTCCAGGGTCTCTTATTCTGGGGCAGCTGAGCTTATGTTCTCTTTTGATTCTGCCTTCTTCTTTGACTCTGCCTTCTATTTTGGTAACTTTTTTTGCTTTGATTCAGTTTCTTAGGTGCACAGGAATAGGAAAAACAGTCTTTCTTTGCTTTCTTCACCTTCTTCGATTGAGTGGCATATGATTGGATTTTCTTTCTCAAGGTTCCTTGTAGAGGTCTTCTGACCCTCATGGTCATATTTCGTGCCTGGAAAGACAAAAGAAGTGTATTAGTTTTGAGGAAAGAATATAATAACTGAGTTGGAAGGAAGATTTCATGAAAAGGGATGTGGCCTGATGAGGGCTTTTGTGCCAGGCAAGGGCAGTGTAGAGGTCTTGGGCAGCAAAGTCAGTGAGAACATGGGGAGAATAGATGAAATCATCTTACCTTCACACTGCCTCTGTATCTCCGTTGACAAAGGGTCTTCTTTCTTCCTTTCACCCTTGAAGCAAACCGCATTGCAACTCTTCTTGGCTGCCATGGCTTTCTGGTTACCTCGGTCATGATGATACCATGAAGTGGCCTAATCTCTGCCTCTGACTTCCCTATATATACCTTCTCAGGACAATGAGGAGCCACACCCTTCAATCTGATTGGTCAGCTAGGCTCTCCCCTGGCCAATGGTGGCTTTTGGGTCTTAGACATCACAATGTACCACTTTGCCCATCAACATGGGCTAGTGGATGCTGAGGGAGGCCACGATATAACTTTCCCACTCCTGACATCTCTGTGTGTCTGATTCTGGGGAGTGGTGATTCAGGGGCATGGTGTTTCTTCTCATGACCCTCAGACATTCCTTCAGTGCCCTTTATTCTTTGATTATATGTCCCCATTCAACACTCCTGCCTCCTCCATCCCTGTATGAACCTCTGCCGAACACTTTTCATCCAATTTCAGCATTTCAGAGTCCTCTAGTCACTTCATCTCTAGACCACCCTCTTCCTATTGGGGGTTCTTGAGGGGCTTAAGGAAATTAAGAGCAAGCACTTAACATGGAAAAAGATGATTAAGAACAGGTTGGTGTTTTTTCTACTCCAATGAGCTTTAGAGACCCCAAGACTTGGTGAATCCTCAGTCTGTTGCCCCAAGGTCTATACACAATCTCCATAAGATTAAACATCAGAGCAAAGAAAGTGTTAAAAAAAAGTAAGGTGCCCAAAGGCAAGAGTCAGATGACCACTGAACCACTGACTTTTGACTGAATCACTTCCCCAGTGGTCCCTCATTGACAGTTATCATCAGGTAGGGCCCATGGTGGAGCTGATCAATAGCTGAGCAGAAGTACCAGTAGGTACCTCATTGATAGTTGGTTGCTTATGGGCGGGGTCCAGGGATGCACTGTCCAATTGCTGAGCAGGATCTGTTGCTTAGTAACAGGATGTGGAGTAATAAGGCACAGCAATGGCTACCTGCTAAGGGCTATGCTCATGCTGCTCTGTTACATAAGGATACTTTGGGTCCAGTGTGCTGGAATCTTTTTGGAATCCTTTCCAACCTCAGATTTTGATTTCACATGCTTGTTTAACTTTTGTACATCATTCTTTTCATTGTATTCCAGGCATGCCTGTCAGCAGTGCTTATCTATATGCCCCTCCAACAGCTGCCACTTGATTACATGTACTGCAAATATTTCAAACCCAACAAGAATGTGAATTCCAACCCACCTTGAGAACTACTTTGACAAACCTTAATGTCACAGTAATTCTTATTCTATTCACAGTGTAATAGAGCAGGATGAGCACAGCCCTATGCAGTTAGCCATTGGTGTGCTTCATTTCAACCCACCCTGTTCCTAGGCAACAGGTGTTGCTCAGCCTTAATTGGTGCCTCAGATGGCCCCATTCATAAGCAGCCAACTGTCAATGACCATTTGTTGTCCTGATCAGCTGTTGATCAGCACCACAGTGGGCCCTTCCCCCAGTTACTGTCAATTAGGGACCATTGTGGAAGAGATTAAGTCAAGGGTGGTGTGGTGGTCATCAGGTGGAAAGTGAGAGAAGAGGCAGATTCAGACATTCTTCTGGAGGGCCTGGAGATCACACAGCCTTGGGCCAGTGGGTGAGCTGGAGGTCCCAAGGAATTGACTGGGGACTACATCCTGTAGTGATCCAGAGCCCTCATTAAGGCCCTCCAGTAGCCTTGGCCCAGGCCTTGAGGAGTGGTGAACTTCTCCCCCATCCATGTCTCTGCAACCTACTAGCAGTAGCCATCTTTCTGGGTCTGTCTGTGAGAACTGGTCTCCTCACTTGGACAGCCTGAGGAGACAGGACCTATTGGGTTGGGTGCCTGGCTCCATCAAGGATGAGAACTGGGCAAAAGGTGGGACCCTTGCCCTGAAGGAGCTGCCAACTGAGATCTGTTTCTGCTTAACCAGGATGGGACATTTCAAGGTGAAATTTGTTCCTTGAGACTTTGCCCTCTCTTGTCAGGACAGTGAATAACAATCATCTGATAGAGATATATAGGAACATCATTACCTGACCATAACCTAACCTTATGCACAAAGGGTGTGCCACCAAGAATTCTGCAACAACTTACCATAACTCTCTCCAACATTTTCTTTTAAATGAACTTACTGAAAACTTTAAGTAACTTTGGGTTCTTAGGGCAAGAGCCACCCACATCCTTGTATGAATCTGTAATAAACCTTTCCCTGTTTCAAACTCTATCATTTGGTTTTGATGGGCCTCATTCTGCATCAGGCACATGGACTTACAATTTTGGTAACAACAATACTGTCTAAGGGCTGACTGTGCCTCTCTTAAACAACAGCAGAGACTGGCCAAGTGCTCAGAGTCATCCGTAACATACCCACTGACTTGACTTGGCTCAACTTTAGCCAAGCTTCTCTCCTCTGAACTTCAGCTTTCTCTCAAGCTTGAGCAAGCATTAAGAGTCAGACATTTCTGTCTCCCTTAACAGCTCTTTCTGAGAATCAGCTCACTACAGAATGAAACACTTCCTGTTAAACTGCTCCATCATGCTGTCTGTTCATCTATCCCCACCTCTTGCCCCATCTCTCTCACACACACGCACACACACAGGTGCTGCTCACCCTGCTTATCCTTCCATGTTAAAGAAATATCATTTTCTGTTCCATTTTGAGACATGTAAATAACTTGTGTTCAAAGCATTCTCCCTATTGCAATCAGTACATTTCAGTTGTTCAGTTGTGTCTGACTCTGTGCAACCCCATGGACTGCAGCACACTAGGCTTCCCTGTCCATCACCAACTCCCAGAGCTTGCTGAAACTCAAGTCCATCGAATCAGTGATGCCATCCAACCATCTCATCCTCTGTTGTCCCCTTCTCCTCTGGCCTTCATTCCTTCCCGGCATCAACATATTTTCCAATGAGTCAGTTCTTTGCATCAGGTGGACAAAGTACTGGAGTTTCAGCTTCAGCATCAGTCCTTCTGGTGAATAATCAGGACTGATTTCCTTTAGGGTTGACTGGTTTGATTTCCTTGCAGGCCAAGGGACTCTCAAGAATATTCTCTACCACCACAGTTCAAAAGCATCAATTCTTCAGTCCTCAGCTTTCTTTATGGTCTAACAATCACATCCATATATGGCTACTGGAAAAAAAAAAAAAACAAATTAGCTTTGACGTATGGACCTTTGTCAGCAAAGTGATGTCTGTGCTTTGTGATATTCTCTCTGGGTCGGTCATAGCTTTTCTTCCAAGGAGCAAGCGACTTTTAATTCCATGGCTGCAGTCAACATCTGCTGTGATTTTTGGAGCCCATGAAAATAAAATCTGTCACTGTTTCCATTGTTTCCCCCTCTATTTACTATAACATGATTGGACCGGATGCCATGACTTTGGTTTTTCGAATGTTGATTTAAGTTAGCTTTTTCACTATCCTCTTTCACCCTCATCAAGATGGTCTTTAGTTTCTTTATATTTTCTGCCTTAAGCGTGATGTTGTCTGCATATCTGAATTTATTAATATTTCTCCTGGCAATCTTCATTCCATCTTGTGCTTCATCCAATCTGACATTTAGCATGATGTGCTCTGAATATAGGTTAAATGAGCAAGGTTATAATGTACAGCCCTAATGTACTCCTTTCCCAGTTTGGAACCAGTCCGTTGTTCCATGTCCAGTTCTAAATGTTGCTTCTTGACCTCCATACAGATTTCTCAAGAGTCAGGTAAGTTGGTCTGGTATACCAATCTCTTTAAGAATTTTTCACAGTTTGATGTGATCCACCCAGTCAAACGCTGTAGCATAGTCAGCAAAGCAGAAGTAGATGTTTTTCTGGATCTCTCTTGATTTTTTTTATGAACCAATCGATGTTGGCAATGGGATCTCTTGTTCTTCTGCTTTTACTCAATGCAGCTTGAACATCTGAATGTTCTTGGTCTACGTATTGTTGAAGCTTATCTTGGAGAATTTTCAGCATTACTTTCACATTTCAAATCAAGTTCCTTCTCACATTAGTCTGGATTTGTTTTACTTAATTGAAAAAATAGACATAAGTTCTTTGGTGTAATGTTTATTTCCCCCTTAAAAGGTATTAATTAACCTCCAGTATGGAACAACAGACTGGCTCCAAATTGGGAAAGGAGAATGTCAAAGCTGTTTATTGTCACCCTGCTTGTTTAACGTATATGCAGAGTACATCATGCAAAATGCTGGACGGGATGAAGCATAAGCTGGAATCAAGATTGTTGGGAGAAATATCAATAACCTCTCATATGCAGATGATACCACACTTATGGTAGAAAGTGAAGAAGAACTAAAGACCCTGTTGATGAAAGTGCAAGAGGAAAGTGAACAATTTGGCTTAAAACTCAACATTCAGAAAGCTAAGATCATGCAATCTAGTCCCATCATTTCATGGAAAATAGATGGGGAAACAATGGAAACAGTGACTAACTTTATTTTTTTTTTTTTGGTCTTAAAAACCACTTCATATGATGACTGCAGCCATGTAATTAAAAACTCTTGCTCCTTGGAAGAAAATTTATGACGAACCTAGACAGCATATTAAAAAGCAGAGACATCACTTTGCCAACAAAGGTCCATCTAGTCAAAGCTACGTTTTTTCCAGTAGTCATGTATAGATGTGAGAGTAGTACTATAAAGAAAACTGAGTGCTGAAGAATTGCTGCTTTTGAACTGTGGTGTTGGAGAAGACTATTGAGAGTCCCCTGGAGTGCAAGAAGATCCAACTAGTGCATCCTATAAGAAATCAGTCCTAATTATTCATTGGAAGGACTGATGCTTAAACTGAAACTCCAATAATTTGGCCACCTGATGTGAAGATCTGACTCATTTGAAAAGACCCTAATAGTGGGAAAGACTGAAGGTAGGAAGAGAAGAGGATGATATGGTTGGATGGCATCATTAACTCAGTGGACATGAGCTTGAGTGAGCTCTGGGTGATGGTGATAGACAGAGAAGTCTGGCGTGCTGTAGTCCATGGGGTCACAAAGAGTCAGACATGACTGAGTGACTGAACTGAACTGTTTGAACCCTCTTCAGTGTTTCAGGTAGTGTTCTGGGTGCAAGGCACACATTGTTAACTAATACCCAGGACCCTTCTCTCATGGGGCTTACATTCTAGTCAGGAAAGATGGAAGGTAAATATTAATGAAAAAACAGTGAATTATACAGTATAGAGAGAATCTTTTGAGTTATGAGAAATGGGGAGTTTTCCTCCCCAGATATTAGTGAGGGAAGGCCTTTTAAATCCAGGACATTTGAGCAAAGACTTAATTAAAGACATGAGGGACTAACCTTGTGGCTATCTTGGGGAATAAATTCTGGGGAGAGGAAATAGTCTGGGCAAAAGCCCCCAATTTTTATTGTCTATGCCCTTCAAATAAAACAAGGAGGCTGGTGCAAGTGGGACCAGGTGAGTAGGAAGAGACTAGGAAGTGATGAACTGCTGTTGAGAGAGAACAGGGTAGGAAAAGGAGGAATGTAATAGTAAACTTATCTTTCCATTTATGTGATGAATTGGTTCACAGTACCCAAACCACACTGGGCTGTGGTGGTAAAGAGGAGAGGCATTTATCATAGTCTGATGGCAAGGCAGTGGAGGAAGGGTACTTTTAAGTAAAGACACCCGAGTTGAAGCCTGAGCCACCTGAAGTAGATGGATCACCAAGTGAAAAGTTGTGCAAATGTTTCCCAGACATTGGGGGAGAAAATGCAAAGGCACTGAGACCCAAGAAAGCTTGTTATACACGCATTGAATATGACTGGAATCTAAAGTATGATGGGGAAATTGTGAAAAAGACATGGCCTTGGAGGTAGAAAGAAGAACTTTAAGGGACACCTGGGCATATGTTAATTTAATGTCTGGGTTACTCTGCTTTGAAAGAGCATTATTTGCTTTCTAATTGTAAATATATACTCAAAACAAAGCAATATGGAAATTCAAAAAATATAAAAATGAAATTAGAGGACACCAATAAGTGTGTCAATAGAAATATATACTGTTAACATTTTGTCTTCGTTTTTCTGCTTAAATGTTTATAACATATATACTATATGTGTTATATAATGTTAAAATATATATAATACACATATATTTGGATGAGCATATATACATCAGTGATTTTTTTTAATTTATAGAAATTGAATCAAACTATATGCACTATTGTAGCCTTCCTTTTATATATAATATGCTGGAAGAATTTTTCCATCTCAACAAACATGTATCTGCCATTGTTTTAAGGATTACTATGACTGTGAAGAAGGCTGAGCACCGAAGAATTGATGCTTTTGAACTGTGGTGTTGGAGAAGACTTTTGAGAGTCCCTTGGACTGCAAGGAGATCCAACCAGTTCATTCTGAAGGAGAGCAGCCCTGGGATTTCTTTGGAAGAAATGATGCTAAAGCTGAAACTCCAGTACTTCGGTCACCTCATGCGAAGAGTTGACTCATTGGAAAAGACTCTGATACTGGGAGGGATTGGGGGCAGGAGGAGAAGGGGACGACAGAGGATGAGATGGCTGGATGGCATCACTGACTCGATGGAAGTGAGTCTGAGTGAACTCTGGGAGTTGGTGATGGATAGGGAGGTCTGGCGTGCTGTGATTCATGGGGTCGCAAAGAGTCGGACACGACTGAGCGACTGAACTGAACTGATAGTGTTCAAATGCTTGCTTATCCCATACTCCATTCAAGCACTTTGAAGATAGGAACCATGTGTGTTTTGTTCACTGGTTGCTTCCATATCTTTTCTATTGGAAATAAGGGTGTGATAAACATTGGAATTCATGTATCTTTTCAAATTAGTGTTCATTGTCTTCTGATATATACCTCAGAGTGGAATTGCTGAGTCACGTGGTAGTTCTTCTTTTAGTTTTTTTCAGAAACTTCCATGATGTTTTCCATAGTGACTGCACAAATTTACATTCCCACCAATTAAGTACAAGGGCTTCCTTTTCTCCACATCTTTGCCAACATTTGTTATTTTCAGATTTTTGATTTGATGATAGCCATTCTGATGGGTGTGAGATGATATCTCCTTGTGATTTTGGTTTTAATTTCTCTGACAATTAGTGATGTTCAGCGTTTTTTCATGTGCCTATTAGCCATCTGTATATCTTCTTTGGAGAAATTCAGATCTTCACATTATTTATTTATTTTTTTTAATATTGAGTTGAATAATCTGTTTATATATTTTGGATATTAGCCCCTTATAGTCATATCATTTGCAAATACTTACTCCCATTCAGTAGATTGTCATTTCATTTCGTCAATGTTTTCCTTTGCTGTACAAAAGCTTTTAAGTTTAATTAGATCTCATTTTTTTTTCTTTTGTTTCCTTTGCCTTAGGAGACAGGTGAAAAAAAAACATTGCTATGAATTATGTCAAAGAGTGTTCTGCCTACATTTACTTCTAGGAGTTTCATAGTTTCCAGTCTTTCATTTAAGGTTTTAATTCATTTTGATTTCATTTGTTTAATCATTTTTTGTGGTGGTTTATAGTTTTCTGTATACAGTATCATGTCAACTGCAAGTAGTGACAGTTTTACTTCTTCCAATTTGGATGATTTTTATTTCTTTTCCTTGAATGATTGCTGTATCCAGTACTTCTAGTATTTTAGAAGTGACAAAAGTGGGCATCTGTGACTTGTTCCTGATTTAGAGGAAAAGCTTTCAGCTTTTTGCCACTGAATATGATATTATCTCTGTTATAAATCACCTTTATTATGTTCAGACGACTACACGGAGTATACAGTCCATGGAATTCTCTAGGCTAGAATACTGGAGTGGGTACAGAGTAACTTCCACTTTCACTTTCATTATGTTTAGATATATTCCATCCATATCAAGTATAGTGAGAGTTTTTGAAATGAATGAATATTGAATTGTGCCAAATGCTTTTACAGCATCTGTTGAGATGATCATGTGATTTTTGTCCTTCTCTTTCCTAATGTGGTATACCACATGGACTAACTTGCAGATATTGAACCATCCTTGTACCCCTGGAATAAGTCCATCTTGATCATGGTATATGATGGTTTCAGTGTGGTGTTGAATTTGGTTCTCTAATATTTTGTTAAGAATTTTAACATCTATATTCAACAGAAATATTGGCATTTACTTTTCTTTTCTGGTGGTGTCTTTGTCTGGTTTTGGTGTTAGGATAATAATGACTTTATAGAATAATTTGGGAGTACTCCATTTTCTCAATTTTTGAAATAGTTTGAGAATGATGGGTACAAGCTTTTCTGAATATGCTTGGAAAAATTCTGCTGTGAAGCTGTGTGGTCCTGAACGTTATTTTGCTAAGAGATTTTTTATTATAAATTCAGTTTCATGACTAGTGAGTCATCTATTCAGTTTATACATTCCTTCCTGATTCAGTTATGAAAGATTGTATGTTCCTAGAGATTTGTCAGTATCTTCTAGGTTGTCCAATTGTTTAGCATATAACTATTTGTGGTATCCTCTTATGATTTTTTCCTATTGCTGTGATATTGACAGTAATGTCTCTTTGCATTTCTTTATTTTGTTTATTAGAGTCATCTATCTTTTATTTTCAATGAACCTGGCTAAAGACTTAATTATTTTGTTTATCTTTTCAAAAAATATCTTTTCACTTAATTGATATTTTTTTACTTTAGGAAAGGGGAAGTCTAAATTTTATTAATGTCCTCTCTGATCTTTATTATTGCCTTCATTCTGAGGATTTAGGGCTTTATTTATTCTTCCTTTTCAAATTCATTTATATAGTAAGTTAAGTGGTTTATTTCATTTTTTTTTTTTTTTTTCGTGAGGGAAGCATCTGTCACTATAAATTTTCCCCTAGAACTGCTTTTGCTAAATCCAATAGATTTTGGAAAGTTGGTGTTTTTATTAGTCTCAAAGTATTTGCTGATTCCCTTTTTTTATTTCTTCATTAGAGCATTGGTTTTTAGTAGCATTTTGTTTAGTCTCCATATGTTTGTGTTTGTCCCATATTCCTCTCCTTTAATTGATTTCTTATTTTGTACCATTGTGGTCAGAAAAAGTGCTTGATATAATTTCTTTCTTCTTAAATGTGTTGAGACTTGTTTTGTGGCCTAGCATTTGATCATCCCTGAAAACATGTCCTGTGCGTACCTGAAAATGTGTATTCTGCTATTTTGGGGTAGACTATGCCAGGTGGCAAAGAGGTAAAGAATCTGCCTGCAGCGCAGAAGATGCAGATTTGATTCCTGGGTCAGCAAGATCCCCTGGAAAAGGAAATGAAATACACTCCAGTATTCTTGCCTGGGAAATCCTATGTACAGAGGAGCCTGGAGGGCTACAGTCCATGGGGTTTCAAAAGAGTCAGACAACTTAGTAACTGAAGAACAACAACAAATGCTGTAGATATCTATTCAGTTCAATTACTCTAATCTGTAATTTAAGGCTACAGTTTTCTTATTGCTTTTTTATCAGGATGCTCTGTGCATTGATGTAATAGGGTGTTTATTGTAGTTAGCATTTAATTTACAATCCATTTGTCTTTTAATTTTCATACTGGATTATCTAATTGGTTGATCCACAGCATTTACTATGTGTTTGTGTGTACTGGTGGAGTTTTTCCCTTTTCTGTAGATTTTTACTTTTTTTTCCACTTAGAGAAGACTCTTTAATATTTCTTTCAACGTTGGTTTAGTATGGATAAACTCTTTGTTTTTGCTTGTCTGAGAAGTTCTTCTCTCCAATTCTGGAAGATAATCTTGCTGGGTAGAGTATTATAGGTTGCAAGTTTTTCCCTTTCAGCATGTTTTGACCCCTTTCTCTCTCTCTTTTCCTTCTACAACCCCAATAAAGTGAATGTTAGTATACTTGATGTTGTCTAGAATTCTCTTAAACTGTTCTCATTTTTAACTTGTTTTTCTTCTTGCTTTTCCTATCTGGCAATTTCCATAATTTTGCATTCCAGATTAATTTGCTTCTTGTGTATTGGCAACTCTCACTTTAGTGGAGGTGGTGCTAGAGATAGAGGGGCCAGAACCAATGCCAGGTATGAGACCAGACTTCCCCTGTGCTCAGTAGCCAATCCTACCTATTGGGGAGTTAGGTTGAGTCTCCAGTTGGTGGTACAGAAACTCTGAGTTTCAGGTCCATGCTGATTCCATTGTGCTGTATCCCTTTCCATCACTGGAAATTTTGCCCCCAAAAAAGAAGTGCTAGAGCAAGAAGGAGTGCCTAATATGGGCTTGGGTGCATAATAGGACAGTCCCAGCACACCAGTCAGGGTTCCAGATACTCCCACTCTGCCACCTCCATAAGCACTGGTAGTGACTGCTATCAACTTGTTCAGATGTAGGCCAGATCTGAGTTGGCTCCATTCCTGGCACCTATACATTCTTCTCAGCCATGGAAGCCTTTGCCATAGTTTTGGGAAAGGGTGTTCTATGAAATAAGAGGGGCTGGAGCAGGCATTCAGAGTGGATTAGGTCATGACCTGGGATTCTTATGGGAAAACAGCCAGCATCCTCTGTAATTTCAACATGTTTCCTCTGCCTTGTTTTGTGAGTAAGCAAACATGTGGTTGCCTCCACAAATTCTTCACATATAGAGTCTAGATTTCTTACAGCCTTCTTGCTGGTCCCAGTGGTTTTCAAATCAGCTAAGGGGACTCATTTTCCCAGTTTCTGACTCCAGGGTGGGGTTTCCAAGATGTAATTTGAATTGCTCACTCCCGAAGAGTTTCTCTGAGCCTATGAAATCTCACAATCCTTTACATTATCTCCCAGGAGTCCAGGTCTTAAACTGCTGGCTCCTTTTCCCTTCCTACCCAACTCCTTGTAGACCTTCTTCTACAAAATTGGTTGTATAAGTTTCTACCTGCCAGACTCCAGTTTATCTTCAGTGAGCATAGATATGTTTGATGTGTTCATGGTGGGAAGTAAGCTCAGCATCGACCAATTTCAGCATCTTCAGTTCAGTTGAGTCACTCAGTCATGTCTGACTCTTCCCAACCCCATGAATCGCAGCACGCCGGGCTTCTCTGTCCATCACCAATTCCTGGAGTTCACTCAGATTCACATCCATTGAGTCAGTGATGCCATCCAGCCATCTCATCCTCTGTCGTCCACTTCTCCTCCAGCCCCCAATCCCTCCCAGCATCAAATCTTTTCCAATGAGTCACCTCATTGCATGAGGTGACCAAAGTACTGGAGTTTCAGCTTTAGCATCATTCCTTCCAAAGAAATCCCAGGGCTGATCTCCTTCAGAATGGACTGGTTGGATCTCCTTGCAATCCAAGGAACTCTCAAGGGTCTTCTCCAACACCACAGTTCAAAAGCATCAATTCTTCGGTGCTCAGCCTTCTTCACATTCCAACTCTCACATCCATAGATGACTACTGGAACAACCATAGCCTTAACTGGATGGACCTTAGACGGCAATGTAATGACTCTGCTTTTGAATATGCCATCTAGGTTGGTCATAACTTTCCTTCCATGGAGTAAGTGTCTTTTAATTTCATGGCTGTAGTCACCATCTGCAGTGATTTTGGAGCCCCAAAAAATAAAGTTTGACACTGTTTCCACTGTTTCCCCATCAATTTGCCATGAAGTGATGGGACCGGATGCCATGATCTTCGTTTTCTGAATGTTGAGCTTTAAGCCAAATTTTTCACTCTCCTCCTTCGCTTTCATCATGAGGTTTTTTAGTTTCTCTTCACTTTCTGCCATAAGGGTGGTGGCACCTGCATATCTGACTTTATTGATGTTTCCCCCAGCAATCTTGATTCCATCTTGTGCTTCTTCCACCCCAGCGTTTCTCATGATGTACTCTGCACAGAAGTTAAATAAGCAGGGTGCCAATATACAGCCTTGACGTACTCCTTTTCCTGTTTGGAACCATTCTGTTGTTCCATGTCCAGTTCTAACCGTTATTTCCTTACCTGCATACAGGTATTTCAAGAGGCAGGACAGGGGGTCTGGTATTCCCAACACTTTCAGAACTATCCACAGTTTATTGTGATCCACACAGTCAAAAGCTTCGGCATAGTCAATAAAGTAGAAATAGATGTATTTCTGGAGCTCTCTGGCTTTTTCAATGATCCAGCAGATGTTGGCAATTTGATCTCTGGTTCCTCTGCCTTTTCTAAAACCAGCTTGAACATCAGGAAGTTCACGGTTCACGTATTGCTGAAGCCTGGCTTGGAGAATTTTGAGCATTACTTTACTAGCATGTGAGATGACTGCAATTGTGTGGTAGTTTGAGCATTCTTTGGCATTGCCTTTCTTTGGGATTGGGAATGAAAACTGACCTTTTCCAGTCCTGTGGCCACTGCTGAGTTTTCCAAATTTGCTGGCATATTGAGTGCAGCACTTTCACAGCATCATCTTTCAGGATTTGAAATAGCTCCACTGGAATTCCATCACCTCCAGTAGCTTTGTTCATAGTGATGCTTTCTAAGGCCCACTTCACTTCACATTCCAGGATGTCTGGCTATAGATGAGTGATCACACGATCGTGATTATCTGGGTCATGAAGATCTTTTTTGTACTATTCTTCCATGTATTCTTGCCACCTCTTCTTAATATCCTCTGCTTATGTTAGGTCCATACCATTTCTGTCCTTTATCGAGCCCATCTTTGCATGAAATGCTCCCTTGCTATCTCTAATATTGTTGAAGAGATCTGTAGTCTTTCCCATTCTGTTGTTTTCCTCTATTTCTTTGCATTGATCGCTGAAGAAGGCTTTCTTATCTCTCCTTGCTCTTCTTTGGAATTCTGCATTCAGATGTTTATATCTTTTCTTTTCTTCTTTGCTTTTTGCTTCTCTTCTTTTTACAGCTATTAGTATGGCCTCCCAAGACAGCCATTTTACTTTTTTGCATTTCTTTTCCATGGGGATGGTCTTGATCCCTGTCTCCTGTACAATGTCACAAACCTGTTTCCATAGTTCATCAGGCACTCTATCTATCAGATCTAGGCCCTTAAATCTATTTCTCATTTCCACTGTATAATCATAAGTGATTTGATTTAGGTCATACCTGAATGGTCTACAGTTTTCCCTACTTTCTTCAACTTAAGTCTGAATTTGGTAATAAGGGGTTCATGATCTGAGCCACAGTCAGCTCCTGGTCTTGTTTTTGTTGACTGTATAGATCTTCTCCATCTTTGGCTGCAAAGAATATAATCAATCTGATTTCAGTGTTGACCATCTGGTGATGTCCATGTGTAGAGTCTTCTCTTGTGTTGTTGGAAGTGGTATTTGCTATGACCAGTGCATTTTCTTGGAAAAAGTCTATTAGTCTTTGCCCTGCTTCATTCTGCAATTCAAGACCAAATTTGTCTGTTACTCCAGGTGTTTCTTGACTTCCTACTTTTGCATTCCAGTCCCCTATAATGAAAAGGACATCTTTTTCGGGAGTTAGTTCTGAAAGGTTCTGTAGGTCTTCATAAAACCGTTTAACTTCAGTTTCTTCACTGTTACTGGTTGGGGCATAGACTTGTATTACCATGATATTGAATGGTTTCCCTTGGAGACGAACAGAAATCATTCTGTCGTTTTTGAGATTGCATCCAAGTACTGCATTTTGGACTCTTTTGTTGACCATAATGGCTACTCGAATTTCTTCTGAGGGATTCCTGCCCACAGTAGTAGATATAATGGTCATCTGAGTTAAATTCACCCATTCCAGTCGATTTTAGTTCGCTGATTCCTAGAATGTCGACGTTCACTCTTGCCATCTCTTTTCTGACTGCTTCCAATTTGCCTTGATTCATGGATCTGACATTCCAGGTTCTTATGCAATATTGCTCTTTACAGCATCGGACCTTGCTTCTATCACCAGTCACATCCACAGCTGGGTATTGTTTTTGCTTTGGCTCCATCCCTTCATTCTTTCTGGAGTTATTTATCCACTGATCTCCAGTAGCATATTGGGCACGTACTGACCTGGGGAGTTCCTCTAGCATATTGGGCACGTACTGACCTGGGGAGTTCCTCTTCCAGTATCCTATCATTTTGTCTTTTCATACTGTTCATGGGGTTTTCAAGGCAAAAATACTGAAGTGGTTTGCTATTCCCTTCTCCAGTGGACTACATTCTGTCAGACCTCTCCACCATGACCCACCCGTATTGGGTTGACCTGCGGCCGTGGTTTAGTTTCATTGACTTAGAAAAGGCTGTGGTCTTAGTGTGATTATATTGACTAGTTTTCTGTGAGCATGGTTTCAGTGTGTCTGCCCTCTGATGCCCTCTTGCAAACCTACCATCTTACTTGGGTTTTTCTTACCTTGGACATAGGGTATCTCTTCACGGCTGCTCCAGCAAGGCGCAGCCACTGCTCCTTACCTTGGATGAGGGGTATCTCCTCACTGCCACCCTTCCTGACCTTCAATGTGGGACGGCTCCTCTAGGCCCTCCTGTGCCTGTGCAGCCACCGCTCCTTGGACCTGGGTTCACTCCTCCTGGCCTCCTCCCCTGGCCTCAGGCGCAGGGTGGCTCCTCTCGGCAGTTCCTGCGCCATGGCAGCCTGGCACTCTCAGCCGCTGCCCCTGACCTCAGACGTGTGGTCACTCTTCTTGGCTGCCACCCTTCAGGCATGGGGTCCTCCCGGCTTCTACCCCTGACCTCGGATGTCGGGTAGCTCCTCTCGGCCACGCTTAGTGCACCAGTCACTCTAAGACTTTTTATACGAATTGCCATACCAACTTTCAGAAAATATTTTATTTCCATTTTGCAGTCTCACCAAAAATAGATGAGACTGTTATTTTCCTCAATATTTGCCAATACAAAATATTTACTTGCAAATATGATATGTGAAAAGATGGTCTCACTTTAAAATATGTATATATGTGATAACTTGTTTTTGTTCAGTCACTCAGTCATGTCCCACTCTTTGCGACCCCATTGACTGCACCATGCCAGGCTTCCCTGTCCATCACTATCTCCAAGAATTTGTTAAAACTCATGTTCATTGAATCGGTGATGCCATCCAGTCGTGTCAACATCTGTCACCCCCTTCTAGTCCTGCCTTCAATCTTTCCCAGCATCAGGAACTTTTCCAATGAGTCAGTTCTTAGCATGTGGTGGCCAAAATATTGGAGCTTCAGCATCAGTCCTTCCAGTGAATATTCAAGCTTGATATACTTTTGGATTGAAAGAGAAAATTATTTTTATATTTTATTGACATTTATCACTTGTGTTTTTTCTTTTGTGAATTTCTTGATTACATCCTTTGCTGTTTGTCATTTTGCTTTTGTGTTTTCCTTTTTTATAATAGCCTTTTATTTTACAAAGAAATTATTTTCTGTTTTTCTAGGCAGCAAATATTGAAATTGCTTCTACAGCATTAATTTTACCCTTTCCAAATTGCATATCATTCACATGGTTTCAAATTGATTAGCCCCACATCCAGTTCCAGTAAAAGACTTGGATTGTCCTAAACTATAAGAAATAATTCCATTGTTTTTCTCAGTGATTAGTTCAGGAACTGGCACCTAACTGAGCCCAAAGACAATCAGTGATTTGTTCAGAGGAGGCAAGTAGCACTACCATGGAAGAACACTGTTCAGAGGAGGCAAGTAGCACTACCATGGAAGAACACTAAACTAAGGAAACTGGGGTAATTACATGCTATAGTCCACAGGGATAGGCATTCAGTTCACTTCAGTTCAGTTCAGTCGCTCAGTCATGTCCGACTCTTTGCGACCCCATGAATCGCAGCACGCCAGGCCTCCCTGTCCATCACCAACTCCCGGAGTTCACTCAGATTCATGTCCATCTAGTCAGTGATGACATCCAGCCATCTCATCCTGGATCGTCCCTTTCTCCTCCTGCCCCCAATCCCTCCCAGCATCAGAGTCTTTTCCAATGAGTCAATTCTTGGCATGAGGTGGCCAAAGAACTGGAGTTTCAAGTTTAGCATTATTCCTTCCAAAGAAATCCCAGGGCTGATCTCCTTCAGAATGGACTGGTTGGATCTCCTTGCAATCCAAGGGACTCTCAAGAGTCTTCTCCACACCACAGTTCAAAAGCATCAATTCTTCGGTGCTCAGTCTTCTTCACAGTCCAACTCTCACATCGATACATGACCACAGGAAAAACCATAGCCTTGACTAGGTGGACCTTAGTCGGCAAAGTAATGTCTCTGCTTTTTTTTTTTTACATTAAAAAAAAAGTTTTCAGGTATAATACACAAAAGCAAACAAGTTTATCTTAAAAAAATATCAAGTATCACATCCATATACTATCCCTAATTATAATTACATCTTAAAGCAACATTTGTCTTTGTTTACAAATACAGCAGCAGGTGATAAAACCTAACATCTCCAACGGATTGCTTACAGTTTATAATACAAACAAATGTATATGTGGCAAATCACATTTTAGGCAGTTTAACTTAAAATGCATAGACAATTACATACATTAAATTTGTCATTATTAAATCAATGAAAAAAATTACAGTATCAAGGAAAAAATACAAAACCTTTATAGAGCACACATAAGAAGTCAAGTTTACTTAATGGCAACAAATTGGGATCTGCTGATCAGTGGCAGGCAGTGAAAGTGCCTTTATCCAGGGGAAAACTGAAGAGGCAAAACATCCCATTACTCTGTGTGCTTGAATAGCTCCATCAACAAACACTACAGTCTTGAAAAGCATTTTCTTACTTAAAAAAAGAAAAAAAGTATTCCATACTTTGCTCTTTAAATGCCCAAAGGCTAGTCCAAAACTTCCACCAGCAGGAATACTAAAATGTTTATCCAGGGAACTAATACTGGATGTACTCATCAAATCTGCTTTTGAATATACTATCTAGGTTGGTCATAATTATCCTTCCAAGGAGTAAGCATCTTTTAATTTCATGGCGGGAGTCACAATCTGCAGTGATTTTGGAGCCCCCAAAAATAAAGTCTGACACTGTTTCCACTGTTTCCCCATCTATTTCCCATGAAGTGATGGGACCGGATGCCATGATCTTCGTTTTCTGAATGTTGAGCATTAAGCCAACTTTTTCACTCTCCTCTTTCACTTTCATCAAGAGGCTTTTTAGTTCCCCTTCACTTTCTGCCATAAGGGTGGTGTCATCTGGTTATTGATATTTCTCCTGGCAATCTTGATTCCAGCTTGTGTTTCTTCCACCCCAGCGTTTCTCATGATGTACCCTGCATAGAAGTTAAATAAGCAGAGTGACAATATACAGCCTTGACCCACTCCTTTTCCTATTTGGAACCAGTCTGTTGTTCCCTGTCCAGTTCTAACTGTTGCTTCCTGACCTGCATACAGATTTCTCAAGAGGCAGGTCAGGTGGTCTAGCATTTCCATCTCTCACAGTATTTTTAACAGTTTATTGTGATCCACACAGTTAAAGGCTTTGGCATAGTAAATAAG
The DNA here is from genome assembly GCF_023091745.1 of Budorcas taxicolor. Classification (NCBI taxonomy): domain Eukaryota; kingdom Metazoa; phylum Chordata; class Mammalia; order Artiodactyla; family Bovidae; genus Budorcas; species Budorcas taxicolor. The sequence goes on from NC_068935.1 coordinate 52,879,656, forward strand.
GCGGAAATGGATGTTTTTCTGGAACTCTCTTGCTTTTTCAATGATCCAACAGATGTTGGCAATTTGATCTCTGGTTCCTCTGCCTTTTCTAAAACCAGCTTGAACATCAGGAAGTTCACGGTTCACATATTGCTAAAGCCTGGCTTGGAGAATTTTGAGCATTACTTTACTAGCGTGAGATGAGTGCAATTGTTCGGTAGTTTGAGCATTCTTTGGCATTGCCTTTCTTTGGGATTGGAATGAAAACTGACCTTTTCCAGTCCTGTGGCCACTGCTGAGTTTTCCAAATTTGCTGGCATATTGAGTGCAGCACTTTCACAGCATCATCTTTCAGGATTTGAAATAGCTCCACTGGAATTCCATCACCTCCAGTAGCTTTGTTCGTAGTGATGCTTTTTAAAGCCCACTTGTCTTCACATTCCAGGATGTCTGGTTATAGATGAGTGATCACACTATCGTGATTATCTGGGTCATGAAGATCTTTTTTGTACAGTTCTTCTGTGTATTCTTTTTTTTTTTTTTTTTTTAATTTTTATTTTTTTTTAATTTTAAAATCTTTAATTCTTACATGTGTTCCCAAACATGAACCCCCCTCCCACCTCCCTCCCCATAACATCTCTGTGGGTCATCCCCATGCACCAGCCCCAAGCATGCTGTATCCTGCATCAGACATAGACTAGCGATTCAATTCTTACATGATAGTATACATGATAGAATGCCACTCTCCCATATCATCCCACCCTCTCCCTCTCCCTCTGAGTCCAAAAGTCCGTTATAGACAGCTGCGTCTTTTTCCTGTCTTGCATACAGGGTCGTCATTGCCATCTTTCTAAATTCCGTATATATGTGTTAGTATGCTGTATTGGTGTTTTTCTTTCTGGCTTACTTCACTCTGTATAATCGGCTCCAGTTTCGTCCATCTCATCAGAACTGATTCAAATGAATTCTTTTTAACGGCTGAGTAATACTCCATTGTGTATATGTACCACAGCTTTCTTATCCATTCATCTGCTGATGGACATCTAGGTTGTTTCCATGTCCTGGCTATTATAAACAGTGCTGCGATGAACATTGGGGTACATGTGTCTCTTTCAATTCTGGTTTCCTCGGTGTGTATGCCCAGCAGTGGGATTGCTGGGTCATAAGGGAGTTCTATTTGCAATTTTTTAAGGAATCTCCACACTGTTCTCCATAGTGGCTGTACTAGTTTGCATTCCCACCAACAGTGTAGGAGGGTTCCCTTTTCTCCACACCCTCTCCAGCATTTATTGCTTGCAGATTTTTGGATCGCAGCCATTCTGACTGGTGTGAAGTGGTACCTCATTGTGGTTTTGATTTGCATTTCTCTGATAATGAGTGATGTTGAGCATCTTTTCATGTGTTTGTTAGCCATCCGTATGTCTTCTTTGGAGATGTGTCTATTTAGTTCTTTGGCCCATTTTTTGATTGGGTCATTTATTTTTCTGGAATTGAGCTGCATAAGTTGCTTGTATATTTTTGAGATTAGTTGTTTGTCAGTTGCTTCATTTGCTATTATTTTCTCCCATTCAGAAGGCTGTCTTTTCACCTTGCTGATATTTTCCTTTGTTGTGCAGAAGCTTTTAATTTTAATTAGATCCCATTTGTTTATTTTTGCTTTTATTTCCAGAATTCTGGGGGGTGGATCATAGAGGATCCTGCTGTGATTTATGTCTGAGAGTGTTTTGCCTATGTTCTCCTCTAGGAGTTTTATAGTAAAAGAATGAAACTAGATCACTTTCTAACACCACACACAAAAATAAACTCAAAATGGATTAAAGATCTAAATGTAAGACCAGAAACTATCTTCTGTGTATTCTTGTCACCTCTTTTCAATATCTTCTGTTTCTCATAGGTCCATACCATTTCTGTCCTTTATCGAGCCCATCTTTGCATGAAATGTTACCTTGCTATCTCTAATTTTCTTGAAGAGATCTGTAGTCTTTCCCATTCCGTTCTTTTCCTCTATTTCTTTGCATTGATCGCTGAAGAAGGCTTTCTTATCTCTTCTTGCTATTCTTTGGAATTCAGCATTCAGATGCTTGTATCGTTCCTTTTCTCTTTGCTTTTCACTTCTCTTCTTTTCACAGCTATTTGTAAGGCCTCCCCAGACAGCCATTTTGCTTTTTGCATTTCTTTTCCATGGGGATGTTCTTCATCCCTGTCTCCTGTATAATGTCACGAACCTCATTCCATAGTCCATCAGGCACTCTATCTATCAGATCTAGGCACTTAAGTCTATTAGTGATTATACCCTTAAGTCTATTTATGATTATAAACTTCCACTGTATAATCATAAGGGATTTGATTTAGGTCATACCTAAATGCTCTAGCGGTTTTCCTTACTTTCTTAAGCATTAGCTCAGGGTTAATGTGGAGAAATAACTCCAGAAAGAGTGAAGAGATGGAGCCAAAGCAAAAGCAAAACCTGGTTGTGGATGTGACCGGTGATAGAAGCAAGGTCCGATGCTGCAAAGAGCATTATGGCATCGGAAGCTGGAATGTTAGGTCCATGAATGAAGGCAAATGTGAAGGGGTTAAAGAGAAGATGGCAACAGAGAATGTAAGCATTTTATGAATCAGCAGACTTAAATGGACTGGAATGGGTGAATTTAACTCAGATGACCATTATATCTACTACTGCGGGCAGGAATCCCTCAGAAGAAATGGAGTAGCCATCACAGTCAACAAAAGAGTCCAAAATGCAGTACATGGATGCAATCTCAAAAATGACAGAATGATCTCTGTACATTTCCAAGGCAAACCACTCAATATCCCGGTATCCAAGTATATTCCCGGACCAATAATGCAGAAGAAGCTGAAGCTGAAGGGTTCTATGAAGACCTAGAAGACCTTTTAGAACTAACAAAAGATATCCTTTTCATTGTAGGGGACTGAAATACAAAAGTAGGAAGTCAAGAAACACCAGGAGTAATGGCAAATTTGGCCTTGGAGTACAGATTGAAGCAGGGTAAAGGCTAATAGAATTTTATCAAAAGAACACACTGGTCATAGCAAACACCCTCTTCCAACAACAAAATTGAAGACTCTACACATGGACATCACCAGATGGCCAACACCAAAATCAGATTGATTATATTCTTTGCAGCCAAAGATGGAGAAGCTCTATACAGTCAGGAAAAAGAAGACTGGGAGCTGTCTGTGGCTCAGATCATGAATGTCTTACTGTCAAATTCAGACTTAAATTGACGAAAGAAGGGAGAACCACTAGACCATTCAGTTCAGTTCAGTTCAGTCGCTCAGTCGTGTTCGACTCTTTGCGACCCCATGAATCGCAGCACGCCAGGCCTCCCTGTCCATCACCATCTCCCGGAATTCACTCAGACTGATGTCCATCGAGTCAGTGATGCCATCCAGCCATCTCATCCTGGGTCGTCCCCTTCTCCTCCTGCCCCCAATCTCTCCCAACATCAGAGTCTTTTCCAGTGAGTCAACTCTTCGCATGAGGTGTCCAAAGTACTGGAGCTTCAGCTTTAGCATCATTCCTTCCAAAGAAATCCCAGGGTTGATCTCCTTCAGAATGGACTGGTTGGATCTACTTGTAGTTCAAGGGACCCTCAAGAGTTTTCTTCAACACCACGGTTCAAACGTATCAATTGTTCGGCACTCAGCCTTCTTCACAGTCCAACTCTCACATCCATACATGACCACTGGAAAAACCATAGCCTTGACTAGACGGACCTTAGTCGGCAAAGTAATGTCTCTGCTTTTGAATATGTTATCTTGGTTGGTCATAAGTTTTCTTCCATCGAGTAAGCGTCTTTTAATTTCATGGCTGCAATCACTATCTGCAGTGATTTTGGAGCCCAAAAAAATAAAGTTTGACACTGTTCCTACTCTTTCCCCATCTATTACCGATGAAGTGATGGGATCAGATGCCATGATCTTCATTTCCTGAATGTTGAGCTTTAAGTCAACTTTTTCACTCTCCTCTTTCACTTTCATCAAGAGGCTTTTTAGTTCCTCTTCACTTTCTGCCATAAGGGTGGTGTCATCTGCATATCTGAGGTTATTGATATTTCTCCTGGCAATCTTGATTCCAGCTTGTGTTTCTTCCAGCCCAGTGTTTCTCATGATGTACTCTGCATATAAGTTAAATAAGCAGGGTGACAATATACAGCCTTGACTCACTCCTTTCCCTATTTGGAACCAGTCTCTTATTCCCTGTCCAGTTCTAACTGTTGCTTCCTGACCTGCATACAGATTTCTCAAGAGGCAGCTCAGGTGGTCTGGTATTCCTATCTCTTTCAGAATTTTCCACAGTTTATTGTGATCCACACAGTCAAAGGCTTTGGCATAGTCGATAAAGCAGAAGTAGATGTATTTCTGGAGCTCTCTGGCTTTTTCGATGATCCAGCGGATGTTGGCAATTTGATCTCTGGTTCCTCTGCCTTTTCTAAAACCAGCTTGAACATCAGGGAGTTCACAGTTCACCTATTGCTGAAGTCTGGCTTGGAGAATTTTGAGCATTACTTTACTAGCATGTGAGATGAGTGCTATTGTGCGGTAGTTTGAGCATTTATTTGCATTGCCTTTCTTTGGAATTGGAATGAAAACTGACCGATGCTGTAAAGAGCAATATTGCATAGAAACCTGGAATGTCATGTCCATGAATCAAGGCAAATTGGAAGTGGTCAAACAAGAGATGGCAAGGGTAAATGTCGACATTCTAGGAATCAGCGAACTAAAATGGACTGGAATGAGTGAATTTAACTCAGAAGACCATTGCATCTACTACTGTGGGCAGGAATCCCTCAGAAGAAATGGAGTAGCATCATGGTCAACAATAGAGTCCGAAATGCTGTACTTGGATGCAATCTCAAAAACGACAGACCATTCAGGTGGAACCTAAATCAAATCACTTACAATTATACAATGGAAGTTACAAATATATTTAAGGGACTAGATCTGATAGACAGAGTGCCTGATGATCTATGGACTGAGGTTTGTGACATTGTACAGGACACAGGGATCAAGACCATCTCCATGGAAAAGAAATGCAAAAAAGCAAAATGAATTTTTGAGGAGAACTTACAAATATCTGTGAAAAGAAGAGAAGTGAAAAGCAAAGGAGAAAAGGGAAGATATAAGCATCTGAACGCAGATATCCAAAGAATAGCAAGGAGAGATAAGAAAACTTTCCTCAGTGATCAGTGCAAAGAAACAGAGGAAAACAATAGAATGGGAAAGGCTAGAAATCTCTTTAAGAAAATAAGAGATACCAGGAAATATTTCATGCAAAAATGGGCTTAATAAAGGACAGAAATGGTATGGACCTAACAGAAGCAGAAGCTATTTAGAAGAGGTGTAAGGAATACACAGAAGAACTGTACAAAAAAGATTTTCATGACCCAAATAATCATGATGGTGTGATCTCTCACCTAAAGCTGGACATCCTGGAATGTGAAGTCAAGTTGGCCTTAGGAAGCATCACTATGAACAAAGCTAGTGGAGGTGATGGAATCCAGTTGACCTATTTTAAATCCTGAAAGATGATGCTGTGAAAGTGCTGCACTCAATATGCCAGCAAATTTGGAAAACTCAGCAGTGGCCACAGGACTGGAAAAAGTCAATTTTCTTTCCAATCCCAAAGAAAGGCAATTACAAAGAATGTTCAACCTACCTGACAGTTGCACTCATCTCCCATGCTAGTAAAGTAATGCTCAAAATTCTCCAAGTCAGGCTTCAGCAATACGTGAACCGTGAACTTCCTGATGTTTAAGCTGGTTTTTTTAAAGGCAAAGGAACCAGATATTAAATTGCCAACATCTGTTGGATCATCAAAAAAGCAAGAGAGTTCCAGAAAAACATCTATTTCTGCTTTATTGACTACACCAAAGCCATTGACTGTCTGGATCACAGTAAACTGTGGAAAACTCTGAAAGAGATGGGACTACCAGACCCCCTGACCTGCCTCCTGAGTAACCTCTATGGAGGTCAGGAAGCAACAGTTAGAACTGGACATGGAACAACAGACTGGTTCCAAATAGGAAAAGGAGTGCATCAAGGCTATATATTGTCACCCTGCTTATTTAAGTTATATGCGGTGTACATCATGAGAAACACTGGACTGGATGAAACACAAGCTAGAATCATAATCTGGGAGAAATAGCAATAACCAAATATACAGATAACACCACACTTATGGCAGAAAATGAAGAAGAACTAAAGAGCCTCTTGTTGAAAGTGAAAGAGGAGAATGAAAATGTTGGCTTAAAGCTCAACATTCAGAAAACTAAGATCGTGGCATCCGGTCCCATCACTTCATGGCAAATAATTGGGGATACAGTGGAAACACTGGCAGACTTTAATTTCTGGGGCTGCAAAATCACCTGCAGATTGTGACTGCAGCCATCAATTTAAAAGACACTTGCTTCTTGGAGGAAAGTTATGACCAATCTAGGCAACATTAAAAAGCAGAGACATTACATTGCCAGTAAAAGTCCATCTAGTCACGGCTATGGTTTTTCCAGTAGTCGTATATGAATGTGAGAGTTGGAGTATAAAGAAATCTGTGAGTGAAGTGAAGTCACTCAGTCATTTCTGACTCTTTACGACCCCATGAATAGAGTAACCTTCACCAAGCTACTCCATCCATGGGATTTTCTAAGCAAGAGTATGGAGTGGGTTGTCATTTCCTTCTCCATGGAATCTTCCTGACCCAGGAATAGAACCCAGGTCTCCCACATTGTAGACAGATGCTTTACCATCTGATCCACCAGGGAAGCCTCAGAAACCTCAGAGCTGAAGAACTGATGCTTTTGAACTGTGGTGTTGGAGAAGTCTCTTGTGAGTCCCTTGGACTGCAAGGAGATCCAACCAGTCCATCCTAAAGAAGATCATTCTTGAGTGTTTGTTGGAAGGACTGATGTTGAAGCTGAAACTCCAATACTTTGGCCACTGATGTGAAGAACTGATTCATTTAAGAAGACCCTGATGCTGGGACAGATTGCAGGCAGGAGGAGGAGACGACAGAGGATGAGACGGTTGAACGTTATCACTGCCTCAATGGACATGAGTTTGGGTAAACTCTGGAATTTGATGACGGACAGGGAGGCCTGCTGTGCTGTGGTCCATGGGATCACAAAGAGTCGGACATGACTGAGCAACTGAACTGAACTGAAGTGAAGTGAAACAGGTGATGGAAAGAGTCCCTGAACAGAATGCTTGAATTTAAGAGTGATCTAGTCAGAACTAATATTAAGTTGTTTTTTGAAAGTTATGGGAAATAGAATTTTATTTCCTCTTGGAATAAAAAAAGAGATAATACAGCCCCATTTGCTAGTCACAAACATCTGATGATTTTGAAAGAAGCCAAATTTAGGACGAAGCCAACACTAGAAATTACATGGAATCAAGAAAAATGATTAGACCCAGAGCTGGGATATAACCATGCTTAGAAATCTCCTCAAACTGAGAAAATATAATTTAAAAACATATTTTAAAGCAGTGTAATTTGTGCTGTTACTCAGAACTAAAACCACCTGATTGTTGTAATCTTATGATTTTCTTCATTTTTAAAGTTCTTCTTTGTTACTTTGTTCCTGATGTTTCCATAATGTTTTACCATTTATTCAAATATATTATTCTCTGTGTATTTTTTAAACTATGATATTTGTCCTAGTTGTCATACAAAGTCAGTGCTAAGTCTCATGACCCATGCAACATTTCAAGGTGTCATTATTTTAATACCATTCTACACATACCAAAATGTATAATATTTATTTATCAGGATTCATGTTTCTCCTTTACCAAATAGAAATCATAGGATCTCCATAAACAATTACTTTTCTAATTCTGTGGCTTTTATTTTATTGAGCTCATTAAAGAATTTTGGCTGTGGACTTCTTTTGATACATTGTTGGGACCTTGAGTGAGACAGAATACACTCTCTAAATAGTATTTATTTTTCCAAATTGCAATTTTATGTATAGTTTTTGCTGTTATTTTAAGAACATCTTCTAAAATTGAACAACATATCTTAAACGTTGGTATAAAATTATGAGCTACTGAATGATTTTGATGTTTCAGAAGGTTTTATTGACACTCATTCACATTCAAGTTATATAATATCCAGGCAACTTCTGATATATTTCTTTTTTAATTTTAATTTTTTTTAACATCAAAAACGGTTTGTATTGGGGTATACCTGATTAACAATGTTGTGGTAATTTTACTTGAACAGTGAAGCAACTAAGTTATACATATACCTGTATTCATTCTCCCCTCATTTCTTTTTTAAATTAATTATTTTATTGAAGGATAATTGCTTTAAGAATTTTGCTGTTTTCTGCCAAACCTCAGCAGGAATCAGCCATAGATATACATATATCCTCTCACTTTTGAAACTCTCTCCCTTCTCACTTTTGAAACCACCTCTCTAGTTTGCTACAGAGCCCCTGTTTGAGTTTCCTGAGCCATATATCAAATCCCCATTGGCTATCTATTTTACATATGGTGGTGTAAGTTTCCATGTTATTTTTTCCATACATATCACCTTCTCTCCATGTCCATAAGTCTATTCTCTATGTCTGTTTCTCCATTGTTTCCCTGTAAATAAATTCTTCACTACCACTTTTCAAGATTCCGTATATATGTGTTAGAATACGATATTTATCTTTCTCTTTCTGACTCACTTCACTCTGTATAATAGGTTCTAGGTTCATCCACCTCATTATACCTGACTCACCTCGTTATACCTGACTCAAATGCATTCCTTCTTATGGCTGAGTAATATTCCATTGTGTATATGTAGCACTACTTCTTTATCCATTCATCTGTTGATGGACATCTAGGTTGCTTCCATGTTCTAGCTATTGTAAATAGTGCTGCAATGAACAATGGGATGCAAGTGTTTCTTTCAATTTTGGTTTCCTCAGGGTATATGCCTAGGAGTGGGACTGCTGGGGCAAATAGTGGTTCTATTCCTAGTTTTTTTTTTATTTTTTTAAAGGAATCTCAATATCGTCTTCCATAGTGGCTGTATCAATTTACATTCCCTCCAACAGTGCAAGAGGGTTCTCTTTTCTCCACACCCTTTCCAGAATTTTTTGCTTGTAGACTTTTTGATGATGGCCATTCTGACTGGTATGAGATGATATCTCATTGTATTTTTGATTTGCATTTCTCTAATAATAAGCGATGTTGAGTATCATTTCATGTGTTTGATAGCCATTTGTATATCTTCTTCGGAGAAAGTTTGTATAGATCTTTCTCCCGCTTTCTCATTGGGTTGTTTGTTTATCTGGTACTGAGTTCTATGAACAGCTTGTATATTTTGGAAGTTAATCCTTTGTCAGATATTTCATATGCTACTTATTTCTCCCATTCGGAGGGTTGTCTTTTCACCTTGCTTATAGTTTCCTTTGCTGTGAAAAAGTTTTTAAGTTTAATGAGGTCCTGCTTGTTTACTTTTGTTTTTATTTCCATTACTGTAGGTGGTGGGTCATAGAGGATCTTGCTTTGATTTATGCCATTGAGTGTTCTGCCTATGTTTTCCTCCAAGAGTTTTATAGTTTGTGGTCTTACATTTAGGTCTTTAATCCACTTTGAGTTTATCTTTGTGTATGGTGCTAGGAATTGTTCTAATTTCATTCTTTTATGTGTAGTTGTTCAGTTTTCCCAGCACCATTGATTGAAGAGGCTGTCTTTGCCCCATTGTATATTCTTGCTTCCTTTGTCAAAAACAAGGTATGTATAGGTGCATTGGTTTATTTCTGGTCTTTCTATCTCATTCCATTGGTCTATATTTCTGTTTCTGTGCCAGTACCATAATTTCTTGATGGCTGTAGCTTTGTAGTATAATATGGAGTCAGGAAGGTTGATTCCTCCAGCTCCATTCTTCTTTCCAAGGTTATTTTGGCTATTCAGAGTATTTTCTATTTCCATATGAATTGTGAAGTATTTTGTCCTAATACTGTGAAAAATGCCATTGGTAATTTGATAGAGATCACATTGAATATGGAGATTGCATTTGTAAATATAGTCATTTTTACAATATTAATTTTTCTTACCCAGGAACATGGAATATCTCTCCATCTCTTTATGTCATCTTTGATTTCTTTCATTAGTGTCTTGTAATTTTCTGTGTAGAGTAATTTTTTTCTTCTTAAGTATGTTTATACGTAGATATTTAATTATTTTTGTTGCAATGGTAAATGGGATTGATTCCTTAATTTCTCTTTCTGATTTTTCATTGTTAGTATATAGGAATGCAAGTGATTTCTGTGTATTAATTTTGTGTCCAGCAGTTTTGCTAACTTCACTGATTAGCTCTAGCAATTTTCTCACACTATCTTTAGGGTTTTCTATGTACAGATGAGGAAACAGTGGAAACAGTGTCAGACTTTATTTTTTTGGGCTCCAAAATCACTGCAGATGGTGACTGCAGCCATGAAATTAAAAGATGCTTACTTCTTGGAAGAAAAGTTATGACCAACCTAGATAGCATATTCAAAAGCAGAGATATTGCTTTGCCGACTAAAGTCCATCTAGTCAAAGCTATGGTTTTTCCTGTGGTCATGTATGGATGTGAGAGTTGGACTGTGAAGAAAGCTGAGCGCCGAAGAATTGATGCTTTTGAACTGTGGTGTTGGAGACCAACCAGTCCATTCTGAAGGAGATCAACCCTGGGATTTCTTTCGAAAGAATGATGCTAAAGCTAAAACCCCAGTACTCTGGCCACCTCATGTAAAGAGTTGACTCATTGGAAAAGACTCTGATGCTGGGAGGTATTGGGGGCAGGAGCAGAAGGGGATGACAGACGATGAGATGGCTGGATGGCATCACGGACTCAATGGTCGTGAGTCTGAGTGAACTCCAGGAGATGGTGATGAACAGGGAGGCCTGGTGTGCTGTGATTCATGGGGTCGGAAAGAGTTGGACACGACTGAGCGACTGAACTGAACTGAACTGATGAACAGTATCATGTAATCTGCAACCAGTGAAAGCTTTACTTTTTCTTTTCCCATCTGGATTCTTTTTTATTTCTTTTTCTTCTCTGATTGCTGTAGCTAGGATTTCCAGAAGTATGTTGAATATTAGTGGCAAAAGTGGACACCTTTGTCTTGTTCCTGATCTTAGGGGGAATGCTTTCAGTTTTTCACCGTTGAGAATATTGTTTGCTGTAGGCTTATTATGTATGGCCTTTATTCTGATGAGGTAGGTTCCTTCTATGCCACTTTTTGAAGAGTTTTAATCATAAATGGGTGCTGAATTTTGTCAAAGGCTTTTTGTGCATATATTGGGATTATCATATGCTTTTTATCTTTTATTTGTTAATATGGTATATCACATTGTTTGATTTGTGTATATTGAACAATCCTTGCATCACTGGAATAAATTCAACTTGATCATTTTGCATGAGCTTTTAATGTGTTGTTGAATTATCTTTGCTAAAATTTTGTTGAGGATTTTTGCATCTATATTCATCAGTGATATTGGCCTGTAATTTTCTTTTTTTTGTGTTGTCTTTGTCTGATTTTGGTATCAGAGTGATGGTGGCTTCACAGAATGAATTTGGAAGTGTTCCTTCCTCTGCAATTTTTTTGGAAAGAGTTTTAGAAGGATAGGCATTAGCTCTTCTGTAAATATTTAATAGAATTATCCTGTGAAGCCACCTGGTCCTGGGATTTTTTTTTTTAGGGGATTTATGATCACAGCTTCAATCTCAGTGCTTGTATTTGGGTTATTCATAATTTCGATTTCTTCCTTGTTCAGGCTTGGAAGATTGAACTTTTCTAAGAATCTGTCCATTTCTTTCAGGTTATCTATTTTACTACCATATGCTGCTGCTGCTGCTAAGTCACTTCAGTCATGTCTGACTCTGTGCAACCCCATAGATGGCAGCCTACCAGCCTCCCCCATTCCTGAGATTCTCCAGGCAAGAACACTGGAATGGATTGCCATTTCCTTCTCCAATGCATAGAAGTGAAAAGTGAAAGTGAAGTCACTCAGTCATGTCCAACTCTTAGCGACCCCATAGACTGCAGCTTACCAGGCTCCTCCATCCATGGGATTTTCCAGGCAAGAGTACTGAAGTGGGGTGTCATTGCTTTCTCTGTTATTACCATATAGTTGTTCATAATAGTCTCTTATAATCTTTTGTGTTTCTGTATTATGTATTGTAACCTCTTTTTCACTTCTAATTTTGTTGATTTGATTCTTCTCTCTTTTTTTCTTGATGAGTCTGGCTAAAGACTTGTCAATTTCGTTTACCTTCTCAAAGAACCAGCTTTTAGTTTTAGTCATCTTTACTATTGTTTGATTTCTTTATCCTCAGATAATTATGATTTCTTTCCTTCTACTAATTTTGGTGTTTTGTTGTTCTTTTTCCAGTTATAAACTTTTCCAGTTATAAACTTTTTCCAGTTATAAACTTAGGCTGTCTAATCTGTGTTTTTCTCACTTCTTTAGGTAGGATTGTATTGCTATAAACTTCCTTCTTAGGACTGCTTTTGCTGCATCCCATAGCTTTTGAGTTTTCATGTTTTCATTGTCATTTGTTTCTAGAAATTTTTTTTTTATTTACCTTTGATTTCTTCAGTAACCTGTTGGTTATTTAGAAGCATGTTGTTCGTCTCCATGTGTTTGTGTTTCTTATACTTCTTTTTTCTTGTAATTGATATCTAGTCTTATAGCATGTGATAGGAGAATATGCTTAATATGATTTCAATTTTCTTAAATTTACTGGAATTTGATTTGTGACCCAAGATGTGGTCTATCCTACAGAATGTTCCATGTGCACTTGAGAAGATGTATTCTTCTCCATTTGGATGGAATGTCCTGAAGATATCAATGAGATCCATCTTATCTAATATATCATTTAAGACTTGTGTGTCCTTATTAATTTTCTGTTTTGATGATCTGCCCATTTGTATGAGTGGGGTGTTAAAGTCTCCTACGATTATTGTGTTACTGTCAATTTCTCCTTTTATGTCTGTTAGTGTTTGTCTTATGTATTGAGATGCTCCTATGTTGGGTGCATAGGTATTTAAAATTGTTATGTCTTCCTCTTGGATTGATCCCTTGATCACTATGTAGTATCCTTCCTTATCACTTGTAATCTTCATTATTTTAAGGTCTATTTTTTCTGATAGGAAGTTTCTTACTCTAGCTTTCCTTTGCTTATGATTTGCATGGAATATAGTTTTCCATTCTCTCACTTTCAGTTTATATGTGTCTTGAGGTCCAAAATGGGTTTCTTGTAGAGAGCATACATAAAGTTCTTGTTTTGTATCCATTTAGCCAGTGTGTGTCTTTTGATCGGAGCATTTAACTCATTTACATTTAATGTAATTATTGATATATATGTTCCTATTGCCATTTTCTACTTGTTTGGTGTTGATTTTGTAGATCTTTTTTCTTCTCTTGTATTTCTTGACTATATAAGGCCATCCAACATTTGTTGTAAAGTTGGTTTGGCGGTACTGAATTCTCTTTAATTTTTGCTTGTCTGAAAAGCTTTTTTTATTTATCCCTTAAATTTGAATGAGATCCTTGCTGGGTACAGTAATCTTGGTTGCAGATTTTTCCCTTTCAGTGCTTTAAATGTACTTTAAATATACTTTGGCCACCTCATGTGAAGAGTTGACTCATTGGAAAAGACTCTGATGCTGGAAGGGATTGGGGGCAGGAGGAGAAGGGGACAACAGAGGATGAGATGGCTGGATGGCGTCACCAACTCAATGGACGTGAGTTTGAGTGAACTCTGGGAGTGATGGATAGGGAGGCCTGGCGTGCTGCAATTCATAGGGTTGCAAAGAGTTGCACATGACTGAGCAACTGAACTGAACTGAAGTGAAGGTTAGTTCGCTAGTAGTATAGGGTCTTGGATTCGGTGCTACCACTCCAAAGGCTCAGGGCTTGATCTCTGGTCAGGAATGAAGATTTCACAAGTGGCTTGTTATGGAATTAAGTGAGATTAAAACAAATGTCCAAAAACGAGAAACCAAAGATAAACCCCAGACAAATGGCAGTTACAAAATCAGGCAGATAATAATTTAAATGATGGAATATACACTTATACATATACACTCATGAGCAAAGTGAAAAAAGTCCAACAAAAATAAAGTGCAGTAGATTGACCCAGAGAACAAAGTAAATCAAAAATTATATTTATGAGATAAGAACAAAACTAACTTAAGCACAAACAGGAAAACAAAACTAAAGCAAGGTGCCAGTTGGGAATAAAGCTATGAAAACAAAACTAAGAAATATGTTGAGAGGAAAGGAAAAAAAGAAGAAAGAAAGAATAGATATGCAAAGTTAAATAGAGACAGATGAAGAAGGTTTATATGCACTAAAAATTAACTGCAAGGAGAAAAGAACAGTAGGAAAGGCAAACAAAGGAATAAATGTAGAATAAATATAATGGGTTTAAAAAATTAAAACTTAAAATTATAAAAGAAAAAAGAATGGAAGAAGAAAGGAAAAAGGATAATAAAGGAAAACTCCACAGAACTGCAGAAGCCCAATGTATAGGCAGAGGTTTATAACAACAATAGAAAGTGTGACTGAATATGCACATAAACATATACACCCATAAGCAAAATCAGAACAGTCTGACAAAAATAAAGTACAATAGATTGACCCAGTGAACAAATGAAACCAAAAATTATATCTACCAGAATAAAGCTAAATAAAGCACAAACTGGAAAACAAAACTAAAGCAAGAGACCAAATGAGGAATAAAACAATGAAAATAAAAGAGAGGAAAGGAGAGAAAGTATAGCTATGCAAAGTTAAATTGAGGTAGATAAAGAAGATACATATATAAGCGCGGCCAAGAGGAGCTACCCCGCATCCAAAGTGAGTGGCGGCAGCGAGAGGAGCTACCCCGTGTCGAGGTCAGGGGCAATGGCTGAGAGGAGCTACCCCACATCTGAGGCCAGGGGCAACGGCCGAGAGGAGCTACCCTGCGACTGAGGTCAGGGGTGGCTGCCGGGAGGAGCAACCCCAAGTCCAAGGAGTGGAGGCTGTGCAGGCACAGGAGGGCCTAGAGGAGCCATCCCACATTGAAGGTCAGGAAGGGCGGTGGTGAGGAGACACCCCTCATCCAAGGTAAGGAGCAGCGGCTGCGCCTTGCTGGAGCAGCCATGAAGAGATACCCTATGCCCAAGGTAAGAGAAACCCAAATAAGATGGTAGGTGTTGCAAGAGGGAATCAAAGGGCAGACACACTGAAACCATATTCACAGAAAACTATTCAATCTAATCACACTAGGACCATAGCTTTGTTTAACTGGATGAAACTAAGCCATGCCCGTGGGGCAACCCAAGGCAGGTGGGACATGGTGGAGAGGTCTGACAGAATGTGGTCCACTGGAGAAGGGAATGGTAACCACTTCAGTATTCTTGCCTTGAGAACCCCAAGAACACTATGAAAGGCAAAATGATAGGATACTGAAAGAGGAACTCCCCAGGTCAGTACGTGCCCAATATGCTACTGGAGATCAGTGGAGAAATAACTCTAGAAAGAATGAAGGGATGGAGCCAAAGCAAAAACAATACCCAGCTGTGGATGTGACTGGTGATAGAAGCAAGGTCTGATGCTGTAAAGAGCAATATTGCATAAGAACCTGGAATGTCAGGTCCACGAATCAAGGCAAATTAGAAGTGGTCAAACAAGTGATAACAAGAGTGAACGTCAACATTCTTGGAATCAGTGAATAAAATGGACTGTAATGGGTGAATTTAACTCAGATGACCATTATATCTACTACTGTGGGCAGGAATCCCTCAGAAGAAATGGATTAGCCATCATGGTCAACAAAAGAGTCTGAAATGCAGTACTTGGATGCCGTCTCAAAAATGACAGAATGATCTCTGTTCATCTCCATGGCAAACCACTCAATATCACAGTAATCCAAGTCTATGCCCCAACCAGTAATGCTGAAGAAGCTGAAGTTGAACGGTTCCATGAAGACCTACAAGACCTTTTAGAAAGAAAAAGGATGTTATTTTAATTATAGAGGACTGGAATGAAAAAGTAGGAAGTCACGAAACACCTGGAGTAACAGACAAATTTGGCCTTGAAATGTGGAATGAAGCAGGGCAAAGACTAATAGAGTTTTGCCAAGAAAATGCACTGGTCTTAGCAAACACCCTCTTCCAACAACACAAGAGAAGACTCTACACATGGACATCACCAGATGGTCAACACCGAAATCAGATTGATTATATTCTCTGCAGCAAAAGATGGAGAAGCTCTATACAGTCAACAAAAACAAGACCAGGAGCTGACTGTGGCTCAGATCATGAAATTCTTATTGCCAAATTCAGATTTAAATTGAAGAAAGCAGGGAAAACTGCTAGACCATTCAGGTATGACCTAAATCAAATCCCTTATGATTGTACAGTGGAAGTGAGAAATAGATTTAAGGGCCTAGATCTGATAGATAGAGTGCCTGATAAACTATGGAAAGAGATTTGTGACATTGTACAGGAGACAGGGATCAAGACCATCCCCATGGAAAAGAAATGCAAAAAAGAAAAATGGCTGTCTGTGGAGGCCTTACAAATAGCCATGAAAAGAAGAGAGGTGAAAAGCAAAGGAGAAAAGGAAAGATATAAGCATCTGAATGCAGAATTCCAAAGAATAGCAAGAAGAGATAAGAAAGCCTTCTTCAGCGATCAATGCAAAGAAATAGAGGAAAAAAACAGAATGGGAAGACTAGAGATCTCTTCAAGAAAATTAGAGATACCAAGGGAACATTTAATGCAAAGATGGGCTCGATAAAGGACAGAAATGGTATGGACCTAACAGAAGCAGAAGATATTAAGAAGAGGTGGCAAGAATACGCAGAAGAACTATACAAGAAAGAGCTTCACGACCCAGATAATCACGATGGTGTGATCACTCATCTAGAGCCAGACATCCTGGAATGTGAAGTGAAGTGGGCCTTAGAAAGCATCACTACGAACAAAGCTAGTAGAGGTGATGGAATTCCAGTTGAGCTGTTTCAATTCCTGAAAGATGATGCTGTGAAAGTGCTGCACTCAATATGCCAGCAAATTTGGAAAACTAAGCAGTGGCCACAGGACTGGAAAAGGTCAGTTTTCATTCCCAATCCCAAAGAAAGGCAATGCCAAAGAATGCTCAAACTACCACACAATTGCAGTCATCTCCCATGCTAGTAAAGTAATGCTCAAAATTCTCCAAGCCAGGCTTCAGCAATACGTGAACTGTGAACTCCCAGATGTTCAAGCTGGTTTTAGAAAAGGCAGAGGAACCAGAGATCAAATTGCCAACATCCACTGAATCATGGAAAAAGCAAGAGAGTTCCAGAAAAATATCTATTTCTGCTTTATTGACTATGCCAAAGCCTTTGACTGTGTGGATCACAGTAAACTGTGGAAAATTCTGAAAGAGTTGGGAATACCAGACCACCTGACCTGCCTCTTGAGAAACCTGTATGCAGGTCAGGATGCAACAGTTAGAACTGGACATGGAACAACAGACTGGTTCCAAATAGGGCAAGGAGTACATCAAGGCTGTATATTGTCACCTTGCTTTTTTAACTTCTATGCAGAGTACATCATGAGAAACGCTGGGGGGGAAGACGCACAAGCTGGAATCAAGATTGCTGGGAGAAATATCAATAACCTCAGATATGCAGATGACACCACGCTTATGGCAGAAAGTGAAGAAGAGCTAAAAAGCCTCTTGATGAAAGTGAAAGAGGAGAGTGAAAATCTTGGCTTAAAGCTCAACATTCAGAAAACGAAGATAATGGCAGCCGGTCCCATTACTTCATGGGAAATAGATGGGGAAGCAGTCAAAACAGTGGCAGACTTCTTGGGGGGGGGGGCTCCAAAATCACTGCAGAGGGTGATTGCAACCATGAAATTAAAAGACACTTACTCCTTGGAAGAAGACTTATGACCAACCTAGATAGCATATTCAAAAGCAGAGACATTACTTTGCCGACTAAGGTCTGTCTAGTCAAGGCTATGTTGTTTCCAGCAGTCATGTATGGATGTGATAGTTGGTCTGTGAAGAAGGCTGAGAGCCAAAGAATTGATGCGTTTGAACTGTGGTGTTTGAGAAGACTCTCAAGTGCCTTGGACTGCAAGGAGATCCAACCAGTCCATTCTGAAGGAGATCAGCCCTGGGATTTCTTTGGAAGGAATGATGCTAAAGCTGTAACTCCAGTACTTTGGGCACCTCATGTGAAGAGTTGACTCATTGTAAAAGACTTTGATGCTGGGAGGGATTGGGGGCAGGAGGAGAAGGGGCGACAGAGGATGAGATGGCTGGATGGCATCACTAACTCAATGGACTCGAGTTTGTGTGAACCCTGGCAGTTGGTGATGGACAGGGAGGCCTGGCATGCTGTGATTCATGGGGTCGCAAAGATTTGGACACAACTGAGTGACTGAACTGAACTTAATGTATATATATATACATACACACACATATATATATGTATATGTTTATATATATATATGTGTGTGTATGTATATATATATATATATATATATATATATATATATAAGATTTAATCCAAGGGGAAAAGAAAAGTAAGAAAATCAAGAAAGGAATAAATGTGGAAAAGAATACTAAGACGTTGAAAAAATTAAAATTAAAGAAATAGATAAGATAAACAGAGGAAATATCCACAGAACTGCAAATGCCCAATGTAGAGGCAGAAGTTTATGATAACAATAAAAAACAATGTGACTGAGAAAAAAAACTTTGCTCAAAAAATTGGATTACTTAGTGCCAGTAAAATTGACAACTATAAGAGAGGTGAGATAAGGCGGGGGATTGGGGGGAGAAAAAATATCTGAAAGAATCTACAGAGCAAGTCAAAATATAAGAATAGTAAATGTTTTTCTTGAGTCATTGCTGTCAGAAACCTTTCCCTCACTGGGAGTCACAGTCCACCTTACCTCCCTAGGATGCCCTCCAACACTCTACTGATCTCTTGACCTGCTGTGCGGGCAGCTCAGATTCAAATATGGTCCTACTCCTATGTGTTCTTGCCTCCAATGTCCCCAGCTATCAGAGCTAGTCCGTTTTCCTTTGTGGGCTCTCTCAATGGCCTTTTATATATTCCATAGACACAGAGTCTGTCTGGTTGATCTTGTGGATTTAATGTGCAGCTTGTACAGCTGGTGTGAAGCTTTTGAGTCTTCTTCCTTAGGCACAATGACCCTGGGTTTAGCTCCTGAGGCTGCCCTGGAGGGCTTGGGTTTTCCCTGAGAAGGCCCCGTGTGCAGATGGTGCAGCTGCTTGGGTCACAGGGGTTCTGGCAGCATGAGGTACTCAGGGGAGTTGGCAGCTAGGGAAGCAGGAAATATAGTGCTCTAGAAGGGTATGGCAACCAGTATTGGCTAATATGCTCCAGTATTCTTGCCTGGAGAACCCTGTCTCTGACAGAGAAGCCTGGCAGGTCACAGTCTATAGGGTCACAAAGAATTGGACATGTGGCAGCTAGGAAAGCAGGAAATAAAGTGCTCTAGAAGGGTATGGCAACCATTATTGGCTAATATGCTCCAGTATTCTTGCCTGGAGAACCCCCTCTCTGACAGAAAAGCCTGGCAGGTCACAGTCTACAGGGTCACAAAGAATTGGACATGACCAAAGTGACTCTGCATGCATATATACAAGACTTTTTTGCCTGTGGCAGCTCAGCCCCAGTGAGAGGTAAGTGTGAAGGTAGCACAGCTGCTTGAATTGCGGGGACCCTCATGGTGCCAAGTTTGCAAGGACATGGACTGCCTCTGCCACAAGAGTTATGGCCTTGCTGCTGCTGCTGCTGCTAAGTCACTTCAGTTGTGTCCAACTTTGCGCGACCCCATAGATCGCAGCCTACCAGGCTCTCCCATCCCTGACATTCTCCAGGCAAGAACACTGGAGTTGGTTGCCATTTCCTTCTCCAGTGCATGAAAGTGAAAAGTGAAAGTAAAGTCACTTGGTCATGTCCGACTCTTCGCAACCCCATGGACTGAAGCCTACCATGCTCCTCCGTCCATGGGATTTTCCAGGCAAGAGTACTGGAGTGGGTTGCGATTGCCTTCTCCAGTTATGGCCCTATCAGAGTCATTTTTCCAGCCTCTTGTAGCTGGTGATTAGAAGTCCTCTTTAGCCAGTCTTTCCCCATAGCCCCATCCATTCAAGCACTTAGAGCGCTCCCTTGCCTGGGGTCCTTCTCTGTTTTTCACCATGTCAGGCACATAGAGGGGCCCCCTTAGCTGGAGTTCTACTCTGTAGATTGGCATGTCAGGCACTTATAGGGGAACGTTGGATGGGGTCCTACTTTCTGGTTTGGAGTATCAGTCACTGAAAGGAGCACCCTGGGTGGGGTCTACACTGTAGTTCAGTGCATCAGGCCTTTGATGGGCTGCCTCTCTATTGTTCAGCTGCTGCTGATGGCATGTGGGGAGAGAGAGGCTATAGTTATGGTTCCACATCTACATGTGACTCAGCAGTATCGCCTTCCTTCCATGGCTGCCTGGTTTTCCCCCACCATCATTTCCCACCACAGTCTCCTCCCTCACATCCCCTTGATCCCCTCTCCACAGTCAACAGCAGCCCCACTCTGGGATTGCTCCATAATCCCTAAACTCCAGGGTCCAAGGTATGTGTGGCTGTGGCAAGGACTGTCTGATCTAATTCCATTTAGGCTCCCACAGATCAGCTGTCTCACTCTTAGCCTTAAATGTTTCTCCTCTGACTCAGACAATTGCCTTGTTGTGGGGATTGGATCTCTGCTTCAGTTACCCTGCCAGCTGAGGGTAGGTCCAGTCCTACTAACACTCCTGTTTTTCCACCTAGTTCCTTCATTCTACTGAGTTTTGCATGGTTCTATATATTCTTTTCCACTGGTCATGTACTCTTGTCCACTCTCAGCTGGTGTCCTGCATGCTCTTCTGTGTCTGAAGGTGTATTCCTGATGTATCCATGGAGAGAGGTGTACTCCATGTCCACCTACTCCTCTGCCATCTTGTTCTCCCGAGCTATTGAATTTTAATCTTTAAGAATAAATAACTTTATAGGCATGAATGGTCTTAAAAAAATAAAAGCAGGTATATACAAGGAGTAAAATAATATATCAATAAAATTATATGAGAGATATGCACATTTTATATCCAAATTGAGAAAATTAGAATTTCCTTCCACTTTTGATTGTGTGAATAAAAAATATATAAAATTCCACAGTTTATATCAGTGAAAACAACAAGTTTTTCACAAGGATAAATATAAACTAAGATAAAATATACAAGAAAAATTTAATTAGTGCATTTGATTTTATGCACTTTAAATTTTGCACAGTGATTCTTAATCATAAAAAATAATGACATAGAGGACTTCTGGTTTCAGCTCTGACATGGAAAGGGCTTAGAAGTCAAAATTTCCACCCTTCAAGAAAGAAAAGACCTGAACAAACTGAAAATAAATGACTTCCTGAAACCATCAGAGAATTGAAGTCACAGGGCAAAACCCACTCCCAAATTTGGGTAAAGGGTAATACAGAGAACCACAGCTCAAATCTGCCTACCTGAAGTGGATGATGCTGGAGCCACAAACTGGTAAGTCCACTTAAACAGAAACTCTGATGATTTGCCAGAGACTGAGTACAGGCTGGAGTGAGTATCAGAAACTTCTAGGGACTTCAAAATTTAGCAAGAACTCCATGCTTTCATGGGGACCAGGATTTCAAGTCTCTGGCAGGAGGAGGAGAAAAGTAAATTCTCTTGTCAAGGCCATAGCCCAGGAACACACTAAAAAACAGATTTAACGAAATCTTTGATGTACAGAAACCTTATAGCAAGGAGAGATAAGAAACACTTCCTCAGTGATCAATGCAAAGAAAAAATAAAGGAAAATAATAAAATGGGAAAGACTAGAGATCTCTTCTGGAAAAATAAAGATAAGAATGGGACATTTCTTGCAAAGATGAGAACAACAAAGGACAGAAACAGTATGGATCTAACAGAAGCAGAATATATTAAGAAAAGGGGCAAGAACATAAAGATGAACTATACAAAAAAGGTCTTAATGACCCAGATAACCACGATGATATGATCACTCATCTAGAGCTAGACATCCTGGAATGTGAAGTCAAGTGGGCCTTAGGAAGCATTACTACAAGCAAAGCTAGTAGATGTGATGGAATTCCAGCTGAGCTACTTAAGTCCTAAAAGATGAAGCTGTTAAAGTGCTGCACTCAATATGCCAGCAAATTTGGGAAACTCAGCAGTGGCCACAGGACAGGAAAAGGTCAGTTTTTATTCCAACCCCAAAGAAGGGCAATGCCAAAGAATGTTCAAAGTACCAAACAATTTCACTCATTTCACATGCTACCAAAGAAATGCTCAAAATTCTCCAAGCAAGGCTTCAAAAGTACATGAACCAAGAACTTCCAGATGTTCAAGGTGGATTGAGAAAAGGCAGAGGAACATGAAATCCAATTGCCAACATCCGTTGGAACATAAAGAAAGCAAGAGAATTACAGAAAAACATCTATTTATTCTGTGTTGCCTAAGCTAAAGCCTTTGACTGTGTGGATCACATTAAACTGGAAAATTCTTAAAGAGACGAGGATACCAGACCTACTTACCTGTCTCCTGAGAAATCTGTATGCAGGTCAAGAAGCAAAAGTTAAAGACTGTATATTGTCAACTTGCTTATCTTACTTTTATGCAGAGTACATCATATGGAATGTCGGGCTGATGAAGCATAAGCTGGAATCAAGATTGCTGTGATAAATATCAATAACCTCAGATATGCAGATAACACCACCCTTATGGCAGAAAGCAAAGAAGTAAAGAGTCTTCTGATGAGGGTGAAAGAAGAAAGTGAAAAAGGTGGCTTAAAACCCTACATTCAAAAAACAAAGATCATGGCATCCAGTCCATAACTTTATAGCAAAGAGATGGGGAAACAGTGGAAACAGTAGCTAACTTTTTTTGGCGGCTCCAAAATCAATGCAGATGGTGGCTGCAGCCATGAAATTAAAAGATGCTTACTCCTTGGAAGGAAAGTTATGACCAACTTTTAATAGCATATTAAAAAGCAGAGACATTCCTTTGCCAACAAAGGTCTGTCTAATCAAGGCTATGTTTTCTCCAGTAGCCATGTATGGATGTGAGAGTTGCACCATAAAAAAAGGCTGAGTGCCAAAGAATTGATCTTTTTGAATTGTGGTTCTGGAGAATACTCTTGAGAGTCCCTTGGACTGCAAGGAGATCCAAGCAGTCAATCCTAAAGGAAATCAGCCCTGAATATTCATTGGAAGGACTGATGCTGAAGGTGAAGCTCCAATAATTTGGCCACCTGATATGAAGAACTGACTCATTGGAAAAGACCCTGATGCTGGGAAAGATTGAAGGCCACAAGAGAAAATGCCAGCAGAGGATGAGACGGTTGGATGTCATCACCGATTAGATGGAGTTGAATTTGAGCAAGCTCTGGGATTTGGTGATGGACAGGGAAACTTGGCATGCTGCAGTCCACGGGGTTGCAGAGTGTCAGACATGGCTCAGTAATTGAACCAAACTGAATATCTTATCACCCAATCAACAGTGTACTATAGCTCAAATTTACAATTTGCCTCTATTATTTAAGAAGGCATTATTCAGGTCAGCTCAGTCGCTCAGTCGTGTCCAACTCTTTGCGACCTCATGAATCACAGCACGCCAGGCCTCCCTGTCCATCACCAACTCCCAGAGTTCACTGAGACTCACGTCCATCGAGTCACTGATGCCATCCAGCCGTCTCATCCTCTGTTGTCCTCTTTTCCTCCTGCCCCCAATCCCTTCCAGCATCAGAGTCTATTCAAATGAGTCAACACCTCACATGAGGTGGCAAAAGTACTGGAGTTTCAGCTTCAGCAGCATTACCTCCAAAGAAATCCCAGGCCTGATCTCCTTCAGAATGGACTGGTTGGATCTCCTTGCAGTCCAAGGAACTCTTAAGAGTCTTCTCCAACACCAAAGTTCAAAGGCATCAATTCCTCGGCACTCAGCTTTTTTTCACAGTCCAACTCTGACATCCATACATGACCACTGGAAAAACCATAGCCTTGACTAGACGGACCTTTGTTGGCGAAGTAATGTCTCTGTTTTTCAATATGCTGTCTAGGTTGGTCATAACTTTTCTTCCAAGGAGTAAGTGTCTTTTAATTTCATGGCTGTAGTTACCATCTGCAGTGATTTTGGACCAAAAAAAAAAGTCTGCCACTGTTTTGACTGCTTCCCCATCTATTTCCCATGAAGTGATGGGACCGGATGCCATGATCTTAGTTTTCTTTATGTTGAGCTTTAAACCAACTTTTTCACTCTCCACTTTCACTTTCATTAAGAGGCTTTTTAGTTCCTCTTCACTTTCTGCCATAAGGGTTGTGTCATCTGCATATCTGAGGTTATTGATATTTCTCCTGCCAATCTTGAATTCAGCTTGTGTTTCTTCCAGCACAGCATTTCTCATGATGTACTCTGCATAGAAGTTAAATAAGCAGGGTGACAATATACAGCCTTGACGTACTCCTTTTCCTATTTGCAACCAGTCTGTTGTTCCATGTCCAGTTCTAACTGTTGCTTCCTGACCTGCATGTAGGTTTCTCAAGAGGCAGGTCAGGTGCTCTGGTATTCCCAACTCTTTCAGAATTTTCCATGGGTTATTGTGATCCACACAGTCAAAGGCTTTGGCATAGTCAATAAAGCAGAAATAGATGTTTTTCTGGAACTCTCTTGCTTTTTCCATGATCCAGCGGATGTTGGCAACTTGATCTCTGGTTCCTCTGCCTTTTATAAAACCAGGTTGAACGTCTGGAAGTTCACGGTTCACATATTGCTGAAGCCTGGCTTGGAGAATTTTGAGCATTACTTTACTAGCATGTGAGATGAGTGCAATTGTGCGGTAGTTTGAGTATTCTTTGGCATTGCCTTTCTTTGGGATTGGAATGAAAACTGACCTTTTCCAGTCCTGTGGCCACTGTGGAGTTTTCCAAATTTTCTGTCATATTGAGTGCAGCACTTTCACAGCATCATCTTTCAGGATTTGAAGTAGCTCCACTGGAATTCCATCACCTCCAGTAGCTTTGTTCATAGTGATGCTTTCTCAGGCCCACTTGACTTCACATTCCAAGATGTCTGACTCTAGGTGAGTGATCACACCATCGTGATTATCTAGGTCATGAAGAACTTTTTTTAATAGTTCTTCTGCATTCATTATTAGGGAAACCTAAAGACAGTAGAATTAGAGGACTTTGAAGCCTCTGGCAACTATAGCTATAGGAAACGTTGCTGCTGCTGCTACTGAGTCTCTTCAGTCGTGTCTGGCTCTGTGTGACCCTATAGACGGCAGCCCACCAGGCTCCCCCGTCCCTTGGATTCTCCAGGCAAGAACACTGGAGTGGGCTGCCATTTCCTTCTCCAGTGCATGAAGGTGAAAAGAGAAAGTGTAGTCGCTCAGTCGTGTCTGAGTCTTAGCCACCCCATGGACTGGAGCCTACCAGGCTCCTCCGTCCATGGGATTTTCCAGGCAAGAGTACTGGAGTGGGATGCCATTGCCTTCTCCATAGGAAAGCTTAAATAAGCCCAACTCATAATCAGATTAATATAAAAGCTGGCAATGTTGAGCTTTACCAGAGCCCTGTGATCCCCGAAAACAGTTACTATTAAAGAAATCCCACCGTGTTTTGTGGCCTGCAAAACAGCCTACAGTGAAGTGTCACTCTTCCCTTTACGACCTAGCTAGGATTTATAGGTCTTCCCCTTGTTTACCTAGAACAACTCAGGCACAGACCCTCCAATTTCCCATTGTTTTTCTTATACATGATTAGTTAGCTGAACTGTTTGCCCCAGTGACCTGTGGGAACAGTGACTTGATCAAATTTTAAAGTTTCTCTTCTCTGTATATGATTCTGAACTTAGACACACCCCTAAGTTTAAGCAAATATTGGGATGCTTAAACAAATATAACAAATCATTCTCAACATCTCCTACAAGTGTAGTAAATTTGTTCTGATTGATGAATCTTCATTGATAGATCATTTTCACCCAAAGACCATAGCTTAAATTAGGGTTCGGTCTTGGTGTTGCATAGTCCATAGATTTGGACTAATGTATAATGACATGTATCCATCATTATGGTATCATACAGTCTAATTGTACTAACATAAATATCTTCTGTGCTCTTCTAATTCATCCCTCTCCACGCCTCTGTGACCATTGATCTTTTTACTGTCTTTAGAATTTTGCCTTTTTCATAATGCTGTATAGTTGGAATGATACAATAGGTAGCCCTTTCAAATGGTTTGTTTTACATAGTAATACACATTTAAGATTTCCTCATGTCTTTCATGGCTTCATTGCTCATTACTTTGTAGAAGTGATTAATATTTTATTATCTGAATGTACAACAGTTTATACATTGACCTACTGAAGGACCTCTTGGCTGCCTTCAGTTTTCACGATTATGAGTAAGTTTGCCACAAACATTTACATATAAGTTATTTTATGGACATAAGTTTTCAACTCTTTCAGATAAGTGCTGACAAGCACAATTGCTGGACTGTATAGAAAAATTATGCTTAGAAACACAAAGCTGTCTTCCAAGGTTGTATTATGTTGCATTTTCACCAGCAATGAATAAGAAAGCTTGTTGCTTTACATCCTTGCTTCACATCCTTTGGTGCTATCAGTGTTTTGGATTTTGACATTCTAATAGGTGTGTACTTGTATCTTCAGTTCACTCCAGTTTAGTCGCTCAGTCGTGTCTGACTCCTTGTTACCCCATTAATTGCAGCACGCCAAGCCTCCTTGTCCATCACCAACTCCCAGAGTTCACTCAAACTCACGTCCATCCAGTTGGTGATGCCATCCAGCCATCTCATCCTCTGTCTTCCCTTTATCCTCCTGCCCCCAATACCTCCCAGTATCAGAGTCTTTTTCAATGAGTCAAATCTTCGCGTGAGGTGGCCACAGTACTGGAGTTTCAGCTTTAGCATAACTCCTTCCAAAGAACACCCAGGGCTGATCCCCTTTAGAATGGACTGGTTGGATCTCCTTGCAGTCCAAGGGACTCTCAAGAGACTTCTCCAACACCACAGTTCAAAAGCATCAATTCTTTAGCTCTCAGCTTTCTTCACAGTCCAACTCTCACATCCATACATGACCACAGGAAAAACCATAGCCTTGAATAGATGGACCTTTGTTGGCAAAGTAATGTCTCTGCTTTAAATATGCTATCTAGGTTGGTCATAACTTTCCTTCCAAGGAGTAAGCGTCTTTTAATTTCCTGGCAGCAATCACCATCTGCAGTGATTTCGGAACCCCTCAACAACGAAGTCTGACACTGTTTTGACTGCTTCCCCATCTATTTCCCATGAAGTGATGGGACCAGATCCCATGATCTAGTTTTCTGAATGTTGAGCTTTAAGCCAACTTTTTCACTCTCCTCTTTCACTTTCATCAAGTGGCTTTTTAGTTCCTCTTCACTTTCTGCCATAAGGGTGGTGTCATCTGTATATCTGAGGTTATTGATATTTCTCCCGTCATTCTTGATTCCAGCTTGTGCTTCTTCCAGCCCAGCGTTTCTCATGATGTACTCTGCATATAAGTTAAATAAGCAGGATGACAATATACAACCTTGATGTACTCCTTGCCCTATTTGGAACCAGTCTGTTGTTCCATGTCTAGTTCTAGCTGTTGCTTCCTGACCTGCATATAGGTTTCTCAAGAGGAAGGTCAGATGCTCTGGTGTTCCTATCTCTCTCAGAATTTTCCCCAGTTTATTGTGATCCACACAGTCAAAGGCTTTGGCATAGTCAATAAAGCAGACATAGATGTTTGTTTGTTTGTTTTTTTCCTGGAACTCTTGCTTTTTCAATGATCCAGTGGATGTTGACAATTTGATCTCTGGTTCCTCTGCCTTTTCTAAAAACCAGCTTGAACATCTGGAAGTTCACAGTTCACGTATTGCTGAAGCCTGGCTTGGAGAATTTTGAGCATTACTTTACTAGCATGCGAGATGAGTGCAATAGATGGCACCCCACTCCAGCACTCTTTCCTGGAAAATCCCATGGACAGAGGAGCCTGGTAGACTGCAGTCCATGGGGTCGTGAAGAGTCAGACACAACTGAGCAACTTCCCTTTCCCTTGAGCATTCTTTGGCATTGCCTTTCTTTGGAATTGTTCCTTACTGTTAGTTTATTTTAAAAGTGAGATGAATAGAAATTATGACACAGAGTGTTTCCTCTTTTTTATATTTTAATAATTTCTACTTGGTCTGATTTTTGTTTCCCATTCAAAACAACTATATTGTGATCTGAGGCTTCCATGAAATAGTTTTACCTATTTTTGATGTGAATGTTTTTCCATACGTCTTTTTTGTTGTTGTGGCCTTTTATTTAGTTTGCAATTTGAAAGATGTTAAAGTCAAGTAAAATAAGATCAAATTAATTCATCCATTCCAAATATATTTATTGATTACCTACTTTGTGCCAAGGATTCTCCCGGGCACATCAATTGGAGCAATAGTGAATAACTCCTGGTTTTGTGGAACTCTGTTGCAGAGAGTTAATATCACACATGTGGTGAAGCAGTCCTTTACTTAATCCTCTTGATAATTATATATTTTAAAAACATTTTACATAAGGAACTGAGCACTAGAGCAAGCAAATAACTTGTAAACATCACATATCCAAGAGGAAACAGGGCCAAATTTATAACCTAATTTTCCATTTGACTTTACAGATAATGTCAGGAAATGGGGTTGTTCTTGTTACAGAATGATGATGCTATATTTGAGTAAAGAAAATTTCTGAAAGCAAATGGGAAAATAACTAAGCAGAGCACTAGTCCTGCCTGTTTATTTATTTATTTATTTATTTTAGGATTTAATAGGCAATCAGTGATTTTGGATAAATCTTTTCTCTCCCAGTATTTTTGGGCAGACATATCATCTTAGATGCTGGAATTAGTATGAGAGTCAGAATACTTAAGGCACTTAAATCCAATATTTTATACAGGGCTTTGTTTACAGAGATCCTAATGTAAATAGATGAATTTTTATAGTTCATCTTATATCATAAGAATAAAAAGCCCATAGGAACAAAATATATGAGAATGAAATAAAGCAGTGCATCTTCTTACCATGTAAGGTCATGTTCTAATCAGAAAACAATTTTTCTTATAATCTATCGAACCTGCACCTCTTACATCTCCTGCATTGAAAGCGTATTCTTTAGCACTTTCCAACTAGGAAGCAAGCACCACAATCCATCTCTTTGGAGCTATGCAATAAATGCATATTTTATAAGAATTATACAATTTGTTATTATACAGATAAATGTATTCCTATTTTCCTATAATTTCCCTCTTTGGGGAGAGAATTAGATAATAGTATGTTGACTACACACTGTAATTGATATCGATAAAACTTATTAAAAAACTAAGCCAAACCTTCACAAAGCAGGTTTTATTTTGACCTTGAAGTAGTCTCTTCTTTTTGTTTTGTTTTATATGTTTTACCTTAAATGATTTCCTTCAACTCACATGAATTTAACTTCCTTACCATATACTTCAGTAACTTCTGTTCTGAATTTTCTTCTGAGGTCTTTGGCCAAATATTTCAGCTACTAGCTGGATATGTCCATCTGAATGACACAGAGACAATTAAAACACAATGGAACTGGAAGCACATTATCTTCTCCCATACAAACGAATGTCCCTTCTTGTATTCACTTAAGCCAGTTAATGTGTTGACAATCTATACTCCATGTCCCAAGACAGAAAAATAGAAGTCATCCTTAGTTACTTATTGTTTCTAATCTCCCATTGTCAATATGCTTTCCCAATTCCATTCTCATAACCCAGATTCACCCTCTCTAATACATCCACAATGCTTTAGTTCATGTAGTACTGGGTACTTTTGAAATATTAACCTATCATAGTAATGACTTACCCACATGAAAACAACAGTGTCATTGGAAAGAGACATGCATACAATTACTGATTCTGATAATTGACTATAAATCAGTTTAATGAGGAATCTGAGGATATAAGTGGAGTGACAGATAACAAAATGTTGTAGGTTCAGTGTGTTACAGATCACAGAGTGACTGAGGAAAGTTTTAGACTTTATTCTTTCCAATAACCAAAACTCTTCCACAATTTCTATTTCCAAAAGCTAGGAGGTTACAGTTAAGGAATAGGACTGTGAAAGAGTCATCATTATTGGAAAGAATAAAGTCTTAGGATATGGCCATGGAAGTGACTGGGCTTCTTAGGTGGCACTGGGTTGAGAAGATCCTATAGAACAAGAAATGGCAACCTGCTCCAGTATTCTTTCCTGGAAAATTCCATGGAGAGGAGAGTCTGGAGGGCTACATCCATGGGGATGCAAAGGGTCAGGCACAACTGAGCAACTGAACACACACACATGGGAATAATTGAGTAAGGGGGTGGAAAATAAGTTGACTGGAGTAGAGGAAAAGGAAGTGAGAGGACAGGAGACTGGTTGGATCATCTTTGCTCATATTGAAATTGCCCATAATTAAGATAAGAGTTGTGTGAGAGAGAGTGACAGCCAGCCAAGAGTCTGTAAATGCCTGCAACAAGGAAGAGGGGCAGGGGAGTCTGTGCTGTGAAAAGATAAGATATTTTGCAAATGGAGGGATTTATGCTGATGGTGATCACTTCCAAGGTTTCCAGAGAATGAGTTTCAGGAATTGAGGGCAGGTCAGACAAATCGTCAGAAAATAGGATGCAGAATGCCTTTCAGAGTCCAGGAAATGAAGAACGGGTGACTCAGGACTCTTGGCTTCTTTTCATAACTGTCATTAATATATATAAAAAGCAGGAGGATATGTATTTTATTTTTTCATTCAGGTAAAAAATATATAACATTTAAACTCAAATTTTATGTGTACAGTGCACTCTTGCTAAATAGATGTCCACTGTTGTACAGCAGACTTCTAAAAATCATTCATATTGGTGCAGAACTCAATACCCATTGCAAAGCAACTCCCCAAAAGCCTGGCAACCAACATTCTACCATCTGTTTCTCTGAGTCTGACTACTTTGGATGACTTGCATAGATGGAATCATCCAGTATTTCTCTTTCTGTGACTCGTTTATTTCACTTATGATGGTCTCAAGTTTCAACCATAATGTAGCATATGAAACGGTTTCCTTTCCTTTAAACGTTGAATGATATTCCTTTGTATGCATATTTCATACTTTCTTTATTCATTCACCTGTTAGTGGACATTTAGTTGGTTTCCGCTTATTGTCTATTGTAAATAATGCTGCAATAAACATGAGATTGCTTGTATCTATTCTAGACCCTGATTTTATTTCCTCTAATACATACCTAGAATTGAGATTGCAGGATAATATTGTTGTACATATTTTTAATTTTCTGAGGAAACATCACACTGCTTTCTCTACTGGCCACACCAATTTACATTTCCACTGGCAATGCAGGAGAGTTTCCTTTTTCCACATCCTCCAGACAGAACTTACCTTCATTTGTCTTTTTGATGATAGCTATTCTGATGGGTGTGAGCCTCTCTGGTGGCTCAGGTTTGATCCCTATGTGAGGAAAATCCCCTGGGGAAAAGAATGGCTCCCCAACTCCAGTATTCATGCCTGTAGAATTCCATGGACAGAGGAGCCTGGTGTGCTGCAGTCCATGGGGTGGCAAAGAGTCAAACAACCCAACAAATGACACACACAGCAGCATTCAAAAAAAAAAAAATTTGATGATTTTGAACTGTGGTGTTGCATAAGACTCTTGAGAGTCCCTTGGACTGCAAGGAGATCAAACCAGTCAATCCTAAAGGAAATCAGTCCTGAATATTCATTGGAAGGACTGATGCTGAAACTCCAATACTTTGGCCACCTGATGGGAAGAATTGACTCATTAGAAAAGATCCTGATGCTGGGAACGATTGAAGACAGGAGGGGAAGGGGATGACAGAGAATAAAATGGTTGGAAGGCATCACTGACTCAATGGATATGAGTTTGAGTAAGCTCCAGAAGTTGGTAATGGACAGGTAGGCCTGGCATGCTGCAGGCCATGGGGTCGCAGAGCAACCCCATGACTGAGCAACTAAACAACAACAACAATGCCTCATCAGATGTATGACATATAAAACCTATCTCCATTTTTTTAGGTTACATTTTCACTTTGTTTTTTTGATTGAAATATAATTGGCTTACAATATTAGTAACAGTATATAGCATAGTGATTCACTATTTCATAGATTATATTCCATTTAATGTTTTTATTTAAAAATATGGCTATATTTCTCTGTGTTGGGCAATATGTCTTCCTTCTGATCTATTTTACACATAGTAGTTTGTATGTGTTAATCACATATTGGTATCTTGCCCCTCCCCCTCCCACTGACAAACACTAATTTGTCCTCTATATGGTGGCTCAGATGGTAAAGCGTCTGCCTGCAGTGCGGGAGACCTGGGTTCGATCCCTGGGTTGGGAAGATCCCCTGGAGAAGGAAATGGCAACCCACTCCAGTACCCTTGCCTGGAAAATTCCAGGAAGAGCCTGATAGGCTACAGTCCATGGGATCACAAAGAGTCACACACGACTGAACGACTTCACTTCATTTCACTTCACTTCATCTGTAGGTCTGCTTTTTTGTTGTTGTTGTTACATTCACACAGTTCAGTATTCACTTCAGTCGCTCAGTCATGTCTAACTCTTTGCCACTCCATGGACTGCAGCATGCCAGGCTTCCTTGTCCATCATCAACTCCTGGAGCTTTCTCAAACTCATGTCCATTGAGCCAGTGATGCCATCCAACTATCTTATCCTCTGTCATCCCCTTATCCTCCTACATTCAATCACTCCCAGCATCTGGGTCTTTTCAAATGAGTCAGTTTTTCGCATCAGGTGGCCAAAGTTCTGAAGTTCCAGCTTCAGCATCAGTCCTTCCAATGAATATTCAGGACTGTTTTCTTTAGGATGCACTGGTTGGATCTCCTTGCTGTCCAATGGATGCTCAAGAGTCTTCTCCAACACCACCATTCAAAAGCATCAATTCTTTGGTGCTCAGCCTTCTTTACAGTCCAACTCTCACATCTATAAGTGACTACTGGGAAAACCATAGCTTTAAATACATGGACATGTGTTAACTCCTTGCTACAAAAATAAGATTCCTTTCTAGCTGACTAGGAGACACTTTCAGATTTTGTTCATTTTACCTATTGTAACAGTCTTTTCAAATCAACTCCCTCATTTCGTTCTTTTTTTTTTTTTAATTTTTATTTTTACTTTATTTTACTTTACAATACTGTATTGGTTTTGCCATACATTGACATGAATCCACCACGGGTGTACATGCGTTCCCAAACATGAACCCCCCTCCCACCTCCCTCCCCATAACATCCCTCTGGGTCATCCCCGTGCACCAGCCCCAAGCATGCTGTATACTGCATCGGATATAGACTGGCGATTCGATTCTTACATGATAGTATACATGTTTCAATGCCATTCTCCCACATCATCCCACCCTCTCCCTCTCCCTCTGAGTCCAAAAGTCTGCTATACACATCGGTGTCTTTTTTGCTGTCTTGCATACAGGGTCATCATTGCCATCTTTCTAAATTCCATATATATGTGTTAGTGTACTGTATTGGTGTTTTTCTTTCTGGCTTACTTCACTCTGTATAATCAGCTAGAGTTTCATCCATCTCATCAGAACTGATTCAAATGTATTCTTTTTAACATCTGGGTAATACTCCATTGTGTATATGTACCACAGCTTTCTTATCCATTCATCTGCTGATGGACATCTAGGTTGTTTCCATGTCCTGGCTATTATAAACAGTGCTGCAATGAACATTGGGGTACATGTGTCTCTTTCAATTCTGGTTTCCTTGGTGTGTATGACCAGCAGAGGGATTGCTGGGTCATAAGGCAGTTCTATTTGCAAATTTTTAAGGAATCTCCACACTGTTCTCCATAGTGGCTGTACTAGTTTGCATTCCCACCAACAGTGTAGGAGGGTTCCTTTTTCTCCACACCCTCTCCAGCATTTATTGCTTGCAGATTTTTGGATCACAGACATTCTGACTGGTGTGAAATGGTACCTCATTGTGGTTTTGATTTGCATTTCTCTAATAATGAGTGATGCTGAGCATCTTTTCATGTGTTTGTTAGCCATCCGTATGTCTTCTTTGGAGAAATGTCTATTTAGTTCTTTGGCCCATTTTTTGATTGAGTCGTTTATTTTTCTGGAATTGAGCTGCATAAGTTGCTTGTATATTTTTGAAATCAGTTGTTTGTCAGTTGTTTAAATTGCTATTATTTTCTCCCATTCTGAAGGCGGTCTTTTCACCTTGCTTATACTTTCCATTGTTGTGGAGAAGCTTTTAATTTTAATTAGATCCCATTTGTTTATTTTTGCTTTTATTTCCAGAATTCTGGGAGGTGGATCATAGAGGATCCTGCTGTGATTTATGTCGGAGAGTATTTTGCCTATGTTCTCCTCTAGGAGTTTTATAGTTTCTGGTCTTACATTTAGATCTTTAATCCATTTTAAGTTTATTTGTGTGTGTGGTGTTAGAAAGTGATCTAGTTTCATTCTTTTACAAGTGGTTTACCAGTTTTCCCAGCACCACTTGTTAAAGAGAGAAGAAAGTAGAAAAATAAATTAAGGAAACAATTCCATTCACCATTGCAACGAATAGAATAAAATACTTAGGAATATATCTACCTAAAGAAACTAAAGACCTATATATAGAAAACTATAAAACATTGATGAAAGAAATCAAAGAGGACACTAATAGAGGGAGAAATATATCATGTTCATGGATCGGAAGAATCAATATAGTGAAAATGAGTATACTACCCAAAGCAATTTACAAATTCAATGCAATCCCTATCAAGCTACCAGCGATGTTTTTCACAGAACTAGAACAAATAATTTCAATATTTGTATGGAATACAAAAAACCTCGAATAGCCAAAGCAATCTTGAGAAAGAAGAATGGAACTGGAGGAATCAACTTGCCTGACTTCAGGCTCTACTACAAAGCCACAGTCATCAAGACAGTATGGTACTGGCACAAAGACAGAAATATAGATCAATGGAACAAAATAGAAAGCCCAGAGATAAATCCACACACATATGGACACCTTATCTTTAACAAAGGAGGCAAGAATATACAATGGAGTAAAGACAATCTCCCTCATTTCTTTAGAGCATTTACTTTTTTATCCAACAAAGCTCACAATAAAAGGCAATTTATAAACTTCAGTCTCTGTCATGGTTAACTTTATTTGTCAAGTTGGCTTAGCCATAGCGCCTGGATATGTTGTCAAATGTGTTAAGTGAATGTAACTACCAGCACAGTTATGATGCAGAGTTATTTTGTCATGAAAAAGGATCATCTTTATGCTTCTCTTTTACACTTTCACTACTCCCTGTACCCTGAAACTATGAGAGAATTTTAAGTAGAAGAGTAGAAGGATTTGAGAGCAGTCAATGTGATCAAGGAAGTAACTTATCCAACTTTGGGTGCCCTAGAAGCCTTTGACAAAATAAGTGACATGTAAATGATTATTGTTTGTTTGTTTCATTTTTAAAGTCATTATTTTTAGAGCAGTTTGATTCACAGCAAGATTGTGAGGAAGGTATGGATATCTCCCATATATTCCCTGTGTCCACACATGTATAGACTTCTCCATTCTCAACATTTTCTCCAAGATGGCAGAGTAGAAGGACATGCACTCAACTTCTCCTGAAAGAACTCCAAAATTACAACTTGCTGTTGAATGATCATCAAGAGAAGAATGTTGGATCTCACCAAAAAAAGATACCCCATGTCCAAGGGCAAAGAAGCCCCAGCAAGATTGTAGGAGGGGTAAAATTGCATTTAGAATCAAACCCCATACCCACCAGAGTCTCTGAGGGTTCAAACAAACTTTGTGTGCACCAGGACCCAGAGCATCCACAGAGACTGAGACAGAACTGTGTGAGTGTCTCCTGCAGAGGTACGAGTCAGCAGTGGATTGCTGCAGGGGCTGGGACTCTGGGTGCAGTAGTCCTGGGTATGGTATAAGCCCTCTTGGAGAAGGTCACCAGTAACCCCACCATAGAGTTTTCAGAACTTACGCAAGACTGTGGAAACAGACTCTTGGAGGGCATAGACAGAAACATGTGTGTACCAGGACCCAGGAGAAAGGAGCAGTGACCTCAAAAGAGATTGACCCAGACTTGCTTGTGAATGTCCAGGAGTCTCTGGCAGAGGCATGGTTCAGCAGTGGCCTGCTGCAGGGTTGGGGGCATTGAGTGTAGCAGTGCCTGCATGGGACCTTTTGAAGGAGGTCTCATTATCTTCATTACCTCTGCCATATTTGACCTCAGGTCAAATAACAGGGGATAGCATGGGCGGCTGTGACTGGTGCACATAGTGCAGCTGAGAGGAGCTACCCCAGCTCCGAGGTCAGGGGCAGAAGCCAGGAGGACCACACGCCCAAGTGACAGCAGCCAAGAGGAGTTACCCCATGTCTGAGATCACTGCAGTGGCTGAGAGTACCCGGCTGTGATGGTACAGGAACGGCTGAGAGGAGCTACCTCACGTCTGAGGGCAGGGGCAGCAGCCGGGAGGGGCTACCCAAAGTCCAAGGTCAGGGGTGGCAGCCGAGAGTGCCAGGCTGTGACAGCACAGGAGCAGCCAAGAGGAGTTAACCCACGTCCATGAAGTGGTGGCTACACAGGTGCAGGAGGGCCTAGAGGAGCTATCCCACATTCAAGGTCAGGACCGGGGGTGGTGAGGAGATACCCCTTGTCCAAGGTAAGAAGCAACGGCTGTGCTTTGCTGGAGCAGTCATGAAGAGATAACCCACCTCCAAGGTAAAGAAACCCAAGTAAGATGGTAGGTGTTGCAAGAGGGCATCAGAGGGCAGACACACTGAACCATACTCACAGAAAACTAGTCAATATAATCACACTAGGACCACAGCCTTGTCTAACTCAATGAAACTAAGCCATGCCCTGTGGGGCCACCCAAGATGGGCGGGTCATGGTGGAGAGGTCTGACAGAATACGGTCCACTGGAGCAGGGAATGGCAAACCACTTCAGTATTCTTGCCTTGAGAACCCCATGAACAGTATGAAAAGGCAAAATGATAGGATACTGGAAGAGGAACTCCCCAGGTCGGCAGGTGCCCAATATGCTACTGGAGATCAGTGGAGAAATAACTCCAGAAAGAATGAAGGGATGGAGCCAAAGCAAAAACAATACCCAGCTGTAGATGTGACTGGTGATAGAAGCAAGGTCTGATGCTGTAAAGAGTAATATTGCATAGGAACCTGGAATGTCAGGTCCATGAATCAAGGCAAATTGGAAGTGGTCAAACAAGAGATGGCAAGAGTGAACATCAATATTCTAGCAATCAGCAAACTAAAATGGACTGTAATGGGTGAATTTAACTCAGAGGATCATTGTATCTACTACTGCAGGCAGGAATCCCTCAGAAGAAATGGATTAGCCATCATGGTCAACAAGGGTCTGAAAGGTGTTACTTGGATGCAATCTCAAAAACGACAGAATGATCTCTGTTCATTTCCAAGGCAAACCATTCAATATCACAGTAATCCAAGTCTATGCCTCAACCAGTAATGCTGAAGAAGCTGAAGTTGAAAGGTGCTATGAAGACCTATAAGACCTTTTAGAACTAACACACAAAAAAGATGTCCTTTTCATTATAGGGGACCAGAATGCAAAAGTAGGAAGTCAAGAAACACCTGGAGTAACAGGCAAATTTGGCCTTGGAATATGGAATGAAGCAGGGCAAAGACTAATAGGGCTTTCCCAAGAAAATGCACTGGTCATAGCAAACACCCTCTTCCAACAACAAAAGAGAAGACTCTACACATGGACATCACCAGATGGTCAACACTGAAATCAGATTGATTATGTACTCTGCAGCAAAAGATGGAGAAGCTCTATACAGTCAACAAAAACAAGACCAGGAACTGACTGTGGCTCAGATCATGAACTCCTTATTGCTAAATTCAGAGTCAAATTGAAGAAAGTAGGGAAAACCACTAGACCATTCAGGTATGACCTAAATCACTTCCCTTATGATTATACAGTGGAAGTGATAAATAGATTTAAGGGACTAGATCTGATGGATAAGTACCTGATGAACTATGGATGGGGCTTCCAGACATTGTATAGGTGACAGGGATCAAGATCATCCCCATGGAAAAGAAATGCAAAACAGCAAAATGACTGTCTGGGGAGGTCTTACAAATAGCTGTGAAAAGAAGAGAAGTGAAAAACAAAGGAGAAAAGGAAAGATAAAAACATCTGAATGCAGAGTTCCAAAGAATAGCAAGAAGAAATAAGAAAGCCTTCCTCAGCAATCAGTGCAAAGAAATAGAGGAAAACAACTGAATGGGAAAGACTAGAGATCTCTTCAAAAAAATTAGTGATACCAAGGGAACATTTCATGCAAAGATGGACTCGATAAAGGAAAGAAATGGTATGGACCTAACAGAAGCAGAATATGTTAACAAGAGGTGGCAAGAATACACAGAAAACTGTACAAAAGAGATCTTCATGACCAGATAATCACGATGGTGTGATCATTCATCTACAGCCAGACATCTTGGAATGTGAAGTCAAGTGGGCCTTAGAAAGCCTCACTATGAACAAACCTAGTGGAGGTGAAGGATTCCAGTTGAGCTATTTCAAATCTTGACAGATGATGCAGTGAAACTGCTGCAGTCAATATGCCAGCAAATTTGGAAAACTCAGCAGTGGCTACAGGACTGGAAAAGGTCAGTTTTCATTCCAATCCCAAAGAAAGGCAATAGCAAGGAATGCTCCAACTACCACACAATTGCACTCATCTCACATGCTAGTAAAGCAATGCTCAAAATTCTCCAGCCAGGCTTCAGTAATACGTGAACCGTGAAATTCCAGATGTTCAAGCTGGTTTTAGAAAAGGCAGAGGAACCAGAGATCAAAATGCCAACATCTAGTGTATCATTGAAAAATCAAGAGAGTTCCAGAAAAACATCTATTTCTGCTTTATTGGCTATAGCCTTTGACTGTGTGGATCACAATAAACTGGAAAATTCTGAAAGAGATGGGAATATCAGACCACCTGACCTGCCTCTTGAAAAACCTATATGCAGGTCAGGAAGAAACAGTTAGAACTGGACATGGAACAACAGACTGGTTTCAAATAGGAAAAGAAGTACGTCAAGGCTGTATATTGTCACCCTGCTTATTTAACTTCTATGCAGAATACATCATGAGAAACACTGGGCTGGGAGAATCACAAGCTGGAATTAAGATTGCCGGGAGAAATATCAATAACCTCATATATGCAGATGACACCACCCTATGGCAGAAAGTGAAGAGGAACTAAAAAGCCTCTTGATGAAAGTGAAAGTGGAGAGTGAAAAGATTGCTTAAAGCTCAACATTCAGAAAAGCAAGATCATGGCATCTGGTCCCATCACTTCATGGGAAATAGATGGGGAAACAGTTCCAGACTTTTTTTTTTTGGGGGGGCCGAGGGGGGTGGTTCCAAAATCACTGTGGATGGTGATTGCAGCCATGAAATTAAAAGACGCTTACTCTTTAGAAGAAAAATTATCACCAACGTAGATATCATATTGAAAAGCAGGGACAGTATTTTGCCAACAAAGATTCATCCAGTCAAGGCTATGGTTTTCCCAGTGGTCATGTATGGATGTCAGAGTTGGACTGTGAAGAAAGCTGAGTGCCGAAGAATTGATGCTTTTGAACTGTGGTGTTGGAGAAGACTCTTGTGAGTTTCTTGGACTGCCAGGAGATCCAACCAGTCCATTCTAAAGGAGATCAATCCTGGGTGTTCTTTGGAAGGAATGATGCTAAAGCTGAAACCCCAGTACTTTGGCCACCTCATGCAAAGAGTTGACTCATTAGAAAAGACTCTGATGCTGGGAGGGATTGGGGGGAGGAGAACAAGGGGACAACAGAGGATGAGATGCCTGGATGGCATCACTGACTCGATGGACATAAGTCTGAGTGAACTCTGGGAGTTGGTGATGGACAGGAAGGCCTGGCATGCTGCAATTCAAGGGGTCGTGGAGAATGGGACAGGATTGACTTATTGAACTGAACAAATAGCAGGGAGTGAACATGCCCCACCCTTGAACAGAAAATTGGTTTTAAGATTTACTGAGCATGCCCCACCCGTCAGAACAAGACTCAGATTCCCAATCAGTCAGTCTCTTTCATGAGGAAGCTTCCATAAGCCTCTTATTCTTCTACATCAGAGGGCAGACAGACTGAAAACTTCCAGCACCAGTCACATCCACAACTGTATTGTTTTTGCTTTGGCTCTGTCTCTTCATCCTTTCTGGAGTTAGCTCTCCACTTACCTCCAGTAGCACCTGCTGACCTGGTGAGTTTAGCTTTCAGTGTCCTATTTTTTTTGGCTCTTCATACTGTGCATGGGTTTCTCAAGGGAATAATACTGAAGTGGTTTGCCATTCCTTTCTCCAGGGGACCACGTTTTGTCAGAGATCTCCTACTTGACCTGCCCATGTTGGGTGGCCCTACACTGCATGGCTCATAGTTTCATTGAGTTAGACAAGGCTACTGTCCATGTGGTCAGTTTGTTTCAGTTCAGTTCAGTCGCTCAGTCATGTCCAACTCTCCATGACCCCATGAATTGCAGCATGCCAGGCCTCCCTGTCCATCACCAACTCCTGGAGTTCACTCAAACTCACGTTCATTGAGTTGGTAATGCCATCCAGCCATCTCATGCCCTGTTGTCCCCTTCTCCTCCTGCTCCCAATCTCTCCCAGCATCAGAGTCTTTTCCAATGAGTCAACTCTTCACATGAGGTGGCCAAAGTACTGGAGTTTCAGCTTTAGCATCATTCCTTCCAAAGAAATCCCAGGGCTGATCTCTTTTAGAATGGACTGGTTGGATCTCTTGGCAGTCCTTAGAAGAATATTGAGAAATAGTCTTCTCCAATACCACAGTTCAAAAGCATCAATTCTTCGGTGCTCAGCCTTCTTCACAGTCCAACTCTCACATCCATACATGACCACTGGAAAAACCATAGCCTTGACTAGATGGACCTTAGTCGGCAAAGTTATGTCTCTGCTTTGAATATGATATCTAGGTTGGTCATAACTTTCCTTCCAAGGGGTAAACGTCTTTTAATGGCATGGCTTCAATCACCATCTACAGTGATTTTGGAGCCCAAATAAATAAATTCTGACACTGTTTCCACTGTTTCCCCATCTATTTCCCATGAAGTGATGGGACCAGATGCCATGATCTTCATTTTCTGAATGTTGAGCTTTAAGCCAACTTTTTCACTCTCCTTTTTCACTTTCATCAGGAAGCTTTTTAATTCCTCTTCACTTTCTGCCATAAGGGTGGTGTCTTCTGCATATCTGAGGTTATTGATATTTCTCCCAGCAATCTTGATTCCAGCTTGTGCTTCTTCCACCCCGGCGTTTCGGATGATGTACTCTGCATAGAAGTTAAATAAGCAGAGTGACAATATACAGCCTTGACATACTCCTTTTCCTATTTGGAACCAGTCTTTTGTTCCATGTCTAGTTCTAACTGTTCCTTCCTGACCTGCATAGACGTTTCTCAAGAGGCAGTGTGTTCCTATCTCTTTCAGAATTTTCCACAGTTTATTGTGATCCACACAGTCAAAGGCTTTGGCATAGTCAATAAAGCAGAAATAATTTTTTTTTTTTCTGGAACTCTCTTGCTTTTTCCATGATCCAGCAGATGTTGGCAATTTGATCTCTGGTTCCTCTGTCTTTTCTAAAACCAGCTTGAACGTCTGGAAGTTCACGGTTCATGTATTGCTGAAGCCTGGTTTGGAGAATTTTGAGCATTACGTTACTAGTGTGTGAGATGAGTGCAATTGTGCGGTAATTTAGTTTTGT
This sequence comes from Budorcas taxicolor, assembly GCF_023091745.1. Lineage (NCBI taxonomy): Eukaryota > Metazoa > Chordata > Mammalia > Artiodactyla > Bovidae > Budorcas > Budorcas taxicolor. The sequence continues at coordinate 52,921,602 of NC_068935.1, forward strand.
GTGATTGTGAGTTTCATTCTCTCTTCCCTCTGACGAAGAGGGCTAAGAGGCTTATGGAAGCTTCCTGATGGGAGAGACTGACTGAGGGGGAACCTGGGTCTGGTTCTGATGATTGGGGTCATGCTCAGTAAATTTTTAATCCAATTTCCTGCTGAAGGGCAGGGCTTCGTTCCTGCCCTTTTATTTGACCTGAGGCCAAACTATCCTAGAGGTAAAGAAGATAATGGAACCTCCTTCAAAAGGTCCCTTGCTTGCACTGCTGTAATCAGTGCTCCCAACCCTGCAGCAGGCCGCCACTGTCCCATTCCTCCGCTGGAAACTCCTGGAGGCTCATGGGCAAGTCTAGGTCATTTACATTCTGTAATTTGTTGTATTTTTAGAGTCCATATATAAACGATATTACACAATATTTGTCTTTTCTTTTTCTCTAATTCGACTTATTTCACTAATGAAAATTCCTCACAAGCCCATCCATGTTGTTGCATGTAGCAGATTTTCATTCTCTTTTGTGGCTTAGTAATATCCCATTTTGAGTGTGTGTTTGTGTGTGTGTGTGTGTGTGTGTGTGTGTGTGCAAGGTCTGGCATGCTACAGACCATGTGGTCGGTATGATAGGGACATTACTGAGCAACTGAACTGAGTAGTTTTGTTTGTTTGTTTGTTTGTTTGTTTGTTTTTTTAATCTCTCTTTCAATTCGGAATTGAAAATCTTACTGGGGAGTTAAATCAGGTTGTAAGTATTTCTGTTTCCACAATTTAAATATCAATATATCATGCCAGTCCATTCTGGTCTTCGATGTGTTTATACAAAATTCAGCAAATGGACTTACGAGAGTTCCCTTTTATATTATTCTGTATTGTCTCTTGTTGCCTTTCGAATACTGTCTTTACTTCTTACTTCTGCCATTTTAATTATATTATCTTAGTGTGGGCTTGTTTTGGTTCACCTCGTTACATACTCTGTGTGGTTTCTGTACTTGGTTGTTCCCTTCTTCTGGTTTGGAAAGTTTTCAGTCATAATTTCATCAAATACATTTTATCATCTCTCTCTTTTGTCCTTCTGAGATGCCTATAATATGAATGCTGATATGCTTAATGTTATCCACAGGTCTCATAAAATGTTCGCATTTTTTGGTTGGATTTTCTTTTAGCTACTCTGATTGGTGATTTCCATTATTATGCATTCTTACAAATAGCTGTGAAGAGAAGAGAAGTGAAAAGCAAAGGAGAAAAGGAAAGATAAAAGCATCTGAATGCAGAATTCCAAAGAATACCAAGGAGAGATAAGAAAGCCTTCCTCAGTGATCAATGCAAAGAAATAGATGAAAAAAACAGAATGGGAAAGACTAGAGATCTCTTGAAGAAAATTAGAGATACCAAGGGAACATTTCATGCAAAGATGGGCTTGATAAAGGACAGAAATGGTATGGACCTAACGGAAGCAGAAGATAAGAAGAGGTGGCAAGAATACACAAAGAACTGTACAAAAAAGATCTTCATGACCAAGATAATAACGATGGTATGATCTCTCACCTATAGTCAGACATCCTGGAATATGAAGTCAAGTGGGCCTTAGGAAGCATCACTATGAACAAAGCTGGTGGAGGTGATGGAATTCCAGTTGATCTATTTCAAACCTTGGAAGATGATGCTGTGAAAGTGCTATGCTTAATATGCCAGCAAATTTGGAAAACTCAGCAGTGGCCACAGGACTGGAAAAAGTCAGTTTTCATTCCAATTCCGTAGAAAGGCAATGCCAAAGAATGCTCAAACTACCACATAATGGCACTCATCTTACATGCTAGTAAAGTAATGCTCAAAATTCTCCAAGCCAGGCTTCAGCAGTATGTGAACCATGAACTTCCTGATGTTCATACTGGTTTTAGAAAAGGCAGAGGAACCAGAGATCAAATTGCCAACATCTTCTGGATCATTGAAAAAGCAAGTGAGTTCCAGAAAATCATCTATTTCTACTTTATTGACTATGCCAAATCCTTTGACTGTGCGGATCACAATAAACTGTGGAAAATTCTGAAAGAGATGGGAATATCAGAGCACCTGACCTGCTTCTTGAGAAACCTATGTACAAGTCAGGAAGCAACACTTAGAACTGGACATGGAACAACAGACTGATTCCAAATAGGAAAAGGAGTACTTCGAGGCTGTATATTGTCATCCTGCTTATCTAACTTATATTCAGGGTACATCATGAGAAATGCTGGGGTGGAAGAAGCACAAGCTGGAGTCAAGATTGCTGGGAGAAATAACAATAACCTCAGATATGCAGATGACATCACCCTTTTGGCAGAAAGTGAAGAGGAACTAAAGAGCCTCTTGATAAAAGTGAAAGAGGAGAGTGAAAACGTTGGCTTAAAACTCAACATTCAGAAAACAAAGATCATGGAATCTGGTCCCATCACTTCATGGAAATAGATTGGGAAGCAGTGGCAGACTTTATTTTTCTGGGCTCCAAAATCACTGCAGATGGTGATTGCAGCCATGAAACTAAAAGACACTTACTCCTTGCAAGGAAAGTTATAACCAACCTAGACAGCATATTCAAAAGCAGAGACGTTACTTTGTCAACAAAGGTCTGTCTAATCAAGGCTATGGTTTTTCCAGTGGTTATGTATGGATGTGAGAGTTGGACTGTGAAGAAAGCTGAGTGCTGAAGAATTGATGCTTTTGAACTGTGGTGTTGGAGAAGACTCTTGAGAGTCCCTTGGATTGCAAGGAGATCCAACTAGTCCATTTTGGGATTTCTTTGGAAGGAATGATGCTAAAGCTGAAACTCCAGTACTTTGGCCACCTCATGTGAAGAGTTGACTCATTGGAAAAGACTCTGATGCTGGGAGGGACTGGGGCAGTAGGATAAGAGGTCAATAGAGGATTAGATGGCTGGATGGCATCACCGACTTGATGGACACAGGTTTGAGTGAACTTCATGATTTGGTGATGGACAGGGAGGCCTGGTGTGCTGCAATTCATGGGGTCACAAATAGTCAGACTCCGCTGAACGACTGAACTGACTGACTGACTGATGTATTATCTGACCTGCTGTTAACTTTTTGTGTTTCTCTTATCAGTTACTTTATTCTTCAGCTCTGTTTCTTTTTTTTTTTTTTTTTCTTCAAGTTCCTTGTTGGAATTTTCACAGTGTTTTTTTCTTTTCTTTTTCTTTTTTTCCTAGTTCAGTTGGCATTATTATTACTAATTCTTCTAAATCTTTACCTAGTACTTTATATACCTCTTTTTTTTTTTTTTTTTGGTTGTTTTGTCAGAGGTTATCTCACAGCCTTTCAATGGAGACCAGTCCTACTCTCTTCCCATTTTTCTCAGTTCAGTTCAGCTGCTCAGCCATGTCCAGTGCTTTGCAACCCCATGACTACAGCATGCCAGGTCTCCCTGTCCATCACCAACTCCCAGAGTTTACTCAGACTCATGTCCATTGAGTCGGTGATGATATCCAATCATCTTATTCTGTTGTACCACTCTCCTCCTGCCTTCAGTCTTTCCCAGCATCAGGGTGTTTTCAAATTATCAGTTCTTCCTATCTGATGGCCAAAGTATTAAAGTTTATTATAGTTTCAACTTCAGCATCAGTCCTTCCCATTTTTTTCTGCCTCTCTGAATTTAAGTGTATCAATTATATATCATGGTCTTGATGGGATGTTCTTGTTGGGGAGCATGACTGTATAGTCTGTGCGGTACCCAGAGTGAGGCAGGATCTGATGGACCACAAGTCACATCTTTCCTCAGGGTATGCCATCAACTATCACCTTGGGAGGAGATCTGTGATGCCTATGCTAAAGCCAGATGTTAGGCAGAGACTCCCTCTATTCTCAGTGGCCTTCTCAGCTATATTGAGGGCAGGGTGGGGTCCCAAGTTTCTGGAGCAGAGGTCCTGATTGTCAGGCCAGACCGGCCTGTGTTCCCTCTAAATATATGCCCTCCTCTCTCCCCACACTGCAACCCTTGCCACAGAGGGACAAGAGGGGCCTGTGCATGTTGGAAAAAAGGAGCCAATCTATAGGCTTGCTGCTGACAGAGGTCCACAGTACCTCCAATGTAACACCTGTGCCAGCACCAGCAGTAGCTTCTCCCACCCTGCTTAAACATAGCTTCTGGTATGAGACCCCTTGGTCCCTCAGAACTTATCAGTTACCCCTGCCTCTGCTGCCCTTCCCTGTTGAAGAGGGTTTCTATTGGGCAGGTGAGGCCCTCATGGGCTCTGGGCATGTACTGGGTCATCTGCTGTGGCAGTCTGGTCTCCATCATAGATCAGGACTTCTCCAGATGGGCTGCCTGTGTAAGTGCCCTCCATGAGCATGGCCCCAGATGTCCCACACAGATGCCACCCTGGGCCAGATGCACCACTGCTTCCCACATCCCAGCTCTCTCCCTCGTCATGGCAGCCCCTGCTCCAGTGCAGAGCAGCCACACTAAGTAAGCAGGGCATGTGTAGGGGTGGGTAGTTGTGGGGAAAAGGGGAAGCCACAAGTGTGGTCTCCATCAGTCCACTTCACCCTGACTTGGGAGCAAGACCTGAGCACATGATCCTTGAGGGGGGAGTCCAGGCTTCCCACAGTCCTCCTGTTAGTCCACATGGCCCTGTAACCAGCTAAGGGTGCTTGTCTTCCCTGTGTCAGACCACAGGACTGATGTGTGCAATATATGGCCCAACCACTCACACCCACGGCAGATCTCCATCCATGTAATCTCCCTTATATTCTGAGTCCTCTCCCATGGGCACAGGTCAGAACTTGAATGCTCCTTTTTTCTTCTTACCCTATTCCCTGTGGATCATTCTTACAGCCTAGGTTTAGGAATGCTTCTGAATTTTTTGATTAGTATTTTGAGCTAATTGTTCCACATGTTGATGTATTCTTTTTTTTTTTTTTTTTTTTTGAGTATAGTTGATTTACCATGTTGTGTTAGTTTCAGGTGTACAGCAAAGTGATTCAGCTTTACATATAAATGTATTTGGGCTTACCACTTGGCTCAGTTGGTAAAGAATCTGCTTTCAGTGCAGGAGATGTAGGTTCAATCCCTGGGTTGGGAAGATCCCCTCAGGTGGCCATGACAACCATCTCCAGTATTCCTGCCAGGAGAACTCCATGGAGAGTGAAGCTGTTGATTTCTAATCCATTTACCTCTCTGGCATGCATTTCTGATAAGATACATACTCAAAAAATCATCATAAAAGCTGCATGTATTAAACAGTAAGTGAATAAAAAACATGAAAAAAATTAATACTCAAGAGAATGATTGAGGAAATTTCTTTGGGGGGTGACCATTAGGCTGGCCTCAGATGGTTACTAGCTTCTGAGTCACAGAAGATAGGCTGGACACAAGCATAGAGGAAAGCAGAAGGTCTTAGGGAAATCATTGTATTAGTCAATAGAGGTTGTTATGGACACAGCTAGAGAGGTCAGGTGGAATTTATTCATAGGGAACCTATAAAAGTGGAAATCTAAAGAGTTTGTACTACTCTTTGTACGTGCTAATGAGCAAAAACTGCCACCACAAAACCCAAAACAGCATTTTCAATAGGACTTGACATGTCTGAATCACAATATACCATCCTTTTCCAGGAGAACTACAGGCGAACAATATTGATATTTTGTGTTATCCTACTTGGATATATCCTTTCTCAACTCATGACTTATTATTTATGTTTTTCTCTTTTAACCCTAGGTGTCCTTGGATCATTTTTAAACTTTATGCAGCCTCACCTCTTTCTGGAAAGTGACAGTGCATGTATTTTTAAATGTATACCAGGGCTACTTTGGGGAAACAATGCCCTCTAACATCAGCTTTTGGTCCACCTCAGGGCTTCTCTGATAGCTCAGTTGGGAAAGAATCCATCTGCAATTCTGGACATCCAAGCTCAATTCCTGTGTCGGGGAGTTCCTCTGGAGAAGTGATAGGCTTCCCATTCCAGTATTCTTGGGCTTCCCTTGCAGCTCATCTGGTAAAGAATCCAACTGCAATTTGGTAGACTTGGGTTCCATCTCTGGATTTGGAAGATCCCATGGAGAAGGGAAAGTCTAACAACTCCAGGATTCTCACCTGCAAAATCCCATGGACTGTATAGTCCATGGGCTCGCCAAGAGTCCGACAGGACTGAGTGACTTTCATTTTCAGCTCTTCAGACCTAGCAATCGGTTACCTTCCCCTATAACAGCAAGCATTTCAGTAAGTCCAACTGCAGGGTGTTAAAGTGTGATAGTGTTAAATGGTGATTATATATGCAGATCTGAAATCACAACACTGACCTATATGTAGATATATGGTCTCTCTGTCCATATCATCCTGATGGCTGCTTTAGGTAATTAATTTTCTGCAGGCAAGGCATGAAAGTGCTCCCACTTCCTTTGAAAGGACAGCACACCCAGGGTGTCTTTCATTCTTATTGATTTTAAATCACATTCAGTGACTGACTTTGAATCATCAACTGGGTCTCCCAGGAGTTAAAGTGCCAGAAAGATTTAATTAGGGAGCTGCAGTCCAGATAAAAGATACCATATCATTGACTTCAAATCTGAACTCAACTCTTTTGATGCTGATGGTGAAACTGTGTTTTAGTTTTTTCTAAAATATTTTCTGAAGACACACAGGATTCCTCTGGTCAGAGACTCTGCCTTATATATTTCCACATTTGATTGACTACTCCTAGAACCTTTTTAAACATTTCAAAATGAAAGTTAACATCAAATTAAATATTCCATACTCTTACTTTTAAAGCATGATAAACTTTTAGAACATGTACTAACAAAAACTTTATTGGGGAAGAATGTTTTACCACTGTTGTTATTGAGAAATTCTAGGATATGATGATAAATAAAAGACCAGCTTTTACTCACTGTTATATTAATACTTGTATCAAAAGTCTATGTATAAACTACCATGGCTGTCCAGTGGTTAGGACTCCGTGTTTTCACTAGAAGGGGAACGGGTTCAATCCCTGGTCAGGGAACTATGATTCCACAACCTGCATAGTGCCTCCACCAATAAAGAAATTCTCGTGGGTGGTGATCCTGTTTGTCATCTGCACTGGGATAGGGCCACACCCACTGCCCTGCCTTTGGGAATACAGTTCTCCCACCAATTTCTTAGCATAACAGTGGCCTAATTGAATTTGATTTGTTCCCTTCAAACATCATTTTAGTTTTTGGGAGTGCTAGTTGTGGGTTTTAGTTGTATCAGCATTTGTGCCTTCTGAGAACCTTTAGCTGACAGCATAGGCAAGTGATGCAACAAACCCCATTATGAGGTAGGGGACCAGGAGGTGATAACTGCCCCTCCTGGGGCAGAGTTTCACATTTACAGTCAGAGTTTCACATTCAGGGGGAGCTTCACATTCACCATCCCCATCTGAAACCCTCTTCCCATCTGGGTTCTGGCAATCTAGACCCTATTTTCATTCCACACCCAAAACAAAGGCAGTAACACCACACCACTACTCCTTGCCACTGAGATCAATTGTTAAGCAGGTTTATCCATCTTCAGTGCAGACTCCTCACCCAGTCTAGACCTCTACACCCTGGCTAACTGGGAACCTGAGTGTCTGTTCCCCAACCTCTCAGGACTCCATATCCCTCCTTTTTCAGGTGCTCACCTCTTCTCTTTTTTCCCTCCCGTCCATCAGAAAATTCACACACACACAAATATCATCTTTTCAGTGTTTGATCTTTCTTTTAATTGCAGCCATCAGTTTACTATGTTAGTGCGAGAGTCAGTCTTTTTCTTGGTTGGCCATTTCTAAGAAAACAGACCTCTGGAGACACAATTCTAAACTGTCTGACATTTTCTATTCAGTTACCGGCTGCCCAGGTTGTACTTCTCCAGGGTCTCTCATTCTGGGGCCGCTGAGCTTATCTTCTCTTTTGATTCTGCCTCCTTCTTTGACTCTGCCTCATATCTCTGTACCTTTTTTTGCTTTGATTCAGATTCTTGCATGCACAGGAACAGAAAAAACACTTTGGCTTTCTTGTTTTCTTCACCTTCTTCAACTGAGTGGCATATGACTGTATTTTCTTTTTCAGGGCTCCTTGTAGAGGTCTTCTGAACCTCATGGTCATCTTTCATGCCTATAAAGGCAAGGGAAGGTTACTAGTTTTGAGGAAAGAGCATAACAACTGAATTGGAAGGGAGATTTCATGAAAAGGGATGTGGGCTGATGAGGGCTTTTGTGCCAGGCAGGGGCAGTGTAGAGGACTTGGACAGCAAAGTCAATGAATAACATTGGGAGCATAGATGGAGTCATCTTACCTTCACATTGTCTCTGTAGTTCTGTTGGCAAAAGTTCTTTCTTCCTTTCATCCTTGAAGGTAACCGCATTGCAACTCTTCTTGGCTGCTGTGGCTTCCTGGTTACCTTAGTCATGATGATACCATAAAGTGGCCTAACCCAGAATCTCTACCTCTGATCTCCCTATATATACCTTATCAGGACAATGAGGAGCCACACCCTTCAATCTGATTGGTCAGATAGGCACTCCCCTAGCCAATGGTCGCTTGAGGGAATTAGACATCACAGTGTACCACTTTGCCCATCAACATGGGCTAGTGGATGCTAAGGGAGGCCATGATATAACTTTCCCAATCCTGATACCTCTGTGTCTGATTCTGGGGAGTGCTAATTCAGGGGCATGGTGCTTCTTCTCATGACCTTCAGACTTTCCTTCAATTCCCTTTATTCTTTGACTTATATGTCTGCTTTCAACACTCCTGACTCTTCTATCCCTCTATGAACCTCTGAAAAACACTTTCCATCCCACTTTAGAAATTTAGAGTCCTCTAGTCACTTCAACTATAGAAGTGACTTCTCTCTTCTTGTTGGGTATTTTTGAGGGGCTTAAGGAACTTAAGAGCAAAAGCTTAAGGTGAAAAAGATAATTAAGAACAGGTTGGATGTTTTTCTACTCCAATGACCTTTAGAGACCCCCAGTCTTGGTGAATCCTCAGTCTGTTGCCCTAAGGTCAATACACAGCCTCCATAAGATTATACAACAGAAAAAAGAAAGTGTTAAATGTCTCCTCCACTAATATTGTTGGGGACAATTCAACTCTCATAATACAACTTGCCTATCTACCAAAAATACATTCCTGAATTTAAAAACAAAAAAACAAACAAACAAAAAAAAAAAAAAAAAAAAAAAACCTAAGGTCCTCAAAGGGAAAAGTCAGATCATCAGTGCACCACTGACTCTTGACTGAGCCACTTCCCCAGTGGTCCCTCATTGACAGTTACCAGTAGGCAGGGCCCACTGTGGTGCTAACCAATAGCTGAACAAGACAAGTACCAGTAGGTAGCTGATTGATAGTTGGTTGCTTGTGGGCAGGGCCCAGTGAGGCACTGACCAATGGCTGAGCAAGACCCATGTCTAGTAACAGGACATAGAGTAATAAGGCACAGTGATGGGTACCTGCTAAGGGCTGTGCCCATGCTGCTCTGTTACATAAGGACACTTTGGGTCCAACATGCTGGAATCTTTTTGATTGACTCTTTTCCAACCTCAGATTTTTATTTCACATGCTAATTTAACTTTTGCACATCATTCTTTTCATTGTATTCCCAGGGATACCTGTCACCAGTGCTTATCTCTATGCCCCTCCAACAACTGTCACTTGACCACATTCTCAGAATATAGTATAGTTAATAGTTCAAAGCCAAGAAGAATGTGAAGGCCAGACCACCTTTAAAACTATTTTGACCAACCTTAAACTCACAGTGATTCTTATTCTATCCACAGTTGAACAGAGCAGGATGAGCACAGTCCTTAGAAGATAGCCTTTAATGTGCTTCCTTTCAACCCACCCTGTTCCTAGGCAACAGGTGTTGCTCAGCCTTGCTTGGTGCCTCAGAGGGCCCCATTCACAAGCAGCCAATTGTCAATGAGTGACCACTAGTTGTCCTGCTCAACCATTGGTTGGCACCACATTTGGCCCTACCCACAAATTACTGTCAATGAGAGACCAGTGGGGAAGTGATTGAGTCAAGGGTTGTGTGGTGGTCATCAGGTGGAGAGTAAGATAAGGCAGACTCAGGCCTTCTTCTAGAGGCCTTGGAGCTCATCCAGCTTTGGGCCAGCAGGTGAGCTCGAGTGCCTAGGGAACAGAATGGAGACTATATCCTGTAGTGCTCCAGAGCCCTCACTAAGGCCCTCCACTAGCCTTGGCCCAGGCCTTGAGGAACGATGAAGCTCTCCCCCACCCATGATTCTGTGACCTACTAGCAGTGGGCGTCGTTCTGGGTCTCAGTTTGTGAGAATTGGTCTCCCTATCTGGACAGCCTGAGGAGACTGAGGACCTATTGGGTTGGGTGCCTGGCTCTGTCAGGAATGAGACCTGGAGAGAATGTGGGAACTTGGCCCTGAAGGAGCTGCTGACTGATATCTACTTCCCCTTAACCAGGACTGGGACATTTCAGGGTGAAAATTATGCCTTGAGACTTTGCCCTTTCTTGTCAGGACAGAGAATAACATTCATCTGATAGAGATTTACAGGAACATCATTACCTGACCGTGATCTGACCTTTAGAACAAAGGGTCTGACACCAAGAAGTCTGAAACTAACCTCAACTCTCTCTAACATTTGTTTTTGAATGGATTTACTGAAAACTTTCAATAACTTTGGGTTCTTAGGGCATAAGCCACCCATCTCCTTGTATGAATTGTAATAAAGTGTCCTCTGTTCCAAACTCTAATGTTTAGAGTTTAAGGGCCTCATTTTGCATCAGGCACATGGACTTGCCATTGCAGTAACAACAATACAATCTAAGGACAGACTTTGCCTCTTTTAAACAACAGCAGAGATTGGCCAAATGCTCACAATGATCCATAACATACTCACTGACTTGGCTTAACTAAACTTCAGCCAAGCTTCTCTCCTCTAAACTTCAGCTTTCCCCTAAGGTTGAGCAAGCACTAAGAGTCAGACACTTCTGTCTCCCTTAATAGCTCATTTTGGAAGTTAACTCACTACAGAGAGAAACACTTCCTGTTAAACTGCTCCATCATGCTGTCTGCTCATCCATCTCCACCACTTGCCCCATCACACACACACACACACACACACACACACACACACACACACACACACACAGAGTTGCTGCTTACCCTCCTTGTCCTTCCATGTTAAAGAAACATCTTTTCTGTTTTATTTTGAGACATGTGAAGAACTTGTAGTCAAAGCATTCTCCCTATTGCAAACAGTTCAGTTCAGTCACTCAGTATTGTCTGAATCTCTGTGTAACATGTACTGCAGCACACCAGGCTTCCCTGTCCATCACCAACTCCCACAGCTTGGTCAAACTCAAGTCCATTGAATCTGTGATGTCTTCCAACCATCTCATTCTTTGTCGTCTTCTTCTCTGGCCTTCAATCTTTCCCAGCATCAGAATCTTTTCCAGTGAGTCAGTTTTCACATTAGGTGGTCAAGTTATTGGAAGTTCAGCTTCAGCATCAGTCCTTCTAATGAATATTCAGGACTGATTTCCTTTAGGATTGGCTGGTTTGATCTCCTTGCCATCCAAGGAACTCCGAAGTTTCTTCTCCAACAGCATAGTTCAAAAGCATCAATTCTTTGGCACTCAACTTTCTTTATTATCCAACTGTCACATCAATACATGACTACCAAAAAAACCTGAGCTTTGACATACAGACCTTGGTTGATAAAGTAATACCTGTGCTTTTTAATATGCTGGCTTTGTTGGTCATAGCTTTTCTTCCATGGAGCAAGCATCTTTTAATTTCAAGGCTGCTCTCACCATCTTCAGTGATTTTGGAGCCCAAGAAAATAAAGTCTGCCACTTTTCCCATTGTTTCCCCATCTATTTGCCATGAAGTGATGGGACTGGATGCCATGGTCTTCGTTTTTTGAATGCTGAGTTAAGCTAGCTTTTTCACTCTCCTCTTTCACCCTCATCAAGAGCTTCTTTAGTTCCTTTTTGCTTTATGCCTTAAGAGTGGTGTCATCAGCATATTAAGTTTATTGATATTTCTCCAGGCAATCTTCATTCCATCTTGGGCTTCATCCAGTCCAACATTTTGCAGGATATACTCTGCATGTAAATTAAATAAACAGGGTGACAGTATACATTCTTTACGTACTCCTTTCTCAATTTGGAACCAGTCTGTTGTTCCATGTCTGGTTCTAACTGTTGCTTCTTGCCCTGCATTCAGGTAAGATGGTCTTGTATTCCAATCTCTTTAAGAACTTTCCACAATTTCTTGTGACCCATACAGTTGGTAGGTTTAACGTAGTCAGTGAAAGAGATATTTTTCTCCAATTCTTTTCCTTTTTCTATGTTCCAAAGAATGTTGGCAATTTGATCTCTTTTTCCTCTGCCTTTTCTCAATCCGTCTTGAACATCTGAAAGTTCTTGGTTCAAGTATTGTTGAAGCCTATCTTGGAGAATTTGCAGCACTACTTTGGTAGTATGAGAGATTACTCTATCATCATATTAATTTCAAATCAATTTTTTCTTATATTAGTCTGGATTTGTTTTTATTAAATTGTAAAAATGGACATAAAGTCTTTGGTGTAAGGTTTATTACCAACTTAACAGGTATTAATTAACCCCCTGAAATGTTTCAGGCACTGTTGGTACAAGGGGCACATCACTAACCAATATCCATGACCTTGCTTTCATGGGGCTTACATTCTAGTCAGGGAAGATGGAAGGTTAACATTAACGACAAAATAGTGAATTATAAAGTATAGAGAGAACCTTATGAGTTATGAGAAATGAGTTTTTCCCTCCCCAGAGGTTAATGAGGGAAGGCCTTATTAATCCAGGACATTTGAGCAAAGACTTAATTAAAGACATGAGGGACTGACCTTGTGATTATCTTGGGGAAATAATCCTGGGGAGAGGAAATGGCCAGGGCAAAAGTCCCCAGTTGGTATTATGTGTCCTTCCAATAGAACAAGGAGGCTGGTGCAAGTGGGACCAGGTGAGTGAGAACAAGACTAGGAAGTGATGAGCTGCTGTTGAGAGAGAACAGGGCAGGAAAAGGAGGAAAGCAATATTAAACTTATCATTCTATTTATGTAATGAATTGGCTCATAGTACACAAACCACACTGGGCTGTGGTGGTAAAGAGGGAGAGGCATTTATCATAGTCTGATGGCAAAGAGGTGGAAGAAGGGTACTTTTAAGTAAAGACGTCCGAGATGAAGCCTGAACCACCTGAAGTAGATGGATCACCAAGTGAAAAGGTGTGAAAGTGATTCCCAGACAGTGGGGGAGAAAATGCAAAGGCATTGAGACCCAAGAAAGCTGGTTATACATACATTGAATATGACTGAAATAAGGTATGATGGGGAAATTGTGAAGAAACATGGCATTGAAGGTAAAGAGAAGAACTTCAAAGGACAGCTGGGCATATGTTAACTTAATGTCTGGGTTACTCTGCTTTGAAGGAGCATTATTAATGTTTTCTAACTATAAATATACACTCGAGGCAAAGCAATATGGAAATTCAAAAGGAAATATAAAAATAAAATTAGAGGACACCAATAAGTGTGTCAATAGAAATATATACTGTTAATATTTTAACTTTGCTGTTTACTTAAATGTTTGTAACATATATTATATAGGTTCTATAAATCTATCTATCTATCTATCTATATATATATACACACTTATATTTGGATGAGCATATATACATCAGTGATTTTTTTTTAAATTTATACAAATTGAATCAAACTATATGTTATATTGTAGCCATCCTTTTCTATACAATATGCTGGGAGAATTTTTCCATCTCAATGAACATGTATCTGCCATTATTTCTAAGGATTACTATAGTGTTCAAATGCTTGCTTATCCCATACTAGTGCTATGAAGACAGGAGCCATGTGTGTCTTGTTTACTGGTTGCTTCCGTATGTTTTCTATTGTAAATATGGCTGTAATAAACATTGAGGTTCATGTATCTTTTCAAATTAGTGTTCATTTTCTTCTTATATTTACCTAGGAGTGGGATTGGAGAAGGCAATGGCACCCCACTCCATTACTCTTGTGAGGAAAATCCCATGGACCGAGGAGCCTGGTAGGCTTCAGTCCATGGGGTCTCTAAGAGTCGGACATGACTGAGCAACTTTACTTTCACTTTTCACTTTCACGCATTGGAGAAGGAAATGGCAACCTACTCTAGTGTTCTTGCCTGGAGAATCCCAGGGACGAGGAAGCCTGATGGGCTGCCGTTTATGGGGTTGCACAGAGTCGGACATGACTGAAGTGACTTAGCAGCAGCAGCAGTGGGATTGCTGGGTCACATGGTAGTTCTATTTTCAGTTTTTTGAGAAACTTCCATGATGTTTTCCTTAGTGACTGCAAAAATTTACATTCCCACCAATTAAATATAAGGGCTTCCTTTTCTTCACATCCTTGCCAAAATTTGTATTTTTAGGCATTTTCATTTGATGATAGCCATTCGGAATGTGGTCCACTGGAGAAGGGAATGGCAAACCACTTCAGTATTCTTGCCTTGAGAACCCCGTGAACAGTATGAAAAGGCAAAATGATAGGACAGTGAAAGAGGTACTCCCCAGGTCAGTAGGTGCCCAATATGCTACTGGAGTGGAGAAATAACACCAGAAAGAATGAAGGGATGGAGCCAAAGCAAAAACAATAACCAGCTGTGGATGTGACAGGTGATGGAATCAAGGTCTTATGCTATAAAGAGCAATATTGCATAGGAACCTGGAATGTCAGGTCCATGAATCAAGGCAAATTGGAATTGGTCAAACAGGAGATGGCAAGAGTGAACGTCGACATTCTAGCAATCAGCAAACTAAAATAAACTGGAATGGGTGAATTTAACTCAGATGACCATTATATCTATGACTGTGGGCAGGAATCCCTCAGAAGAAATGGAGTAGCCATCATGGACAACACAAGAGTCTGAAATGCAGTACTTGGATGCAATCTCAAAAACAACAAAATGATCTCTCTTCATTTCCAAGGCAATCAATTCAACATCACAGTAAACCAAGTCTATGCCCCAACCAGTAATGTTGAAGAAGCTGAAATTGAATGGTTCTATGAAGACCTATAAGACCTTTTAGAACTAACACACCCAAAATATGTCCTTTTCATTATAGGGGACTGGAATGCAAAAGTAGGAAGTCAAGAAACACCTGGAGTAACAGGCAAATTTGGCCTTGAAATGCGGAATGAAGTAGGGCAAAGACTAATAGAGTTTTGCCAAGAAAATGCACTGGTCATAGCAAATACCCTCTTCCAACAACACAAGAGAAACCTCTACACATGGACATCACCAGATGGTCAACACCAAAATCAGATTGATTATATTATCTGCAGCAAAAGATGGAGAAGCTCTATACAGTCAACAAAAATAAGACCAGGAGCTGACTGTTGCTCAGATCATGAACTCCTTATTGCCAAATTCAGACTTAAATTGAAGAAGGCAGGGAAAACCGCTAGACCATTCAAGGATGACCTAAATCAAATCCCCTATGATTGTACAGATAAAGTGAAAAATAGATTTAAGGGCCTAGATCTGATAGATAGAGTATCTGATGAATTATGGAATGAGGTTCGTGACAATGTACAGGAGACAGGGATCAAGATCATCCCCATGGAAAAGAAATGCAAAAAAGCAAAATGGCTGTCTGAGGAAGCCTTACAAATAGCTGTGAAAAGAAGAGAAGTGAAAAGCAAAGGAGAAAAGGAAAGATATAAGCATCTGAATGCAGAGTTCCAAAGAATAGCAAGAAGAGATAAGAAAGCCTTCTTCAGCGATCAATGCAAAGAAATAGAGGAAAATAACAGAATGGGAAAGACTAGAGATCTCTTCAAGAAAATTAGAGATACCAAGGGAATATTTCATGCAAAGATGGGCTCGATAAAGGACAGAAATGGTATGGACCTAACAGAAGCAGAAGATACTAAGAAGAAATGGCAAGAATACACAGAAGAACTGTACAAAAAGGATATTCACAACCTGGATAATCACGATTGTGTGATCACGCATCTAGAGCCAGACATCTGGAATGTGAAGTGAAGTGGGCCTTGGAAAGCATCACTATGAACAAAGCTAGTGGAGGTGATGGAATTCCAGTGGAGCTACTTCAAATCCTGAAAGATGATGCTGTGAAAGTGCTGCACTCAATATGACAGAAAATTTGGAAAACTCAGCAGTGGCCACAGGACTGAAAAGGTCAGTTTTCATTCCAATTCCAAAGAAAGGCAATGCCAAAGAATGCTCAAACTACCGAACAATTGCACTAATCTCACACTCTAGTAAAGTAATGCTCAAAATTCTCCAAGCCAGGCTTTAGCAATACGTGAACCGTGAACTTCCTGATGTTCAAGCTGGTTTTAGAAAAGGCAGAGGAACCAGAGATCAAATTGCCAACATCCGCTGGGTCGTGGAATAAGCAAGAGAGTTCCAGAAAAACATCTATTTCTACTTTATTGACTATGCCAAAGCGTTTGTCTGTGTGGATCACAATAAACTGTGGAAAACCTGAAAGAGATGGGCATACCAGACCACCTGACCTGCCTCTTGAGAAATCTGTTTGCAGGCCAGGAAGCAACAGTTGGAACTGGACATGGAACAACAGACTGGTTCCAAATTGGAAAAGGAGTACCTCAAGGCTGTATATTGTCACCCTGCTTATTTAACTTATATGCAGAGTACATCATTAGAAATTCTGGACTGGAAGAAGCACAAACTGGAATCAGGATTGCCGGGAGAAATATCAATAACCTAAGATATGCAGATGACACCACCCTATGGCAGAAAGTGAAGAGGAACTAAAAAGCCTCCTGATGAAAGTAAAAGAGGAGAGTTAAAAAGTTGGCTTAAAACTCAACATTCAGAAAATGAAGATCATGACATCCGGCCCCATCCCTCCATGGGAAATAGATGGAGAAACATTTCAAACAGTGTCAGACTTTATTTTTGGGGGCTCCAAAATCACTGCAGATGGTGACTGCAGCCATGAAGTTAAAAGATGTTTACTCCTTGGAAGAAAAGTTATGACAACCTAGATAGCATATTCAAAAGCAGAGACATTATTTTGCAGAATAAGGTCCATCTATTCAAGACTATGTTTTTTCCAGTAGTCAGGTATGGATGTGAGATTTGGACTGTGAATAAGGCTGAGCGCCAAAGAATTGATGCTTTTGAACTGTGGTGTTGGAGAAGACTCTTGAGAGTCACTTGGACTGCAAGGAGATCCAACCAGTCCGTTCTGAAGGAGATCAACCCTGGGATTTATTTGGAAGGAATGATACTAAAGCTGAAACTCCAGTACTTTGGCCACCTCATACGAAGAGTTGACTCATTGGAAAATCCTTTGATGCTGGGAGGGATTGGGGGTAGGAGGAGAAGGGGACGACAGAGAATGAGATGGCAGGATGGCATCACTGACTCAAAGGACGTGAAGAAGTCTGAGTGAACGCCGGGACTTGGTGATGCACAGGGAGGCCTGGCGTGCTGCGATTCATGGGGTAGCATAGAGTCAGATACGACTGAGCGACTGAACTGAACTGAACTGATTCTGATGGGTATGAGGTGATATCTTCTTGTGATTTTGATTTCCATTTCTTTGATGTTTAGTGATGTTCAGAATTTTTTCATTTGCCTATTAGTCATCTACATATCTTCTTGTAGAAATTCATATCTTCCCATTGTTTAGTATTTTTTCTTAAATATTTAGTTGTATAATCTGTTTATATATTTTGTATTTTGTCCCCTTATTGTCATGTCATTTGCAAAAGTTTACTCCTATTCAGTAGATTGTCTTTTCATTTTGTAAATGTTTTTGCTGCTGTTGAAAAGGTTTTAAGTTTAATTAGATCTCATTTTTTTCTTCTGTTTCCTTTGCCTTAGGAGACAGATGAAAAAATAAAAAATATTGCTATGATTTATGTCAAAGAGTGTTCTGCCTACATTTTTATTCTAGGAGTTTCATAGTTTCCAGTCTTTTATTTAGGGCTTGAATTTGTTTTGAGTTCATTTATTAATTCTAATAATATTTTGGTGGTGTCTTATAGTTTTCTGCATAGAGTATCATGTCAACTGCAAGTAGTGACAGTTTTATTTCTTCCTACAAATTTTGATAACTTTTATTTCTTTTCCTTGAATGATTACTGAGGCTAGAACATCCATTATTTTAGAAGTGGCAAGTGTGGGCATCCTTACCTTGTTCCTGATTTCAGAGGAAAAGCTTTCAGCTTTTTGCCACTGAATATGATATAGGTGGGTTTCTTAAAAATGACCTTTATTATGTTCAGATGTATTCCCTCCATATCAATTACGATGAGAGTTTTTGTAATGAATGATTATTAAATTTTGCCAAATGGTCTTACAGCATCAATTTAGCTAATCATATAATTTTTTTGATGTGTAGATATTGAACTATCTTTGTACCCCTGGAATAACTCCAATTTGATCATGGTGTGTGATGGTTTCAATGTGTTGTTGAATTTGGTTCTCTAATATTTTGTTAAGAACTTTGTCATCTGCATTCAGCAGAAATATTAGCATTTAATTTTCATTTTTGATGGTGTCTTTGTCTCGTATTTGTGTCGGATAATGGTGGCTCTGCAGAATGAATTTGGAGGTACTCCATCTTCTCAGTTTTTTGGAATAATTTGAGAACTTTGGGTATAAGCTATTCTCCATATGCTTGGAAAATTCTGCTGTGAAGCAGTGTGGTCCTGGATTTTATTTTGCTAAGAGATTTTTAAACGTAAGTTCAAATTCACTACTAGTGGTTCATCTGTTCAAATTATACACTTCCCCCGAATCAGTTTTGAAATATTGTGTGTTCCTAGAGATTTGTCAATTTCTTCTAGGTTGTCCAATTTGTTCGGGAAAAAAAAAAACACCTAAAAATATTTATAGTATTCTCTTATGACTTTTTTCATATTGCTGTGATATTGTTAGTAATCTATCCTTGGCATTTATTATTTTGTTTAGTTCAGTCATCTTTCTTTTAGTTTAGATTAACCTGGCTAAAGACTTCCTTATTATGTTTATGTTTGCAAAAATATCGTTGTTTTATTGATCTTTTTTACTTTAGGGAAAGGTGGAGGGTCGCTATTTTATTACTGTCCCCTCTGATCTTTCAGTTCAGTTCAGTTCATTTCAGTCGCTGAGTCGTGTCCGACTCCTTGCGACCCCATGAATTGCAGCACGCCAGGCCTCCCTGTCCATCACCATCTCCTGGAGTTCACTCAGACTCACGTCCATCGAGTCTGTGATGCCATCCAGCCATCTCATCCTCTGCCGTCCCCTTCACCTCCTGCCCCCAATCCTGCCCAGCATCAGTGTCTTTTCCAGTGAGTCAACACTTTGCATGAGGTGGCCAGAGTACTGGAGTTTCAGCTTTAGCATCATTCCTTCCAAAGAAATCCCAGGGTTGATCTCCTTCAGAATGGACTGGTTGGATCTCCTTGCAGTCCAAAGGACTCTCAAGAGTCTTCTCCAACACCACGGTTCAAAAGCATCAATTCTTCGGCACTCAGCCTTCTTCACTGTCCAACTCTCACATCCATACATGACCACAGGAAAAACCATAGCCTTGACTAGATGGACCTTAGTCGGCAAAGTAATGTCTCTGCTTTTGAATATGCTGTCTAGGTTGATCATAACTTTTCTTCCAAGGAGTAAGCGTCTTTTAATTTCATGGCTGCAGTCACCATCTGCAGTGATTGAACTTTATTATTGCTTTAATTCTGAGGATTTGGGGCTCCATTTATTTTTCCTTTTCTAATTCATTTATATGTTAGGTTCAGTCAGTTCAGTCAGTTCAGTTCAGTTCAGTTGCATAGTCGTGTCCAACTCTTTGTGACCCCATGAATCACAGCACGCCAGGCCTCCTTGTCCCTCACCAACTCCCGGAGTTCAGTAAGACTCACGTCCTTTGAGTCAGTGGTGCCATCCAGCCATCTCATCCTCTGTTGTCCCCTTCTCCTCCTGCCCCCAATCCCTCCCAGCATCAGAGTCTTTTCCAATGAGTCAGCTCTTCACATGAGGTGGCCAAAATGCTGTAGTTTCAGCTTTAATATCATTCCTTCCAAAGAAATCCCAGGGCTGATCTCCTTCAGAATAGACTGTTTGGATCTCCTTGCAGTCCAAGGGACTCTCAAGAGTCTTCTCCAACACCACAGTTCAAATGCATCAATTCTTCAGCGCTCAGCCTTCTTCACAGTCCAACTCTCACATCCATACATGACCACAGAAAAGACCATAGCCTTGACTAGACGGACCTTAGTCAGCAAAGTAATGTCTCTGCTTTTGAATATGCTATGTTAAGTTAGGTTGTTTATTTACAGCATCAAACTTCACTTCCATCCTCAGTCACATCCACACCTGGGTGTTGTTTTTGCTTTGGCTCCATCTCTTCATTCTTTTTGGAGTTATTTCTCCATCGATCTCCAGTAGCATATTGGTCACCTGCTGACCTGGGTGTTCATCTTTCAGTGTCATTTCTTTCTTGCCTTGCATACTATTCATGGGGTTCTCAAGGCAAATGGTTTGCTATTCCCTTCTCCAGTGGACCTGGTGAGCTTCCCTGGTGGCTCAGAGGTTAAAGCGTCTGACTCCAATGCAGGAGACCCGGGTTTGATCCCTGGGTCAGGAAGATCCCCTGGAGAAGGAAATGGCAACCCACTCCAGTATTCTTGCCTGGAGAATCTCATGGACAGAGGAGCCTGGTAGGCTACAGTCCACGGGGTCGCAAAGAGTCGGACACGACTGAGCGACTTCACTTTCACTTTCACTTTCTCCGGTGGACCACATTTTGTCAGAGCTCTCCACCATGACCCATCTGCTTTGCGTGGCCCTACATGGCATGGCTCATAGTTTAATTGAGTTAGACAACGCTGTGGTCCATGTGGTCAGATTGGTTGGTTTTCTGTGATTGTGGGTTTCATTCTGTCTGCCCTCTGATGGAGAAGGATAAGAGGCTCATGGAAGCTTCCTGCTGGGAGAGACTCACTGAGGAAGACTCACTGTGGGTTTCTTTCTGATGATAGGGGCCATGCTCAGTAAATCTTTAATCCAATTTTCTGCTGAAGGGCTGTGTTCCCTCCCTGCTATTTCACCTGAGGCCAAACTACGGTAGAGGTAATGAGGATAATGGCAATCTGCTTCAAAAGGTCTCATGCAAGCACTGCTGCACTCAATGCCCCTACCCAGCAGCAGGCCACCACTGACCCACGCCTCCACCATGGACTCCTGAACACTCACAGGAAGTCTGGGCCAGTCTCTTCTAGGGTCACTGTTCCTTTCTCCTGGGTCCTGGTGCACACAAGTTTCTGTTTTTTCCCTCAAAGAATCTGTTCCCCCAGACCTGTGCAAGTTCTGGTGGCTCTATTTTGGGGTTAATGGTGACCTCCTCCAAGAGTGCTTATGCCAAACTGAGGTCTACTGCACCCAGAGCCCCTGCCCCCACAGCAGTCCACTGCTGACCCGTACCTCCTCAAGAGACACTGAAACACAGTTCTGTCTCAGTCTCCATGTGGTGTCTGGATCCTGGTGCACACCAGGTGTGTTTGAGCCCTCTGAGCATCTCTGAAAGTTATGAGTTTTTTTTTTTTTTTCCCTAATCACAATCTTGCTCCTCCTACCATCTTGCTGGGGCTTCTCCTTTGCCCTTGCACAAAGTCACTCCAGCACTGCATAACTGCTGTTCAAGTGCCAAGCAGCAGGTGTGGGGTATCTGCTCCCAGTCGATCCAGCATGACACAAGTAAAGTCCAATGCTGTGAGAGCAATAATGCATAGAAACCTGGATTGTTAGGTCCATGCATCAAGGCAAATTGGAAGTCGTCAAACAGGAGGTGCCATCGAGTGAACATCTATATTTTAGGAATCAGTGAACTAAAATGGACTGGAATAAGTGAGTTTAACTCACTCATTCAGTAGATGACCATTATATCTACTAGTGTGGGCAAGAATCCCTTAGAAGAAATGGAGTAGCCATCATAGTCAAGAACAGAGTCTGAAATGGAGTACTTGGAGACAATCACAAAAACAACAGAATGAACTCTGTTCATTTCCAAGGCAGGCCATTCAGTCTCACAGAAATCCAAGTCTATGCCCCAACCAGTAATGCTGAAGAAGCTAAAGTTGAATGGTTCTATGAAGACCTACAACACTTTCTAGAACTAACATTAAAAAAAAAAAAAAAAAAGATGTCATTTTCATTATAGGGGACTGGAATGCAAAAGTAGGAAATCAAGAAACACCTGGTGTAACAGGTAAATTTGTCCTTGGAGTTTTGCAAAAGGAATGCACTGGTTGTTGCAAACACCCTTTTCCCACAACACAAGAGAATACTCTACAAATGGACAGGATGAGATGGTGAATGCCGAGATCTGATTGATTATATTCCTTGTATCCAAAGATGGAGAAGCTCTATACAGTCAACAAAAATAAGACCAGGAGCCGGCTGTGGCTCTGATCATGAACGACTTATTCCTAAATTTAGACTTAAATTGAAGAAAGTAAGGAAAACCATTAGAGCACTCAGGTGTGACCTAAATCAAATCAGTTATTATTATACAGTGGAAGTGACAAATAAATTCAAGGGATTAGATCTGATATAGTGCCTGAAGAATAATGGATGGAAGTTCGTGACATTGTACAGTGATAAAGACTATCCCCAAGAAAAAGAAATGCAAAAAGTCAAAATGGTGATCTGAGGAGGCCTTACAAATAACTGAAAAAAGAAAAGACGTGAAAGGCAAAAGAGAAAAGGAAAGATATAACCATGTGAATACCGAGTTCCAAAGAACAGAAAGGAGAGATAAGAACAGTGCAAAGAAATAGAGGAAAACAATAGAATGGGAAAGACTAGAGATCTCTTTAAGAAAATTAGAAATACCAAGGAAAATTTTCATGCAAAGATGGGCTACATAAAGTACAGAAATGATATGGACCTAAGAGAAGTGGAAGATATCAAGAAGAGGTGGCAAGAATATGCAGAAGAACTACAGAAAAAAAGATCTTTACAAACCAGATAATCAAGATGGTCTGATCACTCACCTAGAGCCACATATCCTGTAATGTGAAGTCAAATGGGCCTTAGGAAGTATCACTATGAACAAAGCTGGTAGAGGTGATGGAATTCCAGTTAAGCTTCTCAAAGCCTAAACGATGGTGCTGTGAAAGTGATACACTCATATGACAGCAAATTTGGAAAACTTAGCAGTGGCCACAGAACTGCAAAAGGTCAGTTTTCATTCCAATCCCAAAGAAAGGCAATGCCAAAGAATGCTCAAACTACCATACAATTGCACTCATCTCACACGCTAGCAAAATAATGCTCAAAATTCTCCAAGCCAGGCTTGAACCGTGCATGAACTGTGAACTTCCAGATGTTCAAGCTGAATTTAGAAAAGGCAGTGGAACCAGAGATCAAGTTGGCAAAATCTGCTGAATCATCAAAAAAAGGAACAGCATTCCATAAAAATATCTACTTATCCTTTATTGACTATGCCAAAGCCTTTGACTGTGTAGGTCACAACAACCTGTGGAAAACTCTTAAAGAGATGGGAATGCCAGACCACCTGACCTGCTTCCTGAGTAATCTGTGTGCAGGTCAACAAAAAACAGTTAGAACTGGACATGGAATAACAGACTGGTCCCAAATGGGGGAAGGAGTATGTCAAATATATTGTCACCCTGCTTAATTAACTTATATGCAGAGTACATAATGAGAAATGCTGAACCGGATGAAACACAAGCTAGAATCAAGATTGCCAGGAGAAATATCAATAAAGTCAAATATGCAGATGACACCACACTTAAAGGCAGAAAGTGAAGAAGAACTGAAAAACCTCTTGAAGAAAGTGAAAGAGGAGAGTGACAAATCTGGCTTAAAACTCAACATTCAAAGAAACGAAGATCATGGCATCTGGTCCTATCACTTCCTGGCAAATAGATGGGGAAACAATTGAAAAAGTGACAGACATTTTCTTGGCCTCCAAAATCACTGCAGACGGTGTCTGCAGCCATGAAATTAAAAGAGGCTTGCTCCTTGGAAGAAAAACTATGACAAACATAGACAGTATATTAAAAAGCACAGACATTACTTTGCCAACAAAGGTCCATCTTGTCAAAGCTTTGGTTTCCCCCATATTCCTGTATGGATGTAAGAGTTGGACTGTAAAGAAAGCTGAGCACTGAAGAATTGATGCTTTTGAACTGTGGTGTTGGGGAAGACTCTTGAGAGTCTGTTGGACTGCATGGAGAACAAATCAGTTAGTTTTACATGAAACTAGTCCTGAATATTCATTGGAAGGACTGATACTAAGCCTGAAGCTCCAGTACTTTGGCCACCTGATATGAAGAAATGACTCATTGGAAAAAACCCTGATGATAGTTAAAAGTCAATGCAGGAAGAAAAGAGAATGACAGAATGATAAACGATTGGATTTCATCACCTGCTTGATGGATATGAGTTTGAGAAAGCTCCATGTGTTGGTGATGGACAGGTAGCCTCGCATGCTGCAGTCTATGTGGTTGCAAAGAGTCAGACATGACTGAGCAACTGAACTGAACTGAATACTTTGCCACCTAATCAACAATAGATTATAGCTCAAATTTATAATGTGCGGCTGTTATTTAAGAAGGCATTATTAGGGAAACCTAAAGACAGTAGATGGAGAAGGTGATGGCACCCCACTCCAGTACACTTGCCTGGAAAATCCCATGGATGGAAGAACCTGGTAGACTGCAGTCCAAGGGGTCGCGAAGAGTCGGACATGACCAAGCAACTTCACTTTCACTTTTCACTTTCATGCACTGGAAAAGGAAATGGCAAGCCACTCCAGTGTTCTTGCCTGGAGAATCCCAGGGACAGGGGTGCCTGGTGGGCTGCCGTCTATGGGGTCGGACAGAGTTGGACACGACTGAAGCGACTTAGCAGCAGCAGCAGCAGCAGCAAAGGGAGAAGAGAGAAATCCATGGACAGAATTAGAGGTCTTTGAAGCCTCTTATAAATAGGAAACCTTAAATAAGTCCAAATCATAGTCAGATTAACATGAAACCTGAAAATTTTGAAATTTACCAAAGCCCTTTGATCCTGTAAAACCGTTATTATGAAAGAAAACCCACCATGTTTTGTGGACTGAGAAATAGCAAAGTGTCACTCTTTCCCTGATAATCTAGCTAAGATTTGTAGGTTACCCCCTTGTTTACCTAAAACAACTCGGGCACAGACCCTCCATTTTCACATTGTTTGTCTTGTAAATGATTAATTAGCTGAAATGTTTGCCCCAGTGATTTGTGAGAACTGTAACTTGAACAAGTTTTAAGGTTTCTCTTCTGTGTATATGGTTCTGAACATTAACTCATCCCTAAGTTTAAACAAATATTGGGATGCTTAAACAAATAAATGAATTTTGGAGCAACACTCAAAATGGATCCCTCTTGAGAATGTGTGGACTGTCAGGAAAAACATTTTTGACTCTAGTTTCCTATCACAGCATCTTATGAAACTTCAGTTCAGTTCAGTTCAATCGCTCAGTCATGTCCGACTCTTTGTGACCCCATGAATCGCAGCATGCCAGGTCTCCCTGTCTATCACCATCTCCCGGAGTTCACACAGATTCACTTCCGTCAAGTCCAAGATGCCATCCAGCCATCTCATCCTCGGTCGTCCCCCTCTCCTCTTGCCCCCAATCCCTCCCAGCATCAGAGTCTTTTCCAATCAGTCAACTCTTCGCATGAGGTGGCCAAAGTACTGGAGTTTCAGCTTTAGCATCATTCCTTCCAAAGAAATCCCAGGGCTGATCTCATTCAGAATGGACTGGTTAGATCTCCTTGCAGGCCAAGGGACTCTCAAGAGTCTTCTCCAACACCACAGTTCAAAAGCATCAATTCTTTGGCGCTCAGCCTTCTTCACAGTCCAACTCTCACATCCATACATGACCAAGGGAAAACAATAGCCTTGACTAGGTGGACCTTAGTCGGCAAAGTAATGTCTCTGCTTTTGAATATACTGTCTAGGTTGGTCATAACTTTTCTTCCAAGGAGTAAGCATCTTTTAATTTCATGGATGCAATCACCATCTGCAGTGATTTTGGAGCCCCCAAAAATAAAGCCTGACACTGTATCCACAGTTTTCCCATCTATTTCCCATGAAGTGATGAGACCGGATGTCATGATCTTCGTTTTCTGAATGTTGAGCTTTAAGCCAACGTTTTTGCTCTCCTCTTTCACTTTCATCACGAGGCTTTTTAGCTCCTCTTCACTTTCTGCCATAAGGGTGGTGTCATCTGCATATCTGAGGTTATTGATATGTGTCCTGGCAATCTTGATTCCAGCTTGTGTTTCTTCCAGTCCATCATTTCTCATGATGTACTCTTCATAGAAGTTAAATAAGCAGGGTGACAATATACAGCCTTGAGGTACTCCTTTTCCTATTTGGAACCAGTCTGTTGTTCCCTGTCCAGTTCCAACTGTTGCTTCCTCACCTGCATACAGATTTCTCAAGAGGCAGGTCAGGTGGTCTGGTATTCCCATCTCTCTCAGAATTTTCCACAGTTTACTGTGATCCACACAGTCAAAGGCTTTGGCATAGTCAATAAAGCAGAAATAAATTTTTTTTTTCTGGAACTCTCTTGCTTTTTCCATGATCCAGCAGATGTTGGCAATTTGATCTCTGGTTCCTCTGCCTTTTCTAAAACCAGCTTGAACATCAGGAAGTTCATGGTTCACGAATTGCTGAAGCCTGGCTTGGAGAATTTTGAGCATTACTTTACTAGTGAGTGAGATGAGTGCAATTGTGTGGTAGTTTGAGCATTCATTGGCATTGCCTTTCTTTGGGATTGGGAATGAAAACTGACCTTTTCCAGTCCTGTGGCCACTGCTGAGTTTTCCAAATTTGCTGGCATATTGAGTGCAGCACTTTCACAGCATCATCTTTCAGGATTTGAAACAGCTCAACTGGAAATCCATCACCTCCACCAGCTTTGTTCGTAGTGATGCTTCCCAAGGCCCACCTGACTTCACTTTCCAAGTTGTCTGGCTCTAGATTAGTGATCACATCATCATGATTATCTGGGTCGTGAAGATCTTTTTTGTATAGTTCTTCCATGTATTCTTGCCACCTCTTCTTAATATCTTCTGCTTCTGTTAGGTCCATACCATTTCTGTCCTTTATCGAGACCATCTTTGCATGAAATGTTCCCTTGGTATCTCTAATTTTCTTGAAGAGATCTCTAGTCTTTCCCATTCAGTTGCTTTCCTCTATTTCTTTGCATTGATCACTGAGAAAGGCTTTCTTATCTCTTCTTGCTATTCTTTGGAACTCTGCATTCGGATGCCTATATCTTTCTTTTTCTCCTTTGCTTTTCGCTTCTCTTCTTTTCACAGCTATTTGTAAGGCTTCCCCAGACAGCCATTTTGCTTTTTTGCATTTCTTTTCCATGGGGATGGTCTTGATCCCTGTCTCCTGTACAATGTCATGAATATATTTCCATAGTTTATCAGATACTCTATCTATCAGATCTAGGCCCTTAAATCTATTTCTCACTTTCACTGTATAATCATAAGGGATTTGATTTAGGTCATACCTGAATGGTCTAGTGGTTTTTCCTACTTACTTCAATTTGAGTCTGAATTTGGCAATAAGGAGTTCATGATCTGAGCCACAGTCAGCTCCTAGTCTTGTTTTTGTTGACTGTATAGAGCTTCTCCATCTTTGGCTGCATAGAATATAATCAGTCTGATTTCAGTGTTGACCATCTGGTGATGTCCATGTGTAGAGTCTTCTCTTGTGTTGTTGGAAGAGGGTGTTTGCTATGACCAGTGTGTTCTCTTGGCAAAACTTTATTAGTCTTTGCCCTGCTTCATTCCGCATTCTGAGGCCAAATTTGCCTGTTACTCCAGGTGTTTCTTGACTTCCTACTTTTGCATTCCAGTCCCCTATAATGAAAAGGACATCTTTTTGTGGTGTTAGTTCTAAAAGGTCTTATAGGTCTTCATAAAACTGTTCAACTTCAGCTTCTTCAGCATTGCTGGTTGGGGCATTGACTTGGATAACTGTGATATTGAATGGTCTTCCTTGGAGGAGAACAGAGATCATTCTGTCGTTTTTGAGACTGCACCCAAGTATACATTTCGGACTCTTTTGTTGACCATGATGGCTACTCCATTTCTTCTGAGGGATTCCTGCCCGCAGTAGTAGATATAATGGTCATCTCAGTTAAATTCACCCATTCCAGTCCATTTTAGTTCACTGATTCCTAGAATGTCGACGTTCACCCTTGCCATCTCTTGTTTGACCACTTCCAATTTGCCTTGATTCATGGACCTGACATTCCAGGTTCGTATGCAATATTGCTCTTTACAGCATCGGATCTTGCTTCTATCACCAGTCACATCCACAACTGGGTTTTGTTTGTGCTTTGGTTCCATCCTTTCATTCTTTCTGGAGTTATTTCTCCACTGGTCTCCATCATAACTGTTTGATCATGCTACTGGTTCACGTCACTCTTCCATAAACAATTGTTTATAACCTTGTTCACTCCTTTTTACAAAAATTAAATTCCTTTCTGGCTGACTAGGAGACACTTTCAGATTTTGTTGATTATACATATTGTAATCATCTTTTCAAATCATCTCCCTCATTACTTTAGAGCATATTTGTTTTTTATCAAACAAAGCTCACAATAAAGGGCAATTCATAAATCTCAGTCCCTGTCATGGTTAACTTTATTTGTCAACTTGGCTTAGGCACAGTGCCTGGATATTTGGTCAAATGTGTTAAGTGAATTTAACTACCAGCACAGTCAAGATGCAGAGCTATTTCATCACCAAAACGGAACTTCATTGTGCTTTTCTTTTATACTTTCACTACCCACTGCAACCTGAGAGAGAATGGGAGAATTTAAAGTAGAAGAGTGAAAGGATCTGAGAGCAGTTAACTGGATCAAGGACATAGCTTATCCAGCTTTGGGTGCCCTAGAAGCCTTAGACAAAGTAAGTGACCTGTGAATGTATATTCTTTATTTGTTTCATTTTTAGGGTCATTATTTTTAGAGTGGTTTTAGATTCAGGGCAAAATTGTGAGGAAATTACAGATATCTCCCATATATTCCCTGTGTCCATGCATGTATAGCCTTCATTCTCAGTATTTTCTCCAAGATGGAGGACTTGAAGGACATACGTTCAACTTTGCCTGCAAGAACTCCAAAATTACAACTCACTGCTGAACAACTGTCAATATGAGAGTGTCGGATCCCATCAAAAAAAGATACCCCATGTCAAAGTGCAAAGAGGAAGCCCCAGCAAGATGGTAGGAGGGGCAAAATCACATTTAGAATCAAATTGCATACCCACCAGAGACTTTATAAGGGCTCAAACAAACCATGTGTGCATCCAGAAATCCACAGAGACTGAGACAGAATTCTGTTTGAGTATCTCCTGCAGAGGTATGGGTCAGCAGTGGACTGCTGTGAGGGCAGGGGCTCTGGGTGCAGTAGACCAGATTATGGCATAAGCCCTCTTGGAGGAGGTCACCATTAACCCCACAAGAGAGCTGCAAGAAGTTACACAAGACTGGGGAAAAAGACTCTTAGAGGGCACAAACAGAAACTTGTGTGTACCAGGACCCAGGGAAAGGAGCAATGACACCAACAGAGAATGACACAGACTTGCTTGTGAGTGTCCAGGAGGTTCTGGCAGAGGTGTGGTTCGGTAGTGGCCTGCTGCAGGGTTGGGGGCACTGAGTGTAGCAGTGCCTGCATGGGACATTTTGAAGGAGGTGCCATTATCTTCATTACCTCTAGGATAGTTTGGCCTCAGGTCAAATAACAAGGAGGGAACATAGCCCTTCAGCAGAAAATTGGATTAAAGATTTACTGAGCATGGCCCCTACCATCAGAACAAGATCCCTCAGTGAGTCTCTCCCATCAGGAAGCTTCCATAAGCCTCTTATCCTTCTCCAGCAGAGGGCAGGCAGAATGAAAACCACAATCACAGAAAACTAACCAATCTGATCACATGGACCACAGTGTTGTGTAACTCAATTAATCTATCAGCCATGCCATGTAAAGCCACCCAAGGCAGATAGCTCATGGTGGAGAGCTCTGAAAAAACATGGTCCACTGGAGAAGAGAATGGCAAACAACTTGATTTTCTTGCACTCTGAACCCCATGAACAGTATAAAAAAGCAAAATGATAGGATACTGAAAGATGAACTCCCCATGTTGGTAGGGGTCCAATATGTTATTGGAGATCAGTGGAGAAATAACTCCAGAAAGAATGAAGAGATGGAGCTAAAGCAAAAACAACAACCAGTTGTGGATTTAATTGGTGATGAAAGTAAAGTCTGATGCTGTAAAGAGCAATATTGCATAGGAACCTGGAATATTAGTTCCATGAATCAAGGCAAACTAGATGTGGTCAAACCAGTGAACCAGAGATGGAAAGAGTGAACATTGACATTTTAGGAATCAACAAACTAAAATGGACTGGAATGGGTGAAGTTAACTCACATGACCATTATATCTACCACTGTGGGCAAGAATCCCTTAGAAACAGAGTAGCAATCATAGTCAACAAAAGTGTTGAAAATGCAGTACTTGGATGCAATCTCAAAAATGACAGAATAATCTCTGTTCATTTTCAAGGCAAACCATTCAATATCACAGTAATCCAAGTCTATGCTCCAACAAGTATTGTGGAAGAAGTTGAAGTTGAGAGGTTTGTTGAAGATATACAAGACATTCTAGAACACCCAAGAAAGATGTCCTTTTCATTATAGGGAACTGGAATGCAAAAGTAGGAAGCCAAGAGTTACCTGGAGTAACAGGCCAATTTTGCCTTGGAGTACCAAATTAAGCAGGGCAAAGGCTAACAGAGTTTTGTCAAGAGAACACACTGGTCTTAGCAAACACCCTCTTCCAACAACACAAGAGGAGACTCTACACATGGACATGACCAGATGGTCAATACCGAAACCACATTGATTATATTATTTGCAGCCAGAGATGGAGAGACTCTATACAGTCAGCAAAAACAACACCAGTAGTTGACAGTGGCTCAATTCACGAACTCCTTATTGATAATTCAGACTTAAATTGCAGAAAATAGGGAAACCACTAGACCATTCAAGCATGACCTTAATCATACACTTTATGATTATTCAAGGGGTTAGATCTGATAAACAGAGTTCCTGAAAAACTGTAAGCGGAGGTTCATGACATTGTACAGGAGGCAGTGATTCAGACCATTCCCAAGAAAAAGAAATGCAAAAGGAAAATGGTTGTCTGAGGAGGCCTTACAAATAGCTGAAAAAAGAAAAGACATAAAAGGCAAAGGAGAAAAGGAAAGATATATCCATGTGAATGCAGAGTTACAAAGAATAGCAAGGAGAGGTAAGAAAGCTTTCCTCAGTGATCAATGCAAAGAAATAGAAGAAAGCAATAGAATGGGAGGATAGAGATCTCTTCAAGAAAATTAGAGATAGGAACAGAAACTTTCATGCAAAGATGGTCTCAATAAAGGACAGAAATGGTAAGGACCTAACAGAAGTAGAAGATATTAAGAAGAGGTGACAAGAATACACAGAAGAACTACACAAAATAGATCTTCATGACCCAGATAACCATGATGCTGTGATCACTGACCTAGAGCCAAGCATCCTGGAATGTGAAGTCAAGTGGGCCTTAGGAAGCATCACTATGAACAAAGCTAGTGGAGGTGATGGAACTCTAGTTGAGATATTTCAAAGCCTAAAAGATGATGCTGTGAAAGTACTGCACTCAATATGCCAGCAAATTTGGAGAACTCATCAGTGACCACAGGACTGCAAAAGGTCAGTTTTCATTCCAATTCCAAAGAAAGGAAATACCAAAGAATGTTCAAACTACTGCACAATTGCACTCATCTCACATGTGAGCAAAGCAATGCTTAAAATTCTGCAAGTCAGGCTTCAACAGTATGAGAATGGTGAATTTCCAGATGTACAACCTGGATTTAGAAAAGACAGAGAAACAAGAGATCAAATTGCCAACATCTGTTGGATCATTGCAAATGCAAGAGAATTCCAGAAAAACATCTACTTCTGCTTTCTTGACTATGCCAAAGCCTTTTGCTGTGTGAATCACAGAAAACTGTAGAAACTTCTTAAAGAGATGGGAATACCAACCAACCTGACCCGTCTTCTGAGACATCTGTATGCAGGTCAAGAAGAAAGCTAGAACTGGACATGGAACAACAGACTGGTTCCAAATATGAAAAGGAGTACATGAAGGCTGTGTATTGTCACCCTGATTGTTTAACTTATATGCAGAGTACATCATGAGAAATGCCTGATTGGATGAAGCACAAGCTGAAATTAACATTGCTGGGAGAAAAATTAAATTCCCTCAGATATGCAGATGATACCACCCTTATAGCAGAAAGTGAAGAAGAACTAAAGAGCCTCTTAATGAAAGTGAAAGAGGAGAGTGAAAAAGTTGGCTTAAAACTCAACATTCAGAAAACGAAGATCATGTCATCTGGTTCCAACACTTCATGGGAAAGAAACTGGCAAACAATGGAAACAGTGACAGACTTTATTTTTTGGGGCTCCAAAATCACTGCAGATGGTGACTGCAGCCATTAAATTAAAAGAGGCTTGCTCCTTGGAAGAAAAGTTATGACCAATCTAGACAGCATATTAAAAAGCAGAGACCTTACTTTTCTAATAAAAATCCATCTAGTGAAAGCTATGGTTTTTCCAGTAGTCATGTATGCATATGAGTGCTGGACTATAAAGAAAACTGAGCACTTAAGAATTGATGCTTTTGAACTGTGGTGTTGGAGAAGACTCTTGAGAGTCCCTTGGACAGCAAGGAGATCCAACCTGTCTATACTAAAGGAAATCAGTCCTAAATATTGTGATGTTGGAGAAGACTCTTGATAGTCCCTTGGACAGCAAGGAGATCCAACTTGTATATCCTGAAGGAAATCAGTCCTAAATATTCATTGGAACCATTGAAGGCAGAAGGAGAAGGTGACAATAGAGTGTGAGGTGGTTGGATGGCATCACCGACTCAATGGACATGAGTCTAAGTAAACCCTAGCAACTGGTGATGGACAAGGAAGCTTGGTGTGCTGCAGTCCATAGTATCACAAACAGTCAGACATGACAAGGCAATGGAACTGAAATGATTCTCGACACCCCCTACAAGTGTGGTACATTTGTTCCAATTAATGAATCTACATTTGTAGATCATTTTCACCTGAATTCCTTAATCTACATTAGGGTTCACTCTTGGTGTTGATAGTCCATGGATTTGGCCTCCTGTATAATGACATGTATCCATCATTATAGTATCATACAGTCTAATTTCGCTGATCTAAAAATTATCTGTGTTCTGCCTATTCATCCCTCCACACCCCTCTGTCACCACTGATCTTTTCACTCTTTAGAATTTTGCTTTTGTTCATAATGCTCTATAGTTGGAATCATACAGCAGGTAGCCTTTTCACATTGGCTTGTTTCACCTAGTAATATGCATTTAAGATTTCCCCATGTCTTTCATGGCTTCATTGCTTATTACTTTTTAGGACTGATTAATATTTCATTATCTGAATGTACCACAGTTTATCCATTCACCTACTGAAGTACCTCTTGGTTGCCTCCAAGTTTTCACAATTATGAATAAGTCTTTCACAAATATTTGTATATAAATTATTTTTTAGGGACCTAGGTTTTCAACTTCTTGGGATAAATACCAAGGAGCACAATTGCTTGACTGTATGTTAAACATATGCTTGGTTTTGTAAGAAACACAAGACTATCTTCTAAGGTGGTTGTATTGTGTTGCATTTTCACCTATAGTGAATAAGACTTGTGGATTCTGGGAGAAGGTGAGGGTGGGATGATTTGAGAGAATAGCATTGAAACATTATTTTACCATATGTGAAATAGGTGACCAGTCCAAGTTTGATGCATGAAGCAGGGTACTCACAGCTGGTGCAATGGGATAACCCAGAGGAATGGGATGGGGAGTTAGGTGGGAGGGAGTTCAGGACAGGGACGCAGGTACGCCCGTGCTGATTCATGTCAATATATGGCAAAACCCACCACAATATTGTAATTAGCCTTCAATTAAAATGAACTAATTAATTTAAAAAAGAGTGCTTATTGTTTTACATCCTTACTTCACGTCCTTTGGTAATGTCAATGTTTTTGATTTGGGTCATTCTAATAGATGTGTAGTGGTATCTCACTGTTGTGTTATTTTGCATTTCTCTGATGACATATTCCCTGATGTGGAGTATCTTTACATATTTTTTCCCCTTCTATATATCTTCTTCAGCAAAGTGTTTCTGTTAAGATCTTTGATTCATTTTGTAATCAGACTTTTTTTTTTTTAATTTTTGAGTATTAGGAGTTCTATGTATGCTTTAGATAACAATCCTTTATCAAATGTGGTTTTGCAAATATTTTCTCCCAGTCTGTGGCATGTATTCTTATGGTCTTGACATTGTACTTTATAAAACAGAAGTTTTTCACTTTAATGAAGCCCAATTTATCAATTACTTCTTTCAAGATTCATTAAATATATATAATATAATATATATATAGTCCATAACATCTTATGGGAAAACCTGAATTAATGTTTTGTTCTGTCTACCTGGGGAACTCTAATTAATATGTTCCATATTACCTGATATATCATCTACATTTCAACAAAACATTACAAATCACCCTGAAAGGCAAGACCAAAACACAGTCTAACAAGACTAACAAATCATCACAATAAGATTCAAGTATGATACAGATTTTGGAATTGTCAGTCAGGGAATGTAAAATAACTTTAATTAAAATGTTAACAGCTCTAATAGAAAAAGTGGACAATGTCTAAGAATAGATAAGTAATGTTAGTAGAAAGATGGAAATGTTAAGAATATGTTAAAAGAAAATGTCAGAAATCCAGCATACTGTAATAGAAATGAATAATACCATTGTTGGGCACACAAATAAATTCACCAGAGCCAAGGAAAAAATTAGCAAGCTTAAAGATGCATCAGTAAAAGAAGCTTTCTAAACTGAAATGCAAAGAAAAAAGAAGAAAAAAAAGAAACAGAACAGAGCATCCAAGAACTCTGCAATAATTTCAGAAAATATAACATACACATAATTAGAATATTAGAAATAAAGTGGAGAATGGAGTAGAAAAAATAATTGAAGTAATATTGGCTGAGAACTTTCCAAAATTAATGACAGACACTAAACCACACAGACAAAAAAGCTCAGAGAACAGCAAGCAGGATAAAGTCCAAAATTACATACATATAAATTATATATGCTTCTATATGTATATATATATTCTTATATGTATTTAGAAGCATGCCATATGTATACATATGGCTGAGTCACATTGTTGTGCACCAGAAACTAACACAACTCTGTAAAGCAATTATATTCCAATAAGAAAGCACCATAAAAAAGAATACGATATTAAAACTTGAGAAAACTTAGGATTAAGGGAAAACTTGAAAGAAGTTAAAGGGAAAAAAAGCCTAACCTATTGAGGAACAAGAACTGTACAGAGAACTTTTCATAAAAATACACATAGAGAGTAGAGGGAAATATTAAAATGTTTAAAGAAAATGGATACCAACCTAGTATTCCATAACCTGCAAAATAATTCTTTAAAAGTTATGAGGAAATATAGTCTGATTCATTAAAAGAAAAAGAATATATCTCCAACAAATTTGCCCTGTTACTAATGTTAAAAGTTCTTCAAGGACAAGAAATACAATGTGGGTCCTAAGTTTAGATCTATGTAAGAAATGGAGTAGCCATCATAGTCAACAAACGAGTCCGAAATGCCATCCTTGGATGCAATCTCAAAAACGACAGAATGACCTCTGTTTGTTTCCAAGGCAAACCATTCAGTATCATGGTAATCCAAGTCTATGCCCCAAATAGTAATTTGGAAGAAGCTGAAGTTGAAGGGTTCTATGAGGACTTACAAGACCTTTTAGAACTAATAATCAAAACAGATGTCCTTTTTATTATAGGGGACTGGAATGCAAAAGTAGGAAGTTAGAAACACCTGGAGTATCAGGCAAATTTGGCCTTGGAGTACAGAATGAAGCAGGGCAAATGCTAATAGAGTTTTGCCAAGAGAACACACTGGTCATAGCAAAGACCCTTTTGCAAAAACACAAGAGAAGTCTTTACACTTGGACAGCACCAGAAACCCAACACCAAAATCAGATTGACTATATTCCTTGCAGCCAAAGATGGAAAAGCTCTATACAGTCAGCAAAAAAAAAAAAAAAAAAAAACTGGAAGCTGACAGTGGCTAAGATCGTAATCTCCTTATTGCCAAATTCAGACTTAAATTGAAGAAAGTAAGGAAAACCACTAGACTATTCAGGTATGACCTAAACCAAATCCCTTAGGATTATACAGCGGTAGTGAGAAATAGATTTAAGGGACTAGATCTGATATACAGAGTGACTGATGATCTATGGACAGACGTTTGTGACATTGTACAGGAGACAGAGATCAAGACCATACCCAAGAAAAGGAAATGCAAAAAAAGCAAAATGGCTGTTTGAGGAGGCCTTACAAATAGCTGTGAAAAGAAGAAAAGTGAAAGGCAAAGGAGAAAAGGAAAGATATACCCATTTGAAGGCAGAGCTCCAAAGAATAGCAAGGAGAGATAAGAAAGCCTTCCTCGGTGATCAGTGCAAAGAAATAGAAGAAACGATAGAATGGGAAAGACCAGCAATCTCGTCAAGAAAATTTGAGATACAAAGGGAACATTTCATGCAAAGATGGGCTCAATAAAGGACAGTAATGGTATTGTCCTAACAGAAGCAGAAGATATTAAGAAGAGGTGGCAAGAATATACAGAAGAACTATACAAAAAAGATGTTCATGACCCAGATAATCATGATGGTGTGATCACTCACCTAGAGCCAGACATCCTGGAATGTGAAGTCAAGTGGGTCTTAGGAAGCATCACTACGAACAAAGCTGGTGGAGGTGATGGAATTCCAGTTGAGCTGTTTCAAATCCTGAAAGATGATGCTGTGAAGGTGTTGCACTCAATATGCCAGCAAATTTGGAAAGCTCAGCAGTAGCCACAGGACTGGAAAATGTCAGTTTTCATTCCCAATCCCAAAGAAAGGCAATGCCAAAGAATGCTCAAACTACAGCATGATTGCACTCATCTCACATGCTAGTATAGTAATGCTGAAAATTTTCCAAGCAAGGCTTCAGTAATATGTGAACCATGAACCTCCAGATGTTCAAGCTGTTTTCAGAAAATTCAGAGGAACCAGAGATCAAATTGCCAATATCAGCTGGATCATCAAAAAAGCAAGAGAGTTCTAGAAAAACATCTATTTCTGCTTTATTTCTATGCCAAAGCAATTGACTGTGTGGATCACAATAAACTGTGGAAAATTCCTAAAAAAATGGCAATATCAGACCACCTGACCTGGCTTTTGAGAAATCTGCATGCACATCAAGGAGCAAAAGTAAGAACTGGACATGGTATAACAGACTGGTTCCAAATAAGAAAAGGGGTATGTCAAGGCTGTATATTGTGACTTTGCTTATTTAACTTATATGCAGAGTACATCATGAGAAATGCTGGGCTGGATGAAGCATAAGCTGGTATCAAGATTTCCAGGAGAAATATCAATAACCTCAGATATGCAGATGACACCACCCTTATGGCAGATACTGAAGAACTAAAGGGCCTATTGATGAAAGTGAAAGAGGAAAGTGAAAAAGTTGGCTTAACGCTTAACATTTAGAAAATTAAGATCATGGCATCCAGTCCCATCACTTCATGGCAAATAGATGGGGAAACAGTGGCTGACTTTATTTTTGGCAGCTCCGAAATCACTGCAGATGGTGACTGCAGCCATGAAATTAAAAGATGCTTACTCCTTGGAAGGAAAGTTATGACCAACCTAGATAGCATATTCAAAAGCGGAGACATTACTTTGCCAACAAAGGTCCATCTAGTCAAGGCCATGGTTTTTCCTGTAGTCATGTTTGGATGTGAGATTTGGACTCTAAAGAAAGCTAATGCCGAAGAACTGATGCTTTTGAGCTGTGGTGTTGGAGAAGACTCTTGAGAGTCCCTTGGACCGCAAGGAGATCCAAGCAGTCCATCCTAAAGGAGATCAGTCCTGACTGTTCTTTGGAAGGACTGATCTTGAAGGTGAATCTCCAATATTTGGCCACCTGATGGGAAGAGCTGACTTATTGGAAAAGACCCTGATGCTGGGAACGATTGAAGTCAGGAGGAGAAGGGGACGACAGAGGATGAGACGGTTGGGTGGCATCACCGACTCAATGGACATGAGTTTGGTTAAACTCCAGGAGTTGGCGATGGAAAGGGAGGCCTGGCATGCTGTGGTGGATGAGTTTGCAAAGAATCGGACACGACTGAGCTACTGAACTGAACTGAACTGAAGGAAAGCAACCATCAGAGAAAGAGTACATGAAGAGAAAACAAAACATTTTAAATCTTCATTGATTTTCTATATAACTGTTCAAAGAAAGAATGCTAACAATGTATTAGGTGCTTATAGCATACAGATAAGTGAAATGAATGACAGAAATGTTATAAGGGACAGCAACGAAAAATGTTACATCTGTTACGTTACCTTCCTTATCCATGGAATGCTATAGTGTTATTTGAAAGGCAAATTGGATCAGTAGCAAGTTTATATTGCAGACTCTTTGGCAACCACTGAATTATTCAGAAAGTGTGTTAGACTTCAGTGGATGAGGAAAAGTTGAAATGAATTCAGGGCAAAATATCTAATTCACTAAACCATAGAGGCATTTTAAAAAGAACCTGCAGCTAATGTTTAACCAAAAGAAAGCAGAAAAGAAATCAATTTATGGAAAGGGAAAGAGATTTGTAAAATAATGTGGGAACCTCCAGTCTGATACACAGATAAATAAACTATTTCCAACATTCATTCATAAAAAGAATGGTCCTAGCATTTAAGCCTTGTTCATTAAAAACACCAGCAGCACAGTGACCACAGGTGGCATAGTTGAGGGTGAGACATACTCGGTAATGGCAAAACTGTGGTGTTAGCTTATGAAACTAATTGAAGAGAGTAGACAATTCAGAGACTACAGATAAGAATGCATTAAAAATATTCAAAACTCCTACCTCCTGGTGAAAGTTTTGTTTTGTTTGGTTTGGTTTGGTTTCTTACTGTAAGATTATTTAAAAACTCAGATGAATAAAAATTATGACACAGAGTGTTTCCTGTTTTTCATATTTTAAGATTTTCTACTTGGTCTGATTTGTGTTTCCCATTCCTACCAACTATATTGTGATCGCATGTTTACAATGAAATAGTTTCATCTATTTTTATTGAAGTAAACATTTTTCTGTGTCTTTTTTTGTTTTTTGTTTTTTGCTTTTTGTTTAGTTTGCAACTTCAAAGATGTTAAAGTCAGGTAAAATGAGATCAAATTAATTCATCCATTCCAAACATATTTATTGATTACCTACTTTGTGCCAAGGATTCTCCTGGGCATATCCATCGGATCAGTAGAGAATTACTCCTGGTTTTGTGGAACTGTGTTGCAGAGAGTTAATATCTTACATGTTATGCAGCAGACTTTTACTTAATCCCCTTGATAATTACATATTTTAATTATTTTACATAAGGAACTGAGCCCTAGAGCAGTCAAATGACTTGTGAACATCACATGTCTAAGAAAAAACTTGGCCAACTTTATAATCTAATTTTCCCTTTGACTTTCTGGATAACGTCATGAAAAGGCATTGTTCTTGTTACAGGAATGATGATGCTATATTTGAGTGAAGAAAATTTCTGAAAGCAAATGGGAAAATGACCAAGCAGACCCCCAGTCCTGTCTGTTCAAATTTTTTTAAGAGTTAATAGGCAATGAATGAATTAATATAAATCTTCTTTTCTCTTCCAGTATTTAAGGGCAGACATATCATCTTAGATGCTGCAATTTGTATGAGAGTCAGAATACTTCAGGTACTTAGATCCAGTATTTAAGATGGGGCTTTGTTTACAGAGATCTTAGCATAAATAGATGAATCTTTATAGTGCATCTTAAATCATAAGAGAAAAGCCCATAGGGACAAAATATATGAGAATGAAATAAAGCAATGCATCTTCTTATCATGTAAGGTCATGTTCCAATCAGAAAACAATTTTTCTAACAATCTATCCCTTCATGTATATGTGTGCTCAGTCGTGAGTGACACTTTGTGATCCCATGGACTGTAGCCTGCCAGATTCCTCTGTCCATGGGCTTCTCCAGGCAAGAATACTGGAGTGAGTTGCTGTTTCCTACTCCAGGGGATCTTCCCAACCCAGTGATCGAACCCACATCTCCTGCATCTTCTGCATTGGAAACATATTCTTTACCACTGTGCTACCTGGGAAGCACCAGAATCCATCAATTTGGAGCTATGCAACAAATGAGTATTTTAGAATAATTATATAGCTTGTTATTATACAGATAAATGTATCTCTATTTTTCTATAATTTCAATCTTTGGGGGGAGAATTAGATAATAGTATGTTGACTACACATTGTGATGGATATCAGTAGAAATTAAAAAAAATAATAAGCCAAATATTCCCAGAGGTTTTTATATTGATCTTTTTTTCTTTAATTTTTATTTTTACTTTATTTTACTTTACAATACTGTATTGGTTTTGACATACACTGACATGAATCCACCACGGGTGTACATGCGATCCCAACATGAACCCCCCTCCCACCTCCCTCCCCACAACATCCCTCTGGGTCATCCCCGTGCACCAGCCCCAAGCATACTGTATCCTGCATCAGACATAGACTGGTGATTCGATTCTTACATGATAGTATACATGTTTCAATGCCATTCTCCCAAATCATCCCACCCTCTCCCTCTCCCTCTGAGTCCCAAAGTCCGCTATACACATCTGTGTCTCTTTTGCTGTCTTGCATACAGGGTCATCATTGCCATCTTTCTAAATTCCTTATATATGTGTTAGTATACTGTATTGATGTTTTCCTTTCTGGCTTACTTCACTCTGTATAATCGGCTAGAGTTTCATCCATCTCAACAGAACTGATTCAAATGTATTCTTTTTAACGGCTAAGTAATACTCCATTGTGTATATGTACCACAGCTTTCTTATCCATTCATCTGCTGATGGACATCTAGGTTGTTTCCATGTCCTGGCTATTATAAACAGTGCTGCGATGAACATTGCGGTACATGTGTCTCTTTCAATTCTGGTTTCCTCGGTGTATATGCCCAGCAGAGGGATTGCTGGGTCATAAGGCAGTTCTATTTGCAATTTTTTAAGGAATCTCCACAATGTTTTCCATAGTGGTTGCACTAGTTTGCATTCCCACCAACAGTGTAGGAGGGTTCCCTTTTCTCCACACCCTCTCCAGCATTTATTGCTTGCAGATTTTTGGATCACAGACATTCTGACTGGTGTGAAGTGGTACCTCATTGTGGTTTTGATTTGCATTTCTCTGATAATGAGTGATATTGAGCATCTTTTCATGTGTTTGTTAGCCATCCGTATGTCTTCTTTGGAGAAATGTTTATTTAGTTCTTTGGTCCATTTTTTGATTGGGTCGTTTAGTTTTCTGGAATTGAGCTGCATAAGTTGCTTGTATATTTTTGAGATTAGTTGTTTGTCAGTTGTTTCATTTGCTATTATTTTCTCCCATTCAGAAGGCTGTCTTTTCACCTTGCTTATATTTTCCTTTGTTGTGCAGAAGCTTTTAATTTTAATTAGATCCCATTTGTTTATTTTTGCTTTTTTTATATTGATCTTGATGTAGTCTCTTCTTTTTATGTTTTCTTTATGTTAGTTAGTTAGTTGAGTCGCTTAGTCATGTCTGACTCTTTGCGACCCCGTGGATTGTAGCCCACCAGGCTCCTCCGTCCATGGGATTCTCCAGGCAAGAATACTAAAGTGGGTTGCCATTTTTGCTTTATATGGTTTACCTTAAATGATTTCCTTCACTCATATGGATTTAACTTCCTTTCTTTATACTTCAGTAACTTCTGTTCTGATATTTCTTCTGAGGTCTTTGGCCATATTTTTCAGCTACTAGCTGGATATCTCCATCTGAATGACACAGAGGCAGCTAAAACACAGTGGGACTGGAATCACATTATCTTCTCCCATAGAAATGTATGTCCTTTCTTGTATTCACTTAAACCAGTTAATATCTTGACAATCTATACTCCATGTCCCAAGATAGATAAATAGAAGTCATCCTTAGTTACTTACTCTCTCTAATCTCCCATTGTCAGTATCTTGTCAATTCCATTCTCATAACTCAAATGAACCTTCTCTATTATATCCACATATCCGCTTTAGTACATGTTCTACTGGGAACTTTTGAAATATTAACCTATCATAGTAATGATTTACCCACATGAGAACAACAGTGCCATTGGAAAAAGATATGCATGCAATTACTGATTCTGATAATTGACTATAAATAATCTGAATAATGAGGAATCTGAGTATATAAGTGGAATGACAGATAACAAAATGTTGTAGGTTCAATGTATTACAGATCCTAGTGGCCAAAGATTTTTTAGACTTTACTCTTTCCAATAACCAAAACTCTTCCACAATTCCCATTTCCAAATAATAGGAGGTTACAGTTAAGGAATAGGACTGTGAAAGAGTTATGATAATTGGAAAGAATAAAATCTTAGGATATGGCAATGGAAATGACTGGGTTTCTCAGGTGGGACTGGGTGGAGAAGATCCTGTAGAGTTTGAAATGGCAACCCACTCCAGTATTCTTTCCTGGAAAATTCCACGGACAGAGGAGCCTGGAGGTCTGCCGTCCATGGGGCTGCAAAAAGTCAGGCACAACTGAGCAACTGAACACGTACACATAGGAATGATTAAGTAAGGGGGTGGAAAACAAGTTCACCGGAGTAGAGGAAAAGGAAGTGAGAGGACAGGTTGGACCATTTTTGTTTTATTGAAATTACCCATAATTACCCGGGTTCGATCCCAGGGTTGGGAAAATCCCCTGGAGAAAGAAATGGCAACCCACTCCAGTACTCTTGCCTGGAAAATCCCATGGACTGAGAAGTCTGGTAGGCTACAGCCCATGCGGTCGCAAAGAGTGGGACACGACTGAGTAACTTCACTTTCACTTTCACCCATAATTAAGACAAGAGTTGTGTGTGAGAGAGTGACAGCCAGCCAAGGGTCTGTAAATGCCTGCAACAAGGAGGAGGGACAATGTGGTCTGTGCTGTGAAAAGAGGAGATATTTTGCAAATGGAAGCATTTATATTGATGATGATCATTTCCAAGGTGTCCAGAGTATGAGTTTCCGGAGTTGAGGGGAATTGTGTGTGAGAGAGTGACAGCCAGCCAAGGGTCTGTAAATGCCTGCAACAAGGAGGAG
Organism: Budorcas taxicolor; assembly: GCF_023091745.1. Lineage (NCBI taxonomy): Eukaryota > Metazoa > Chordata > Mammalia > Artiodactyla > Bovidae > Budorcas > Budorcas taxicolor. Next base: position 52,965,032 of record NC_068935.1, read on the forward strand.
GGACAATGTGGTCTGTGCTGTGAAAAGAGGAGATATTTTGCAAATGGAAGCATTTATATTGATGATGATCATTTCCAAGGTGTCCAGAGTATGAGTTTCCGGAGTTGAGGGGAAGTGAAGTGGGAGAAATGGTCAGAAAATAGGTTGCAGAATGCTTTTCAGAGTCCAGGAAATGAGGAATGGGTGACTCAGGACTCTTGGCTTCTTTTCCTAACCATCATTAACATATATTAAAAAAAAAAAACAAACCAGGAGGATATGTTTTTTTTTTTTCTTTTTCATTCTGGTAAAAAATATATAACATTTAAACTCAAATTTTTAAGTGCACAGTGCACTCTTGCTAAACAGGATGTACACTGTTGTACAGCAGACCTCTAGAAATCGTTCATCTTAGTGAAGACCTCAATACCCATTGCAAAGCAACTCCCCCAAAGCCTGACAACCACCATTCTACCATCTGCTTCTCTGGGTCTGACTACTTTGGATAACTTACATAGATGGAATCATCCAGAATTTCTCCTTCTGTGACTGGATTATTTCACTTATAATGGCCTGAAGTTTCAATCACAGTGTAGTATATGACAGGATTTCCTTCCCTTTCAAAGCCGAATAATATTCCTTTGTATGCATATCTTTTAGTTTCTTTATCCATTCACCTGTCATTGGACATTTAGGTTATTTCCACTTATTGTCTGTTGTGAATAATGCTGCAATAAACATGAGATTGCTTGTATCCATTCTAGATCCTGATTTTCATTTCCTTTAATAGATACCTAGAAGTGAGATTGCTGGATAATATAGCTGTACATATTTTTAATTTTCTGAGGAAACTTCACACTTCTTTCTCTAACGGCCACACCAATTCACATTCCCACTGTCAATGCAGGAGAGTTCCCTTTCTCCACACCCTCTTGGCGGAACTTACTATTGTTTGTCTTTTTGATGATAGCCATTCTGATGTGAAGACAGGAGGAGAAGGGGATGACAGAGGATGAGATGGTTGGATGGCATCACCAACTCAATGGACATGAGTTCGAGCAAGGTCTGAGAGATGGTGATGGACAGGAAAGCCTAGCGTGCTGCAGTCCATGGAGTCTCAAAGAGTCAGACCAGACTGAGTGACTGAAAAATAACAACAGCAACAACCCTTCATCATATGTAGGATTTGTAAATATTTCTCCATTTCTGTAGGTTGCCTTTTCACTTTGTTATTTTAAATTGAAATATAGTTGACTTACAATGCTTTATTACTGTATACAACATAGTGATTCTGTTTTTGTAGATTATACTCCATTTAAGTTTATTGCGAAACAATGGCTATATTTCCCTGTGCTGTGCAATATAACCTTGTTACTGACCTATTTTACACATAGTAGCTTGTATGTGTTAATCCAATACTACTATCTTTCCCTTCCCCCAAACCACTGATAAACACTAGTTTGTCCTCTTTATTTGTGGGTATGCTTCTTCTTTGTTACATTCACTGATTTGTTGTATTTTTAGAGTCCAGGTATAAATGATATTACACAGTATTTGTCTTTCTTTTTCTTAATTTGACTTATTTCACTAAGGATAATTCCTCACAAGTCTATCCATGTTGCTGCAAATAGCAGATTTTCATTCTTTTTGTGATGAGTGATATTATAGTGTGTGTGTGTGTTTCTGTGTATACAACACTGCTCCTTTATCCATTTATCCATTGATGAGCATTTGATGTGCTTCCATATCTTGGGTGTTATGTTTACTAGTGGAATGTTTCCTCTCATACAAATTCTTACATCTTTTCTATTTAGAGAAGATTCTCTAACATTTATTTCAGGATTGGTTTATTTGTTATGAACTCTTACAATTTTTGCTTGTCTGAGAAGTTCTTTATCTCTCTTTCAATTCTGAGTGATAATCTTGCTGGTAGATATTCTAGGTTATTTCTCTTTCAGCACTTTAAACATCAATATATCATGCCACTCGCTTCTGGCCTGCAGTTTCTATACAAAACTCAGCAGATAGCCTTAAGAGGTTTTCCTTTTATGGATTCTGTGTTTTTTCTTGCTGTCTTTAGACTCCTCTCTTGATTTCTAAGGCTTCCCTGGTGGCTCAGATGGTAAAGCGTCTGCCTACAATGCAGAAGACCCAGATTCGATCCCTCGGTTGGGAAGATCCTCTGGAGAAGGAAATGGCAACCCACTCCAGTACTCTTGCCTGGAAAATCCCATGGACAGAGGAGCCTGGTAGCCTACAGTCTATGGGGTCGCAAAGAGTTGGACACGACTGAACGACTTCACTTTCACTTTCACTTGATTTCTAACTCCTATCATTTTATTATACTATATCTTAGTGTGGGTTTTGGTTCATCTTGTTTGGTACCCTGTTTGCTTTGTGTTCATGGATGTGTTTCTTCCTTGTTTGGGAAGTATTCAGCCGTAATTTCGTCAAATACATTTTACCATCTTCTCTTTCTTATGTCCTTCTGCGATGCCTATAATATGAATACTGATATGCTTAATGTTATCCATAGGTCTCTTAAATTATTCTAATTTTTTTTAATTTTTGTTTTTTTCTTTTAGCTATTCTAACTGGTGATTTCCATTATTATGAATCCGTGTATTATCCTGTATGCTGCTTACTCTTGTGTGTTCTTCATATCAGTTACTGTATTCTTCAGCTTGGTCTGATTCTTTTTTTCTATTTTCTAGTTCCTTGGTAGAATTTTCATGGTGCTTCTCTATTTTTTTTCTAGTTCAGTTAGCATTATTATTACTAATTCTTCTGAATCTTTACCTAGTAAATTATTTATCTTTTTCTTTGGTCAGTGGTTTGCTCTCAATCTTTCAATGGAGATCAGTCCTACTGTCTTCCCATTTTTCTCAGTTCAGTTCAGCCGCTCAGTCGTGTCCAATGCTTTGCAACCCCATGACTGCAGCATGCCAGGCCTCCCTGTCCATCACCAACTCCCGGAGTTTATTCAGACTCATGTCCTTTGAGTCTGGGATGACATCCAACCATCTCATCCTCTGTCATCCCATTCTCCTCCTGCCTTCAGTCTTTCCCAGCATCAGGGTGTTTTCACATGAGTCAGTTCTTTGCATCAGGTGGCCAAAGTATTAAAGTTTCAACTTCAGCATCAGTCCTTCCAATTTTTCTCTGCCTCTATGAATTTAAGTGCATCAGTTATCTATTATGTTCTTGAAGGGGTGTCCTTGTGGCGTAGCATGACTGTAGAGTCTGTGTGGTACCCAGAAGTGGGGCTGGATTTGATGGATCACAAGTCACATTTTTCCTCAGGGTGTGCCATCAGCTATCGCCTTGGGAGAGGATTGATGTACCAGGACTGAAGCTAGATGTGAGGCACAGACTTCCTCTATTCTCAGTGGCCTTCTCAAACCTATTGGGGGCAGAGTGGGGACTCAAGATTTTGGAACAGAGGTCCTGATTTTCAGGCCAGATCTGGCTGTGTTCCTTCTAAGTGTGTGCCCTCCCCTCTCTCAGCACTGTAACCTTTGCCATGGAGGGACAAGAGGGGCCTGTGAACATTGGGAAAAAGGAGCCAGTCTACAGGCTGGCTGCAGACAGAGGTCCACGCTACCTCCAATGTGCCACCTGTGCCAGCACCAGAAGTAGCATCTCTGACCCTGCTAAACATAGCTTCTTATCTGAGACCCCTTGGTCCCTCACAGCTGACCAGTTCCCCCAGCCTCTTCCACCCTACCCTGTTGAACAGGGATGCTATTGGGCAGGTGAGGCCCTCATGTGCTCTGGACACTTACTGGGTCATCTTCTGTGGCAATCTGGCCTCCATCAGAGATCAAAATTTCTCCTGATGTGCTGCCTGTGTAAGTGCCCTCTATGAGTATGGCCCTAGCTGTCCCACCCAGATGCCGCCCTGGGCCAGATGCACCTCTGCTTACCATATCCCAGCTCTCTGCCTCATCATGACAGCCCCTGCTACAGTGAAGAGCAGCCACACGAAGTAAACAGGGAGTGTGTGTGGGTAGTTGTGGGGAAAACAGGCAGCCACAAATGCAGTCTCAATGTATCTTCTTTACCCCTGCCTTGGGAGCAAGACCCTGAGCATGTGCTCCTCGATAGGGGAGTCCAGGCTTCCCACAGCCCTCCTGTTTGTCCACATGGCCCTGAAACCAGCTAAGTGTGCTTGTCTTCCCTGTGTCAGACCCCAGGACTGGTGTGTCCAATATATGGCTCGAACTACTCACACCCAGGGCAGATCTCCAGTGGTGTAATCTCCCTTATATTCTGAGTCCTTTCCCATGGACACAGGTCAGGACTTGACTGCTCCTCTTCCCTTCCTACTCTATTCCCTGTGGTCTTTCTTAGAGCCTTGGTTCAGGAATCTTTCTGCAATTTTCCAGTTAGTTTTTTTGAGATAATTGTTCCACATGTTGATGTGTTTTTTTAAATGATGTATCTTTTGTTTGAGGGATAATTGCATTATAAAATTTTGTTGCTTTCTGTCAAGCATCAACATGAATCAGCCATAGGTATACATATGTCCGCTCCCTCTTGAACCTCCCTCCCATGTCCCTCCAGCTCTCACCCCTCTATTTTGATACCGAGCCCCTGTTTGAGTTCCCTGAGACAGATAGCAAATTCCCATTGGCTATGTATTTTATACATGATAATGTAAGTTTCCATGTTACTCTCTCCATACGTCTCACCCTCTCCTTCCTTCTCCCTGTGTCCATAAGTCTGTTCTCTATGTCTGTTTCTCCATTGCTGCCTTGCAAATAAATTCATCAGTACCATTTTTATAGATTCCATATATATGCATTAGTTAATGACATTTATTTTTCTCTTTCTGACTTACTTCACTCTGTATAATAGATTCTATGTTCATCCACCTCTTCACAACTGACTCAAACGTATTCCTTTTTATGTTTGAATAATATTCCATTTTGTATATGTACCTAAACTTCTTTATCCATTCGTCTGTTGATGCACATATAGGTAGGTTCCATGTTCTAGCTATTGTAAATAATGCTACAATGAACATTGGGATACATGTGTATTTTTCAATTTTGGTTTCCTCAGGGTGTATGCCTAATAGTGGGATTGCTGGGTCATATGGTACTTTTATTCCTAATTTTTTAAGGAATCTACATAATACCGTCTTCCATAGTGGCTGTATCAATTTACATCCCCACCAACAGTGCAAAAGGGTTCCCTTTTCTCCACACCCTCTCCAACATTTATTGTTTGTAGACTTTTTGATGATGGCCATTCTGGCTGGTGTGAGTTGATATCACATTGCAGTTTTGATTTGCATTTCTCTGATAATGAGCAATGTTGAGCATCTTTTCACCTTTGTTAGCTATCTGTATGTATTCTTTGGAGAAATGTCTCTTTAGGTCTTTTGCCCACTTTTGGTTGAGTTGTTTGCTTTTCTGGAATTGAGTTTTATGAGCTGCTTGTATATTTTGGAAATTAATCCTTTGTCAATTTTTAAAATTTTTCTATTATTTTCTCCTATCCTGAATATTTTATTTTCACCTTGTTTATAGTTTCCTTTGCTGTGGAAAACTTTTAAGTTTAATCTGGTCCCACTTGTTTACTTTTGTTTTTATTTCTCTCACTCTAGGAGGTGGGTCATAGAGGATCTTGCTTTGATATATGTCATCGAGTGTTCTGGCTATGTTTTCTTCTGAGAGTTTTATAGTTTCTGGTCTTACATTTAGGTCTTTAATCCATTTTGTGATTTTCTTTCTGTATGGTGTTAGAAAGCATTTTAATTTCATTCTTTTATATGTTGCTGTCCAGTTTTCCTAGCACCACTTATGGAAGAGGCTTTCTTTGCCCTATTGTATATTCTTGCCTCCTTTGCAAAACACACACACACACACACACACACACACACACACACCCATAGGTGTGTGGCTTTATTTCTGGTATTTCTATCTTGTTCCATTGGTCTGTATTTCTCTTTTTGTGCCAGTACCATACTGTCTTGATGATTGTAGCTTTGTATTATAATCTGAAGTCAGGAAGGTTGATTCTTTCAGTTCCATTCTTTCTCAAGACTGCTTTGGTTATTCAGGGTCTTTTGCGTCTCCTTACGAATTGTGAAAATTTTTGTTCTAGTTCTTTGAAAGATGCCATTGGTAATTTGAAAGGGATTGCATTAAATCTATAGAGTGTGTTTGGTAGTATAGTCATTTTCACAATATTGAAAATATTTCACAATCTATTTATGTTGTCTTTCATTTCTTTCATCAATATCTTACAATTTTCTGTATGCAGTTCTTTTGTCTCCCTATGTTTTTTCCTAGATATTTTAGTCTTTCTGTTGTGGTGATAATGTGATTGATACCTTAATTTCTCTTTATGAATTTTCATTGCTACTATATAGGAATGCAAGTGATTTTTATGTTGATTTTTTATCCTGTGGCTTTGCTAAATTCACTGATTAGCTCTAGTAATTTTCTGATAGTATATTTTAGGGTTTTCTATGTGTAGTATCTTGTCATCTGTAAACAATAAGAGCTTTACTTCTTCTTTTCTTGACTGGGTTCCTTTTTATTTCTTTTTTTTTCACTGATCGCTATAGCTAGGACTTTTAAAACTTGTTGAATATCAGCAGTGACAATGGACACCCATATCTTGATCCTTATCTTAGGTGGAATGCTTTCAGTTTTTCACTATTGAGAATAATCTTTGCTACAGGCTTATCATATATGGCCTTTACTAGGATTCTTCTATGCCCATTTTTTGAAGAGTTTTAATCATAAATGAGTGCTGAATTTTGTCAAAGGCTTTTTCTGCATCTATTGAGAGTATCATATGGTTTTTATCTTTCAATTTGTTAATGTAGCATATCACATTGATTGATTTCTGTATATTGACGAATCCTTGCATCCCAGGAATAAACCCAACTTGATCATGATGTATGAGATTTTGATGTGTTGCTGAATTTTGCTTACTAAAATTTTATTGAGAATTTTTGCATCTATATCCATCAGTGATATTGGCCTGTAGTTTTCTGCTTTTGTGTTGTCTTTGTTGGGTTTTGGTATCAGAGTGATGGTGGCCTCATTGAATGAGTTTGGAAGTGTTCCTTCTTCTGCAATATTTTGAAAGTGTTTTAGAAGGATAGGATTAGCTCATCTCTAAATTTTTGATAGAATTAACCTGTGAAACCATCTGGTCTTGGGCTTGTTTTTTGGGAGTTTTTTTTTTTTTTTTTTTTTTTTTTTTATCACAGTTTCAATTAAGTGCTTGTAACTGCGTTGTTCATAATTGCTGTTTCTTCCTCATTCAGTCTCTGATGATTGAACTTTTCTAAGAATCTGTCCATTTCTCACGGGTTATTCATTTTATTGCCATATAGTTACTCATAATAGTCTCTTATAATCCTTTGTATTTCTGCAATGTCTGTTGTAATCTTCCTTTTTCATTTATATATTTTTTTGATTTTATTTTAAGGTTTGTGAATTTTACCTTCTCAAATAAAAAGGTTTTAGTTTTCTTAATCTTTGCTATTGTTTCTTTTATTTCTTTTTTATTTATTTCTTCTCTTATGGTTTCTTTCCTTATGCCAATTTTGGGGATATTTGGTTCTTCTTTTTCCAGTTATTTTAGTTATAAAGGTTAGCTATCTATTTGATGTTTTTCTTGTTTCTTGAGGTAAGATTGCACTGCTATAAACTTCCCTCTTAGAAGTGCTTTTGCTGCATCCCATAGGTTTTGAGTTGTCATGCTTTCAGTGTCATTTGTTTCTAGGAATTTTTTGAAAATACCTTTTGATTTCTTCAGTAACCTGTTCATTATTTAGAAACATATTGCTTAATCTCCATGTTTTTGTGTTTTTTTTACAGTTTTTTTTTTTTCTTGTAATTGATGTCTAGTCACATAGTGTTGTGGTCAGAAAAGATGCTTGATGTGATTTCCATTTTCTTAAATTTACTGAGGTTTGATTTGCAACCCAAGATGTGATCTATCCTGGAGATTGTTCCATGTGCATTTGAGAATAAGGTGTATCCTACTGCATTTGGATGGAACATCCTGAAGATATCAATGAGATCCATCTCATCCAATGTATCATTTAAGACTTGTGTTTCCTTATGAATTTTCTCTTTTGAAGATCCATCCATTGGTGTAATTGGGATGTTAACGTCCCCTACTATTATTGCGTTACTGTCAATTTCTCCTTTTATGTCTGTTATTCTTTTCTTATGTATTGAGGTGCTCCTATGTTGGATGCATAGATATTTAAAATTGTTATGTCTTCCTCTTGGATTGATCCCTTGATCATTATGTAGTGTCCTTCCTTATCTCTTAGAATCTTCTCTATTTTAAGGTCTATTTTTTCTGATATGCGATGGCTACTCCAGGTTTCTTTTGCTTCCCCTTTTCATAGAATATATGTTTCCATCTTTTCACTTTCAGTCTAGAGTGTCTTTAGGTCTGAAATGGGCTTCTTGTAGACAGAATATATATGGTGTTTTGTTTTTTGTTTTTTGTTTTTTGTTTTTTTTTTTTTTTTTTTTTTTTTTTTTTTTGTATCTATTCAGCCAGTCTGTGTCTTTTGGTTGGAACATTTAAAGTAATTATTGATATATATGTCATATTGTTCTTTTCTTAATTGTTTAGGGTTTGTTTTTGTAGATATTTTTATTCTCCTGTGTTTTCTGAATATATAAGCCCCTTTTACATTTCTTGTAAGCTGGTTTGGTGGTACTGAGTTCTCTTAATTTTTGCTTGTCTGTAAAGCTTTTTATTTCACCACTAATTTTGAATGAGATCCTTGCAGGGTAGAGTAGTCTTGGTTGTAGATTTTTCCCTTTCAGGACTTTAAATAAATATATCCTGACATTCCTTTCTGGCCTGCAGAGTTTCTGCTGAAAGATCAGCTTCTAAACATATGGGGTTCCCCTTGTATGTTACTTGTTGCTTTTCCTTGCTGCTTTTAATATTCTATCTTTGTGTTTAGTCTTTGTTAGTTTGATTAGTTTGTGTCTTGGCATGTTTCTCCTTAGGTTTATCCTGTATGGGACTCTTTGTACCTCTTGAATTTGATTGATTATTTCCTTTTCCATGTTGGAGAAATTTTCAACTATAATTTCTTCAAAAATTTTTTCATAGGCATTCTTTTCCTTTTATTCTTCTGTAAACACTATAATTTGAATGTTGGTGCATTTAATATTGTTTCAGAGGTCTCTGAGACTATCTCAGTTCTTTTCATTCTTTTTTAAATTTATTCTGCTCTTCGGCAGTTATTTTCACCATTTTATCTTCCAGCTCAATGATCCATTCTTCTGGTTGAGATATTCTTCTATTGATTCCTTCTAGAGTATTTTTAATTTCAGTAATTGTGTTGTTTGTATGATTCTTTAATCCTTCTAGGTCTTGGTTAATCGATTCTTCCATTTTCTCCATTTTACTTTCAAGGTTTTGGATCATCTTCACTATCATTATTCTGAAGTCTTTTTAGGTAGTTTGCCTATTTCCTATTCACTTATTTTGACTTGTGCATTTTTAGTTTATTCTTTCATTTGTGCAGCTTTTCCCTGCCTTTTCTTTTTTTTTTTTTTTTAACTTATTGTGTTTGAGGTCTTCTTTCCCCAGCTTTCAAAGTTGAATTATTTCTTTCTTTTGGTTTCTGCCCTTATCAGTTTGGTCAAGAGATTTGTGTAAGCTTCATGTATGGTGTGACTTATGCTTACATTCACGTGGGAGGAGTTTAGGTTTTTTTTTTTTTTTTTTTCTCTCCTCCTTTGATGGGCAAGGCTGAGTGAGGTGATAGTCCTATTTGCTGATGATTGGGTTTGTATTTTTGTCCTGTTTGTTGTTTGGATGAGGCATCCTGCACAGTGTGCTACTGGTAGTTGCATGATACTGGGTCTTGTATACAAGTGGTTGCCTTTGTGGGAACTCTCGCTCCCTATGGTTAGGAATTCTCTGATAGTCTAGGGTCTTGGAGTCAGTGCTCCCACTCCACAGGCTCAGGGCTTGATCTCTTTCCTCTAAGGAGATTCCACAGGTGGTTTGCTCTGGCATTAAATGGGATTAAAACAACTACCCTAAAATGAGAAACCAAAGATGAACATCATACAAATGACAATTACAAAATCAGGCAAATTATAATTAAAATAATGGAATATATGCACATACCTATACTCCCTTAAGCAAAATCAAAACAGTCTAATGAAAATAAAGTACAATATTTTGACCTGGTGAACAAAGGAAACCAAAATGGTATCCAATAGTTAAGAACAAAACTAACTAAAGCACAAACTGGAAAACAGAACTAAAATAAGCTGCCAACTGGGGAAAAAATTAATGAAAACAAAACTAACAAATATCGTGAGAAAAAGAAAGGAAAGGAAGAAAGGAAAGAATAGAAATAAAAAGTTAAATACTGGTAGATAAAGATTTATATATTTTAAAAGGAAAGGCAATGCCAAAGAATGCTCAAACTACCACACAATTGCACTCATCTCACACGCTAGTAAAGTAATGCTCAAAGTTCTCCAAGCCAGGCTTCAGCAATACGTGAACCGCGAACTTCCAGAAGTTCAAGCTGGTTTCAGAAAAGGCAGAGCAACCAGAGATAAATTTCCAATATCCACTGGATCATGGAAAAAGCAAGAGTGTTCCAGAAAAACATCTATTTCTGCTTTACTGACTATACCAAAGCCTTTGACTGTGTGGATCACAATAAACTGTGGAAAATTCTGAAACAGATGGGAATACCAGACCACCTCACCTGCCTCTTGAGAAATCTGTATGCAGGTCAGGAAGCAACAGTTAGAACTTGACATGGAACAACATAATGGTTCCAAATAGGAAAAGGAGTACGTCAAGGCTGTATATTGTAACCCTGCTTATTTAACTTCTATGCAGAGTACATCTTGAGAAATGCTGGCCTGGAAGAAACACAAGCTGGAATCAAGATTGCCAAGAGAAATATCAATAACCTCAGATATGCAGATGACACCACCCTTATGGCAGAAAGTGAAGAGGAACTAAAAAGCCTCTTGATGAAATTGAAAGAAGAGAGTGAAAAAGTTGGCTTAAAGCTCAACACTCAGAAAACGAAGATCATGGCATCTGGTCTCATCATTTCATGGGGAATAGATGGGGAAAGAGTGCAAACAGTGTCAGACTTTATTTTTGGGGGCTCCAAAATCACTGCAGATGGTGACTGCAACCATGAAATTAAAAGATGCTTACTCCTTGGAAGGAAAGTTATGACCAACCTAGATAGTGTCTTTAAAAGCAGAGACATCACTTTGCCAACAAAGGTCTGTCTAGTCAAGGCTATGGTTTTTCCTGTGGTCATGTATGGATGTGAGAGTTGGACTGTGAAGAAAGCTGAGCACCGAAGAATTGATGCTTTTGAACTGTGGTGTTGGAGAAGACTCTTGAGAGTCCCTTGGACTGCAAGGAGATCCAGCCAGTCCATTCTAAAGAAGATCAGTCCTGGGTGTTCTTTGGAAAGACTGATGCTAAAGCTGAAATTCCAATACTTTGGCCACTTCATGTGAAGAGTTGCCTCATTGGAAAAGACTTTGATGCTGGGAGGGATTGGGGGCAGGAGGAGAAGGGGACGACCCAGGATGAGATGGCTGGATGGCATCACCGACTTGGACATGAGTTTGAGTGAGCCCCGGAAGTTGGTGATGAACAGGGAGGCCTGGCGTGCTGCAATTCATGGGGTAGCAAAGAGTCAGACACGACTGAGTGACTGAACTGAGCTGAACTGGAAGATTAAGTACAAAGGGAAAGCAAGAGTAGGAAAAACAAACAAAGAAATCAGCTTAGAAAAACTAATAAGTTAAAAAAATTAAAAAATGAAGTTTAGAAAAGAGGAAAAAAGAAATCTATACAGAACCACAAAAGGCCAAAGTAGAGGCAAAATTTTATAACATAAATAAAAAATGTGATTCAGAAAAAAAAAAAAAAAACTCAAAAGCTTAAATAGTTTTCATAGTGCTAATAAAATTGACAACTACAACATAGTGTGGGAGAGAGAAAAAAGAATGAATAAAAAGAAAAATAGATCTCAAGGAAACTACAGAACAAGTCAAAATATATGAATAATACATATTTTACTTGAGTCTCTGCTGTCAGTGCCCTTTCCCTCGCTGGGAGTCACAGTCCACCTTAACTCCCTAGGATGCCCTCCAACATTGCACTGGACTCTGGTTTTGCTGTGGGGGCAGCTCACACTCTAATCTGGTCCTATTCCTGTGTGTTCCACAGCTGTCAGACTAGTGTGTTTGCTTTTGTAGGAGCTCTCAGTGTCCTTTTATGTATTCTGTAGACACAGAGTCTGTCTGGTTGATCTTGCTGATTTAATCTGCAGCTTATACAGCTGGTGGGAAGGTTTTGGGTCCTCTTCCTTAGCCCCACTGCCCCTGCGTTGCAATTGTCGTTTTATCTCCACCTCTGCATGTGGGTTGTCCACTGGGGTTTGCTCCTGAGGCTGCCCTGGAGAACTTGGGTCTGCCCAGTGAGGTCCAGGTTTGGAGGTGGTGCAACTGCTTAGGTCGCAGGGTACTCAGGGGAAATGGTAGCTAGGGCGGCAGGAAATATAGTGCTCTAGAAGGATATGGCATCCAGTATTGGCCAATACACTCCAGTATTCTTGCCTGGAGAAACCTCCTGACAGATAAACCTGGCAGGCGACGGTCCACAGGCTCTCAAAGAGTTGAACATGACAAAGTGACCCTGGGTGCAAAGACGCAAGACATTATTATTATTATTATTATTATTATTATTTTTGCCTGTGAAAGCTCTGCCCAAGTGTGGATTGAGCATGAAGTTGTCAGTTACTTGAGTCGCAGGGAACCTTGTGGCACCAAGTTTGTAGGGACACAGACTGCCTCAGCCACAGGAGTTATGGTCCTATCAGAGACTTTTTAACTCTCTGGCAGCTGGTGATCAGCAGCCCTCTTTGGCTAGTCTTACTCTGTAGCTCCTCCCATTCAGGCATTTAGAGGGCTCCCCTTGCCTGGGGTCCTTCTCTGTTGTTTGGCATGTCAGGCACATAAAGTGACCCCTCTTTCTGGGATACTACTCTGTTGTTCTGCATCTGAGACACTTAAAGGGATATCCTGGGTGGTGTCCTAGTCTGTCTCAGGCACTTGATGGGGCAGCCTCCCTATTGTTCAGCTGCCTGTTGTTGGCATGTGGGGAGAGAGAGGCCATGGTGTTGGCGCCACCCCCCTGCATGACTCAGCTGTATCACCATGTTTCCCTGGCTCACTGGCTTTCCTACACAGGCGTTTCCCACCAGGGTCTCCTACCTTACATCCCTTAGTCCATCTCACAGCAGTCAACAGAAGCTCTGGCCCTGGGATTACTCTACAAATCCTATGTTCCAGCTACCTGCTGTTGTGCCTTCTAGGGGACCTGTGTCCTTGCCTGGAGTATGTATGGCTGTGGCAAGGACTGTCTCTTTCTCATTACATTTAGGCTGTCACAGATCATCTGCTTCACTCTCAGCCTCAAAAGTTTCTCCTCTGACCTAGACAATTGCCTTCATTTGAGGATCAGACCTATTCTACAGTTCCCCCACCTGCTGTGGGCAGGTCTAGTCCTACTAACCCTCCTGTTTTACCCCCAGTTCCTTCATCCTACTGAGTTTTGTGTGGGTCTATATATTCTTTTCCAGTGATCAGGTACTCCTGCCCACCCTCTGCTGGTGTTCTGTAATCACTTCTGTATCTAAAGGTTTATTCCTGATGTATCCTTGGAGACAGATATACGTCCACCTACTCTTCCACCATTTTGTTCCTTCCTTGATATATTCTTTTTTTATGGAGTATAATAGATTTTCCACATTACATTAGTTTCTGGTATACAGCAAAGTGATTCAGCTTTACATTTATGTGTATTTGGTCTTCCCACGTGGTTCAGTTGGTAAAGAGTCTGCCTACAATGCAGATTAAGAGGAAAAGCATAAAGTATGTGTGGACAGGTACAAAGGCAGGCACAGAAGGAGAGTTCCTGAGTTTGTGCCCTCATGTTAGTTTCAATTACTTTTATGGGGCATTTCTTCTGGGTATCCTTTGGGCCAATCATTCTGGTGTGCCTGGCTCACAGTCCCTTTTGGTATATCTCAGGATCCTTCCACGTGTGTGCACGCTTCTCTTAGCCAAGATGGAATTTACTGAAAAGGTGTCTAGGTAGAGAGAGCATCCCTTGACATTATTCCCCTTTCAGCCTGCAGAGTATTTTCTATGCATGTGTGGTGCAGAGAGATCTCCTGACTTCTTTAGGAAGGACAGATATGTGGCCTGGCTAGGGCCAAGCCTCCTCCTTTAATTGTCTTCCTATTATCCTCTTGGAGTTTAAATCAATAGGGAATGAATCTCCAATTGCATTACCCACGGGGGATACCTCCAAGTGAAGCTTCTGTACCTGAACCATGACCATCCAGATGTTCAAGCTGGATTTTGAAAAGGCAGAGGAACTAGAGATCACATTGTCAACATCCGCTGGATCAGAGAAAAAGCAAGAAAGTTCCAGAAATACATCTACTTCTGCTTTATTGAATATATCAAAGTCTTTGACAGTGTGGATCACAAAAAAACAAAAATTCTTAAAGAGATGCAATATCAGACCACCTTACCTGCCTCCTGAGAAATGCGCATGCAGGTCAAGAAGCAACAGTTAGGACCAGACATGGAACCATGGACTGGTTCCAAATCGGTAAAGGAGTACGTCAAGGCTATATATTGTCACCCTTAACTTCTATTCAGAGTACATCATGTGGAATGCTAGGCTGGATGAAGCACAAACTGGAATCAAGATTGCCAGGAGAAATATCAATAACCTCAAATGACACCACCGTTATGGCAGAAAGGGAAAGAGAACTACAGAACCTCTTGATGAAAGTGAAAGAGGAGAGTGAAAAAGTTGGTTTAAAACTCAACATTCAGAAAAATAAGATCATGGCATCTGGTCCCATCAGTTCATGGCAAATAGATGTGGAAATAATGGAAATAGTGACAGATTTTATTTTCTCGGGCTCCAAAATCACTCAAGATGTTGACTGCAGCTATGAATTAAAAGATGCTTGCTCCTGGGAAGAAAAACTATGACCAACGTAGACAGCATATTAAAAAGCAGAGACATTACTTTGCTGGCAAAGGTCCATCTAGTCAAAGCTAAGGTTTTTCCCATAGTCCTCTATGGATGTGAGAGTTGGACTACAAAGAAAGCTGAGTGCCAAAGAACTGATGCTTTTGAACTGTGGTGTTGGAGAAGACTCTTGAGAGTCCCTTGGACTGCAAGGAGATCAAACTAATCAATCCTAAAGGAAATCAGTCCTGAATATTCATTGGAAGGACTGATGTTGAGGCTGAAGCTCAATACTTTGACCACTAGATGCGAAGAACTGACTCACTGGAAAATTCCCTGATGCTGGGAAAGATTGAAGCCTGAGGAGGAAGGGACAACAGAGATGAGATTATTGGATGGAATCACCGACTTGAAGGACATGAGTTTGAACATGCTCTGAGAATTGATGATGGACAGGGAAGCTTGTCATGCTGCAGTCCATGGGGATGCAAAGAGTTGGACATGACTGAGCCACTGAATTGAACTGTGGAAGCCCATCTACCTCATGGCTCAAATCCTGTAAGTAAGCCTTACTCTATTTTGTTCAATCCCTCTTCTTTCTCTGCTCTGCCATTTTGACCTTAATTCAGTTCAAGCTCTTTAAAAACTGGAAGAAATTTTTACTAAAGATAATTTAGAATTTTGTTGGCCTCAGAAAAATGGGCTATCCCCCTACTAACTCACCAAATACCTACCCATTCCCATCTCCGTGCACCTCCTCCTCCTTCCTTCTTCCCATGATGTTCTAACTTCCCTTCAGTTCCCTTTATCCTTTGACTTATATATCCCCCTGTAACACACCTGCCTCCTCCATCCCTCTATGAACCTCTGCCAAACACTTTCCATCTCATTTGAGCCCTTCAGAGTCCTCTAGACACTTCATCTCTAGACTATCCTCTGCCTGTGGGGGGGCCTTGAGGGTCTTAAGGAGCTTAAGAACAAGCACATAAGGTGGAAAAATCTAATTAACAAGACGTTGGATGTTTTATCTAATCTGATGAGCTTTAGAGAACCCCAGACTTGGTGAATCCTCAGTCTTTTGCCCCAAGGTCAATATACAGTCTCCATAAGATTACACATCAGAGCAAAGAAAGTCTAAAATGTCTCCTCCACTAATACTGTTGGGAAAACTTCAACTCTCATTGAGCAGGGAAACTCAACTTGCCCTACTACCAAAAATGCATTCCTGATTATTATTTTTTTTTTTTAAATATAAAGTTGTCAAGGCAAGCGTCAGCTCAGCACCACATTACTGACTCTTTTTTTTAAATCTTTTTTTATGGCTGTACTTTTTTTAAAAATATATAAATTTATTTATTTATTTTAAATGGAGGTTAATTACTTTACAATGGACAACACATGTATACCTGTGGCAGATTCATGTTGATATATGGCAAAATCAATACACTATTGTAAAGTAATTAACCTCACATTACTGACTCTTGATTGAATGATTTGCTCAATGGTCCCTCATTGACAGCTACCAGTAGACAGGGCACAATGCCGTGTTGACTAACTGCTGAGGAGGACAAGTACCAGTAGGTACCTCATTGATAGTTGGTTGCTTGTGGGCCAGATCCAGTGAAGCACTGACCAATGGCTGAGCACTCTAGGAACAGGATGCAGAGTAATAAGGCACACCAAGGTTTACCTGCTAAAAGCTGTGCTCATTCTGCTCTGTTATGCAATGACACTTTGGGTCCAGTGTGCTGGAATCTTTTTGATTGATTCCTTTCCAACATCAGATTTTTCTTTTTTTCCTTTTTTTTAAAATTCTATTAATTAATTTATTTATTTTACTTTATTTTACTTTACAATACTGTATTGGTTTCGACTTACATTGACCTGAATCCACCACGGGTATACATGCGATCCCAACATGAACCCCCCTCCCACTTCCCTCCCCACAACATCCCTCTGGGTCATCCCCATACACCAGCCCCAAGCATCCTATATCCTGCATCAGACATAGACTGGTGATTCGATTCTTACATGATAGTATACATGTTTCAATGCCATTCTTCCAAATCATCCCACCCTCTCCCTCTCCCTCTGAGTCCCAAAGTCCGCTATACACATCTGTGTCTTTTTTGCTGTCTTGCATACAGGGTCATCATTGCCATCTTTCTAAATTCCATATATATGTGTTAGTATACTGTATTGATGTTTTTCTTTCTGGCTTACTTCACTCTGTATAATCGGCTCCAATTTCATCCATCTCAACAGAACTGATTCAAATGTATTCTTTTTAATGGCTGAGTAATACTCCATTGTGTATATGTACCAAGAGCTATTTAACTTTTGTTCATCATTCTTTTCATTGTATTCCCAGGCATATCTGTCACCAGTGCTTATCCCTATGCCACTCCAAGAGCAGTCACTTGAACACATGCTCAGCATATAATACAACTAATATTTCAAAGCTAACAAGAATGTGAAGGCCAGACCACCTTGAAAACTATTTTGACCAACCTTAACCTCACAGTGATTCTTATTCTATTCACAGTGTAAGAGAGCAGGATGAGCACAGCCCTTAACAGGTAGCCATTGGTGTGCTTCATTTCTCTACACCCTGTTCCTAGGCAACAGGTATTGCTCAGCCTTGCTTGACACCTCAGAGAGCTTCATCCAAAAGCAACCAATTGTCAGTGAGTGACCATTAGTTGTCCTGCTCAGCTATTGGTCAGCACTGTAATGGGCCCTGCCCACAAGTTACTGTCAATTAGGGACCATTGGGGAAGTGATTGACTCAAAGGTGGTGTGGAGGTCATCAGGAGGAGAGTCAGAAAAAAAGCAGATTCAGGCCTTCTTCTGGAGGCCCTGGAGCTCACCCAGCCTTCGGCCAGGGGGTGAGCTGAAGGGCAAAGGGAACAGACTGGGGACTACATCCTGTAGCATTGCAGAGCCCTCACTCAGGTCCTCCACTAGCCTTAGCCCAAGCCTTGAGGAGCAGCGAACCATTCCACCACCCCTGTTTCTGTGCCTACTAGCAGCAGCTGTCTTTTTCTATCTCAGCCTGTGAGAACTGGTTTCCCCATTTAGGCGGCCTGGGGAGACTGAAGACCTGTTGTGTTGGGTACCTGGTTCCATCAGGGCTGAGAGCTGGGCAGAATGTGGGAACCTGGCCATGAAGGAGCTACTGACTGAGATCTGCTTCCCTTTAACCAGGATTGGGATGTTTCAGGATGAGAGCTGTGGCTTGAGACTGCCCTTTCTTGTCAGGACAAAGAATAACATTCATCTGGTAGAGACTACAGGAACAGCATTACCTGACTATGACCTGACATAAAGAACAAAAGACTTTACACCTGGAAGTCTTCAACAACTAACCACGCCCATCTCTCACAATTGCTTTTAAAGGGGTTTGCTGAAAACTTTCAGTAACTTTGGCTTCTTAGGACATAAGATACCCATCTCTTGTATGAATCTGTAATAAACCTTTCCTTGTTCCAAAGTCTGTTTAGCTTGATAGGCCTCACTCTGCATCAGGCACATGGACTTGCCATTTCAGCAACAACAATACTGTCTAAGGACAGATGTTACCTTTTTTAAACAACAGCAGAGACTGGTCAAGTGCTCACAATTATCCATAAAATATCCACTGACTTGGCTTGGCTAAACTTTAGCCAAGCTTCTCTCCTTTGAATTTCAGCTTTCCCCTATACTTGAGCAAGCACTATCATTCAGACATTTCTCTCTCCCTTAACAGCTCATTCTGGGAATCAGCTCAGTACAGAGGGAAACACTTCCTTTTAAACTGCTCATCATACTGTCTGCTCATCCAACTGCACCACTAGCCCCATCACACACACACACACACACACACACACACACACGCACACACACACACACACACACAGAGTTCCTGCTCAACCTGCTGTTCGTTTCCAAGGCAAACCATTCAATATCACAGTAATCCAAATCTATGCCCCAACCAGTAATGCTGAAGAAGTTCAAACTGAACGGATCTATGAAGACCTACAAGATGTTTTAGAACACCCCAAAAAAGATGTCCTTTTCATTATAGGGGACCAGAATTGAAAAGGAGGAAGCCAAGAAATACCTAGAGTAACAGGCGAATTTGGCCTTGGAATATGGAATGAAACAGGGCAAAGACTAATAGAGTTTTGCCAAGAGAATGCACTGGTCATAGCAAACACCCTCTTCCAACAACACAAGAGAAGACTCTACACATGGACATCACCAGATGTTCAAAACAAAAATCAGATTGATTATATTCTTTGCAGCCAAAGATGGAGAAGCTCTATACAGTCAGTAAAAACAAAACCAGGACCTGAATGTGGCTCAGATCATGGACTCCTTATTGCCAAATTCAGACTTAAATTGAAGAAAGTAGGGAAAACCACTAGATCATTCAGGTATGACCTAAATCAAATCACTTATGATTATACAGGGGAAGTGAGAAATAGTTTTAAGGGACTAGATCTGATAGAGTGCCTGATGAACTATGGACGGAGGTTCGAGACATTGTACAGGAGACAGGGATCAAGATCATCCCCATGGAAAAGAAATGCAAAAAGCAAAATGGCTGTCTGGGGAGGCCTTACAAAGAGCTGTGAAAAGAAGAGAAGTGAAAAACAAAGGAGAAAAGGAAAGATATAAGCATTTGAATGCAGAGTTCCAAAGAATAGCAAGGACAGATAGGAAAGTCTTGCTCAGTGATCAATGCAAAGAAATAGAGGAAAGCAACAGAATGGGAAAAACTAGGGATCTCTTAAAGAAAATTAGAGATAGCAAGGGAACATTTCATGCAAAGATGGGCTCGATAAAGGGCAGAAATGGTATGGAGCTAAAAGAAGCAGAAGATATTAAGAAGAGGTGGAAAGAATACACAGAAGAACTGTACAAAAAAGATCTTCACAACCCAGATAATCAGGATGATGTGATCATTCACCTACAGCCAGACATCCTGGAATGTGAAGTCAAGTGGACCTTAGAAAGAATCACTACCAACAAAGCTGGTGGAGGTGATGGAATTCCAGTTGAGCTATTTCAAATCCTGAAAGATGGTGCTGTGAAAGTGCTGCACTCAATATGCCAGCAAATATGGAAAACTCAGCAGTGGCCACAGGACTGGACAAGGTCAGTTTTCATTCCAATCCCAAAGAAAGGCAATGCTAAGGAATGCTCAAACTACCACAAAACTGCACTCGTCTCACTCAGTAGTAAAGTAATGCTCAAAATTCTCCAAGCGAGGCCTCAGCAATACGTGAACCGTGAACTTCCAGATGTTCAAGCTGGTTTTATAAAAGGCAGAGGAACCAGAGATCAAATTGCCAACATGAGCTGGATAATGAAAAAAGCAAGAGAGTTACAGTAAAAACATGTATTTCTGCTTTATTGACTATGCCAAAGCCTTTGTCTGTGAGGATCACAATACACTGTGGAAAATTCTGACAGAGATGGGCATACCAGACCACCTGACCTGCCTCTTGAGAAACCTGTATACAGGTCAGGAAGCAACAGTTAGAACTTGACATGGAACAACAGATGGGTTCCAAATAAGAAAACGGCTTTGTCAAGGCTGTATATTGTCACCCTGCTTATTTAACTTATATGCAGAGTACATCATGAGAAACGCTGGGGTGTAAGAAGCACAAGCTGGAATCAAGATTGCCGGGAGAAATATCAATAACCTCAGATATGCAGATGACACCACTCTTATTGTAGAAAATGAAGAGGAACTAAAAAGCCTCTTGATGGAAGTGAAAGAGGAGAGTGAAATTGTTGCCTTAAAGCTCAACATTCAGAAAACTGAGATCTTGGCATCTGGTCCCATCACTTTTTGGGAAACAGATGGGGAAATAGTGAAAACAGTGTCAGACCTTATTTTTTGTGGCTCCAAAATCACTGCAGAGGGTGATTGCAGCCATGAAATTAAAAACGCTTACGCCTTGGAAGGAATGTTATGACCAACCTAGATAGTATATTCAAAAACAGAGACATTACTTTGCCAAGAAAAGTCTGTGTAGTCAAGGCTATGGTTTTTCCAGTGGTCATGTGTGGATGTGAGAGTTGGACTGTGAAGAAGGCTGAGTGCCAAAGAATTGATGGTTTTGAACTGTGGTGTTGGAGAAGACTCTTGAGAGTCCCTTGGACTGCAAGGAGATCCAACCAGTCCATTCTAAAGGAGATCAGTCCTGGGTGTTCTTTGGAAGGACTGATGCTAAAGCAAAACTCCAGTACTTTGGCCACCTCATGCGAAGAGTTGACTCATTGGAAAAGACTCTTATGCTGGGAGGGATTGCGGGCAGGAGGAGAAGGGGACGGCAGAGGATGAGATGGCTGGATGGCATCACAGACTCGATGGACGTGAGTTTGAGTGAACTCCTTGAGTTGGTGATGGACAGGGAGGCCTGGTGTGCTGCAATCCATGGGGTTGCAAAGAGTACGACACGACTGAGTGACTGAACTGAAACATATTTTTCTGTCCTATTTTGAAATACGTGAAGAACTTGTGGTCAAAGTGTTCTCTATATAGTCATCCATTTAGTTCAGTTTTTCAGTCATGTCTGACTCTCTGCGACCCCCAGGACTGCAGCACGCCAGGATTCCCTGTCCATCACCAACTCCTAGAACTTGCTCAAACTCAAGTCCATTGATCATTGATGCCATTCATCCATCTCATCCTCAGTTGTCCCTTTGTCCTCCAGGCTTCAATCTTTCCCACCATCAGGGTCTTTTCCAATGAGTCAGTTCTTTGCATCAGGTGGCCAAAGTACTGGAGGTTCAGCATCAGTCCTTAAAATGAATATTCAGGACTGATTTTCTTTAGGATTGACAGGTTGGGTCTCCTTTCAGTCCAAGGGACTCTCAAGGGTCTTCTCCAACACCACAGTTCAGAAGTATCTAATCTTCAGTGTTCAGTTTTCTTTATAGTCCAACTCTCATAACCATACATGACTACTGGAAAAACCATAGCTTTGGCTAGGTGGACCTTTGTCAGTAAAGTAATGTCTCAGCTTTTTAATACACTGTCTAGGTTTGTCATAGCTTTTCTTTCAAGGAGCATAGGTGTTTTAAATTCATGGCGGTAGATACCATCTGCAGCGATTTTGGAGTCCAGGAAAATAATGTCTCCCTCTTTTTCCATTGTTTCCCCATTTATTTGCCATGAAACGATGGGACCAGATCCTAAATCTTTGTTTTTTAAATGTTGAATTTTAAGCCAGCTTATTCTTTGTTACATTCACTAGTAGATGTAGTTTTGGATTCCACATGTAAATGATATTACAGTTTGTCTTTCTCTAATTTATTTATTTTGCCAAGAAAAATTCCTCACAAGTCAATCCGTGTCATTGAAAATAGCACATTTTCATTCTTTTTTGTGGCCGAGTAATAAAGCCTCTTGATGAAAGTGAAAGAGGAGAATGAAAATATTGACTTAAACCTCAACATTCAGAAAACTAAGATCATGGTATCTGGTCCAATCACTTCATGGCCAATAGATGGGGAAACAGTGGCACACTTTTATTTTTTGGGCTCCAAAATCACTGCAGATGTTGACTGCAGCCATGGAATTAAAAGACGCTTACTCCATGGAAGGAAAGTTATGACCAATCTTGATAGCGTCTTCAAAAGCAAAGACATTACTTTGCCAACAAAGGTCTGTCAGTCAAAACTATGGTTTTTCCAGTGGTCATGTATGGATGTGAGAGTTGGACTGTGAAGAAATCAGAGCAGCAAAGAATTGATGCTTTTGAACTGTGGTGTTGGAGAAGACTCTTGAGAGTCCCCTGGACTGCAAGGAGATCCAATGAGTCCATTCTGAAGGAGATCAGCCCTGGGATTTCTTTGGAAGGACTGATGCTAAAGCTGAAACTCCAGTACTTTGGCCACCTCATGTGAAGAGTTGACTCACTGGAAAAGACTCTGATGCTGGGAGGGATTGGGGGCAGGAGGAGAAGGGAACGACTGAGGATGAGATGGCTGGATGGCATCACTGACTTGATGGACGTGAATCTGAGTGAACTCCAGGAGTTGCTGATGGACAGGGAGGCCTAGCGTGTTGCAATTCATGTGGTCGCAAAGAGTTGGACACGACTGAGCAACTGAACTGAACTGAACTGAATATCCCATGGTATGTGTGTGCACATATCTGTGTATACAATACTGCTTCTTATCCATTTATCTGTTAATGAATATTTGGGTTGCTTCCATATCTTAGCTAGTATCTTTACTAATGAGATTTTATCTTTCCTTCAAATTCTTACTTCTTTTCTGTTTAGAAAGGATCCTTTAACATTTCCTTCAGGGTTGGTTTAGTATTGATAAACTCTTATGATCTTTGCTTGTCTGAGAATTTCTTTATCTCCCTTTCAATTCTGAATGATAATCTCACAGGGTAGATATTCCTGTTTGTAAGTATTTCTCTTTCAACACTTTAAATATCAATATATCATGCCACTCCCTTCTGGTCTGCAAAGTTTCTGTACAAAAATCAGCATATAGCCTTAAGTGAGTTCCTTTTTATGTGATTCTGTGTTGTCTCCTGCTGCCTTAAGAATCCTCTCTTGATTTCTAACTTATGCCATTTTAATAATATTACAACTTAGTTTGGGTTTCTCTTGGTTCATCGTTTGCTACCCTGTGTGCTTTGTGTTCATGGATGTGTTTCCTTCTCCTGGTTTGGGAAGTTTTCAGCCCTAATTTCATCAAACACATTTTACCATCTTCTTTCTATTTTGTCTTTCTGGGATGCCTATAATATGAATGCTAAGATGCTGAATGTAATCCTTAGGTCTATTAAACTGTTCTCATTTTTCTTTACTTTTGGTTTTTCTTTTAGCTGTTATGATTGACTGATTTCCATTATTATGCATTTTTGTGTATTATCCTGTCTGCTGTTTATTCTTGTGCGTTTTTCATATCAGTTACTGTATTCTTAAGCTCTGTCAGGTTTTCTTTTTTTTTTTTAACATATATTTTCTGGTTCCAAGTGAGAACTTTTACTGTTTCTCTATTTTTTCTGGTTAGTTAGCATTATTATTACTAATTCTTCAGAATCTTTCAGTTCAGTTCAGTCACTCAGTCGTGTCTGACTCTTTGTGACCATATGAATCACAGCATGCCAGGCCTCCCTGTCCATCATCAACTCCCAGAGTTCACTCAGACTCATGTCCATCGAGTCAGTGATGCCATCCAGCCATCTCATCCTGGGTCGTCCCTTTCTCCTCCTGCCCCCAATCCCTCCCAGCATCAGAGTCTTTTCCAATGAGTCAACTCTTCGCATGAGGTGGCCAAAGTACTGGAGTTTCTCTTTAGCATCATTCCTTCCAAAGAAATCCCAGGGCTGATCTCCTTCAGAATGGACTGGTTGGATCTCCTTGAAGTCCAAGGGACTCTCAAGAGTCTTCCCCAACACCACAGTTTAAAGGCATCAATTCTTCGGCACTCAGCCTTCTTCACAGTCCAACTCTCACATCCATACATGACCACAGGAAAAACCATAGACTTGACTAGACGGGCCTTAGTCAGCAAAGTAATGTCTCTGCTTTTCAATATGCTATCTAGGTTGGTCATAACTTTTCTTCCAAGGAGTAAGCGTCTTTTAATTTCATGGCTGCAGTCACCATCTGCAGTGATTTTGGAGCCCCCAAAAATAAAGTCTGACACTGTTTCCACTGTTTGCCCATCTATTTCCCATGAAGTGATGGGACCGGATGCCATGATCTTCGTTTTCTGAATGTTAAGCTTTAAGCCAACTTTTTCACTCTCCACTTTCACTTTCATCAAGAGGCTTTTTAGTTCCTCTTCACTTTCTGCCATAAGGGTGGTGTCATCTGCATATCTGAGGTTATTGATATTTCTCTTGGCAATCTTGATTCCAGCTTGTGTTTCTTCCAGTCCAGTGTTTCTCATGATGTACTCTGCATAGAAGTTAAATAAGCAGGGTGACAATATACAGCCTTGACGTACTCCTTGCCCTATTTGGAACCAGTCTGTTGTTCCATGTCCAGTTCTAACTGTTGCTTCCTGACCTGCATACAGATTTCTCAAGAGGCAGGTCAGGTGGTCTGGTAATTCCCATCTCTTCCAGAATTTATCTCTACTTTTTTGTTGTTGTTTTGTCAGAGGTTTTCACTCAGTCTTTCAATGGAGACTAGTCCTTTCTTTTCTCATTTCTGTCTCTATGAATTTAAGTGAATCAATTATCAATTATGGTCGTGAATTGGTATCCTTGTAGGGGAGTATCCCTATACAGTCTCTGTAGTACTTAGCAGGAGGGTTGGATTTTATGGACCACAAGTCATGTCTTTCCTCAGGGTGTGCCAGAGTCTATCATTTTGGTAGCAGATTGGTGGAGCCAGTGCTGGTGCCAGATTTGACACAGAGACTTCCTCTATTCTCAGTGGCCCTTTCAGCCCTATTGGGGGCAGGTTGGGCTCCTATGTTTCTGGAGCAGAAGCCCTGATTTTCAGACCAGAGCTGGCTGTATTTCCTCTAAGTGTGTGTCCTCTCCTCTTCGAGCACTGCAAGCCTTGCTTCAGAACGATGAAAGGGGAATGAGGAGACTGGAAACAGGATCCAGTCTATAGGCTGGCTGCTGACAGAGTTCCAGGCTACCTCCAACTCTCCATTTGTGCCAACACCAGCAGTAGCATCTCCCACCCTGCTTAAACATAGCTTGTGGTCTCAGACCCCTTGATCCCTCACAGCTGATTAGTTCCCCCAGCATCTGCCACCCCTGCCCTGTTGAAGAGGGGTGCTATTGAGCAGGTGAGGCCCTCATGGGCTCTGGGCATGAACTGGATCATCTGCTGTGGCAGTCTGGCCTCCTCAGAGATCAGGACGGCTCCTGAAGTGCTGCCTGTTTAGGTGCCCTCCATGCACATGGCCCCAACTGTCCCACTCAGATGTCGCCCTGGGCCAGATGCACCTCTGCTTCCCACATCCCAGTTCTCTACCTCGTCATGGCAGCCCCTGCTGCAGTGCAGAGTGGCCACATGAAGTAAGCAGGGCATGTGCAGGGGTGGGTAGTTGTGGGAAAAACAGGCAGCCACAATTGCGACCTCAATCTGTCCTCTCCATTGTGCCTTGGGAGTAAGCTCCTGAGCACGTGCTTGTTGAGAGGGTTGTCCAGGTTTCACACAGTCCTCCTGTTAGTCCACATGGCCCTGCAACCAGCTAAGGGTGCTTGTTTTCCCTGTGTCAGACCCCAGGACTGGTGTGTCCAATATATGGCTCGAACAACTCACACCCAGGGTAGATTTCCACCTGTGTGACTACTCTCCTAGGGGCACATGGTCAGAACTTGAATGTTCCTTTTCTCTTCCTACCCTATTCCCTGTGGATCATTCTTACATCCTAGGTTTGGGAATGCTTCTGAATTTTTTGATCAGTATTTTGAGCTAATTATTCCAGATGTTGATGGATTCTTTTTTTTTTCTATTGGAGTATAATTGATTTACAATGTATATTTATTTCAGGTGAACAGCAAGGTGATTTAGCTTTCAGTTCAGTTCATTTATTCAGTCATGTCTGACTCTATGTGACCCCATGAATTCCAGTATGCCAGGCCTCCCTGTTCATCACCAACTCCCAGAGTTCACTCAAACTCATGTTCATCGAGTCAGTGATGTCATCCAGCCATCTCATCCTTTATCGTCCCCTTATCCTCCTGTCCCCAGTACCTCCCAACACCAGAGTCTTTACCAATGAGTCAACCCTTTGCATGAGTGAGGTGGCCAAAGTACTGGAGTTTCAGCTTTAGCATCAGTCCTTCCAAAGAAATCCCAGGGCTGATCTCCTTCAGAATGGACTGGTTGGATCTCCTTGCAGTCCAAGGGACTCTCAAGAGTCTTCTCCAACACCACAGTTCAAAAGCATCAATTCTTTGGCACTCAGCTTTCTTCACAGTCCAACTCTCACATCCATACATGACTATTGGAAAAACCATAGCCTTGACTAGATGGACTTTTGTTGGCAAATAATGTCTCTGCTTTTGAATATGCTACCTAGCTTGGTCATAACTTTCCTTCCAAGGAGTAAGCATCTTTTGATTTCATAGCTCCAATCACCATCTGCAGTGATTTTGGAGCCACCAAAATAAAGTCTGCCACTGTTTCCACTGATTCCCTATCTATTTGCCATGAAGTGATGGGACCAGTTGTCATGATCTTAGTTTTCTGAATGTTGAGGTTTAAGCCAACTTTTTCATTCTCCTCTTTCACTTTCTTTTATTTATTTATTTATTATTTAACTTTATTTTGCTTTATAGTACTGTATTGCTTTTGCCATACATTGACATGAATCAGCCAGAGGTGTACATGAGTTCCCAAGCCTGAATCTCCCTCCCACCCCCCACCCCATATCATCTCTCTGGATCATCCCTGTGCACCAGCCCCAAGCATCCTGTATCTTGTATCGAACATAGGCTGCCGATTCATTTCTTACCTAATAGTATACATGTTTCAATGCCATTCTCCCTCATCATCCCACCCTCTCCCTCACCCACAGAGTCTAAAAGCCCATTCTATACATCTGTGTCTCTTTTGCTGTCTCGCATAGAGGGTTATCATTACTGTCTTTCTAAATTCCATATATATGCATTAGTATACTGTATTGGTGTTTTTCTTTCTGGCTTACTTCACTCTGTATAATAGGCTCCAGTTTCATCCACCTCATTAGAACTGATTCAGATGTATTCTTTTTAATGGCTGAGTAATACTCCATTGTGTATATGTACCACAGCTTTCTTATCCTTTCACCTGCCAATGGACAACTAGGTTGTTTCCATGTCCTGGCTATTATAAACAGTGCTGCGATGAACATTGGGGTACACGTGTCTCTTTCAATTCTGGTTTCCTCAGTGTGTATGCCCAGGGAGGGATTGCTGGGTCATAAGGCAGTTCTATTTGCAATTTTTTAAGGAATCTCCACACTGTTCCCATAGTGGCTGTACTAGTTTGCATTTCCACCAACAGTGTAAGAGAGTTCCCTTTTCTCCACACCATTTCTAGCATTGATTGCTTGTAGACTTTTGGATTGCTGCCATTCTGATTGGTGTGAAATGGTACCTCATTGTGGTTTTGACTTGCATTTCTCTGATAATGAGTGATGTTGAGCATCTTTTCATGTGATTGTTAGCCATTTGTATGTCTTCTTTGGAGAAATGTCTGCTTAGTTCTTTGGCCCACTTTTTGATTGGGTCTTTTATTTTTCTGGGCTTGAGCTGTGTAAGTTGCTTGTATATTTTTGAGATTAGTTGTTTGTCAGTTGCTTCATTTGCTATTATTTTCTCCCATTCAGAAAGCTGTCTTTTCACCTTGCTTATAGTTTCCTTTGTTGTGCAGAACCTTTTAATTTTAATTAGATCCCATTTGTTTATTTTTGCTTTTATTTCCAGTATTCTGGGAGGTGGGTCATAGAGGATCCTCCTGTGATTTATGTCGGAGAGTGCTTTGCCTATGTTCTCCTCTAGGAGTTTTATAGTTTCTGGTCTTACATTTAGATCTTTAATTCATTTTGAGTTTATTTTTGTGTATGGTGTTAGAAAGTGATCCAGTTTCATTCTTTTACAAGTGGTTGACCAGTTTTCACAGCACCACTTGTTTAAGAGATTGTCTTTACTCCATTGTATATTTCTGCCTCTTTTGTCAAAGATAAGGTGTCCATAGGTGTGTGGATTTATCTCTGGGCTTTCTATTTTGTTCCATTGATCTATATTTCTGTCTTTGTGCCAGTACCATACTGTATTGATGATTGTGGCTTTGTAGTAGAGCCTAAAGTCAGGCAAGTTGATTCCTACAGTTCCATTCTTCTTTCTCAAGATTGCTTTGGCTATTCGAGGCTTTTTGTATTTTCATACAAATTGTGAAATTATTTGTTCTAGTTCTGTGAAAAATACTGCTGGTAGATTGATAGGGATAGCATTAAATCTATAGATTGCTTTGCGTAGTATACTCATTTTCACTGTATTGATTATTCCAATCCAAGAACATGGTATATTTCTCCATATATTAGTGTCCTCTTTGATTTCTTTCATCAGTGTTTTATAATTTTCTATATATAGGTCTTTAGTTTCTTTAGGTAGGTATATTCCTAAGAGTTTAATTCTTTTCATTGCAATGATGAATGGAATCATTTCCTTAATTTCTTTTTCTACTTTCTCATTATTAGTGTATAGGAATGCAACGGATTTCTGTGTGTTGATTTTATATTCTGAAACTTTACTATATTCATTGATTAGCTGTAGTAATTTTCTCGTGGTGTTTTTAGGGTTTTCTATGTCGAGAACCATGTCATCTGCAAACAGTGAAAATTTTACTTCTTCTTTTCTAATCTGTATTCCTTTCATTTCTTTTTATGCTCTGATTGCTGTGGCCAAAACTTCCAGATCTATGTTGAATAGTAGTGTGAAAGTGGGCACCCTTGTCTTGTTCCTGACTTTAGGGGAAATGCTTTCAATTTTTCACCATTGAGGATAATGTTTGCTGTGGGTTTGTCATATATAGCTTTTATTATGTTGAGGTATGTTCCTTCTATTCCTGCTTTCTGGAGAGTTTTTATCATAAATGAATGTTGAATTTTGTCAAAGGCCTTCTCTGCATCTATTGAGATAATCATATGACTTTTATTTTTCGATTTGTTAAATTTGGTGAATTACATTGATTGATTTGCAGATATCGAAGAATCCTTGCATCCCTGGGATAAAGCCCACTTAGTTATGGTGTATGATCTTTTTAATGTGTTGTTGGGTTCTGATTGCTAGAATTTTGTTGAGGATTTTTGCATCTATGTTCATCAGTGATATTGGTCTGTAGCTTTCTGTTTTTGTGGCATTTTTTTCAGGTTTTGGTATTAGGGTGATGGTGGCCTCATAGAAAGAGTTTGGAAGTTTACTTTCCTCTGCAATTTTCTGGAAGAGTTTTAGTAGGATAAGTGTTAGCTCTTCTCTAAATTTTAGGTAGCATTCAGCTGTGAAGCCGTCTGGACCTGGGCTTTTGTTTGCTGGAAGATTTCTGATTACAGTTTCAATTTCATGCTTGTGATGAGTCTGTAAAGATTTTCTATTTCTTCCTGGTTCAGTTTTGGAAAATTGTACTTTTCTAAGAATTTGTCCATTTCTTCCACATTGTTCATTTTATTGGCATATAATTGCTGATAGTAGTCTCCTATGATCCTTTGTATTTCTGTGTTGTCTGTTGTGATCTCTCCATGTTCATTTCTAACTTTATTGATTTGATTTTTCTCCCTTTGCTTCTTGATGTGTCTGGCTAATGGTTTGTCAATTTTATATATCCTTTCAAAGAATCAGCTTTTGGTTTTGTTGATTTTTGCGATGGTCTCTTTTGTTTATTTTGCATTTATTTCTGCCCTAATTTTTAAGATTTCTTTCCTTCTACTAACCCTGGGCTTCTTTATTTCTTCCTTTTCTAGTTGCTTTAGGTGTAGAGTTAGGTTACTTATTTGACTTTTTTCTTGTTTCTTGAGGTATGCCTGTATTGCTATGAACTTTCCGCTTAGCACTGCTTTATCAAGAGGCTTTTTAGTTCCTCTTCACTTTCTGCCATAAGGGTGGTGTCATCTGCATATCTGAGGTTATTGATATTTCTCCCAGCAACCTTGATTCCAGCTTGTGCTTATTCCAGCCCAGTGTTTCTCAAGATGTACTCTCCATATAAGTTAAATAAGCAAGGTGACAATATACAGCCTTGACGTACTCCTTGCCCTATTTGGAAACAGTCTGTTCCATGTCCAGTTCTAACTGTTGCTTCCTGACCTGCATATAGGTTTCTGAAGAGGCAGGTCAGGTGGTCTGGTATTCCCATCTCTTTCAAATTTTCCACAGTTTATTGTGATCCACACAGTCAAAGTCTTTGGCTTAGTCAATAAAGCAGAAATAGATGTTTTTCTGGAACTTTTTTCTTTTTCGGTGATCCAAAGGATGTTAGTAATTTGATTTCTGGTTCCTCTGCCTTTTCTAAAACCAACTTGGTGTTTTTCCCTCTGGCTTACTTCACTCTGTATAATCGGCTCCAGTTTCATCAACCTCATTAGAACTAATTCAAATGTATTCTTTGTTGGCTGAGTATTAGTATACTAACACATAAATATGGAATTTAAAAAGATGGTAATGATAACCCTGTATGTGAGACAGCAAAAGAGACACAGATGTATAGAACAGACTTTTGGATTCTGTGGGAGTGGGAGAGGGTGGGATGATTTGGGAGAATGTCACTGAAACATGCATAATATGTAAGAAATGAATCACCAGTCTAGGTTTGATACAGGATACAGGATGCTTAGGGTTGGTGCACTGGGATAACGCAAAGAGATGATATAGCAAGGGTGGTGGGAGGGGGGTTCAGGATTGGGAACTCACGTACATCCGTGGTGGATTCATGTCAATGTATGGCAAAACCAATACAGCATTGTAAAGTAAAAAAATGTAAATGTTCGTGTTTCATGTATTCTGAAGCCTGGCTTGGATACTTGGATACTTTTGAACATTATTTTACTAGCATGTGAGATAAGCACAATTGTGCAATAGTTTGAGCATTCTTTGACATTGCCTTTCTTTGGGATTGGAATGAAAACTGACCTTTTCCAGTCCTGTGGCCACTGCTGAGTTTTCCAAATTTGCTGGCATATTGAGTGCAGCACTTTCACAGCATCATCTTTCAGGATTTGAAATAACTCCACTGGAATTCCATCACCTCCACTAGCTTTGTTCGTAGTGATGTTTTCTAAGGTCCACTTGACTTCATATTCCAGGATGTCTGGCTGTAGGTTAGTGATCACACCATTGCGATTATCTGGGCCATGAAGATTTTTTTTTGTACAGTCCTTCTGTGTATTCTTGCCACCTCTTCTTAATATCTTCTGCTCCTGTTAGGTCCATACCATTTCTGTCCTTTATCGAGCCCATCTTTGCATGAAATGTTCCCTTGGTATCTCTAATTTTCTTGAAGAAGAGATATCTAGTCTTTCTCATTCTATTTTTTCCCCTCTATTTCTTTTCATTGTTTGCTGAGGAAGGCTTTCTTATCTCTCCTTGCTGTTCTTTGGAACTCTACATTTAGATACTTATATTTTTCCTATTCTCCTTTGCTTTTCACTTCTCTTGTTTTCAAGCTATTTGTAAGTAACAACCCTTTTGCCTTTTTGCATTTCTTTTCCACGGGGATGGTCTTGATCCTTGTCTCCTGTACAATGTCACAAACCTCCATCCATAGTTCATCAGGCACTCTATCAGATCCAGTCCCTTAAATCTATTTCTCACTTCTACTGTATAATCATAAGGGATTTGATTTAGGTCATACCTGAATGGTCTAGTTTTTTCCCCTACTTTCTCCAATTTAAGTCTGAATTTAGCAATAAGGAGTTCATTATCTGAGCCACAGTCAGCTCCCAGTCTTGTTTTTACTGATTGTATAGAACTTCTCCATCTTTGGCTGCAAAGAATTAATCAATCTGATTTCGGTGTTGGCCATCTGGTGATGTCCTTGTATGGAGTTTTCTCTTGTGATGTTGGAAGAGGGTGTTTTCTATGACCAGTGCATTCTCTTGGTACAACTCTATTAGTCTTTGCCCTGCTTCTTTCCATATTCCAAGGCCAAATTTGCCTGTTACTCCAGGTGTTTCTTGACTTCCTACTTTTGCATTCCAGTACCCTATAATGAAAAGGACATTTTTTTTGGGGGGAGATGTTCGTACTAAAAGGTCTTGTAGGTCTTCACAGAACCATTCAACTTCAGCTTCTTCAGCATTACTGGTTGTGGCATAGGCTTGGATTACTGTGATTTTGAATGGTTTGCTTTGGAAAAGAACAGAGATCATTCTGTCATTTTTGAGATTGCATCCAAGTACTGCATTTCAGACTCTTTTGTTGACCATGATGGCTGCTCCATTTCTTCTAAAGGATTCCTACACACAGTAGTAAATATAATGGTCATCTGAGTTAAATTCACCCATTCCAATCCATTTTAGTTCGCTGATTCCAAGAATGTCAACATTCACTCTTGCCATCTTCTGTTTGACCACTTCCAATTTGCCTTGATTCATGGACCTAACATTCCAGGTTCCTATGCAATATTGCTCTTTACACCATCAGACCTTGCTTCTATCACCAGTCACATCCACAGCTGGGTATTGTTTTTGCTTTGGCTCCATCCCTTCATTCTTTCTAGAGTTATTTCTCCACTGATCTCCAGTAGCATATTGGGTACCTACTGACCTGGGGAGTTCCTTTTTCAGTATCCTATCATTTTGCCTTTTCATACTGTTCCTGAGATCTCAAGGCAAGAATAATGAAGTGGTTTGTCATTCCCTTCTCCAGTGGACCACATTCTGTCAGACCTCTCCACCATGACCCGCCCGTCTTGGGTGGCCCCACATGGCATGGCTTAGTTTCACTGAGTTAGACAAGGGTGTGGTCCATGTCATTTGATTGACTAGTTTTCTGTGATTATGGTTTCCGTGTGTCTGCCCTTTGATGCCCTCTCGCCACATCTGCCATCTTACTTGGTTTTCTCTTACCTTGGGCGTGGGGTATCTCTTCACGTCTGCTCCAGCAAAGTGCTGCCACTTCTCCTTACCTTGGACAAGGGCTATCTCTTCACCACAGCCCCTCCTTACATTGAATGTGGAGCAGCTCCTCTCAGCCCTCCTGTGCCCACACAGCCACTTTACATATTCATATATTTGGGCTTACTACTTGGCTCAGTTGGTAAAGCATCTGCCTGCAACGCAGGAGATGCAGGTTCAATCCCTGGGTCAGGAAATTCCCCTCAGGAGGCCATGCCAAACCTCTCCAGTATTCTTGTTAGGAGAATTCCATGGGGAGAGGTGCTAGCAGGCTGTAGTCCATAGAGTCACAAAGAATCAGACATGAGTGAAATGACTGAACACAAACACTCACATATATTCTTATTCTTTAAGATTTAATTTCCCATTTATGTTGTTACAGAATGTTGAGCAGAGTTCCCTGTGGTTTTGTAGTAGATCTTTGTTGGCTATCTATTTTACATATAGTGGTGTGTATATGTTAATCCTCAACTCCTGATTTATCCCTCCACCCCCCCAACTTCCCATTTGATAACCATCAGTTTGGCTTCTATGTAGATGTATTTTTGATGTGGTCTTTGGGGGAGGCAGCTTTTTCCAGTAGTCATTTATGGATGTCAGATTTGGACTATAAAGAAAGCTCAGCACTGATGAATTGATGCTTTTGAACTGTAGTGTTGGAGAGGACTCTTGAGAGTCCCTTGGACTGCAAAGAGATCCAACTAGTCCATCCTAAAGGAAATCAGTCCTAAATATTCATTGGAAGGACTGATGCTGAAGCTGAAACTCCAATACTCTGGCCACCTGATGTGAAGAACTGACTCATTTGAAAAGACCCAGATGCTGGGAAAGATTGAAGGTGGGAGAAGGGGATGACAGAGGATGAGATGGTTGGAAGGCATCACCGACTCAATGGACATAAGTTTTGTTAAACTCCGGAAGTTGGTGACAGACAGGGATGCCTGGAGTGCTGCAGTCCATGGCATCACAAACAGTCACACATGACTGATCGATTGAACTGTACTGAGTCCTAGTTTTCTATTTTTCTCTTCATTGCCTGTGTTTTGGTGTCACATACAATAAATCATTTCTAAGATGAATGTTATATAATTTCTCCTGTATGTTTTCTTCTAGTAGTTTTATAGTTTCAGATCTTACATTTAAATCTTTAATCAACTTTTTGTTTAGTTTTGTGTATCATATAAGGTAACGGTCCAGTGTCATTCTTTTACATTCAGATGTCTAGTTTGCCCATTGTGGTTAATTGAAGAGATAGTAAAGTGAAATTTAATATTGATCACCTCAAGGCAGAAATGGGTGACAGCCTGTAGGAAAGGTAATAGGGTGAGGGACCTGCCAGGAGCATGTCAAGTTTGGGGACTCCCACTAGATTCCTGCTGATATGTGGCTGATATGTGCAGATGTGTTCTCACTCTTAGCACATAAACCTCCGCCAAGTAAGAGAAGCCTCTGGGGCAGCAGTATTGTGCTCTTATCATGAGTCCATGGGCACTCTTTTGGCTTTTGCCTTCGGTGTCATTCAAATATGGGGTCATAATACAAGGACATGGCATTCCTCTTGACCACTGATAAAAGAAGCTTCTTGTTTAAAATCCTTTGACTTATGATCCACTCTCTACTGTATTGTTTTTATGACATTTTCAAACAGATTCTTAGACATACTTGGCAGAGGAGAGTATACACTTTGACACAGTCTTAGATAATTGAACTTCTGATAATATTTTACATCACCACACTGTTGATTTCTAATCCATTTACCTCTCTGGCATGCGTTTCTGATAAAATACATACTCAAAAAACTGTCATAAAAGCTGCAGGTAACAGGCAGTAAGTGATCAGAGAACATGAAGAAATTAAGATAATGAGAAAAATTTTAGGAGCAGGTGACCATTGGGCTAGCCTCAGTTTGTTGCTAGTTTCTGAGTCACAGAAGATAGAATGGATACAGGCAAAGAGGAAAGCAGAAGGTCTTAGGGAAATCATTGTATTAGTCAATAGAGGTTGTTATGGACACAGCTAGAGAGCTCAGTTGGAATCTATTCATAGGGAACCTGTAAAAGTGGAAGTCTAAAGAGTTGGTACTACTCTTTGTAAATGCTAATGAGCAAATCCGCACCCCCCCCCAAAAAAAAAACCCTGCCAAAACACAAAACAACATTTGCAATAGGACTTGACATGTCTGAATCACAATATACCATCCTTTTCCAGGGGAACTACAGGCATCCAATATTGATATTTTGTGTTATCCTACTTGGATATATCCTTTCTCAAGTCATGACTTATTATTTATGTTTTTCTGTTTTAACCCTTGGTGTTCTTGGAACCTTTATTTTTATTTTATTCATTTTATTTTTTATTTATTTATTAATTTTATTTTTACTTTATTTTACTTTACAATACTGTATTGGTTTTGCCATACATTGACATGAATCCACGACGGGTGTATACGAGCTCCCAATCCTGAATCCCCGTCCCACCTCCCACCCCATATCATCTCTCTGGATCATCCCCATACACCAGCCCCAAGCATCCTGTATCCTGTATCAAACATAGACTGGCACTTTGTTTCTTACATGATAGTATACATGTTTCAATGCTATTCTCCCAAATCGTCCCACCCTCTCCCTCAGAGTCCAAAGGTCCGTTTTATACATCTGTGTCTCTTTTGCTGTCTCATATACAGGGTCATCATTACTATCTTTCTAAATTCCGTATATATGTATCAGTATACTGTATTGGTGTTTTTCTTTCTGGCTTACTTCACTCTGTATAATCGGCTAGAGTTTCATCCATCTCAGAACTGATTCAAATATATTCTTTTTAATGGCTGAGTAATACTCCATTGTGTATATGTACCACAGCTTTCTTATCCATTCATCTGCTGATGGACATCTAGGTTGTTTCCATGTCCTGGCTATTATAAACAGTGCTGCGATGAACATTGCGGTACATGTGTCTCTTTCAATTCTGGTTTCCTCGGTGTGTATGCCCAGCAGAGGGATTGCTGGGTCATAAGGCAGTTCTATTTGCAATTTTTAAAGGAATCCCCACACTATTCTCCATAGTAGCTGTATTAGTTTGCATTCCCACCAACAGTGTAAGAGGGTTCCCTTTTCTCCACACCCTTTCCAGCATTTATTGCTTGTAGACTTTTGGATCGCAGCCATTCTGACTGGTGTGAAGTGGTACCTCATTGTGGTCTTGATTTGCATTTCTCTGATAATGAATGATGTTGAGCATCTTTTCATGTGATTGTTAGCCATTTGTATGTCTTCTTTGGAGAAATGTCTATTTAGTTCTTTGGCCCATTTTTGATTGGGTCATTTATTTTTCTGGAGTTGAGCTGCATAAGTTGCTTGTATATTTTTGAGATTAGTTGTTTGTCCATTGCTTCATTTGCTATTGTTTTCTCCCATTCAGAAGGCTGTCTTTTCACCTTGCTTATAGTTTCCTTTGTTGTGCAGAAGCTTTTAATTTTAATTAGATCCCATTTGTTTATCTTTGCTTTTATTTCCAGAATTCTGGGAGGAGGATCATAGAGGATCCTCCTGTTATTTATGTCGGAGAGTGTTTTGCCTATGTTCTCCTCTAGGAGTTTTATAGTTTCTGGTCTTACATTTAGATCTTTAATCCATTTTGTGTTTATTTGTGTGTGTGGTGTTAGAAAGTGATCTAGTTTCATTCTTTTACAAGTGGTTGACCAGTTTTCCCAGCACCACTTGTTAAAGAGATTGTCTTTACTCCATTGTATATTCTTGCCTCCTTTGTCGAAGTTAAGGTGTCCATAGGTGTGTGGATTTATCTCTGGGCTTTCTATTTTGTTCCATTGATCTATATTTCTGTCTTTGTGCCAGTACCATACTGTATTGATGATTGTGGCTTTGTAGTAGAGCCTGAAGTCAGGCAAGTTGATTCCTCCAGTTCCATTCTTCTTTCTCAAGATTGCTTTGGCTATTCGAGGTTTTTTGTATTTTCATACAAATCTTGAAATTTGTTCTAGTTCTGTGAAAAATACCGCTGGTAGCTTGATAGGGATTGCATTGAATCTGTAGATTGCTTTGCGTAGTATTCTCATTTTCACTATATTGATTTTTCCAATCCATGAACATGGTATATTTCTCCATCTATCAGTGTCCTCTTTGATCTCTATCATCAGTGTTTTATAGTTTTCGATATATAGGTCTTTAGTTTCTTTAGGTAGGTATATACCTAAGTATTTTATTGTTTTCGTTGCAATGGTGAATGGAATTGTTTCCTTAATTTCTTTTTCTACTTTCTCATTATTAGTGTATAGGAATGTAAGGGATTTCTGAGTGTTGATTTTATATCCTGCAACTTTACTATATTCATTGATTAGTTCTAGTAATTTTCTGGTGGAATCTTTAGGATTTTCTATGTAGAGGATCATGTCATCTGCAAACAGTGAGAGTTTTCCTTCTTCTTTTCCAATTTGGATTCATTTTATTTCTTTTTCTGCTCTGATTGCTGTGGCCAAAACTTCCAGAACTATGTTGAATAGTAGCAGTGAAAGTGGGCACCCTTGTCTTGTTCCTGACTTTAGGGGAAATGCTTTCAATTTTTCACCATTGAGGATAATGTTTGCTGTGGGTTTGTCATATATAGCTTTTATTATGTTGAGGTATGTTCCTTCTATTCCTGCTTTCTGGAGAGTTTTTATCATAAATGAATGTTGAATTTTGTCAAAGGCCTTCTCTGCATCTATTGAGATAATCATATGGCTTTTATTTTTCAATTTGTTAATGTGGTGAATTACATTGATTGATTTGCAGATATCGAAGAATCCTTGCATCCCTGGGATAAAGCCCACTTAGTCATGGTGTATGATCTTTTTAATGTGTTGTTGGGTTCTGATTGCTAGAATTTTGTTGAGGATTTTTGCATCTATGTTCATCAGTGATATTGGCCTGAAGTTTTCCTTTTTTTTGGCGTCTTTGTCAGGTTTTGGTATTAGGGTGATGGTGGCCCCATAGAAAGAGTTTGGAAGTTTACCTTCCTCAGCAATTTTCTGGAAGAGCTTGAGTGGGATAGGTGTTAGCTCTTCTCTACATTTTTGGTAGCATTCAGCTGTGAAGCCGTCTGGACCTGGGCTTTTGTTTGCTGGAAGATTTCTGATTACAGTTTCAATTTCCGTGCTTGTGATGAGTCTGTTAAATTTTCTATTTCTTCCTGGTTCAGTTTTGGAAAATTGTACTTTTCTAAGAATTTGTCCATTTCTTCCACGTTGTCCATTTTATTGGCATATAGTTGCTGATAGTAGTCTCTTATGATCCTTTGTATTTCTGTGTTGTCTGTTGTGATCTCTCCAGTTTCATTTCTAATTTTATTGATTTTATTCTTCTCCCTTTGTTTCTTGATGAGTCTGGCTAATGGTTTGTCAATTTTATTTATCCTTTCAAAGAACCAGCTTTTGGCTTTGTTGATTTTTGCTATGGTCTCTTTTGTTTATTTTGCATTTATTTCTGCCCTAATTTTTAAGATTTCTTTCCTTCTACTAACTCTGGGGTTCTTTATTTCTTCCTTTTCTAGTTGCTTTAGGTGTAGAGTTAGGTTACTTATTTGACTTTTTTCTTGTTTCTTGAGGTATGCCTGTATTGCTATGAACTTTCCTCTAAGCACTGCTTTTACAGTGTCCCACAGGTTTTGGGTTGCTGTGTTTTCATTTTCATTCGTTTCTATGCATATTTTGATTTCTTTTTTTGATTTATTCTGTGATTTGTTGGTTATTCAGAAGCGTGTTGTTCAGCCTACATATGTTGTGATTTTTAATAGTTTTTCTCCTGTAATTGAGATCTAATCTTAGTGCATTATGGTCAGAAAAGATGCTTGGAATGATTTCGATTTTTTGAATTTATCAAGGTTAGATTCATGGCCCAGGATGTGATCTATCCAGGAAAAGGTTCCATGAGCACTTGAGAAAATGGTGAAATTCATTGTTTTGGGATGAAATGTCCTATAGATATCAATTAGGTCT
Source organism: Budorcas taxicolor (assembly GCF_023091745.1). Taxonomy (NCBI): domain Eukaryota; kingdom Metazoa; phylum Chordata; class Mammalia; order Artiodactyla; family Bovidae; genus Budorcas; species Budorcas taxicolor. The sequence continues at coordinate 53,004,657 of NC_068935.1, forward strand.
AACTGGTCTATTGTATCATTTAAAGCTTGCATTTCTTTGTTAATTTTCTGTTTAGTTGATCTGTCCATAGGTGTGAGTGGGGTATTAAAGTCTCCCGCTATTATTGTGTTATTGTTAATTTCCCTTTTCATGCTTGTTAGCATTTGTCTTACATATTGTGGTGCTCCTATGTTGGGTGCATATATATTTATAATTGTTATATCTTCTTCTTGGATTGATCCTTTGATCATTATGTAGTGGCCTTCTTTGTCTCTTTTCACAGCCTTTGTTTTAAAGTCTATTTTATCAGAGATGAGTATTGCTACTCCTGCTTTCTTTTGGTCTCTATTTGTGTGTAATATCTTTTTCCAGCCCTTCACTTTCAGTCTTTATGTGTCCGTTGTTTGAGATGGGTCTATTGTAGGCAGCATATATAGGGATCTTGTTTTTGTATCCATTCAGCCAGTCTTTGCCTTTTGGTTGGGGCATTCAACCCTTTTATGTTTAAGGTAATTATTGATTAATGTGATCCCGTTGCCATTTACTTTATTGTTTTGGGTTCGGGTTTACACACCCTTTTTGTGTTTCCTGTCTAGAGAATATCCTTTAGTATTTGTTGGAGAGCTGGTTTGGTGGTGCTGAATTCTCTCAGCTTTTGCTTGTCTGTAAAGCTTTTTATTTCTCCTTCATATTTGAATGAGATCCTTGCTGGGTACAGTAATCTGGGCTGTAGGTTATTGTCTTTCATCACTTTAAGTATGTCTTGCCATTCCCTCCTGGCCTGAAGAGTTTCTATTGAAAGATCTGCAGTTATCCTTATGGGAATCCCCTTGTGTGTTATTTGTTGTTTTTCCCTTGCTGCTTTTAATATTTGTTCTTTATGTTTGGTATTTGTTAATTTGATTAATATATATCTTGTGGGGTTTCTCCTTGGGTTTATCCTATTTGGAACTCTCTGGGTTTCTTGGCCTTGGGTGATTATTTCCTTCCCCATTTTAGGGAAGTTTTCAACTATTATCTCATCAAGAATTTTATCATGGTCTTTCTTTTTGTCTTCTTCTTCTGGGACTCCTATAATTCGAATGTTGGAGCGTTTCATATTGCCCTGGAGGTCTCTGAGGTTGTCCTCATTTCTTTTAATTTGTTCTTCTTTTTTCCTCTCTGATTCATTTATTTCTACCATTCTATCTTCTATTTCACTAATCCTATCTTCTGCCTCTGTTATTCTACTATTTGTTGCCTCCAGAGTGTTTCTGATCTCATTTATTGCATTATTCATTATATATTGACTCTTTTTTATTTATTCTAGGTCCTTGTTAAACCTTTCTTGCATCTTCTCAATCCTTGTCTCCAGGCTATTTATCTGTGATTCCATTTTGATTTCAAGATTTTGGATCATTTTCACTGTCATTATTTGGAGTTCTTTATCAGGTAGATTCCCTATCTTCCCCTTTTGTTTGGTTTGGTGGGCATTTATCCTGTTCCTTTACCTGATGTGTATTCCTGTCTCTTCATCTTGGTTATATTGCTGTGTTTGGGGTGGCCTTTCTATATTCTGGGAATTTGTGGAGTTCTCTTTATTATGGAGTTTCCTCACTGTGGGTGGGGTTGTACCAGTGGCTTGTCAAGGTTTCTTGGTTAGGGAGGCTTGTGTTGCAGTTCTGGTGGATGGAGCTGGATTTCTTCTCTCTGGAGTGCTATGAATTGTCCAGTAATGGGTTGTGAGACATCAATGGTTTGGGAGCAGTTTTGAGCTGCCTGTATATTGAAGCTCAGGGGTGTGTTCCTGTGTTGCTGGAGAATTTGCGTGATATGCCTTGCTCTGGAACTTGTTGGCCCTTGGGTGGTGCTTGGTTTCAGTGTAGGTATGGAGGCGTTTGATGAGCTCCTATTGATTAATGTTCCCGGATTCAGGATTTCTCTGATGTTCTTAGGATTTGGACTTAGGCCTCCTGTTTCTGGTTTTCAGTTTTATTTTTACCCTAGCCTCAGGACCTCTCCATCTATACAGCACTGATGATAAAGCATCTAGGTTAAAGATGAAAGGATTCTCCACATTGAGGGTCACCCATAGAGGTTCACTGAGTTACACGGAGAAGAGAAGAGGGAGGGGGTTGTTAGAGGTGACTGGAATGAGATGAGGTGGGATCAAAAGAGGAGAGAGCAAGCTAGCCAGTAATCATTTCCTTATGTATGCTCCACAGTCTGGACCACTCAGAGGTGTTCATGGAGTTATACAGGGAAGAGGAGAGGGAGGAAGTAGACAGAGGTGGCCAGGAGAATAAGAGGGAAATAAAAGGGAAAGAGAGGGATCCGGCCAGTAACCAGTTCCCTGAGTGTTCTCCACTGTCTGGAACACACAGAGATTCACAGGGTTGGGTAGAGAAGAGAAGCGGGAGGGAGGAGACAGAGGCCACCTGGTGGAGAAAAAGGAGAGTCCAAAGGAGGGGAGAGTGGTCAAGCCAGTAATCTCGCTCTCAGGTAAAATTGGGTACCGAAGATTGGGTTTTTACATGTACGAAATTGACAACAAATACCAAAAAGCAAAGATTAAAAATCTGGAGTAGAGACTGGATTTTCAAAAATACAATATTAAGGAAAAGAAGAAGAAGAGAAAAAAGAAAGAAAAAACAAACAAACAAAAAAAAAAACACAAAGCCACAAGAATTATTAAAAATAATAATTAGAGAAATAGAGTACTTAAAAACTTAAGAAAGTTTAAAAAAAAGAAAAAAATCAACTCAAAAAAAAAAAAAGATTGTAAAAATAGTAAAGGTATATCTGGCCCTTTCTCTGGTGTTGTGGGTTGTGTGGGGTCACTTCCAAAGCTGTTCCCTCTGTTTAACTTCCTCTGTTTGCTGGTCTCTTCAGTGTCTGATTTCCATCTTGACATAGGGAGGGCGGTGGTGGACACACTAGGCTCACTGTTCAGTCGTGCTGTGAGGAGGGAGGGATGCTGCAAACAAATATTACTGGAGTGTGCTTGCAGTGTCTCATCCACTCTGGGCTTGCCCCTGCTCACGGTGCACACCGCTCCGGCTCTATATAGCTCCACCAGGGAACTGTCTGAGGCTGGCCCTAGGCTTCATGCACCTCCCCGGTCTAAGCCACTCAGCCTCGGCGCTCAGGAAGCCCTCAGAGGTGCAGATTTGGTTGGGCCTGCGTTTTGTGCCCTTCCCAGGTCCAAGTAGCTCAGGAGTTTGGCGAGCACAATCGCTGCAACTATGGCCTTTCCCTGCTGCTCAGTTTTCTGGGTGTACCACTGGCATTCCTTCTCAGGTGGATGATGACTGTCCAGAACACCCAGAAGTCTTAGTTAACAGAGAAGCCTGCTTGCATTTTGGTAGGTAATGTCTCTCTTGGGCTGTGATTGCCCCCTTCCTGCCCTTAAGGCTCTGGCTGCCTGTCACTGGAGGGGGATGGTCTGCAGCCGGCTATTTCCAATCTGTCCTTTGTTTTGTCCATGGTCCTGGCAGTGTCTAATGTTCAAGCGTTTCGCGTGGTAGCTATCCCACAGTCTGGTTTGCTAGCCCAAGTTAGTTTGTTCTGTCCACGCGCAGGGCATTCCAGCCCAATTCTCAAAGAAGCACTGCAGCCCGCGCCTCCCGGGGCCTGATTCTTTAAAAGCACTGCCGGCTGCGCCTCCCGCTCCTCCCTGCCCAGCCCCCAATTTCTAGTGGTGGATGCAGGCGTCTGCGCTGCTTTTCCACTGAGGGAGTTACTGTTGGGCTCGTAATCTGTTGGTTTTAATTATTTATTTATTTTTCCTTCCTGTTATGTTGCCCTATGTGCTTCCAAAGCTCGCCACAGACTCGGCTGCGAGAATGTTTCCTGGTGTTTGGAACCCTCTCTTTTTAAGAGTCTCTTCCCGGGACGGGATTCCCTTCCTGGGTCGGAGCTCCCTCCCTACCTCCTTTGTCTCTTTTTTTGTCTTATTATATTTTTTCCTACCTGTTTTTGAAGCCAATGATCTGCTTTGCTGGGTGCCTGATGTCCTCTGCCAGCATTCAGTAGTTGTTTTGTGGAATTTACTCAGCGTTGAAATGTTCTTTTGATGGATTTTTGAGGGAGAAAGTGGTCTCCCCGTCCTATTCCTCCGCCATCTTAGGACCACCTCCCTCGGATCCTTTTTAAACTCTGTGCATCCTCACCTCTTTCTGGAATGTGGCAGTGTATCAGTGTATTTTAAAATATATACCAAGGCTACTTTGGGGAAACAAGACCCTCTAACATCTGTTTTTGGTCCACCTCAGGGCTGCCCTGATAGCTCAGTTGGGAAAGAATCCACTTGCAATTCTGTAGATCCTGGTTCAATCCCTGTGTCTGGAAGATCCACTGGAGAAGGGATATGCTACCCACTCCAGTATTCTTTGGCTTCTCTTGTGGCTCAGCTGGTAAAGAATCTGCCTGCAATGCGGGAGACCTGGGTTCCATCTCTGGATTTGGAAGGTTCCCTGGAGAAAAGCATCTAATGGCCTAGAGAATTCCATGGACGGTATAGTCTATGAGGTCACCAAAAGTTGGACACACCTTAGCAAATTTCACTTTCAGCTCTCCAGGCCTAGCAATCTGTTGCCTTCCCCTATAACAGCAAACATTTCATTAAGTCCAACAGCAGGAGATTAAAGTGTGATAGTGTTAAATGGTAATTATATATACAGATCTGGAATCACAGTACCTATCTATATATAAATATAAGGTCTCTCTGCCCATATCATCCTGGTAGCTGCTTTAGGTAATTAATTTTCTGCAGGCAAGGCATGAAAATGTTCCCACTACCTTTGAAAGGACAGCACACCAAGGGTGTCTTTCATTCTTATTGATTTTAAATCACATTCAGTGACTGACTTTGAATCATCAACTGGGTCTCCCACGAGTTAAAGTGCCAGAAAGATTTAATTAGGGAGCTGCAGTTCAGATAAAAGATGCCATATAATTGACTTAAAATCTGAACTCAACTCTTGATGCTGATGGTGAAACTCTGTGTTTTAGTTTTCTCTAAAATGTTTTCTGAAGACACATGGAATTCTTATGGTCAGATACTCTGCCTTTCATATCTCCATATTTGATTACTCCTGGAACCTTTTTAAACATTTCAAAATGAAAGTTAACACCAAATTAAATATTCCATACTCTTACTTTTAAACTACAATAAACTTGTAGAACTTGGACTAACAAAAGACTTTACTGGGGAAGAATGTTTTACGACTGTAGTTATTCAGGAATGCTCGGGTATAGCGATAAATAAAAGACCAACTTTTACTCTGTCTTATATTAATACTTGTATCAAAAGTCTCTGTACAGACTTCCATGGTTGTCCAGTGGTTAGGGCTCCATGCTTTCACTAGAAGGGGAATGGGTTCTATCCCTGTTCAGGGAACTATGATCCCAAAACCTGCATAGTCCCCCTCAAAAAAAAAAAAAAATTTGTGGTGGTGATCCTGTTTGTCCCCTGCACTGGGATGGGGACACAGTCACTGCCCTGGCTTTGGGAACACACTTCTCCCACCAATTTCTTAGCAAAACACTGGCCTAATCAATATTTGGTTTGTTCCCTCATAATATTATTTTAGTCCTTGGGAGTGCTAGTTGTGGGTTTTAGTTATATCAGCATTTTGTGCCTTCTGAGCACCTTTAGCTGACAGCATAGGCAAGTGATGCAACAATCCACATTATGACGTGGGTGGCCAGGAGGTGATTTCTGCCTGCCTTTCTCAGGGGAAGTATGACATTCACAATCCCCATGTGATACCCTCTTCCCATCTGGGTTCTGGCAATCTAGACCCTAATGTCATTCCACACCCCAAACAAAGGCAATAATACCACACCAGTAATCCTTGCTGCTGAGATCAATTGCTAAGCAGGGTTATCCATCTTCAGGGCAGACTCCTGACCCAATCCAGACCTCTACTCTCTGACTAAGTGTGGCCCTGAGGGTCTGTTCTGCAACCTCTCGGGACCCCATACCCTTCCCTTCTTAGGTGCCCACCTTTTCTCTTCCTTCATTCGCTTCCATCAGGAAATTCACACACACAAATATAATCTTTTCACTGTTTGATCTTTATTTTAATCACAGCCATCAGTTTACTATGATAAGGTGAGAGTCAGTCTTTTTCTGGTTGGCCATTTCTAAGAAAGCAGACCTCTGGAGACACAATTCTAAACTGTCTGACCTTTTCTATTCAGTTATTGGCTGCCCAGGTTGTACTTCTCCAGGGTCTCTTATTCTGGGGTAGCTTGAGCTTATCTCCTGCTTTGTTTTTGCCTCCTGCTCTGACTCTGCCTCATGTTTTGGTACCTTTTTCTGCTTTGATTCAATTTCTTACATGCACAGGAACAGAAAAAAAACAGTTTGGCTTTCTTGTTTTCTTCACTTTCTTTGATTGAGTGTCATATGACTGGATTTTCTTTCTCAGGGTTCCTTGTAGAGGTCTTCTGACCCTCATGGTCATCTTTCGTGCCTGGAAACACAGGAGAAGGTTACTAGTTTTGAGGAAAGAGTATAAAAACTGAGTTGTAAGGGATATCTCATGAAAAGGGATGTGGGTTGATGAGGACTTTTGTGCCAGGCAGGGGCAGTGTAGAGGTCTTAGACAGCAAGGTCAATGGAGAACATGGGGAACTTAGTTGGAGTCATCTTACCTTCACACTGCCTCTGTACCTCCATTGACAAAGGGTCTTCTTTCTTCCTTTCATCCTTGAAGCAAACCGCATTGTAACTCTTCTTGACTGCTGTGGCTTCTTGGTTACCTTAGTCATGATGACGCCAAGAAATGGCCTAACCCAGAATCTCTGCCTCTGACCTCCCTGTACATAGCCTCTCAGGAAAATGAGGAGCCACACCCTTCAATCTGATATGCCAGCTAAGCACTCCCCCAGCCATTGGTAAACTTAGACATTGGGGGACTTAGACATCACAGTATACCACTTTGCCCATCAACATGGACTAGTGGATGCTAAGGGAGGCCATGATATAACTTTCCCACTCCAGAAACTTCTGTGTGACTGATTCTGAGGAGTGGTAATTCAGGGGCATGGTGCTTCTTCTCATGACCTTTAGACTTTCCTTCAGTTCCCTTTATCCTTTGACCTATATGTCTGCCTTCAACACTCCTGCCTCCTCCATCCCTCTAAGAACCTCTGCAAAACACTTTCCATCCCTTTTCAGAACTTCAGAGTTCTCTAGTCACTTTTCTCTAGCCCATGCTTTTCCTATTGGGGGTTCTTGGGGGGCTTAAGGACCTTAAGAGTAAGCACTTAAGGTGGTTAAAGGTAATTAAGTACAGGTTGGATGTTTTTTCTACTCCATTGAGCTTTAGATATCCCCAGACTTGGTGAATCCTCAGTCTGTTTCCCCAAGATCAATACACAGTCTCCATAAGATTATACAGCAGAGCAAAAGAAGTGTTAAATGTCTCCTCTAATAATATTGTTGGGAACACTTCAACTCTCACATTGAATAGGAAACTCAACTTGCCCCATCTACCAGAAGTACATTCCTGATTTAAAAAATAATAATAATAAGATGCTCAAAGGCAAGAGTCAGATCAACACCACAGCACTAACTCTTGACCAAATCACTTACCCAGTGGTCCCTCACTGACAGTTATCAATAGGCAGGGCCCACTGCGGAGCTGACCAATAGCTCAGCAGGACAATACCAGTAGGTAGCACATTGATAGTTGTTTGCTTGTTGGCGGGGCCCAGTGAGGCACTGACCAATGCCTGAGCAAGACCCTTTGCCTAGTAACAAGATGCAGAGTAATAAGGCCAAGTGATGGGTACCTGTTAAGGGCTGTGTTCATTCTGCTCTGTTACATAAGGACACTTTGGATCCAGCATGCTGGAATCTTTTTGACTGACTCCTTTCCAACCTCAGATTTTGGTTTTTAACACTTATTTAACTTTTACTCATCATTATTTTTATTGTATTCCCAGGCATGCCTGTCACTAGTGCTTATCTCTACACCCTTCCAGCAGCTGCCACTTGATCAGATGCTCAGCATATAGTATAGCTAATAGTTAAAAGCCAACAAGAATGTGAAGGCCAGCCTACCTTGAAAACTATTCTGACCAACCTTAACCTCAAAGTGATTATTTTTCTATTCACAGTATAACAGAGCAGGATAAGCACAGTGATTAGAAGATAGCCTTTGGTGTGCCTCATTTCTCCACATCTTGTTACTAGGCAACAGATGTTGCTCAGCCTTGCTTGGTGCCCCAGAGGGCCCCATTTACATGCAACCAATTGTCAATGAGTGACAGATATTAGTTGTCCTGCTCAGTTATTGGTCAGCACCACAGTGTGTCCTGTCAACAATTAACTCACTGAGGGACCAGTGGGAAGTCAAGGGTGATGTGGTGGTTATCAGGTGGAGAGAGATATGAGGCAGATTCTGGCCTTCTTCTAGAGGCCCTGGAGCTCACTCAGCCTTGGGCCAGCAGGTGAGCTCAAGGGCCCAGGGAACAGACTGGGGACTACATCCTGTAGCACTGCAGAACCTCCCTAAGGCCCTCCACTAGCCTTGGTCCAGGCCTTGAGGAGCAATGAACCTCTCTCCCATCCTTGTCTCTGTGACCTAACAGCAGTGGCCATCTTTCTGAGTCTCAGTCTGTGAGAAATGATCTCCCTATTTGGATGGCCTGAAGAGACTGAGGACCTATTAGGTTGGGTGCCTGGCTCTGTCAGGGATGCGAGCTGGGCAGAATGTGGGAACCTGGCCCTGAAGGAGCTGCTGAGATTCGCTTCTGCTTAATGAGATCTGGGACATTTCAGGGTGAAAACTGTGCCTTGAGACTTTGCCCTTTCTTGTCAGGACAGAGAATAACATTCATCTGATAGAGATTTACCAGAACATCACTACTCGACCATGACCTGACCTTAAGAACAAAGGGTCAGACACCAAGAAGTCTGCAACAGCTAACCACACCTCTCTCTAATATTTGTTTTTGAACAAACTTACTGAAAACTTTCAGTAACTTTGGGTTCTTAGAGCATGAGCCACCCATCTCCTTGTATGAATTTGTAATAAACCTTTCTCTGTTCCAAACTCTAACGTTTAGTTTTGATGAACCTCATTCTGCCTCAGACACATGGACTTGCAATTTCGGTAACAACAATACTGTCTAAGGACAGACTTTGCCTCTCATAAACAATGGTAGAGACTGGCCAAGTACCCACAATCATCCATAACATACCCACTGACTTGGCTTGGCTAAACTTAGGCAAGATTCTCTCCTCTGAACTTCAGTTTTCCCCGAAGCTTGAGCAAGCACTAAGGTTCAGACGTTTCTGTCTCCCTTAACAGCTCATTTTGAGAATCAACTTAATACAGAGAGAAACACTTCCTGTGAAACTGCTCCATCATGCTGTCTGCTCATCCGTCCATCCCCACCACTTGCCCCATCACACACACACACACACACACACACACACACGTTGCTGCTCGTGCTGCTTATCCTTCAATGTTAAAGGAACATGTTTTTCTGTTTTATTTTGAGACATGTGAAGATCTTGTTGTCAAAGAATTCTCCCTATTACAATCATTCAGTTCAATCGCTCAGTAATGTCTAAATCTCTGTCTACCATGGACTGCAGCACACCAGGCTACCCTGTCCATCACCAGCTCCTGGAGCTTGCTCAAACTCAAGTCCATCGAATAGGTGATGCCATCCAACCATCTCATCTTCTGTCACCCCCTTTTCCTCTGGCCTTCAATCTTTCCCAGCATCAGAATCTTTTCCAATGAGTCAGTTTTCACACCAGGTGGCCAAATTACTGGAGCTTCAGCTACAGCATCAGTTCTTCCAATGAATATCCAGGACTGATTTCCTTTAAAATTGACTGGTTTGATCTCCTTGCAGTCCAAGGGACTCCCAAGTGTCGTCTCCAACACAACAGTTCAAAAGCATCAATACTTCGGCACTCAACTTTCTTTACTGTCCAACTCTCACATCCTTACATGACTACTGAAAAAAGCTTAGCTTTGACCTACAGACCTTGGTCAGTAAAGTAATGTCTGTGCTTTTTAATATGCTGTTGAGGTTGGTCATAGCTTTTCTTCCAAGGAGCAAGTGTCTTTTAATTTCATGGCTGCAGTCACCATCTTCAGTGATTTTGGAGCCCAAGAAAATAAAGTCTGCACTGTTTCCATTGTTTCCCCAACTATTTGCCATGAAGTGATGGGACTGGATGCCATGAACCTCTTTTTTAATGTTGAGTAAGCTAGCTTTTTCTCTTTCCTCTTCACCCTCATCAAGAAGCTATTTAGTTCATCTTTGCTTTATGCTTTAAGGGTGGTGTTGTCTGCATATCCTGAGTTTATTGATATTTCTCCCAGCAATCTTCATTCCTGCTTTTGCTTCATCCAGTCAGACATTTCTCAGAATGTTCTCCGAATGTAAATTAAATAAGCAGGGTGACAATACACAGTCTTGATGTACCCCTTTCCCAATTTGGAATCAGTTTGTTGTTCCACATCTGGTTCTAACTGTTGCTTCTTGCCCTACATACAGATTTCTCAAGAGGAAGATAAAATGGTCACATATTCCTGTTTATTTATGAATTTTCCGCAATTTATTTTGATCCATACCGTCGAGTGATTTAGCATAGTCAGTGAAGCAGATGTTTTTCTGGAATTCTTTTTCTTTTTTCTATGTTCTAAAGGATGTTGGCAATTTGATCTCTTTTTCCTCTGCCTTTTCTCAATCCATCTTGAACATCTGAAAGTTCTTGGTTAAAGTATTGTTGAAGCTTGGCTTGGAGAATTTCCAGCATTACTTTGGTAGTGTGAGAGATTACCCTATCACCATAGTCACTTCAAATCAAGTTCCTTCTTACATTAGTCTGGATTTGTTGTTATTAAATCGTAAAAATGGACATAAATTCTTTGGTGTAAAGTTTATTTCCCACTTAACAGATGTTAATTCACCCCTTGCACTGTTTCAGGCTCTGTTGTGGGTGCAAGGTGCACATCAGTAACCAATATCCATAGTCCTCTCATCGGGCTTACATTCTAGTTGGGGAAGATGGAAGGTTAACATTAATGACTAAATAGCGAAATATACTGAGAACCTTATGAGTTATGAAAAATGGGGAGTTTTTCCTCCCCAGAGGTTAGTGAGGGAAGCCCTTTTAAATCCAGGACATTTGAGCAAAGACTTAACTAAAGACATGAGGGACTGACCTTGGGTTATCTTGGGGAAATAATTTTGGGGAGAAGAAATAGCCAGAGCAAAAACCCCTATTTGTAGTATCTGCGTCCTTCCAATAGAACACGGAGGCTGATGCAAGTGGGACCAGGTGAGTGAGGACAAGAATAGGAAGTGATCAGCTGCTGGTGTGAGAGAATAGGGCAGGAAAAGGAGGAATGTAATATTAAACTCATCTTTCCATTTATATAATGAATTGGTTCACAGTACACAAACCACACTGGGCTGTGGTTGTAAAGAGGAGAGGCATTTGTCATAAGTCTAATGGCAAGGAGGTGGTGGAAGGGTACTTTTAAGTAAAGACACCCAAGATGAAGCCTGAACCACCTAAAGTAGATAGATCTCCAAGTGAATATGTTTGAAAGTGCTTCCCAGACAGTGGGGGAGAACCTGCAAAAGCACTGAGGCCCAAGAAAGCTATTTGTACATGCATTGAATATGACTGGAATCTAAGGTATGATGGGGAAATTGTGAAGAAACATGTCCTTGGAGGAAGAGAGAAGAACTTGAAGGGACAGCTGGGCATATGTTAATTTAATGTCTGGGTTACTCTGCTTTGAAAGAGCATTATTAATATTTTCTAATTGTAAATATATACTGGAGGCAAGGCAATATGGAAATGCAATAAGAAGCATAAAAATGAAATTAGAGAACATCAATAAGTGTGTCAATAGAAATATATACTGTTATATTTTATCTTTGTTGTTCTACTTAAATGTTTATAACATATATGTTATATGATGTATAATGCTAATATATATATATATATAATATACATACATTTGGATGAACATATATACATCAGTGATTATTTTTTTAATTTATACAAATTGAATCAAGCTACATGGTATATTATAGCCATCCTTTTCTATATAGTATGCTAGGAGAATTTTTCCATCTTAATGAACATGCATCTGCCATTATTTCTAAGGATTACTATAGTGTTCAAATACTTGCCTATCCCATACTCCATGAAAGTGCTATGAAGACAGGAACCATGTGTGTTTTATTCACTAGTTGCTTTCATATCTTTTCTACTGTAAATAAGGCTGTAATAAACATTGGAATTCATGTATTTTTTCAAATTAATGTTCATTTTCTTCTGATATGTACCTAGGGGTGAAATTGCTAGGTCACATGTTAGTTCTTCTTTTTGGGAAATTTCCATGATGTTTTACATAGTGACTGCACAGATTTACATTCCCACCGATTATGTACAAGGGCTTCCTTTTCTCCACATCCTTGCCAACATTTGTTATTTTCAGACATTTTGATTTGATGATAGCCTTTCTGATGGCTGTGAGGTGATATCTCCTTGTGATTTTGATTTCCGTTTCTCTGATGTTTAGTGATGTTCAGTAATTTTTCATGTGCCTATTAGTCACCTGCATATTTTTTTGGAAAAATTCAGATCTTCTCATTGTTTAGTTTTTTTTTTTTTTTTTGCGTTGTATAATCTGTTTATATATTTTGTATATTGACCCCTTATTGTCATATCATTTGCGAATATTTACTCCCATTCAGTAGATTGTCTTCTCATTTTGTCAATGTTTTTGTTTGCTGTGCAAAAGCTTTTAAGTTTAATTAGATCTTTTTTTTTTTTTTTTGGTTTGTTTTCCTTTTCCTTAAGAGACAGATGAAAAAATATTGCTATGATTTATGTCAAAGGGTGTTCTGCCTACATTTTCTTCTAGGAGTTTCATAATTTACGTTTTTTTCATTTAAGGCTTTAGTTCATTTTTAGTTCATTTATTAATTCTAATAGTTTTTTGGTGGTGGTTTATAGTTTTCTGTATATACTATCATGTCAACTGCAAATAGTGACATTTTTATGTCTTTCTTCTAATTTGGATGACTTTTACTTCTTTTCCTTGAATGATTACTATAGCTAGAACTTCCATTATTTTAGAAGTGGCAAGAGTGGGCATCCTTGCCTTGTTCCTGATTTTATTTTATTTTTTAATTGATTTTTTAATTTAAATTTTATTTTTTTAATTTACAATACTGTATTGGTTTTGCCATACATTGACATGAATCCACCACAGGTGTACATTAATTCCCAACCCTGAACCCCCCTCCCATCACCCTCCCCATGTCATCTCTCTGGGTCATCCCATTGCACCAGCCCCAAGCATCCTGTATCCTGTATTGAACCTAGACTAGCGATTCATTTCTTACATGATAGTATACATGTTTCAATGCCATTCTCCCAAATCATCCCACCCTCTCCCTCTCCCTCAGAGTCCCAAAGTCTGTTCTTTACATCTGTGTCTCTTTTGCTGTCTCACATATAGGGTTATCATTACCATCTTTCTAAATTCCATATATATGTGTTAGTATACTGCATTGGTGTTTTTCTTTCTAGCTTACTTCACTCTGTATAATAGGCTCCAGTTTCATCCACCTCATTAGAACTGATTCAAATGTATTCTTTTTAATGGCTGAGTAATACTCCATAGTGTATATGTACCACAGCTTTCTTATCCTTGTTCTTGATTTTAGAGGAAAATTTTTTCACCTTTTTGCCACTGAATATATTAGCTGTGTTTGTTATAAACGACCTTTATTATGTTCAGATATATTCCCTCCATATCAAGTTTGATGAGTTTTTGTAATGAATGGATATTGAATTTTGCCAAATGGTGTTACAGTATCTATTTAGATATCCATGTGATTTTTGTCCTTTTCTTTCCTAATGTGGTGTACCACATTGACTGATTTGCAGATATTGAACAAAATTTGTACCCCTGGAATAAGTCCAACTTGAGCATGGTGTATGATGATTTCAATGTGTTGTTGAATTTGATTCGCTAATATTTTGTTAAGAATTTTATCATCTATATTCACCAGAAATATTAGCATTTAATTTTCTTTTTTGATGATATATTTGTCTGGTTTTGGTGTCAAGATAATTATGGCTTTGTAGAATAAATTTGGAGGTACTCCATCGTCTCAGTTTTTTGGAATAGTTCGAGAAATTTGGATAAAAGCTATTAATTATATGCTTGGCAAAACTCTGCTGTGAAGCTGTGTGGTCCTGAACTTTATTTGGCTAAGTGATTTTTTAATATAAGTTCAATTTCACTACTAGTGATTCATCTGTTCAGATTATACACTTCTTCCTGTTTCAGTTTTGGAATATTGTGTGTTCTGACAGATTTGTCAATTTCTTCTAAGTTGTCCAATTTGTTGGACAAAAATAAAATACTATAGCTATTTATAGTATTCTCTTATGACTTTTTCATATTGTTGTGATATTGTTAGTAATCTATCCTTTGCATTTATTATTTTGTTTAGTTCAGTCATCTCTCTTTTATTTTATGTTAACCTTGTCTAAGGACTTACTTATTTTTTCAAAAAGATATCTCTTCCTTTCCTTAAACTTTTTACTTTAGGGAAGGGTGAGTCTCTATTTTATTATTGTCCTCTCTGACCTTTATTATTGCCTTAATTCTGAGGATTGGGGCTTCATTTATTTTTCCTTTTCTAATTCATTTATATGTTAGGTTAGATTGTTTATTTACAGCATCAGACTTTACTTCCACCGCCAGTCACATCCACAACTGTTTTTGCTTTGGCTCCATCTCTTCATTCTTTTTGGCGTTATTTCTCCATTGATCTCCAGTAACATATTGGTCACCTGCCAACCAGGGGATTTCATCTTGCAGTGCCTTTTTGACTTTTCATACTGTTCATGGGGTTCTCAAGGAAAGAATATTGAAGTGGTTTGCCATTCCTTTCTCCAGTGGACCATGTTTTGTCACAGCTCTCCACCATGGCCCGTCCACCTTGGGTGCTCCTATATGGCATGGCTCATAGTTTCATTGAGTTAGACAATAGTAGTCCATGTGATCAGACTGGTTAGTTTTGTGCAAGTGTAGGTTTCATTCTGCCTGTTCTCTGATGGAGAAGTATAAGAGGCGTATGGAGCTTTCTGATGGGAGAGACTCACTGAGGGGAACCTGGGTCTTGCTTTGATGGATGGGGCCATGCTCAGTAAATCTTTAATCCAATTTTCTGCTGAAGAATGGGGCTATGTTCCCTCCATGTTATTTGACCTGAAGCCAATCTATCCTAGAGGTAATGAAGATAATGGCAGCTCAGTTCAGTTCAGTTGCTTAGTCGTTTCTGACTCTTTGTGACCCCATGAATCCCAGCACACCAGGCTTCCTTGTCCATCACCAACTCCTGGAGCCCACCCAAACCCATATCCATCGACAGTGATGCTGTCAAGTCATCTGATCCTCTGTCATCCCCTTCTCCTGCCCCCAATCTTTCCCAACATCAGGGTCTTTTCCAATGAGTCAAATCTTCGCATGAGGTGGCCAAAGTACTGGAGTTTCAGCTTCAACATCAGTTCTGCAATGAACACCCAGGACTGATCTCCTTTAGGATGGACTGGTTGGATCTTCTTGCAGTCCAAGGAACTCTCAAGAGTCTTCTCCAACACCACAGTTCAAAAGCATCAATTCTTCGGCACTCAGCTTTCTTTATAGTTCAACTCTCACATCCATACATGTCTACTTGAAAAACCATAGCTTTGACTAGATGGACCTTTGTTGGCAAAGTAATATCTCTGCTTTTGAATATGCTATCTAGCTTGGTCATAGCTTTCCTTCTAAGGAGTAAGTGTATTTTAATTTCCTGGCTGCAATCAACATCTGCAGTGATTTTGGAGCCCCCCAAAAATAAAGTTTGACACTGTTTCCCCATCTATTTCCTATGAAGTGATGAGACCAGATGCCATGATCTTCGTTTTCTGAATGTTGAGCTTTAAGCCAACTTTTTCACTCTCCTCTTTCACTTTCATCAAGAGGCTTTTTAGCTCCTCTTCACTTTCTGCCATAAGGGTGGTGTCATCTGCATATCTGAGGTTATTGATATTTTTTCCAGAAATCTTGATTCCAGCTTGTGCTTCCTCCAGCCCAGTGTTTCTCATGATTTACTCTGCACAGAAGTTAAATAAGCAGGGTAACAATATACAGCCTTGATGTACTCCTTTTCCTATTTGAAACCAGTCTGTTGTTCCATGTCCAGTTCTAACTGTTGCTTCCTGCCTGCATACAGGTTTCTCAAGAATCAGGTCAGGTGGTCTGGTATTCCCATCTCTTTCAGAATTTTCCACAGTTCATAGTTATCCACACAGTCAAAGGCTTAGATAATGGCAATCTCCTTCAAAAGGTCCCATCCAGGCACTGCTACACTCAGTGCCCCCAACCCTGCAGCAGGCAACAACCAAACCACACCTCTACCGGAGACTCTTAAACACTCACGAGCAAGTCTGGGTTAATCTCTGTTGGGATCACTGCTCCTTTCTCCTTTGCCCTGGTGCACACAAGATTCTCTTTGTGCCCTTCAAGAGTCTGTTTCCCCAGTCCTATGTAAGTTCTGGTGGCTTTATGTTGGAGTTAATGGTGACCTACTCCAAGAAGGCTTATACCATACCCAGGTCTACTGCACCCAGAACCCTTGCCCCCAAAGCATTCCACTGCTGACCAGTACCCCCTCAAGAGACATTCAAATACAGTTCTAAGTCTCCATGGGGTGTCTGGGTCCTGGTGCACACAAGGTATGTCTGAGCTCTCGAAACATCTCTGGCAGATATGGGGTTTGTTTCTATATGCAATCTCGCTCCTCCTACAGTTTTACTGGGGCTTCTCCTTTGCCCTTGGACTTGGGGTATCTCCTCAAAGTCAATCCGGCACTGTGCATGCCCCTCCAGCACCACACAGCTGCTGTTCCAGAGTCTTCCATCTTGCGGGGGCTTCTCTGCCCTTGGAAATGTAGTATTTCCTCATACTCACTCCAGCGCCATGCAAGTAAAGTCCAATGCTGTAAGAGCAATAATGCATAGGAATGTGGAATGTTAGATCCATGAATCAAGGCAAACTAGAAGTGGTCAAACAGGAGATGGCAAGAGTGAACATTGACATTTTAGGAATTACCAAGGTAAAATGGACTGGATTGGGTGAATTTAACTCAGATGACCATTATATCTACTGCAGTGGGCAAGAATCCCTTAGAAGAAATGGAGTAGCCATCATAGTCAACAAAAGAGTCCAAAATGGAGTACTTGGATGCAGTCTCAACAATGATAGAATGAACTCTGTTTGTTGCCAAGGCAAATCATTCAATATCACAGTAATCTAAGTCTATGCCCTGACTGGTATGCTGAAGAAGTTCAAGTTGAACGGTTCTATGAAGACCTACAAGACTTTCTAGAACTAACACACACACACACACACACACACACACACACACACACACAAAGATGTCCTTTTCATTGTAGGGGACTGGAATGCAAAAGTAGGAAGTTAAGAAAGAGCTGAAATAACAGGCAAATTTAGCTTTGGAGTACAGGATGAAGCAGGGCAAAGGCTAACATAATTTTGCCAAAAAAACACACTGGTCATTGCAAACACCCTCTTACGACAACACAAGAGAACACTCTACACATGTACATCACCAGATGGTCAATAACAAAATATGATTGATTATATTCTTTGCAGCCCAAGATGGAAAAGCTCTATACAGTCAGCAAAAACAAGACCAGGAGCTAACTGTGGCTTAGATCATGAATGCCTTATTGCCAAGTTCAGAATTAAATTGAAGAAAGTAGGGAAAACGACTAGACCACTCAGTTATGACCTAAATCATATTCTTTATAATTATACAGTGGAAGTGGAAATAGATTTAAGGGACTAGATCTGATAGACAGAATGCCTGAAGAACAATGGACTGAGGTTCATGACATTGTACAGGAAGCAGGGATCAAGACCATCCCCAGTAAAAAGAAATGCAAAAACCAAATGTTTATCTGAGGAGCCCTTACAAATATCTATGAGAAAAAGAAAAGTGAAAGACAAAAGGGAAAAGATATACCCAATGAAATGCAGCTATTGAATTTTAATTTTTAAGAATAAATAATTTTATATGTATGAATAGGCTTAAAAAGTAAAAGTAGGTATGTGCAAGAAGTAAAATAATCTATCAACAAAATTGTGTAGAGATGTGTTTTTTTCATTTCCAAATGGAGTAAATTAGAATTTCTTTCAACATTTGAGTGTGTGAAGTAAAAATTTATAAACTACCACACTATATATCAATGAAAACAACAAGTCATTCACAAGGATAAATACAAACAAAGATAAAATATATAAAACATATTTAATTAGTGCATTTGATTTTATGCACTGTAACTTAAGTAAAATGATTCTTAATCATAAATTATAATGGCATTGAGGACCTCTGGTTTCAGCTCTGACACGGAAAGGGCTTCAAAGCCAAAACTCCCATCCTTCAAGCACGAAATGATATGGACAAACTGAAAATAAATGACTTTCTGAAACCACCACAGAATTGAAGTCATAGGGCAAAACCCACTCCCAAATCTGGGTAACAGGCAAATACAGAGATTCACAGCTCAGATATGCTTACCTGAAATGGATGATGCTGGTGCCACAAACTGGTAAGTCCACCTAGACAGAAACTCTGATGAATTGCCAGAGACTGAGTATGGACTTGAGTGAGTGTCAGAAACTCCTCAGTTCAGTCGCTCAGTCATGTCCGACTCTTTGTGACCCCATGAATCAGAGCAGGCCAGGCCTCCCTGTCCATCACCAACTCCCGGAGTTCACTCAGATTCACTTCCATCGAGTCAGTGATGCCATCCAGCCATCTCATCCTCTGTCGTCCCCTTCTCCTCCTGCCCCCAATCCCTCCCAGCATCAAAGTATTTTCCAATGAGTCACCTCTTCTCATGAGGTGGCCAAAGTACTGGAGTTTCATCTTTAGCATCATTCCTTCCAAAGAAATTCCAGGGCTGATCTCCTTCAGAATGGACTGGTTGGATCTCCTTACAGTCCAATGAACTTTCAAGAATCTTCTCCAAAACCGCAGTTCAAAAATATCAATTCTTCAGCACTCAGCTTTTTTCACAGTCCAACTCTCACATCCATAAATGACTACTGGATAAACCATAGCCTTGGCTAGACGGACCTTAGTCGGCAAAGTAATGTCTCTGATTTTGAATATACTATCTAGGTTGGTCATAACTTTTCTTCCAAAGAGAAAGTGTCTTTTAATTTCCTGGCTGCAGTCACCATCTGCAGTGATTTGGAGCCCCAAAAAATAAAGTTTGACACTGTTTTCACTGTTTCCCCATCTATTTCCCATGAAAAGATGGGAGCGGATGCCATGATCTTCATTTTCTGAATGTTGAGCTTTAAGCCAACTTTTTCACTCTCCTCTTTCACTTTCATCAAGAGGCTATTCAGTTCCTCTTCACTTTCTGCCATAAGGGTGGTATCATCTGCATATCTGAGGTTCTTGATATTTCTCCCGGCAATCTTGATTCCAGCTTGTGTTTCTTCCAGTCCAGCATTTCTCATGATGTACTCTGCATAGAAGTTAAATAAGCACGGTGACAATATACAACCTCGACGTACTCCTTTTCCAATTTGGAACCAGTGTGTTGTTCCATGTCCAGGTCTAACTGTTGCTTCCTGACCTGCATACAGATTTCTCAAGAGGCAGGTCAGGTGCTCTGGTATTCCCATCTCTTTCAGAATTTTCCACAGTTTATTGTGATCCACACAGTCAAAGGCTTTGGCATAGTCAATAAAGCAGAAATAGATGTTTTTCTGGAACTCTCTTGCTTTTTCCATGATCCAGCAGATGTTGGCAATTTGATCTCTGGTTCCTCTGCCTTTTTTAAAACCAGTTTGAACATCAGGAATTTCACGGTTCACATATTGCTGAAGCCTGGCTTGGAGAATTTTGAGCATTACTAGCATGTGAGATGAGTGCAATTGTGTGGTAGTTTGAGCATTCTTTGGCATTGCCTTTCTTTGGGATTGGAATGAAAACGGACCTTTTCCAATCCTGTAGCCACTGCTGAGTTTTCCAAATTTGCTGACATAATGAGTGCAGCACTTTCACAGCATCATCTTTCAGGATTTGAAATAGCTATACTGGGATTCCATCACCTCTACTAGCTTTGTTCATAGGTATGCTTTCTAAGGCCCACTTGACTTCACATTCCAGGATGGCTGGCTCTAGATGAATGATCACACCATTATGATTATCCGGGCCGTGAAGATCTTTTTTGTACAGTTCTTCTGTGTCTTCTTGCCACCTCTTCTCAATATCTTCTGTCCTTCATCGAGCCCATCTTTCCATGAAATGTTCCCTTGGTATCTCTAATTTTCTTGAAGAGATCTCTAGTCTTTCCCATTCTGTTCTTTTCCTCTATTTCTTTGCATTGATCACTGAGGAATGCTTTCTCATCTCTTTTTTCTATTCTTTGGAATTCTACATTCAGATGCTTATATCTTTCTTTTTCTCCTTTGCTTTTCACTTATCTTCTTTCCACAGCTATTTGTAAGGCGTCCTCAGACAGTCATTTTGCTTTTTTGCATTTCTTCTCCATGGGGATGGTCTTGATTCCTGTCTCCTGTACAATGTCATGAGCCTCATTCCATAGTTCATCAGGCACTCTATCTATCAGATCTAGGCCCTTAAATCTATTTCTCACTTCCACTGTAAAATCATAAGGGATTTGATTTAGGTCATACCTGAATGGTCTAGAGGTTTTCCCTACTTTCTTCAATTTGAGTCTGAATTTGGTAATAAGGTGTTCATGATCTGAGCCATAGTCAGCTCCTGGTCTTGTTTTTGTTGACTGTATAGAGCTTCTCCATCTTTTGCTGCAGAGACTATAATCAATCTGATTTCGGTGTTGACCATCTGGTGATGTCCATGTGTAGAGTCTTCTCTTGTGTTGTTGGAAAAGGGTGTTTGCTATGACCAGTGCATTTTCTTGGCAAAACTCTATTAGTCTTTGCCCTGCTTCATTCTGCATTCCAAGGCCAAATTTGTCTGTTACTCAAGGTGTTTCTTGACTTCCTACTTTTGCATTCCAGTCCCCTATAATGAAAAGGACATCTTTTCTGTGTGTTAGTTCTAAAAGTTCTTGTAGGTCTTCATAAAACCGTTCACCTTCAGCTTCTTCAGCGTTACTGATTGGGGCATAAGCTTGGATTACTCTGATTTTGAATGGTTTGCCTTGGAAAAGAACAGAGATCATTCTGTTGTTTTTGAGACTGCATCCAAGTACTGCGTTTCGGACTCTTTTGTTGACCATGATGCCTACTCCATTTCTTCTAAAGGATTCCTGCACACAGTAGTAAATATAATGGTCATCTGAGTTAAATTCACCCGTTCCAGTCCATTTTAGTTAGCTGATTCCTAGAAGGTGGACGTTCACTCTTGCCATCTTCTGTTTGACCACTTCCAATTTGCCTTGATTCATGGACTTGACGTTCCAGGTTCCTATGCAGTATTGCTCTTACAGCATCGGACCTTGCTTTTATCACCAGTTACATCCAGAGCTGGGTTTTTTTTTTGTTTTTGTTTTTGTTTTTTGCTTTGGCTCCATCCCTTCATTCTTTCTGGAGTTATTTCTCCACTGATCTCCAGTAGCATATTGGGCACCTATTGACCTGGGGAGTTCCTCTTTCAGTATCCTATAATTTTGCCTTTTCATACTGTTCAGAGACTGCAAAATTTAGGAAGGCCTCCATGATTTCTTGGAGTCCAGGATCCCGTCAGATTCTCATAGTGAAAAATCAAGAAACATCCTTTCAAGTCACTGGCAGGAGGAAGAGGAAATTAGAAACGCTTCTGAAGGCCACAGCCCAGGAACACATTAAAAGACAGATTTAATGAGACTGAAGAGCCTTGATGTCCCCATACTTTTTAGCAAGAAGAGGTAAGAAAGCCTTCTTCAGTGATCAATGCAAAGAAAAAGGAAAATAATAGAATGGGAAAGAATAGAGTTCTCTTCAAGATAAACGGAGATATGAACAGAACATTTCATGCAAAAATGAGAACAGTAAAAGACAGAAACTGTATGGACCTAACAGAAGCAGAAGATATTAAGAAAAAGTGACAAGAATAAGCAGATGAACTATACAAAAAGATCTTAGTGACCCAGATAACCATGATGATGTGATCACGGACCTAGAGCCAGACATCTGGGAAAGTGAACTCGAGTAGGTCTTAGGAACCATCACTACAAACAAAGCTAGTGGAGATGATGGAATTCCAGCTGAGATACTTCATGTCCTAAAAGATGATGCTGTGAACGTGTTGTACTGAATATGCCAGCAAATTTTGAAAACTCATCAGTGGCCACAGGACTGGAAAATGTCAGTTTTCATTCCAATCCCAAAGAAGGGCAAAGCCAAAGAATGTTCAATGTACTGAACAACTGCACTCATCTCACATGCTACCAAAGTAAATCTCAAAATTCTCCAAGTGAGGCTTCAACAGTACATGAACCAAGAACTTCTAGATTTTCAAGGTAAATTGAGAAAAGGCAGAGAACCAGAGACCCAGTTGCCAACATCATTTGGATCATAGAAAAAGAAAGAGAATTTCAGAAATACGTATATTTCTTCTTCATTGATTAAGCCAAAACCTTTGACTGTGTGCATCACACCAAAATGTGGAAAATTCTTAAAGAAATGAGAATATCAGACCATCTTACCTGCCTCCTGAGAAATCTACATGCAGGTCAAAAAGCAACAGTTAGAACTGCTTAAGATTCAAGTTAGGAAGAAAAGGGAATGACAGAGTATGGAATGATTCGATGGCATCACTGGCTCGATGGACATGAGTTTGAGCAAGCTCCCAGTGTTGGTGATAGACAGGGAAACTGGCATGCTGCAGTCCATGGGATTGCAAACAGTTAGACACGACTGAGCAACTAAACTGAACTTCTCACCCAATCAACAATACTCAAATTTATAATTTGCTGCTGTTATTTAAGCAGGTATTATTAGGGAAACCTAAAGACAGTAGAAGAGAGAAATTCAAGGACAGAACTAGTGGACCTTGAAGCCTCTGGCAGCTATATCAATAGGAAACCTTAAATAAGCCCAATTCATAATCAGATTAACATGAAATCTGGTAATTTTTAAATTTACCAGAGCCCTGAGATCTTGTAAAACCGTTATTATTAAAGAAATCCCACCATGTTTTGTGGTCTGAGAAACATCCTACAGCAAAGTGTCACTCTTTCCCTTATGACCTAGCTAAGATTTGTAGGTCATCCCCTTATTTACCTAGAACTCAGGCACAGACCTCCAATTTCACATTGTCTTATAAATGATTAATTAGCTGAACTGTTTGTCCCAGTGATTTGTGAGAACTGTAACTTGATCAAATTTTAAAGTTTCTCTTCTGTTTCTATGGTTCTGAACTTTAACTCACCCCTAAGTTTAAACAAATATTGGGATGCTTAAACAAATAACAAATGAACCTTGGAGCAACACTCCCAAATGGATCCCTCTTGAGAATGTGTGGACTGTCAGGAAACACATTTCTGACTCTAGTTTCCTATCACAGCTGTTTCGTCACCAAAAAGCACTTTTTGTGCTTCTCTTTTATACATTCACTACCCCCTGCATCCTGATACTATGGGAGAACTTAAAGTAGAAGAGTGGAAGGATCTGAGAGCAGTCAACTGGATCAAGGACATAGCTTATCCAACTTTGGGTGCTCTTGAAGCCTTAGACAAAGAAAGTGACCCGTGAATGTATATTTTTTATTTGTTTCATTTTTATGGTCATTATTTTTAGAGTAGTTTTAGATTCACAGCAAAATTGTGGGGAAGGTGCAGATATTTCCCATATATTCCCTGTGTCCACACATGTATAGCCTTCTCCATTCTCAACATTTTCTCCAAGATGGCAGAGTAGAAGGATGTGTGCTCAACTTCTCCTGCAAGAACTCCAAAATTACAACTCGCTGCTGAACAATGGTCAACAGGAGAATGTTGGATCCCACCAAAAAAAGATACCCTACATCCAAGCACACAGAATAAGCCCCAGCAAGATGATAAGAGGGTCAAAGGCACTTTTAGAATCAAACCCCATACCCACCAGAGACTCTCTGGGGGCTCAAACAAAACTTGTGTGCACCAGGACCCAGAGCATCCACAGAGACTGAGACAAAACTGTGTTTGAGTGTCTCCTGTAGAGGTACTGGTCAGCAGTGGACTGCTGTGGGGGCAGGGGCTCTCATTGCAGTGAACCTGGTTATGGCATAAGCTCTCTTGGAGGAGGTCACCATTAACCCCACAATACAGTTGCCAGAACTTACACAGGACTGAGGAAACAGACTCTTGGAGGGCACAACAGAATCTTGCATGGACCAGGACTCAGAAGAAAGGAGCAGTGACCCAACAAGGGACTGACCCAAACTTGCCGCTGAACTTCCAGGCGTCTCCAGTGGAGGCATGGGTCAGTGGTTGCCTGCGACAGGGTCGGGGGCAGTGAGTGAAACAGTGTCTGCATGGCACCTTTTGAAGAAGGTTTCCATTATCTTCTTTACCTCTAGGATAGTTTGGCCTCAGGTCAAATGACAGGGAGGGAACACAACCTTACCCATCAACAGAAGATTGGGTTAAAGATTTACTGAGCATGGCCTGGCTCATCAGAGCAAGACTCAGTTTCTCCCTCAGTGAGTCTCTCCCATCAGAAAACTTCCATAAGCCTCTTATACTTCTCCATCTGAGGGCAGACAGAATGAAACCCACACTTGCACAAAACTAACCAATCTGATCACATGGACCACAGCCTAGCCTAACTTAATGAAACTACGAGCCAGGCTGTGTAGGGCCACCCATGACAGACAGGTCATGGTGGAAAGCTCTGACAGAACAAGGTCTGCTGGAGAAAAGGAATGGCAAACCTCTTCAATATTCTTGCCTTGAGAACCCCATGAACAGTATGAGAAGGCAAAAAGACAGGACACTGAAAGATAAACTCCCCAGGTTGGTAGGTGTCCAATATGCTACTGGAGATCAGTGGAGAACTAACTCCAGAAAGAATGAAGAGACGGAGCCAAAGCAAGAACAATACCCATGTGTGGATGTGACTGGTGATGAAAGTAAAGGCCAATGCTGTAAAGAGCAATATTGAATAGGAACCTGGATTGTTAGTTCCAGGCAAATTGGAAGTGATCAAAGAGGTGATTTAAGAGTGAACATCAACATTTTAGGAATCAACAAACTAAAATGGACTGGAATGGGTGAATTTAACTCAGATGACCATTATATCTACTACTATGGGTAAGAATCCCTTAGACGAAATGGAGTAGCCATCATAGTCAATAAAAGAGCTCAAGATGCAGTACTTGGATACAGTCTCAAAAATGACAGAATGATCTTTGTTCGTTTCCAGTGCAAGCCATTCAATATCACAGTAATCCAAGTCTATGCCCTGATTAGTAATGCTGAAGAAGTTGAACTTGAACAGTTCTCTGAAGACCTACAAGATGTTCTAGAACATTCAAAAATGATGTCGCTTTCATAATACGGGACTGGAATGCAAAAGTAGGAAGCCAAGTGATACCTGGAGTAACAGGCAAATTTGGCCTTGGAATACCAAATGAAGCAGGGCAAAGGCTTGCAGAGTTTTGCCAAGAGAATGCACTGCTCATATAAAACAGCCTTTTCCAACAACACAAAAGACTCTACACATAGACATCACCAGATGCTCAATACCAAAATCACATTGATTATATTCTTTGCAGTCAAAGATGGAAAAGCTCTATACTGTCAGCAGGAACAAGACAGGGAGCGAACTATGGCTCTGATCAGGAATTCCATATTGCCAAATTCAGACTAAAAATCAAGAAAGTATGGAAAACCAGTAGACCACAGAGGTATGACCTAAATCAAATCATTTATGATTATTCAAAGAATTAGATCTGATAGACAGAGTGCCTGAAGAATGCTGAATGGAGTTTCGTGACATTGTACATGAGGCAGTGATCAAGACCATCCCCAAGAAAAGAAATGCAAAATGGTGAAATGGGTGTCTGAGGAGGCCTTACAAAAAGCTGAAAAAAGAAGAGAAGTGAATGACAACGAAGAAAAGGAAAGATATACCCATTTGAATGCAGAGTTCGAATGAATAGCGAGGAGAGGTAACAAAGCCTTCGTTAGTGATCAATGCAAAGAAATAGAAGAAAGCAATAGAATGGGAAGACTAGAGATCTCATCAATAAAATTAGAGATAGGAACAGAACATTTCATGCAAAGATAGGCACAATAAAGGAAAGAAATTGTATGGACTTAGTAGAAGCAGAAGATATTAAGAAGACGTGGCAAGAATACACAGAAGAACTATACAAAAAAGAACTTCATGTCCCAGATAAACAAGATGGCATGATCACTCACCTGGAGCCAGGCATCCTGGATTACGAAGTCAAGTGGGCTTTATGAAGGATCACTATGAACAAAGCTAGTGGAGATGATGGAATTCCAGTTGAGCTATTTCAAATCCTAAAAGATGATGTTGTGAAAGTGCTGCACTCAGTATGCCAGCAAATTTGGAAAACTTAGCAGTGGCCACAGGACTGGAAAATGTCAGTTTTCATTCCAATACCAAAAAAAGGCAATGTCAAAGTATGTTCAAACTACTGCACAAAAGTGCTCATCTCACACCCTGGCAAATTAATGCTCAAAATTAATCAAGCCAGGCTTCAACAGTGTGAGAACTGTGAACTTCCAGATGTGCAAGCTGGATTTAGAAAAGGAAGAGGAAACAGAGATCAAATTGCCAACATCTGTTGGATCATCAAAAAGCAAGAGAGTTTCAGAAAAACATCTACTTCTGCTTTATTGTCCATGCCAATTCCTTTGACTATGTGGAACACAGCAAACTGTGGAAAATTCTGAAAGCGATGGGAATACCAGATAACCTGACTTGTCTCATTAAACATCTGTATGCAGGTCAAGAAGCAACAGTTGCCTTTTTTCAGCTTTTTGTAAGGCCTCCTCAGACACCCATTTCACCATTTTGCATTTCTTTTCTTGGGGATGGTCTTTCCAAATTGGGAAAGGAGTACATCAAGGCTGTATATTTCCACCCTGCTTATGTAACTTATATGCAGACTACATAAAGAGAAATCCTGGGTTGGATGAAGCACAAGCGGGAATCAAGATTGCTGGGAGAAATATCAATAATCTCAGATATGCAGATGACACCACCCTTATGCCAGAAAGCAAAGAAGAACTAAAGAGCCTCTTGATGAAAGTGAAAGAGGAGAGTGAAAAAGTTGGCTTAAAGCTCAACATTCAGAAAACTAAGATCATGGCATCTGGTCCCATCAGTTCCTGGGAAAGAAATGGGGAAACAATTGATAGAGTGACAGACTATTTTCTGGGCTCCAAAATCACTGTAGGTGGTGACTGCAGCCATGAAATTAAAACGCTTGCTCCTTGGAAGAAAAGTTATGACAAACCTAGACAGCATATTAAATAGCAGAGATATTACTTTGCCAATAAAGGTCCATCTAGTCAAAGTTATTATTTTTTCAGTAGTCACATATGGATTTGAGTGTTTGACTGTAAATAAAACTGAGCACCTAAGAATTGATGCTTTTGAGCTGTTGTATTGGAGAAGATTCTTGAGAGTCTCTTGGACTGCAAAGAGTTCCAACCAGTCCATCCTAAAGGAAATCAGTCCTGAATATTCATTGGAAGAACTGATGCTATAGCTGAAACTCGAATACTTTCGTCACCTATGTGAAGACCTGACACATTGGAAAAGACCCCGTTGCTCAGAAAAATTGAAGGCATGAGGAGAAGGGGCTGAAAGAGGATTAGATGGTTGGATGGCATCACCGACTGTACAGACAGTGAACTCTGGGAGTTGGTGATGGACAGGGAGGCCTGGGATGTTGCAGTCCATGGGGTTGCAAATGGTCAGACATGACAGAGCAACAGAACTGAACTGATTCTCAATACCCGCTACAAGTGTGGTGCATTTGTTCCTATTGATGAATCTGCATTGCTAGATCATATTCACCTGAATTACTTAATCTACATTAAGGTTCTTCTTGGTATTGCATAGTCCATGGATTTGGCCTCCTTTATAATGACATATATCCATCATTATAGTATCATACAATCTAATTTAACTGACCTAAAAATTTTCTGTAGTCTGCCTATTCATCCCTCCCCACCCCTCTGTCACCACTGATCTTTTCATTCTTTAGACTTTTGCCTTTTTCATAATGCTCTATAGTTGGAATCATACAGTTGGTAACCCTTTCACATTGACTTGTTTCACCTAGTAATATGCATTTAAGATTTCCGCATGTCTTTCATGGCTTCATTGTTCATTATTTTTTAGAACTGATTGATATTTCATTATTCGAAAGTACTACAGTTTATCCTTTCACCTACTGAAGGACCTCTTGATTGCCTCCAAGTTTTCACAATTAAGAATAAGTTTTTCACAAATATTTGTATATAAATTATTTTTTATGGACTTAAGTTTTCAACTTCTTGGGATAAATACCAATGAGCACAATTACTTGACTGTATGTTAAACATATGCTTGGTTTTTTTTAAGAAACACAAGACTGTCTTCTAAGGTGGCTGTATTGTGTTGCATTTTCACCTATAGTGAATAAGACTGTTGGATTCTGGGAGAAGGTGAGGGTGGGATGATTTGAGGGAATCTCATTGAAACATTATATTACCATATGTGAAATAGGTGTCCAGTCCAAGTCTGATGCATGAAGCAGGGCACTCACAGCTGGTACACTGGACAACCCAGAGGAATGGGTTGGGGAGTTAGGTGGGAGGTGTTTTGGGACAGGGACACAGGTACATCCATGCTGATTCATGTCAATATATGGCAAAAACCACCACTGTATTGTAAAGTAATTAGCCTTCAATTAAAATAAATAAATTATTTTTTTAAGTGCTTATTGTTTTACATCCTTAATTCACATCCTTTGGTAATGTCAGTGTTTTGGATTTTGGTCATTCTATTAAGTGTGTAATGGTATCTCACTGTTGTGCTACTTTGCATTTCTCTGATATATACCCTGATGTGGAGTATCTTTTCGTATGTTTTATTTCCCCTTCTATATATCTTCTTCAGCAGAGTGTCTGTTAAGATTTTGGTTCATTTTGTAATCAGATTTTTTTTTTAATTTTTATTTTTACTTTATTTTACTTTACAATACTGTACTGGTTTTGCGATACATTGACATGAATCCGCCACGGGTGTACATGAGCTCCCAAACATGTATCCCCTTCCCACCTCCCACCCCACATCATCCCTCCGGATCATCCCCGTGCACCAGCCCCAAGCATCCTGCATCCTGCA
Organism: Budorcas taxicolor; assembly: GCF_023091745.1. Classification (NCBI taxonomy): domain Eukaryota; kingdom Metazoa; phylum Chordata; class Mammalia; order Artiodactyla; family Bovidae; genus Budorcas; species Budorcas taxicolor. The sequence goes on from NC_068935.1 coordinate 53,034,044, forward strand.
TTGAACATAGACTGGCGATTCGTTTCTTACATGATAGTATACATGTTTCAATGCCATTCTCCCAAATCATCCCACCCTCTCCCTCTCCCTCAGAGTCCAAAAGTCCGCTCTACACATCTGTGTCTCTTTTTCTGTCTTGCATACAGGGTCATCATTACCATCTTTCTAAATTCCATATATATGTGTTAGTATACTGTATTGGTGTTTTTCTTTCTGGCTTACTTCACTCTGTATAATTGGCTCTAGTTTCATCCATCTCATTAGAACTGATTCAAATGTATTCTTTTTAATGGCTGAGTAATACTCCATTGTGTATATGTACCACAGCTTTCTTATCCATTTATCTGCTGATGGACATCTAGGTTGTTTCCATGACCTGGCTATTATAAACAGTGATGCGATGAACATTGGGGTACATGTGTCTCTTTCAATTCTGGTTTCCTCGGTGTGTATGCCCAGCAGTGGGATTGGTGGGTCATAAGGCAGTTCTATTTGCAATTTTTTAAAGGAATCTCCACACTGTTCTCCATAGTGGCTGTACTAGTTTGCATACTGTTGAGTTTGAAGGGTTCTCTGTATATTTTAGATAATAGTCCTTTATCTAATGTGTGTGTGTGTTTTTTTTTTTTTTTTTTTCAAATATTTTCTCCCAGTCTGTGGCTTGTCTTCTCATGGTCTGAACATTGTATTTCATGGAAAGTGAAGTCACTCAGTTGTGTCAGACTCTGAGGCCCCATGGACTATAGCTTATCAGGCTCCTCTGTCCATGGGATTTTCCGAGTGCTGGAGTGGATTGCCATTTCCTTCTCCAGGGGATCTTCCTGACCCAGGAATCGAACTCGGGTCTCTCGCATTGCAGGCAGATGCTTTACCATCTGAGCCAACAGAGAATCCCCTGTATTTCATAGAACGGAAGTTTTTCACTTTAATGAAGTCCAACTTATTAATTACTTCTTTCAAGGTTCATGAAATATATGTAATATAATATAGTCCATAACATCTTATCAGAAAACCTGAATGAATGTTTTGGTCTGTCTACCTGGAGAACGCTGATTACCATATTCCATATTACCGAATATATCATCTAGATTTCAACAAAACAGTACAAAGCACCCTAAAAGGTAAGACCAAAACACAGTCTAATGAGACTAATAAATCATCACAATAAGATTCAGGTATGATACAGATTTTGGAATTATCAGATAGGGAATTTAAAATAACTTTAATTTAAATGTTAAGGGCTCTAATAGAAAAAGTGGAAAATGTGCAAGAATATAGGAGCAATGTTAGTAGAAAGATGGAAATGCTAAGAATATCTTAAAAGAAAATGACAGAAATCCAGCATACTATAATAGAAATGAATAGTAGCACTGATGGACACATAAATAAATTGAACAGGGCCAAGGAAAAAATTAGTAAGCTTAAAGATGCATCAATAAAGAATCTTTTTAAACTGAAATGCAAAGAAAAAAATTAAGAGAACAGAACATCCAAGAACTCTGGGATAATTTCAAAAAATATAACATACACACAATTAGAATATTAGAAGTGGAGAATGGAGCAGAAGAAATAATTGAAGTAATATTGGCTGAGAATGTTCCAAAATTAATGACAAACACTCTTCTAAAAACACAAGAGAAGACTCTACACATGGACATCACCAGATGATCAACACTGATATCAGATTGATTATATTCTTTGCAGCCAAAGATGGAGAAGCTCTATACGGTCAACAAAAACAAGACCAGGAGCTGACAGTGGCTCAGATCATGAACTCCTTATTGCCAAATTCAGACTTAAATTGAAGAAAGTAGGGAAAACCGCTAGAACATTCAGGTATGATCTAAATCAAATCACTTATGATTATACAGTGGAAGTGAGAAATAGATTTAAGGGCCTAGATCTGATAGACACAGTGCCTGATGAACTACGGAATGAGGTTCGTGACATTGTACAGAAGACAGGGATCAAGACCATCCCCATGGCAAAGAAATGCAAAAAAGCAAAATGGCTGTCTGGGGAGGCCTTAGAAGTAGCTGTGGAAAGAAGATAAGTGAAAAGCAAAGGAGGAAAGGAAAGATATAAGCATCTGAATGCAGAGTTCCAAAGAATAGCAAGAAGAGATAAGAAAGCCTTCCTCAGCGATCAATGCAAAGAAATAGAGGAAAAGAACAGAATGGGAAAGACTAGAGATCTCTTCAAGAAAATTAGAAATACCAAGGGAATATTTCATGCAAAGATGGGCTAGATAAAGGACAGAAATAGTATGGATCTAACAGAAGCAGAAGATATTAAGAAGAGGTGGCAAGAATACACAGAAGAACTGTACAAAAAAGATCTTTACGACCCAGATAATCATGATGATGTGATCACTAATCTAGAGCCAGACATCTTGGAATGTGAAGTCAAGTGGGCCTTAGAAAAAATCACTACGAACAAAACTAGTGGAGGTGATGGAATTCCAGTGGAGCTATTTCAACTCCTGAAAGATGATGCTGTGAAAGTGCTGCACTCAATATGCCAGCAAGTTTGGAAAACTCAGCAGTGGCCACAGGACTGGAAAAGGTCAGTTTTCATTCCAATCCCAAAGAAAGGCAGTGCAAAAGAAAGCTCAAACTACCACACGATTGCACTCATCTCACACGCTAGTAAAGTAATGCTCAAAATTCTCCAAGCCAGGCTTCAGCAATGTGTGAACCGTGAACTCCCTGATGTTCAAGCTATTTTAGAAATGGCAGAGAAACCAGAGATCAAATTGCCAACATCCACTGGATCATAGAGAAAACAAGAGAGTTCCAGAAAAACATTTATTTCTGCTTTATTGACTATGCCAAAGCCTTTGACTGTGTGGATTACAATAAACTGTGGAAAATTCTGAGAGAGATGGGAATACCAGACCACCTAACCTGCCTCTTGAGAAATCTGTATGCAGGTCAGGAAGCAACAGTTAGAACTGGACATGGAACAACAGACTGGTTCCAAATAGGGAAAGGAGTACGTGAAGGCTGTATAATGTCACCCTGCTTATTTGACTTATATGCAGAGTACATCATGAGAAACGCTGAACTGGAAGAAACACAAGCTGGAATCAAGATTTCCAGGAGAAATATCAATAACCTCAGATATGCAGATGACACCACCCTTATTGCAGAAAGTGAAGAGGAGCTAGAAAGCCTCTTGATGAAAATGAAAAAGGAGAGTGAAAAAGTTGGCTTAAAGCTCAACATTCAGAAAATGAAGATCATGGCATCTGGTCCCATCACTTCATGGGAAATAGATGGGGAAACAGTAGAAACAGTGTCAGACTTTATTTTTTAGGACTCCAAAATCACTGCAGATGGTGATTGCAACCATGAAATTAAAAGACGCTTACTCCTTGGAAGAAAAGTTATGACCAATCTAGATTGTATATTCAAAACCAGAGACATTACTTTGCCGACTAAGGCCCGTCTAGTCAAGACTATGGTTTTTCCTGTGGTCATGTATGGATGTGAGAGTTGGACTGTGAAGAAGGCTGAGCGCCGAAGAATTGATGCATTTGAACTGTGGTATTGGAGAAGACTCTTGAGAGTCCCTTGGACTGCAAGGAGATCCAACCAGTCCATTCTGAAGGAGATCAGCCCTGGGATTCCTTTGGAAGCAATGATGCTAAAGCTGAAGCTCCAGTACTTTGGCCACCTCATGCAAAGTGTTGACTCATTGGAAGACTCTGATGCTGGGAGAGATTGGGGGCAGGAGGAGAAAGGGACGACCCAGGATGAGATGGCTGGATGGCATCACGGACTCAATGGACGTGAGTCTGAGTGAACTCCGGGAGATGATGATGGAGGCCTGGCGTGCTGTGATTCATGGGGTTGCAAAGAGTCAGACACGACTGAGCGACTGAACTGAACTTAACTGAACTGAAACCACATGCAAAAAAAAAAAGCTTAGAGAACGCCAAGCAGGATAAAGTCCAATATTCCATACATATAGTTTTTATATGCTTATATATATATATTATTATTATACGTATTTAGAAGGATACCATATGTATACATATGGCTGAGTCACATTGTTGTGCAGCAGAAACTAACACAACATCGTAAAGCAATTATATTTCAATAAGAAAGTACCATAAAAATAATACAATATTTAAGTTTGAGAAAACCAAAGATTAAGTGAATACTTGAAAGAAGTTAAAGGGAGCCTAACCTATTGAAGAACAAGAACAAGAACTATACAGAGGACTTCTCATAAAAATACACACAAACAAAGGAGGAGAGTGAAATATTAAAATATTTAAAGAAAATAGATTCCAACCTAGTATTCTATATCCTGCAAAATAATTCTTTGAAAGTGAAGAGAAAATATAGTCTGATTCACTAAAAGAGAAGGAATTTATCTCCAACAGATTTGTCCGGCTAGTAATGTTAAAAGTTCTTCAAGAAGAAAGATGATGTGGGTCATAAGTTTAGATTTATGCAAGGAAAGCAACAATCAGAGAAGGAATACATGAAGGGAAAATAAGATATTTTACTTCTTCTTCATTGATATTCTATATAACTGTTCAAAGTAATAACACTATTATAATGGACAGGACAAAGTGTTGGTTACATCTGTTATGTTACCTTCATTATCCATGAAATGCTATAGTGTTATCTGAAAGGTGAATTGGATCAGTAGGAAATGTATATTGCAAAGATTGGGCAACCACTAAATTATTCAGGAAGTTTATTAGACTTCAGTGGATGATGAAAAATTGAAATGAATTCAGGGCTAAATATCTAAATCACTAAAACATAGAGGCATTTTAAAAAGAACATGCAGCTAATGTTTAACCAAATGAAAGAGGAAAAGAAATCAATTTATGGAAAGGGAAAGAGATTTGTAAAATGATATGAGGATCTCCAGTCGGATACATGGATAAATAGAAAATAGACCTGTTTGCAACATTCATTCATAAAAAGAATAGCCCTAGCATTTAAGCCTTCTACATTACAAACACCAGCAGAACAGTGACCACAGGTGGCATCGGTGGGGATGAGACATAGTTGGGAATGGCAAAATGTGGTGTTAGCTTATTAAACTAATTGAAGAGAGTAGACAATTCAGAAAATACACATAAGAATGCATTAAAAATATTCAAAACTCCTACCTCCTGGTGAAAGTTTATTTTGTTTTGATTTCTTACTGTAAGCTTACTTAAAAACTGAGATGAATAGAAATTATGACACAGAATGTTCCTGTTTTGCATATTTTAAGATTTTCTACTTGGTCTGATTTGGTATTTCCCATTCAAAGCAACTATATTATGATCTCACGGCTTCCATGAAATAGTTTTACCTATTTTTATCGATGTAAATTTTTTTCTGTATGTCTTTTTTTTTTTTCATTTTGCTTTTTATTTGCAACTTGAAAGATGTTAAAGTCAGGTAAAATAAGATCAAATTAATTTATCCATTCCAGAAATATTTACTGATTAACTACTTTGTGCCAAGTATTTTCCTGGGCACATCAATCGGGATAATAGAGAATAACTCCTGGTTTTGTGGAACTGTGTTGGAGAGAGTTAATATCTTACATGCTATGCAGCAGACTTTTACTTAATCCTCTTGATAATCATATATTTTTAAAATATTTTACATAAGGAACTGAAAACTAGATAAGTCAAATGACTTGGGAAGATCACATGTCTAAGTAAAAACTGGGCCAAGTTTATAACCTAATTTTCCCTTTGACTTTCTGGATAACTTCAGGAAAAGGCATTGTTCTTGCTACAGGAATGATGATGCTATATTTGAGGGAGGAAAATTTCTAAAAGCAAATGGAAAAATAACCAGTCAGAGCCCCAGTCCTGCCTGTTCAATTTTTTAGTATTTGATAGGCATCAATGATTTCAGATAAATCTTTTCTCTTCCAGTATTTAAGGACAACATATCATCTTAGATGCCACAATTTGTATGAGGGTCAGAATATTTCAGGCACTTAGATCCAATGCTTTAGATGGGACTTTGTTTACAGATATCCTAACATAAATAGATGAATCTTTATAGTGCATCTTAAATCATAAGGGAAAGGCCCATAAGTTCAGTTCAGTTCAGTTCAGTCGCTCAGTCCCGTCCGACTCTTTGCGACCCCATGAATCTCAGCACTCCAGCCTCCCTGTCCATCACCAACTCTTGGAGTTTACTCAAACTCATGTCCATCGAGTCAGTGATGCCATCCAGCCATCTCATCCTCTGTTTTCCCCTTCTCCTCCTGCCCCCAAACCCTCCCAGCATCAGAGCCTTTTCCAATGAGACAGCTCTTCCCATGAGGTGGCCAGAGTATTGGAGTTTCAGCTTTAGCATCAGTCCTTCCAATGAACACTCAGGACTGATCTCCTAGTTGGATCTCCTTACTGTCTAAGGGACTCTCAAGAGTCTTCTCCAACACCACAGTTCAAAAGCATCAATTCTTCGGTGCTCAGCTTTCTTCACAGTTCAACATCCATACAAGTCCACTGGAAAAACCATAGCCTTGACTAGATGGATCTTTGTTGGCAAAGTAATATCTCTGCTTTTGAATATGTTGTCTAGGTTGGTCATAACTTTCCTTCGAAGGAGTAAGTGTTTTTAATTTCAAGGTTGCAGTCACCATCTGCAGTGATTTTGGGGGCCCAAAAAATAAAGTCTGACACTATTTCCCATCTATTTGCTATGAAGTGATGGGACTAGATGCCATGATCTTACTTTTCTGAATGTTGAGCTTTAAGACAACTTTTTCACTCTCCTCTTTCACTTTCATCAAGAGGCTTTTTAGCTCCTCTTCACTTTCTGCCATAAGGGTGGTGTCATCTGCATATTTAAGGTTATTTATATTTCTCCCAGCAGTATTGATTCCAGCTTGTGCTTCTTCCAGCCCAGCATTTCTCATGATGTACTCTGCATAGAAGTTAAATAAGCAGGGTGACAGTATACAGCCTTGATGTACTCCTTTTCCTATTTGGAACCAGTCTGTTGTTCCATGTCCAGTTCTAACTGTTGGTTCCTGACCTGTATATACGTTTCTCAAGAGGCAGGTCAGGTGCTCTGGTATTCCCATCTCTCAGAATTTTCCACAGCTTATTGTGATCCAGATAGTCGAGGGCTTTGGCATAGTCAATAAAAGAGAAATATATATTTTTTCTGGAGCTCTCTTGCTTTTTCCATGATCCAGCTGATATTGGCAATTTGATCTCTGTTTCCTCTGCCTTTTCCAAAACCAGCTTGAACATCTGGAAGTTCTCGTTTCACATATTGCTGAAGCCTGGCTTGGAAAATTTGGAGCATTACTTGACTAGCATGTGAGATGAGTGCAATTGTGTGGTAGTTTGAGCATTCTTTGGGATTGGAATGAAAACTGACCTTTTCCAGTCCTGTGGCCACTTCCAGATTTTCCACATTTACTGGTATATGAGTGCAGCACTTTCAAAGCATCATCTTTCAGGATTGGAATAGCTCAATTGGAATTCCATTGCCTCCTCTAGATTTGTTTTAGTTCTAGACCTAGAACTAGTTCTTTGTTCTAATTCTAGTTCTAGCTCTGTTCTAGACCATTATATCTACTACTGTGGGCAGGAATCCCTTAGGAGAAATGGAGTAGCCATCATGGTCTAAAAAGAGTCTGAAATGCAGTACTTCGATGCAATCTCAAAAATGACAGAATGATCTCTGTTCGTTTCCAAGGCAAACAATTCAATATCACAGTAACCCAAGCCTATGCCCCAACAAGTAATACTGAAGAAACTGAAGTTGAATGGTTCTATGAAGTCTTACAAGACCTTTTAGAACTAACCCAAAAAAAGATGTATTTTTCATTATAGGGGACTGGGATGCAAAAGTAGAAGATCAAGAAACACCTGGAGTAACAGGCAAATTTGACCTTGGAATACGGAATGAAGCAGGGCAAAGACTAATAGTTTTGCCAAGAGAACGCACTGGTCATAGCAAACGCCCTCTTCCAACAACACAAGAGAAGACTCTACGCATGGACATCACCAGATGGTCAACACCGAGATCAGATTGATTATATTCTTTGCATCCAAAGATGGAGAAGCTCTATACAGTCAGCATAAACAAGACCGGGAGCTGACTGTGGCTCAGATCATGAACTCCTTATTTCCAAATTCAAACTGAAATGGAAGAAAGTAAGGAAAACCATTAGACCATTCAGATATGACCTAAATCAAATTCCTTATGATTATACAGTGGAAGTGAGAAATAGTTTTAAGGGACTAGATCTGATAGATAGAGTGCCTGATGAATTATGGACGGAGGTTTGTGACATTGTACAGGAGACAGGGATCAAGACCATCCCCATGGCAAAGAAATGCAAAAAAGCAAAATAGTTGTCTGGGGAGGCCTTACAAATAGCTGTGAAAAGAAGAAAAATGAAAAGCAAAAGAGGAAAGGAAAGATATAAACATCTGAATGCAGAGTTCCAAAGAATATCAAGGAGAAATAAGAAAGCCTTCCTCAGCGATCAATGCAAAGAAATAGAGGAAAAAGACAGAATGGGATTTCTATTTGCAATTTTTTAAGAAATCTCCACACTGTTCTCCATAGTGGCTGTACTAGTTTGCATTCCCACCAACAGTGTAGGAGGGTTCCCATTTCTCCACACCCTCTCCAGCATTTATTGCTTGCAGATTTTTGGATTGCAGCCATTCTGACTGGTGTGAAATGGTACCTCATTGTGGTCTTGATTTGCATTTCTCTGATAATAAGTGATGTTGAGCATCTTTTCATGTGTTTGTTAGCCATCCATATGTCTTCTTTGGAGAAATGTCTATTTAGTTCTTTGGCCCATTTTTTGATTGGGTTGTTTATTTTTCTGGAATTGAGCTGCATAAGTTGCTTGTATATTTTTGAGATTAGTTGTTTGTCAGTTGCTTCATTTGCTATTATTTTCTCCCATTCAGAAGGCTGTCTTTTCACCTTGCTTATAGTTTCCTTTGTTGTGCAGAAGTTTTAAATTTTAATTAGATCCCATTTGTTTATTTTTGCTTTTATTTCCAGTATTCTGGGAGGTGGATCATAGAGGATCCTGCTGTGATTTATGTCAGAGAGTGTTTTGCCTATAGAGACACAGATGTATAGAATGGACTTTTGGACTCTGAGGGAGAGGGAGAGGGTTGGTGATTTGGGAGAATGGCATTGAAACATGTATACTATCATGTAAGAAACGAATCACCAGTCTATGTTCCATACAGGATACAGGATGCCTGGGGCTGGTGCACGGGGATGATCCAGAGAGATGATATGGGGTGGGAGGTGGGAGGGGGGTTCAGGATTGGGAACTCATGTACACCCGTGGCGGATTCATGTCAATGTATGGCAAAACCAATACAGTATTGCAAAGTAAAATAAAGTAAAAATAAAAATTAAAAAAAGAAAACTACAGGCAATATCACTGATGAATATAGATGCAAAAATCCTTAACAAAATTAAAAAAATAAAACATAATGGGAAAGGCTAGAGATCTCTTCAAGAAAATTAGAGTTATCACGGGTACATTTCATGCAAGGATGGGCTCGATAAAGGACAGAAATGGTATGGACCTAACAGAAGCAGAAAATATTAAGAAGAGGTGGCAAGAATACACAGAAGAACTGTATGAAAAAGATCTTTACAACCAAGATAATCACGATGGTGTGATCACTCACCTAGAGCCAGACATCCTGGAATGTGAAGTCAACTGGGCCTTAGAAACATCACTGTGAACAAAGCTAGTGAAGGTGATGGAATTCTAGTGGGGCTATTTCAAATCCTGAAAGATGTTGCTGTGAAAATGTATGAGAATGAAATAAAAATGTATCTTCTTATCATGTAAGGTCATTTTCTAATGAGAAAACAGTTTTTCTAATAATCTATACCTTTGGATGCATGTGTGTTCAGTCTTGTCTGACACTTTGTGACCCCATGGCCTGTAGCCTGCTAGGCTCCTGTGTCCATGGGTTCTCCCAGCAAGAATATTGGAGTGGGTTGCCATTTCCTACTCCAAGGGATCTTCCCAACCCAGCGATCAAACCCGCCTCTCTTGCATCTCCTGCATTTGGAGCATATTCTTTACCACTGTTCCACCTGGGAAGCATCACAATCCATCTCTTTGGAGTTATGTAATACATGAGTATTTTAGAATAATTATATAGCTTGTTATAATACAGATAAATGTATCTCTATTTTTCTATAATTTCCCTCTTTGGGGAGAGAATTCAGTTCAGTTCAGTTCAGTCGCTCAGTCGTGTCTGACTCTTTGTGATCCCATGAATGGCAGCACGCCAGGCCTCCCTGTCCATCACCAACACCCAGAGTTCACTCAGACTCACGTCCGTCGAGTCAGTGATGCCATCCAGCCATCTCATCCTCGGTTGCCACCTTCTACTCCTGCCCCCAATCCCTCCCAACATCAGAGTCTTTTCCAATGAGTCAACTCTTCGCATGAGGTGGCCGAAGTACTGGAGTTTCATCTTTAGCATCATTCCTTCCAAAGAAATCCCAGGGTTGATCTCCTTCAGAATGGACTGGTTGGATCTCCTTGCAGTCCAAGGGACTCTCAAGAGTCTTTTCCAACACCACAGTTCAAAAGCATCAATTCTTCAGCGCTCAGCTTTCTTCACAGTTCAACTCTCACATCCATACATGACCACAGGAAAAACCATAGTCTTGACTAGACGGGCCTTAGTCGGCAAAGTAATGTCTCTGCTTTTGAATATACTATCTAGGTTGGTCATAACATTTCTTCCAAGGAGTAAGCATCTTTTAATTTCATGGCTGCAGTCACCATCTGCAGTGATTTTGTAGCCCAAAAAAATAAATTCTGACACTGTTTCCACTGTTTCCCCATCTATTTCCCATGAAGGGATGGGACTGGATGCCATGATCTTCGTTTTCTGAATGTTGAGCTTTAAGCCAACTTTTTCACTCTCTTCTTTCACATTCATCAAGAGGCTCTTTAGTTCCTCTTCACTTTCTGCCATAAGGGTGGTGTCATCTGCATATCTGAGGTTATGTTGACTACACACTGTGATGGATATCAATAAACATTTTAAAAAAATAAGCCAAACTTTCCCAAAGCAGTTTTTATTTTGATCTCGATATAGTCTCTTCTTTTTATGTTTTGCTTCATATGGTTTACCTTAAATGATTTCCTTCACTCATATGGATTTAACTTCCTTACCTTATACTTCAGTAACTTCTGCTCTGAATTTTCTTCTGAGGTCTTTGACCATATTTTTCAGCTACTACCTGGATTTCTCCATCTGAATGACACAGAGTCAGTTAAAACACAGTGGGACTGGAAGCATATTATCTTCTCCCATACAAGTGTATGTCCCTTCTTGTATTCACTTAAGCCTGTTAATTTCTCGACACTCTATACTCCATGTCCCAAGATAGATGAATAGTAGTCATCCTTATTTACTTACTCTCTCTAATCTCCCATTGTCAATATATCTTGTCAATTCCATTCTCATAACTCAAATGCACCCTCTCTAATACATCCACAAGGCTTTAGTACATGTTCTACTGGGAACTTTTGAAATATTAAACTATCATAGTAATGATTTACCCACATGAGAACAACACTGCCACTGGAATAAGACATGCATTCCATTACTAATTCTTATAATTGACTATAATATAATCTGAATAATGAGGAATCTGAGGATGTAAGTGGAGTGACAGATAACAAAATTTTGTAGGTTCAGTGTATTATGCTTCACTGATAGCTTAGGTGGTAAAGAATCCACATGCAATGCAGGAGACCCCAGTTCAATTACTGGGTTGGGAAAATCCACTCGAAAAGGGATAGGCTACCCACTCCAGTATTCTTTGGATTCCCTTGTGGCCCAGCTGGTAAAGAATCTGCCTGCAATGTGGGAAATCTGGTTTCGATCCCTGGGTTGGGAGGATCCCCGGGAGAAGGGAAAGGCTACCCACTTCAGTATTCTAGCCTGGAGAATTTCATGGACTGTACAGTCCATGGGGTCACAAAGAGTCAGACATGACTGAGCAACTTTCACTCAGTGTATTACAGATCCTAGTGGTCAAAGAATATTTTAGACTTTATTCTTTCCAGTAACCACAATTCTTCCACAACTCCCATATCCAAAAGGTAGAAGGTTATAGTTACGGAATAGGACTGTGAAATAGTTGTTGTTATTGTAAAGAATAAAGTCTTAGCATATGGCCATAGGAGTGACTGGGCTTCTCAGGTGGCACTGAGTGGAGAAGTTCCTGTAGAGTATGAAATGGCAACCCAATCCAGTATTATTTCCTGGAAAATTCCATGGACAGAGGAACCTGGATGGCTACAGTCCAGGGGGCCACAAAGAGTCTGGCACTACTGAGAAACTGAACACACACATATGGAAATGATTAAGTAAGGAGTGGAAAACAAGTTCACTGGAGTAGAGGAAAAGGAGGTGAGAGGACAAGGGACTGGTTGGACCATCTTTGCTTATGCTGAAATTGGCCATAATTAAGACAAGAGTTGTGTGTGAGAGATAGACAGCTAGCCAAGAGTCTGTAAATGCCTGCAACAGGAGGAGGGACAGTGGGGTCTGTGCAGTGAAAAGATGAGATATTTTGCAAATGGAAGCATTTGTGTTGATGGTGATAATTTCCAAGGTATCCAGAGAATGACTTTCAGGAGTTGAGGGCAGGTCGGGCAAATCATCAGAAAATAAGATGCAGAATGCCCTTCAGAGTCCAGGAAATTAAGAATGAGTGACTCAGGTCTTGTGGCTTTTTTTCATAACTGTCATTAACATATGTAGAAAGCAGGAGGAAATGTATTTTGTTTTCTTTTTCATTCTGGTAAAAACATATAACTTTTAAACTCAGATTTTTAAGTGTATAGTGCACTCTTGCTAAATAGATGTACACTTTTGTACAGCAGACCTCTAGAAATTGTTCATATTTGTGCAAAACTCAATATCCATTGCACAGCAACTCCCCCAGATCCTGGCAACCACCATTCTACCATCTGCTCCTCCTAGTCTTACTTCTTTGGATAACATATAGATGAAATCATCCAGTATTTCTCCTTCGGTGACTGGTTTATTTCACATATAATGGCCTCAAGTTTCAACCAGTGTAGCACATGACAGGATTTCCTTTCCTTTCAAAGACGAATAATATTCTTTGTATGCATACCTCATACTTTCTTTATCCATGCACCTGTCAGTGGGCATTTAGGTTATTTCCACTTAATGTCTGTTGTCAATAATGCTGCAATAAACATGAGATTGCTTGTATCCTTTCTAGGTCTTGATTTTACTTCCTTTAATAGATACCTAGAAGTGAGGTTGCTGGATAATATAGTTGTAGGTTTATTTAATTTTCTGAGGAAACTTCACACTGCTTTCTCTAATGGCCACACCAATTCACATTCCCACTGTCAAAGCAGGAGAGTTCACTTTCTCTGCACCCTCTTGGCAGAACTTACTATTGTTTGTCTTTTTGATGATAGCTGTTCTGATGTGTGTGAGCTTCCTGGTGACTCAGGTTGGATCCCTAGGTGGTGAAAATCCCCTGGGGAAGAGAATGGCTCCCCAACTCCAATATTCTTGACTGCAGAATTTCATGGACAGAGGGGCCTGGTGTGCTGTAGTCTATAGGATAGCAAAGAGTCAGACACAATCGAGAAACTGACACACATACTAACATTCTGATGAGTGTGAGGTAATACCTCATCATGGATTTGATTTGTATTTCCCTGATGATTTGTGATTTCAAGTGACTTCTCATGTGCCTTTTGGCCACTTGTATAACTTTGGAAAAAATTGTCTGTTTGGGCCCATATTTTAATCTGTTTGTTTTCTTGATGTTGAATTATATGAAGGTTTTTTTTTTTTTTTATGAATCCCCCATTGCAAAAAATAAAAATAAAAAATTCATGCTTTTGAACTGTGGTGTTGGAGAAGACCATTGAGAGTCACTTGGACTGCAAGATCAAACCAGTCAATCCTAAAATAAATCAACCTTGAATATTCATTGGAAGGACTGATACTGAAGCTGAAACTCCAATACTTTGGCCACCTGATGGGAAGAGACAACTCATTAGAAAAGACCCTGATGCTGAGAAGGATTGAAGACAAGAGGAGAAGGGGATGACAGAGGATGAGATGGTTGGGTGGCATCACCAACTCAATGGACATGAGTTCAAGCAAGCTCTGGGAGACGGTGATGGGCAGGAAATCCTGGCGTGCTGCAGTCTGTGGGTCACAAAGATTCGGATAGGACTGAGTGACTGAACAACAACAGCAACAACCCCTCATCATATGTAGGATTTGTAAATCCTTTCTCTATTTCTGTAGGTTGCTTTTTCATTTTGTTTTTTTTTTTTAATTGAAATATAGTCGACTTACAATACTATATTACAGTATATAGCATAGTGATTCAGTTTTTTGTAGATTATACTCCATTTAAATTTATTACAAAACAGTGGCTATATTTCCCTGTTCTGTGCAATATACCCTTGTTGAACTAGTTTACACATAGTAGCTTGTATGTGTTAATCCCATACTGCTATCCTGCCCTTCCCCCAAACCACTGATAAACACTAGTTTCTACTCTCTATTTGTGGGTCTGCTTCTTCTTTGTTTCATTCACTATTTTGTTGTATTTTTAGATTCCAAATATAAAATGATATTATACAGTATTTGTCTTTCTTTTTCTTAATTTGACTTATTTCTCTGAGGATAATTCCTCACAAGTCCATCCATGTTGCTGCACATAGCAGATTTTCATTCTTTTTGTGGCTGAGTAATATCCTATTATGTGTGTGTGTGTATGTCCGTGTGTGCTACTCTATATACAACACTGCTTCTTTATCCATTAATGAGCATTTGGTTTGCTTCCATATCTTGGCTACTATGTTTACTAGTGGGATTTCTCCTTTCTTACAAATTGGTACCTCTTTTCTGTTTAGAGAAGATCCTCTAACAATTATTTCAGGGTTGGTTTACTTTTAATTAACTCATAATTTTTGCTTGTCTGAGAAGTTATTTTATGTTTCTTTCAATTCTGAGTGATAATCTTATTGGTAGATATTCTAGGTTATAAGTATTTGTCTTTCAGCACTTTAAATATAAATATATCGTGCCACTCCCTTCAGGCCTGCAAAATTTCTATACAAAAACCAGCAGATAGCCTTAAGGAAGTTCCCTTTTATGGATTCTGTGGTTTTTCTTGCTGCCTTTAGAATCCTCTCTTGATTTCTTACTCCTGCCATTTTAATTATACTGCATCTTAGTGTGATTTTATTTTGGTTCATCTTGTTTAGTACCCTGTGTGGTTTCTGTACTTAGATGTATTTCCTTCTTCTGGTTTGGGAAGTTTTCATTCATGAATTTCATCAAATATATTTTGCCATCTTCTCTTTCTTTTGTCCTTCTGAGACGCCTATAACATGAATGCTAATATATTTAATGTTACCATAGGTCTCTTAAACCGTTCTCATTTCTGGTTTGTCTTTTAGTTATTCTAACTTGTGATTTCCATAATTATGCATTCTTGTGTATTATCCTGTCTGCTGTTTACTCTTGTGTGTTTTTCAATCAGTTATATACTCTTCAACTCTGTTTTTTTTTTTTAACTTTCTATATTCTTGTTAGAATTTTGAATGTGTTTCTTTATTTTTTTCTAGTTCATTTAGCATTATTATTACTAATTCTTTGGACTCTTTACCTGGCACATTATTTATCTCTGCTTTTTTTGTCAAAGTAGTTCTCTCAGTCTTTCAGTGATAGAAGGAGACCAGTCCTTCTATCTTCCCATTTGTCTCTGCCTGTCTAATTTTAAGTGAATCAGTTATATATTATGGTCTTGAAGGGGTGTCCTTGTGGGGGAGCATCCCTGTACACTCTGTGTGGTACCCAGTGGGAGGGGGTTGCTGGATTTGATGGACCATAAGACATGTCTTTCCTCAGGGTGTGCCAGCAGCTATCACCTTGGTAGCAGATTGGTGGTGCCAGGGCTGGAGCCAGATGTGAGGCAGAGACTTACTCTATTCTTAGTGGCCTTCTCAGCACTATCAGGGGCAGTGTGGGGTCTCAAATTTCTGGAGCAAAAGCCCTGATTGTCAGGCTAGAGCTGGCTGTGTTCCCTCTGTGTACGCTCACCTCTCCCAGCACTGCAACCCTTGCTGCAGAGGGACAAGAGTGGCCTGTGAACATTGGGAAAAAGGAGCCAGTCTATAGGCTGGCTGCTGACAGAGGTCCAGGCTACCTCCAATGCACCACCTGTGCCAGCATCAGCAGTAGCATCTCCCACCCATCTTAAGCATAGCTTCTGTTCTAAGACATCTTGGTCCCTCACAGCTTATCACTTCCCCCAGCCTCTGTTGTCCCTGCCTTGTTAAAGGGGGGTGATATTGAGCATGTGAGGCCCTCATGGACTCTAGGCACGTTCTGGGTCATCTGTTGTGGCAGTCTGGCTTCCATCAGTGATCAGGACTTCTCCCAATGGGCTGCCTGTGTAAGTGCCTTCCATGAGATGGCCCCGGCTGTCCCACCCAGATGCCTCCATGGGCCAGATGCACCTCTGCTTTCCACATCCCAGCTCTCTGCCTCGTCATGGCAGCCCCTGCTCCAGTGCAGAGCATCCACATGAAGTAAGCAGGGCATGTGTAGGGGTGGGTAGTTGTGGCGAAGACAGGAAGCCACAAGTGCGGTCTAAGGAGTAAGCCCCCGAGCACATGGTCCTCAAAGGGGGAGTCCAGGCTTCCCACAGCTTTCCTATTAGTCCACATTTCTCTCAAACCAGCTAAGGGTGCTTGTCTTCCCTGTATCAGACCCCAGGTCTGGCATGCCCAATATATAGCTCGAACCACTCACACCCAGGGTAGATCTCCACCTGTGTAATCTCCCTTATATTCTGAGTCCTCTCCCAAGGGCACAGGTCAGGACTTGAATGCTCCTTTTCCCTCCCTGCCCTATTTCCTGTGGTCTTTCTTAGAGCCTTAGTTCATGAAATTTTCTGCAATTTTCCAGTTAGTTTTTTGAGATAATTGTTCCACATGTTGATGTATTCTTTTTTAAAATTGATTTATTTTTCATTTGAAGTATAATTTCATTACAGAATTTTGTTGTTTTCTGTAAAACATCGACATGAATCAGCCATAGGTATACGTATGTCCCCTCCCACTTGTACATCCCTCCCATCTCCCTCCACATCCCACCCCTCTGTTTTGATACAGAGTCCTTTTATTGAGTTCACTAAAACATACAGCAAATTCCCATTTGCTATCTATTTTATACAAGGTAATGTAAAGCTGTATATTGTCACCCTGCTTATGTAACTTATATGCAGAGTACATCATGAGAAACGCTGGGCTGGAAGAAGCACAAGCTGGAATCAAGTTTGCCTGGAGAAATATCAATAACCTCAGATATGCAGATGACACCACCCTTATGGCAGAAAGTGAAGAGGAACTAAAAAGCCTCTTGATGAAAGTGAAAGAGAAGGGTGGAAAATTTGGCTTAAATCTCAACATTCAGAAAACTAAGATCATGGCATCTGGTCCCATCACTTCATGGGAAATAGATGGCAAACAGTGGAAACAGTGTTAGACTTAATTTTGGGGGGCTCCAAAATCACTGCAGACTGTGATTGCAGCCATGAAAGTAAAAGAAACTTACTCCTTGAAAGGAAAGTTACGACCAACCTAGATAGCATATTAAAAAGCAGTGAACCTCTACCCCATACCTGTCTCTGGGCGAACTATCAGTGTGGGTCTCAGTTTGTGAGAACTGGTCTCCCCATTTGGGCATCCTGAGGAGACTTAAGACCTTTTGAGTTGAGTTCCTGGCTCCATTAGGCCTGAGAGCTGGGCAGAATGTAGGAAAGTTGCCCTGATGGAGCTTCCAACTGAGATCTGCTTCCCTTTAACTAGGACTGGGACACTTAAGGGTGAAAGCTGTGCCTTGAGATTGCCCATTCTTTTCAGGACAGAAAATAACATTCATCTGATAGAGATTTACAGGAGTATCTTTACCTGACTATGACCTGACCTTAAATCAAAAGTATGAAACCAAGAAGTCTGCAACAACTAACCACACCCATCTCTCACAATTGCTTTTAAAGGAATTTGTTGAAAATTTTCAGTAACATTGGGTTCTTAGTGCATTAGCCACCCATCTCCTTGTATGAATTTGTAATAAACCTTTCCCTGTTTCAAAGTCTAAAGTTTAGTTTGAAGGGCCTCACTCTGAGTCAGGCACACAGACTTGTCATTTCAGCAACAACAGTACTGTCTAAGGACAGATGTTGCCTCTCTTAAACAACAGCAGAGACTGGCCAAGTGCTCACAGTTATCCATGAGATACCCACTGACTTGGCTTGGATAAACTTTAGCCAAACTTCTGTCCTTTGAGCTTCAGCCTTCGACCAAGCTTGAGCAACAGTAAAGAATAGCCGTGATAGGAACACGTGTAAATGTTTGTGTTTCCTGCGAGGCCTGATGCACTTGTGAAGATGGGCTCTGAAACAAGCCCCTTCTGGTAGATGAAGCTTTCCCATGGCTGGGCATAAGCACGAAGATTCAGACATTTCTGTCCCCCTTAACAGCTCATTCTGGGAATCACCTCTCTACAGAGGAAAACCTTTGGTGTTAAACTGCTCCATCATACTGTCTGCTCATCCATCCCTACCACTTGCCCCATGTCACACACAGACACGCACACACACAGTTCCTGTTCACCCTGCTTATCGTTTCATTTAAAACAAACATCTTTTTCTGTTAAATTTTGAGACATGTGAACAACTTGTAGTCCTAGGTATTCTCTGTATTGCCATCAGTTCAGTTCAGTTTTTCAGTCATGTCTGACTCACTGTGACCCCATGGGCTGCAGTATGCCAGGCTTCCCTGTCTATCACTTACTCTTGGAACTTGCTCAAACTCAAGTCTATTGAATCGGTGATGCCATCCAGCCATGTCATCCTCTGTTGTTCCCTTCTTCTCTAGCCTTCAATCTTTCCCAGAATCAGGATCTATTCCAGTGAGTCAGTTCTTTGAATCAGGTGACCAAATTACTGGAAGTTCATCTTCAGCATCAGTCCTTAAAATGAATATTCAGGACTGATTTTCTTTAGGATTGACAGGTTGGATCTCCTTTCAGTCCAAGGGATTCTCAAGAGTCTTCTCCAACACCACAATTCAGAAGCATCAGTTCTTTGTGTTTAGTTTTCTTTATGGTCCAACTCTCACAACCATACATGACTACTGGAAAAACCAAAGCTTTTACTAGACAGACCTTTGTTGGCAAAGTAATATCTTTGCTTTTTAATATGTTTTCTACATTTATCATAGCTTTTCTTTCAAGGAGCATAGATTTTTTTTAAATTCATGTCAACAGGGCGGTCCTAAGATAGTGGAGGAATAGGAAGGGGAGACAACTTTCTCCCCCACAAATTCATCAAAAGAATATTTAAATGCTCAGTAAATTCCACAAAACAACTTCTGAATGCTGGCAGAGGACATCAGGCACCCAGAAAAGCCGCCCAGTGTCTTTGAAAGGAGGTAGGAAAAATATAAAAGACAAAAAAAGAGACAAAAGAGGTAGGAATGGAGCTCCATCCCGGGAAGGGAGTGTTAAAAAGAGAGAAGTTTCCAAAAACCAGGAAACACTCTCATTGCCAAGTCTGTGGCTAGCCTTGGAACCAGAGAGGGCAACATAACTGGGAGGAAAAATAAATAAATAATTGAACCCCACAGATTACATGCCCAATGGTAACTCCCCCAGTGGAGAAGCAGCGCAGATGCCTTCACCAGCCACTAGCAAGCAGGGGCTGGGCAGGGAGGCACAGGCTGCATTGCTTAGTGTAAGGGCCAGGTCTGAATGCCCCGAGGGCAATCTGAGGGAACTAACTTGGGCTAGCAAACCAGACTGTGGGATAGCTATGACGTGAAAAGCCCTAACCTAAGACACTGCCAGGCCCGCTCACAGAACAAAGGACTGAACAGAGCTACCCCCTACAGACCATCCCCCTGCAGTGACAGGCAACCAGAGCTGGAAGGGAGCAATCATAGCCCCAGAGAGACATTATCTACCAAACTGCAAGCAGGTTTCTTTTCTAACTAAGACTTCTTGGGGTTCTGGATGGTCAACATCCACCTGAGAAGCTGCACCAGTTGCACACCCAGAAAACCGAGCTGCAGGGACGGGGGAGGCAATAAATCAGTGACAGCACTCGCCAAACACCTGACCACCTGAGCTGCTCTGACCTCTGAAGGGCACAAAACACAGGCCCAACCAAATCTGCACTTCTGAGGACTACCTGAGTGCCTGAGCCTGAGTGGCTTAGACCTGGGAGGTGCATGCAGCCCAGGGCCGGCCTCCAACAGTTCCCGGCGGAGCTATCTAGAGCCTGAGCAGTGTGGGCTGGGAGGGCACATGCACCATGAGCGGGGACAGGCCCAGTGTGGCTGAGACACTGCGAGCACATGCCAGTATTATTTGTTTACAGTGTCCCTCCATCCCCACAGCACAACTGAACAAGTGAACATAAAAAAGTGTCCACCACCGCCCCCTTGTGTCAGGGCGGAAATCAGACACTGAAGAGATCAGCAAACAGAAGACACTAAAACAGAGGGAACCGCCTTGGAAGTGACAGGTGCAATAGATTAAAACCGTGTAGTTAGTACCCACTACATAGGAAGGGGCCTATAGATCTTGAGAAATATAAGCCGGACCAAGGTACTATCTGAAAATGAACTGACCCCACACTGCCCACAACACCACCAGAGAAAGTCCTAGACTATCTTTACTATCATTCTTTTTTTAATTTTTTTTAAATTGTTAAGTCCTCTATTACTCCTTTAATTTTCATTTTTATGACCTACTTTACTTTGCCAAAAAAAGAGAGACCCCATTTTTAAAGCAAACTTCATATATATATATATATATATATATATATATATATTTAATAAATTTTATGACCTTTTTTTGCTTTTCTTTAATATTGTATTTTTGAAAATCC
The DNA here is from genome assembly GCF_023091745.1 of Budorcas taxicolor. Taxonomy (NCBI): domain Eukaryota; kingdom Metazoa; phylum Chordata; class Mammalia; order Artiodactyla; family Bovidae; genus Budorcas; species Budorcas taxicolor. The sequence goes on from NC_068935.1 coordinate 53,055,031, forward strand.
AACCTCTACTCTAGATTTTTAATTTTTGCTTTTTGGTATTTGTTATCAATTTTTTACCTTTAAGAACCCAATCTTCAGTACTCATTTTTACTTGGTAATGAGATTACTGGCTTCACTGCTCTCTCCCCCTTTGGACTCTTCATTTTCTCCACCAAGTCGCCTCTATCTCCTCCCTCCCCCTTCTCTTCTCTACCCAACTTTGTGAATCTCTTTGTTTGTTCCAGACAGTGGAGAACACTTAAGAAAGTGATTACTGGCTGGATCAGTCTCTCTCCTTTTGATACCCCCCCTTTATCATCCTGGCCACCTCTGTCTTCTTCCTCCCTCGTCTATTCTCTGTATAACTCTGTAAACATCTCTGAGTGATCCAGTCTGGGGAATACACATAAGGAAGTGATTACTGGCTAGCTTGCTCTCTCCTCTTTTGATTCCACCTCATCTCATTTGGGTCACCTCTAACTCCTTCCACCCTCTTCACTTCTCCATGTAACTCTGTGAAACTTTCTGGGTGTTCCTCATTGTGGAGAAACTTTTCATTTAACCTGGATGTTTTATCAATGGTGCTGTACAGATGGAGAAGTCTTGAGACCACTGTAAAAATAAGACTGAAAACCAGAAGCAGGAGGCATAAGTCCAAATCCTGAGAACACCAGAGAACTCCTGACTCCAGGGAACATTAATCCACGGGAGCTCATCAAATGCCTCCATACCTACACTGAAATCAAGCACCACCCAAGGGTCAACAAGTTCCAGAGCAAGACATACCACGCAAATCTCCAGCAACACAGGAACATAGCCCTGAGCTCCAATATACAGGCTGCCCAAAGTTACTCCAAACCCATTGATATCTCGTAACTCATTACTGGACACTTCATTGCACTCCAAAAAGAAGAAATCCAGATCCACCCACCAGAACACTGACACAAGCTTCCATAACCAGGAAACTTTGACAACTCACCTGTACAACCCCACCCACAGTGAGGAAACTCCACAATAAAGAGACCTCCACAAACTGCCAGAATACAGAAAGGCCACCCCAAACACAGCAATATAAACAAGATGAAGAGACAGAGGAATACCCAGTAGGTAAAGGAACAGGATAAATGCCCACCAAACCAAACCAAAGAGGAAGATATAGGGAATCTACCTGATAAAGAATTCTGAATAATGATAGTGAAAATGATCCAAAATCTTGAAATCTAAATGGAATCACAGATAAATAACCTGGAGACAAGGATTGAGAAGATGCAATAAAGGTTTAACAAGGACCTAGAAGAAATAAAGAAGAGTCAATATATAATGAATAATGTAATAAATGGAATCAAAAACACTCTGGAGGCAACAAATAGTAGAATAACAGAGGCAGCAAATAAGATTAGTAAAGTAGAAGATAGATTGGTAGAAATAAAGGAATCAGAGAGGAAAAAAGAAAAACGAATTAAAAGAAATGAGGACAATCTCAGAGACCTCCAGGGAAATGTTAAATGCCCAAACATTAGAATCATAGGAATCCCAGAAGAATACAAAAAGAAAGACCATGAGAAAATACTTGAGGAGATAATAGTTGAAAAATTCCCTAAAATGGGGAAGGAAATAATCACCCAAGTCCAGGAAACCCAGAGAGTCCCAAACAGGATAAATCCAAGGAGAAATACCCCAAGACACATATTAATCAAATTAACAAAGATCAAACACAAAGAACATATATTAAAAGCAGCAAGGGAAAACAACAAATAGCATACAAGGAGATTCCCATAAGGATAACAGCTGATCTTTCAATAGAAACTCTTCAGACCAGGAGGAAATGGCAGGGGCAGGACATACTTAAAGTAATGAAAGAAAATAACCTACAGCCCAGATTACTGTACCCAGCAAGGATCTCATTCAAATATGAAGGAGAAGTCAAAAGTTTTACAGACAAGCAAAAGCTGAGAGAATTCAGCAACACCAAACCAGCTCTCCAACAAATGCTAAAGGATCTTCTCTAGAAAGGAAACACAGAAAGGGTGTATAAACTCGAACCCAAAACAATAAAGTAAATGGAAATGGGATTATACTTATCAATAATTACCTTAAACATAAATGGGTTGAATGTCCCAACCAGAAGACAAAGACTGGCTGAATGGATATAAAAACGAGAGTCCTATATATGCTGTCTACAAGAGACCCACCTCAAATCAGAGGACACATACAGACTGAAAGTGAAGGGCCGGAAATAGATATTCCATGCAAATAGAGACCAAAAGAAAGCAGGAGTAGCAATACTCATATCAGATAAAATAGGCTTTAAAACAAAGGCTGTGAAAAGAGTCAAAGAAGAACACTATACAATGATCAGAGGATCAATCCAAGAAGAAGATATAACAATTATAAATATACACACACCCAACATAGAAGCACCAAAATGTGTAAGACAAATGCTAACAAATATGAAAGGGGAAATTAACAATAATAAAATAATAGTGGGAGACTTTAATACTTACTCACACCTATGGACAGATCAACTAAACAGAATTTTTTTTTTTTTAGTTTTTGTCTTTTATTTATTTTTTTAAATTTAAATTTATTTATTTTAATTGAAGGATAATTACTTTATAATATTGTATTGGTTTTGCCATACATCGACATGAATCTGCCACAGGTGTACAGCAGACCAGTTAGACCTAATTGATATCTATAGGACATTTCACCCCAAAACAATGAATTTCACCTTTATATAAAGCGCACACAGAACATTCTATGGGATAGATCACATCCTGGGCCATAAATCTAGCCTTGGTAAATTCAAAAAAATTGAAATCATAACAAGCATCTTCCACTATGCAGTAAGATTAGATCTCAATTGCAGGAGAAAAACTGTTAAAAATCCCAACATATAAAGGCTGAACAACACGCGGCTAAATAACCAACAAGTCACAGAAGAAATCAAAAAAGAAATCAAAATATGGATAGAAACGAATGAAAATGAAAGCACAACAACCCAAAACCTGTGGGATACTGTAAAATCAGTACTAAGGGCAAGTTCAGTTCAGTTCAGTCGCTCAGTCGTGTCCAACTCTTTGTGACCCCATGAATCGCAGCATGCCAGGCCTCCATGTCCATCACCAACTCCCGAGTTCACTCAGACTCACATCCATCGAGTGAGTGATGCCATCCAGCCATCTCATCCTCTGTCGTCCCCTTCTCCTCCTGCCCACAATCCCTCCCAGCATCAGAGTCTTTTCCAATGAGTCAACACTTCGCATGAGGTGGCCAGACTACTGGAGTTTCAGCTTTAGCATCAGTCCTTCCAAAGAAATCCCAGGGCTGATCTCCTTCAGAATGGACTGGTTGGATGTCCTTGCAGTCCAAGGGACTCTCAAGAGTCTTCTCCAACACCACAGTTCAAAAGCATCAATTCTTCAGCACTCAGCTTTCTTCAGAGTCCAACTCTCACATCCATACATGAACACTGGAAAAACCATAGCCTTGACTAGATGGACCTTAGTCGGCAAAGTAATGTCTCTGCTTTTCAATATGCTATTTAGGTTGGTCATAAATTTTCTTCCAAGGAGTAAGCGTCTTTTAATTTAATGGCTGCAATCACCATCTGCAGTGATTTTGGAGCCAAAAAAAAATTTTTTTTTGATACTGTTTTCACTATTTCCCCATCTATTGGCCATGAAGTGATGGGACCAGTTGCCATGATCTTCGTTTTCTGAATATTGAGCTTTAAGCCAACTTTTTCACTCTCCACTTTCACTTTCATCAAGAGGCTTTTTAGCTCTTCTTCACTTTCTACCATAAGGGTGGTGTCATCTGCGTATCTGAGATTATTGATATTTCTCCCGGCAATCTTGATTCCAGCTTGTGTTTCTTCCAGTCCAGCATTTCTCATGATGTACTCTGCATATAAGTTAAATAAACAGGGTGACAATATACAGCCTTGACGTACTCCTTTCCCTATTTGGAACCAGTCTGTTGTTCCCTGTCCAGTTCTAACTGTTGCTTCTTGACCTGCATACAGATTTCTCAAGAGGCAGGTCAGGTGGTCTGGTATTTCCATCTCTTTCAGAATTTTCACAGTTTATTGTGATCCACACAGTCAAAGGCTTTGGCATAGTCAGTAAAGCGGAAAGATGTTTTTCTGGAACTCTCTTGCTTTTTCCATGATCCAGTGGATGTTGGCAATTTGATCTCTGGTTCCTCTGCCTTTTCGAAAACCAGCTTGAATATCAGAAAGTTCATGGTTCATGTATTGCTGAAGCCTGGCTTGGAGAATTTTGGGCATTACTTTACTAGCATGTGAGATGAGTGCAATTGTGCAGTAGTTTGATCATTCTTTGGCATTACCTTTCTTTGGGATTGGAATGAAAACTGACCTTTTCCAATCCTGTGGCAACTGCTGAGTTTTCCAAATTTGCCGGCATATTGAGTGCAGCACTTTCACAGCACCATCTTTCAGGAGTTGAAACAGCTCAACTGGAATTCCATCACCTCCACTAGCTTTGTTCGTAGTGATGCTTTCTAAGGCCCATTTCACTTCACATTCCAGGATGTCTGGCTGTAGGTGAGTGATCACACCATCATGATTATCTGTGTTGTGAAAATATTTTCTGTACAGTTCTTCTGTGTATTCTTGCCACCTCTTCTTAATATCTTCTTCTTCTGTTAGGTCCAGACCATTTCTGTCCTTTGTCGAGCCCATCTTTGCATGAAATGTTCCCTTGGTATCTCTAATTTTCTTGAAGAGATCTCTAGTCTTTCCCATTGTGTTCTTTTCCTCTATTTCTTTGCATTGATGGCTGAGGAAAGCTTTCTTATCTCTCCTTGCTATTCTTTGGAACTCTGCATTCAAATGGGTATATCTTTCCTTTTCTCCTTTGCTTTATGCTTCTCTTCTTTTCACAGTTATTTGTAAGGCTTCCCTAGACAGCCATTTTGCTTTTTTGCATTTCTTTTCCTTGGGGATGGTCCATGATCCTGTCTCCTGTACAATGTCACGAACCTCCATCCATAGTTCATCAGGCATTCTATCTATCAAATCTTTGCCCTTAAATCTATTCCTCACTTCCACTGTATAATCATAAGGGATTTGATTTAGGTCATACCTGAATGGTCTAGTGATTTTCCCTACTTTCTTCAATTTGAGTCTGAATTGGTAATAAGGAGTTCATGATCTGAGCCACAGTCAGCTCCTTGGGAATGGCAAACCACTACAGTATTCTTGCCTTGAGAACCCCATGAACAGTTTGAAAAGGCTAAGGTCAAATTTCATAGAAATACAGACATACCTCAAGAAACAAGAAAAAAGTCAAATAAATAACCTAACTCTACACCTAGAGCACCCAGAAAAGGAAGAAATGAAGTGAAGAACACCAGGTTTAGTAGATGGAAAGAAATCTTAAAAATTAGGGCAGAAATAAATGCAAAAGAAAAAAAGAGAGAGAGACCATATCAAAAACTAACAAACCCAAAAGCTAGTTCTTTGAAAGGATAAATAAAATTGATAAACCATTAGCCAAACTCATCAAGAAACAAAAGCAAATATATCAAATCAAAATTAGAAATGAAAATGGAAAGATCACAACAGACAACACAGAAATACAAAATGAGTATACTACCCAAAGCAATCTATAGATTCAGTGCAATCCCTATCAAGCTACCAACGGCATTTTTCACAGAGCTAGAACAAATACTTTCACAATTTGTGTGGAAATACAAAAAAACCTCAAATAGCCAAAGCATTCTTGAGAAAGAAGAATGGAATTGGTGGAATCAACCTGCCTGACTTCAGGCTCTACTACAAAGCCACAGTCATCAATACAGTATGGTACTGGCACAAAGACAGAAATATAGATTAAGGGAACAAAATAGAAAGCCCAGAGATAAACCCACGCACCTATGGACACCTTATCTTTGACAAAGGAGGCAAGAATATACAGTGGAGAAAAGACAGCCTCTTTAACAAGTGGTGCTGGGAAAACTGGTCAATCACTTATAAAAAATGAAACTAGAACACTTTCTAACACCATACACAAAAGTAAACTTAAAATTGATTAAAGATCTAAATGTAAGACCAGACACTATAAAACTCCTAGAGGAGAACATAGGCAAAACACTCTCTGACACAAATCACAGCTGGGTCCTCTATGAGCCACCTCCCAGAATGCTGGAAATAAAAGCAAAAATAAACAAATGGGACCTAATTAAAAATAAAGCTTCTGCACAACAAAGGAAACTATAAGCAGGGTGAAAAGACAACCTTCAGAATGGGAGAAAATAATAGCAAATGAAGCAATGGACAAAGAACTAATATAAAAAATATACAAGCTACTTCTGCAGCTCAATTCCAGAAAAATAAACAACCCAATCAAAAAATGGGCCAAAGCACTAAACAGACATTTCTACGAAGAAGTCATGAAGATGGCTAACAAACACATGAAAAGATGCTCAGCATCACTCATTATCAGAGAAATGCAAATCAAAACCACAATGAGGTACCATTTCACGCCATTCAGAATGGCTGCTATCCAAAAGTCTATAAGCAATAAATGCTGGAGAGGGTGTGGAGAAAAGGGAACCCTCTTACACTGTTGGTTGGAATGCAAACTAGTACAGCCACTATGGAGAAAAATGTGGAGATTCCTTAAAAACCTGGAGATAGAACTGCCTTTTCCAGTGGTGATGTATGGATGTGAGAGTTGGACTGTGAAAAAAGCTGAGTGCTGAAGAATTGATGCTTTTGAACTGTGGTGTTGGAGCAGACTCCTGAGAGTCCCTTGGACTGCAAGGAAATCCAACCTGTCCATTCTGAAGAGCAGCCCTGGGATTTCTTTGGAAGGAATGATGCTAAAGCTGAAACTCCAGTACCTTGGCCACCTCATGTGACGAGTTGACACATTGGAAAAGACTCTGATGCTGTAAGGCAAGAGGAGAAGGGGACGACAGAGGATGAGATGGCTGGATGGCATCACTCACTCGATGGATGTGAGTCTGAGTGAACTCGGGGAGTTGGTGATGGACAGGGAGGCCTGGTGTGCTGCGATTCATGGGGTTGCAACGATTCGGACACGAATGAGTGACTGAACTGAACTATGACCCAGCAATTCTACTGCTGGGCATACACACCAAGGAATCCAGAATTGAAAGAGACACGTGTACCCCAATGTTCATTGCAGCACGGTTTATAATAGCTACGACATGGAAGCAACCTAGATTTTCACCAGCAGATGAATGGATAAGAAAGCTGTGGTACATATACACAATGGAGTATTCAGCTCAGTTCAGTTCAGTTCATTTCAGTAGCTCAGTCGTGTCCGACTCTCTGCGACCCCGTGAATTGCAGCACGCCAGGCCTCCCTGTCCATCACCAACTCCTGGAGTTCACTCAGACTCACATCCATCGAGTCAGTGATGCTATCCAGCCATCTCATCCTCTGTCGTCCCCTTCTCCTCCTGCCCGCAATCCCTCCCAGCATCAGAGTCTTTTCCAATGAGTCAACGCTTCGCATGAGGTGGCCAAAGTACTGGAGTTCCAGCTTTAGCATCATTCCTTCCAAAGAAATCCCAGGGTTGATCTCCTTCAGAATGGACTGGTTGGATCTCCTTGCAATGGAGTATTACTCAGATATTAAAAAGAATACATTTGAATCAGTTCTAATGAGGTGGATGAAACTGGAGCCTATTATACAGAGTGAAGTAAGCCAGAAAGAAAAACACCAATACAATATACTAACGCATATATAGGGAATTTAGAAAGATGGTAACAATAACCCTGTATGTGAGACAGCAAAAGAGACACAGATGTATAGAACAGTCTTTTGGACTCTGTGGGAGAGAGAGAGGGTGGCATGATTTGGGAGAATGACATGGAAACATGTATAATACCATATAAGAAATGAATTGCCAGTCCAGGTTCGATACAGGATGCTCGGGGCCGGTGCACTGGAATGACTCTGAGGGATGGTACAAGGATGGAGGTAGGAGGGTGGTTCAGGATGGGGAACACATGTACGCCTGTGGCAGATTCATGTTGATGTGTGACAGAACCAATACAATATTGTAATTAGCTTCCAATTAAAATAAATAAATTTAAATTAAAAATAAATAGGTAAATAAATTCATGGCAGCAGACACCATCTGCAGTGATTTAAGTCCAAGAAAATAATGTCTGTCACTGTTTCTGTTGTTTCCTCCTCTATTTGCTATGAAGTGGTGGGACCAGATTCCTATATATTCGTTTTTTAAATGTTGCATTTTAAGCCAACTTCTTCTTTGTTACATTCACTAGTTTGGTGTATTTTTGGATTCCACATGTAAATGATATTACACAGTATTTGTCTTTTTCTTTCTCTAATTTGACTTATTTTAATAAGGAAAATTCCTCTCAAGTCCATCCCTGTTGTTGAAAATAGCACATTTTCATTCTTTTTTTGTGTCTGAATAATATTCCATTGTATGTGTGTGCACATGTCTGTTTGTACAACACTGGTTCTGTATCCATTTTTCTGTTGATAAGCAATTGGTTTGCTTCCATATTTTGGCTAGTATCTTTACTAGTAGAATTTTTCCTTTCCTACAAATTCTTACTTCTTTTCTCTTTAGAGAAGATCCTTTAACATTTCTTTCAGGGTTGGTTTCTTATTGATGAACTCTTATGGTCTTTTCTTGTCTGAGAATTTCTTTATCTCCCTTTCAATTCTGAATGATAATCTTACTAGATAGATATTCCAATTTGTAAGTAATTCTCTTTCAACACTTTAAATATCAATATATCATGCCCTTCATTCCGGCCTGCAAAGTTTCTATACAAAAATCAGCAGATAGCCTTAAGGGAGTTCCCTTTTATGTAATTCTGTGTTGTCTCTTACTGCCTTTAGAATCCTTTCTTTATTTCTAACCTTTGCCATTTTAATTACACTGCATCTTAGTATGGGTTTGTTTTGGTTCATCTTGTTTGGTGCTTTGTGTTCATGGATGTGTTTCCTTCTTCTGGTTTGGGGAGTTTTCAGCCATAATTTCATCAAACACATTTTACCCTCTTTTCCCTCTTTTGTCCTTCTAGATGCCGATAATATGAATGCTGATATGCTGAATGTTATCCATAGGTCTCTTAAACTGTTCTCTCTCTCTCTCTCTTTTTTTTTTTTTTTTTACTTTTGGTTTTTCTTTTAGCTGTTCTGATTGACTGGTTTCCATTATTATGCATTCTTGTGTATTATCCTGTCTGCTGTTTATTCTTGAGTGTTTCTCATATCAGTTACTGTATTCTTCAGCTCTGTCTGGTTGTTTTTTATATATTCTAGTTCCTTATTAGAATTGTCCCTGTGTTTATTTTTTTCTAGTTCAGTTAGCATTATTATAACTAATTCTTCAGACTCTTTATCCAGTACATTATCTATCTCTGCTTTTGGGTTGTTGTGTCAGAGGTTTTCTCTCAGTCTTTCAATGGAGACCAGTCCTCCTGTCTTCCCATTTGTCTCTGTCTTTTTTATTTTAAGTGAATCAATTATATATTACGGTCTTGAAGGTGTGTTCTTGTGAGGGAGCATCCCTGTACACCCTTTGTAGTACCCAGATGGGGGTCTGGATTCGATAGACCACACGTCACATCTTTCCTCAGGGTGTGCCAGCAGCTATCGCCTTGGTAGCAGTTTGGTGGTGCCAGGGCTGGAGCTAGATGTGAGGCAGAGACTAACTCTATTCTCAGTGGCCTTTTCAGGCCCTACTGGGGACAGGGTGGGGTCCCAAGTTTCTGGAGCAGAGCCCCTGATTGTCAGGCCAGAGCTGGCTGTATTCCCTCTAAGCCTGTGCCCTCCTTTCTCACAGCACTGCAACTCTTGCTGTAGAAGGACAAGAGGGGCCTGTGCACATTGGAAAAAAGGAGCCAGTCTACAGGCTGACTGCTGACAGAGGTCCAGGCTAGCTCCAATGTGCCACCTGTGCTAGCACTAGCAGAAGTTTCTCCCTCCTTGCTTAAACATAGCTTCTGATCTGAGACCCGTTGATCCCTCCAAGCTGATCACTTCCCCCAGGCTCTGTTGTCCCTGCCCTGTTAAAGAGGGGTGCTATTGGGTAGGTGAAGCCTGCATGGTCTCTGGGCATGTACTGGGTCATTTGCTGTGGCAGTCTGGCCTCCATCAGAGATCAGGACTTCTCCCAGTGGGCTGGTGTATAAGTGCCCTCCATGAGCATGGCCCCAGCTGTCCCATCCAGATGCCGTCCTGGGCCAGATGCACCTCTGCTTTCCACTTCCCAGCTCTCTGCCTCATTATGGCAGCTCCTGCCCCAGTGCAGAGCATCCACATGCAGTAAGCAGGGCATAGTGTAGGGGTGGGTAGTTGTGGCGAAGACAGAAAGCCACAAGTGCGGGCTAAATCTTTCCTCTCCACCGTGCCTTGGGAGTAAGCCCCTGAGCACGTGGTCCTCAAGGGGGGAGTTCAGGCTTCCCACAGCCCTCCTGTTAGTCCACGTGGCCCTGCAGCCAGCTAAGGGTGCTTGTCTTCCTTGTGTCAGACCCAAGGCCTGGCATGCCCAATATATAGCTCGAACCATTCATGCCCAGGGTAGATCTCCACCTGTGTAATCCCCCTTATATTCTGAGTCCTCTCCCAGGGGCACAGGTCAGGACTTGAATGTTCCTTTTCCCTTCCTACACTATTATTTGTGGATTTTTCTTAGAGTCTTGATTCAGGACTCTTTCTGCAATTTTCCAGTTAATTTTTGAGATAATTGTTCCACGTATTGACATATTATTTTCTCATTGGAGTATATTTGATTTACCATGCTGTGTTAGTTTCAGGTGTACAACAAAGCATTCATCTTTACATATACATGTATATTGGCTTCTCATGTGGCTCAGTTGGTAAAGAATCTGCCTGCAATACAGGAGATGCCAGTGCCATCCCTGAGTCAGGAAGATCCCCTTAGGAGGCCATGAAAACCCACTCCAGTATTCTTGCCTAGTGAATCCCATGGACAGAGGAGCCTAGTGGGCTACAGTCCATAGGGTAGCAAAGAATCAGACGTGACTGAAAGGACTGAGCTTGCACATGCACGCATACATATACCTGCTGCCGCTAAGTCACTTCAGTCGTGTTCAACTTTGTGCGACCCCATAGACGACAGCCCACCAGGCGCCCCCGTCCCTGGGATTCTCCAGGCAAGAACACTGGAGTGGGTTGCCATTTCCTTCTCCAATGCATGAAAGTGAAACGTGAAAGTGAAGTCTCTCAGTCTTGTCCGACTCTTAGCGACCCCATGGACTGCAGCCTACCAGGCTCCTCCATCCATGGGATTTTCCAGGCAAGAGTAGTGGAGTGGGGTGACACTGCCTTCTCCATACATATACCTATTCCTTTACAAATTATTTTCCCATATATGTTGTTACAGAATATTGAACAGAGTTCCCTGTGGTTTTGTAGTAGGTCCTAGTTGGTTATCTATTTTAAATATAGCAGTGTGTATATGTTAATCCCCAACTCCTAATTTATCTCTCCCCTACAACTTCCCGTTTGGTAGCTGTCAGTTTGGCTTTTATATAGATGTATTTTTGATGTGTTCTTTGGGGGAGGCAGCTTTTTAGTGTGATGCAATCCTAGTTTTCTGTTTTTCCTTTTGTTGCCTATGCTTTTGGTGTCTCATACAATAAATCATTTCTTAGACCAATGTTATAAATCTTCTCCAGTATGTTTCCTTCTAGTAGTTGTATAGTTTCAGATCTTACATTTAAATCTTTAATCAGCTCTGAGTTTAGTTTTGTATGGTATAAGTTAAGAGTCCACTAGGAGCCTGGTGGGCTGTCGTCTATGGGGTCACACAGAGTCAGACACGACTGAAGTGACTTAGCAGCAGCAGGTATATGTATGTGTGCATGTACAAGTTCAGTCCTTTCAGTCACGTCTGATTCTTTGCAATTTCATTCTTTTCCATTGGGGTATCCAGTTTGCCCACTGCAATTAACTGAGGAGATGGCAAGGTGAAATTTAATAATGATCATCTCAAGACAGAAATAGGTGATAAGCCAGTAGGAAAGGCACTGGCGTGAGGGACCTGAAGAGGAGCATGTAAAGTTTGGGGACTCCCACTAGATTCCCGCTGATATGTGGATGTGATCCTGGGCAGATGGGTTCTGACTCTTGGCACATAGACTTGCTCTTGACCTCTGACATGCAAGAGAAGCTTCTGGGCCAACAGTATTGTGCTCTTATCATGAGTCCATGGGCACTGCTTTGGCTTTTGCATTTGATGTCATGCAAATGGGTGGTCTTAATACAAAGACATAGAGTTCCTCTCGACTAGTGATAAAAGAAGCTTCTCATTTAAGTTCCTTTGACTTCTGATCCACTCTCTACTTTATGGTTTTTACTATATTTTCAAACAGATTCTTAGACATACTTGGCAGAAGAGAGTGATGCTCTCCTTTACAGTCTTAGATAATTCAACTTCTGATAGTATTTTATATCACCACACTGTTGATTTCTAATCTGTTTACCTCTCTGGCATGCATTTCTGATAAGATACATACTCAGAAAACTATCATACAAGCTGCATGTAATGAATTGCAAGTGATTAGAGAACGTGAAAAAATTAATACTTAAGAGAATGATTAAGAAAATTTCCTTGGGAGGTGATCATTAGGCTGGCCTCAGATGGTTGCTAGTTTCTGAGTCACAGAAGATGGGATGGACACAGGCATAGAAGAAAGTAGAAGGTCTTAGGGAAATCATTGTATTAGTCAGTAGAGGTTGTTATGGACAAAGCTAGAGAAGTCAGTTGGGATCTATTCATAGGGAACCTGTATAAGTGGAAGTATAAAGAGTTTCTACTACTCTTTAAAAGTGCTAATGAGCAACACCGCCCCCCCCCCAATAAAGCACAGCTTTTGCAATAGGACTTGACATGTCTGAATCACAATATACCGTCCTTTTCCAGGAGAGCTGTAGGCATCTGATATTGATTTATTGTTGTTGATCTACTTGGATATACCCTTTCTCAACTCATGACTTATTATTTATGTTTTCTCCCTTAACCCTAAGTGTCTTTGGATCCTTTTTAAATTCTATGCATGCTCACTTCTCTCTGCAAGGTGGCAGTATATCCATGGATATTAAAATATATACCAGTGCCACTTTAGGGAAACAAGGGCTTCTAACATCCACTTTTGGTCCACCTCAGGACTTCTCTGATAGCTCAGTTGGGAAAGATTCTGCCTGCAATGCTGGAGACATCAGTTCAGTTCTTGGGTAGGGAAGATCTTCTGGAGAAGGGATAAGCTACCCACTCCAGTAGTCCTTGCCTTCCCTTGTGACTCAGCTGGTGAAAAATCCACCTGCAATGTGGGAGACCTGGGTTTAATCCCTGGGTTGGGAAGATCCTCCGGAGTAAAGAAAGGCTACCCACTCCAGTATTCTGGCCTGGAGAATTCCATGGACTGTATAGTCCATGGGGTCACCAACAGTCAGACACAACTGAGCAACTTACACTTTCAGCTCTTCAGGCCTAGCAATCTGTTACCTTCCCCTATCAGCAAGTTTCTGCTTTATTGAATATGCCAAAGCCTTTCACTGTGTGGATCACAATAAACTGTGGAAAATTCTGAAAGAGATGGGAATATAAGACCACCTGACCTGCCTCTTGAGAAATCTGTATGCAGGTCAGGAAGCAACAGTTAGAACAGGACATGGAATAGCAGACTTGTTCCAAATAGGAAAAGGAGTGCGTCAAGGCTGTGTATTGTCACCCTGCTTATTTAACTTCTATGCAGAGTACATTATGAGAAACGCTGGGCTGGAAGAAGCACAAGCTGGAATCAAGATTGCTGGGAGAAATATCAATAACCTCAGATATGCAGATGACACCACCCTTATGGCAGAAAGTGAAGAAAAGCTAAAAAGCCTCTTGATGAAAGTGAAAGAGGAGAGTGAAAAAGTTGGCTTAAAGCTCAACATTCAGAAAATGAAGATCATGGCAACCAGTCCCATCACTTCATGGGAAATAGATGGGGAAACAGTGTCAGACTTTATTTTTTGGGCCTCCAAAATCACTGCAGATGTTGACTGCAGCCATGAAATTAAAAGACACTTACTCCTTGGAAGAAAAGTTATGACCAACCTAGATAGCATATTGAAAAGCAGAGACATTATTTTGCCGACTAAGGTCCATCTAGTCAAGGCTATGGTTTTACCAGTGCTCATGTATGGATGTGAGAGTTGGGCTCTGAAGAAAGCTAAGTGCTGAAGAATTGATGCTTTTGAACTGTGGTGTTGGAGAAGACTCCTGAGAGTCCCTTGGACTGCAAGGAGATCCAACCAGTCCATTCTGAAGATCAGCCCTGGGATTTCTTTGGAGGGAATGATGCTGAACCTGAAACTCCAGTACTTTGGCCACCTCATGCGAAGAGTTGACTCATTGGAAAAGACTGATGCTGGGAGGGATTGGGGGCAGGAGGAGAAGGGGACAACCGAGGATGAGATGGCTGGATGGCATCACTGACTCGATGGACTTGAGTCTGAGTGAACTCTGGGAGTTGGTGATGGACAGGGCAGCCTGGTGTGCTGCGATTCATGGGGTCGCAAAGAGTCGAACATGACTGAGCGACTGAACTGAACTGAACTGAACAGCAAGTATTTCAGTAATTCCTACAACAGGGCATTAAAGTGTGATAGTGTTAAATGGTAATAATATATACAGATCTGGAATCACAGCACCTATCTATATGTAGGCATAAGGTCTCTGTGTCCATATCATCCTGGTAGCTGCTTTAACTGATTAATTTTCAGCAGGCAGGGATGATAGTTCTCCTACTTCCTTTGAAAGGACAACAAACCCAGGGTCTCCTTCACTCTTAATGATTTTAAATCACATTCAGTGACTGACTGAATCATCAACTGTGTCTCTCAGGAGTTAAAGTGCCAGAAAGATTTAACTAAGGAGCTGGAGTCCAGATAAAAGATATCATATCATTGACTTAAAATCTCAATTCAACTCTTTTGATGCTGATGGTGAAACTCTGTGTTTTAGTTTTTTCTAAAATGTGAAGACACACAGGATTCCTTTGCTCAGAGACCCTGCTTTATATGTCTCCATATTTGATTGACTACTCCTTGAACCTTTTTAAACATTTCAGAATGAAAGTTAACACCAAATTAAACATTCCATACTCTTACTTTTAAACCATGATAAACTTGTAGAACTTGGACTAACAAAAGACTTTATTGGGTAAGAATGTTTTATGACTGTAGTTATTTAGAAATGCTAGGGTATGGTGACAAATTAAAGACCAGCTTTTACTCAGTTGTATATTAATACTTGTATCAAATTCTGTGTATTCACTTCTCTGGCTGTCCAGTGGCTAAGACTCCACGCTTTCACTAAAAGGAGCATGGTTTCAATTACTTTTCAGAGGGCTAAGATCCCACAACCTGCATAGTGTCCCCCCCCCCCAAAAAAAAAAATCTGTGGGTAGTGATCCTGTTTGTCACCTGCACTGGGATTGGGCCACACCCACTGTCCTGCTTTGGGAACACAACTCTTCCACCAATTTTTTTGCAAAATAGTGGCCTAATCAGTATTTGGTTTCTTCCCTCCAAACATTATTTTAGTCCTTGGGAGTGCTAGTTGTGGATTTTAGTTGTATCAGCATTTTGTGGCTTCTGAGCACCTTTAACTGACAGCATAAGCGAGTGATGCAACAAACCCCACTATGAGGTAGGTGGCCAGGAAGTGATTTCTGTCTGTCTTTCTCAGGGGGAGTTTCACATTCACCATCCCCATGTGAAACCCTCTTTCCATCTGGGTTCTGGCAATCTAGACCCTAATGTCATTTCACACACCAAACAAAGGCAGTAACACCACACCTCTTCTCCTTGACCCTGATATCAAGTGTTCAGCAAGGATTTCGATCTTCAGTGCATACTCCTGACCCAGTCCAGACTTCAGATCTCTAAGTGTGGACCTGAGTGTCTGTTCCCCAACCTCTCGGGACCCAATATCCCTCCCTTCTCAGGTACTTGTCTTTTCTCTTCCTTCCCTCCCTTCCCATCAGAAAATTCACACACTCACATACACACAAATATCATCTTTTCACCATTTGATGTTTATTTTAATTGCAGCCATCAGTTTACTACGTTAGTATGAGATTCAGTCTTTTCCTGGTTGGCCGTTTCTAAGAAAGCAGACCTCTAGAGACACAATTCTAAACTGTCTGACCTTTTCTATTCAGTTACTGGCTACCCAGGTTGTACTTCTCCAGGGTCTCTTATTCTGGGGTGGCTGAGCTTATATTCTCTTTTGATTTTGCCTCCTTCTTTGACTCTGCCTTCTATTTTGGTACCTTTTTCTGCTTTGATTCAGTTTCTTACATTCACAGGAACAGAATAAACAGTTTGGCTTTCTTGTTTTCTTCACCTTCTTCGATTGAGTGGCATATGATAGTATTTTCTTTCTCATGGTTCCTTGTAAAGGTCTTCTGACCCTCATCGTCATATTTTGTTCCTGGAAAGACAAGAGAAGCATATTAGTTTTGAGGAAAGAGAATAAAAACTGAGTTGGAAGGGAGATTTCATGAAAAAGAGATGTGGACTCATGAGGGCTTTTGTGCCAGGCAAGGGCAGTGTAGAGGTCTTGAGCAGCAAAATCAATGGAGAACTGATTTCCATTTCCATTTCCTAAGTGATTTCCATTTCCATTTCCTAAGCTCCTCCATGGGGAGCTTAGTTGGAGTCATCTTACCTTCACACTGCCTCTGTATCTCCGTTGACAAAAGTTCTTCTTTCTTCCTTTCATCCTTGAAGCAAACCGCATTGCAACTCTTCTTGACTGCCGTGGCTTCTTAGTTACTTTAGTCATGATGATGACAAGAAGTGGCCTAACCCAGAATCTCTGCCTCTGTCCTCCCTATATATACCTTCTCAGGACAGTGAGGAGCCACATCCTTCAGTCTGATTGGTTAGCTAGGCACTACCCCAGCCAATGGTGGCTTGGGGGGCTTAGACATCACAATGTACCACTTTGCCCATCAACATGGGCTAGTGGATGCTGAGGGAGGCCATGATATAGCTTTCCCATCAAAGTACCACTCCTGATACCTCTGTCACTGATTCTCAGGAGGCAAAGTTCTCTGGCTGAAAAAAAAAGGGGCTTTTCTTTAGCACTCTCTAAAGAGCATTCCCAAACTGACTTGCTGAATGTTCTTCATCACTCCATGTTCAATTCTAAAGGTTCACATGACAAGGGGTGGATATTTTATCCATGTCATACTCCATGGCCTCTCCTATTCCATGTTTCATTCTCTCATCCTTCATCATTACCTAATATTTTATTTTTTAATATATGTCGTATCCTCTAAGATAATGTGGCCATATTCAGTCTTAGTTTAGATGTGGATCATCTTATTTCTCCTCTATTACAATGGATAAAATGAAAAAGACAGTTATAAATATTGACAAAGATAGAGGACAACTGGAAACTGTACATATAAAATAGTACAATCAATATCCTTCAGAATATAATCACTTTAGAAAATGATTTTTTTTTTAAATTTAAATGTTGAGTAAGCCTTCACAGGATCCAGGCATTGCACTCTTAGCTCTTTATTCAAAGTCAGTGAAAACATATCTATACAAACACTTGTAAGAGGATTCATAGCAGCTTTATTTGTAGTCACCAAAAAACTGAAAACAGTGCAAACATTCATAAATAAGCAGCAGTTGAACCAGGTCTATCTATATAATGGAATATGGTGGATATTGGTGGTTTAGTCTCTAAGTTGTGTCCAACTCTTGAGATCCCATGAACTGTAGGCCACCAGGTTCCTCTGTCTATGGGATTTCCCAGGCAAGAATACTGGAGTAGGTTGTCATTTCCTTCACCAGGGGAGCTTCCCAACCCAGGGATCAAACCTATGCCTCCTGCATTGCAGGCAGATTCTTAACCAACTGAGCCACCAGGGAAGCCCAAATAATGGAATGCTATTCAGTAATACAAAGTAATGAAATCTAGTACCTGCCACAACATTGATGAATCTCAAAAACATGGTGAGTGAAATAAGCCAGATATAAAAGAGTGCATATTGTAAAATTTCATTTATATAAGATGTAAAGATTTATATAAGATGTAAACTAATGTATAGTAACAAATAGCAGATCTTTAGCTTCCCTGGGTGTGGGGAGCAAAGAGGAGTGAGGAGGTTAATTATATCAATCATAGATCAATAGAATTGTTAAAACATCCACAAACAAGCACGGAAAAATAACAATACAGTACTGGAATGGAGAAAGAAGTGAAAGTCAGACTGAGTCCACTAGCTTGCATTTTCACATATGCAAAGACTTACAGGGATGTTGACACCCAGGGGCAGGGATGTGGAGGAAATCACTGCCCACTTTATTGATCTTCTTCAGCATCAAAGCAGATTAAGTGGCTGGGGAATGCAGAGGCTGCAATAACAACAGACAAACATGCACTGAGGGAACCTAAGAGTCTGCTTGCCACTTACAGAAGGAAAATGGATTGTGCTTCTCATCTGTTTCCAACCCTCACATTAATGCATCTTACCATGGAGTCTAAGACTTAATGGACCTCAGCTGGCAAGGCTGTCTGGTGCATGTAGCCCAAGTTTTCATCCTCTGCAACAGAGGAGAAGATTGGAGTGGGGGGGGATGTTAAAGGGTAATGCATCCCAGTGGAGAATAGCACAACCAGCAGAGATTGGGACATCTGATAAAATTCACGGGGGTTTATGTCAGAACCAACTTTTAAATAAGAGCTTCTTAGGTAAGGCAAAGGAATAAGCACAACATTTCTTTTGCATTTACTTGTTTAACTTTGGATAGCCAAAGCCATCTGCTTATAGATGACTGTATAATTTATCATACAAGCTGGGATATCTTTTAAAGTGAAATTGGGGCTATTAATAATCACACCTGGATAAACAAGAGTAAACTGGGATTGTGCTGGGCAAACAAGGACAGTCAAGCTATCTAAGTGAGACAAGCCCTCCGGATCCATTATTTTGTGTTGCAGATAGGAATCAGCATTCACCAAGCTACAGTTTGACAGATGGTCATAAAATGTCTGTTGGATTCTTCAGGAGTCCTCTAATAGCAGTCAGGCTTGGAAAAGATTGTTTTACTTAAATTATGGTGTTGGAAATATTCTACATGTCATTTGCACTGTTATTCACATGCCATTGTTTGGACTAAATATGGTCAGAGAGTGTAATGAGGATTTTGTGATGAGACCTCAGACGCTAATGCCTTGAGGAATGAAAGACTCTAGCTTATGGGAATTTGCATCATACCTTTGGTACAACAAGTTAGAGAGTTAACCATAGAAAAGAAATTGATACTGAGGTTCTGGGAAGAAATTTAGAGATGGTCCTCAGGTAACAGTTCAAACTTTCATTTATTTAAGCACTCTGCTTTCGTCACTCAGTCCATTCTCTTCACAGCACTATGATGCAGGTAGTATTTACCCAATTCCATTAAGTGAAAAAAAAGACAACTAGAGAGATAAAAGTAATTAGCCTCCAATTAAAATGAATAAATTTAAATTAAAAAAGAATTTCATTCAACTCACCTAGCTAGTAGTGAGTCAAGCATAATTCTTTTGACCTCAAGCTACATGTTTGTTCCACTATGGCCATGCTGTATAACCATTTACCAATAATTTATATCATTTTTTATAATATAGAGGCAAATCTGAATATGGAAATGTAGGGAGATTCATGAAACTGAATCTCTAGCAGTATCTGGAATGATTTAAATGTGCTCTTGCAAAGCCATAATAGAATTAGACACTGGAACCACATGCTCTGTTGAGTTTGGGGCAATATTTCTCAAGTTTTAATGTGGTTACAAATCACATGAGGATTGATAAGATGCAAATTCTGACTCTGTAGCTTACCAGAGGTAAGGGCCTTGGATTTTTTTCATTTCTAACAGACTCCTAAGAAATACTGATATTTCTGGTGCATGGACCACTCAGAATAACAAGATTATACAATATGAATTGATCTAGGTCATTCTTAAATCTCATTTCAAGAAAGTTTAATGATGCCAATGATAGAAAAACTCATTTGTGACCCTGTTTTGCTTTGTTTCTAAATGTGGACCCACTGATATTAGAGAAAACCTTCAAAATATCTGTTTTTTTTTTTTTTTTTTTTTTAATGTGACTGAAACCTGGCTGTTTATCATTCTTGGACTGTGTTGAGTTGGCCAGAAACTTTGTTTGAGTTTTTCCATAAGATGCAGAAAAGCATGAATGAACTTTTCGACCAATCTAATATTAGTTCTAGGTGGTTTAAGCAATGTAGGATGTTTAATATATTGCTCCTAAACAGATGCATCTTTTCATTTTTTTTGTATTAATTCTTATGTCAAAGTATATGTTCTAATTTCTCTCATACTGTTCAGTATTAGCACTTATGTGAAAGGCAGGGCTGACTACTATGTTCTCTGAATAGCCATGGTCAATATAAATACTAAAGAAGACTATCTATTGGCACTGTTAACACCGTATCTATTAACAGTGCTGCTAAAGTGCTGCACTCACTATGCTAGCCAATTTGGAAAACTCAGCAGTGGCTACAGGACTGGAAAAGGTCAGTTTCATTCCAATCCCAAAGAAAGGCAATGCCAAAAAATGCTCAAACTACCACATAGTTGCACTCATTTCACATGCGAGAAAAGTAATGCTCAAAATTCTTCAAGCTAGGTTATAATGTGAATCAAGAACTTCTAGA
This sequence comes from Budorcas taxicolor, assembly GCF_023091745.1. NCBI lineage: Eukaryota > Metazoa > Chordata > Mammalia > Artiodactyla > Bovidae > Budorcas > Budorcas taxicolor. Next base: position 53,075,759 of record NC_068935.1, read on the forward strand.
TGTTCATGCTGGATTTAGAAAAAGCAGAGAAACCAGAAATCAAATTGCCAACATCCACTGGATCATAGAAAAAGCAACAGAATTCCAGAAAATCATCTATTTCTGCTTCATTGACTACACTAAAGCCTTTGACTGTGTATCCCAACAAACTGGAAAATTCTTAGAGATGGGAACACCAGACCACCTTACCTGCCTCCTGCGAAACCTGTATGCAGGTGAGGAAGCAATAGTTAGAACCAAACATGAAACAATTGACTGGTTCCAAACTGGGAAAAAAGTATGTGAACGCTGTATATTGTTACCTTGCTTATAACATATATGCAGAGTACATCAATGCAAAATGCTGGGCTGGATGACTCAAAAGCTGGAATCAAGATTGCTGGGAGAAATATCAACAACCTCAGATATGCAGATGACACCACCCATATAGCAGAAAGCAAAGAGGAACTAAAGAGCCTCTTGATGAGAGTGAAGGAAGAGAGTGAAAATGTTGGCTTAAAACTCAGCATTCAGAAAATGAAGGTCATGGCATCCAGTCCCATCACTTCATGTCAAATAGATGTGAAAACAATGGAAACAGTGACAGACTTTATTTTCTTGAGCTCCAAAATCACTGTAGATGGTGACTGCAGCCATGAAATTAAAAGACGCTTACTCCTTGGAAAGAAACTTATGAGCAATATAGACAGCATATTAAAAAGCAGAGACATCACTTTGCCAAAAAAGGTCCATCTAGTCAAAGCCAAGGTTTTTCCAGTAGTCATGTATAGATGTGAGAGTTGGACCATAAAGAAAGCTGAGCACCAATGAGTTGATGCTTTTGAACTGTGGTGTCAGAGAAGACTCTTGAGAGTCCCTTGGATTGCAAGGAGCTCAAACCAGTCCATCCTAAAGGAAATCAATCCTGAATATTCATTGGAAGGACTGATGCTGTGGCTAAGGCTCCAGCACTTTGGCTGCCTGGGGTGAAGAACTGATTCATTGCAAAAGACCCTGATTCTGGGAAAGATTGAAGGTGGGAAGAGAAAGGGAAAACAGAGGATGAGATGGTTGGATGGCATCACCAACTCAAGGGACATGAGTTTGAGCAAGACCTGGATGATGGTAAAGGACAGGGAAGCCTGGCATGCTGCAGTCCATGGGGTCACAACAAATTGGACATGACTGAGCAACTGAACAACAACAACAGCAATCCATTGACACATTTGGATCACTGAAGTTATCTGAGAGAAATTGACATTGGTCTATTCGATTGAGAGGATGGCTGACTTATTTTCTGAGTAACTCTCAACTATAATACACACTCAGAGGGGCGTTCTTTCTTTTTGAGAAGACATTATTTACAACTGAATAGTGAAAGAATTAGAAAAATAAACTAGAGAGTATTCTGTCCTTTGATATATTGAAGGTTCTTAGTGGCCTCGATAAGAGTGAATGAAGTCTCTTTTAAATGATTAAGCATGCTTACAGCTGAAGAAGGAACTGACAAGCTACGGCAATATTCTTGCTTAGAAAATTCCATGGACAGAGGAGCCTGGTGGGCTGCAGTCCATGGGGTCACAGAGTCAGACACAACTGAGTCTAAGTGCATACTTAACACCATTCTTTAAGGACAAGCTCTGAGGAAGATCACCAAGAAAAGGACAGAAATTTTAAATCAGGAGTAAAACAAATGGCATTTTGGAGAGTATAGAAAACAACGGAAAAATTTGGAGAAATGAATTTTGTTTAGAGAGAGAAAAGAGATGAATTGAATATATAATTACTAGAAAGCCTCTTTCTTCTTTTCTTCTAATGATAATAAGAGCAATGTCACAAAAACTCAGTCTCAGGGCAAGCAGTAAGGACATGATCTGATGATCTGACCTCCCACTTTCCCATGAATTCCTTCATCACTTTGAAAGGATCTTGAAAATGTCTTTAGTCATTCTGAAAGTCTTTCCAATTGTGGTCTGAACGACCAATATTAGGAACTACTTTTTTAAAACTTTAACCTCTTAATGGAAACAAAGAATATTCTAATAAATTGACATTGCTTGTATCATTTATTGAATACCTCTTCTTTTGTAAGCATCATACTACTCAAAAGGCAACATTCAGAAACATAGCCGCCCTTGTCTGCAATGACTTTCCTATGATTCCAATAAATTCCATTTATGCTTTCTTTAAAATATTCCCCCTGCTCCCCAGATCTTGAAATATTTGCTCACTGATAACATATATGTTTCACTTGAATGAGATGTGCTGGTTCCTCAAAGCCTTTTCAAAAATCAATAGTGTGCAAATTGATCCATGAAATCACGGGGAAATTCTGTTACTTTGAAATTTCAAAGTGTTTTCATCTATATTTTTGATGGATCTTCAATTGTCAGAAGGCTCTTCAATGGCTCCCTGTTAGTCATGTGTGGTAAAGGACATGTAAATAGCCACAAGGGCAAGTATAATAGAGAATCTAAACGAGGTCTTTTATTAAGTCAATCTTGGAGGTTTGTTCAAATTTTACTACATTATTTTGGGTTTGGGTAACACTCTCCTTTATTTCAACTGAAAAAAAAAAACAAAATCAATAATGTCAGCCCACTAAATCTTGAAAAATCCTTAAGGAAACAGTCTCAATAGAAAAAGGCTTTCTGAGTTCTTCCTCCCCCCTCCTACTATTCACTTTTCAGCTACTTTTCTAAAAGTGTCTTTGAAATCACATATCCTTTTGGTTAGTGCTAGAAGAAGAGGGCTTTCTGACTGTGAAGCCAGCTCCTCTTACCAACAGATGACACATACACACCCGGAATAGCTACAAGCTCTGTGTTCTCTGTGCTCTCTGTGTGTCTCTTGTGTGATCCATGACAATTTGCTTAGTTTTCCCTCACCTGCTTCCTAGCTACTAATTACCCAGAGACAGAATCTTTGTGTAACCCTGACTTACAGCTATGAGAATAGGTCATAATTGTACCCAGTGTAATTGGCTTCAGTGGCAGAGCCCCATTAACCTGGCACAGCAGTTCTTAAAGCAGCCTGTGATCTAGCTCATTAAATTTTATCTTCAGTAATAAGGGAAGTTATGACCTTTGTCATTTCTGTCTTAATGTATTTATGCAGACATGTCACCTAGGATATCAAAACATACAGTGTCGTTGAAATGCAGAGGCGGACCAACCTTGTATACTCAGAGTCGCTAAAATTGAGTTCCAAATGGGATGCAGATGAAGGACATGACCTACACTTAAAGGGGGCCTGAGAGGTCTGGTGCCAGAAAAATTTTCTGCTGGGAGAATTACTCTCATGGCCAGGCACCTTCCTTTCCAATCACACAGACTCTTCCTGGCTTTGAAGATTCCTCAGTGCACATGTGTTCCCCCAGTGTAATGATAGGAAGAGCCTGGCCAGTGAATTTATCTGTTTTCTCAACAGAGCCTAGTATGGCCCTTTGACAGTTGCCTGAGAAGTACTGTGGATTGAAAACTGGACTGGGTTCTCATCTCACGTTGGGTCTGAATCTGCCAGGTAAATCTGAGCAAGGTGTTTATATAGTCTGGACCCCGTTTACCCACTGATATAATCAGATTATTAGCTTCGTTGCTATCTAAAATCTTTTTGGGCTTCCCTGGTGGCTCATATGGCAAAGAATCTGCCTTCAATGCAGGAAATTCAGGAGTGATTCCTAGAATGGGAAGATCCCCTGGAGGAGGGAATGGCTACCCACCCCAGTATTTTGATAGAGAAGCCTATGGACAGAGGAGTCCAGCGGGCTACCATCCATGGGATCCCAAAGAGTCAGACAGACTGTGTTACTAACAATTTCACTTTTTTTTTTCAAGATCTTTTTAAAGTTAAGATTTCAAAACATTCAAATAGGTGTCATGATTTATTTTTTTAAATATCTGAAGAAAAATTAAATTGCCTCTAATCAATTCTCCTTTTCATTCAGAGACAGGACTAATTAATAAATGGCTACCTTACCGGATCTATGTCCAATAAAGGCAACACAAGAAAATTTTAAGAAAAACAACAATAAGTTTTCTCTGTTGAGCACTTCATTATATATATATATATTTTTTTTAATTTTTTTGCTTTACAATATTGTATTGGTTCTGCCACACATCAACATGAATCCGCCACAAGTGTATGCATGTTCCCCATCCTGAACCCCCCTCCCACCTCCCTCCTCGTACCATCCCTCCAAGTCATCCCAATGCACCAGCCCCAAGCATACTGTATCAAACCTGGACTGACGATTCGTTTCTTATATGATAATATACATGTTTCAGTGTTGAGCACTTTAGAATATGCTAGAACATCAGAAAATTCTTCACTAGACAACTTAATTTCATGTGTGTGATGGTTAGCTTTCTGTGTCAACTTGGCTAGCCAAAATACCCAGTTATTCAAACACTAATCTAGATGTTACTGTGAAGGCATTTTATAGACGTACTTAACATCTACAATCAATTTCAAATAAAGGAGATTACCCTTGATTGTGTGGGCCTCATCCAGTCAATTTAAAAGCCTTAAGAGCAAAACAGAGGTTCCCTGAGGAAGAAGAAACTCTGTTTGTGAACAATGTCTCAGCTCCAATCCAAGAGTTTTGAGCCCATTTGCCTGTCCTATACATTTCTGACTTGCATAACCAGATGCCACAGATGCACAAAAGCCAATTACTTGAGATGTCTGTGTGTATGTGTCAGTTCAGTTCAGTTTGGTCGCTCAGTCATGTCTGACTCTTTGCGACCCCATGGATTGCAGCATGCCAGGCCTCCCTGTCCATCACCAACTCCCGGAACTTAACCAAACTCATATCCATTGAGTTGGTGATGCCATCCAACCATCTCATCCTCTGTCATCCCCTTCTCCTCTCACATTCAATCTTTCCCCGCATCAGCATCTTTTCAAATGAGAAGTGTGTATGTGTACACACACTGTTGTGGCTTGAATTGTGTCCCCCCAAGATATATTGTGCGCTTAGTTGCTCAGTGGTGTCTGACTTTGTGACCTTATGGACCATAGCCCACCAGGCTCCTCTGTCCCTGGAATTTTCCAGCAAGAATGTTGTAGTGGGTTGCCATTTCCTCCTCCAGGGGATCTCCACAACTCAGGGAACAAACTACATCTCTTGCATCTCCTGACTGGCAGGTGGATTCTTGACCATGAGAACCACCTGGGAAACCAAAATCTATGCTGAGGTAGGTCGTAACCTCCAATCCTAGAATCTGTGAATGTGCAATTATTTGAAAATGGAATCTATTCTGATGTAAACAAATTAAGATGAGGTAATACTGGATTCATCAGTTCAGTTCAGTTCAGTTCATTACAGTCACTCAGTCATGTCCAACTCTTTGTGACTCCATGAAGCACAGCACGCCAGGCTGCCCTGTCCATCACCAACTCTCGGAGTTCACTCAGACTCATGTCCATCGAGTCAGTGATGCCATCCAGCCATTTCATCCTTTGTCGTCCCTTTCTCCTTCTACCCCCAATCCTTCCCAGCATCAGATTCTTTTCCAATGAGTCAACTTTCTGCATGACATGGCCAAAGTACTGGAGTTTCAGTTCAGCATCATTCCCTCCAAAGAAATCCCAGGGCTAATCTCTTTCAGAATGGACTGGTTGGATCTCCTTGCAGTCCAAGGGACTCTCAAGAGTCTTCTCCAACACCACAGTTCAAACCCATCAATTCTTCAGTGCTCAGCCTTCTTCACAGTCCAACTCTAACATCCATATGTGACTACTGGAAAAAGCATAGCCTTGACTAGACGGACCTTAGTCGGCAAAGTAATGCCTCTGCTTTTGAATATGCTATCTAGGTTGGTCATAACTTTTCTTCCAAGGAGTAAGCATCTTTTAAGTTCATGGCTGCAGTCACCATCTGCACTGATTTTGGAGCCCAAAAAAATAAAGCCTGACACTGTTTCCAAGGTTTCCCCATCTATTTCCCATGAAATGATGGACCGGATGCCATGATCTTCATTTTCTGAATGTTGAGCTTTAAGCCAACTTTTTCACTTTCTTCTTTCACTTTCATCAACAGGCCTTTTAGTTCCTCTTCACTTTCTGCCATAAGGGTGGTGTCATCTGCATATCTTCTGTTATTGATACTTCTCCTGGCAATCTTGGTTCCAGCTTGTGCTTCTTCCAGTCCAGCATTTCTCATGTACTCTGCATAGAAGTTAAATAAGCAGGGTGATAATGTACACCCTCGACATACTCCTTTTCCTATTTGGAACAAGTCTGTTATTCCATGTCCAGTTCTAACTGTTGCTTCCTGACCTGCATACAGATTTCTCAAGAGGCAGGTCAGGTGCTCTGGTATTCACATCTCTCTCAGAATTTTCCACACTTTATTGTGATCCACATAGTCAAAGGCTTTGGCATACTCAATGAAACAGAAATAGATGTTTTTCTGGAACTCTCTTGCTTTTTCCATGATCCAGTGGATGTTGGCAATTTGATCTCTGGTTCCTCTGCCATTTCTAAAACCAGCTTGAACATCAGGAAGTTCATGGTTCACGTATTGCTGAAGCCTGGCTTGGAGAATTTAGAGCATTACTTTACTAGCATGTGAGATGAGTGCAATTGTGCGGTAGTTTGAGCATTCTTTGGCATTGCCTTTTTTGGGATTGGAATGAAAACTGACGTTTGCTAGTCCTGTGGCCACTGCTGAGTTTTCCAAATTTGCTGGCATATTGATTGCATAGAAGAAGTCAAAAGATACCCAGAGTAACATTGGATTCATAGAGGAAGTCAGAAGGTACCCGACGTAACAGGAAATTTTAGCCTTGGAGTACAAAATAAAGCAGGGCAAAGGCTAACAGAGTTTTGCCAAGAGAATGCTCTGGTCATAGCATACAAACTCTTCCAACAACACATGAGACAACTCTACACATGGACATCACCAGATAGTCAATATTGGAATCAGATTGATTATATTCTTTGCAGCTGAAGATGGGAAAGTGCTATACAGTCAGCAAAAAATAAGACCAGGAGCTGACTGTGGCTCAGATCATGAACTTCTTATTGCAAAATTCAGACTTAAATTGAAGAAAGTAGGGGAAAATATTCAGCCATTTAGATATAACTTAAATCATATTCCTTAGTGGCAAATAGATTCAAGGGATTAGATCTGATAGACAGAGTGCCTGAAGACTTATGGAAAGAGGTTCATGACATTGTATAGGAAGCAGTAATCAAAACCATCTCCAAGAAAAAGAAATGCAAAAAGGCAAACGGTTGTCTGAGGAATCCTTACAAACAGCTGAGCAAAGAAGAAGAGTGAAAAGTCAGGGAGAAAAGGAAAGATATACTCATCTGAATGCAGAGTTCCAAAGAATAACAAGGAGAGAAAAGTAAGCCTTTCTCAGTGATCAATGCAAAGAAATAGGGGGAAACAATAGAATGGGAAAGACTAGAGATCTCTTCAAGAAAATTAGAGCTACAAAGGGAACATTTCATGCAGAGATGGGCATAATAAAAGACAGAAATTGTATGAACCTAACAGAAGCAGAAGATACTAAGAGGTGGCAAGAATACATGAAACAACTATACAAAAAAGATCTTAATGATACAGATAACTATCATGGTGTAGCCATTCACCTAGAGCCAGACATCATGAAGTCTCAAGTCAAATGGGCCTTAGGAAGCACCATTACGAACAAAACTAGTGGAGGTGATGGAATTCCAGCTGAGCTATTTAAAATCCTAGAAGATGATGTCATTAAGGTGTTGTACTCAATATGCCAAATTTGGAAAACTCAGCCATGGCCACAGGACTGGAAAAGGTCAATTTTCATCTCAATCCCAAAGAAGGGCAGTGCTAAAGAATGTTCAAACTACCACACAATTGCACTCATTTCACATGCTAGCAAGGAAATGCTAAATCCTTCAAGCTAGGCTTCAACAGTATGTGAACCGAGAACTTTCAGATGTACAAACTGTATTTAGAAAAGGGAGAGGAACCAGAGATCAAATCACCGACATCCATTGGATCATAGAAAAAGCAAGAGAATTTCAGAAAAACATCTACTTCTTCTTCATTGCCTAGGCTAAAGCCTTTGGCTCTGCGGATCACAACAAACTGTGGAAAATTCTTAAAGAGATGGGAATAGCAGACCAAAGGCAATGGCACCCCACTCCAATACTCTTGCCTGGAAATTCCCATGGACAGAGGAGCCTGGTGCACCGCAGTCCATGGGGTCGCTAAGAGTTGGGCACGACTGAGCAACTTCACTTTACCTGCCTCCTGCAAAAACTGTATACAGATCAAAAAACAACAGTTAGAACCAGACATGGAACAATGGACTGGTGCCAAATTGGGAAAAGAGTATGTCAAGGCTGTATATTTTTACCCTGCTTATTTAACTTATATGCAGGGTACATCAATCTGAAATGCTGGGCTGGATGAAGCACAAGCTGGAATCAAGTTTGCCAGGACAAATATCAATAACCTCAGATATGCAGATGACACCACCCTTATGGCAGAAAGTGAAGAGGAACTAAAGAGCCTCTTGATAAAAGTGAATGAGGACAGTGAAAAAGTTGGCTTAAAGCTCAACATTCAGAAAACAAAGATCATGGCATCTGGTCCCATTACTTTATGGCAAATAGACGTGGAAATAATGGAAACAGTGACAGACTTTATTTTCTTGAGCTCCAAAATCACTACAGATGGTGACTGCAGCCATTAAATTAAAAGACGCTTAGTCTTTGGAAGAAAAGCTATGGCCAACCTAGACAGCATATTAAAAAGCAGAAACATTACTTTGCCAACAAATGTCCATCTAGTCAAAGCTATTATTTTTCCACTAGTCATGTATGGGTGTGAGAACTGGACTATAAAGAAGGCTGAAAACCAAAGAATGGATGCTTTTGAATTGTGCTGGAGAGGACTCTTGAGAGTCCCTTGGACTGAAAGGAGATCAAACCAGTCCATCTTAAAGGAAATCAATCCTAAATCTTCATTGGAAGGACTGATTCTGAGGCTGAAACTCCAATACTTTGGCCACCTGATGCAAAAAGCTGACCCACTGGAAAAGATCCTGAGGCTGGGAAAGACTGAAGGCAGGAGAAGGGGACAACAGAAGACTAGATGGCTAGTTGGCATTACAGATTCAGCAGATATGAGGTTGAGCAAGCTCCAGAAGATGGTAAAGGACAGGAAAGCCCAGTGTGCAGCAACCCATGGGGTTGCAAAGAGTTGGACAGGACTGAGACTGAACAACAGCAATACTGGGTTTGGATTGGTCCTAAATCTTGATGTCCAGTGTTCCTAGGAGGAGAGGAAGATTTGAAGACACAGAAGAGACACAGGACAGAAAGCCAGGGAAAACTACGAATGGTCAGCAACCACTAAAAGCTAGAAGAAGCATGGAAGGATTCTTTTCTAAAGCCTTCAGAGAGAACATGACCCTGTTGACACCTTGATTTTGAACTTCTATCATCCAGAAGTGAGAGAAAATAAAATTTTGCTTTATTAAGCATACCACCATCCATTTATTGGTAATTTTTTTTATAACAGTCCTCTGAAATGAATACACTTACTTAACTATTAGTTCTGTTACTTTGATAGAACAATGACTCATTCAACATTCTTCTGGAGAAAATGCATTTTTTGTAAATGTAATTGCAGGATTTTTTTTTCTCAGGCTAACCCCATAACTTGGAGAAAGAAATGGCAACCCACTCCAGTACTCTTGTCTGGAAAATCCCATGGATGGAGGAGCCTGGTAGGCTACAGTCCACAGGGTCTCAAAGAGTCAGACACGACTGGGCGACTTCACTTTGACTTTTCACTCTCATGCATTGGAGAAGGGAATGGCAACCCACTCCAGTATTCTTGCCTGGAGAATCCCAGGGACAGAAGAGCCTGGTGGGCTGCTGCCTATGGGGTCGCACAGGGTCAAACATGACTGAGCAACTTCACTCACTCACACTCCTTATCCTGATATGAAACATCCTTCACAATCCCACCATTAGGTCCCATATATCTCCTAAAAATAAACTATAGATCTACTCAAACTGTGACACTTCCTATTTTCCTGGTATATTTATTTCCATATATTTCCATACTTGAATATTCTTTCTTATCCTCTCCTCTAGCTACACAGTTATTTTAAGACCCAACACCAGTTTTCCCTTTGTGCTGGAAATATGTATCTGATTTTTGACACTGTAACTTTAGTATTTATTACTTAAGTTTCTATAAATCCTTGTATCTCTCTCCAACCAGATCATTAGCTTCCTAAGGGTTGCCTTATACATCTGTGCCTTCTCAACAGCACCTAGTATGGTAGACAATGTGTATTTGTTGATTTGATTCAGAAATCAACCCTGAATATTCACTGGAAGAACCGATGCTGAAGCTGAAACTCCAAAACTTGGACTCATTGGAAAAGACCCTGATGCTGGGAAAGATTTAAGGCACAAGAGACGGGAAAGACAGAGGAGGAGATGTTTGGATGGCATCACTGACTCAATGGACATGAGTTTGAGCAAGCTCCAGGAGATGATGAAAGACAGGGAAGCCTGGTGTGCTGCTGTCCATGGGGTCCCAAAGAGTCGGGCATGACTGAGTGACACAACAACACAATTACTTCCCTACTCCATTATATCTATGTGGAACTGCTCACACATTAAGAAACAAAACAAGTGAAAAAAGTTATATTGCTCAAAAAAAAGTTGTTTTTTCCCTAATGTTCGTATCAAAATTGATCTTATTGGCTTACTCTTTTAACATCCACAGCAGCATATGCTCAAACCAGCAGTTGGAATCTATCAGGAGGACAGGAAATGCCACAAATTGCTATTCCATAAGTATAAAATGCTATCACCGCCATTGTACTAACACCAGGGAAGTTTAAATTGCAGAGTTAAAATGGGCCTCCTATTCCAAGTTGTGCCTCTATGTGAACAATAATGGGCCAGCAAAACTCATATAATCTGAGTAATTATTTGTTTCTGCTGAGGTGTCTCTTGGAGAGAATAAAAATAGTAGTGACCACCATTTACTGCACTCATCCTTTATGCCAGGCATTGTACTAAATGATTGACATGAATTATTTAATTTAATCCTCACTACCATCTTATAAGATATAGACCATTATCTTCTTGTTTTACAAATGATGAAATTTAGACTTAAAGTAAATTGCACAAAGTCACACAACTAAGAAATTACTAAGCTGAGGCTTAAATGGAAGCAGAATGGTATCCAAGTTAACTCTATTTACTAATCTGAGCTAGTTCATCTCTTGTTTTCTTGCTTCATATAGAACATGACTCAATAATCTAGAGTAGAGATTTATTTTAATTACATACACTACTGCTTCAGAAAAGAGGATAGGATAAGTATTTTATTTCAAGTTACTGGCATTTCTAAAGGTCTGGGAGAATTTTGATAAACTCAATTTTATCTCAAGTTATCAAAAAAGGCTTATCTGAGTCAGATGCAACCTAAAAATTCCATTAGTTATAACAACCCTCTAATGGAGTTAGGAAATCTCAGGAACATGAACTGAAACCATTTTGCACACCTTGGCATGGATGGCCAATGTTGTCTGTGCTCTTCCAGTATCTTTTCAATGTGTGCTTCTATTTGTTTACCTGATTACCACATCAGTATATTTTCTCATGCTAGAGACCATTCTTGTGTCAATCATGAAACAGTTGATCCCATCCCTCAGAAAACTAATGGAGACTTTTTAAACACTTACAAACTAGCAATTCTATCTCACAGATAATGTTAGGTCTATACCTAGTCAGCATGTTTAAAAGCAGAGACATTACTTTGCCAACAAAGGTCCATATGGTCAAAGCTAAAGTTTTTCCAGTAATCATATACAGATGTGAGAGTTGGACCATAAAGAAGGCTGAGCATCAAAGAATTGATGCTTTTGAACTGTGGTGTTGGAGAAGACTCTTGAGAGTCCCTTGGACTGCAAGGAGATCAAACCAGTCAATACTAAAGGAAATTAGTCCTGAATATTCATTGGAAGGACTAATGCTGAAGCTGAAACTCCAATACTTTGGCCACCTGATGCAAAAAGCCAAATCATTAGAAAAGACCCTGATGGTGGGAAGGATTGAAGACAGGAGGAGACAGGGATGACAGAGGACAAGATGGTTGGGTGGCATCATCAGCTCAATGGACATGAGTTTGAGCAAACTCTGGGAGATGGTGAGGGACAGAAAAGCCTGGTGTGCTGCAGTCCATGGAGTTGCAAATAGTTGGACACAACTGAGCAACTGAAAAACAACAGCAAGTGTCTGCAGCACTAAGCTCTCATGTCCTTTGGATTTAAACAGAGCATTTTGGAATGCATGTCATGTCAGAAAATGATATCATACACTGAAATAAATGTGGACATAGATTCCATGATATGGAAATTGGGTAAGATATAATTAATAGAATAAATGCATGGTATAAAAATATGGATATTGATATCAGATAATAAATGTCATAAGCTAAACATGATTCATAAGCTCTGTGAGTATTGGGGCCATGTCTAATTCATCTTTATATTCTATACAGGACTTGATATTAAATGATTATTTGTTGAGTTAATGTGCTTGCCCCTAGGAATTGTTCTACATCCGTTAAGTGGATGTATAGTTTATAATAAGGCAATAGGCACATCTTCAATGAATGTGGACAGAATTGGGTTCTCTGAATACTTATCTTCTACAAGCTCCATATGAGATATACATAAAGGACTCTTTGAATAAATGTGCTTATTTGCAATGTAAAACCCATTCCATTTTGCTTTCAGTGTTTAACTGAAGTGTACATAATGCAAAGAATCATCATTCACTATCTCAAGACCAATCTTGCACAACCAGGGAAAATGTTCTAATGTAGTCTGTGTTGAAAGTACCACATGCTTTTACAGAATACACTTTGACATGAGTTCAGTCACTTTAACTGAGTTCAGTCACTCAGTCATGTCCATCTCTTTGCGACCCCATGGATTGCCGCATGCCAGGCTTCCCTGTCCATTACCAACTTCCAGAGCTTGCTCAAACTCATGTCTATCAAGTGGGTGATGCCATCCAACCATCTCATCCTCTGTCAAACCCTTTGCCTCCTGCCTTAAATCTTTCCCAGTATCAATGTCTTTTCCAATGAGTCCATTCTTTGCATCAGGTGGCCAAAGTATTGGAGTTTCAGCTTCAGCATTAGTCCTTCCAATGAATATTCAGGACGAATTTCCTTTAGGATTGACTGGTTTGATCTCCTTGCAGTCCAAGGGACTCTCAAGAGTCTTCTCCAACACCACAGTTCAAAAGCATCAATTCTTCAGCACCCAAAAATTAACTCAAAATGGATTAAATATTCAAATTAAGACCTACAACTGTAAAACTCCTAGAAGAAAACATAGAGGAGAAAGCTCATTGATATTGATCTTCGTAAGGTTTTCTGACGAAGCACAAGCAACAAAAGCAAAAATCAATAAGTGGGACTTCATCAAACTAAAAGGAAATTATCAACAAAATGAGAAGGCAATTACAGAATGGGAGAAAATATTTGCAAATTATATGATAAGGGTTTAGTATCCACAATAAAGGAAGATTCATTTGGTACAATAAAAAATCACAATTTGATTTTTAAAAATCAGCAGAGGAACTGAATAGACATTTCTCCAAAGAAGACATACAAATGAAAAATAGGTACATGAAAATATGTTCAACATTTTTAATCATAAAGGAAATGCAAGTTGAATCTATGCTTTATACCTGTCATAAGGGCTATCATCAAGAAAACAAGAGGTAAGTGTCAGCAAGGATGTAAAGAAAAAGAACACTTATGTACTGTTAGTGGGAATATTAATTGGTATAGGCACTATGGAAAATTTGTACTTTTTTTCATCTCTGATGAAGTTTTTCTTCATATTTCATGTATATACTTAACTTTTAGAACATATGGAACACAGTCGCAACTGTTTTAATGTCCTTGTCTGCTATTTCTAATCTGGGTGTCAGTTATGTGTTGGTTTTGAATGACTGATTATTCTTAATATAAGCCATGTTTCCCTGCCTGGTAATCTGTGATTGGACACCAGACATGGTGGATTTTACTTTCTTGCATGAATATTTTTGTATTCTGAAATATTTGTTTCTGGGAAATGGTTTGATCCATCAACTTTTCTAACTTTCTAGGCAGGACTGGAGCAGGATTTTGTCTAGGGCTCATTTTTTCCTCACTACCTAGGGCAAGTCTTTGAGTACTTAGTGCCTTGTGAATCATGACTGTTTCCCAGGCTGATTGCTGGGTACTGAGCTATTCCTGATACTGAGCACTGAAAAGAGTGAAAATGAGCATTAGCACCATTAATCCCTTCAATATATGGGTATTTCCCTGCCCTTGGGGAATTCCTTCACATGTACATGTGATGATTATTCTGTGGTGTACTCTGCAAATATTACCTTTCTCTTTCTATGCAGCTCTCTCCTCTCCAGGACTCCGTCTGCTGAACTGTATTGGTCTTGGTCTAATAAAATGAAAGTGAAAGTCGCTTAGTCCTGTCTGACTCTTTGCAACCCCATTCACTATACAGTCCATGGAATTCTCCAGGCCAGAATACTGGAGTGGGTAGCCTTTCCCTTCTCCAAGGGATCTTCCCAACCCAGGGATCAAACCCAAGTCTCCCTCATTGCAGGCAGATTCTTTACCAAATGAGCTATCAGGGAAGCCCTTGTCTTGGTCTACTTGCACTCAGAGGTTTCTCTAGGTTCTGCCTCTATTTCCTCTCCCTACACTGTGGCCTGAAAGTTTTCTTAAGGTATTAAGCTGGAGCAATCATACTATTCACCCCAATTGTTTCCTGTATCTCAGGGATCATTGTCTTTCATTGGTTATAGTCATCGATTTGAAAACCATCATTTTGTATAATTTTGAGGTTTTTCATTTGCTGTTTCAAGTGGCAAGGTAAATCCAGCCTCTGTTACTCTATCTTGGCCAGAAGTACTGTCATGTATTTTTAAAATTTTATTTATTTACTTTAAGCTGAATTGTGGTGCTGGAGAAGACTCTTGAGAGTTCCTTGGACAGCAAGGAGATCCAACCAGTCCATCCTAAGGGAAATCAGTACTGAATATTCATTGGAAGGATTGATGCTGAAACTGAAATTCCAATACTTTGGCCACCTGATGCAAAAAACGGACTCATTGGAAAAGACCCTGTTGCTGGTAAAGATTGAAAGTGGGAGGAGAAGGGGATGACAGAGGATGAGATGGTTGGATGGCATCACTGACTCAATGGACATGGGTTTGTGTAAACTCTGGGAGTTGATGATGGACAGGAAGGTCTGGTGTGCTGCAGTCCATGGGGTCACAAAGAGTCAGACATGACTGAGCGACTGAACTGAACTGAACTGAACTGGGTCTTCATTGCTGTGTGGGGTTTTCTGTAGCTGCTGGGAACAGGGGCTACTCTCTAGTTATGGTGGGTGTGTGGGCTTAACATTGCAGTGGCTTCTATTGTTGTGGAACACAGGCTTTAGGGCATGTGAGCTTCAGTATTTGCAATGCTTGGGCTCAGTAGCTACAGTTCCTAGGGTCTAGAGCACAGTCTCAATAGCTCTGGTCCACAGGCTTAGTTGCTCTGTAGTATGTGGGATCCTCCTGGAGCAGGGATTGAACCCATGTCTACTACATTGGCAGGTGGACTCTTCACCACTGAGCCACCAGGGAAGCCCATTTTTTAAAACAGATATACTGCTATGTAGATTTTTATTTCTACTTTATTAGTTTTGGCAAGTGGTATTCTGAAAGGAATATTGTCCATTTAAGTTACTGAATTTAGTGGCATGAAGTTGTATATGTTTCCTTATTTTCATTTTAACATATTTGTGACCTAAAATAATTTCCCCTCTTTCATTCTTAATATTGGTTTTTGTTTTCCCCCTTTTATTCTGGATTAATATTGCTAGGTGTTTATCAATTTTTAATCAACTTTTTCAAAATCAATTTTTTTTTATTTCTTGACTCCCTCTATTTTTGTCTAGCATTGATTTTTCACTCTTAATTTTGCATTTCTTCCCTTCTACTAACTTTAGGATCAATTTTCTCTTTTTCTAGCTCTTCATGGTGAAAACTCAGATCACTAAAATGGGAATATTTCTTCCTTTTTATAGTATATTAATTTAAAGATATGTTTTCCTCTAATTATTGCTTTAGCTATATCCTACAAATTCTGATGTGTAGGGATTTTATTATTGCTCAGTTCCAAATATATAATTTTTCTTGTGATTTCTTCCTTGATGTTTGGGTTATTCAGAAAAATATTGCTGAATTTCCAAATGTTTAGGCACTAAAAATACCTAAATGATTTCTAATTTAATTCCATTTTGGTCAGAGAACAAATTTTGGATGATCTCAATTCTTTTAAATATATTGGAACTGATTTTATGGTACATAATGTATGTTGCAGTTTTGGATATATACTTTTCAATGCATATCAAATATGTCATATTGGCTGCTCAAATCTTTGATTAAAAAACTAAATATTTTTTTTGCTGTATATATTTAATCAGTTATTAACAAAGGAGTTTAAATATCCAATGTGATTATGGATTTGTTTAGTTCTCCCTTCATCATCTCTTTTTCACAAACTGTATAACAAACTGTATATTACTCTCCCAGGTATGCTAATCTCCAACTCACTCCTTCTGAGCCTTGTCCCACAGCATTGTGTTTCTCAACATTAATGAGTTTAAGTTTCCTTCTTTCCCTTATTGACATAGTGTTCCATACTTTATTCCACTTGAGATACAACATAAAGAATTCACTAGACTTCCTAGCAATCCCACTGTTGGGCATACATACCTAGGAAACGAGAATTGAATGAGACACATGTACCCTAATGTTCATTGCAGCACTGTTTACAATTGCTAGGACATGGAAGCAACCCAGATGTCCATCAGCAGATGAATGGATAAGGAAGTTGTGGTACATATACACAATGGAATATTATTCAGCTATGAAAAAGAACACATTTGAGTCAGTTCTAATGAGGTGGATGAAACTGGGGCCTGTTATACAGAGTGAAGTAAGCCAGAAAGAGAAACACCAATACAGTATATTAACGCATATATGTGGAATTTAGAAAGATGGTAACAATGACCCTATATGCAAGACAGCAAAAGAGACAGAGATGTAAAGTATAGACTTTTGGACTATGTGGGAGAAGGCAAGGGTGGGATGATGTGAGAGAATAGCATTGAAACATGTATATTACCATATGTAAAATAGATGACCAGTGCAAGTTCAAAGCATGAAGCAGGCACTCAAAGCTGGTCCTCTGGGACAACCCAGAGGGATGGGGTGGTGAGGGTGGTGGGAGGAGGGTTCAGGATGGTGGAACACATGTACACCTGTGGCTGATTCATGTGAATGTATGGCAAAAACTGCCACAATATTGTAAAGTAATTAAATTCCAATTAAATAATTTTTTAAAGACTTCAGTAAACTTCAAAACTGAAAATTTCCTCCTTTGGATAAAGTAGTTTCTTATTGCTTTAAACCTGACACAGCTTATAGCCTCTTACTGAGTATGTGCAGCAGGTGAAGATATGTTTAACCCACTTGGTTCCTGTTCAACTGCTTGGCTGGGCCAGTGGTTTCAGGTTGTGGCCAAAGAACTGAATGGACTAAATGGACCCTCTGTATTATGCTCATATGCCTCAACTCACAGACCCAGAGTATACCCAGAGTATATTAGAATTCTGTTTTAAATTGTATGTAAATCTTCCTTTGGGATAACAGATATTTCTAGGGACTTCTGCTCTTGGAAGATGAATTTGTATGTGGAGATAAATGACTAGCACTGTGACTGTAAACAGATAAAAACAAAGCACAGCCTCTGTTTAGCATATCCAAGCTTCCACAGTGCAAGTTCAAATGAACAAATCTCCTAAAGAGGTAACTTTTCTCTAAATTGAAAGTGCATGAGTAGGGAGAGGCCTTAGCAAGTGTCCATGTATATTCGATGGTATTTATATAGATCACATTAGAAGGTTCATCTTAATAGTTGCCTTTTCATTTTCTTCCATAAAATTGAAGGGTAAGTAAGCATATTTTTGTCACAAGGAAGAATAATGGCCTTTAACAATAGCTTTTTGATTTGTACTAAGGCTAATCTTTTTTCTGAGGTGCACAATTGTCAAGGACATTGTTACTATTGTATTGTCCCGAAGTACTCAGTAGGGAATTTGGGACCCTAGAAAGCTTTCTTTGCATGAAATCAAGTCTCCTGGAAAGATATAGTCAACTGGTAGTGAAATGGAGACTGAGGTCTTCTGCCAATGTTGTATTCTTCCTTCATTACCACTTTATAATGGAATGCAAGAACAGTGCTTTACAGTCTATGCTGAGAACAGCATGTATTGACCTTTTGTCAGTACTTCAGTCTCATGTTCTGTTTACTGTTGAGGTATAGTATAGCTATTGACAAGCAAAAGGAACTGCCAAAGATAGAGCATATATTATTAAAGCAGTTCATTTTCTCATCAACAGTTTATGTCTTGCTTTGGATAATTAGTGAGGTCTTGGAAGGAATTAGTATAGTATCTGGGAATGTGTGTGCCAAGAGAATATCCATACATTGAATTAGAAAAGAAATGTACTCATTTATGAGGGGACTGAGCAATGTGAATGGCATGCACATAGAAACTGAACTCTGAGATCATTCACATACAATTGGCCCATTTATTGCTCTTTGTCTATAAGGCTGACCTAGGGTCATTATGTTTCTAATGTTAAACCACTGCCTATAGCAGAGGCTACTCTTTTATTACCTATCATTGTCCTGCATAAACTGAAAAAAAAAAAAAAAAGATTCTATTTCTATTCAGCAGCTTTGGGATGTGTCAATCAGAGGAAATAATTGATTAAATGGATATTTTATTTACATGGCCAAAATCTGTACAGGAGGAGGTGGGACTCAGGGACTAAGCCAGATATGCTGTTTCTAGATGGTCCCAAGCACCTAGATATTCCTATGGGATTTAAGCAGCCCCGTGTTCTATCCCTGGTATGTGCTGCATAAAATTATGTTTCTACTTAATTATATCTTCACTGTGTATGGATTCACTTCCAGGTGGTTTAGGAGAACACATTCACATTTTATAGAGACATGTAGCATTCTGTGGTTATGGTCTATTCCAATGTTCAGGGATTTCTTTCTAAAATGATTATTTTGATTTCATTTTATATAATCATGACTCCAGCAGAGAATAATCTTTCCCCTGTGGTGGTTCAAATGAATCCACTTTAATGGAGAGATTTCTTAGAGGTGAAAAGCAAGGTTATGAGAACCAACGATGGAGATTGAGACACCCAGAGACTAGCAATAGCAAGAAGCCATTACCATCTTTAAAGTTGAAAGGTCAAACGGAGGGGAGCTCCTAGAGCTCCCCCGGTAGCTGTCATTGTGAAGGAAGGCGACTGCTGACAGCGAAGCAGTGCAGAAGCCAAGAGGAGGTTGTGAAGAAACATGACCCTTACCTTTCTCACCTTCCATCCCCCAGTGTCCTATTGGTGCCTCCAATGGACTAAAACCCATCCCAAAGAGGCAACAAGGGAGCAAGTTTCCATGCCCAATACACAGCACAGGCAGAAAAAGTGTAAAGTGGATTGGGGGACTAATTAGCATCCAATGAGAGGTCACTGTTTTTACGTAGAAGCATGAGGCAGGAATCAAAGCACTTGAAACTATCCCACGCTGCCATCACGTTATGGCCAGACAACTCCAACTCTATCCTAACCAGGCTCCTACATGCACACTTGCCTCCATCAAATCAGAAGATGGCTGATACCTGAAAAGTCAGTTCAAAACAAATCTGCCGTACCCTGTCCTCTGCTGCCCACTCACCTCTCAGATTTCAACCCTTCAATGGATTCCACTTCTTTTAGGACAGAACCTGAAATTCTCCCAGGGCCGCTGTATCTGGGAGTTATGCAAAGGTTTCCATGAAGAAGTGACTTTTGAGATGAGATCAAAGAAATACAGAAACATTAACTAAAACAGTGAGGAAAGCAGAAAAACATTCCTGGAAGATAAAACAATGTTTCAAAGGTTCTCACTTAGGCAGAAAGCAAAGAATGTGAGTAACCCTGGAATGAGCTGAACAAGGGAGAGAATGGAGCAAGATGTGATTAAAGTATGAGATTGGGACCAGATTATATGGAGCACTGTAGGTCCTAACTCAGCACCTGCAGAGTAAGTTTTCAACAAATAGTCATAAACAATGCTAAAAGACATATTATGTCCCTCCAGTGTAGTTTAGGATGTTAATATGATATCAGACACGTGCATCAATATGTCTGGGTACTTGATCACTTATGAATTTATATTCAGGTCCCCATGCAGAAAAACATACAACAACCAACTCTTAGTTTATATTGGCTTTTCATGAATTTTACAGGTAAAGCAATTTTTGTAGAATTGTATTTTTAGGTTATGCCCTTGAAATGCCTGAGCTAAAAAATCATTGGTAGTATTATTCATGTATCACAGAAATTGTGTTTCTGTCTAAGAAATGAAAAATATGGTTCTCTGAAAACTATGTTTAAAAAACAACTTTTTTACTAGCTTGCATTTTTCTTCCTGTAAAACTCACTTTTTCCTGGTCATGAAAAAGAAAGCAGTTGTCAGGAAAAAAGGTGTGAGCATGAATGCATAGTATTTAAAATTATTCCAAGTAAATGATCTGAATTACACAGAGGAAAATTGTCATATCAGGAGCAATGCTGTGTGCTTCCTAAGAGACCATTCTAAACACATAATAACCACATGTTTGATGTGGTCTGTGAAGTTCTGGATGGCAGAATTTTTTTTGTAATTGGCTTAGCTATGTTCAGGGAGACATGAGTTCAGCCCCATTTCTGCATCCTTTATTAAGGCTGTTTCCACACAGGTGACAGTGAATATATATGTGAGGGAAATATCTTAGAATTTTGCTGAGTTAATTTAGTCAGTGACACAGTTATTTTCAACATTCCAAGAAGCAAAGAAAAAGGCAGAATTCTTTAGTCCACCTATTGGAGTGGAGAGAAAGGTAGTACATGGAAATCAGGGAACTTATAAGAAGTGCCTAGCATGATGAGAGTAAATACCACACAAATTCCTACAGGAGACACTTTGTCAAAATTAGTTCCTTTTTTATCCGTTTATTGAGGTGCTCAAGTTGTCAGGGAAACGCTGATTACAAAAGGAGAGCCACACATTTGGAGGGACTTCTCATGGGGAAATGGAGTCTGTTCCCTTTATTTGTATTTCTTCTCAACTGGGCTTGGAGGAGACAGGACAGAAGGATTAAAGGTTCAAAATTAGAAGATTCAGTGGGTTACAAGAGAAGCTGTGGGAAAGAAAGAAAGAGAAAGGTGAGTGCTGAAAAGTGTGGCACCTCCTTCAAAGGTATCAGTAGGTAGTGAAAAGACAGAAGGGAGCAGCTGTAAACTTGTTGAAGTAGTAGTACCTTATTTTTCATTGGAGTCTTACCCAGGATCCTAATGTATTAAAAAGATAAAGGTAAAATTTTTATGATTCTATAAAACTCAGTTCTGTAACTTATGCAAACAATTCTGTAGTGACACAGCCCAGTGTATTAAGCATAGCACAATGGCCAGAGGAAATTTCTAGCCAAGTCTCTAAGTAAAAATGAGTTGTTAGAGAAACAGTTTCCAATTGAAGTTTACTAAGAGACTTTCCAATTGAAATTTACTTAATTTGGACCTAGGAATGCCTTGCTTTAAACTTGTACCTTTCATCATTTGCTAATTCCTTGATCACATTTCTAAATTACTTGGAAGTAATTGTTGCTTAAGCAATTTCAGTGCATTTTGTTAAATATTTTATTTTATAGTAAAAAGGCTGGATATTTTGTTAAATTATTTATTTTATTGAAAAGGAAAGATAGATCCTGATACTGATTACTTAATATAACTATTGAAACTGAGTTTTCTAATAGAAAAGGAATGGTAAATAAGTCTAAATCTTGCCTTTGAGATAGATGTTTTTATATTATTTTTGCTAAAGAGAAAAGTTGCTAACAATATGAGAACAATTAAGGAAATAGTGTGTTGCTGCTACTGCCGCTAAGTCGCTTCAGTTGTGTCCGACTCTGTGCGACCCCATAGACGGCAGCCCACCAGGCTCTCCCATCCCTGGGATTCTCCAGGCAAGAACACTAGAGTGGGTTGTCATTTCCTTCTCCAATGCATGAAAGTGAAATGTGAAGGTGAAGTTGCTCAGTCGTGTCCAACTCTTAGTGACCCCATGGACTGCAGCCCACCAGGCTTCCCCATCCCGGGGATTCTCCAGGCAAGAACACTAGAGTGGGTTGCCATTTCCTTCTCCAATGCATGAAAGTGAAATGTGAGGGTGAAGTTGCTCAGTCGTGTCCAACTCTTAGCGACCCCATGGACTGCAGCCCACCACGCTCCTCCGTCCATGGGATTTTCCAGGCAAGAGTACTGGAGAGGGGTGCCATCGCCTTCTCCAAGGAAATAGTGTACTTTGCTATTTATTTAACTTCTATTCAGATTGACAACACTGGTTTTGAATAATTTCAATTGTCAGCTAATACTATCAAATGGAATCCCCAAAATACAGTATTGTGAACAAAACCTGTCCTTTCCAGCCCCATGTGAATGAGTGTTGCACTGATGCCAGGCTATGTTGGAAAGCTGAAGTAAATATAAGCCTATTAGTCAAAAAGCACAGTGGGTCCATTCACATCTCTACAAATGACCCAATTCCATTGCTTTTTATGGCTAAGTAATATTCCACTGTATATGCATATCATATCTTCTTTATCCATTCATCTGTTGGTGGACATTTAGTTTGTTTCCATATCCTTGCTATTGTAAATAGTACTGCAATAAACAGAGGGTATATGTATCCTTTTGAATTATGGTTTTATCAGGGTATATTCACAGTAGTGGAATTGCTGGATCATATGGTAGTTCTATTTTTAGATTTTTAGGGAACCTTCAGGGTAGAAACAGACACACATGTAGAGAACAGACCTGTGGACATGGGATGGGGGGAAAGTGGAGGGTGGGATGATTTGGGAGAGTAGCATTGACATATATACACTACTCTATGTAAAATAGCTAGTGGGAACCTGCTGTATAGCACAGAGAGCTCATCTCAGTGCTCTGTGATGACCTAGAGGGGGTGGGATGGGTGGTGGAAGGGAGGCTCAAGAGGGACGGGATATGTGTATATATGGCTGATTTGTGCTGTACAGCAGAAACCAACACAACATTGTAAAGTAATTATACTCAAATTAAAAAAAAAAAAGTGGGAATAAAAGCAGTCAGACAAGAAATATTTTGTTTTCCCACCACCAATTCTACCACCTCTTTTTATATGTACCTGTATAGTTTGCTTCCTACTTCCCAAAGAAGTAGAAATGGCTCTGCAATGAACTAGGACTGTAAGTTGAGTTCTGACCATCAGAACGTGGCCAGTCAGATATATGCCAAGGCAGCTAAGAGTCTGTGTACATGTCTCACACTCCTCTCTCCAACCTCTATGGCTGGCAGTCATGGACTTATTGGCATCAGGGCCTTTTCCAGTGAGTCAGTTCTTTGCATCAGATGGCCAAAGTATTGGAGATACAGCTTCAGCATCAGTCCTTCCAATGAATTTTCAGGACTGATTTCCTTCAGGATTGACTGGTTTGATCTCCTTACAGTCCAAGGGACACTTAAGTATCTTCTCCAACACCACAATTCAAAAGCATCAGTTCCTCGGTGCTCAGCTTTCTTAATAGTCCAACTCCCACGTCCATACAGGACTACTGGAAAAACAGCCTTGACTACACGGACCTTATTTGGTAAAGTAATGTCTCTGCTTTTTAATATGCTGTCTAGGTTGGTCATAGCTTTTCTTCCAAGGAGCAAGCATCTTCTAATTTCATGGCTGCAGTCACCATCTTCAGTGATTTTGGAGCCCCCCAAAATAAAGTCTGTCACTGTTTCCATTGTTTCCTCATCTATTTGCCATAAAGTGATGGGACCAGATGCCATGATCTTAGCTCTCTGAATGTTGAGTTTCAAGCCAACTTTTTCACTCTCCTCTTTCACTTTCATCAAGAGGCTCTTTAGTTCTTCCTCGCTTTCTGCCATAAGTAGGGGAGGGGATGTCATCTGCATATACACAGTTATTAATATTTTTCACTGTAATCTTGATTCCAGCTTTTGCTTTATCCAGCCTGGCATTTTGCATGATGTACTCTGCATATAAGTGAAATATCCAGGGTGACAATATACAGCCTTCATGTACTCTTTTCCAGGTTTGGAACCAGTCTGTTGTTCCATGTCAAGTTCTAACTCTTGCCTCTTGACCTGCATACAGATTTCTCAGGTCAGGTGGTCTGTTATTCCCATTTCTTTAAGAATTTTCCACAGTTATTTTGTGATCTACACAGTCAAAGGCTTTGGCACAGTCAATAAAGCAAAAGCAGATGTTTTTATTTGGAACTCTCTTGCTTTTTCAATGATCCAATGGATGTTGGCAATTTGATCTCTGTTTCCTTTTCTAAGTCCAACTTGAACATCTGGAAGTTCATAGTTCATGTACTGTTGAAGTCTGGCTTGGAGAATTTTGAGCATTACTTTGCTAGGGTGTGAGATGAGTTCAATTGTGCAGTAGTTTGGACATTCTTTGGTATTGCCATTCTTTGGGATTGAAATTAAAACTGACCTTTTTCAGTCCTACGGCCACTGCTGAGATTTCCATATTTACTGGCGTATTTAGTGCAGCACTTTCACAGCATCATCTTTCAGGATTTGAAATAGCTCAACTGGAATTCTATCACCTCCACTAACTTTGTTTTTAGTGATGCTTCCTACGACCCACTTGATTTTTCATTCCAGGATATCTGGCTCTAAGTGAGTAATCTCACCATCGTGGTTATCTGGGTCATGAAGATCTTTTTCGTATAGTTTTTTTTTTTTTTTTTTTTTCTGTTTTTTCTTGATACCTCTTCTTAATTTCTTCTGCTTCTGTTAGGGCCATACTATTTCTGTCCTTTATTGTGCCCATCATTGCATGAAATGTTTCCTTGGTATCTCTAATTTTCTTGAAGAGATCTCTAGTCTTTCCCATTCTATTGTTTTTCCCTATTTCTTTGCTTTGATCACTGAGGAAGGCTTTCTTGTCTCTCCTTTCTATTCTTTGGAACTCTGCATTCAAATGGGTATATCTTTCCTTTTCTATTTTTCCTTTCACTTCTCTTATTTTCTCAGCTATTTGTAAGGCCTTCTCAGACAATCATTTTGCCTTTTTGCATTTCTTTTCTTAGGGATGGTTTTGATCACTACCTCGTGTACAATGTCACAAAACTCCATCCATAGTTCTTCAGGCACTATCTATCAGATCTAATCACTTGAATCTATTTGTCACTTCCACTGTAAAATCATGAGGGGTTTTGATTTAGGTCATACCTGAATGGTCTAGTGGTGTTCCCTACTTTCTTCAATTTAAGTCTAAATTTGGCAATATAGAATTCATGATTTGAGCCACAGTCAGCTCCCAGTCTTGTTTTTGCTGACTGTATAGAGCTTCTGCATATTTGGTTGCAAAGAAAAAAATCAATCTGATTTCAGTATTGACCATCTGGTGATGCTGTAAAGAGCAATACTGCAAAGGAACCTGGAATGTTAAGTCCATTAATCAAGGCAAATTGCCAATGGTCAAAGAGGGGATGGCAAGAGTGAACATAGGCATTTTAGGAATCAGTGAACTAAAATGAACTGGAGTGTGTGAAATTAACTCAGATGGCCATTATATCTACTACTGTGGGTAAGAATCCCTTAGAAGAAATGGAGTAACACTCATAGTCAACAAAGGAGTCCAAATGCAGTACTTGTGGAAAATGTGGGGATATTTCAAATAACTGTGGGAGTTAGCAAGTTTATTTTAGAAGATCGAAAGTTGAGTTGCAGTCTTATTAGTGTTATGCAGTATTGGAAATAGATTTAATTCATGAGACAGTAGGAGCTGACCTTGAGTTTGAAAACTTACCCTTAATGGTGGCATTTGGAAGCTTGAGATTGATGGAATGAAGCATAGGAAGAGAAGTGTCTATGGATGCAGACCTAAGCTTGGACATTAGCCAGAATTTAGAGGAACTGTCAGAGATGAAAGCCACTATCACTTATTGTGGGTTACAGATATTCTCAACAAGTTTACCTTTTCTGCTTGATTACCAAGAAATCCAAAATTAATGTGGTACCAAAATAAAATATTTGCCTTATCCCATGTAGCTGATAGCATCCCTCTCTTTCCTAATGATTTCTGATTTTGTTTAGCTTTATTTTATTTCTCTTTTTTTTTTTACCTGAAACACTATATTTCAGGTTGACAAAAGCCTTTTCTGATAATAGATAGTATATAAATGACAGATGAAGAAAAGTAAGTAACATAAAACCATGTGAAGAAACAGTTCAATGAAAGTGAAATACCTAATAGCTTCAGATACCATAGGGATACAGGATATTGCATTGCATTTTGTCTATTGAGAAGCTATGTGACTTGAGAAGTAAATAAAATGTTGGAGAAGTTTGGAGTTTGGGGTGAGACCACCAAGAGAAGGGTAAAATGTGTAACAGGGAATCAAACATATATGAATAAAACATCACATATAAAAATATCTTGGAGTTCTACCTTAAGAACCTTGTTTTCATAATATTGAATAACATTCCATACGTATGAAACAGGTGTCTGGCCCCCTAACTACATTTGTGATAATTCCTTTTATGAGAAGAGACTTAGAACTAGAGATATAGGAGAACAAACTTTCCATGTGCTTCTTATGTTCTCAA
This sequence comes from Budorcas taxicolor, assembly GCF_023091745.1. Lineage (NCBI taxonomy): Eukaryota > Metazoa > Chordata > Mammalia > Artiodactyla > Bovidae > Budorcas > Budorcas taxicolor. The sequence continues at coordinate 53,102,576 of NC_068935.1, forward strand.
GATCAGTCAAATAGAAAAGTTGGCAGGCCCACATCTGCAGGACCCAAACACACAGATAGAAGCCTGTTCTAGAGGGAATTTGCATGCTTCTTCCAGACACTACTACATGAAGTTTCACTGGTAACAAAGAGAATGGTATTACAGAGACATATGATTATACAAAACAAAATCAGAAAAAAAAATCCATTTTGCATGCCCTCATTAACAATAAACAGAGTGAATGGCTTAAAAATACACATAAACCAATAGAACAGAATAAAGACCACAGAAATAAACTCCCACATATATGGCCAACTAATATTTGACAAGAAAGTCAAAGATACTCAGTGGTGAAAAAGATAGTCTTATCAATTATCCTTTTATGATAATAACTCAACAGTTGTTTTGGATATGACACAAAAAGCACATGTAACAAAAGCTAAAATAAATTAGTAGGACTATATCAAACTAAACATCTTCTGCATAGCAAAAGAAATGATCAGCAAAATGAAAAGGAAACCAATAGAATGAGAGAGAATATTTGCAAATCTGATATCTAGTAACAGTGTAATATCCCAAATATATAAAGAACTCATGTAACTCAATAGCAAAACATACAAATAATCTGACTTTTATAATGATAAGAGATTGTCTTTAATCCATTGTATATTCTTGCCTCCTTCCTCATTGATAAAGTGTCCATAGGTGCGTGGATTTATTTCTGGGCTTTCTATTTTGTTCCATTGATCTATATTTCTGTCTTTGTGCCAATACCATAATGTCTTGATGACTGTGGCTTAGTAGAAGAGCCTGAAGTCAGGCAGGTTGATTCCTCCAGTTCTAGTCTTCTGTCTCAAGATTGCTTTGGCTATTCGAGGTGTATTGTATTTCCATACAAATTGTGAAAGTATTTGTTCTAGCTCTGTGAAAAATACCGTTGGTAGCTTGATAGAGATTGCATTGAATCTGTAGATTGCTTTGGGTAGTATACTCATTTTCACTATATTGATGCTTCCAATCCATGAACATGGTATATTGCTCCATCTATTAGTGTCCTCTTTGATTTCTTTCACCAGTGTTTTATAGTTTTCTATATATAGGTCTTTAGTTTCTTTAGGTAGATATATTCCTAAGTATTTTATTCTTTTCATTGCAATGTTGAATAGAATTGTTTCCTTAATTTCTCTTTCTATTTTCTCATTATTAGGATATAGGAATGCAAGGGGTTTCTGTGTGTTGATTTTATATCCTGCAACTTTTCTATATTCATTGATTATCTCTAGTAATTTTCTGGTGAAGTCTTTGGGATTTCTATGTAAAGGATCATGCCATCTGCAAACAGTGAGAGTTTTACTTCTTCTTTTCCAATTTGGATTCCTTTTCTTTTTCTGCTCTAAATGCTGTGGCCAAAACTTCCAAAACTATGTTGAATAGTAGTGGTGAAAGTGGGCACCCTTGTCTTGTTCCTGACTTTAGGGGAAATGCTTTCAATTTTTCACCTTTGAGGATAATATTTGTTGTGGGTTTGTCATATATAGCTTTTATTATGTTGAGGCATGTTCCTTCTATTCCTGCTTTCTGGAGAGTTTTTATCATAAATGGATGTTGAATTTGGTGAAAGGCCTTCTCTGCATCTATTGAGATAATCATATGGCTTTTATTTTTCAATTTGTTAATGTGGTGTATTATATTGATTCATTTGTGGATATTGAAGAATCCTTGCATCCATGGGATAAAGCCCACTTTGTCATGGTGTATAATCTTTTTAATGTGTTGTTGGGTTCTGATTGCTAGAATTTTGTTAAGGATTTTTGCATCTGTGTTCATCAGTGATATTGGCCTGTAGTTTTCTTTTTTTGTGGCATCTTTGTCAGGTTTTGGTATTAGGGTGATGGTGGCCTCGAAGAATGAGTTTGGAAGTTTATCTTCCTCTGCAATTTTCTGGAAGAGTTTGAGTAGGATAGGTGTTAGCTCTTCTCTAAATTTTTGGTAGAATTCAGCTGTGAAGCCGTCTGGACCTGGGCTTTTCTTTGCTGGAAGATTTCTGATTACAGTTTCCATTCCGTGCTTGTGATGGGTCTGGTAAGATTTTCTATTTCTTCCTGGTTCAGTTTTGTAAAGTTGTACTTTTCTAAGAATTTGTCCATTTCTCCCACGTTGTCCATTTTGTTGGCATATAATTGCTGATAGTAGTCTCTTATGATTCTTTGTATTTCTGTGTTGTCTGTTGTGCTCTCTCCATTTTAATTTCTAATTTTATTGATTTGATTTTTCTCCCTTTGTTTCTTGATGAGTTTGGATAATGGTATGTCAATTTTATTTATCCTTTCAAAGAACCAGCTTTTGGTTCTGTTGATTTTTGCTATGGTCTCTCTCTCTTTTTTTTTTTTTTTCTTTTGCATTTATTTCTGCCCTAATTTTTAAGATTTCTTTCCTTCTACTAACCCTGGGGTTTTTTATTTCTTCCTTTTCTAGTTGCTTTAGGTGTAGATTTAGGTTATTTATTTGAGTTTTTTCTTTTTTCTTGAGGTATGCCTGTATTGCTATGAACTTTCCCTTTAGCACTGCTTTTACAGTGCCTCAGAGGTTTTGGGTTGTTGTGTTTTCTTTTTCATTCATTTCTATGCATATTCTGATTTCTTTTTTGATTTATTCTGTGATTTATTGGTTATTCAGCAGCATGTTGTTCAGGCTCCATATGTTGGAATTTTTAAATAGTTTTTCTCCTGCAATTGAGATCTAATCTTACTGCTTTGTGGTCAGAAAAGATGCCTGGAATGATTTCAATTTTTTGAATTTATCATGGCTAGATTTATGGCCCAGGATGTGATCTATCCTGGAAAAGGTTCCGTGCGTGCTTGAGAAAGAGGTGAAATTCATTTGGGGTGAAATGCCCTATAGATATCAATTAGGTCTAACTTGTCTAGTGTATCATTTAAAGTTTGTGTGTCCTTGTTAATTTTCTATTTAGTTGATCTATGCATAGCTGTGAGTGAGGTATTAAAGTCTCCCACTATTATTGTGTTATTGTTAATTTACCCTTTCATACTTGTTAGCATTTGTTTTACATATTGTGGTGCTCCTATGTTGGGTGCATATATATTTATAATTATTATATCTTCTTCTTGGATTGATCCTTTGATCATTATGTAGTGTCTGTCTTTGTCTCTTTTTACAGCCTTCGTTTTAAAGTCTATTTTATCTGGTATGAGTATTGCTACTCCTGTTTTCTTTTCATCTCTATTTGCATGGAATATTTTTTTCCAGCCCTTAACTGTCAGTCTGTATGCGTCCTCTTTTTGAGGTGGGTCTCTTGTAAACAACATATATAGGGGTCTTGGTTTTGTATCCATTCAGCCAGCCTTTGTCTTTTGGTTGGGGCATTCAACCCATTTACATTTAAGATAATTATTGATAAGTATGATCCCGTTGCCATTTACTTTATTGTTTGGGTTCGAGCTTATACACCCTTTTTTGTGTTTCCTGTCTAGAGAATATGCTTACTAAACAGAGAGAGCTGGTTGGTGCTACTGTATTCTTTCAGCTGTTGCTTGTCTATAAAGCTTTTGATTTCTCCTTCATATTTGACTGAGATCCTTGCTGGGTACAGTAATCTGGGATGTAGGTTATTTTCTTTCATTACTTTAAGTATGTCTTGGCATTCCCTCCTGGCTTGAAGAGTTTCTATTGCAAGATCAGCTGTAATCTTTATGGGAATCCCCTTGTGTGCTATTTGTTGTTTTTCCCTTGCTGCTTTCAATAGTTGCTGTTTGTGTTTGAGCTTTGTTAATTTGATTAATATGTGTCTTGGGGTGTTTCTCCTTGGGTTTATCCTGTTTGGGACTCTCTGGGTTTCTTGGACTTGGGTGATTATTTCCTTCCTCATTTTAGAGAAGTTTTCGACTATTATCTCCTCAAGTATTTTCTCATGATCTTTGTTTTCTTCTTCTGGGACTCCTATGATTCGAATGTTGGAGCGTTTAATATTGTCCTGGAGGTCTCTGAGATTGTTCTCATTTCTTTTAATTCGTTTCTCTTTTTTCCTCTCTGATTCATTTATTTCTATCATTCTATCTTCTATTTCACTAATCCTATTTTCTGCCTCCATTATTCTACTATTTGTTGCCTCCAGAGTGTTTTTGATCTCATTTATTGCATTATTCATTATATATTGACTCTTTTTTATTTCTTCTAGGTCTTTTTTAAACTTTTCTTGCATCTTCTCAATCCTTATCTCCAGGTTATTTATCTGTGATTCCATTTTGATTTCAAGATTTTGGATCATTTTCACTATCATTATTCAGAATTCTTTATCAGGCAGATTCCTTATCTCTTCCACTTTTGTTTGGATTGGTGGGCATTTATCCTGTTCCTTTGCATGCTGGGTATTCCTCTGTCTCTTCATCTTGGTTATATTGCTGTGTTTGGGGTGGCCTTTCTGTATTCTGGCAGTTTGGGGAGTTCTCTTTATTGGGGAGTTTCCTCAATGTGGGTGGGGTTGTACAGGTGGCTTGTCAAAGTTTCCTGTTTATGGGAGCTTGTGTCGGTGTTCTGGTGGGTGGAGCTGGATTTCTTCTCTCTAGAGTGCAGTGAAGTTTCCAGTAATGAGTTATGAGATGTCAATGGTTTTGGAATAAACGTTGGACAGCCTGTATATAGAAGCTCAGGGCTGTGTTTCTGTGTTACTGGAGAATTTGCGTGGTATGTCTTGCTCTGGAACTTGTTGGCCCTTGGGTGGTGCTTGGATTCAGTGTAGGTATGGAGGTGTTTGATCAGCTCTTGTTGATTAATGTTCCCTGGAGTCAGGAGTTCTCTGGTATTATCAGGATTTGAACTTAAGCCTCCTGCTTCTGGTTTTCAGTCTTATTTTTGCAGTAATCTCAAGACTTCTCTTTCTATACAACACCATTGATAAAACATCTAGGCTGAAGATGAAAAGTTTCTCCACAATGAGGGACACCCACAGAAGTTCACAGCGTTACATGGAGAAGAGAAGAAGGAGGAGGGAGTTAGAGGTGACCTGAATGAGACAAGGTAGAATCAAAAGAGGAGAGAGCAAGCTAGCCAGTAATCACTTCCTTATGTGTACTCCCCAGTCTGGACCGCTCACAGATGTTCACGGAGTTACACAGAGAAGAGAAGAGGGAAGAAGGAGACAAAAGTGGCCAGGAGGATAAAAAGGGGGAATCAAAAAGAGCAAGATAGATCCAGCCAGTAATCAGTTCCCTAAATGTTCTTCACTGTCCAGAACACACTGGTGATTCACAGAGTTGGGTAGAGAAGAGAAGGGGGAGGGAGGCGATAGAGAAGACCTGGTGGAGAAAAAGGAGAGTCCAAAGGGGTAGAATGCAGTCAAGCCAGTAATCTCACTCCCAAGTAAAAATGGGTACTGAAGATTGGGTTTTTAAAGGTACAAAATTGATAACAAATACAAAAAACCGAAGATTAAAAATCTAGAGTAGAGGTTGGATTTTTAAAAATACAATATTAAAGAAAAGAAGAAGAAGAAAAAAGACGAAATCACAAAATTTATATATATAAAGTTTGCTTTAAAAAAAGTGGTTTTTTTTTTTTGGCAAAGTAATAGTAAGTTAAAAAATGAAAATTAAAGGAGTAATAGATGATTTTAAAATTTAAAAAAATTTAAAAAGAATGATCATACAAATAGTAAAAATATATCTATGACTTTCTCTGGTGTTCTTGTGGGCAGTGTGGGGTCAGTTCATTTTCAGATAGTTCCTTGGTCTGGCTTATATTTCTCAAGATCTAAAGGCTGCTTCCTATGTAGTGAGTACTAACTACCGGGTTTTAATCTTTTGCACCTGCCACTTCCAAGGAGGTTCCCTCTGTTTTAGCTTTTTCTGTTTGCTGCTCTCTTCAGTGTCTGATTTCTGCCCTAACTCAACGGGGGCAGTGGTGGACACTTTTTAGGCTCGTTTGTTCAGTCGTGGTGTGGGGAGGGAGAGATGCTGCAAACAAATAACACTGGCGTGTGCTCACATTGTCTCAGCCACACTGGGCCTGGCCCTTGCTCACGGTGTTTGTGTGCCCTCCCTGCCCACACTGCTCAGGCTGCATGTTGCTCACCGGAAACTGTCCAAGGCTGGCCCTGGGCTACATGCACCTCCCAGGTCTAAGCCGCTCAGGTTCAGGCACTCGGGTAGTCCTCAGAGGCGCAGACTCGGTTGGGCCTGTGTTTTGTGCCCTTCCCAGGTCCAAGCAGCTCAGGTGATGAAGTGTTTATGGACCACAATCACTGTGACTTATTGCCTTCCTTGTCCCTGCTGCTCGGATTTCTAGGTGTACAACTGGCTCACCTTCTCAGGTGAATGTTGACCGTCCAGAACCCCAAGAAGTCTTAGTTAGCAAAGAAGCCTGCCTACAGTTTTGTTGATAATGTCTTTCTGGTGCTGCGATGGCTCCCTTCTGGCTCTGGCTGCCTGTCACAGGAGGGGGATGGTCTGCAGCCGGCTGGCTCTGCTCAGTCCTTTGTTCTGTGAGTGGGCCTGGCAGTATCTTCAGTTAGGGCTTTTCACGTGGTAGTTATCCCACAGTCTGGTTCGCTATCCCAAGTTAGTTCCCTCAGATTGGCCTCGGGGCATTCAGGCCTGGTCCGTACTCTAAGCAATGCAGCCTGCACCTCCCTTCCCAGCCCCCGCTTGCTAGTGGCAGGTGCAGGCATCTATGCTGCTTCTCTGCTGGGGGAATTACCATTGGGCACATAATCTGTGGGATTTAATTATTTATTTATTTTTCCTCCCAGTATTGGCCACAGCCATCAGAGCAGAAAAAGAAAGAAAAGGAATCCAAATTGGAAAAGAAGTAAAACTCTCACTGTTTGCACATGACATGATCCTCTACATAGAAAACCCTAAAGATTCCATCAGAAAATTACTAGAGAAAATCAATGAATAAAATAAATTTGCAGGATATAAAATCAACACACAGAAATCCCTTGCATTCCTATACATTAAAAATGGGAAAATAGAAAGAGAAATTAAGGAAACAATTCCATCCACCATTGCAATGAAAAGAATAAAACACTTAGGAATATATCTACCTAAAGAAACTAAAGACCTATATATAGAAAACTATAAAACACTGGTGAAAGAAATCAAAAGGACACTAATAGATGGAAAAATATACCATGTTCATGGATTGGGAGAATCAATATAGTGAAAATGAGTACACTACCAAAAGCAATCTATAGATTCAATGCAATCCCTATCAAGCTACCAACGGTATTTTTCACAGAGCTAGAACAAATACTTTCACAATTTGTATGGAAATACAGTAAAACTCGAATAGCCAAAGCAATCTTGAGAAAGAAGAAAGGAACTGGAAGAATCAACCTGTCTGACTTCAGGCTCTACTACAAAGCCACAGTCATTAAGACAGTATGGTACTGGCACAAAGACAGAAATATAGATCAATGGAAAAAAATTAAAAACCCAGAGATAAACCCACACACCTATGGACACCTTATCTTTCACAAAGGAGGCAAGAATATACAATGGATTAAAGACAATATGTTTAACAAGTGGTGCTGAGAATATTGGTCAAACACTTGTAAAAGAATGAAACTAGAACACTTTCTAACAGCATACACAAAAATAAACTCAAAATGGATTAAAGATTTAAATGTAAGACCAGAAACTATAAAACTCCTAGAGGAGAACATAGGCAAAACACTCTCTGACATAAATCACAGCAGGATCTTCTATGATCCACCTCCCAGAATACTGGAAATAAAAGTAAAAATACACAAAAGGGACCCAATTAAACTTAAAAGCTTCTGCACAACAAAGGAAATTATAAGCAAGGTGAAAAGACAGCCTTCTGAATGGGAGAAAATAATAGCAAATGAAGCAACTGACAAACAACTAATCTCAAAAATATACAAGCAACTCCTGTAGCTCAATTCCAGAACGGGCCAAGGAACTAAATAGACATTTCTCCAAAAAGACATACAGATGGCTAACAAACACATGAAAAGATGCTCAACATCACTCATTATCAGAGAAATGCAAATCAAAACCACAATCAGGTACCATTTCACACCAGCCAGAATGGCTGCTATCCAAAAGTCTACAAGCAATAAATGCTGGAGAGGGTGTGGAGAAAAGGGAGCCCTCTTACACGGTTGGTGAGAATGCAAACTAGTACAGCCACTATTGAGAACAGTGTGGAGATTCCTCAAAAAAACTGGAAATAGGACTGCCTTATGACCCAGCAATCCCACTGCTGGGCATACACACCGAGGAAACCAAAATTGAAAAAGACACGTGCACCCGATGTTCATCGCAGCACTGTTTTTAATAGCCAGGACATGGAAGCAACCTAGATGCCCATGAGCAGACGAATGGATCAGAAAGCTGTGGTGCATATACACAATGAAAAATTGCTCAGCCATCAAACAGAATACATTTGAATCAGTTCCAATGAGGTGGATGAAACTGGAGCCTATTATACAGAGTGAAGTAAGCCAGAAAGAAAAACACCAATACAGTATACTAACACATATATATGGAATTTAGAAAGATGGTAACGATAACCCTGTATGCGAGACAGCAAAAGAGACACAGATGTATAGAACAGTCTTTTGGACTCTGTGGGAGAGGACGAGGGTAGAATGATTTGGGAGAATGACATTGAAACATGTATAATATCATATAAGAAACTAATCGCCAGTCCAGGTTTGATGCAGGATACAGGATGTTTGGGGCTGGTGCACTGGGATGACCCAGAGGGATGGTACAGGGAGGGAGGTGGGAAGGGGGTTCAGAATGGGAAACACATGTACACCCATGGTGGATTCATGTTGATGTATGGCAAAACCAATAAACTAATTAGCCTCTAATTAAAATAAATAAATAATAAAATGAGAAGAGGACAGGAATAGACATTTTTTCAGAGCAGATGTACAAATGGCCAACAAATATATGAGAAGGTGTTCAATACCACTAATCATCAGGGAAATGTAAATCAAACCTACAATGAAATATCACCTTGCACCTGTTAGAATTATTATTCCATGTTGGTGGCAACATAAGTTGGTGTAGCTACTCTGGAACACTGTATGGAGAGTCCTCAGAAAATTAAAATATAAGTACCATGTGATCCAAAACTCCAACTTCTGAGTACATATCCAAAGGAAATGAAGTTGGGATCTTGAAGAGGTATCTGGACCCCCATGTTCATTGGAGTGTTACTCACAATAACCAAATTATGGAAATAACCTACATGTCTGTCTATGGATAAACTGATAGAGAAGATGTGACATTTCACCCCTTAATGCCTTATGTTTATGCTTTATTTTCTTTTTTTTTTATGCTTTATTTTCTATGTGAAATATCCTTTAGAGTAAAGGAAAACTAGGTTTTTTTTAATTTTATTCTATTCTCATAAATATGGAAATCTTGAAAGGAATTGGTTTAGAAGTGAATTTAGATGATATCTTCCATTTGGATTATATTGAATTTGATATCTGACTGAAATATCCTAAGAGATGGTGTCCCATTATTACTAATTAGCTTAATTTCTTTTAGGATACTTGAACTACATTTCTCTTTAGTCAGGATATTTCAGTCATCATATTAACTTAAATGAGATGAACATTGCATCACAAAATGGGACTTTACCTTCAGTGTTAGCCTTATTCTCTTGTTCACTTATTTCTGATCTTTAAAAGTACTTCCTAGTTTTGACAATCTATCTTCATAACTGTTATGTTATAAAGTGAAAGTGAAAGTGAAGTCATGTCCGACTCTTTGCAACCCGTGGACTGTAGCCCACCAAGCTCCTCCGTCCATTGGATTCTCCAGGCAAGAATACTGGAGTGGGTTGCCATTTCCTTCTACAGGGAATACGTTGTTATAAAAATATCATCAAATGATTTACGTGCCAGCATAGAATAGAAAAAGTAAAAATAAAATCAGTCTCTTACCATATGGAATTCATATCTGAAATTTAAAAGTGTGTAGGGAAATCTTTATTAGGTCACCAACTCCTTAGAGAATTTCATAAAACTTATGGATTCTCTTCTTTTAAATGCACACTTATAGGCAGACACAACTGTTCAGTTCAGTCGCTCAGTCGTGTCCGACTCTTTGCAACCCCATGAATTGCAGCACGCTGGGCCTCCCTGTCCATCACCATCTCCCGGAGTTCACTCAGGTTCACATCCATCGAGTCCATGATGCCATCCAACCATCTCATCCTCCGCCGTCCCCTTCTTCTCCTGCTCCCAATCCCTCCCAACATCAGAGTCTTTTCCAATGAGTCAGCTCTTCTCATGAGGTGGCCAAAGTACTGGAGCTTCAGCTTCAGCATCATTCTTTCCAAAGAAATCCCAGGGTTGATCTCCTTCAGAATAGACTGGTTGGATATCCTTGCAGGCCAAGGGACTCACAAGAGTCTTTTCCAACGCCACAGTTCAAAAGCATCAATTCTTTGGCACTCAGCCTTCTTCACAGTTCAACTCTCACATCCATACATGACCACAGGAAAAACCATAGCCTTGACTAGACGGGCCTTAGTCGGCAAAGTAATGTCTCTGCTTTTGAATACACTGTCTAGGTTGGTCATAACTTTTCTTCCAAGGAGTAAGCGTCTTTTAGTTTCATGGCTGCAGTCACCATCTGCAGTGATTTTGGAGTCCAAAAAAATAAAGTCTAACACTGTTTCTACTGTTTCGCCATCTATTTCGCATGAAGTGATGGGACTGGAAACCATGATCATTGTTTTCTGAATGTTGAGCTTTAAGCCAACTTTTTCGCTCTCCTCTTTTGCTTTCATCAAGAGGCTTTTTAGCTCCTCTTCACTTTCTGCCATAAGGGTAGTGTCATCTGCATATCTGAAGTTATTGATATGTCTCCCGGCAAACTTGATTCCAGCTCGTGTTTCTCCCAGTTCAGCATTTCTCATGATGTACTCTGCATAGAAGTTAAATAAGCAGGGTGACAATATACAGCCTTGAAGTACTCCTTTTCCTATTTGGAACCAGTCTGTTGTTCCATGTCCAGTTCCAACTGTTGCTTCCTTACCTGCATACAGATTTCTCAAGTGGCAGGTTAGGTGGTCTGGTATCCCCATCTCTTTCAGAATTTTCCAGTTTATTGTGATCCACATAGTCAAAGGTTTGGCATAGTCAATAAAGCAGAAATAGATGTTTTCATGGAACTCTCTTGCTTTTTCAATGATCCAGCAGATGTTGGCAATTTGATCTCAGGTTCCTCTGCCTTTTCTAAAACCAGCTGGAACATCAGGGAGTTCATGGTTCACATATTGCTGAAGCCTGGCTTAGAGAATTTTGGGCATTACTTTACTAACATGTAAGATGAGTGCAATTATGCGGTAGTTTGAGCATTTTTTGGCATTGCCTTTCTTTGGGATTGGAATGAAAACTGACCTTTTCCAGTCCTGTAGCCACTGCTGAGTTTTCCAAACTTGCTGGCATATTGAGTGCAGCACTTTCACAGCATCATCTTTCAGGATTTGAAACAGCTCAACTGAAATTTCCATCACCTCCACTAGCTTTTTTCGTAGTGATGCTTTCTAAGGCCCACTTGACTTCACATTCCAGGATGTCTGGCTATAGATTAGTGATCACATCCTCATGGTTATCTGGGTCGTGAAGATCTTTTTTGTACAGTTTTTCTTGCCACCTCTTCTTAATATCTTCTGCTTCTGTTAGGCCCATACCATTTCTGTCCTTTATCGAGCCCATCTTTGCATGAAATGTTCCCTTGGTATCTCTAATTTTCTTGAAGAGATCTCTAGCCTTTCCCATTCTGTTGTTTTCCTCTATTTCTTTGCATTGATCATTTAGGAAGGCTTTCCTATCTCTTCTTGCTATTCTTTGGAATTCTGCATTCAGATGCTTATATCGTTCCTTTTCTCCTTTGCTTTTCGCCTCTCTTCTTTTCACAGCTATTTGTAAGGCCTCCCCGACAGCCATTTTGCTTTTTTGCATTTCTTTTCCATAGGGATGGTCTTGATCCCTGTCTCCTGTACAATGTCACGAACCTCATTCCATAGATCATCAGGCACTCTATCTATCAGATCTAGGCCCTTAAATCTATTTCTCACTTCCACTGTATAATCATAAGGGATTTGATTTAGGTCACATTGAATAGTCTAGTGGTTTTCCCTACTTTCTTTAATTTGAGTCTGAATTTGGTAATAAGGATTTCATGATCTGAGCCACAGTCAGCTCCTGGTCTTGTTTTTACTGACTGTATAGAGCTTCTCCATCTTTGGCTGCAAAAATAGATTCAACCTGATTTTGGTGTTGGCCATCTGGTGATGTCCATGTGTAGAGTCTTCTCTTGTGTTGTTGGAAGAGGGTGTTTGCTATGACCAGTGCATTTTCTTGGCAAAACTCTATTAGTCTTTGCCCTGCTTCATTCTGCATTCCAAGGCCAAATTTTCCTGTTACTCCAGGTGCTTCTTGTTTCCTACTTTTCCATTCCAGTCCTCTATAATGAAAAGGACATCTTTTTTGGGTGTAAGTTCTAAAAGGTCTCGTAGGTCTTCATAAAACCATACAACTTCAGTTTCTTCAGCGTTATTAGTTTTGGCATAGACTTGGGTACCTGTGATATTGAATGGTTTGCCTTGGAGATGAACAGAGATCATTCTGTCATTTTTAAGGTTGCATCCAAGTACTGCATTTAGGACTCTTTTGTTGACCATGATGGCTACTCCATTTCTTCTGAGGGATTCCTGCACGCAGTAGTAGATATAATGGTCATCTGAGTTAAATTCACCCATTCCAGTCCATTTTAGTTGGCTGATTTCTAGAATGTTGATGTTCACCCTTGCCGTCTCTTGTTTGACCACTTCCAATTTGCCTTGATTCATGGACCTTACATTCCAAGTTCCTATGCAATATTGCTCTTTACAGCATCGGATATTACTTCTATCACCAGTCACATCCACAACTGGGTAGTGTTTTTGCTTTGGCTCCATCCCTTCATTCTCTCTGGAGTTATTTCTGCACTGATCTCCAGTAGCATATTGGGCACCTAATGACCTGGGGAGTTCCTCTTTCAGTATCCTATCATTTTTCTTTTTCATACTGTTCATGGGGTTCTCAAGGCAAGAATACCGAAGTGGCTTTCCATTCCCTTCTACAGTGGACCACATTCTGTCAGACCTCTCCACCATGATGCAACTGTACACATAAATTTAGGGTATATTGTGAGAATCCTGATGTCTATATTTTGACTTTTTGAGAGTCCATGTGCTTGGATAATCCATATTCAGTGAAGGGAAGTTATATACTTCTCTGCTCTACTGAAAAGAGTTCTGTAAGTTTCGTTTTCCTCATAAATGGCCCACTTTGGAAGTTAATTATGATGATTTGAGTTAATGTGTGTAAAGAACTTATGTTGTTATCATTATGACAATTTACAAACCTCATACCCTTCCAACCTCTGTGATTCCATCAATAGCACTGTACCCTTGGATGTTCTTAACTCTAAGTAAAGGATGTCTGTAATTAGGCATTGTGTACATTTCATAAGATACAAGAATAATTGTAACTATTTGGGATATTTCATACTGACTTCTTAAAATAAGCCCCAAGTTCCTTTAGATACTGCAGACAAAATGACATGACAATACATGATGATTCTTTTTAATTTTGAAAATAATCCGGAAATATTACTCATATTCACTCAAAGAAACTCAGTCTTTGTTCCATTTTGATACTTATGAATATGTTTTTGTCTCACATTGTATATACTCTGCTCTGTAAACTTAGCAACAACTATTGGATGAAATAATTCAATAAGGACCTCACCTGCCAACAGAAATGTTGATTTCTTTTTTTTTCTTCCACTACAAGAGTCAAGAAAACTTATCAAATTATCTAAATAATGTAACATAGATAACACTAATAAATATCACAGTAATCATCGAAGAACTTCTGTGTTTCTCTGTAAAGATGTGTGTGTGTGTGTGTGTGCACATGTGTGCATGCATGCATGCATGCACTCAGTTGCTCAGTCATGTTGGACTGTTATGCTGCTCCTGCTGCTGCTGCTGCTGCTAAGTCACTTCAGTCCTGTCCGACTTTGTATGACCCCATAGACAGCAGCCCAGCAGGCTCCCCCATCCCTGGGATTCTCCAGGCAAGAACATTGGAGTGGGTTGCCATTTCCTTCTTCAGTGCATGAAAGTGAAAAGTGAAAGTGAAGTCGCTCAGTCATGTCCGACTCTTCATGACCCCTTGGACTGCAGCCTACCAGGCTCCTCCATCCTTGGGATTTTCCAGGCAAGAGTACTAACGTGGGTTTCCATTGCCTTCTCCAGGACTCTTATAGACAAAGCTAATATTTTCTTCAAGTCCTAGGAACATCATGAAACTGAATTATTCAGATAGAACATATGTCTTTTAATACTGAGGTAAGCAAAATATATTAATGACAGATTTTGACTTTGAATTTTCATGGATTTTTTTTTTCAGATTTTATTTTATTTATTTATTTATTTTACTTTACAATATTGTATTGGTTTTGCCATACATCAACATGAATCTTCCACGGGTGTACATGTGTTCCCAATCCTGAACCCCCCTCCTACCTCCCTCCCCATACCATCCCTCTGGGTCATCCCAGTCCGCCGGCATTGAAACATATATAATATCACATAAGAAACAAATCACCAGTCTAGTTTTGATGCAGGATACAGGATGAATTTTCATGGATTTTAAAGTCCTAGTGAGAATAATTTCTTGTATTTTTCCATTCTCAATCTATCAAACCATGTTGTAATAACAGTTTAGATATATAAGTGTTTAAAAACCATATATCTGATGCTCAGAAAAAAATTACATCTCTAACAGTCAAGTATTTATTAGTGATTCTTTTTGTATTTGTTTTAAAATTTAGCTTAACAACATATATGTGCATGTGTGTTTGTGTGTGTGTATGGAATGTGGATTTTGGTAGCAATACTGAATTTTACTAAATCTTCAGTACAAAAATATACTATCATCTCATACATTCTCTGTATGACTCAAATCATGGAGGCTCTTTAACATCAAATGTAGATTGTAAGAACCCAATAGTGGGATCTGAATTGTTTACTGGATAGCCAATAGCTCAAGACATCTAAATCAGTCATTTTAAAAGGCAAAATAGCTAACTCCACAAGACCTAGTAAACTTTGTATAAGGACAGGGAACTATTCAAATTTCTCTTCTTTCTCTCAGAATCAGATTCTGAAAATGATCTGCTTTAAAAAAAAAAAAGATTAAAGATTTACCTAAAGATTAAACAGAAATCTACCATGGTCAAACTTCATTTCACAGAGGTTTATAGACTTAGGACATGGAATACTGTTGAGAACAACATGCATAAAATAATGTTCTTAAAACTACCATCTGAGAATAGATATGTGAGATTACATATATTTTTATCTTGGGGAAACAAATAATGTTTAGTTTTTGAGATGAAAGAGTCCTTTTGGTGTTTTTAATACGATTTCGAGGTCTAAATGAGTTATCCTCAGCTTGAAAGTATGTTGTTTGACCTACAGAGTTTAAGTTTTAGGAAATGACATCTAAAAATACAGAAATTTCACATACAAATCCAGATTTCTAGCATTTCTTGAAAAATAAGAATATTTGGCAGTGCTGGAATAATATTCTCATGTAGCATTTATTAGGGGAAGCTGAGCTCCTGCTCTTGTGTTGTGTGTTAATTGCTCAATTGTGTCTGACTCTTTGAAATTCTATGGATTGTAGCGCACCAGGCTCCTCTGTTCAAGAAATTCTCCAGGCAAGAATACTGCAGGGTATTGTCATTCCCTTCTCCAGGAGATCTTCTCCACCCAGGGACTGAACCTGCGTCTGAGCCACCAAACGGTAAAGAGTCTGCCTGCACTAGTAACTCAGATGATAAAGAGTCTGCATGCAATGCAAGAGACCCAGGTTTGATACTTGGGCTGAGAAGATCCCCTGGAGAAGGAAATTGCAAACCACTCCAGTATTCTTGCCTGAAGAATCCCATGGACAGAGGAGCCTGGCAGGCTACAATCCTCGGGGTTGCAAAGAATCGGCCACGACTGAAGTGACTTCATTTTTTTGTTTTCCACCAGGAAAGCCCCAAGCTCTTGTGGGTTGCCCTTTAAATAGAGGCAGAGGTTATCTCTTTCCTGCTCCCTCTCTTGCCTGACCCATACATATAAATTATATGCCTGGTTTCTGGAAGCATTTAAGTTTGAGAGACCCTTGTCTAAATAGTCTGCTGCTGCTGCTGCTACGTCACTTCAGTCGTGTCCAACTCTTTTGCGACCCCATAGAAGGCAGCCCACCAGGCTCCACCGTCCCTGGGATTCTCCAGGCAAGAACACTGGAGAGGGTTGCCATTTCCTTCTCCAATGCAGGAAAGTGAAAAGAGAAAATGAAGTTGCTCAGTCGTGTACCACTTGTAGTGACCCCATGGACTGCAGCCCACCAGTCTCCTCCATCCATGGGATTTTCCTGGCAAGAGTACTGGAGTGGGGTGCCATTGCCTTCTCCCTAAATAGTCTACAGGTTCATAAAGTAGCATATGTATTTTAGTACTTCCTGGAAATAAATAATTAAAATATTAACTTTCAGGACCAAGACTATAAAAATCCACCTCTGTCACTTAAGAGAGGAGCAGGCCTCTTGATGGAGCAATGGTCTCTGCGAAATCAATCTCCCTGACCTTCCAGAATTTTTTTTTTTCAGATTGTTTCTGCCCAGCATTCTTAGCTTTTGGGCCAACAAGAATTAATACCAAGATTCAGTCCCATTGTCAAGGACAGCTTACAGAGAGTCTTCAACCATTCTGTAGGGGACTAAGCATTATTCCAGTGTATTTCATGGTTCTTACTAATATCTAAAATTAACATAGTAATTGTCACCATTGAAAATCAATGTGTTGATTTATATAAATATGTGTGTTTTCCTTAACTAAAACTCCATGCTAACAAGTATTGTTTTGCTCATCATTGTATCCCCAGCACCTAATATTAGCCTAAAGTTGCCCATAAAGGATGTTACCACATACAGTTTTCCTGATTGAACACTGTGAAACACCAGGGGTTACCATGGAACCCATGGAGCCATTCAGTGCACAAAAAACTATAGAACTGTTTGGAAGCTCTGCAGGTTGAAAACAATTTTATTCTTCCAGGCAGAAGACTAGTGGCAGATATTAGGGTATAACTGTGGAAATAGAAATAAGTCATCATATCCAATATATATGTTGGAGTTAGAGCTGACTTCACTTGTTGACAGATGGATAATGATGATGGCAAGGGTTAGAGGGATGATCTATTTCCATTCCCCATGCTTCCATTAGAGTGGCACTTTTAGCTTCTTTCCACCTGCTCACTCTTTCCTCTCCTTCACTAGCTGGTCCTTGGGTAAGGATAATAGAATTATGAAATTAATCTAAAAGAACAAACTAGGCATACAAGACTCATTCCCATATTCTTCCAGTCTCTTCCTTAGCATGTAGCTGTCTGCGGAGAGGGTGAATGGCGGTCTTCATCCTTGGCCATTGTGGAGCTCTACTGCACATCTATTAGCCTCCCCAGAAATCCTGTCATTTGAAAGGAACGTGTCCACTTCTGAAGGTGAGAGTAAGGCCAATTAGCTTCACACCTGTCACACCCTCTAATAGAGTTTTAATCAGTATTCAGGCTGTTTCTATCTCTGTTTCTATTCTCCCTCCCTCCCACCCTCCTTCTCAGTTCAGAAATAAGGAGCAGGATTGAAGAGAATTATTATTTACTGACCTTTTAAACTGTGAGAGCTGGAATGTTGGCCATGAGCTTCAGACTTGTAGAAGTAGCCTTATATAATTAATTTCCCTCTATTTTTTTTTCCTTTTCCTTATGAGACAATTTAGCATTAATTCAGTAAATATTTACAGAGGGTATACTATATGCTAGGCATTGTGATAGGTGTTGGGTGGGTGTTGAATGCTATAAAATGACTTCATCTATCTGTTAGTTTAATGGCATGCCCTTCCTTATTAGAAATAAGAAGACTAGAATCCTTAATGCATGGGTTGATCATCCTGAGACTAGCATCTGTGTACTGAAAGCTCCATCCCAAGACAGAGCAGAGGGGAGTCGAGGGGCAGAGATCTAAGAGTCCTGCTTGCTGAGAGGTCATCTGAACTGTAAATTCCCCCCAGTCTGACATTCCACTGCTCTCAACCAGTCACCAAGTCACCAGTCAGTCTCCTCCCCCATCCCCATTACTCCAAGAACCTACCTGGATTGCTGCCATAGTTACCCAAGGAGTCTGTAAGTCTCTGGTCTGCTCTCATCTAATCTCCACACTAAAATTACTGCCATTCAAGACCTTATTTAACCCAATCTACTTTTCTAGCCTCTTCTCCCTGTGTTTCCTAAGTTTACACACACACACTGGCAACTCTCTGATGTGCATGGTGGCTTTGACCCCCCTGGGCTTTTGCCCCTGCAATCACTGTGGTTCATAGAAGTGTTGCCAGATGCCTCTAATAGCAACTTCAAGTACTGCACAGTCCTTTCATTCATGGTGGCCTGAGGTAACCACAGATCCAAATTTTCCTTTCTGCTGGATGACCTACACTAATCCTTTAAGACAAACTCTGAGGTCTCCTCCATGCTCTCATCTTCCACAATGCACCCAAGCAAATTTAGTCTCTCCCACTTCCTACTAATGTTATGTAGTTCTTGTCTCATGATAGTATAGTTTAATTTTACATGAACACACCAGTTCAGTCATGTTCCAAATTTAGACAAAACTTGGATTCAAATCTCAGATCTGCTATTTACAAGCAGTATTTTTTTTAATTTGAAAAGTTTCTTAACTTCTGTAAGCCTCTTTTTTTTAATTTTCAAAAATACTGCCTGATTTCACTTAAATGTGGAATCTAAAAAATAAAACAAACAAACCAAAACCCAAACTCATAGATACAGAGAATAAATTTACAGTAACCAGCGAGAAGACAGGAGGAGGTTGGGTAAAATTGATGAAGGGGATTAAAGAGGTACACATTTCTAGTTATAAAATAAGTCATGAGGGTGTGATAAACAACATGGGGAATATTGTCAATAATGTTGTAATACTTTATACGGTGATAGTAGCTAGACTATCATGGTAACCATTTCACAATGTATACAAATGTCAAATCACAATGTTGTATATTTTAAGCTAATCTAATACTGTGTTGATTGTACCTGTATTTTCTTCTTTTCACAAACTTTTTATTTTAGAAAAATTTAATCTTAAATTTATAGACAAATTGCAAACTTGGTCGGGGGTAATCCCATAGACCCTGAATCCAGTTCCCCAATTCATTAACATTGTCACAACCAATGAGCTTAGAGTGACACATTATTCACTGAAGTCCATAATTTATCCAGGTTCCCTTAGTTTTTGCCTAATGCCAACCGATGGAGAATAGCCCACATCTCTTTGTGTGTGTGTGTGTGTGTGTAATTTTCTTAAATGACAAACATAATTTGTTTGAAAATAGGAAGTTTATTAAAAATAGCATATTAAAAAGAAAATACTAATAACCCCCAATTATATGCAGCCTCACAAGTAATGAAATAATAGCAAAGTTAAAAAAAATACAGTTAGCCCATAAAATCCAAAGAAAACAGACAAACAAAAAGAATGAAATGCATGTATAGCATTTAACACAATACTAGGTACATAGGTTGTAACCAGTAATTGGCATCTATTATTTTTTTTTTACCTATTTATTTTCTAGCATTTTTTTTTTTTTTTTGCATTCAAGGTACAAAAGATTTCCATCATTCTCTCTCCCACTAGATTCTAGTTTCTTGAAAGCATAGACTCTGATTCTCCTGAATATTTTGGAATAAAAAAAAAAAAAAAAACAGAGTGCATATGCAGATCAGGTACCAGAAACAGCCAAAATATCTCATAGTTCTCCAAAGTCTCCAAAGAAAATATACAAACTGAAATATTTTTAAAAAATCTGGTTTATTTACCCAGCTCCAGGGAGAAAGATAAATGTTTTACTTATTTTTTAAAAAATTTTGTTGAAGTTTAGTTTCTTTATAATATTGTGCTAGTTTCTGCTGTATAGCAAAGTGAATCAATTATACGTTTACATATATCCCCTCTTTTTTAGTTTTCTTTCCCATTTAGGTCACTATGGAACATTGACTAGAGATCCCTGTGCTATACAGTAGGTTCTCATTATTTATCTATTTTTTACATATGTGTTAGCTGCTCAGTTGTGTCTGACTCTTTGCGACCCCATGAACTGCAGCACGTCAGCCTTCCCTGTCCTTCACTACCTCCCAGAGTTTGCTCAAACTCATGTCCACTGAATTGATGATGCCATCCAACTATCTTGTCCTCTGTAATTCCCTTCTCTTCCTGCCTTCAATCCTTCCCAACATCAGGGTCTTTTCTAATGAGTCGGCTCTCGCATCAGGTGGCCCAAGTATTGGAGTTTCAGCATCAGCATTGGTCCTTCCAATGAATATTCAGGACTTATTTCCTTTAGGATTAACTAGTTTGATCTCCTTGCAGTCGAAGGTATGCTCAAGAGTCTTTTGCAGCACCACAGTTCGAGAACAACAATTATTTGGCACACGGCCTTCTTTATGCTTCAACTCTTATATCCATACATGATTACTGGAAAAGCCATAGCTTTGACTATGTGGACCTTTTTAGGAAAAATAATGTTTCTACTTTTTAACTTGCTCTCCAGGTTTGTCATAGCTTTTCTTCCAAGGAGCAAGTATCTTTTAATTTCATGGCTGCAGTTACTGTCCACAGTGATTTTGGAGCCCCCAAAAATAAAGTCTGTCACTGTTTCCATTGTTTCCCCATATATTTGCCATAAAGTGATGGGACTGGATGCCATGAGCTCAGTTTTTTGAATGTTAAGTTTTAAGCCAGCTTTTTCACTCTCTTCTTTCATCTTCATCAAGAGGCTCTTTAGTTTTTCTTCTCTTTCTGCCATTAGAGTGGTATCATCTGATATATGAAGTTATTGATATTTCTCCTGGCAATCTTGATTCAAGCTTGAGCTTCATCCAGCTGGCATTTTACATGATGTATTATGCATATAAGTTAAATAAGCAAGTTGACAATATACAGCCTTGATATAGTCCTTTCCCAATTCTGAACCAGTCTTTCGTTCCCTGTCCAGTTCTAACTGTTACTTCTTGACCTGCAGACAGGTTTCTCAAGAGACAGGTAAGGCGGTCTGTTATTCCCATCTGTTTAAGAATTTTCCACAGTTTGTTGTGATCTACACAGTCAAAAGCTTTACCATAGTCAATAAAGCAGAAGTAGATGTTTTCCTGGAATCCACTTGCTTTTTCTATGATTCAGTGGATGTTGGCAATTTGATCACTGGTTCCTCTGCCTTTTTTAAATCAAGCTTGTACATCTGGGACCTTCTTGGTTCACATACTGTTGAGGCCTAGCTTGAAGAATTTTGAGCATTTCCTTGCTAGCATGTGAAATTAGTTCAATTGTGTGGTATTTTTAACATTCTTTGGCATTGCCATTCTTTGAGATTGGAATGAAAATTGACCTTTTCTAGGCCTGTGTCAAAATGTGCTGGTATATTGAGTGCAGCACTTTAACAGCATCATCTTTTAGGATTTGAAATAGCTCAGCTGGAATTCCATCATCTCCACTAATTTTGTTTGTAGTAATGCTTCCTAAGACCCACTTGACTTCACAGTTCAGGATGTCTGGCTCTAGATGAGTTACCACACCACCATGGTTATCTGGGTCATCAAGATCTCTTTTGTATAGTTATTTTGTGTATTCTTGCCACCTCTTCTTAATATCTTCTGCTTCTGTTAGGTTCATATCGTTTCTGTCCTTTATCGTGCCCATATTTCCATGAAATGTTCCCTTGGTATCTCTAATTTTCTTTAAGTGATTTTTCAAAAGGTCTTTCCCATTCTATTGTTTTCCTCTATTTCTTTGCATGGTTCAGTTAAGAAAGTTTTCTTATCTCTCCTTGCTATTCTTTGAAATTCTGCATTCAGATGGATTTATCTTTCCTTTTCTTCTTTGCCTTTCACGTCTCTTCTTTTCTCAGCTATTTGTAAGGCCTTCTCAGACAACCATTTTGCCTTTTTGCATTTCTTTTTCTTGGGGATGGTTTTGATCATTGCCACCTGTACAATGTATTGAGCCTCCATCCATAGTTCTTCAGGCACTCTGTCTATCAGATCTAATCCCTTGAATCTATTTGTTACTTGCACTGTATAACCATAAGGGATTTTACTTAGGTCTTACCTAAATGGCTTAATGGTTTTCCCTACTTTCTTCAATTTCAGTCTGAAATTTGCAATAAGGAGTTCATTATCTGAGCCACAGTCAGCTCCTGGTCTTGTTTTGGCTGACTGTATAGAGCTTCTCCATCTTTTGCTGCAGATATAATTAATCTGATTTTGATATTGACCATCTGGTGATGTCCATCTCTAGAGTTGTCTCTTGTGTTCTTGCATATACTCAGAACCATTAAATTATGCACTTTAAATTAATGAATTATAAGGTATACTAGTTGTTACTCTATAAAGTTGTTAGAAAAAAAGACATTCCATCCCTGGGAAACCTGAGGTCAGGAATTAGACTGGATTCTTTCATATCTTGAGGCTAATTTTTTCAATGTCTAACACCTTTTGGATTTAATGGCTACAGCTGGTTCTCTTAAACCCCATTTCTCTATGCAGCAATGAGGAGATTTTTGCCACAGAAATATCATGTTATAAAACCTGAATGCATGTATGAGGATATGAACTGATGAAAACTGATCATTTGTATTAACATGATCTCTTGCAAGACCTTTCTCTGCCTTTGGGGACCCTTCCCAGACAGAAGTGGTGGTGGTTTAGTCACTAAGTCCTGTCCAACTCTTGCAACCCCATGACTATAGCCGCCAGGCTCCTCTGTCCATAGGATTCTACAGGGAAGAATACTGGAGTAGGTTGCCATTTCTTTCTTCCAGACAGAGGTAAGAATCCCTTCTGTGACCACTTTGACCACATAGAGATAGGAGGGGGAGGGGCTGATTCAGAAGTACAAATGTGGATTTCACCCACAGCTTAGTCCCTCCAACAGCCACAGCTACCATTGCTGGCCACCCATCATACTGGAATGCAGCAAGCATTCTCTGCTAGTGTAATATGGTACAGAGCAGGCTCCTTCCCGCCTAGTGGGAGCACAAATGGGCATCAATTCTCTTTATACAGATATTTTTATTTAAGATGTTTTTTCCCCCTAAGATTCTAAAATCTTAAATGTATGACCAATTTCATATAATCTATGGTGTCTATAGTCCATGAATTAGAAAGTAACATTTTTATATGCATGGATTGAAAAATGAATGTAGGGAAAAATGATATAAATAATATCACAATCAATTTTCTCTGAGCACTGATATAAACTGCAGTTGGTTACGCTTTTCTAAAGTTCTGACTGCCTTGTCACACCAGAGATTTCTCAGCAGATATGCCTGCATTTCCAAATGAAAAGGCAAACACAATGGATAGTCTCACATATTTTACTATTTGATTCAATTGCTAATTAAAATAAGCAGGGCATAAGAATAGAATTGGAAAATAGAAATACCCATATGATATCCCTATGGCCATCATTTTTCTGAATTCCACTTACAATATTTTTAAGTATCTTTGAGTATTTACAATACTGGCAAAAACTTAACTTCTCTGATTCAGTGTATTCATGTATAAATTTTTGTTGATTTTTATTTTTAGCTATCAGGGAGAGCACAAGATAGTAATATAAACTGAGAAAAATAATTCAGTCTCTCATATAAAAATAGAGAACTTTTATATAAGTGAGTCCTTACATGTACATATTTTATTGCCTTTTTAGAGCAACCTCAGAGGGTACCCATTACTGCTCAGGAGCCAGTGTCATTTGATAGATACTCTGCTCTGTTTTTCTACCTGCAAACACTTCTGACAGCAAATGTGTGAGGTTTTCCCCCACACTAACCAATTCTCTGACTCTTCAGATACCACATGGGTATCCTACAATTCAACTCAACTCTGACAATAACTACTTTGAGTTAGCATCAGACTCCACAGGTGAAGGGTTCAGTCCCATGAGACTGCCTCTTACTTCAGACACTAGTTTGCAAGGCTCTCAGGCCTCCCATATGTCTGATGGACCAGCTACTACCATGACTTCTTAGGTTTGATGGCTTGCTAGAAGGTTCCACAGAACCCAGAAAAACAGCTTGTTTACTACTAGACAAAGGATGCAACTCAGAAACTGCCAAATGAAAGAGTTGTATGTGGCAAAGTGTGGGATGAAAGGGTACTGAACATCTGTGTCCTCCATGAGTACACCACCCTCCCAGCAACTCATTGTAACCATTGACCCAGAAGCTTTGTGCACCCTGTCATTTAGAATTTTTCACGGATGTTCTATTACGTGGATCTAATTGATCAAATCACTGGTCATTGTTGATTAACAAATATACAGCCCTTCTCCCCTCCCAACCTTCTAATCATATTTTGGTCTTTCTGGCAACCACATTTTGATGTTATCTAGGCATGTCTCACTGCTCTAGGGTCTTGACCAAAAGTTTGTTCCCACCCACAAGCATGCCAAAAACCCTCCGACAATTCTGGTTTCTGTTATGAAGATTGGGTTTTCCCTCCAGATAATTTGACCAATGCCAGGAATCACTTCCCCCTCCAGAGGAGACAGCCCTACATGTGTCTGTATTCTCGCCTCAACTTGGAACTAATTCATTTTCTATCCCTTCACCAGAGAGCAACTGTCACTCAACTGAAGTTATCCAAAAGTAATAAGGCTGTTATCTCACAGCAGGTTCTATTGAGGACTGAATCCCTCCCTTCGAGGGGAATTACACAGAACAGGAGGCTTTTGTCATTGCAGCCACACTGAGAAAAATGAGCTTAGGTGTCCAGTCAGAACCCAGTCATCTTGATATTTTGATTTCTTTCTCAAAATGCACACCTATTATCCTGCTATGATTGTTCCATCATCATGGCCTTGATTCTAGAACTTTCTCTGATTCTTTATCAGATTTTTCATAATATGGGGATTTCACACTAAGCCGATCTCCTGGATAATTGAAATTTTTCTACAACTTGTGAGGTTGCAGCTACTGAAATGAACTTCTTTCTAGCCTTTTGGTTTACAGTACTCACCAAATTCATAAGCGTGAATGATTCCAGTGTCACTTAGGGGAGAATATTTTCCTTCGTGTACAGAGAAGCTTCTTTAATGACTCATCTTTCTTGAGGTTTTTTCACCTCCTACATACCTGGGCTGCTCATTAAAAATGAACTGATCTGGACTGATTTCTTACACGCTTAGAGCCTCACTGAGTCACAGATTTGAATGCTTTAGTGCCATGGCTTTCACATTTTTTGAGCATAACTCTCCAGTGACCCAGTGTGTGTGCCTGCACACGATTGCACACACACACACAACAAAACGTCAGACTAATGCTTACCTTCGCTTCGTCTGACACACTCAAAACTATTATATTTATTTTATTTCATTAATTATTTTTAATTTTGTTTTATTTCATCACTAAAGAGTGGATTACAAATGCATGATATTGCTGAGTGTGGCCTGTTATCATTAGGCAAGAGAAATCTCATTTGACATAGCCTGGGTAAAGGGAGTATGTTTTAGAAGGCTGAAAAGTATTCATAAAAATGAATGATGAAGTGAACAACCAAGCTTTCAGAAGGCAATAACCAAAGCACTCTGGGACATCTGCCCTCTCCCCAAACTGACCACTGATCCTTGTGGCTGTCTTGGTAAGGTCCTGTAAGAATACAAAAGCATTTGTGCAAACCATGGACAGTACTCAGGGTGCAAGAAGTAGTTTCTGTGCCAAAGAGATATTAGCAGAGATGTCACAATGAAGAGCATCACTGGAAGCCAGATAAAAATGTCAACTTAGAAAAAAATGTATCACACCCCTCAATTGCCTAGCATAGATATACCTTCTTTCTATAACACTCTTTTAAAAGTATTCCTCTTCCCAGTATCATTAGCACCAAGAATAATGCAATTTTCCCGCATGCAACCATAATCTTGCCTCAGTCTCTGCAATGTGACACAATCCAGGTTAAACATGGTCACAGTATCATCTTCAAGTCTAGGATCCCAAAATGACATGTGTTCCTCTAGACCAGGTTCAAATGTGGTTCCTTACAGTCATATACAGTATGATTCAATGATGCACTTACTCATTCACAGGATAACATATATATATATATATATATATATATATATATAATATCATATATATATATATATAATATCATATATATATATAAATAGTGAAACAAAACTGGAATAAAATAGCAGTAAAAACTCCCATTTAATAATAAGAGAAGGAGAAATTACTACACAAAGGATGTACATAATTTACCTTGATGGACAGTGATAATAAATTGAGTCAGAAACATTCCTTTGCTGACTTTTTTTTTTCAGTTTTATTTATTTATTTATTTTACTTTACAGTATTGTATTGGTTTTGCCATACATTGACATGAATCCACCATTTTTGACTGGAGAAGAAATTATTTCATCAGGCAACCTCATGGTTCTTGGCTCTGCTCCCATTTTCCAAGTCTTCCAAGGCTGTTCCTGATAAATGAATTAGGGCTAATTGTGGTCACATGCCATTTTTAAGGTTTGGTCAATTTCTCCCTTCCTCCATCATAAACTGTGATTAGGAGGTGCATAATATAAGAAAATATAGTTGACCCTTGAACAACACAGATGTTAGGGGCACAGACTCTCCCTGCAGTCAAAAATCCACATGCCACTTAGAGTTGGACCTCCTTATCCATTCCTGAGGTTCTGTATCCGTGGATTCAACTAATGGTAGATTGTGTAGTACTGTAGTATTTACAGGGCTTCCCAGATGGCCCTAGTGGTAAAAAACCTGTTTGCTCATGCAGGAGACGTAAGAGACCCTGGTTCGATGATCCCTGGCTCAGGAAGATCCCCTGGGAGAGGGCATGGCAACCCACTCCAGCATTCTTGCCTGGAGAATTCCATGGACAGAGGAGCCTAGCGGGGTACAGTCCACGGGGTCACAAAGAGTCTGACTAACTGACTGAAGTGATTTAGCATGCACACACGTAGCATTTACTATTGACCAATAAAAATCTGTGTATTAGTGAGCTGGCACAGTTCAAAGTCATGCTGTTCAAGGGTCAACTGTAGTACATTCCATGTACACTATGTGTTTAGGGGCAAAAGATAATTCATCCAAAGGGAGGACAACACAGCCTGAGGATTGTTGTGAGCCAGGCTAAGACCCCATTTTATGTCCTCTACTATTATGAATGAACTGAAATGAACAAACATTTATTGAATGCTTTCTGTCTAGTCAAAGCTATGGCTTTGCCAGTAGTCATGTATGGATGTGAGAATTGGACTATAAAGAAAGCTGAGTGCCAAAGAATTGATGCTTTTGAACTGTGGTGTTGGAGAAGACACTTGAGAGTCCCTTGGACTGCAAGGAGATCCAACCAGTCTATCCTAAAGGAAATCCGTTCTGAATATTTATTGGAAGGACTGATGATGAAGCTGAAACTCCAATACTTTGGCCACCTGATGCAAAGACCTGACTCATTTGAAAAGACTCTGATGCTGGGCATGATTGAAGGCAGGAGGAGAAGGAGACAACAGAGGATGAGATGGTGTGATGACATCACCAACTCAGTGGACATGATTTTGAGTAAACTCAGGAGTCGATGATGGACAGGGAGGCCTGGTGTACTGCAGTCCATGAGATTGTAAAGAGTTGGACATGACGGAGGAACTGAGCTGAACTGAACTGAACTGTCTGATTCCTCCTCTTGGAGGAATTGGATTCAGCCAGTATGAGTGGATGCCAGCCATGGGAGCCAACTCCGAAGAGGATTATGGCATTTGGTAGCCTTATCAAGAAACATAGTTACTAAGGGCAGCCAGAAAAGATTGGGCAGGCCACAGGCAATTTCAGCACTGCCATACGAGTTTCAAAGGTAGAACAGCAATTGCAGATCCAAGAGGGTGAATGCAGTGTCCAAAATGAGAACTCATGTAAGAAATAAGAAACTGCAGGAAAGGAGAGACAAGTCAGGAGACAGGGTGACATCAGGAGAAAGGGTCAAGGATGTTAACCATGAATAGGGCTCAGGGGTTTGCAACTCCCTCTTGCTGAGTGTTGACTGTACAGGGATGAATCAGAGTCAGAGCCCTGAGCAGACAATGGGCCACCATCAAATCCGGTTTTACAAACCACGCTGGTGCCAAGGCTCTGGCAGGGGAAGCAGCAATATCCTCCCTTTTTGAAATTTTGCCTCGAGATGCTGCTGCTGCTAAGTCGCTTCAGTCGTGTCCGACTCTGTGTGACCCCATAGACGGCAGCCCACCAGGCTCCCCCGTCCCTGGATTCTCCAGGCAAGAATACCGGAGTAGATCGCCATTTCCTTCTCCAATGCATGAAAGTGAAAAGTGAAAGTAAAGTCGCTCAGTCGTGTCCGACTCTTCGCGACCCCATGGACTGCAGCCTACCAAGCTCCTCCGTCCATGGGATTTTCCAGGCAAGAGTACTGGAGTGTGGTGCCATTGCCTCTCTGCCTCGGGATGCTACTCAAGTTTAATATTCTGGGAGGTTATTTTGTTATTAGTAAGATTTTCTGGCCTTTGACTCCTGAAAGGAAGACTGCTTATTCCACCAGTGGAGGGAGCTCTCTTGCTTCTTCCCCTGGGTCTGCCTCCATTCTGTTCATGTGACCAGTATTGAGTCATGGTTTATAACAACTTCTTTTTAGGAACCATATCTGACTTGGTCACCATATCATCATCTTTTTCTTTCAAGTGATATTAGGTAAATACTGCTGTTTCTATTATCACCATTTTGTAAATAAGGAAAATGAAAGTCCAACACACAAAAAATATATGATGTAATAATACATAATAAGTTGATGATATAGTGGGACTCTCTTCTATGTTTCTTCCTTTAACTCCATTGTATCAGATACTGATGTTTTATTTAGAATATCCATAAAAGTCAAATGTGTATCAAGTTTTTAAAACACTTTAATGATATAACATGGATTTATACCATTAGGTAAATTTTATGAATACAGCATTATATTTCTACTTTTGTGTACACTACAGAGTTCTCATGTGGATGAACTCAGGCTATTATGCTAAGTGAAATAGGTCATATGGAGACTGACAAATACCATATAATTTCATTCATTTTTGTGGAATGTATTAAGCTTATTTTGACTTTAAAGACCACAGGAAAAATAACTTTATTTATTTTAAAAATATGCTAATTTGTTTAATTTAAATTTATTTATTTTAATTGGAGGCTAATTACAATATTGTATTGGTTTTGCCATACATCAACATGAATCCACCATGTGTTCTCCATTCTGAACCCCCCTCCCACCTCCCTCCCCTCTGGGTCATCCCAGTGCACCAGCCCCAAGTATCCTGTATCCTGCATCAAACCTGGACTGGTGATTAGTTTCTTATATGATATTATACATGTTTCAATGCCATTCTCCCAAGCCATCCCACCCTCTCCCTCTCCCACAGAGTCCAAAAGACTGTTCTATACATCTGTGTCTCTTCTGCTGTCTTGCATACAGGGTTATCATCACCATCTTTCTAAATTCCATATGTATGCGTTAGTATACTGTATTGGTGTTTCTAAGCAAATGTTTATTTAAAATATATTTCTGGGACTTCCCTGGTGGTCCAGTGGTTAAGACTCTGTGCTTTCAATGTAAGGAGCATGGGTTCAAACCGTAGTCAGAGAACTAAGATGCCACATGCTATGTGGTGCAGTGCGGCCAAAATATTTTTTAAATAATAAAATAAAATGTATTCCCAATTACGTAATATGATGTCTAAGTTACTACTGTTTCCAAGGGTTTTTTTCCTACCTGTGTAGGAAAGCTAGAGCTTTAAGTAAACTCTGTTGCCTGTCTGTTCCATCTCATGAAACGAGTGAGAGAAAGCTCTAGTATAGAAGATAACTGAATGGAAATTTCTAAAACGAGGAGAGATAGCAGAATCAGAATAGGAATGTGATGCTTCTCACTTTTTGCTGGGCAAGATAGAATCCTAATAATGAAATTAGATTTCTGCAGTACATAGACTTTATGAATTTGTTATAAAACAGAGTTCTTAACTTCCAGGAAAGTAACTGGAGTAGAAAAGTAATACATTCAGAAAATTCAGTATTCATTGTTTCTACAACCATTGTTTGAGCACTTTCTATATGGCAGGCATTATTCTAGATGGAGTAGGGGGACAGGGATACAGCAGTGAAGAAAACAGACAAAAACTCTACTTTCGTGGAAGTATTATTAAGGAAAGGAAGGAAGAGGAATATATAAGGACATGAAGGTAAGATATTTTATTTAGGGCACTCAGAGAAGATATCAATGATTAGGTGAAATTCGATGAAGAAATTGCATGAAACGAGGAAATAACACATGAAGATTTGGGAGGCATAGTTTGCAGAATAATGATCCTCAAAGGTGTCAATGTCCCACTCTCTGGAAGGTGTGAACATGGCATCTTGCTTGGCAAAAGGAATTCTGTAGCTATGATGAAGAATCTTGAGATAAGATTTTTCTGGGTTATACAGGTGAGCCCAATGTTATCAAAAGTGTCCTTGTTAAGTGAAAGAGGGAGACAGAACCATAGGTCAGAGAGAGCTTTGAAGACATGAGGCTCCTGACTTTAAAGATTGAGGAAGAGGCCATTGTGACAGGGAAATCATCATAAGAGATAAGGTCAGAGACAGAACACTGGCCAGATCAGGTAGCATCTCTTAGGTGATGGAAAGTCTCCTGCACTTTATTCTGGATGACAAGGGGGATGCTTGGAATATTTGAGCTGGAATGAGCAGGGTTGGTTGATTGAAGTTAGCATTCTTGCTGACTAGGAAAAAACAGGGTTTCCCTGATAGTTCAGTTGGTAAAGAATCTGCCTACAATGCAGGAGACCTGGGTTCAATCCCTGGGTTGGGAAGATACCCTGGAGAAGGGAAAGGCTACCCACTCCAGTATTCTGGCCTGGAGAATTCCATGGTCTATACAATCTATGGGCTCGCAAAGAGTCGGACATGACTGAGCCACTTGCACTTTCACTTTCAGGAAAAACAAGAGGGTACTCAGCAGATAGAATGTCAGATATAATAAGATAACATGAATAAAAACGTGGTTGCAGACAGTTCATGAAAGGTTCAAAGAGAATTAGACTAGTTTACATGATGATGTACTGTGGAGGCCAGAGTGGGAGAGCCTGCGATACAAAGGTAAGAAATCCGGGCTATTTATGAGTAAATGAGGGGATGCTGACTGTGAGAATGGGGAGCAGAAAGAAATATGATCAAATAAGTTTTAAAGAAGATTTTGCTGGTGTATTATGAGCTCAATTTATATGAAACTGTACTCAGGGACCGAGTTTAGAAACCTGTGACCATAGTGCATATGAAATTGAATGCAAGGTTAAGGTTATTTTCCAGATTATTTGAGGGAAAAACAGAATACTGTTAATTTTAAAAAGTAGATTGAACCCCTGTACTGATAGCATTCTTTCATTTTAGCTTTGCAGTTCAAAGCAACCAAAAGAACAAGTTGTTGTTTTGTTTTTTTTTTCCCTCTTAAAATGAAATTTAGAAACTCTAGTTTCTAATGTGAAACCCCAAATGATCACTGGTCATACATTTAAGTTAAAATTACCTTCACTGTTGCTTAATATAGCCCCATTTTGGAAATAACAATTGTTAATGTTGCTCATG
Source organism: Budorcas taxicolor (assembly GCF_023091745.1). Lineage (NCBI taxonomy): Eukaryota > Metazoa > Chordata > Mammalia > Artiodactyla > Bovidae > Budorcas > Budorcas taxicolor. Next base: position 53,134,390 of record NC_068935.1, read on the forward strand.
AAAACATTTGCTTTATACTGCTATGTCAAATGGATTTTCTAGGAGTATCTCCCATTTATAATAGCAAATATCAAAATTGATGGAGGAAGTGAAATGTATCAATACTTATTCCACTTGCAATATAAAGTAAATATTTTAATTAGGATACAGTTGACCCTTGAACAACATAGGCTGGAACCAAGAAGGTCCACTTATACTCGAATTTGTTTTTGATAGTAAGTAAGTACTATATGACCCACAGTTGGTTGAATCTGAGGATATGGAAGAACCAGACACAAAGGGCCAACCTAAGTTATACATTGATTTCCAACGGTGCAGAGGGTCTGAGGCCGTAAACCCCATGTTGTTCAAGGATTAACTGAATATCATGTATTGTGCATCTATGGGAAAAAAAGAATGTTTTCTAAATCTAAACCTCACACCTTATAGAAAAATTAACTCATAATGGATCATAGTCTTAAATGTAAAATATAAAACTATAAAACTTTTAGATAACAACATAGGAGATCTAGGGCTTCAGGGCCTAGGGCTATGAAAAAAGTAGACTTGAAGCCAGGGATATGATCCAGAAAAAGAAAGATTGATAAATTGTACCTCATCAAAATTTAAAACATTTCCTTTGTGAAATACTGAAAAGACAAGCTAGCAAGTGGGAGAAAATATTTGAAACCCATATATCTGACAAGAGACTAGGATCTAGATTATATCACATTTCCCAAAACTCAACAGAAGAAGAGCAAGCAATCTAATTTTTAAATGAGCAAAAAACCATATTTCACCAAAGAGGATATATAGGTGGCATATAAACACATTAAAAAAAATACAACTTGCTTAGCCATTTAGGGAAATGCAAAGCTTCCCTGGTGGCTCAGATGGTAAAGAATCTGCCTGCAATGCAGGAGACCTGGGTTCAATTCCTGGGTTGGAAAGATCACCTGGAAGAAGGTATGGCAACTCACTCCAGTATTCTTGCAAGGAGAATTCCATGGACAGTGGAGCCTGGCAGGTTACAGTCTGTGGGGTTGCAAACACTGACCAACTAATACTTTCACACTTTCAGTTTTTCAAAGTAAAACCACAATGAAATATCATTGTACATTTGTCAGAATAACTGAAATAAAATGACCCCAAATGTTGGTGAGCATGTGGAGAAACTAGACCACTCATACAGTGCTGGTAGGAGTGTGAAGTAGTATTCTGGAAAATGGGTCACAGTTTTCTTTAAAAATTAAACATAAAACCACCATATAACCCAGCAACTTAAGTCCTGGGCATTTACCCATGAGAAATGAAAACTCATGTTCACACAAAAATGTTTCCAAATATGTTTGCAACAGCATTTTTTTTAACATCTAGGAACTGGAAACAACCCAAATATCCTTCAATGGGTTAATGGATGAAGTAACTGTGGTACATGCTTAAATAACTTGCATCTTGAAAAAATAATGAGCAAACCTCCCTTGACCTCATTTTGCCTGCTTTCCAGCTACTGTTCCATCTCTCTGATAGCATTCACAGAATAACTTGTCTAAAATGCTGTGTGTACTCTTTGCCACCAGTTCATCATCTGCTCTTCTTTTTTTCAACCCTTCCAATCCTGCCTTCAGCTCCTACCATTCCCCTAAAATTGCACTGATCATAGTCACCATGGCCTCCATTCTGCAATGGCAATGACCACTCTTCTGTCCTAATATTTCTGGACCCCTCAGCCTCATTTCATGTAGCCAATCCTTCCCCCAGCACCCCTTTAAAATATCTTGACTTCCATGAAACCACATGCTTTACCTCTTAATGCAGAGGTATCTTGTAGTTCAGTACTAGACCACCTTATTTTCCACCATTAATATTTTTATACTTTTTTAAAAAGATTTCCTCTTCATATTCATTTTACTCATTTATTTATTTGAATCTTTTGAACATGCTGAGTGGCATGTAGGATCTTAATTTCTCAACCAGGGATGGAACCCAAGCCCCCTTCATTGACAGCACAGTCTTAGCCACTGGACCACCAGGGAAGTCCCTCTTCCACCATTAACTTAATCAGTAAATACATTCCAGCCACACTGGATTCCTTTCTAATCCTTGAATGTGTCAAGTCCATTCTCTCCTTAGAGTTTTTGTTTTGTTCCCTAGAGCACCGTTCCACTGGACCTTCATAGTACTTGCTCCCTCACCATATCCAATGTCTCTTGACATGACTCACCATCCTTGAATCTTCTGTCATTATATTTTAGATCCATACCCTCCTTGAGGGTATTAACCCCTTAGTCTAAATTCTCTCCCTTTCTCTAGTTATCTTCTATCAGGCTTCTTCTAATTTATTTTCTTTATAGTATTTCTAACTAAACTCATCTCATTTATTCATTTGTTTCCTGTTATCTGCCCCAGTTTTTTTTTTTTTTTTCCCCAGTAGTAATGCATGGATGTGAGAGTTGGACTAAAAATAAAGCTGAGTACCACAGAATTGATGGTTTTGAACTGTGGTGTTGTAGAAGACTCTTGAGAGTCCCTTGGACAGCAAGGAGATCCAACCAGTCCATTCTAAAGGAAATCAGTCCTCAATATTCATTGGAAGGACTGATGCTGAAGCTGAAACTCCAATACTTTGGCCACCTGATGTGAAGAACTGACTCATTTGAAAAGACCCTGATGCTGGGCATGATTGAAGGAAGGAGGAAAAGGAGACAACAGAGGATGAGATGGTTGGATGGTATCACCAGCTCAATGGACATGAGTTTGAGTAAACTCAGGAATCGGTGATGGACAAGGAGGCTTGGTGTGCTGCAGTCCATGGGGTGGCAGAGTTGGACATGACTAAGCACACTGAACTGAACTGATCTGCCCCACACACCCCACTAGAATGTACACTTAATGGCAACAGAGTAACTCATATCAATATCCTAGAAGCTATAATAGTAACTGACACATAGAGGGACTCAGTAAATATTAATATTTAAGGAATAAATGAAAAATCATATTACAAACACAACTATTAAGTGGAAGTCACATAAAAAATAAGACATTAACTGGTCTTTAAACATGTGCTTCCTTTAGAGCAGTGAGTAGGTAATGAAAGTGGAATTATATTTGTATGGAGTTCTTAAGTATCATATGCGCTATCATATGTTTAATGAATTTAGTTAGTACTGCTACCGTATGTCAAATTAGAAGCTTGAAATAGCATTAGGGAATTGAATCCTCCCTTACAATTTTATTAGAAAGTCTGTGTTCAACCAAAGCCCTTGGACTTGAACTTTAATTGGATTTGAAGTGATCATTTAGGGGTTCATTTACGTGTTGGTCAAAAGAACAGATTTTATGGTTATTTTGTTTCCCGTTGCAACCAAAAATATCAATAATTGAACACAGTGACAAAAATAAAAGAACTAAAAATCTCATGATCATCGTTTTAAAAGTAAGAAAAGTATATATAACAAATGAATCAAAACATAGTAACATGAAAGCAGTACTAAATCCATCAGCAAGTAGCAAGAGGTCAAAGAGAGAGAGTAGTAGTATGTGTCATAAAATTAGAAAAGAGAAATGAATACTATATCTACTTATTTATTCACCATCATCTGAAAAATCATTTTTCAGGTAAATGAAACTTAACTCTTGATGCAGTGAAATTTATATTCACTGAATGAAATATTTTAAAAGGGCATTACATCCTTTTTTTTTTGGTCTGGCAATCTCTTTATTATCCACACTCAAAAACAGCATATTTTACTTTTTGAAGCCTTCTAAGCCTGTCTTTCCACTCATAAGTAGTAACTTCCTGACACCTGGTCAGGAATGCTGGAGAAGAAATTTCATAGCCCAGAGTTAGCTGGAAATTTTTAAGATTTAAAATATCATGTTGATCCATTTTGATGCTGATGAACTTTCAAACAAAAGCATTGATAATCCCAGATGGTTGACCAGCTGAATAGACAACACAGTGCAATAGCAAAGAGCTTCTCTTGTGGCTCAGCTGGCAAAGAATCTGCCTGCAATGTGGAAGATCTGGGTTCGATCCCTGGGTTGGAAAGATCCCCTGCAGAAGGGAAAGGCTACCTACCGTAGCATCTAGCCTGGAGAATTCCATGGACTTATAGTCCATGGGTTCAAAGAGTTGCCATTTCCTTCTCCCAACTGAGTGACTTTCACTTTCAGGTAAATTTAATCTGAGGTTCAGTTCAGTCACTCAGTCGTGTCCAACTCTTTGTGACCCCATGGACTGCAGCATACCAGACTGAGGTTAACCAGTCTGAAGTTAGACACATTCCTCTCCCCTTCAGCCTCAATTTTCAAATCTGAAAAGTGAGATGGTTGGCTTCTGTTATGTTTATAAAATAACTTCTGCCTCTAAGATTCAATGATGCAATGAAGTTTCTTTTCTTTCCATAATAAATTTGTACAGACACAGTGAAATGAAAGTCGCTCAGTTGTTTCTGACTCTGGGACCCCAAGGACTGTAGCCTACCAGAATCCTCTGTCCATGGAATTCTCCAGGCAAGAATACTGGAGTAGGTTGCCATTCCCTTCTCCAGGGGATCTTCCTGACTCAGGGATCAAATCTGGTTCTTCTGCATAGCAGGTGGATTCTTTACCATCTGAGCCACCAGGGAGACCCCAACAGTAGGCATAAAAATCTCTCCAGTGTAGAATTATCTGCTAAGGACAGCATTTGTAGCTTTGAAAACCAGGAACTCCCTGGAGATGAACATTTGGGTTCAGTAATCCTGAATTTACCATAGGAGGTTTGAAATTCTTTCCTGCTATATTATTATTTTAGTCTAAAATAATTGAAATCTAAAGTTTTAAACTTGGGAAAGAATAACTAAACTATCCAAGTGACATAGGGAGATGTAGTAATGAGCTGATGAAATATTCTTTATTTCATACCTTTCTTTGTTGTCATTATTTCTTGTTTTGTTACATGGTACAGACTAGCTATGAGCACTGAGTTTATTGCCAAGACACTCTTGATAATTTCAAAAAAGGGATGAATCCCCTTACTGTCCTCAGCTCCACTTTTCCTAAGAATGAATAAACTTGGCTATCGAATGTTGCAATGCTGACATTTTCTAATTCTTTATTATAATGGAATTTCAAGCCAGTCCTATACTTTGTCCTGCCATTTATTTTATCCCTTCTGTTTCTTTGTTTGTTAGACAAGGTTAAAATAAAATCCATCAAGTTGAGTCGTTCAAATTGAACTGCCAAAAGAGCTCAATGGAAAGCTAGATGAGAAAACCACCCCCCACCCATCCACCCATCCTCCTTTTCTTACCTTTTACTTGTCTAATTTCAGGTACTCCTGGAAGTGAACCCTGTGGTTTCAATAAGGAAAAATAAACTGACATTAAAAAATGATGGTTTTGATTTTTCTAATTGAAAAACAGAAGTTTTGATATGGATGATTTGGAAAATATATCAGCATAAGAAAAAGGGAGAAATATTCTAATCACAGAGAGATCCCATTATTTTACAGCTCTTTAAATGCTTTTCCCTCTTCATGGGATCATATTGTGAATAAAATTTTGCATATTTTTTGACATTTAAGATTATATCGTGAGACTGTCAGTTGTCATTAAGTATTCTTCAAAAATGTGATTATATTGGCACAGCATATCATTCCATTGTATAGATATACAAAAACTGACAGCCAAACCAATAAAGAGCTGATTGAAATGAATTCTTCAAGCTGTCTTTCTCTTCTTTCCACCACTCTTGCTGGTAATGAAGCAGTCAATGTAGTTTGAGTTGTGTCATTTCTCCTCTATGGGCCATAATGACAAGAATCCCATTATCATCTGTCTCTGGTAACAAAGGTGAAAATCACACTGTCCTCTTAACCCTTTCTCAAATATTTCTGTCACTTGTTATATCTTCAGGACCTCTCCTATGTGTAGTGTGGAATCATTTAGTAATCAGTGGAGAGGAAGTGACAGGGGCTTGGGCAGAAAGCCCTTCATGTTGACATCTCCACACCCACTCCCAGGCAAGACAGGCAATGCAAGGTCTTGCTAATAAAGTAACTGACCCACAGCCCCAGCACCATCATACTTGGAGCAGGTAGTACATCAGGAATGCTGTTTGCCTTTCTCTCTGGATTCCCCAGAGAATACACTTTGGCAAATGGGATGATTTCAAGGTCTACTCCCCAATTCATCAGTCCCCAGGATCTAGCATCACTAGCCATCAGAGAAAATATGTTGCAAGGAAAGCTGTGAAGGGTCTGAAGGAGTAATAATAGTTCATTTGATAGCACATTAAAATTAGTTCTACTTTTAACGGAATGTGGATTTCCTTCTTTTATTCCCAGAGGGAAGTAGTAACCCCTAAACTTTACCTTCACCATTTTATCACCTGCATAGAATCCATGAAAAATAGTCTCATTTAGATGTCTGGTTGGTATGGGTTCATCCTTCAGTGAATATAGTCTAGCCTATGTTCCATCAAAGACTCATAGCAGCTTCAAAATTGAATTGAATCCAACTTTAAGTCTCTCATGTGTCCTACTTTTCAAAATATCTAAGACTTACCAAGCTACTGGTCTAACACCTAAAGAACAGAAAAAAAGAAAAAAAAAAAAAACTTGAACCAAATTTTCAGTTGCTTCAAATTCTTATAATACTTTCTCCAGCTTTATTGAGCTAAGTTCACAAAATTATAATACATCTAAAGTTTACAGCATGATGATTGATATACATATCTGTCATGAAATGATTCTTGCAATAGGTTAATTAAAACAACCATCACCTCATGCAGTTACCATTTTGGGGGGGGGGGGCTGAGAATGCTTAAGATATACTCTCTTAGCAAATTTGAAATTTAGAATATAGTATTTTTAACTATAGTCACCATGCTGTACAGTAGGTCCTCAGAACTCATTCACCTTATACCATTTCCATAATGGCTATACCATTTACATTTTTACCAATGGTATACAAGTGTTTCCTTTTATTTGCATCCTCACAAACATTTCTTATCTCTTGTCTTTTTCACAGTAGTAGATAGCCTAACAGGTGTAAGATGAATCTTACTGTGCTTTTGATTTATATTTCTCTGATAATTAATGATGTTGAGTTCCTTTTCATATACCTATTATCCACTTATATATATATAGGGAAAATGTCTATTCAAGTCCTTTGACTATGTTTAATGGGATTATTTGGTTTTTTTGTTTGTTCATCTTCTTCTTGAGTTATAAGAGTTCCTTGTATATTTTTTTCTAATTTGTATTATTTTGTCTAAAAGTCAAATATTTCTATAATTATAAAATGCAATACATTTTATATTTAAAAAGAAATGATTTCCCAAAAATGAAATTTCCTCTTTCAAAATATATTAGTCTGGAAAGGAAGTATTAATCTGGAATACTCTGAACTACAGAACATATTGCCATGTATTGGTACAAAGAACCTAATGCAAATAGTAATTCCAAAAAGTCACTCTTTCCAGCTTGTTTTAAACTGTGAGATAGCAACCAGGCCTAAAATTTGAATTTATAAACTTTTAATCTCAAGACAAATTCCTTATGTTGATAATGTTAATTTAGTAAATGCAACTTGACGTTGATATATTACAAAACAGTAAATGCAAGTTGACATTTACTTATTACAAGACTTCCTCTTTAGGTATTATATTGAAAGAACTTCACGAAGGAGGGCAAGAATAAAGGGCACAAAGAGCTTCTCTGGCTACCCAATTTTAAGCTGCAACCTCTCCAAGAAACACACACATTTCCTGTTCCCCTTTCAACCTTATTTTCCCCCATAGCACTTACTACCATAGTATCTGTACCACTAGAATGTATGAAATCTGATATTCTTGGATATTTTGGATATTAACCTCTTATCAGATATTGGGTTTGCAAATATTTTCTCCCATTCTGTAGGTTGTCTTTTCATTTTGTTGATTCTTTCATTTGCTATGCAGTATGTTTCTTGTTTTATGTAGTCTTACTTGTTTATTGTTTTACTTTGTTGCTTGTGCTTTTGGTATCAAATTTAAAAAAAAATCATTATCAAGACCAAAATCAAGGAGCTTTTCCCCAATGCTTTCTTCTAGGAGTTTTATAATTTGAGGTATTATTCAAATTCTTTAATGAATTTTTTAATGAATTTTGAGTTGATATTTTTATGTGGTTTAAGATAAGGGTCCAGTTTCATTCTTTTGCATGTGAATATACACTTTCCCCAACACCATTTATAGAAAAGACTATCCTTTCCCCATTGTGTATTTTCGGCATTTTTGTCATAAAGTAGTTGATCTAATATGCCTGGATTTATTTAGTGAAAGTGAAGTTGCTCAATCATGTCCGATTCTTTGCGACCCCATAGACTGTAGCCTACCAGGCTCCTCTGTCCAAGGGGTTTTCCACGCAGTAGTACTGGAGTGGATTGCCATTCCCTTCTCCAGGGGATCTTCCCAACCCAGGGCTCGAACCTGGGTCTCCCACATTGTAGACAGACGCTTTACCGTCTGAGCCACCAGGGAAGTCCTGGGTTTATTTAGGGGCTCTCTACTGTGTTCAGTGGACCTATGTGTCTGTTTTTATGCCAATACCATTTACTGTTTTGACTACTATAGCTTTGTAATAGAGTTTGAAATTGAAATGTGATGCCTCAAACCTTGCTTTTTTTACTCAAAAGTGCATTAGCTATTTGGAATTTCTTATGGTTCCAAACAAATTTTAGGATTACTTTTTCTATTTCTGTGATAAGTGTCATTAAAATTTTGATAGGAGTTACATTGCACCTATAGATCACTTTGGGTGATATGAACATTTTAACAATAATAATTCTTCCAATCCAAATATTTTTCCATGTATTTGTGTCTTCTTCAACTAAGTTCATCAATGTTTTATAGTTTTCAGTGTGTATATCTTCCATGTCTTTGTTAAAATTTATTCTAAATATTTTTGATGTTATTTAAATATATTTTTGATGCTATTGTAAATAGGATTGTTTACATAATTTCTTTTCAGAAAGTTCATTACTATTGTATGGTCATGCCATTGGTTTTTGTATGTTGATGTTATATCCTACAACTCTGTTGAATTTGTTTGTCAGCTCTAACAGTTTTTTACTTTTTTAGTTAGAACTGATAAGATTTAACTAAAAGATTATTAATTAGCAAACAGAGGTTAATTCCCCCTTTTTGATTTGGATGTTTTAATTCTTTTTTTCTAATTTCTCTGGCTAGGACTTCCTTATGTTAAATAGAAGTGGTAAGAGAGGGCACTCTTATCTTATTCCTAATCATAGAGGAAAATTTTTCACTGTTTAGTATAATGGTAGCTGTGGGATTATCATGTATGGCCTTTATTATATTGAGGTGTTTTCCAGCTATGCCTAATTTGTTGAATTATTAGAACAAAAGGATATTGAATTTCATCAAATGCTTTTTCTGTGTCTATTGAGATTATCATGATTTTTATCCTTCAATTTTCTAATACAGTATATCATATTGATTTGTACATATCAAACAATCTTTGCATCCATGTGATAAACCCCACTTGATATGGTGTATTATTTTTTAGTGTTCTTGAATTGTGTTTGATATTTTGTTGAGAATTTTTGCATCTGTGTTCATCAGTGATATTGGCCTGTAATTTTCTTTTCTTATATAGTGCTTGTTGTTCTCTGGTATCAGAAAAATGCAGGCTTGCTTAGTCACTCAGTTGTGTCCAACCCTTTGCATTCCTATGGACTATATTCCCTCAGGCTTCTCTGTCCATGGGAATTTTTCAAGCAAGAATACTGGAGTGGGTTGCCATTTCCTTCTCCAGAGCATCTGCCCAACTGAGAGATGTAACCCGAGTCTCCTGAGTCTCCTACATTGGCAGGCAGATACTTTACCACTGAGCTACGTGGGAAGCCTCAAATGGTGACTTGTTAAATGAGATTGGGAGTGTTTTCTCTCTCTCCTATCCCTTCTTTCCATACTTCCTTCCTTCTTTAATTAACTTCTCCTTTTCCTTCTTCTTTCCTCCTCCTCTTCTTACTTTCTCCTTCTTACCTTGCTTTTTTTTCACCTTTTGCTACTACAGAAACATTGTGATAAGTATCCTTGTTTACATAGCATGTTCTGGTGATTTTATTTCTATGAAATAGATTCCTAGTGACCCATTTCACTTGCATAGGTAGCCTAATCAATGCCATGGAATAGCTCCAATCCTTAGAAATTGTTGATTGCTTGGGTAGGAATCAACATGGGCAGGTGGAAAGAAATTCTTTTTTCCATCTAAAGTCCTTCATGACCATATTGCAGATGGGAAAATGAAAACTCAGGGAAGTCAACTGACTAATCTAATGTTTTAACTGGAATAATGCTAATTGCTGTAATAAAGAAACCTCACAGTCATGTTGACTGAAACCAATAGAAACGTATCTCTCACTCACATATTAGTCCAATGTCACTGTCCTTGACAAACTGGTCTTCCACATGGTAACTTAACATAGATTGCTTCCATATTTTGATTTCACCTTCCCATAGAATGTCTATGCCATTTAGATTCAATTGTCAGATAGAAAAAGAGAGATTAGAGAAATCACATCTATATCAGTGCTTTGGACATCACTTCCACTCACACTCCACTGGCAAGAACCAGTCATAGGATTCCAGATAGATGCATAGGGAATTGCAAAATGTAGTACTCTGTTACCCAGTCTTATTATTCTTAGCACTTACCATCAAAGAAATTATTCACTTGTTTATGAATTCGTTTTCAGTCTTACAATGTAAGTTCTATGCATGCATTGCCTTTGCTGCTGTATCCTTAATACCTCATACAATGTTTGACACATAGTATGTGCATTGTGCTTAGTCACTCACATAGGAACCAGTCAATAAATATTTATTGAATGAATAAATTAATTTATTTCCTCACAATTATTTTATTTTTTGTTCTTTTTAGTTGAATTCTTATTTTTTATTTTGTGTTGAGTCATAAAACATATACAGCTGTAAATCTTCTAAATTCATCTTCAGTCACAAGCCATATATTTTGAGTTTTAGTGTTTTCACTGTCATCATATTCTAAATAGCCTATAATTGTGGTTTAGAGTTCCACTCTGACTTAAGCATATTTGGGAGAGGGAAAATTTCCAAAACGTTGGATTTTTCTATGAATTTCAGCAGTTTGTATTTAATTTCTTGCCTTATTTCATAATGGTCAAAGAAGCAATAGAGGAGAGTGCCAAAAAGCAGAATTTCTCCCACATACACACTCTCTCAAAAGTTAAAAATGTCCAATTATAGCAAATGAACATGAAGTACAGAATGAAATAACAGATCTTTTGGATTTCCATGCAATCTTACCGTGCTAAATATTTCATCTCCCCCATGTTTTTCAAGGTTTCAGCGTGCTGCCTCATGATATAAATGCCTTTGAATAGGGTTTTAAAGTCCTGGATTGTGGTCCCAGATAAGTATGTTAGCCTGGGCATGGGAGAAGAAAGCAGGTTGTTCCCACTTTGGTAATACATGATATTTAACAACTCTGCTCCTCTAAATTCTCCTCCAAGAAGTTCTGCTATGGGATTTCTTAGACGCATAGGCTTATTAGAGGTTTCTGGCTATTTGAGTTATCTGATTCTTATTAGCCCTTGGGATTCAAATTGCTGGTCACTTTTGTCAGATGCTGTAATAAAAACTGTGACCTTTCTCATAGTGATAGCTCCACAATTCCTGGCTTCTCTCTATTCCCAGTTGGTCCATTGTAGTGCTTGTTCTTCAGTTAGGATCTACCAAAATGTGATGCTTAGAAAATGCATGCTGCTGTGACCCACGACTCTGAAAACTTAGGTGCTCGACATTCATTCTTCAACAAGAAAGCCATCTTGGTGGCCAAGGGAGTTGGTGCTGCCCACGGTTACCACCTGTGTTTTAGCAGCACCTGTCAAGGGAGAATATCAACAGATAATTTCTTTCTTCAATTCAACTGTCTTGAAATTTAATCTACTTTTTGGCAATTTATAGTGATCAAAGTAAGGGTGAATGAAGAGATACAAAAATGAGAAAAACTGCATTGCATCAAAGCTGCTCCAGGTCATTTTAATAATAAGATTACATATACAAGTTGATCCTCAAATGGATTGCAATGAAACTTAATAATCAACCTTATGACGCTTTGGGCTGTAAGAAATATCTTAGTGGATAAAAAAGAAAGAAAATAACATTCGTTGAGTACCTATTATTTTTTCTAGGGATGTGTGTATGTATGTGTATTGTCTGAATTATTGTAAGTTTAATATTAGGTAGATAGTTCTAGATATTATAGTCTTCATTGTACATTTAAGGACACTGAAACTAAAAATTGCCTAAGGTAATATGGCAAGTCATTGGCAGTCCTGGTTTATACCTCTTTTCCATGTGTAAGCAGCTGAAAGATAATTTATAGTGATGTCAGTTTACCTTGAAAGCATACACTTCTCATCTATTCATTTGATGCTATGTGTTTGTGCTTGCCCACCTAGCGGCCTCAAGGAGGAAGCTAGATAGATATTTGGGTGTAAAATAGCTGTGAAAAGAAGAGAAGCGAAAAGCAAAGGAGAAAAGGAATGATATAAACATATGAATGCACAGTTTCAAAGAATAGCAAGAAGAGATAGAAAGTCTTCCTCAGCGATTAATGCAAGGAAATAGAGGAAAACAACATGGGAAAGACTAGAGATTTCGTCAAGAAAATTAGAGATACTAAGGAAACATATCATGGAAAGATGGGCTCGAGAAAGGACAGAAATGGTATGAACCTAACAGAAGGAAAAGATATTAAGAAGAAGTGGCAAGAATACACAGAAGAACTGTACAAAAAAGATCTTCACAACCCAGATAATCACAATGGAGCAATCGCTCACCTAGAGCCAGATATCCTGGAATGTGAAGTCAAGAAAAGCATCACTATGAACAAAGCTAGTGGAGGTGATGGAATTCCAGGTGAGCTATTTCAAATCCTGAAAGATGATGCTGTGAATGTGCTGCACTCAATATGCCAGCAAATTTGGAAAACTCAGCAGTTGCCATAGGACTAGAAAAGGTCAGTTTTCATTCCAATCCCAAAGAAAGGCAATGCCAAAGAATGCTCAAACTACCACACAATTGCACTCATCTCACATGCTAGTAAAGTAATGCTCAAAATTCTCCAAGGCAGGCTTCAGCAATACATGAACTGTGAACTTCCAGATGTTCCAGATGGTTGTAGAAAAGGCAGAAGAACCAGAGATCAAATTCCAAACATCCATTGGATCATCAAAAAAGCAAGAGAGTTCCAGAAAAACATCTATTTCTGCTTTATTGACTTTGCAATAGCGTTTGACTGTGTGGATCACAATAAACTGTGGGAATACCAGACCACCTGACCTGCCTCTTGAAAAATCTGTATGCAGGTCAGGAAGCAACAGTTAGAACTGGACATGGAACAGCAGACTGGTTCCAAATAGGAAAAGGAGTACATCAAGGCTGTATATTGTCACCCTGCTTATTTAACTTATATGCAGAGTACATCATGAGAAACGCTGGAATCAAGATTGCCGGGAGAAATATCAATAACCTCAGATATGCAGATGACACCACCCTTATGGCAGAAAGTGAAGAGGAACTAAAAAGCCTCTTGCTGAAAGTGAAAGAGGAGAGTGAAAAAGTTGGCTAAAAGCTCAACATTCAGAAAACGAAGATGATGGCATCTGGTCCCATCACTTCATGAGAACTAGATGGGAAAACAGTGCAAACAGTGTCAGACTTTATCTTTTTGGACTCCAAAATCACTGCAGATGGTGATTACAGCCATAAAATTACAAGATGTTTATTCCTTGGAAGGAAAGTTATGACCAACCTAGTCAGCATACTAAAAAGCAGAGACGTTACTTTGCCAACAAAGGTCTGTCTAGTCAAAGCTATGGTTTTTCCAGTGGTCATGTATGGATGTGAGAGTTGGACTGTGAAGGAAGCTGAGCACCGAAAAATTGATGCTTTTGAACTGTGGAGTTGGAGAAGACTCTTGAGAGTCTCTTGGACTGCAAGGAGATCCAACCAGTCCATCCTAAAGGAGATCAGTCCTGGGTGTTCATTGGAAGGACTGATGCTGAGGCTGAAATTCCAGTACTTTGGCCACCTCATGCGAAGAGTTGACTCATTGGAAAAGACCCTGATTCTGGGAAGGATTGGGGGCAGGAGTAGAAGGTGATGAAAGAGGATGACATGGCTGGATGGCAACACGGACTTGATGGACATGAGTTTGGGTAAACTCTGGGAGTTGGTGATGAACAGGGAGGCCTGGCATGTAGCGATTCATGGGGTCGCAAAGAGTCGGACTCGACTGAGTGACTGGATTGAATTGAACTGAACTCATGGGAGACCCAAACATCTTAAATTTCATCTTTTTTTTTTTTTATTTAATGGAAGTATGTCAATATCACCCTGGGTACAATTACTTCTCAGCTTCTAATTGGATAATCAGCACTCGCAATTCATTGTAACTTTCTTTTTGGTTGACATGGGTGAACCAGATCCCTGACCTCCTCTTCTCTCAATTCATTAGCATGTTCTTTTCAGTATTTATTACAAAATAATTCAGATAGGCACAAAGTTCAAAAATAATGTCACAAGTGGCTATGCATCCATTATCTAGCATAAGAGCTGGAACATTGTAAATAAAAGTGAAACTCCCTGTGTACCTCACCCTGATTACACTCCACTCAACTCCTCCCCATCCTATATACATGCCTCACCCAGAATTAGCCTCTATCCTGAATTTGATGATCATCCCTATTCATGTGTTCAGTTTTACCATATATGCATGCATGTTTTAAAACACCATCAAGTATTATTTTGTAAGTTTTCAGATTTCATATACATGATATCACACTGCAAATATTCTGCACATCTGATTTTTGTGTTTTTGAAAATAATCATGTTCACATGCAAGCTATATAGTTCATTCATTTGTTGCTGCTGTATATATGCTATTTATTGAATAAATTACATATTCACCCTTCAACTGATGGACTTTTAACTTGTTTCAAGTTTTTTCATTTTGTAAACAATTCTGCATTTACCATTTCTGTTCATAGCCCATTTTAGATGTGCTTAGCAATTTCTCTAGGGCATATATCTAGGAGAATCTTTGTTAGGTCAGAAACTTTATGAATTGTAAACTGTACCAAATAATGTCAAATCAATCTCCTTGCCTTTTTTATGCAATTCTAGGTGTGGACTTTCTACTACTATTTAATGGTCCTATAAGATCAGCCTGACCTCAGAATTTGTATTGCAAATCTTTCTTATTCCAGTTGTAATATTATATAGTCTCTCTCCTCCCTTTTCACTCTTTCCACCTTGCCTCTCTCTTGTTCTCTCTCACTCTCACAAAGTTTGAACTAATTTGTTGACCAATAGGAGTATGTTATCCATACAATTTATTCTTTATGTAAAATTAAAATAAGTACTAACTACCTTAATAATAGCTACTATCCAATGGTCAGCTCTTTACTTATTAACTGCCAATTATTTTCCTTATATTTCTTCATTAAGCACTCATAATAACCTTGAAAAATAGCTATTTTGATCCAACTTTATAGATAAGGAATTCAGAGATATTCATTTACTTGTTCAAAATCACAAAGCAAATAAAGTGCTGAGCCAGATTTCAAACCTAGTTACAAAGTATTTTCATATTTTAATCAAGGTGATTTATTGCTTCAATATTGCCCTCTGAAACTAGGTTAGTACCATTCTTATTTTACAAATGAGAAAAAGAAGGCTCAGAGTATTATATGCTTTGCCAAAAATTATCCATCTAATGGCACCACTATGACCCAAACCCTGGGGTTTAGACTCCTGGATCAGTTCTTTTCCTCTTACTTAACACTTCCTCTCAAGTCATGAGATTGTCAACATAGTATTGAGCCAGGACACATTGGGTAGAGAATGCCCAATTCAAGAATTTGCAACATATTCTGTAATTGATAGCCTTGAAAGCTTTTGAGTATTAGAAGGGCTTGCTTATAAGCATGCTTTGAAAAACGGCTTAAATGGTGGAGGACATAGAGATGGGAGAATAGGGACAGGCATTGGTGTCCAGAAAGTTCCAACAATTATTCCTTTGCATGAAGGCAGGGATTTTTAAATCTGTTTTACTCTTGGCATGTTATCAGTGCCAACTAGCACAGTGCCTTGTACACATTAGGCAATAAATATTTGTTAAACGAATTTAGAGTTTTGGCACTGGAAGAAAAGTTGGAATTTGCTTAGCACAATCGATTTGTTTTATCACTGAAGCAAATGAAACACAAATGAGCTGAAGTTTTACAGCCAGCTTCTCACAAACACAAGAACACTACCTTCAGATGAAAGGTCCTTTTCACTCAACAGTGTTATCTAGCACTAATATTTTTAAATGGAATTTTTAATTGTATGGCTTTCAAGCATTACAATAATCATAGTCACTTTATTATTGCAGTGTATATAATGTTATGTCATATCATTTCCCTTTCAATTTGTGCAAAGCTTCCCCAAATTAAAAAAAAAATCAACAGTTTCTGTATATATAGATACAAAACATTAAATAAGTCATTATTAATTGGAAGTGAAGTGAAGTGAGTAAAAATTATTCAGTCATGTCCAACTCTTTGCGACCCCATGGATTGTAGCCCACCAGGCTCTCCTCTGTCCGTGGGATTCTCTAGGCAAGAATACTGGAGTGGGATGCCATTCCCTTCTCCAGGGGATCTTCCTAAACCAAGGATTGAATCGAGCTCATTAATTGGAAAAACTGTCTATAAAACAACATATAGGAAGCAGCTTTGTATAGAAAATTATTTGAAATGCATATGAAGATGGGTTAGAGTTATAATATTATAATACTCAGGATTTAATGAAGGCATTTTTGGAATTGCAAGACAGCTATAATTATAACTCCTACTTTTTTTTTTTTTTCCTCTTCCAGGGCTGAAAACGTCTATGTTGCATTTTGTTCCAATTTTACTGCTCTAAAAGGAAGTGGACTTTTGCACACACAATCATGTAAAAACAAAACATTTAGTGAATGCATTTGATTTTCATGCAGTTGACATAGCATGTATGATCCACCCAATGAATTTTTGAGAATTATGAAGCAGTTTGTATCTAATCTGGAGATGTGAAGTGATAATCTTTCTTTTGAATAATACGAACACCACAGGTCTTAAGTTGACAAAAGCTGATCAAACTTTACATTTTTCCCTCTCAGAGCAGGACTGGCTTCAGATGACCATTTATCTTATATAATCCACAATTCAGCTCCTAACAAAGCCAGTCTCATGGAAGTGGTTGGCAGTACAGGAGTGGGGTGAAGGTAGGGGAGGTAGTTATTAGATGAGGCTCTGCATCCTCCATCTGATGCAGCTGTGTACATCTGTTGATGTCTGTGACTGTATCACTCAGTGTATCTTATTCAGTATGGAAAAAACAAAGGCTTGTCCAAGACTGTTCATTGTTTATCGAACAATGAATGGTTTACAGGCATCTGCTAGGCAGTCCTCAACAGCTCTCTGATACCAATGGTGCAACAGAGGCACAACTGCTACCCCAAGTTTGTCTTTTACCCCATGACTTCTAATTGAAATCATTTCATCCAAGTGTATGGCTTTTTAGAAGGATCTGGCAAGCTAGCTAGTGCTACTAGCTACTTCCAGCTACTTCCTGTAGCCCTCCCTGCCCACTGTTGTATGAATGGGAAAGATCTTTGCCCTTCCTTGATCTCTTGGGCTCCTCTGTCCTCTCTCTGCTGCCCTTCTCCTTTAGCTTGCAGTGCCAGATATACCTGTGACCTTGGATGTGATGTGAATTTCAAAGAGGTTGCAAGTCGAAGACCTCTATTTAGAAATAGCCCCAGGTTGTTAAGGGGATTATTTGGTATTGAGGAAAGGGGGTCACCCAGAGGGGAGGAAGAGGATAATGTTAATAATATATTTGCTGTTCTCTTTTTGGAAGTTGTTAAACTAACTTCCCTTCATTCCCATCTTGGTGATAATTAAAATAATCTGGCCTTCTAAATCAGAGTTTTTTGAATTTAGAAGTTAAAGGGTATAACTTCTTTGTTCACAGCTCTAAGCTTTTTTCCAAGACAACCCTATACTTCAAGTTTAACCACCAGACAGAGAAAAATCCAGCTCAGTGTTTTAGGGAGCACAAAGAGTATTTGTTTGTCTTCTCCAATGTATCTGGACAAAGCTGGAGAAAACACAGTCTCACTTTGAAATCATGGCCATAAACCTCAAGTGGGCCCTTAATACTGCTGAGCAATCATATCCTGCATCCCTAGTTCATTCGGTCTCCCATTCTCGTAAAAGAGCATTCAATAGTCACCTTTCTACCCACACCTCCAATATCACCTTTCCTTTTCTCATCCTTCATCCTCATGATCACCAACCTTCTCACTTATTCAAGGACTTTGCTTCTCTCTATCCCCTGCATCATCAATAGCCCATCTCCTGCATTGGATCCTTCCAATGAGTATACAACCATGCTTTGATTTATCTTATATTAGAAAATATATAGAATAACTACCTCTCATTTGCCTCCACTATTTACTCCAATTCCTGGCATTCCCTTAAACAAGTGAAACAAAACCTCAGATTTGTTAATACTATCTCCAACTTCTCTGTTCTGATTCTCTCTTCAATCATTCCAAACAGGCTTCTGCTCTTACTACTCCACCTAGACTTGCCTTGTCAGGGTCACCAATGACATTGCTAAATCTGATGATCATTTCTTGGTCCATGTATTATTGCAGCAGGATTTGACATAGCTGATTACTTATCCTGAGACAATTCCTTTACATAGCTTCGAGGAACCCACACACACTTAAATTTCCTTTCTACTTCACTGGCTAGCCATTCATTCTTTGTCTCTTTTCTTGGTCCCTTAAACTTTTTCCAACCTCCAAATGTTGAGATTCTATGAGGAGAAGTTCTTGGGCATTGTCTGTCTTTTGAATACACTAACGCTCTAGGCAATATCATCCAGTTTTGTGAATTTGACTGCATCTATTTGTAACCTATCAAAAAATATTTCCAATCTGTATCATCTCTCCTGAACTCCAGATTAATACATCTCAATGCCCAATCATCATTTCCAAATATGTGTCTTATAGAAATCCCAAACTAAACATATCCTAAATTAAACTTATTCCCATTCAAACATTCACTCCTTCCAATTCCATTTCTCTTACAATCTTCCCCATCTCAATGTTGATTCCATCTTTCCACTAAGAGGTGGAGCTAAACTGTCAGAAGACACATCTGAACCTCACGTATCACCAGAACTTTAAGGCCTTTGGGAGTCCATTGTTGCTAGGTTCTTATCCCCGCCCTATTTACCACCCTACTTACTGTGTTTGTGCTTAGCCACTCAGTTATGTCCGACTATTTGGAACCCCACAGAAAATAGCTTGCCAGGCTCCTCCATCCATGGGAATTCTCCTGGCAAGAATACTGGAGTGGGTTGCCATGCCCTCCTCCAGGGGATCTTCCCAAACCAGAGATTGAACCTGGGTCTCCTGCATTGCAGGAGGATTCTTTACCATCTGAGCCACCAGGGAAAGCTACTTACTACATTGTCTTATATGACCCAACCCTGATCCTTGTTATATTTTCCTGGTGAATTAAACTTTTATCATTACATAATGTCCTTATTTCTCTCTCTCTCTCTCTTTTTTAAATAAGCATACAGTATTTTTATTTATTTATTTTTAGTTTCCCCATACTTTATTTTATTTTTTTACTTTACAATATTGTATTGGTTTTTCCATACATCAACATGGATCCACCATGGGTGTACATGAGTTCCCTATCCTGAACCTCCCTACCACCTCCCTCACCATACCATCCCTCTGGGTCATCCCAGTGCACCAGCCCCGAGCATTCTGTATCATGCATTGAACCTAGACTGGCGATTCATTTCACATATGTTATTATATATGTTTCAATGCCATTCTCCCATATCATCCCACCCTCGCCCTCTCCCACAAAGTCCATAAGACTGTTCTACACATATGGGTCTCTTTTGCTTTCTCGCATACAGGGTTATCATCACCATCTTTCTAAATTCCATATGTATGTATTAGTATACTGTATTGGTGTTTTTCTTTCTGGCTTACTTCACTCTGTATAATAGGCTCCAGTTTCATCTAACTCATTAGAACTGATTCAAATGTATTCTTTTTAATGGCTGAGTAATACTCCATTGTGTATATGTATCACAGCTTTCTTATCCATTTGTTGCTTCCATGTCCTAGCTATTATAAACAGTGCTGCAATGAACATTGGGGTACACGTGTCTCTTTCAATTCTGGTTTCCTCGGTGTGTATGCCCAGCAGTGGGATTGCTGGGTCATATGGCAGTTCTATTTCCAGGTTTTTAATGAATCTCCACACTGTTCTCCATAGTGGCTGTTCTAGTTTGCATTCCCATCAACAGTGTAAGAGAGTTCCATTTTCTCCACACCCTCTCCAGCATTTATTGCTTGTAGACTTTTGGATGGCAGCCATTCTGAATGGCGTGTAATGGTACCTGATTGTGGTTTTGATTTGCATTTCTCTGATAATGAGTGATATTGAGCATCTTTTCATGTGTTTGTTAGCCATCTGTATGTCTTCTTTGGAGAAATGTCTGTTAGGTTTTAGGCCCATTTTTTGACTGGGTCATTTATTTTTCTGGAATTGAGCTGCAGGTGTTGCTTGTATATTTTTGGGAGTAATTCTTTGTCAGTTGCTTCATTTGCTATCTTTTTCTCCCATTCTGAAGGCTATCTTTTAACCTTGCTTATAGTTTCTTTCGTTGTGCAGAAGCTTTTAATTTTAATTAGGTCCCATTTGTTTATTTTTACTTTTATTTCCAATATTCTGGGATATGGGCCAAAGAGGATCCTGCTGTAATTTATGTCAGAGAGTAATAGGTTATTTATTTGACTTTTTTCTTGTTTCTTGAGGTATATCTGTATTGCAATGAACCTTCACCTTAGCACTGCTTTTACAGTGTCCCACAGGTTTTGGGTTGTTGTGTTTTCATTTTCATTCATTTCTATGCCTATTTTGATTTCTTTTTTGATTTCTTCTGTGATGTGTTGGTTATTCAGCAGTGCGTTGTTCAGCCTCCATATGCTGGAATTTTTAAATAGTTTTTCTCCTGTAACTGAGATCTAATCTTACTGCATTATGGTCAGAAAAGATGCTTGGAATGATTTCAATTATTTTGAATTTACCAAGGCTAGATTTATGGCCCAGGATGTGATCTATCCTGGAGAAGGTTCTGTGTGCACTTGAGAAAAAGGTGAAATTCATTGTTTGGGAGTAAATTGTCCTATAGACATCAATCAGGTCTAACTGGTCTAGTGTATCATTTAAAGTTTGTGTTTCCTTGTTAATTTTCTGTTTAGTTGATCTATGCATAGCTGTGAGTAGGGTATTAAAGTCTCCCACTATTATTGTGTTATTGTTGATTTCCCCTTTCATACTTGTTATCATTTGTCTTACATATTGTGGTACTCCTATGTTGAGTGCATATATATTTATAATTATTATATCTTCTTCTTGGATTGATCCTTTGATCATTATGTAGAGTCCTTCTTCGTTGGAGAGCTGGTTTGGTGGTGCTGAATTCTCTCAGCTTTTGCTTGTCTGTAAAACTTTTGACTTCTCCTTCATATTTGAATAGGATCCTTGTTGGGTACAGTAATCTGGACTGTAGGTTATTTTCTTTCATCAGTTTAAGTATGTCCTGCCATTCCTTTCTGGCCTGAAGAGTTTCTATTGAAAGATCAGCTGTTATCCTTATGGGAATCCCCTTGTGTGCTATTTGTTGTTTTTCCCTTGCTGCTTTTAATATTTGTTCTTTGTGTTTGATCTTTGTTAATTTGATTAATATGTTTCTTGGGGTGTTTTGCCTTGGGTTTATCCTGTTTGGGACTCTCTGGCTTTCTTGGACTTTGGTGTTTATTTCCTTCCCCATTTTAGGGAAGTTTTCAACTATTATCTCCTCAAGTATTTTCTCAAGGTCTTTCTTTTTGTTTTCTTCTTCTGGGACTCCTATGATTCGAATGTTGGGGCATCTAACATTCTCCCAGAGGCCTCTGAGATTGGAGTCATTTCTTTTAATTCATTTTCTTTTTCCTCTCTGTTTCATTTATTTCTACCATTCTATCTTGTACCTCACTAATCCTATTTTCTGCCTCCATTAATCTACTATTTGTTCCCTCCAGAGTGTTTTTAATCTCATTTATTGCATTTTTCTTCTAGGTCTTTGTTAAACCTTTCTTGCATCTTCTCAATCCTTGTTTCCAGGCTATTTATCTGTGATTCCATTTTGTTTTCAAGATTTTGGATCATTTTCACTATCATTACTTGGAATTCTTTATCAGGTAGATTCCCTATCTCTTCCTCTTTTGTTTGGTTTGGTGGGCATTTATCCTGTTCCTTTACCTGCTGGGTATTCCTCTGTCTCTTCATCTTGTTTATATTGCTGTGTCTGGGGCGACCTTTATGTATTCTGGCAGTTTGTGGAGATCTCCTTATTGTGGAGTTTCCTCACTGTGGGTGGGGGTTGTACAGGTGGCTTGTCTAAGTTTCCTGGTTAGGGAAGTTAGTGTCTGTGTTCTGGTGGGTGGATCTGGATTTCTTCTCTCTGGAGTGCAATGAAGTGTCCAGTAATGAGTTTTGAGATGTCAATGGGTTTGGAGTGACTTTGGGCAGCCTGTATAGTGAAGCCCGGGGCTGTGTTCCTGTGTTGCTGGAGAATTTGCATGGTATGTCTTGCTCTGGAACTTGTTGGCTCTTGGGTTGGCCCTTGATTTCAATGTAGATATGGAGGCATTTGATGAGTTCCTGTCAATTAATGTTCCCTGGAGTCAAGAGTTGTCTGCTGTTCTCAGTATCTGGACTTGAGCCTCCTGCTTCTGGTTTTCAGTCTTATTTTTTACAGTAGCCTCAAGACTTATCCATCTATACAGCACCATTGATAAAACATCTAGGTTAAAGATGAAAAGTTTCTCCATGGTGAGGGACATCCAGAGAGGTTCAGAGTTACATGGAAAAGAGAAGACGCAGGAGGGAGATAGAGGTGACCAGGACGAGATGAGGTGAACTCAAAAGGGGAGAGCAAGCTAGCCAGTGATCACTTCCATATGTGGGGTCCACAGTTTGGACCGCTCAGAGATGTTCACAGAGTTATACAGGAGAAGAGAAAAGAGAGGAAGGAGACAGAGGTGGCCAGGAGGAGAAAAGGGGGAATTAAAATGAGAGAGACAGAGTCAGACAGTGTTCAGTTCACTAAGTGTTCTCCACTGTCCAGAACACACAAAGAGGTTCACAGAGTTGGATAGAGAAGAGAAGGGGGAGGGAGGAGATAGAGGCGACCTGGTGGAGAAAAAGGAGAGTCCAAAGAGGGAGAGAGCAATCCAGCCAGTAATATCGCTACAAAGTAAAACTGGGTACTGAAGACTGGGTTCTTAATGGTACAAAATTGATAGCAAATACCAAAAAGGAAAGACTAAAAGACTAGAATAAAAGTTGTATTTTCAAAACTACAATATTAATGACAAAAAAGTCACTAAAATTATATATATATATATATATATATATATATATATATATATATATATATATAAAGTTTGCTTTAAAAAATAAGGTCTCTTTTTTTTTTGCAAAGTAAAATATCAATAACCTCAGACAAGCAGATGACACCACCCTTATGGCAGAAAGTGAAGAGGAACTAAAAAGCATCTTGATGAAAGTGAAAGAGGAGAGTGAAAAAGTTGGCTTAAAGCTCAACATTCAGAAAACGAAGATCATAGCATCTGGTCCCATCACTTCATGGGAAATAGATGGGGAAACAGTGGAAACAATGTCAGACTTTATTTTGGAGGCTTCAAAATCACTGCAGATGGTGACTGCAGCCGTGAAATTACAAGATGTTTATTCCTTGGAAGGAAAGTTATGACCAACCTAGACAGCATATTGAAAAGCAGAGACATTACTTTGCCAACAAAGGTCCATCTAGTCAAGGCTATGGTTTTTTCAGTGCTCATGTATGGATTTGAAAGTTGGACTGTGAAGAAAGTTGAGCGCCAAAGAATTGATGCTTTTGAACTGTGGTGTTGCAGAAGACTCTTGAGAGTCCCTTGGACTGCAAGGAGATCCAACCAGTCCATTCTGAAGGATATCAGCCCTGGGTGTTCCTTGGAAGGAATGATGCTAAAGCTGAAATTCCAGTACCTTGGCCACCTCATGAGAAGAGTTGACTCATTGGAAAAGACTCTGATGCTGGGAGAGATTGGGGGCAGGAGGAAAAGGGGACGACAGAGGATGAAATGGCTGGATGGCATCACTGACTCGATGGATGTGAGTTTGAGTGAACTCTGGGAGTTGGTGATGGGCGGGGAGGCCTCAGTTCAGATCATTTCAGTAGCTCAGTCGTGTCTGACTCTTTGCAACCCCATGAATCGCAGCACACCAGGCCTCCCTGTCCATCACCAACTCCCGGAGTTCACTCAGACTCACATCCATCGAGTCAGTGATGCCATCCAGCCATCTCATCCACGATCGTCCCCTTCTCCTCCTGCCCACAATCCCTCCCAGCATCAGAGTCTTTTCCAATGAGTCAACTCTTCACATGAGGTGGCCAAAGTACTGGAGTTTCAAGTTCAGCATCATTCCTTCCAAAGAAATCCCAGGGCTGATCTCCTTCAGAATGGACTGGTTGGATCTCCTTGCAGTCCAAGGGACTCTCAAGAGTCTTCTTTAACACCACAATTTAAAAGCATCAATTCTTCAGCACTTCGCTTTCTTCACAGTCCAACTCTCACATCCATACTTGACCACAGGAAAAACCATAGCCTTGACTAGATGGACCGTAGTTGGCAAAGTAATGTCCCTGCTTTTCAATATGCTATCTAGGTTGGTCATAACTTTTCTTCCAAGGAGTAAGTGTCTTTTGATTTCATGGCTGCAGTCACCATCTGCAGTGATTTTGGAGTCAAATTAAATAAATAAATAAAGTCTGACACTGTTTCCACTGTTTCCCCATCTATTTCCCATGAAGTGATGGGACCAGATGCCATCATCTTCGTTTTCTGAATGTTGAGCTGTAAACCAACTTTTTCACTCTCCTCTTTCACTTTCAGCAAGAGGCTTTTTAGTTCCTCTTCACTTTCTGCCATAAGGGGTGGTGTCATCTGCATATCTGAGGTTATTGATATTTCTCCCGGCAATCTTGATTCCAGCTTGTGCTTCTTCCAGCCCAGCATTTCTCATGATGTACTCTGCATATAAGTTAAATAAGCAAGGTGACAATATTCAGCCTTGACATACCCTTGTCCTATTTGGAACCAGTCTGTTTTTCCATGTCCGGTTCTAACTGTTGCTTCCTGACCTGCATACAGATTTCTCAAGAGGCAGGTTAGGTGGTCTGGTATTCCCATCTCTTTCAGAATTTTCCACAGTTTATTGTGATCCACACAGTCAAAGGCTTTGGCATAGTCAATAAAGCAGAAATAGATGTTTTTCTGGAACTCTCTTGCTTTTTCCATGATCCAGCGGATGTTGGCAATTTGATCTCTGGTTCCTCTGCCTTTTCAAAAACCAGCTTGAACATCAGGAAGTTCATGGTTCACGTATTGCTGAAGCCTGGCTTGGAGAATTTTGAGCATTTCTTTACTAGCATGTGAGATGAGTGCAATTGTGTGGTAGTTTGAGCATGCTTTGGCATTGCCTTTCTTTGGGATTGGGAATGAAAACTGACCTTTTCCAGTCCTGTGGCCACTGCTGAGTTTTCCAAATTTTCTGTCATATTGAGTGCAGCTCTTTCACAGCATCATGTTTCAGGATTTGGAATAGCTCAACTGGAATTCCATCACCTCCACTAGCTGTGCTGCAATTCTTGGTGTCTCAAAGAATCAGACACGACTGAGTGACCAAACTGAACTGAACTGAATAGTAGGTTTTAAAAATGAAAATTAAAGGAGTAATAGAGAACTTGAAAATTAAAAAAATAAAAAAAATAAAGAATGATATTAAAAATATATCTAGGACTTTCTCTGGTGTTGTTGTGCGCAATGTGGGGTCAGTTCATTTTTGGATAGTTCCTTGAACTCGCTTATTTTTCTCAAGATCTCTAGACCCCTTCCTATGTAGTCAGTACTAACTACAGGGTTTTAATCTATTGCACCTGTCACTTCCAAGGAGGTTCCCTCTGTTTTAGCTTCTTTTGTTTGCTGGTCTTCTCAGTGTCTAATTTCAGCCCTGACACACGAGGGCGGTGGTGGACACTTTTTAAGTTCACTTGTTCAGTTGTGCTGTGGGGAGGGAAGAACGATCCAAACAAATAACACTGTCATGTGCTCACAGTGTCTTGGCCACACTGGTTTTGCCCCTGGTCACTGTGTGTGTGCTTTCCCTGTCTACACTGCTTAGGCTCTACGTTGCTCTGCCGGGAACTGTTTGAGACTGGCCCTGTGTTGTATGCACTTCCCAGCTCTAAGCTCCTCAGGTTCAGGTACTCAGGTAGTCCTCAGAGGCAGAGACTCGGTTGGACCTCCGTTTTATGACCTTCCCAGATCCAAGCAGCTCAGGTGACCAGGTGTTTGGCGAGCACGGTCGCTGAGATTTATTGCCTTCCCCATCCCAGCCGCTTGGTTTTCTGCATGTATAACTGGCACACCTTCTCAGGCCAATGCTGACCATCCAGAATCCCAAGAAGTCTTGGTTAGCAATGAAGCCTGCTTGCAGTTTGGTAGTTAATGCCTCTCTGGGGCTGTGATTGCCCCCTTCTGGCTCCGGCTTCCCTCCCCTGACTGTCACTGGAATGGGATATGTCGGTCTGCAGCCGGCTAGCTCTGTCCTGTCCTTTGTTCTGTGAGTGGGCCTGACTGTGTCTTAGGTTAGGGCTTTTCATGTAGCTCTAGTCAGTCCTTTATTCTGTGCATGGGCCTGGCGATGTCTTAGGTTAGGGCTTTTCGCGTGGTAGCTATCCCACAGTCTGGTTTGCTAGCCCGAGTTAGTTCCCTCAGATTGCCTCAGGGCATTCAGGCCCAGTCTTTACTTTAAGCAATGGAGCCCCTGCCTCCCTGCCCATCCCCCGCATGCTACTGGTGGACACAGGCAGGCATCTGCATTGCTTCTCTGCTGGGGGGGTTACCATTGGGCACTTTATCTGTGGGTTTTAACTATTTATTTATTTTTCCTCCTGATTATGTTGCCCTCTGTGGTTCCAAGGCTCACCACAGACTCCACAGTGAGAGTGTTTCCTGGTATTTGGAAACTTCTTTCTTTTTTAAGACTCCCTTCTTGGGACGGAGCTCCATCCCTACCTCTTTTGTCTCTCTTTTTGTCTTTTATATTTTTCCCTACCTCCTTTGTAAGACAATGGGCTGCTTTTCTTGGTGCCCTATGTCCTCTGCTGAAATTCAGAAGTTGTTTTGTGGAATTTACTCAGCGTTCAAATGTTCTTTTGATGAGTATGTGGGGGAGAAAGTGGTCTCCCCCTCCTAAACCTCTGCCATCTTAGGATCGCCTCCCTATTTGTCTCTTAAGATAGCTTTTTACTTAGGTTATACTTTGTGTCTTATAAGTACACCCACCCCTTCTCTCTTTTGGTTAACCATTTGCATAAAATAGAATATCTTCTCCCACATTTTGCTTCCAGCCTTGTCTTGACTATTTTTTAAAAAGATGCTTTTGATGTAGACCATTTTAAAAGTCTTATTGAATTTGTTAGAGTTTTGCTTCTGTTTCCTGTTTTGTTTTTTGGCCCTGAGACCTGCAGGATCTTAGCTTCCTGACCAGGGATTGAATCCACACTCCTTGCATTTGAAGGTGAAGTCTTAACCACTGGACCACCAGGAAAGTCCCCAGCCTTGTCTTACCTAAATCTATAACTTTCCTTTTAGCCCTGTCAAGCATATACTGTTTTTGATTTGTCTTTGTCTTTTTTGTTATGGTGGCTGATTTTCTCATATTGGGAATCTCAAGAACAAGAGACAGGTAAGCCAGCTTTTCATTGTCCTTTGCTCTTCATTGCCAATTCCTGGTGATTTGTTCTTCTACTTTTGCTGCATGAGACTCCCTGCTGCTGCTAAGTCACTTCAGTCATGTCCGACTCTGTGTGAACCCATAGACGGCAGCCACCAGGCTCCCCCATCCCTGGGATTCTCCAGGCAAGAACACTAGAGTGTGTTGTCATTTCTTTCTCCAATGCATGAAAGTGAAAAGTGAAAGTGATATCCCTTAGTCGTGTCCAACTCTTAGTGACACCATAGACTGCAGCCTAGCAAGCTCCTCCATCCATGGGATTTTCCAGGCAAAGTACTGGAGTAGAGTGCCATTCCATTCTTTGATGAGACTCCTTAGTATTCCAATAATCTCTCCCTTTTTGCTTAAGCTGAGTACAAACAAAAGGATTGTATGCAATGCAGTTTCTGCAGCATTATTGTTACTAATACCATAGAATGTAGGTAGCACTTCCCAAGTGGCTCAGTGGTTAAAAAAATCTGTCTGCCAATGCAGGAGCCACAGGGAACATGGGTTCGATCCCTAGGTCAGGAAGATCCCTTGGAGGAGTGTATTGCAACCCACTCCAGTATTCTCACCAGGATAATCCCATGGACAGAGAAGCCTGGTGGGTTACAATCTATGGGGTTGCAGACAATCGGAGATGACTGAGTGACTGAGCACACACATAGTGTAGGTACTGGATGGATAGATGAAAAAACATATAACTAATTTGCCTGATATCATATATTGCTTCATGGCATTGCTGGAACAAGAAGTTAGTTGTCTTGCCTGTCTGTGCAGTGTTTTCTCCTCTTCATTGTAAAATAACTCAGTAAAAATAAACATCAGCATGAAAGCAATTTTATGTTTTGAATAAAATCCACGCATGTTTCCTTAAACCAGCAAAAAATCACTAAACTATTCGGAAGCAAGTTTACATTATAATTTAAATTTGGCATTTTATTTCAGCTAAAGAATTTATTTATTGTGTCCATTTGCATGAAATGGTGCCTTCACTTCAGTTCAGTTGCTCAGTCGTGTCCAGCTCCTTGCGACCCCATGGAATGCAACACACCAAGCCTCCCAGTCCATCACCAATTCCCAGAGTTCACTCAAACTCGTATCTATTGAGTCCAGAGAAGGCAATGGCAACCCACTACAGTACTCTTGCCTGGAAATGCCCATGGACAGAGGAGCCTGGTAGGCTACAGTCCATGGGGTTGCTAGGAGCTGGACATGACTAAGCAACTTCACTTTCACTTTTCACTTTTCACTTTCATGCATTGGAGAAGAAAATGGAAACCCACTACAGTGTTCTTGCTTGAAGAATCCCAGGGATGGGGAAGCCTGGTGGGCTGCCTTCTGTGGGGTCACACAGAGTTGGACACGACTGAAGCAACTTTATAAGTCAGAGTGGGCATCCTTCATTGTTCCTGATTTTAGAGGAAATGCTTTCAATTTTTCATCATTGAAGATAATGTTTGCTGTGGGTTTGTCATATATGGCTTTTATTATGTTGAAGTATGTTCCTTCTATTCCCGCTTTCTGGAGGGTTTTTATCATAAATGGATACTGAATTTTGTCAAAGGCTTTCTCTGCATCTATTGAGATAATCATATGGTTTTTATCTTTTAATTTATTAATGTGGTGTATTACATTGATTGATTTGCAAATATTGAAGAATCCTTGCATCCCTTGCCCACTTGGTCATGATATATGATCTTTTTGAATATGTTGTTGGATTCTGTTTGCTAGAATTTTGTTAAGGATTTTTGCATCTATGTTCATCAGTGATATTGGCCTGTAGATTTCTTTCCTTGTGGCATCTTTGTCAGGTTTTGTTATTAGGGTAATGGTGGCCTCATAAAATGAGTTTGAAAGTTTACCTTCCTCTGCAATGTTCTGGAAGAGTTTGAGTAGGATAGGTGTTAGCTCTTCTCTAAATTTTTGGTAGAATTCAGCTGTGAAGAGGTCTGGTCCTGGGCTTTTGTTTGCTGAAAGATTTCTGATTACAGTTTTGATTCCCATGCTTGTGATTTTCTATTTTTTTCCTGGTTTAGTTTTGGAAAGTTATAGTTTTGTAAGAATTTGTCCATTTCTTCCAAGTCGTCCATTTTATTGGCATATAGTTGCTGATAGTAGTCTCTTATGATCCTTTGTATTTCTACGTTGTCTGTTGTGATTTCTCCATTTTTTCATTTCTAATTTTGTTAATTTGATTCTTCCTTTTTTCATGACAAGTCTGGCTAATGGTTTATCTATTTTATTTATCCTCTCGAAGAACCAACATTTAGCTTTGTTGACTTTTGCTATGGTCTCTTTCATTTCTTTTGCATTTATTTCGGCCCTAATTTTTGTGATTTCTTTCCTTCTACTTACCCTGGGGTTCTTCATTTCTTCCTTTTCTAGTTACTTTAGGTGTAGAGTTAGGTTATTTATTTGATTTATCTTCTGTTTCTTGAGGTAGGCTTGTATTCCTATGAAACTTCCCCTTAGCACTGCTTTTACTGAATCCCATAGGATTTGAGTTGTTGTGTTTTCATTTTTATTCGTTTCTATGCATATTTTGATTTTTTTTTAAATTTCTTCTGTGAAATGTTGGTTACTTATAAGTGTGTTGTTTAGCCTCCATATGTTTGTATTTTTCATACTTTTTTTTTCTGTAGTTGACATCTATGAATGTTGATTTTTAAGTAAACGTTTTCACTCTCTTCTTTCACTTGCATCAATCAGCTCTTTAGTTCTTCTTCATTTTCTGCCATAAGGGTGTTGTCATCTGCATATCTGAGGCTACTGATATTTCTCCTGGCATTCTTGATTCCAGCTTGTGCTTCATCCAGCCCAGGATTTCTTATGAGGTACTCTGCATGTAAGTTAAATAAGCAGGGTGACAATATACAGCCTTGACGTGCTCCTTTCCCTATTTGGAAATGGTCTGTTGGTCCATGTCCAGTTCTAACTCTTGCTTCTTGACCTGCATACAGATTTCTCAAGAGGCAGGTCAGGCGGTCTGGTATTCCTGTCTCTTTAAAAGTTGTCCAGTTTGTGGTGATCCACACAGTCAAAGGCTTTGGCATAGTCAGTAAAGCAGAAATAGATGTTTTTCTGGAACTCTCTTGCTTTTTCAATAATCCAAAGGATGTTGGCAATTTGATCTCTGGTTCCTCTGCCTTTTCTAAAACCAGCTTGAACATATGGAAGTTCATGGTTCATGTACTGTTGAAGCCTGGCTTGGGAATTTGGAGCATTACTTTACTAGCATATGAGGTGAGTGCAATTGTGCGGCAGTTTGAGCATTCTTTCGCATTGCCTTTCTTTGGGATTGGAATGAAAACTGACCTTTTCCAGTCTTGTGGCCACTGCCACTTTCAAATTAGCTTTCATATTGAATGCAGCACTTTCATAGCATAATCTTTTAGGATTTGAAATAGCTCAACTGGAATTCCATCACCTCCACTAGCTTTCTTTGTAGTGATGCTTCTGAAGGCCAACTTGACTTCACTTTCCAGAATGTCTTGCTCTAGATGAGAGACCATACCATTGTGATTATCTGGGTCATGAAGATCATTTCTATATAGTTCTTCTGTGTATTCTTGCCACCTCTTATTAATATTTTCTGCTTCTGTTTGGTCCATATCATTTCTGTCCTTTATTGAACCCATGTTTGCATGAAATGTTCCCTTAGTATCTCTAATTTTCTTGAAGAGATTTCTAGTCTTTCCCATTCTATTGTTTTCCTCTATTTCTTTGCATTGATCACTGAAGAAGGCTTTTTTATCCCTCCTTGCTAATCTTTGGAACTCTGCATTCAAATGGGTATAGCTTTCCTTTTCTCCTTTGCTTTTCACTTCTATTATTTTCACAACTATTTGTAAGACCTCCTCAGACAGCAATTTTGCCTTTTTGTCTTTCTTTTTCTTGGGAATAGTCTTGATCTCAGCCTCCTGTACAATGTCATGAACCTCCCTTCATAGTTCTTCATAGTTCTTCAGGCACTCTGTCTATAAGATCTAATCCCTTGAATCTGTCACTTCCACTTTATAATCACAAGAGATTTGATTTTGGTCATACCTAAATGGTTTAGTGGTTTTCCCTACTTTCTTCTATTTAAGTCTGAATTTGGCAATAAGGAGTTCATGATCTGAGCCACAGTCAGCTCCCAATCCGCTTTTTGCTGACTGTATAGATCTTCTCCATTTTGGCTGCAAAGAATATAATCAATCCGAATTCAGTGTTGACCATCTGGTGATGTCCATGTGTAGAGTCTTCTCTTGTGTTGTTGGAAGAAGGTGTTTGCTATGACCAGTGCATTCTCTTGGAAAAACTTTGTTAGCCTTTGGCCTGCTTCATTTTGTAATCCAAGGCCAAATTTGCCTGTTACTCCAGGTATCTCTTGAATTCCTACATTTGCATTCCAGTCCCCTATAATGAAAAGGACATCTTTGGGGGTGTTAGTTCTAGATGGTCTTGTAGGTCTTTGTAGAACCGTTCAACTCCCATCACTTCATGGCAAATAGATGGGGAAACAGTGGAAACAGTGAGAGACTTTATTTTTTGGACTCCAAAATCACTGCAGATGGTGACTGCATCCATGAGATTAAAAGCCACTTGCTCCCTGGAAGGAAAGCTATTACCAACCTAGACAGCATGTTGAAAAGCAGAGACATTACTTTGCCAGCAAAGGTCCATCTATCTAGTCAAAGCCATGGTTTTTCCAGTAGTCATGTATGGATGTGAGAGTTGGACTATAAAAAAAACCTGAGAGCTGAGAAAATGATACTTTTGAGCTGTGGTATTGGAGAAGAGTCTTAAAAGTCCCTTGGACTATAGGGAGATCCGATCAGTCAGTCCTAAATTAAATCAGTCCTAAATATTCATTGGAAGGATTGATGCTGATGCTGAAATTCCAATACTTTGGCCACCTGATGGGAAGAACTGACTCATTGGAAAGACATTGATGCTGGAAAAGTTTGAAGGCGGGGGAGAAGGGGATAACAGAGGATGATATGGTTGGATGGCATCATGGACTCTATGGACATGAGTTTGAGTAAGCTCTGGGAGTTGATGATGGACAGGGAAGCTTGGTGTGCTGCAGTCCATGGGGTCACAAATATTTAGTAATGACTGAGTGACTTCACTGGACTGAAGAAAAATTCCACTTGTCTTGAAATGTCTTTTAAAATATATCTTTCACAAGTTTTTATTGTCAAGCAATTGTTCCCTTCTTTGAAGTGGCCTTCTAACCTATGTTCTTCTTTTACTGCTAAACTGGAGCAAATGGCTTAACACCCCCTTCCCCAAAGAGAATGCAATTCCTAGCATGAGGCCCCAGCAGTTTGCTTTCCAAGTTACTAGCTGCTCACTGAGACACTAATTTGATTCAGATAAATGGTAGATAATTTACAATTTTCAGTGTTTCAATAGTATTCTTAAAAATCTCAGTGTAACATTACACAGTTTAAATATCTTTCAATTGTACTTGCCAACTATACTTCAATAAAACTGAAAAAAACATGTCAGTGAAGTATTCTATATTCCATGCCATGCAACCTGAATGCTGACTATGTAGGAAAATATAAATATGTAAGAGAATGGGAAGAAGAAAAATTATTGTTTGTGTCATCTAATTTAGAAATGGGTAGAGGATCTTTATAAGTATTTTTCCAAAGGAGACATAGAAATGGCCAGAAGGCACTTGAAAAGATGCTCAACATCACTCATCATAGGGAAATGCAAATCAAAACCGCAATGAGATGTCACTTCACACCTGTCAGAATGACTATTATCAAAATGACAACAAAAGGCAAATATTGGCAAGGATGTGGAGGGAAGGGAACCTTTGTTCACTACTGGTGGAAATGTAAATTGATGTAGTCACTATGGAAAACAGTATGGAGGCTTCTCAAAAAATTAAAGTAGAGCTACGTGAACCGTGAACTTCCTGATGTTCAAGCCAGTTTTAGAAAAGGCAGAGGAACCAGAGATCAAATTGCCAACATCTGCTGGATCATGGAAAAAGCAAGAGAGTTCTAGTAAAACATCTATTTCTGCTTTATTGACTATGCAAAAGCCTTTGACTGTGTGGATCACAATAAACTGTGGAAAATTCTGAGAGAGATTGGAATCCCAGACCACCTGACCTGCCTCTTGAGAAATCTGTATGCAGGTCAGGAAGCAGCAGTTAGAACTGGACATGGAACAACAAACTGGTTCCAAATAAGAAAAGAGTACATCAAGGCTGTATATTGTCACCCTGCTTATTTAACTTATATGCAGAGTACATCATGAGAAACGCTGGACTGGAAGAAATACAAGCTGGAATCACGATTGTCGGGAGAAATATGAATAAACTCAGATATGCAGATGACACCACCCTTATGGCAGAAAGTGAAGAGGAACTAAAAAGCCTCTTGCTGAAAGTGAAAGAGGAGAGTGAAAAAGTTGGCTTAAAGCTCAATATTCAGAAAACAAAGATCATGGCATCCGGTCCCATCACTTCATGGGAAATAGATGGGGAATCAGTGGAAACAGTGTCAGACTTTATTTTCGGGGGCTCCAAAATCACTGCAGATGGTGGCTGCAGCCATGAAATTAAAAGACGCTTACTCCTTGGAAGAAAAGTTATGACCAACCTAGATAGCATATTGAAAAGCAGAGACATTACTTTGCCGACTAAGGTCCATCTAGTCAAGGCTATGGTTTTTCCAGCAGTTATGTACAGATGTGGGAGTTGGAGTGTGAAGAAGGCTGAGAGCCGAAGAATTGATGCTTTTGAACTGTGGTGTTGGAGAAGACTCTTGAGAGTCCCTTGGACTGCAAGGAGATCAAACCAGTCCATTCTGAAGGAGATCAGCCCTGGGATTTCTTTGGAAGGAATGATGCTAAAGCTGAAACTACAGTACTTTGGCCACCTCATGCGAAGAATTGACTCATTGGAAAATACTTTGATGCTAGGAGGGATTGGGGGCAGGAGGAGAAGGGGACGACAGAGGATGAGATGGCTGGATGGCATCACTGACTTGATGGACGTGAGTCTGAATGAACTCTGGGGTTTGGTGATGGACAGGAAGTCCTGGCGTGCTGTGATTCATGGGGTCGCAAAGAGTCAGACACGACTGAGTAACTGACCTGAACTGAACTGAACCATATGATCCAGCAATTACACTTCTGGGTATTTATTTGACAAGAAAGAAAATACCAATTTGAAAAGATAGCTGCCCCTCTACCTAGGTTAATTGCAGCATTATTTATAGTAGCCAAGATATGGAAACAACCTAGGTGTCCATTAATAGATGAATATATGAAGAATATATGGATAGATGAAGTTGTATACACATAAAGCAGAATATTATTCAGTCATAGAAAGAATGAAATCTTGCCATTTGTGACAACATAGGTGGACCCTGAGAGTATTATACTAAGTAAAATAATTCATAGAAAGACAAATACCTTGTGATTTCACTTAGATGTGAAATCTAAAAAACAAAGAACAAACAAAACAAAAGTCATAAATGCAGAGAACAGATTAATATAATAGCTGCCAGAGGGGAAGGAAGTTTGGAGATTGGCAAGATGGGTGAAGGGAGTCAGGAGGTACACATTTTCGGTTATAAAATAAGTAAATCTTGGAAATGTAAGGTACAGCATGGACACAATAGTCAATAATATTGGATTTAATATTTGAAAGTTGCTAAGAGAGTGAATTTTAAAGACTCTCATCCCAAGAAAGAGTGTGTAACTTTGGGGTGATGAATGGTGACTACACTAGTGGTGATCATTTCACAGTGAGTGCAAATGTCAAATCAATTGTTCAATCAAATATCAATTCTAGATATTGTTGAAATCTTCATGGAGAAAATGTATTATGAGTTCAGTTTTGCAAAAAGAGAATTTCAACTAGAAAAGATGAACAAAAGGACATTTCAAGTAAAATGAATAACATGAACAAACTTAAGGAGGTATGCAAATGCAGGCACATTTTGAGGCTGTGAAGAGAGTCCTTTTTCACATAAAGTATAAGGATCTGAGAGGCACATAGTAGGAGATGACACTGCAAACACCAGAAACAGACATATCTAGCCGTATCTGGGTCTGGAAGATTATTTGGGAATCACTTCATCCACACTCAGGGTTTTAGATTCCATCTAGATGGCTTAATGAAAACAATGCTAAATTTTGTGTGCTCCTGAGTTTTAGAATACTCTGTTTTTCAGTATTATTTTGTCTGTGGCTGATTGATAGGCAACCTTGAAAGTAAAAGTGAAAGTGAATTTGTGTCCTACTCTTTGACACCCCATGGACTGTAGCCTACCAGCCTTCTCTATCCATGGGTTTTTCCAGGCAAGAGTACTGGAGAGGGCTGCCATTTCCTTCTCCAGGGAATCTCCCCAACCCAGGGATGGAACTCAGGCCTTCTGCATTGCAGACAGACGCTTTACCTTCTGAGCCACCAATGAACACAGCCATCTTTGAATGCTTAGATCAAATCATAGCACTCTACTGCTCTTAATTTTATAATAACTAAAACCATAGAATAAAATTAGAATAAAATTCAATGCCTATACCACCATCTCCAAAGACTTACATCATTCTGATTCCTGACATCTTGCTCACTACATGTCAGGCACATGGCTTACATGAAGTAACCTCCCATGAAGGGCATTTAGAGCTGCAGTTCCCTCTGTGATTTATTTTTTCCAGAATTTTTCACATGATTTATTCTTTTATTGGGTTGGTCAAAAAGTTCATTTGAGCTTTTCTATAAGCTGTTGCGGAAAAAACCCAATTGAACCTTTTGATCAACCAAATATTTTATTCAAATGTTACCTCTTCAAACACACCTCACCTGGCTAACCAATATAAATATCTCCTAACTCAAACTTTAAGGGACATTTCTATCCACTTACCCCACTTTATTTTTTCTTCCTAGCACTTAACATTCTTAAAATATATCATATAGCACAAGCAACAAATGCAAAAATAAACTGGGATGTCATGAAACTGAAGGGCTCCTGCACACAAAAAGAAATGATCAACAAAATGAAAAGGCAACTATGGGAGAAAATATTTGCAAGTCATACACCTAATATGGGCTACCATCCAAAATCTTTAAGGAACTCATACAGCTCAGTGGCAAAAATTATCTTATTTAAAGAATGGTCAGAGAAACCAAATAGATATATATTTTTTTCCAATGAGGACATATAGGTGGCCAATAGATACATGAAAAGATGCTCTACATAGCTAAGTATTAGAGAAATGTAAATCAAAATCACAATGAGATCTCACCTCACATCTGTTAGAATGGCCATCATCAAAAAGACAAGAAACATTAACAACTGCTGGGGACTTCCCTGGTTGTCCAGTGGTCAACAATCTGCACTTCCATTGCAGGGAGCATGGGTTTGATCCCTGGTTGGGGAACTAAGATCCCACAATCCATGCAGCATGGCCAAAAGAAAGAAATAACAAATGTTAGAAAGGATGTGGAGAAAAGGAACTCTTGCACACTGTTGGTGAGATTGTAAATTGGTGCAGCCACTATGGAAATCAATATGGAGGTTCTTCTGAAAAAATGAATAACAGAACAATGACATGATCCAGCAGTCCCACTTCTGTGTAGCTATCTCAAGGAAATGAGACCACTATCTGGAAGTGATATCTGCACTCCCACCATGTTCATAGCAGTATTATACACTGTAGCAAGACTATGGAAACAACCTAAGTGCCAATCAATGGATGAATAGATTTTTAAAATAGTATGACATATACAATGGAATATTACTCAACCGTAACAGATATTATTCAGAAGATAATTCTGTCATTTGGAACAACATGGATGAAAATTGAGGATATTACACTAAGTGAAATAAATTAGAGGAAGATAAAATTTGTGTGATCTCACTTATATGTGAAGTCTTAAAACTAGACATAGAAACATAAAGTAGCCCGGTTGCCAGTGGTGGGCGAATGGGGGAAATTGGTGAAGATGGGCAAAGAGTACACACTTCCAGTCAAAAGATGTATAAATTCTGGAGATTTAATATGCAGCTTAGTAACTATAGTTAACCCTTCACTAAACTATGTATGGTGATGCATGTGTTAACTAACCTTATTGTGGTCATCATTTCAGAATATATAACAATATTAAATCATCATGTTGTATGCCTTCAACATGCATAAGTTTATATGTCGATTATATCTCAATAAGGAGATCCAACCAGCCCATCCTAAAGGAAATCAGTCCCGAATATTCATTGGAAAGACTGATGCTGAAGCTGAAACTCCAATACTTTGGCCACCTGATGCAAAGAACTGACTCATTTGAAAAGACCCTGATGCTGGGAAAGATTGAAGGTGGGAGGAGAAGGGGACAACAGAGGATGAGATGGTTGGATGGCATCATTGACTTGATGGACATGAGTTTGAGCAAGCTCCAGGAGTTGGTGATGGACAGGGAAGCCTGGCATGTTGCAGTCCATGGGGCTGCAAAGAGTCAGACACGACTGAGCGACTGAACTGAACTGAAGGCTGGAAATAAGGTGGACTTCTGGCCACCTGATGCAAAGAACTGACTCATTGGAAAATACCCTGATTCTGGGAAAGATTGAAGGCAGGAGGAGAAGGGGATGTCAGAGGATGAGATGGTTGGATGGCATCATTGACTTGATGGACTTGAGTTTGAGCAAGCTGTGGGAGTTGGTGATGGACAGGGAAGCCTGGCGTGCTGCAGTCCATGGGGTAGCAAAGAGTCAGACACAACTGAGTGACTGAACTGAACTGAAGGCTGGAAAAAAAAAAAAAAACTTTTAATGTATGATATATCTGGCTGTTGATTAATTTTAGGTGTCCCCCCATTCAAACAAAAAAACTCCCTGAGAAGGTATTCTGGTCTTGTTCACCATCATATCTTCAGTGTCTACAAAACTGCATGGTAAATAGTAGTCATTCAATAAACATCTGTTAAATAAGAGTGGAGAAAAGGAGGCTTTTGTAGGTTATATTACTGAGACAAAATCATATTTAATCATGTAATTAAGAGGTCATTACAATAGTTCAGGTGAAGAACTCTGGATAAGAGCAGAGTGATTGGAAAGTTGGGGCCTTTAAGATACTTTAGAGGTGGAATCAATGGCATTTTGTGGTTGATTGTCATAATCACAAAACAGAGAGAAATCAAACATAGCTTCAGGGGGTTAAGTTAAGGAATGTGGAAGGGTAACTATAATATACATACATGAACTTGCTTCAGCAAATACCAGCTCTATGTTATATACCATGCTTGATCTTGAGAGCACAAAGACTAATTAGAAACCAGTTCTTGTTCTAAAAGTTAACTGTTTATGCTGCTGCTGCTGCTAAGTCGCTTCAGTCATGTCCAACTCTGTGCGACCCCATAGACAGCAGCCCACCAGGCTCCACCATCCCTGGGATTTTCCAGGCAAGAGTACTGGAGTGGGTTGCCATTTCCAACAGTAAACATTAACTGTTTATAGGAGGAGGCAAATATTTGATAGAATGTGCTGAGTACTATGTAGCTATTTGGACAGGGGGGCAACATACTTCCACATATAAAAACACAGATTGAGAACACAAGAATAGAAGCAAATTTTCAAGAAAATATGATTAGTTTTTGTTGTTGTTGTTGTTGTTGTTGTTGTTGTTGCTCAGTCACTCAGTTGTGTCCGAATCCTTGAGAACCCATGGACTACAGCACACCAGGCTTCTCTGTCCTTCACTATCTCTAGGAGTCTGCTCAAACTCATGTCCATCGAGTGTATTATAGCATCCTACCATCTCATCCTCTGCCACTCTTTCTCCTCCTGCCCTCAGTATTTCCCAGCTTCAGGGTCTTTTCCAATGAGCCATGTCTTCTCACCAGGTGGCTAAAGTATTGGAGATTCAGCATCTTTCTTTTCAATGAATATTCAGGCTTGATCCTTTAGGGATGGACTGATCTGTTCTTGCTGTCCAAGGGACCCTCAAGAGTCTTCTCCAGCACCACAGTTTGAGAGCATCAATTCTTTGGTGCTCAGCTTTCTTTGTGATTCAACTCTCAGGTCCGTACATGACTACTGGAAAAACCACAGCTTTGACTAGACAGATCTTTGTTGACAAAGTAATGTCTCTGTTTTTTTAATACACTGTGTAGGTTTGTCATAGTTTTTCTTCCAAGGAGCAAGCATCTTTTAATTTCATGGCTGCAGTCACCATCTTCAG
The DNA here is from genome assembly GCF_023091745.1 of Budorcas taxicolor. Taxonomy (NCBI): domain Eukaryota; kingdom Metazoa; phylum Chordata; class Mammalia; order Artiodactyla; family Bovidae; genus Budorcas; species Budorcas taxicolor. The sequence goes on from NC_068935.1 coordinate 53,174,622, forward strand.
GGATTTTGGAGCCCATTAAAAGAAAGTCTGTCACTGTTTCCATTGTTTCCCCATCTATTTGTCATGAAGTGATGGGACAAGATGCCTTGATCTTTGTTTTTTGAATGTTGAGTTTTAAGCCAGCTTTTTCACTCTTCTCATTCATCTTCATCGAGAGGCTCTTTAGTTCTTCTTCACTTTCTTCCATAAGGGGTGGTGTCATCTGCATATCTGATGTTATTGATATTTCTCCCAGCAATCTTGATCCCAGCTTGAGCTCCATCCAGCCCAGCATTTTTCATGATGTACTCTGCATATAAGTTAAATAATCAGGGTGATAACATACAGCCTTGACATACTCCTTTCCCAATTTTGAACCAGTTTGTTGTTCCATGTCCAGTTCTAGCTGTTGCTTCTTGACCTGCATAGAGATTTCTCAGGAGAAAGGTAAGGTGGTCTGGGATTCCCATCTCTTTAAGTATTTTCCAGTTTTTTGTGATCCCCACAATCAAAGGCTTTAACATAGTCAATGAACCAAAAGTAGATGTTTTTCTGGAATCCTCTTACTTTTTCTATGATCCAGCGGAGGTTGGCAATTTGTTCTCTGGTTCCTCTGCCTTTTCTAAATCCAGCTTGTACATCTGGAAGTTCTCGGTTCCCATATCGCTGAAACCTAGCTTGAAGGATTTTGAGAATTACCTTACTAGTATGTGAAATGAGTGCAATTGTGCATTAGTTTAAACATTCTTTGTTATTGCCCTTCTTTGGGATTGGAACTGATGGCTACCAGTCTTGTGACCATTTCTGAGTTTCCAAATTTGGTGATATATTGACTGCGGCACTTTAACAGAATCATCTTTTAGGATTTTTATTTAGCTCAGCTGGAATTCCATCACCTCCACTAACTGTGTTCGTAGTAATGCTTCCTTAGGACCACTTGCGTTCACACTCCAGGATGTCTGGCTGTAGGTAAGTGATCACACCATCATGGTTTTATGGATCACTGAGACCATTTCTACATAGTTCTCCTGGGTATTCTTGCTACCTCTTCTTAATATCTTTTGTTTCTGTTAGGTCCATACTGTTTCTGTCCTTTATTGAGCCCATTTTTGCATGAAATGTTCCTTTGAGACTCAAAATGACTTTGCCCATCAGTTCACATCTGACATTTTAGGGCAAGGCTTTGGCTAAGTGTAAGGAGTCGTCAGAGTCATAAGCAGCTGATTGGGTTGGAGGAGACCATCTCAGGAAAGCATAGAGAACATGTAAATAGTGGCCTAAGATCAGAACCACTTATTGGAAATGTGCAGACAAAGAGAAGCCTATGAAGGGGAATAAACAAAGCTGTAAGTTATGGGAAATGAAATAGGAGAGGAAAGTGGAGACGAGAAAAAAATAAAAACATTTTTAAGTAGAAAGAAATTGTAAAGATTGAGAAACCTTCTAGGTCTCTCAATTTTTAGTTGAAGTAATGTAATATCTCACTTGTTAAAGAATCTGCCTGCAGTGCAGGAGACCTGGGTTCGATCCCTGGGTTGGGAATATCCCCTGGAGAAGGAAATGGCAACCCACTCCAGTATCATTGCCTGGAAAATCTCATGGACAGAGGAACTTGGTGAGCTGCAGTCCATGGGGTCACCAAGAGTTGGGCACAACCGAGCGACTAACACTTAAGGTAATAGCAGAGCTGTTTCCATCAATCCATCAATCCATCCAAGTATTTATTGAGCAGTTACTACTGTGTGTCAAGCACTATGCTCAGTACTAATGAATATAAAATTCTCTCCTTATGATCTTCAGGCTAATTGGAAAGATATCCATTAAACAAATAATCCAAAAATACACATAAAATACAAATTGCAATGATTCATATGAATAAAGTAGAAAGTGCTATGAGAATGAACCCCCAGGAAACCGTATACTAACAAATCTGCTAATCCTTCTGATTGTGTTTTGCTTTTGCTTTATGAAAATAATGCTTTGTTCTGGCTCTGCCTCTGAGACATTAGATAGTTCCTGCAACTACTCTGCTCTCTAATTATTGTCCTGAGATATGGTGCCTGGTTTTGTCCACTCTCCATACTTGCAATTTTTGTGTGTGTGTGTGGTCATATTCTTTTCTTTTTTAATTTTGTTTTTGTTTTTTTTTTTTTTTACTTTAAAATACTGTATTGGTTTTGCCATACAGCAAATTTTTAATTTTGTCTCTCTAAGCTTCTGACATTTGTCTTGCCGTCTGCATTTCAATGAAATCAGTACTGATTCATGATTTATCTCTAACTTTTGATGTCTAGCTTGTTTCTCAAGTTTTGTTTTATTGTTACCATTCCAGCTCCACACACACCATGCAAACTGGAGTACCATGCAATAGAACCTGATTAACAGCATATGAGGCAGAAACAAATGTTAGATAATCATCAAGGGCAAAGGTAGGAGAGAAAGATTGTTTCTAACCCTCTGTCTTGAAAACTCATATCCAAAAAAAGCTATGCCACCTAGAAAGTTTCTGGTACTGTTAATATTGATTGATGAGTAAGTGAACATATAGACTTGACACCACATGATGTTATGTTCAATGAGATCTTCAGAGTAGAAAAAAAGAAAAGAGTCACTTCATTTCTGTGGTAGAGACTGATTAGGTATTCACCAAAACATTTCTTCTTTTTTCCACATTTCCCAGACCTCCCCTCCGCCATGAAGTCAGTGTAGTTATATGACTGAGTTCCAGTCAATGGATTCTGACAGAAAGTCATATGTGCTCCTTCCAGGACTGGTTCCTAAAATCTTTCTCACTCGATTGTCTAAATTTTGTCTCTCCTGATTGAAGGAACAGAGGCTGATGACCTTGGAAGGCATTTACTAAGAATGGTAGATCCATTAGAATAAAAGATCCTAGGTCCCTGAATCACCATGTGAAAAAGAACCACTGATTAATCAGAAAGACCTGTTTTGGAATTTATGTGAGTAAGCTTCTATCAGGTTTAAGCCATCAGATGTATTAGGATTTGCTTATTACAGGAGCAGTGTCAACTTTGATTAATTTACCAAAACAATAGCTAATATCTATTGAGTCCTGCTGCTGCTGCTAAGTTGCTTCAGTCGTGTCTGACTCTGTGCAGCCCCATACACAGCAGCCCACCAGGCTCCGCCATCCCTGGGATTCTCCAGGCAAGAACACTGGAGTGGGTTACCATTTCCTTCTCTGATGCATGAAAGTGAAAAGTGAAGTCGCTCACTCGTGTCTGACTCTTAGCGACCCCATGGACTGCAGCCTACCAGGCACCTCCATCCATGGGATTTTCCAGGCAAGAGTACTGGAGTGGGTTGCCATTGCCTTCTCCAGTTGAACCCTGAGTATGAAACAAAGTCTGGAAATAAAAGTGATGGAATTTGCCCCAGCTGCAATAGCTGATAGAATAAGAATAAGGTTTTCGACCCTGATGTTTTTTCACTACACATCCATTGAAACATGCCTCATGTAGTTTCGAAAGAAAGCACACTGTGTTTAGAACAAAAGACTGGAATAAGAGGGCCAGGTGAATGGTTTCATAACCAGCCAATCTAAGGGACCATGAGAAGAGCTGGTTTGAGTCAGCCTTAAATCAATGTGATTTATGCCTGAGCTTGTCTTTCACTAATACAAAAGCCTTGTATTATTCAAATTTACATTCCTCTTCCCCTCCCCATTGCTTTGTTCAGTATCTTGCATATAGTGGATGTCCACTGAATTACTTTGCAAATGAATTGTTTTGAATACAAAGTATGAATCTCTGGACTACGGTTAAGTTGGTTTCATTTCCTTGTTCCTCTCTAGATTCGTCCTCCTGAAAATTGTCCTGTTTAGAAGTTCAAATCTGAAACTAACTTTTAAGACATTAAAATCATGTTTTTAAAGTGACAGTTCAATTTTTAACATTGGTAGCCTTCTATGCTTTTATTTTATTTTTTTTAAATTTTACTTTATTTTACTTTACAATACTGTATTGGTTTTGCCATACACTGACATGAATCCACCACGGGTGTACATGAGTTCCCAATCCTGACCCCCCCTCTCACCTCCCTCCCCATATCATCTCTCTGGGTCATCCCAGTGCACCAGCTGCAAGCATCCTGTATCCTGTATCGAAACTAGACTGGCAATTCATTTCTTACATGATACCTTCTATGCTTTTAAAATCAGATAATCCATGTAAAACTCTTAACACAACTCTAAGAACATGGCAGGCTCTAAATAAACCAGTAACTGTTAATATTAACCTCAGGTTTTATTGTGAGGCAGTTGTCTTTCATATCCTCCCTTTGACAGTTTTTCCTGTCGAGTCCTGGTGTTTTTTAAACTTTATTAAAGTATAGTTACTATACAAAAAGTTATCATATTTAATGTATACATTTTGGTGAGTTTGGACATGTGCATATATCTGTGATATCATCACCATAAACAAGGGAATAAACATACCTATCATTTTGAAAAGATTTCAAGATGCCTCTTAGCTCTTTTTTGTGGCATAAAAACACTTAGCATGAGATCTACCCTGTTAACAATATAGTATTGTACTCTTACAATTTGGTAGAATGTGGTACCAGAGATCTCTAGAAGCTATTCACCTTGTACAAATGTAACTTTCTACTTGTTGAGCAGCAACTCCCCACTTTCTCCTCCTCCAGGCTCTGGCAACCACCATTCTATTCTCTGCTTCTTTGTGTTTGACTATTTTGGAAATGCCATATAAGTGGAATCATGCAGAATTTGTCCTTCTGAGACTCACTTCACTTAACACAGTGTTTTCCAGATCCATCCATGGATAAAGAAAATGCAGTATATTCATACAATGGAATACTTTTCAGCCGGGTACTAGTGTTTCTAACGCTATGACTGCTTTTGCTTTGCTTTCTCTTCTCTGAGTTAACCTATTTGCATACTAGAGATACCAAACAGTGTGGTAGACATTCTACATACATTAACTCCTTACCCTTCACTAAAAAAAGGAGTGTTTTGTTAATTTGTTTTCCAAAGGAGGAAACCAGGGCCTATAAATTAATTATCTTGTTGAAAGTCACATAGCTCTAAATGATAGTGCTGTAGCTTAAATGTCTGTCTAACTACAAAGCTCAGGCTCTTTCCCACAGCACCAATGACTAACTTTCCTTTTCTTTAAAGAGAAGGTGCTAACATTAGTAATTCAAAAATTGCACAAAATGTAATATAAAAGTTTAAAACTAGAAAGGATCTAGTCAGTGGTGAGCTGGAGCCAGCTGGGAAGAGATGCACACAGTCTGCTCTCACAAATTGGTGCTGTGGGACATCACTTTGATAGCTTGACAGTGGCCATGGTGGCTGAAATTCTTTCTCCCATGGAAACTGGCAAATGCTACAAACACTACAAATCAAGCTTCTTTTTTTTTTTTTCCCCACCAGCACACAATTGAACTTAATAGTACAGACTGTTTTGTTTATGAGGGATCTGAAGGTAAGAGGCCACTAATGGCTTATCCAACATAACAGAGCTAGTATGTGGCAGAGATGGGACCATAATCCAGGTTTTCTGATGTTAAGCAAAATGTTAAGCTGCTATTACTTCCATTATTGGGATGAAAGTGTGTTCATGTATGTGTGCATGTGTATGAGAGAGAGAATATTAATGAATCATGAAGTGTGTGGTAACACAGGACATTATTGACTCTGATTCTGCATCAGAAGGAAAGAACATTACTAGATGATTATCATCTAATCCAGTAATACATTGCAATTATCTGGGGCGGTTATTATTTTTAACTGGACTGAATGAATCTCCAGGTATTGTGATGCAATGTAGACTGGCATTCAGAAACTGCTTTATATAGTTCAATCCTACATCACAGTTCATTCCCTTAAATAAATGTTATTTTTGTTTGAGGATGGCAAAATTTGGGGGCCTTATAATGCAAAATTAGTTTCCAGAAACCAATTATTTATAGTTTTAAAAAATCTTATTATAATTTTAAATACTCAGCATCTTTTTTGTTAACATCTAGTTGATTGGCAATATAATATTAGTCACAGGTATACACATAATGGTTCAATATTATTATAAACTGTACTTGATTTAAAGTTATAAAACAGTGGTTATTTTCCTTTACTGTACAACATATCCCTATAGGTTATTTTATACGTAGTAGTTTGTATCTCTTAACCCCCTACCCCACTTTTCCCTTCCCCCTTCCCGCTCCACATTGGTAACCACTAGGTTGTTCTCTATATCTGTGAGTCCGTTTTGTTTCTATTATATTCACTAATTTGTTTTATTTTTTTAGATTCCAAATATAAGTGGTATTATACAGTATTTGTGTTTCTCATTATGAGCTATTTCACTTAGTGTTATCCTCTAAGTCCATCCATGTTGTTGCAAATAGTATTATTTCATTCTTCTTTATGGCTGATTAGTTTTCCATTCATCTGTTAATGCGACATTTGGGTTATTTATTTATCCATTCATCTATTGATGGGACACTTGGGTTGCTTCCATATCTTGGCAATTGTCAATAATGCTGCTATTAACATTAGGATGCATAAATCCTTTTTAATTAGTAAAGTTTTCACGTTTTCCCAATATATACACGGTAGTGGGATTGCTGGAACATTTGGTAGTTCTATTTTTAGTTTCTGTAAAACCTCCATACTGTTCTCCATAGTGTCTGCACCAATTTATATTCCCACCAAGAGTGTAGGAACGTTCCCTTTTCTCCACATCACCATCAACATTTGTTACTTGAGGTTTCTTTTTTTTTATAATGATGGCCATTCTGACAGCTGTGAGATGAGATACCTCAATGAGATACTTCATTGTGGTTTTGATTTGCATTTCTCTGATGACTAGTAATTGTAAACATCTTTTCCGGTGCCTGTTAGCAATTTCTATGTCTTCTTTGGGAAAAAAAAGTCTATTCCGGCCTTCTGTCCCTTTCTTAACTGGGATGTTTGTTTGTTTGATGTTGAGTTCTATGAACTGTTTATGTATTTTGGATATTACCCCATTATCATTTGCAAATATTTTCTCCTACTCTAGCATTTAATGTAACAGCTTGTTAAATGTAAAATAAAGCACACATATTTGTGTTGGGGGGGGGGGCTTTATAGTCACTGCTTCCTTTGGAATGTAGGAAAGAATTATCAGCAAATGTGGGTGTGCAGAATGGCCTTAAGAATGGCCTCATTTTAGAGCTCTGTGAGGAGCTTGGAGTGCTCGGGGGATGGCCCACTTTGGCACTCAATACAAAGGTATGGAATGTCCCACTGAAAGAAGCCAGTCTTGATCACTGGCAGGGAGAGCAATAAAAACAGACTTTGTTCTCAAAAGCTTGCTGAAAGCATAACATTGGGCTATTGAGACAGCTCAGTCTCTCACACACTCCCACTAGACTTTGCCAAGGCACAGGACACCCCTGTTCAGCCCAGGGCACAGAGAATTGCTCCCCCTGAAAAGAATCATGTAGCTCACAGACAGCAATAAAATTCTTGAAAGAATGTGCCAAATAAAAATCTTTAGTCTTTAATTTGTTTATGACTTAAACCTGGGTTTTATCAGCAAAGATGACTTGGAGGCATTCAGAATTAAGTGAAGGTATTCTTTTTTAATAATGCAAAGTTCAAAGGCTATCAGCAGGTGCAAGAACATTGTCTTCTCTGAAATTCTTGTTTCTTGTGAGAAGGTAGCAATGGAAGATACCACGTTTATAAAATTGTGGCCTATAGCCATGGCAGAGGCTCCCAAAATACTCCTGGTAGTTGCAAGAGCTATGTTCCTCATGGTTGTGGCAAACAGTGTAAATTTAACTCTGTAATCTCAAGTTTTCTAATACCATGAATAGTTAGATGCAGGATACAGGATGCTTGGGGCTGGTGCAGTGGGATGACCCAGAGGGATGGTATGGGGAGGGAGATGGGAGGGGGGTTCAGGATGGGGAACACGTGTACACCCATGGCAGATTCATGTTGATGTATGGCAAAACCAACACAATATTGTAAAGTAATTAACCTCCAATTAAAATAAATAAATTTATATTAAAATAAATAAATAAAAATAAATAAAAGGAAAAAAAAATAAATCGAAGGTCTAATTAATGACTGGAAACCAGTCATCCCACTGTTGATAGTGTCTAAAAAGCAAGCAAGAAGAAACAACACATCCTAAAAGCTTCACATGGATGAGAAAATACTGATTCATTAATTCATTCATGAAAATTTTCCTGAGCATATACTATGAGCTAGAACATGTAAACTGTTAGGAGGGCCTGTCCAGTGGTTCTCAAACTTAAATGTGCGTCAGAATTGCTTGGATGGCTCATTAAAACACAGATTGCAACAGAAATAGACTCATAGACATAGAAAAAAAAAATTATGGTTACCAAAGGGGAAGGGAGGAGAGATAAATTAGGAGTTTGGGATTAACATACACATACTACTATATGTACAATAAAATAGTTAAGCAACGAAGTCTTACTATACAGAACAGGGAACTATACTCAATATCTTGTAATAACTTATAATGGAAAAGAGTCTGAAGAAGAATACAGGTATGTATATGTGTAATTTAATCACTTTGATGTACACCTGAAACTAATACAACATTATAAATCAACTATATTTCAATAAAAATTTCTGAAAACAGTTTACTGGCTGTACCCCCAGAGACTCAGATTCATTAGGTCTGGACTAAGGCCCAAGAATATGCATTTCTAACAAGATATCACTTTACCAACAAAGGTTCATGTAGTCAAAGCTACGGTTTTTCCAGTAATCATGTATGAATGTGAGAGGTGGACCATAAAGAAGGCTGAGAGTTGAAGAATTAATGCTTTCAAACTATGGTGCTGGAGAAGACTCTTGAGAGTCCCCTGGACAGCAATGAGATCAAACCAGTCAATCCTAAAAGAAATCAGCCCTACATATTCATTGGAAGGATTGATGCTGAAGCTGAAGCTCTAATCCTCTGGCCACCTGATACAAAAAGCCAACTTAATGGAAAAGCCCCTGATGCTGGGGAAGATTGAAGGCAGAAGAAGGGGACGGCACAGGACAAGATGGTTAGATGGCATCACTGCCTCTCAATGGACATGAGTTTGAGCAAAGTCCAAGAGATAGTGAAGGACAGGGAAGCCTGGTGTGCTGCAGTCCATGGGGTTGCAAAGAGTTGGACACAACTAAGCGACTGAACAACAAAAGCAATGAGGGAAGGGAGGCTTTATCAAGTGGAGGGACTAGCATGAGAGAAACAATGTGGTATTGAAAATAAACTTGGGTCCAAATGCTGAAGAAGAGGCCAACGTAGCTGGACAGAAGAGGCTCTTTGGGGTTAAGTGTGGTGACATTTCAAGTATGGAGGAGCCAGGTTCAGAGGATTGGACTTTCATCTGGAAGAAGACCACGGAGGAGACAACGGGAAGGATGTGGCATTTTTAAAGAGCATTAGTCTTGAGACAGGGCTTCCATGGTGGCTTAGAGGGTAAAGCGTCCACCTGCAATGCAGGACAGACGGGTTCAATCCCTGGGTTGGGAAGATCCCCTAGAGAAGAAAATGGCAACCCACTCCAGTATTTTTGCCTGGAAAATCCCATGGACAGAGGAGCCTGGGAGGCTGCAGTCCATGGGGTCACAAAAGTCTTGAGACAGATTTCCTTTTGCCTGCAACAGTTTTCTCTTTCTCTCTCTCTCTCTCTCTCTCTCTTTTTTTTTTTTTTTCCTGAAAACAAGTTTTCTTGCAGGGGATGCTTGTCACCAGTCTATAGAGAATCCAGGGTAGAGTCATTTCAGAGGATGGCTGGGCACAGGGGAAGGGACACAGCCTCCCCCCGCCCCGCCCCCGAGCACTGGGCTGCGAGACATCTTGCCTCATTGAAGTCTGCTCTCCTCATCTCTAAGATGGACACATTCATTCCCCACCTTTCTTTCTTCAGCAGATAGGTCTGCACAGACCTGAGAAGAAATGTGCGAAGACTACTGCATGCTTTAACCCTTCATTTCTGGAAATCTGGGGTGGAGCTTTCCTGAAAGTCATAAGTCTTTATTGCAAGTGTGTGATCTTTCCCAAGCAGCCAACTCACTTTGAAGATACTGGCTTCCCCTACATTTTCTAGGCCAGCCCATCTTTTGTAAGGCTCTTCTTCTTCTTCTTCTTCTTTTTTTCTTTTTTTTTCCCAGATCAGACAAGCTGCAATTACAAATTACTTTCAAGGCACTGAAAATGGACTGGGAAGGGAGGCACATGCCCTGCTCGGCAAAGACCACGTCTGCTTATTAGGTTGTCTGCTCCTTATTACTGTTGTCCCGGGATCCCTCTCTTTAAGCATCCCCTCTTCTTTTATGGGAGAGAGTCCTGTCTCACAGCTGATGATGTGCTTCCAGGAACCATTTGTCTTTTCTTTCACATGCCCTGCATTTAGGATTCTGTCGTGTAGCAGTTGAGAGAGTGCACTGACTGCAAATCAGCCGGCCCAGGCTGGAGGCAGGGAGAGGGGCACACCTGTCTGATGCTGCCATTTCCACCTTGATTTATTGAGAGATACAGCCAAGTGCTCTGAACATCTTCTGTCCTAGGAAGTCCTTGTCAAAGCTGTGATCTGTAGATGCCTACAGGGGAGCATCCAAGAGACCCATCCAAATCAGGGGGAGCCGGGTCTTCCTTTCTGTGGATGAAGCATGGGGGTGCTTGAGCTACAGAATGACGACAGTGTCTTTAACCCTAATAGGGATGTGGGGAATTCTGTCATTCCCACACTTGACTTCCTGTGCTCTTTTTTACACCTTGTCATTGGCAAGGTTTCCAAGTTCCTCGTCCTAGTAAAGCTTTACAGCATGTGATAGAAGAGAGATTTCAATTGTAAAGTAAAAAGGCACGTCACTTTTATCTTCACTGATTCAAGTCAGCACATGTCTAGAAACTTTTCTGTTATCAGACCTACATTTTAATAGGATGATTCTGAAAAGTGCCCATTTTCCTAATTATTTCAGAATTATGTGGACAGTAATTACCACCTTCCATTAGCAGCACTAGTAGTGGTTAGAACAAATTTCAAATGCATCCAGCAAGTGCTTTACACTAATGTTTGCTTCATTAACTTCAATTAAAAGACAACAGTGGCTCCTCATAGCATTACGTTTGTTTTGATACATTCTCATCAAATATTGATCTGAATAGTCTGTAGGAGTGCTTAGATAGGTCGTGTGAAATTTATTTACTGAATACGTTATTTCTATCCTCAAACTTCCAATTGCTATCTCAGGAAATCTGTTTTCTTCATGTTAAAACTTTATTAACATTTAGGAAATCACTAATATTTTGGCCATTAATACATGTCTGTTAAAATGTTTTCACTGCAAAATCTTCAACAGAAAAAAAGAGTGGGTCAAAAGTTATATCAGATGATATATTTTCTTTCCTACTTAGTCAGAAAAAAATTTTTTTCAGACAACAAAATTTATATGAGTGACTGTCAGTCAAGTACCCCTTCCCTCAAGCAGATTTACCCAAATGTGATTTGATGGCTTGAAGTTACACAGAGATTTTGTTTAAAAGAAATCCATTTAGAATTTGAGGAAAACTAATAGAGAAACAGACTTCTGATGTTTAAAACCTCACTGATTCAGGAAAGAGTGACAATTTCTCTCTGAAATATATGCATCATGGAGCTGAATTCCCTAGTTCACATGGACTCTTCAGTCGCAGCTGAGGCCTGTGAGAATGGCTGAGCAGTGAATGGAATACAGAGCAGGAGAAAGAGCAGGCCTGGAGAGTTCTGAAGGAGGAGATGTGTGAGGCTGGCAAATAGGTTCTGACAGTCTTCTAGAACCAACAAGAGACAAAGCACCGGGCATGAAATGGAAATTCAAAGATCAGTGAGTAATCCAAAATGGCAACCTGATTGGCAACTGTGAGTTGGCAGGGAAAGAAAAATCCAGAAGATGCTTCCTTCCTGTTTTCACTAGAGATTTGAAACTGAGGTCACAAGAGTGTGCATAGGAAGGCTGTCTTTGAGGGGGAAAGAACACAAGTGAGACAAATCATCTTCGCAGGACTGAGGCACCAAAACCTCCATTAAATGGTCTGTGTAGTGACTAAATGGAGACTCAGTTGACTTTCAGTTATTAAATGTATGGGGATCATGAACCTTGAAATTGCCTGAAATTCTTCAGCATATATTTATTGGTCACCTACAGTGGGCCTCCCTGGTGGCTCAGAGGTTAAAGTGTCTTCCTGCAATGCAGGAGACCTGGGTTTGATCCCTGGTTTGGGAAGATCCCCTGGAGAAGGAAATGGCAACCCACTCCAGTATTCTTGCCTGGGAAATCCCATGGACAGAGGAGCCTGCTGGGCTACAGTCCACGGGGTCGCAAACTGTCGCACACAACTGAGTGACTTCACTTTCACTTTCACTTTCACAGTGTGCTAGATAGCAGTGATTAGAACATGTTTTCGAGATTGTGGCTGCTATCCCTGAAAATGGGTGTGTTCAGCCCAGTTGCCTATGAGAATCATCAAGAAGTCTGTACCACTGCTTTCTCATCTCCATATCCAGTGCCCAGATGGGTCCTTTCCCTGACTCCTGGACATACCTGCAACTGTGGCAGTGCCCCTCAAGAAGCAGAATGAAGAAGTTTAATGCACATGGGGCCAGAGGCTGTTGTCAGATTCCAGGTCTAAGATATCCAGGTAGCAAATGCAATTCAAAAGGCCATGTGGGAGAAATGAGCCCTGCACATGTCTTCTCAGCTACACACAGAAGCTCAGATACCCAGTAACAGTGAGTCAAGACTCAGTCACTGATTTTCTGATTCCAAACTAGGCACTCTTTCTATTATTCCATAGTTTGCATTTCCCCAATATCCATGCTTTATAATTCAAATATGTATATGTGTGTGTGTGTGTGTGTATATATATATATATATATATACATGTTTGTTGTATGCCTATACTATTTACATATGTCAGTATGCCTAATAGATCTATTCAACTATCTGGTAATTAATAGAATGATTGCTATTATTTAGTTATTTTAGAGCTTTAGAGCTTTGTCTTATTTTATCCTCTACAGCCCTATGAGATATGTATCCTGATTCACATCTTACAGATGAGGAACATAGGCTCAGGAGATTAAATATTTGGCTCAGGGACACATAATGAATGCACAAATCTGTGTCCTTTCTATTACATAAGATTGCCTTTCTCTCTCTTCCTCCTTCACTCTCTTCCTCATAATTCCTCTGTCTTTCTATCTGCGTGAGTCTCTCTCACTCTCATTGCCATGTAGACTGTGTGCTATGAAATTTTGTTCTTGAATTCTATGAAACATCAGGTGTGAATGTAGCCTGATGTTATAGACAGGCAGACACAGGTCCTACATGGGTAACAGTGTCCTCTTTGGTCATTTTAGTTATTGAGCTGAAATCATCCTTCCTTGTTTCCTCTTGGCAGATCTGGAAATGATCTTGTTGAAGAAAGAATTGTGAAAAGAAAACTTTGGGAGCAGACAGACATGTTGCCTGCCTGATAAGGGGTAGTTGGCTTCAGAGCTGTGGAGAACAATGTATTCAAAGGTGGGAAGACAAGCTAAGACTGACAATGGGAGCCATATATTCATCTAGAGAGAGGAAGTATTTTTTAAAAAAGCATAAGAAATGACTATAATAAAACACTATTCATAATTCAGTATAGAATTGTGCTGTATATTGTGAAAAATTAAAAGGGAAGCATTGCCTGTTACCTTGGTGTTACTTTAGAATTACACTGAGACTCTCCTGAAAGTTTATAATTATAAATCCAAAAGGATCATTATACTACATTAGTGTGGATAATTACTGACCTGATTTGGATCAAGGTGAATTCAGCTTCTTTTCATCAAAGTTTAATTATTCTTTATCCAAGCCCTTTCCAGATCTAGTTTCCCTTTGAGAGAAGGGGAAAAAATACGTTCTTTCTAAAATAATAAGTATATTTATTGAATATCACAGATCCTTAATTGTAAACTGAATTTTTGATTTCCTGGGGTCACTGGAGGATTGCACTCTATAATTGAACAATGCCTTAATGAATGTAATTTAGTGGCTGCACTTGCTAATGTGACTAGTTCCTACTGTTTATTTCATTTCAGAATTGGACACAATCAGATATGGAAACATAATTACACTGTGTAGAAATAAGCCCCAAGATTTCCAGACCTGACAGAAGAAAGCTTGTGGGCATGTAATTAAGAGAGAGAAAAAGGTTGACCTACTTTTTCTGAGTTTCAGGGATCAACCTGTATATCTGACTGTGGATCAATTCATCTCCTTGTCTATTCTTCTCCTAATAATCCTGACCTCATTTTCTATTGTTTGCACTAATGAATTAATTTGTAGTCTAATTCTGTTGATTTAGAAATCCGAATAAATGAGAGATTTGGAAGTGTCAATTAAGCAATCTGTGGAATTCCTATCACAAAGATTGCTTTGTTAAACTCACTGTGAATTCAGAATGTGAAATTAATTGGGGGCCAGGGGTAATGGGAGGGAACAGGTGCCAATTACAGCATTATTGCAAGGGACAATTCAGCTTAGAAACTGTCAAATGCCACACATGAAAACTGGGAATCTTCTTTACCTTAAAGAACTGTCGTTATTGAGATTAATCATCTGGAAACAGTTAAAATTCTTGATGATTCTCCCCTTCATAAGTAATAAAGATGAGAGTGCTTATCTCTGCTTCCAAGGCCCCAATGTGGCTTCCAGGAAGAGAGCAGTTTGGTGGAAATAATTTGTGAGACCTACGGAATATCCAAATGAAGACATCCAGTAGGCTTTTTGAGTCTGAGGCCCAGTTTAGTTCAGTTCAGTCGCTCAGTCATGTCCGACTGTTTGCGACCCCATGAATTGCAGCATGCCAGACCTCCCTGTCCATCACCAACTCCCGGAGTTCACTCAAACTCACATCCATCAAGTCAGTGATGCCCTCCAGCCATCACATCCTCTGCCGTCCCCTTTTCCTCCTGCCCCCAATCCCTCCCAGCATCAGAGTCTTTTCCAATGAGTCAACTCTTCTCATGAGGTGGCCAAAGTACTGGAACTTCAGCTTTAGCATCATTCCTTACAAAGAACACCCAGGACTGATCTCCTTTAGAATGGACTGGTTGGATCTCCTTGCAGTCCAAGGGACTCACAAGAGTCTTCTCCAACACCACAGTTCAAAAGCATCAATTCTTTGGCTCTCAGCTTTCTTCACAATCCAACTCTCACATCCATACATGACCACAGGAAAAACCATAGCCTTGACTAGACAGACCTTGGTTGGCACAGTAGAGATGTCTAAACTATTGGAAAGTAGTTGACAACTATTTGATAGTCATTAGCATGCAAAGCAATGTTTTCTAATAGAACTCTCTGTGATTATAGAAATGTTCTCTATTTGTACCGGTCGTGGCCACCTGTGGCTATTGAGCAGTGGAATATGGGTAGTGTGACTGAATTTATTTTATTTTAATTTACTTAGATTTAAATAACCACATCCAGCTACCAGCTACCCTATTGGACAACACACATATAGAGGAAAACTGAAGACCAGTGGAGAATGAGATTGCCAAGAGAGATTGTGTAGGGTGAGAAGGGAAGAAACCTAAACTAGAACTGAGGGGAATAAATGAGCAATTCTGGGATGCACAGAGAAACAACCCACAAAGGAATCTGATTAGGGGTAGAGATAAAGTGGGAACTCAGCAGATCAGTAGTCAACAGCCAACAGAATTGCACAACAGGGAGGGCAACAGTGTCAAAGGCTGCTGAGAGGTTAGGTAGAATGAAGATTTTATGAGGCTCAGGATTTATTGGTATTTATATGATTTACTGTTACAAAAGTTGCAATACAGGTACTAAAACATACCGGGAAGCATGTCCTTCTCAAATGAACATAGAATGCTTTGGAAATAACTTCATTTTTAAAGGATGTCTAAGATTTTGTTTTGAAAAATGAAAATTCTCTTCTATTGGAGTTGGTCTGCATATAGTGTGTTAACAAGCAACTTAATTCAGTCAATGCTCCACTTGGTGACAGGATGCTAATGAGTAGTTTTCAAAGTAACCACTTGTTTGATGAAATTCAACCATTTTGGGTCTTTTCAAAGCAGTTTATGTGCTGTGTGGAGCTAGCTATAAACTTGTCTTGAGGATGGATGTGGAAACTGTATTCAGCGGAAAGCCCAGGGCAATAACATGGATGTTTTCTTGACCATCTATTGAAGTCCCCAAGGCCTAGGCTGTGCATCTATGAAAGGAAAGCCCTTTGAAATCAATGCCCATGTCTTCCAAGCATTGCCTGAACCCTTTTCGAGTTGTCCATCTGCCATTTCTTTACTTGACTAGTTTGAACTCTTTACAATTTCATGTCAAATCGCCACGGTTCAGTAACTTCTAAAGAGCAATATTTCTTCCCCACCTCATTTTGTGACGACTCACACAATGAAGCCACACAACTGAAATATCTTGTCTTGAGCTCCAGAGCTTTCAGTTGAGTAGAAAATAAGCTATATAGATCTTTCCTGAAAAGCATCCTTTGTGCAACAGTCATTCAAGGGGAAATATGAATGTAGACATTTTAATTCACTATCCAATCACTGCTAAGTGATCTGACCAGAGAGTCCTGTTTAGTAAGCTCAACTCAAAGATCTATTTCTCACTTCCCCAGCGTCTGAACCCCAAAAGCATCTCCCTGCCACTCATGGTCTTCCCTAGTGATTTGCTCCCACTGCTGTCTGACCCTGATGAACTCAGTCTACTTTCTTACAAACTCCAGCTTCACAAAAGCGCTGGGGTTTGACAATTTGAATCTCTTCCATTGTAGAAATATTACTATGCCCTTTGCAGTGTACAAAGCAGAGTAAGATGTGCAGATCTTTCTGGAAAGAACCTCACATTGATTTATTCCCTTGAGCCTTCACACAGAGATGCCAGTAGATGTGGAGATTTAAAGATAGATACTCATTCTAAAGATGCTAGAGGGTTAGGACAGAAGGCCAACAAGAAACTACTACTGATTTGGAATATGCGGTTAGGGGGCCGTGTGACTAGTTGTCTCTCACTAAATGTTTCTCAGTCTTTCTCTCATGAGACTATGTGTAAAATAATATTATCCAGCTCAAGTGTGGTTGGTATGAATTTTCACCAGTGCACTTCAGGGCTAGCAACTTTTCTTTTTTAAAATCAAATACATCTAATTTGCCTCCCCCACCTGTTACAGTTGATAAGAAATCCAGTGCCAGCATTGTTTTGGGTCCTTCCCCCTTCTCTTGGGATTAAGCAGGAGATAGAAGGGCTGTTCAGTCCAGAAAATATAGTGATGGACCTCTGATCTTCCATCTATCGTGGTCCTTGTTCATGACCAGCATACCTCATTCAAACAAAGTTCTGTTCCCTTCATGTCAAACTTAAGCACAGAAACCTGACAGTGTTTTGAAGCTAGAGCATCTAATATATAGCCTCTCCATTCATAGCACACAGCCATCTTACTTTTGAAGATTTGCATGGAAGTCGAAAGAGAAACAGTATCTTCCATTCAAGGAATTTGATACCAAAACTAAAACCCCAAACCATCTGCAACCCCTGAGGGAATCCACTGAGTATCCCTTGTCAGGTCACTCCACATTTATGGTCTAGACATTAGCTTCCCTCTCCTCAAGCCAGACCAACATGATTCTTTGAGCGATCTGACACTGAAACCTACAAATTCTTAACTCTGAGGAGGGGCAGAGAGAGGTGAGAGAAGCCCAGCCACTGGACCTCAATCATATAAAACTTGGTGCTCCTTTTTCTTTTTCGTCTCTGTCTCTCTCTCTTTTTTTTTTTTGTGCCGTTAACACATCAATATTAACTTTTTTTTGTAGTTGAAATATATACTTGATTTACAATATTACATTTATTTCTGGTGTAGAATGTAGCAGTAATTCAATAATTTGATAGATTATACTCCACAAAGTTATTATAAAATAATGGCTATATTTCCCTGTGCTATACAATATATCCTTGTTGCTTATTTATTTTACATACAGTAGTTTGTACTTCTTAATCCTGTACCCCTATCTTTCTCCTCACCCTTTCCCTCTTTCCACTGGTAACCACTAGTCTCCTTTGTGTATCTGTGAGCCTGTTTCTGAGAATGAAATTATGCCATTTGCAACAATGTGGATGGACCTAGAGTGTATTATGCTTAGTGAAATAAATCAGACAACCAAAGACAAATACTCTGCAGCGATCCTTTTTCTAATAAAGATTTGGTAATGCCCATTTTACTATCCTGGGAAGAACGTCACAATAATCAAATCTGCAATCTCACATAATTAAGATAAAGAATATAATGGTAAAACTGTATCAAAGAGGAAATTAAATCAAATAAATTAATGGTGAATGGCAGTTTTTAGAATAAGTAATAATGGTCTAGACAAATTTATATATAGTATGAGAAAAAGGAGTAACAGCCTTCGTTGTAATGGGGATAATATGCCAAATAAATTATACACTCTGAGATTAGAAAAGGAGCAAGGATGTTATTCTCACAGATGAGTTGGTCCCCATTGTTTAAGGGTTGTGAGATGGTATATCTCTATAGGTTATAATGAAGTATCATGAAAAACACACCTTCTAATTTGAAATCCCATCACATTTCAAGGTCTACACTGTAGTTTCTAACACATAAGAGACCTTGGCGAGTATGTCTTTCAATAACCAAAGGGAGTATAGAGGGAACACTTTAAAAGGAAACTAATAAAGGAAGGATTAGACAGATATGGTAGACCTCAAGGGACACAATAAGCAACAGGCAACCCCCCAAAATTAACTAAAATTTTGTATATTAAATGTTTTCAACTAAGATGACTAATTGGTATGATTATTGTGTTGCAATAATAGTAATAATGACATATTTACAACATTTATTATAAAATTCAATGATATTACTGAAAATATCAACTATTTTAGTAATATTTACTCCAATGTCCTTGAAAGGGCCAGGAAGTAAAAATTTCCTTTTACTGACTGGCATACAGGAGATATATATGCAGATACAGGTATCTCAAATACATGCAGTAAGCTCATAGTAATGTCTTAACTTGTGATATGGTGAAGTGTGTTGGAACTTGACAGATTCTGAACAAAACTAAAGCCAGTTTCCCCCCATTTTATATGGAATTTGGCATCTTCTCAAAATTTTAATGGTTATTAAAATACAGAACAGATATTTTAGATTTCTATGTAAAATTAAGCTTGGCCCCAAATTCTGATATAAACAGTTTTTACACCTACAATAATGTTTATTGAATGGGAAAGACTAGAGATCTCTTCAAGAAAATTAGAAATACCAAGGGAACATTTCATGCAAAATGGGCTCAATAAAAGACAGAAATGGTATGGACCTAACAGAAGCAGAAGATATTAAGAAGAGGTGGCAAGAATACACAGAAGAACTGAACAAGAAAGATCTTTAAGACCCAGATAATCACAATGGTGTGATCACTCACCTAGAGCCAGACATCCTGGAATGTGAAGTCAAGTGGGCCTTAAGAAGCATCACTACGAACAAAGCTAGTGGAGGTGATGGAATTTCAGTTGCGCTATTTCAAATCCTGAAAAACGATGCTGTGAAAGTGCTGCACTCAATATGCCAGCAAATTTGGAAAACTCAGCAGTGGCCACAGGACTGGAAAAGGTCAGTTTTCATTCCAATTCCAAAGAAAGGCAATGCCAAAGAATGCTCAAACTACCACACAATTGCACTCATCTCACACACTAGTAAAGTAATGCTCAAAATTCTCCAAGCCAAGCTGCACCAGTATGTGAACCTTGAACTTCCAGATGTTCAAGCTGGTTTTAGAAAAGGCAGAGGAACCAGAGATCAAATTGCCAACATCCACTGGATCATGGGAAAAGCAAGAGAGTTCCAGAAAAACGTCTGTTTCTGCTTTATTGACCATGCCAAAGCCTTTGACTGTGTGGATCACAATAAACTGTGGAAAATGCTGAGAGAGATGGGAATACCAGACCACCTGACCTGCCTCTTGAGAAACCTATATGCAGGTCAGGAAGCATCAGTTAGAACTGGACATGTAACAACAGACTGGTTCCAAATAGGAAAAGGAGTACGACTTAGCGACTGAACTGAACTGAACTGAATGTCTACTGACACAGTACAAAACAGTGCCAAAAAATGGCATGAGTTTTCTTTTTGCAAAGCCTTTTCCAACATTGCAGAACATCTCAGCTGCCTGACTACTACTCACTGAATTCAAGTAGCTCTCCCTAAGCTTTGTAACAACTAAAAAATACACCAACCCATTTCCATAGTGCCTGGGAGGGTGATGAGTGGTTCGGGGGAAGGGAGCACAGTGAGCTACTACTATGGCTTAGAACACAAGGCTTGAGTGTGGGGGAAATATTACCTTTTGATTTTTTGAATTTTCTACAGCAGAAACAAGACAAAAATTAGTATCTCAACAGACCATGCATTATCTCATTATACAGGTTATAGAAATAATGAAAGAGTTGAAATGCCCAGACTTTATGTCAAGTTTAGAATATCCAGAAAGACTTTAGCTGCCTTCTCTATTCCACCTTATCTACCCATTCCCACATTCACACTATAGAGTCTGTTATTACCTGATGATGTGCTGTCACTGAAAGCAATGATTCAAATATATCATTCTTTAACACTACCTCTAACTCTTCAAGCTAGCTTATAGCAGCCCCATTACCTCTAACTCTTCAAGCTAGCTTATAGCAGCCCCATTATGAGTAGATCAGCCCCCATTTCTTACGACATTCAGGCCATCAACTTCTTTACTTTTTACCTATTGATCAGCCCTTGAATTTCTTCACTGCCCTCTTTATCCAGCTTCAGTTCCACACTCTGTCACTTCCATAATACCATTGTCAGCATCATAATCTCCCTCAGCCATCTGTATTTCATTGCACTTATCTCACAAATCCCAGTGAGAGCTAAATTCAAACATTCACCTTTTCTCTCCCTACAAGGAAGAAGCCCAGGGCTGTGGGAGAAAATCCTAAAATAGTGCAGGTTTATACTACTATAAATTCATAGTCACAACCTTAAATAAATCAATCTTCAACACTGCTAAGCATTTCTATTATATTCCTCCTCTCAATTAACTCTTCCACTCTCCCCAAGATATATTTCAAGAGTGATCACTCATTCCAAAGCTCTGACCTCACCTTCTCCT
This sequence comes from Budorcas taxicolor, assembly GCF_023091745.1. Taxonomy (NCBI): domain Eukaryota; kingdom Metazoa; phylum Chordata; class Mammalia; order Artiodactyla; family Bovidae; genus Budorcas; species Budorcas taxicolor. The sequence continues at coordinate 53,195,823 of NC_068935.1, forward strand.
TTCTCTCTAGGATCTTGTCTCTTCCTTCACAAAGGAGATAAATACAAAAATTCCCTCCATCTCTGCCTATCAAATGTTATCAATACAAACCTCCCTATGTCTGCACTACTCCTTTCCTTCCTTCCTTGTTACAGCTGAGAGCCTCCATCTTATTTAAATTAAAAAACACAATAAAAAAAAATGTCCTCTAAATTGATTTCCTCTGCCCCTGCTTTATACATTTTCAAGTCTAATTACTTTTTAACCCATGCTAATCTGTCTCCCATTCCTCCTGTTCCAATTAAATCATTTCTGTCCAGATCACCAACATTCAGCCAGGAAGGTCTGGCTACACCACTTATTTTGAATTGATAAGCATCTAAGCTTTAGCTTTTCCATCAATAAAATTAAAATAATAATAGCCATCTATTAGAATCATTAGCGATATTGAATGGTATAATATACATGACATTCTTTTAAAAATGCCCAGTTCAGTTCAGTTGCTCAGTCATGTCCGACACTTTGCGACCCCATGGACTGCACCACACTAGACCTCCCTGTCCATAAGCAATTCCCGGAGCTTACTCAAGCTCATTTCCACTGAGTCAGTGATGCTATCCAACCAACTCATTCTCTGTCATCCCCTTCTCCTTCTGTCTTCAATCTTTCCCACCATCAGGGTCTTTTCAAATGAGTCAGTTCTTTGCATCAGGTGGCCAAATTATTGCAGCTTCAGCTTCAGCATCAATCCTTCCAATGAATGTTCAGGACTGATTTCCCTTAGGATGGACTGGTTGAATCTCCTTGCTGTCCACAGGACTCTCAAGAGTCCTGTCAAACACCATAGTTCAAAAGCATCAATTCTTCAGTGCTAAGCTTTTTTTATAGTCCAACTCTCACATCCATACATGACTACTGGAAAAACCATAGCTTTGACAAAATGGAACTTTGTTGGTAACGTAATGTCTTTGCTTTTTAATATGCTGTCTAGGTTGGTCAAGCTTTTCTTCCAAGGAGCAAGTGTCTTTTAATTTCATGGCTGCAATCAACATCTGCAGTGATATTGAAGCCCAAGAAAAGAAAGCCTCTCACTGTTTCCATTTTTTCCCCATCTATCTGCCATGAAGTGATGGGACTGGATGCCATGAGCTTTGTTTTTTGAATGTTGAGTTTTAAGCCAGCTATTTCACTCTCCTCTTTCACTTTCATCAAGAGGCTCTTTAGTTCTTCTTCACTTTCTGCCATAAGGGGTGGTGTCATCTGTGTATCTGAAGTTATTGATATTTCTCCTGGCAATCTTGATTCCAGCTTATGTTTCTTCCAGCCCAGCATGTCTCATGATGTAATCTGCATATAAGTTAAATAAGCAGACTGACAACATACAACCTTGATGTAACCCTTTCCTGATTTGGAACCAGTCTGTTATTCCATGTTTGGTTCTAACTGTTGCTTCTTGACCTGCATACACATTTCTCAGAAGGCAGGTCAGGTGGTCTGGTATTCCCATCTCTTTAAGAATTTTCCACAGTTTGTTGTGATCCATGCAGTCAAAGGCTTTGGTGTAGTCAATAAAGCAGAAGCATGTGTTTTTCTGGAACTCTCTTGCTTTTTCAATGGTCCAAAGGATGTTGGCAACTTCATCTCTGGTTCCTTTGCCTTTTCTAAATCCAGCTTGAACATTCGGAAGTTCACAGTTCACATACAGTTGAAGCTTGGCTTGGAGAATTTTGAGCGTAATTTTACTAGTGTGTGAGATGAGTGCAATTGTACTGTACTTTGAACATTTTTTGGCATTGCTTTTCTTTGGGATTGGAATGAAATCTGACCTTTTCCAGTCCTGTGGCCACTGCTGGGTTTTCCAAATTTGCTGGCATATCGAGTGCAGCACTTTCACAGCAACATCTTTTAGAATTTGAACTAGCTCAACTGGCCTTCTATCACTTCCACTAATTTTGTTTATAGTGATGACATGGAACAACAGACTGGTTTCAAATAGGAAAAGGAGTACGTCAAGGCTGTATATTGTCACCATGCTTATTTAACTTCTATGCAGAGTACATCATGAGAAACGCTGGACTGGAAGAAACACAAGCTGGAATCAAGATTACTGGGAGAAATATTAATAACCTCAGATATGCAGATGACACCACCCTTATGGCAGAAAGTGAAGAGGAACTAAAAAGCCTCTTGATGAAAGTGAAACAAGACAGTGAAAAATTTGGCTTAAAGCTCAACATTCAGAAAACGAAGATCATGGCATCCGGTCCCATTTCTTCATGGGAAATAGATGGGGAAACAGTGAAAACAGTGTCAGGCTTTATTTTGGGGGGCTCCAAAATCACTGCAGATGGTGACTTAAGCCATGAAATTAAAAGACACTTACTCCTTGGAAGAAAAGTTATTACCAACCTAGATAGCATATCAAGGCTATGGTTTTTCCTGTGGTCATGTATGGATGTGAGAGTTGGACTGTGAAGAAGGCTGAGTGCCGAAGAATTGATGATTTTGACATGCGGTGTTGAAGAAGACTCCGGAGAGTTCCTTGGACTACAAGGACATCCAACCAGTCCATTCTGAAGGAGATTAGTCCTGGGATTTCTTTGGAAGGAATGATGCTAAAGCTGAAACTCCAGTACTTTGGCCACCTCGTGCGAAGAGTTGACTCATTGGAAAAGACTCTGATGCTGGGAGGGATTGGGGGCAGGAGGAGAAGGGGATGATAGAGGATGACATAGCTGGATGGCATCAATGACTCGATGGATGTGAGTCTGAGTGAACTCCGGGAGTTGGTAGTGGACAGGGAGGCCTGGCGTGCTGCGATTCATGGGGTCGCAAAGAGTCGCAAAGAGTCGGACACGATTGAGCGACTGAACTGAACTGATGCTTCCGAAGGCCCACTTGACTTCATATTCCAGGATGTCTGGCTCTAGGTGAGTGATGACACCATCGTGGTTGTCTGGTTCATGAAGATAATTTTTGTATAGTTCTTCTGTGTTTTCTTGCCACCTCTTCTTAATATCTTTTGCTTCTGTTAGGTCCATACCATTTCTGTCCTTTTTTGTGCCCATCTTTACATGAAATATTCCCTTGGTATCTCTAGTTTTCTTGAAGAGATCTCTAGTCTTTCCTATTCTATTTTTTTTCCTCTATTTTGTTTTTTGCACTGATCGCTGAGGAAGGGTTTCTTATCTCTCCTTGCTATTCTTTGGAACTTCATATGCAAATGGGTATAAATGCCCAGAATGGAATATAAAAACTCCATAAATGTAATCTATTTCTAGTAGTAATAGTAGTAGCAGCAATAACATTAAAAAGCTCAATTAGCAATCTTTGTCCTCCTCCTTGGAAAGCTATGACAAACCTAGGAAGCATATTAAAAAACAGAAACATCACTTTGCAAACAAATGTCTATAGTTAAAGTTATGTTTTGTTTTTTTTTTTTTCCAGTAGTCATGTATGGATGACAGAGTTGGAGCATAAAGAAGGCTGAGCACTGAAGAATTTATGGTTTCTAGTTGTGGTGCTGGAGAAGACTCTTGAGAGTGCCTCGGACAGCAAGGAGATCAAACCAGTCAATCTTAAAGGAAATCAACGCAGAATACTCATTGGAAAGAATGATGTTGAAGCTCCAATACTTTGGCCACCTGATGTGAAGAGCCAACTCCTTGTATAAGATCCCGATGCTGGGAAAGATTGAGGGCAAGAGAAGAAGGGGGTGGCAGAAGATTAGATGGTTGGATAACATCATCAACTAAATGAACATGAGTTTGAGCAAACTCCAGGAGACAGTGAAGGACAGGGAAGCCTGGCATGTTGCAGTCCATGGGGTCTCAAAAAGTAGGACTCAACTGAACGACTGAACAACAATGGGTCCTCCTCCTATGTGACTTCTCAGCACCTTTGACTCAGTTAGCCATGCAAAATACTGGCTTCCTCCTTTATTGATGTATTTTTATATCTTTATAATGCTGTTATATTTTCTTTTTAGCCCGAGTAATACATCCTTACTCTGCCAGATATGTTTATTTATTATAATATCTTAGATCTCTGAGCACTGTCGCAGCATAGATAGTTTCTTAAACCTTCCTTGGCAAAAACTGAACTTCCTATTTGAGGCTTTGCAGAAGCTGATACCGAACAGTGCCATTTTATTTTCTATTTGACTTCATTATACTCTGCATCCTCAACTCACCTTGAGCAGCTCAGACTGTAAAGTTTAATCATTTGGTGCAAAAGACATGTCAGCTGTACATGATATATTGCCAGCTCCTTAAGGGTAGGAACTGTGACTCATTCATCTGTATACCCCATGGCATGGGACAGAGTGCTTGACATATACCAAGGCTCAAATAAATGTGCTTTGAATCAAACTTAAGAAAGAGCAGACTGAATATTCAACTTGACATTCAGTAACATACTTTTCATGCTTAAGATTTAAACTTATCTTTTGAAGGCCTACTCTTGCTGATTAAGCATCCTATTTGCTAAAATGTTGTCTTTCCTTTTCTTGGTAGCTAACATTGCAAGTGTTTCCCATCAGTCTTATTTATAGAGCATCTATCCACTGAAATAATTAGTGTACTCATCAGTCTTGATTAGATGTTGCCATCCCTGGTTGGCAATTTCCATTTTAGGGCATCAGCAAAAGACTTTAGATGCCATGACAGATTAAATGGATGTGGAGTTATAAATTCTAAAATACACCAAGTTCAGGCAATGGAGCAAAGGAACATATTTTTCCTTTGAGTCAGAAAGAGGCACCACTGAAACCATCACACCTCATACTCTCTGAGATCTTCACATACAACCCTTAATTGTCTCTGCAGAGGACTTATGCACTGGAAACAGTCAGATATCTGAAACTTAAAATAATGCCAACAGGTTCTGTTTTTTCATCTCAGGCTCAATACAATGGTTGGTCTAGCCTAGTGTGTGTGTGTGTGTGTGTGTGTGTGTGTGTGTGTGTACATATAAATATTAGACGTGTGTAGAAAAAAGCATTGTTTCAAGTGAAATATTACATGAAACTCCAATAATACAAACTGGATAAAAAAATGAAATTGGCCTTACTGAAACCCAACAAGGGGCCTGAAGTCCCATAAGCTCAACCTTGTCTTGATCCACCCCACAGTGAGTTCTTCTTCACAGAAGTCAAGGATTCTGCAGACTCAGTTTGAAAGCTGTTGACTCTAGAGGGTCAATTGTGAAAGTCCGAGGTAGAAATTTTTAACTGGACTCTGGTATGAAAGCACCATGGAAATCAGAACACAACAATGCAAGGTGCTCCATCTACTTATGGCATCCTCTCTTACCATGACACAAAGTATTTGAGATACTGACAAAGATATCATTGAAATTGATTAGTTATGAAACCAGTCTGGTTAACAAGGGAAGTGAAGATAAGGAAAAGGTCAACTGAGTGGGAGAAAAGAGAGGAATGAGTGGCCTGGATGTTTTAAATTGGTAAAATAACAGTCATGATAATAGTTTAACTAGAAAGCTGGAAGGAGAGTTGGTTGTGGTCATAGAACTGGGGAAAGAGGAATTATAAGAGATGACAGTTATAGTGATGATAAGATTCAGAATGTAGCCATGTGGAGGGCTAATTGAGGAGGACTGGAGAAAAAGATCATTGGAATTAGGAAGTGAGTATATTTGAATGGATCATTCATGTAAGCACTGATGGCATCCTATGATAATTGGATGGAAGAAGAGGAAGACTGTGAATCAGGTGCCAAATTCTTAGGTGAATGAGTACAGTAATTGACTGCAATATGGAGAGGGAAAAGTTTTTAGAGCTAGATGATAGGACTTTCACAATAGCAACATAATTTAACTACAGCACAGAAGACTAATATGCTAGAAGAGGCCACCGAGAGCAATGGTGACACTACCATTATTTCCAGGTCCAGCATTGAGTCGGAGAAGGCAATGGCAACCCACTCCAATACTCTTGCCTGGAAAATCCCATGGATGAAGGAGCCTGGTAGGCTGCATTCCATAGGGTCGCTAAGACTGGGACATAACTGAGCGACTTCACTTTCACTTTTCACTTTCACGCATTGGAGAAGGAAATGGCAACCCACTCCAGTGTTCTTGTCTGGGGAATCCCAGGGACGGGGGAGCCTGGTGGGCTGCCGTCTATGGGGTTGCACAGAGTCGGACATGACTGAAGCTACTTAGCAGCAGCAGCAGCACTTGAGCAGTGATATAACGAGAGTAATTGAGCTCAGGTGGCCTTATAATCTACTTGTGCCTTCTCTCCCTATTCCATGCTAAGATTTGCCTGAAAAGTGAAAGTGTTAGTCGCTCAGTCATATCCTACTCTTTATGACCCCATCGACTATAGCCTGCCATGTTCCTCTGCTCTTGGAATTCTCCAGGCAAGAATACTCGAATGTGTAGCAAGATTTGCCTAGAAATTAATACATTCATTGTGAAACTAGAGTGTGTTCCTGCATCCACTGTTCAAAATTTTAATGGATTTTAGCTGAGTGCAAAAATGTAAGAAAAAATATTAGACCGATGTCTTGTTGGCATCCCCATAAACTATATCCAGGAACATACAGCTTTCCCTTCATTCTGCCTCTTCATTTGAGAGGGACTCCAAAGAAAGTAGTATCCTTAGGAGAGCCAGTTTTCAGTAAGACAAAGAGGTTGAAGAGACGCTTGGAAAGAAGCTGAAGCTATAGCTAACTCATGTTATAAAAGCAACTATCTAGATGGCATCTTTTGCTGTCAGGAAACACCCACACCCCCTAAAGCAGGAAGTGCTTTCAAATTTACTTCTTAAGTACTGCTTTAAATAGTATACTCCAACACCCCTACTACCACTGTCCTTCAAGCCCCCATCCTCTATCACCTGGTCTACTGCCACAGCCTTCTCACTAGGTTCACTGTTTACATTCCAGTTCACCTGCAATCCACATTCCATCCTGCAACCTTACTGATCCTTCAGAGACAAAATTCAGTCCATACTGCTCCTCTCTTCCCAAAGATTTCAGGACAAATGTCCTGGCTGCAGTACCCTTCCCACCTACATGTACATCTCATAACCCAACTGTAATAGATTACTTGCAAAAATATGTCATACTTTGCTTATACTTGGGCTCATTTTCTTCTCCATTTTGAATGCCTCTCTACAGTCTTTGTTTTCTGTGCCTGGCCACTTCATGCTTTCCTTAAGGTTTCAGTCCCAGTAACACCCCCTTCAGAGTCACTCAGATCTTTTCTGACATCCCCAACGTAAAGTGCAAGTTAAAAGTCCTCATCCTCTGTGCATTCATGGAACCATATGATTCCCTCTATCATAAGCCTTGTTAAACTATATAAATATTATCTATTTACTTGTTCCTCTTTCAGACAAAAATTCGTTTTGCTGGTCAATCTCTAAGTTGTGTCCAACTCCTTGCAACCACATGGACTGCAGTACACCAGGCTTCCCTGTCCATTACCAACTCCCGGATCTTGCTCAAAGTCATATCCATTTAGTCAATGATGCCATCCAACCATCTCATCCTCTGTTGTCCCCTTCTCCTCCTGCATTCAATCTTTCCCAGCATTAATATCTCTTCAAATGAGCCAGCTCTTCGCATCAGGTGGTCAAAGTATTGTAGCTTCAGCTTTAGCATCAGTCTTTCTAATGAATATTCAGGACTGATTTCCTTTAGGATGGACTGGTTGGATCTCCTTGCAGTCCAAGGGACTCTCAAGAGTCTCTACAACACCATAGTTCAAAAGCATTAGTTCTTCAACGCTCAGCTTTCTTTATAGTCCAACTCTCACATCCATACACGACTACTGGAAAAACCATAGCTTTGAATAGACAGACCTTTGTCAGCAAAGTAATGTCCCTGCTTTTTAATACACTGTCTAGGTTGGTCATAGCTTTTCTTCCAAAGAGCAAGCGTCATTTAATTTCATGGCTGCATTCACCATCTGCAGTGATTTTGAAGCCCCACAAAATAAACTCTGTCACTGTTTCCATTGTTTCCCCATCTATTTGCCATGAAGTGATGGGACTGGATGCCAGGATCTTCATGTTTTGAATGTAGAGTTTTAAACCAACTTTTTCACTCTCCACTTTCATCAAGAGGCTCTTTAGTTCTTCTTCACTTTCTGCCATAAGGGTGGTGTAATCTGCATATATATGATTATTGATATTTCTCCTGGCATTCTTGACTCCAGCTTGTGCTTCAGCCAGTCCAGCATTTATAATGATGTACTCTGTGTGTAAGTTAAATAGGCAGAGTGACAATATACAGCCTTGATGTACTCCTTTCCCAATTTGGAACCAGTCTGTTATTCCATGTCTGGTTCTAACTGTTGATCCTTGAACTGCATACAGATTTCTCAGGAGGCAGGTAAGGTGGTCATCAAGTGACCACATTAATGGTGTTTTTCAAATAACAGGAACTCAATAATTGATTGATTAATATAAATGTGTTGCAAGGTACTTGGGCAATTGTGGAAGATAGTAATAAATACATCTCAGCTCCTACTGAGAAAATTACATAGATTTTGAATGTAAAAAAAATGTACTATAGAATAGGAGAAAGTATTTGCAAATCTGATAAGGGACCATATCTAAAATATATAAAGAACTCATAGAACTTAATGCAACCTAATAAAACCCAAATAAGTCCATTAAAGGATGGCCAGAGGACCTGAATAGATATTTTCCCAAAGAAGATATACAGATGGCCAACATGTACCTGAAAATGTGTTCAGCATCACTCTTCATCAGATAAATGAAAATCAAAACCATGAGATACCACCTCACGTCTGTCATAATGGCTATCATTGAACAGACAACAAAAAATCAATGTCAGCAAGGATGTGAATAAAAGGGAACTCCCCTGCACTGTTGATGGGAATATAAATTGGTATAGCCGTGATGAAAAACAGCATGGAAGGTCCTCAAAATATTAAAAGTAGAAATAGCATGCAATTCAGCAGTTCCACTTTTGGATATTTAACCAAAGAAAACATGAATTTAAAAAGATATCTGCACCCCTAAGTTCATTGCAGTATTATTTATAATAGCCAAGACATCAAAGTAACCTAAATGGCCATCAATAAATAAATAAATAAAGAATGTATGGTATATATACACAAAAAGAATGAAATCTTGCCATTTGTGACAACATAGACGCATCTAGAGTTTATTACACTAACTGATAAAAGTCAGACAGAGAAAAACACATGCTATATGATTTCATTTATGTGTGGTATCTAAAAAAAAAAAAACCAAAGAAAAAACAAAACAGAAACAGACTCACAGACAGAAAACAAGCTAGAAACAGACAGAGGTGGTGGAGGAGGATGAAATAGATGAAGGGGATTAAGAAGTGCAAACTCCCAACTATAAACTAAATAAGACATGGGAATGCAATGTACATCATAGGGAATATGGTCAATAATATTGCAATAACATTGTACGGTAACAGATGGTTAATAGACTTATCATGATAATCTATTCATAATGTATGTCAATGTCAAATCACTATCAGTACACCTGAAACTGATATATCGTTCAGTTAAGTTCAGTCATTCAATCGTGTCCGACTCTTTGCGACCCCATGAATCGCAGCACGCCAGGCCTCCCTGTCCATCACCAACTCCCGGAGTTCACTCAGACTCACATCCATCGAGTCCATGATGCCATCCAGCCATCTCATCCTCGGTTGTCCCCTTCTCCTCCTGCCCCAAATCCCTCCCAGCATCAGAGTCTTTTCCAATGAGTCAACTTTTCACATGAGGTGGCCAAAGTACTGGAGTTTCAGCTTTAGCATCATTCCTTCCAAAGAAATCCCAGGGTTGATCTCCTTCAGAATGGACTGGTTGGATCTCCTTGCAGTCCAAGGGACTCTCAAGAGTCTTCTCCAACACCACAGTTCAAAAGCATCAATTCTTCGGTGCTCAGCCTTCTTCATAGTCCAACTCTCACATCCATACATGACCACAGGAAAAACCATAGCCTTGACTAGACGGACCTTAGTCAGCAATGTAATGTCTCTGCTTTTGAATACGCTATCTAGGTTGCTCATAACTTTTCTTCCAAGGAGTAAGCATCTTTTAATTTCATGGCTGAAGTCACCATCTGCAGTGATTTTGGAGCCCAACAAAATAAAGTCTGACATTGTTTCCACTGTTTCCCCATCAATTTCCCATGAAGTGATGGGACCAGATGCCATGATCTTCGTTTTCTGAATGTTGAGCTTTAAGCCAACTTTTTCACTCTCCTCTTTCACTTTCATCAAGAGGCGTTTTAGCTCCCCTTCACTATCTGCCATAAGGATGGTGTCATCTGCATATCTGAGTTTATTGATATTTCTCCCAGCAATCTTGATTCCAGCTTGTGTTTCTTCCAGTCCAGCATTTCTCATGATGTGCTCTGCATATAAGTTAAATAAGCAGGGTGACAATATACAGTCTTGGCGTACTCCTTTTCCTATTTGGAACCAGTCTGTTGTTCCATGTCCAGTTCTAACTGTTGCTTCCTGACCTGCATACAGATTTCTCAAGAGGCAAGTCAGATGGTCTGGTATTCCCATCTCTCAGAATTTTCCACAGTTTATTGTAATCCACATGGTCAAGGGCTTTGGCATGGTCAATAAAGTAGAAATAGATGTTTTTCTGGAACTCTCTTGCTTTTTCCATCATCCAGCGGATGTTGGCAATTTGATCTGTGGTTCCTCTGCCTTTTCTAAAACCAGCTTGAACATCAGGAAGTTCACGGTTCACGTATTGCTGAAGCCTGGCTTGGAGAATTTGGAGCATTACTTTACTAGCATGTGAGATGAGTGCAATTGTGCGGTAGTTTGAGCATTGTTTGGCATTGCCTTTCTTTGGAATTGGAATGAAAACTGACCTTTTCCAGTCCTGTGGCCACTGCTGAGTTTTCCAAATTTGCTGGTATATTGAGTGCAGCACTTTCACAGCATCATCTTTCAGGGTTTGAAATAGCTCAACTGGAATTCCATCACCTCCACTAGCTTTGTTCATAGTGATGCTTTCTAAGGCCCACTTGACTTCACATTCCAAGATGTCTGGCTCTAAATTAGTGATCACATCATCATGATTATCTGGGTCGTGAAGCTCTTTTTTGTACAATTCTTCTGTGTATTCTTGCCACCTCTTCTTAATATCTTCTGCTTCTGTTAGGCGCATACCATTTCTGTCCTTTATCGAGCCCATCTTTGCATGAAATGTTCCCTTGGTATCTCTAATTTTCTTGAAGAGATCTCTAGTCTTTCCCATTCTGTTCTTTTCCTCTATTTCTTTGCATTGATCTCTGAAAAAGGCTTTCTTATCTCTTCTTGCTATTCTTTGGAACTCTACATTCAGATGCTTATATCTTTCCTTTTCTCCTTTGCTTTTTGCTTCTCTTCTTTTCATGGCTATTTGTAAGGCCTCCCCAGACAGCCATTTTGCTTTGTTGCATTTCTTTTCCATAGGGATGGTCTTGATCCCTGTCTCCTGTACAATGTCACCAACCTCATTCCATACTTCATCAGGCACTCTATCTATCAGATCTAGGCCCTTAAATCTATTTCTCACTTCCACTGTATAATCATAAGGGATTTGATTTAGGTCATAGCTAAATGGTCTAGCGGTTTTCCCTATTTTCTTCAATTTCAGTCTGAATTTGGTAATAAGGAGTTCATGATCTGAGCCACAGTCAGCTCCTGGTCTTGTTTTTGTTGACTGTATAGAGCTTCTCCATCTTTGGTTGCAAAGAATATAATCAATCTGATTTTGGTGTTGACCATCTGGTGATGTCCACGTGTAGAGTCTTCTCTTGTGTTGTTGGAAGAGGGTGTTTGCTATGACCAGTGCATTTTCTTGGCAAAACTCTATTAGTCTTTGCCCTGCTTCATTCCACATTCCAAGGCCAAATTTGCCTGTTACTCCAGGTCTTTCTTGACTTCCTACTTCTCCATTCCAGTCCCCTATAATGAAAAGGACATCTTTTTTGGATGTTAGTTCTAAAAGGTCTTGTAGGTCTTCATAAAACCGTTCAACTTCAGTTTCTTCAACGTTATTGGTTGGGGCATAGACTTGGATCACTCTGATATTGAATGGTTTGCCTTGGAGATGAACAGAGATCATTCCATCGTTTTTGAGATTGCATCCAAGTACTGCGTTTCAGGCTCTTGTTGACCATGATGGCTACTCCATTAACCCTATTTCAATTTTAGAAAAGAAAATGAAAGAAAAACAACAACAACAAAAAAAGAGATTTGGACCAAAGAATACCAACTCTGAGGCATAGGAGACCTGGGTTCCAAGCTCAACTCTGCCATCAACTAGCCTTGTGAACCTATGTGAATCTCAGAGGTACATGAGGCCCCACTGAGCTCATTGACTGCTAAAATCCCTTCCAACTCCAAAGTTTAATGCCAAATGATGATGTAGTTGAAAGAACAAGATTTAAAACAAGTGTCACATTAATATTTAAGAAGTCCAATGCTAGAGTACAATGAACAATGAAGTGAGGAGGTCACTTGTATATCTAATTGTAACAGAATTGCCAAGGGGAATAATTATATTTATTTTATACCCCTGCACCTGCTATATCATACTAAACGGTTCTCTGTTATCTTTCTAGATATTGACTTATGCTTTGATCTTTGGCTGGTGCAGCAAAAATGTCCAGATTTCTAGTTAGGATTCAGATAAAAAGATTTACAGGTTTCAGTTTGGAGGGGAAGGACTAGTGAGGATATAATCCTTAATGTTTTCAATAAAAGCAAATTAATTTGAAAAACTTAAGTATGGGAGAGCTCATAAAAGTAGTCAATACTTTACCCCCATCTACTTTCATTTAATCTCCAAGTGCTGTGTGGAAGACCTCCATCCCCACAGGTAGAAAAGGAGAGGACAGGAGGATTGATGACCTTAGTTAAAATCCATTCAGTACATAAAGCAGGTGAAGGAGAAGCACTGTGCTGAAAGCAGTAGCATCTAGATGAAATGAACTAAGTCAGGCAAATAAAGAGCACATAATGACCACAGTCCTTCTGAACAGTTGTCTCCCATAGCCTGCTGCCAGCCTTTGACACTGGTTGTTTGCAGAGGAGAAGTGTGTGTTTGCTATGCCTACCTGAACAAATGACCACAAACTTGAGGCTTAAAAAACAGAAACTCATTGTATCCCAATTTTAGAGGCTAGAGGTCTGGAATCAAGGTTTCAGGAGGATCCTGCACCCTCTGAAGGCTCCTGTTGCATGCCTTTCTGTCAGTTTCTTATGCTGATAGCAATTGTTGGTGCTCTTTGACTGATAGATGGATGTCTCCAATCTCCACCTCTGTCACTGCATAGAATTCTCCCCGTGTATTTCCTCTCCTCTTCTTATAAAGACATCAGTCTTATGGGATTGAGGTGAAGTGAAGTGAAGTGAAGTGAAATGAATTCAGTGAAGTGAACTCAGTGAAGTGAAGTGAAGTGAAATGAAGTCAGTTGTGTCTGACTCTTTGGGACCCCATGGCCTGTAGTCCATGGAATTATGCAGGCCAGAATACTGGAGTGGGTAGCCTTTCCCTTCTCCAGGGGATCTTCCCAAACCAGGGATTGAACCCAGGTCTCCCTCATTGCAGGCAGATTCTTTACCAATCGAGCTATCAGGGAAGCATAGGACACACCCTAGTCTAGTATGGGCTTCCCAGGTAGCTCAGAGAGTAAAGAACCTACCTGCAATACAGGAGGCCTGGGTTCATTCTCTGGGTAGAGGAGCTTGGCAGGCTACAGTCCATGGAGTCTCAAAGAGTCAGACATGACTGAATGACTAACACATAGTTGATTTACAGTGTTGTGTTAGTTTTAGGGGTGCAGAAAATTGATTTAGTTATACATAGTCATATTAATGTATCTGTTATTTTTTAGATTATTTTCTCATATAGGTTATTGCAATGTACTGAGTAGAGTTCTGCCTGCTATACAAAAAATCCTTGTTGATTATCTATCTATTTTATATGTATGTGTTCAGCTGCTCAGTCATGTCCAACTCTTTTTGACCCCATCAACTATAATGCAAGGCAAATTTCTTGACAGTCTTTTCTGAACCACCCATCCCTCCACACTGAGATTATCTCTACCATGGCATTTAGTGCCTATATAAGTAGGACTCTGTCACTGTCACTCTCTTCAACCTCTTTCTGCTCCTACTGAAAAGGAAAGAAAATACAAACCAGAAGAGATGAGTTTCAACAATACCTGTCTGGCCATGTTACCATCGGGTGGGGTCAGTGTGCACTAAGCAGTCATACCTGAGTGCATAGCGTCCTGCTTGCTTGAAACAGATACAGTCAGTGAACAGGCCTCTACCTGGATTTTTTTGGATGCTTTCTTGGGCTTCCCTTGTGGCTCAACTGGTAAAGAATCCACCTGCAATGTGAGAAACCTGGGTTCGATTCCTGGGTTGGGAAGCTCCCCTGGAGAATGGAGTGGCTACTCACTTCAATATTCTGGACTGTATTTGGTCCAGTATTCTGGACTGTATAGTCCATGGGGTCTCAAAGAGTCAGACACAACAGAGTGACTTTCACTTTTCACTTTTCTTCACCTCATATAAGAATAAGAGAGTAGGATAGGACCTCATGAGAGAACCTCATGTTCCCTCTCTCTCTTCTGCGAGTTTACTTGATCTCTACTGGGACTGTGTTGTTCACAATCATCTTATTGCCTTTATTTTTCTACCCTTATTTTAGCCTGGAAGTCTAGAGATAGCTGGAGTCAAGCAAATGTTCTTCCACAGATAGAAGTTTCTGGCAAGGTGTTTCCCCTGCAGAGTTGATCTTGTTATAAAGAATGCTCTGGGAGTATTTCACAATGATTACTCTTCCCCTCTTCTTGCCATGCCTTGGATGGGATCTCTCTTGGCTCTGCTATATGATAACTTGGTGTGGGGTTCCCCAAAAAGGAGTGAGATCCTACCTAATACTGCTGTTCCATGAATTTCTCACTCCCAAGCTAGTTTGCTCTCAGCCTCCAACAATTTGTCAAAATTCTCATTTAAGTCTGAGAAAATGGCACAGCCAAGAGGTGCCTAAGTAGGCATGACCAGTAAATATAATTTGCTATTCTAGATGGAACCCTGGACCATAAAAAAAATCTTCAGGGAAAACTGCAAAAAACTGAATAAAGAGTAGACTTAATAATAATAATGTATTTATATTGGTTCATTAACTGTAACAAATGTACCATAAAAATAGAAGATATTGATAATAGGAAGAATTGGATGTAGACTTCATGGGAACTCTCTGTACTATACTTGCAATTTTTCTGTAAATCTAAAACTCTTCCAAAAAGTAATTTTTTTTTTTTAAGTAGAGCAGAGTAAGTTAGCAGGCCATGGGGGAAGGGTGGATCTCAATATTAAAGGATGTGACCAGAATAGAAGTCATTTGCTCAAAGGTTCAAAGGCAGTGTTGTAATCAGAATTCTAAGATCAGCCCTGTGCTACTCCCACATCCTCTAGAGTGTGGTCAGAACCTGTGAACACTATGGAGATGGCTCCTGTGACTAGGTTACACAGAAAAGGTGGAGGGACTTCCACTGATAATATTAAGATCCCTAATCAGCTTGACTTTGAGGTAATTAAAAGGAAAATATTAGAAGAGCAAAAGAGTGACAGGGCTTGACAAGGGCTTTACCAGGATCACTGGCTGTTATGTTGAGAACAGACTGAAGGGAGCAAGGGAAGTTGAGCAGGAAGTTGAGTTGGCAGGCTGCTACAGTAATACAACCAAGAGACAATTATGGCCTGGGCCAAGGGAGTAGTGGAGGAGGGTGAGAAAAAAAAAAAAAAAAAGTCAAGAGAATTTCCTCAGTTCAGTTGGGTTGCTCAGTTACATCCAACTCTTTTCGACCCCATGGACTACAGTATTTGAAGCAAATTGGAAAGGTGAAAAAGCTTGAAAAGTGGGTGCCTCATGAGCTGACTGAAAATCTAAAAAATTGTTGTTTTGAAGTTTTGTCTCGTTTTATACAACAACAGCAAATCCAATTTCTCAGTCGGATTGTGACATGCAACAAATGTGGATTTTATATGACAGCTGGCAATGACCCGTTCGGTGGCTGGAGAACCTCCAAAGCGCTTCCCAAAGCCAAACTTGTACCCCCAAAAAGGTCATAGTCACTGTTTGGTAGTCTGCTGCCGGTCTGATCAACCATAGCTTTCTGAATCCCAGTGAAACCATTATATCTGAGTAGTATGCTCAGCAAATTGATGAGATGCACTGAAAACTGCAACACCTGCAGCTGGCACTGTTCAACAGAATGGGCCGAATTTTCCACGAAAATGCCTGACTGCATGTTGCACAACCAATACTTTGAAAGTTGAATTAATTGGGCTACAAAGTTTTGACTCATCTGCTATATTCACCTGACCTCTCGCCAACTGACTGACATTTCTTCAAGTATCTTGACAACTTTTTACAGGGAAAACACTTCCACAATCCAAAGGAGGCAGAAAAAATTTTCTAAGAGTTCAACAAATTTCAAAGCACTGGTTTTTACACTACAGGAATTTCCCATTGGCAAAAAAATGTGTTGATCATAATGGTTCTTATTTGATCAATAAAGATGTGTTTGAGCCTAGCTATGATGATTTACAATTCATGGTCTGAAATTGTGGTTACCTTTTCACCAACCTAATACATGCTGGGCACTATTTTAACACTTTATGTATCTCATTTAGTTCTCTGAACAATCCTATTAGCTCTCGTATTTGAAAAATGAAAATACTGAGGATAAGACAGGTTACACTTGCCTCAGGTTGTGGAGCACCTTGGTGAGAAGCACAATCTCTAGAATCAGATCAACTGGGTTCAAATCTTAGCTTTAGTAGTTATAATCCTTGTGATGTTGGACAAGCTACTTAATATCTCTGAGCCTCAATTTCCTAATAATAATAACTGAACTGAGTTATTTCACATGTGTTAGTTCATCCAGTCCTCAAAATGACCCAATGAAGCCTGTTCCATCACCAGGTATAGAAACTGATGGGGAGAGTCATGCAACAGTCTGCTCAAGGGTCACTCACCTTTGGGTCTTAGTGCCATGGCTCCCAGGGAGACCCTGGGAATGGCTTGGTGTCAATCTACTTTCTATACTGTGCTGATGGAAAGATGTTTGCAGTTCTGTGGAACACTGTTCACTATTTTGATAGCAATTCTGATGTGAATGTTGTACTGAATAGAAATAGACATTTTCATTAACTAAAACTATTCTTCTCAAGGCTTCTACGAAGGACTGCTATTTAAGATTCTAAAATAATAAGAGCTACAAACTGTTGATTGCTTCCTATCTGCAGGGCACTGTGATAAGTGTTTTTATTTTAAATGTTCTAAGAGGTGTAATTCTCAGTCTTGTTGGGAAAATATTCATATTTTCCTGTTTTATAGATGAGGAAACTGAAACATGTAAAGTTGCCCAGGACCATTACATACTGGGTGTATGACCCATCAAGGTGGGCTACAGAGCTGTTGCTTTAACCATTATAACTTTTGAGGTTGACTCCCTACTCTGAGTTAAGTGTGTTAGTTGCTCAGCTGTGTCCGACTCTTTTGCAACCACATGGACTGTAGCCCACTGGACTCCTCTGTCCATGAGATTCTCCAGGCAAGAATACTGGAGTGGGTAGCCATTCCCTTATCCAGGGGATCTTCCTGACCTAGGGACTGAACCCTGGTCTTCTGCATTGGCAGGCAGATTCTTTACTGTCTGAGATACCAGGGAAGCCCAATGAGCTAAGTGATGTGGCCAATTCAACATACCTTCGTGTTACATAAATGGACCAGAGATGGCACCTGTGGATTGGTCTAAATGGTCCCTATGTTGTTCATTTCTTAAAAGCAGTCTAGGACCATTAGTCCAAAGCCCTGTGGCACCAAACTCATGTTCTTACACATTCAATCGCTTTATTTTTTAAAGTAAGGTTTTAATTTTATTAATTTATTTATTGGCCACACATTACTGTATGTGGGATCTTAGTTCCCCAACCATGAATTGAACCCACACAGCTTGGATTGGAAGCACAGAGTTTTAACCACTGGACCACCAGGGTAATCCCCCAGTTGCTTTAAACACAGTCCAACTAAACATGCTTTTGAACATTTAGAGCCTACCTACTTTATTTACCCTGTGAAACTGTACCCACCATCTGCTAACCATAGAACAGACACACTGTGTATATCAAAGACCACAAACCTCTGCTATCCTTCAGAGCTCTCTGACCCAGAGAGTTTCCACCTTAGTGCTAAGCAACATCATCCAGATGGGAAGCCCCCTCCCCAACTCCCCAACCCCCAGGATGTCCCTTGCCCTCATCTTCCTCAGGGTGACAGCCTCATGGGGCTGACTTTGAGCAGTCTCTTGGTAGGGCCCTCACCTTTCCCCAATTGTGTCCCTGAACTGTTGATGTATAACTCCGTCTCATGATTGTGATCCCATCTCTTCCTTAATCAGCCCAGAAATACCTGAACTCACCACACTTCCCTCAGGACTAATCTATAGACCTTTATTAATTTACATCGTGTGTTTGTTTTGGCAGTTTTATTTGAGCAATGTTTTATGGTATAACTTTAGTTCAGTTCAGTTCAGTTGCTCAGTCATGTCCAACTCTTTGCAACCCCACGAATCACAGCACGCCAGGCCTCCCTATCCATCACCAACTCCCGAAGTTCACTCAAACTCATGTGGATCGAGTCGGTGATGCCATCCAACCATCTCATCTTCTGTCATCCCCTTCTCCTCCTGCCCCAAATCCTTCCCAGCATCAGGGTCTTTTCCAGTGACTCAACTGTTTGCATGAGCTGGCCAAAGTACTGGAGTTTCAGCCTCAGCATCAGTCCTTCCAAAGAACACCCAGGACTGATCTCCTTTAGAATGTACTGGTTGGATCTCCTTGCAGTCCAAGGGACTCACAAGAGTCTTCTCCAACACCACAGTTCAAAAGCATCAATTCTTCGGCTCTCAGCTTTCTTCACAGTCCAACTCTCACATCCATACATGACCACTGGAAAAACCATAGCCTTGACTAGATAGACCTCTGTTGGCAAAGTAATGTCTCTGCTTTTTAATATGCTGTCTAGGTTGGTCATAACTTTCCGTCCAAGCAGTAAGCCTCTTTTAATTTCATGGCTTATATACCATCAAATTCACTCATTTTAAGGGTACAAATCTACCAAAATCTACTTTCTGTCTCTAGATATTTGCATATACATTTTCTATTTCTTTTTATTTAGGAAATTATCTGAATTAACTGATTCTGACCCAAATGATCCAATTTTTACTCATATAGTTATTTTGTGCATGCGTGCTAAGTATCTTCAGTCATGTCCAACTCTTAGTGGCCCTACGGAGTGTAGCCAG
Organism: Budorcas taxicolor; assembly: GCF_023091745.1. Classification (NCBI taxonomy): domain Eukaryota; kingdom Metazoa; phylum Chordata; class Mammalia; order Artiodactyla; family Bovidae; genus Budorcas; species Budorcas taxicolor. Next base: position 53,215,180 of record NC_068935.1, read on the forward strand.
CCAGGTCTGTCTGTCCGTGGGATTCTAGTTACTTCAGTCATGTCTAAATGAATTTTGAGCAAGTTTATAAAGATTGTTGTATGATGTGTGCGTGTGTGTGTGTGTGTGTCACATACTTAACAAAATTCCCTTAAAGATTACATCACATTTGTATTCATTCACTCATCTCAGCCTAACAACATCCTGGGGAAGACAAAATTCTGTGGTATAGTGATTAGGATTTGGGCTGTGCACTGAAAGCAAGCTGAATTCTATTTACATTCCATGGGAGTCCGTCCAGTATCTTCTAAGAAGAGATTTATTTGGCTGTGCTTGTCTTAGCTGCATTATGCAGGATCTTTATTTGAGGCATGGTAACTCTTACTTGTGGCATGTAAGATCTAGTTCCATGTTCAGGGATCGACCCTGGGCCCCCTGCATTGGGAGCTTGGAGTCTTAGCCACTGGACCACCAGGGAAGTCCCTATACATCCATTATCTTTATGATTATGTCCCCAGTATTCAGCAGAGTGGTTGGCACCAAGTAGCTTCTCGAGTGAATGTTAAGAGGTGGGAAATAAAGAATAAATGAACTCTAACTCATCAGCAAGCTAAACTATGGACTTGGGAATGTCACTTCCATTCACCAAGGCTGAATTCCATCATATAAAAAATGGGGACAATAACCACCTCCTAGAGTTGTGACTATTGACTGAGATGATGTACGGTAAGTGTCTGACACAGGGATAAGATAGTGAGGTTCAGAACTGTTTAGTGACCTGTCCAATACTGTAGCACAAGTAAGCTTTGCATGAAGAACTTAAACCCAGGTTTGCCTGCCTGAAACAGCAGTTAAACAATCTCATTAATGCTTCCACAGACAGCTTAAATGAGCGCAGATATTTGTGATCATGTGCTATATTATTAAAGAAAGGTGCAGTGATGGTAGTGTAAAAAGCTCCTAAAATGTCATTTTTTTTTTTTCTCGGTAATGCTGGTAGAAAAGCCCCTGAATATAAGCCTACATCATTTCACAGCCCAGTCTTTATTACAGAAAAATGTCCTGGCTCATCTCTTACTTACCCACAGCCCATAAGATGGTGTTGGATCACTTTAAATCCTCTCCTCTGCCTGGTTCAAATTGCAAAAAGTGGCCAGGTTAACTGGAACAATTAAGGTGCTCCTGGGGAATAATTACCCCTTTTCCTTTCTGTATGTGAAGAGGAAGGAGGATGGCTGCTCCTGAAAAGGGGGTCTCTAAGGCACACTGGGAAGAATTCAAACCACAGTCAGATGGAGCTCAGAACGCATTTGCTCTTGTATTTAATATGATTAGCAAATAAAAGCATATGTGGTTTCCTGTATCTTTTCTCCCAATTTCCACACTGTAGAGGATGCAGAATGAGGTAATCTGAGCCAAGGGAAAGCCATGTATGGGTCAAAGAGGTCACAGTGGGCTTTCACACGTGCCCACCAACCTCTTCCTACTTCCCCAACTGCCACATCACCTCTCCAAGATTATGGCCAGGCCTGTCCACTGAGCTTCAAGAAACAAAAGCCACAATGAGACAGCTTTTCATTTTTGATACAGCAAGATTCTCCTTTTAGAATTCTGTCTGATGAGGTATCCTCATCAGCAGGATTCAAGTCCACTGGGGAAAGTCCTCTTGTGCTTTACAAGTTGTTGTGAACTGCAATGTCTAGCAAATTGGATTTGCTGCTGTTGTTGTTTAGTCAGAAACTTATGTCCGACTCTTTTTAACCCCATGGACTATAGCCTGCCAGGCTCGTCTGTCCATGAGATTTTCCAGGCAAGAATACTCGAGTGGGTACCCAAGGATCAAACCTGTGTCTCCTGCAATGGCAGGTGGATTCTTTACCACTATACTAATTGGATTGGGGATGTCTGAAACTAGAAAACACTCTTCTCACCCTCTAACTTGTATAACAAGCACATTATGAAAGTGCTTTGCATTCAAGTTGAGTGACTTCAGCACAGTGTGATGGAAGACAATTAAGGTGTCAAAGTAAATGGGCTCCTTGTACAGTGGGTGCATTTCTCACAACCAGTCAATAATTAACATTACAAGTTAGGAGCAAGAACCATGTTGGAACTGGCATCCTTTAAAATGACATCCTGCTGTGTTATCAAGAGGAAAGAGGGCAGAGAAAGTTCACCAACAGAATTCTAAGGAGATGGTCTACTGGCTCCTACTACAGCAAACTATTGGAATGGCCTGCCAGTTATGGTAAAATGCTTAAATGTGGACTACCAAATCATAGAGGGAGTCTTAAATCCATTTCACCTTTAACGGTGCTTAAATTTATAGTTAAAAAATGAGAGTTGGGGAAGATGGCACAGCAGAAATGCCTTTGGAAACACAGCAAGCCTCACCACTACTCTGGGACCTTGAGAAAGGTACTTCATTCTGAGAAATTCAGTCTTCTTCTCTATGACTGGAAGTGGTATGTTCTCCTTTTGAAGGTTACTGTGAGGATTAAACCAGCCTCTGAATATAAAGCACCTAGCAGCAAGCCTATCATAGAGGAAATGTGTACTGGAGATTCGTTTTCCTTGTTGACCTTCTGTTGACTTTCTCTGACCACCCTTATGGCAGAAAGTGAAGAAGAACTAAAGAGCCTCTTGATGAAAGTGAAAGATGAGTGTGAAAAAGTTGGCTTAAAACTCAACATCCAAAAAACTAAGATCAGGGCATCTGGTCCCATCACTTCATGGCAAATAGATAGGAAACAATGGAAATGGTGTCAGACTTTATTTTGGGGGGCTCCAAAATGACTGCAGATGGTGACTGCAGCCATGAAATTAAAAGATGCTTGCTCCTTGGAAGGAAAGTTATGACCAACCTAGATGGCATATTAAAAAGCAGAGACATTATTTTGCCAACAAACTTCCATTTAGTCAAAGCTATGGTTTTTCCAGTAGTCATGTATGAATGTGAGAGTTGGACTATAAAGAAAGCTGAGTGCTGAGGAATTGATGCTTTTGAACTGTGGTGTTGAAAACTCTTGAGAGTCCCTTGGACTGCAAGGAGCTCCAACCAGTCCATCCTAAAGGAAATCAGTCCTGAATATTTATTGGAAGGACTGATGCTGAAGCGGAAACTCCAATACTTTGGCCACCTGATGTGAAGAGCTGACTAATTTGAAAAGACCCTGATGCTGGGAAAGACTGAAGGCAGGAGGAGAAGGGGATGACAGAGAATGAGATGGTTGGATGGCATCACCAACTCAATGGACCTGAGTTTGAGTAAGATCTGGGAATTAGTGATGGGCAAGGAGGCCTGGTGTGCTGCAGTCCATGCAGTTACAAAGAATCGGACACAACTTTGTGACTGAACTGAACACTGATATGATTCATCTTCACGTGTCCTTCTAGGAGAGTGGCCATAACTGAAGAGGTACAAGCACTTTATGTTTGTGAACTTTCCTAGAGAGAAGGTCTGTAACTTTCAGCCAATGTTCAAAAGTCCAAAGAGTTAAGAACCACCACATTAGACTGAGTCTCAAAAGCTGGAAAGCTCCTTATTAATTTCTATACACACAGGGCCATTTTATTTTGAAATATGAATCATGTCCCTCCTGGAACTAGATGTCAATTCATATATTGCAGAGCCTGTCGGTGTGATTATTATGGAGGGTTGATTTCACATCTGTCATGAAGTGTTCTGGGTGCAATTTATAGCGACAACAGCAAGGCCTTAACATTCTCTAACTCACTTTATTCATATATTTAAATGCTCTGATGGGAATGTAAAATTTTGCAGCCACTTTGGAAAGAGTGGCAGTTCTTCAGAAGTTAAACCCAGAGTTGCCATATAACCCAGCAATTCCACTTCTGGTTAGATACCCAACAGAAATATATCCACTCAAAAAAACTGTACACTAGTGTTCACAGGAACACTATTTATGAGAGCCAAAAATGGAACAACCCAAATGCTCATCAACATCCATACGATGAAATATTATTTAGCAATAAAAAGAGATAAAGTACTGATAGATATTACACAACAGAGGAAGCTTGAAAACATCATGCTAATTGAAATAAGTCGAACAAAAAAAACCCACCTATTATATGATTTCATTTGTAGGAAACTCTAAAAAATGTAAACTGATTTATAACAACAAAAGGCAGATAAATTGTTGCTTAGGATAGAGCAAGGGAAAGGGGTAAAAGGGATGCAGACCACAAGGGAGTATGAGGAATTTCCATGGGTTTTTGGATGTTTGCTCTCAGGATTGTAGTCATGGTTTCATGGGTGTATACACATATTACATCCTCTTCACAATGTAGATTTTAAAATTTACATGTTTATGTGTCTATTATGTCTCAATAAAGCTATTTTTTTTTAATGGAGATAATACCACCTACCTCCTAGAATTGCCATAAGACTTAGAGAAGATCATTTACGTGAAAATGTCAAGAAAAGTGCATGACATAGTCATTACTAAAAAAATAACTAAAAGAACCTAACATAAAACCTTGAACATTCAAATAACAGTGAAGAAAATAGGAGTTCTGACTTAAAGAACGGAGAGTCATTATTTAGAACACAGAATGTTGAGACTCTAACTAAAGCCATTGTTGTTGTTAAGTCACTAAGTTGTGTTCTGACTCTGTGACCCCATGGATTATAGCCTGCCAGGCTCCTCTGTCAATGGGATTTCCCAGGCAAGAATACTGGAGTAGATTGCCATGTTTTCCTCCAGGGGATCTTCCCAATCCAGGGGTCGAATCCAGGTCCCCTGCATTGCAGGTGGATTTTTTACTGTCTGAGCCAGAAAGGAATCCCAATATGTATATATAGAGAGTTTCCAAATAAGTGTGTGTGTATATATATATATACAAAGTTTGTGTGTGTATATATACATATAGTGTAGAGAAAACATATACATTTAGATATACATATAGTATTGATGGGCTTTCCTGGTGGCTCAGATGGTAAAGAATCTGCCTGCAAAGTGGGAGACGTGGGTTCAACTTCTGGGTTGGGAAGATCCCCTGAAGAAGGGCATGGCAACCCACTCCAATATTCTTGCATGGAGAATACCCATGGACAGAGGAACTTGGTGGGCTATAGTCCACGGGGTCACAAAGAGTAGGACGCAACTGAAACAACTTAGCAGCACATTTATAAATTTCTGTAAAGTTCTTTCTACATTACTTATGAGAAGTGATATACTTTTTCTCAATTCTATAGACATAAAGGATTGTTCAAAATCAACAAATTTTCCTAAAGTCAAATAACTGGGAGCTCATTTTGTGGCACACATTGGGCTGTGCCCTTGAGCTACATCATAATAGCTCTCCTGGGAAGAAGTATTATCAACACCATTTTATAGATGGGAGAGGAAGGATCACTAAGAGTAAATGATACATTTGGATTCACAGCTAGAATGTGGCAGTCAATAATCATGTTTGGCACCATCTAACCTAAAATCCCAAGCTCTCTGAGCACTGCCAGCCTTTCTTCCAAAATTGCTAAATCTAGTACATGGGTAAATTGCTAATACTACCTTAGCCTTCATATGTACACACAAATTACTCAAATGAATTCAAACCTTGTCTCAAAGATTAGTGTCATTTCACTGTCACTGACACCAAGGCTCTGATGAAGAGAGGAAGCCAAAATAGATTCAGCAAGGCATAGAAAATAATCACTAAATATGTGGTTCAAAGTGGAATTATAAATACTCTAAGTCCAGGCTTCTATCCATGTGATAGGAATTAAAACGTTAAGACATTCAAAATCTTAGCACTATATACAGATTTCTGTATGCATTCATTTTATTTTGAATTCTCAATTTTGTCAGCATTGTCTGATCTTAAACTAAAAATTTAATTTAAAGAGATGCTAAAGAAGAAGTATCTAAGTGTATCAAAGCAATTCATCAAGTACTATAAATTGAACAGTTTAATCTTGAACAAGGAATTTTAATAATAGAGCCTTAATAAATCTTTAAGTGTATGAGGAAATGTTACTTATAATCATTTAGTTTTAAAAGAAATTTTTATAGTCCTTTCTTTGAAGTCATAATAGATGTAAGACCCTAGGGAAATATTAAAAAAAAAAAAAAGAATAGAAGATGACTTTTTGACAATTATTGCTAATTTTACAGTAGTCTCAGATCTAAGCACATGCTTTCACCCCAGAGAGGCTTAAGTTAGATTCCCAGCCCTGCCACTTACTAGATTACTAGGTAACTAGGTTATTAGGCAAGTGCTTACTTTCTGTGCTTCATTTTTCTAATCTATGAAATGGTGCTAAGGACATTGCCTATATTTAAAGTCATCCTGTGGATGAAATGACAGCATGTATGTTAAGACCCAGAAATGAGGCAGGGTGCATAGAACTGCACTCAGCGAATAGGAGCGGTTGGAGAATTATAATTTGGGCCTTGTGGGGGCTGAACTTTACTCCCTTTCCTGGCCTCAGGCAGTACTGGCAACCTCAGTGTTTAGCATATTCAGTGACCAAAGGAAAGCTTCTAGACTTGGGGCGAGGGACCATAGTCCTAGTTTTGAATAAGCAATGCCAATTTCACACTACTGAGGCTACTCCAGACCATCGCCTTTGTACACAAAGCATAGGATGACTCCACTTACAGAAACTGATTAGGCTACATCTTTACAATAAACTCAAATGAGCATTTAGATGCTTTCCTATGTGCACTGCTTCATGTGAGTGGCTGTGCATGCATTCTCACATAGCCCCCCAAAAGGAACCCTATGAGACAGGTGCTATGCTTTTTTTAAGGCAACAGATGAGGAACTTACTGTCTTGTCTGAAGGGAAGGTGCTATTTGGTCTCTGCTACCATCTTCATCCCTAGGAATTGCACACAAAATGAGCTGCCCTCCAATTAGCAGTCATGTATGTGTGTGTGTCGGGGTGGGGGGGGCACACATTTGATGGCATTATGTATACACTAGAAATCTGTTAGCTGTTCTAGGAAGTCTTTCTCTGATTGGGCTCTTGTCTATTCTGTGGATCTTGGTTTTGTATGTGGAGTGATTGTCATCAGAAACACAATGATGCTTTTTCTCTCAAGACTCAAGGCAACAGCCTTTCTTGGTGAACTAAAAAAAGGTTGATATGAATCGTCAAACTGGAGTTTTGACAGGTATGTAAGAAAAACAGATCAGTGAGTCCATTACATCCACTGTGCTGTAAGATAAGCATTTTCTTACATAAAACATCATTGCATTTTTTTTCTTGGTTTGACTTTAAAAATTAGCATGCAGCAAAGCGCCTGGCTGGCAGTGGTCAGTCCTCTTTCCCCAAAGGACAAACACTTCACAGGTAGGCCTGAGTGCATTACCCGCATGGCTCTGCTCACTGGCCTGGAGGCATTTTTGTTTCTGTTTTTTTTCTGCTTGCAAAGCTTCTCCCTGGGACTGAGAATGCAGGGCAATCTCTAACTCTCTAGCGATAATAGGCCTGTCAAGATGAGAAGGAAGTTCTAAGTCATCACCACCTTAGCCCTACTTGAACTTTGGCCCCATGTTTCATGAGACTGATCAGACAGTAAAGAGTCCACCTGCAATGCAGGAGACCCAGGCTCAGTCCCTGGGTTGGGAAGATCCCCTGGAGAAGGGAATGGCTACCCACTCCAGTATTCTTGCCTGGAGAATCCCATGGACAGAGGAGTCTGGTGGGCTACAGTCTACAAGGTTGCAAAGAGTCTGACATGACTGGGTGGATAACACTTTCTTTTTTCATGAGACTGAAAATTGTGTGTCCAACTTTCATGAAGAGGAGAAGGTCCACAAGAAAAAGGGAGAGAGTTAAAACAAGCAAAAAGGAGATCCCAGGAAGCTGGTATGTGGGTTGCATAATAGACTGAATCCCACAGATATCTCCTAAAGAAGGACCTCTACAACCCAGTTCCAGAAGAAATGGTCAGGGATGTCTCAAGACCCAGGCTGAGATAAAGCAGTAGGATGAGCACAGTTGGGCATAGAAGGGACTGATCTAGAGGTGTGTGTGTGAATAAGTCAGGGGAGACAGATATTGTAAAAGTAATTATAAGAGATTTTGGTTAAGGAGGAGAATGTAGAATGCTATGAAAACATGAAACAGAGAAACCAAACTGGACAATAGTGCATGATGAAGGAAACAGCAAGTATATAAATCCTCAAAAGTGCTCATGACAATGGTTTCGAATGTGCGTCCTATTTGTAGATGCCCAAGCTTAACGTGTGGAAGGCATCTTCTGAACAACTTCTCTTTCATCTTGCCATAGATTCCCAGGGAGCTTATTTTTGTTTGTTTTTCAGGAAATCTCTCTGATACAAGAGGCAAAATGGCTTGTCTTAAAACTATTGTCTGGGTACCACAGAGGATCTGCCAACAATGAAAAGACCATGGGAAGAGTTCTACATCCCTGCTCTGTCGGACTTAGACATGCAGCTTAGTTTAGCCAATAAAAAATGAACAGAAGTGATCCGTACCCTACCAGGACAGAAGCCCTGAGAGCCATCTTGCCATTTGCCAGTGCCTTTCTTTTCCTTCTGCCAAGAGATGAGCAATGTCCTGGCTAGGGGTGTTCCATCTGTATGGGTGAAATAGATGTGCTGCCAGCTCACTGTGGACGTGACATGTGAGCAAGAAATCAATATCAGCTAAGATAAGCCACTTATATTTAGAATCTCTTTCTTAGCACTGTCTAAGCTGACTGATAAAAGTTCTTCTATCAGGACACTGTGGAAAGCTCAGTTTAGAGAAAAGTTTTCTAGTGCTGATCTAAGAAGGACAGCTGATAATTCAGTATATAATGAGTCATAAATTTCACCAAAGCAAAACCAACGATTTGATGCTGAGCCCAAAGATGCTTACTACAGTCTGCATATAACAAGGTTTCATTTAAAATAACAAAGGAAAATGAAACTAGGCTGATTGGCTTTATTGGGTTATGAGTGAGTGTCATAACAAAACATACAGTGTTATCTAACAACTAAGGAGAATGGTCTGGTCAAAGAAGAAAAGCTAATGAATACAGACAGCCTCTGAATTCTCACTTGACCTCTAAGATACCCTCTCCTCCCTCACCCTGCTTAATAACCTGGTCTAATGTGTTTATCAAGTTGGAAATTTCAGAATAGTTTTTCATTAAGGGTGACTATACAAAGGGATGGGATTTTAAAATATGAATGAAGCCAATGATTTTACTCCAGGCAAACTTCTAAGGACAGGGTTTATAATGTGAAATCCAAAACTCTGTATGTTCAAGATCTTTTTAAGGTGCTATTCCCACACATGGATTCTCAGATGCTTAAGCCTACCACTCATGTCTAGTTTCCTCTTTTGCCTCTTTTCGAGTTATTGTGGCTACGATGGACAGCCACCACAGAGTCAATTCATTTCACCAATTGTTTGTTTGTGGACCTAGGAATGTGTTTCCAAGGCTCGGAAAGTGCATTGAGACACATGGCCCTGACTCGGGAATTGAGGCCCTCGGAGCAGGCCTGAAGGTCTGACGTCTGAGAAGCCAAACACCTGCTGTAGGATAGAGGCCTGAAAACACACTCCTGGGGCTGCCTTTCCTGGCTCCAAGGAAGATAGTGTTCCCAGCCGCCTGCAGGCTGAGAGCCACACATGGCTGGGAAGCGCTGGCTGGGAGGTCATTTTTCAGTGACAATGACCCCTGAGGCCCTGCACCCAGGGAGGGCTCCCTCACTCCCAGAGAAAGTCAAGGCAACCTCCACACAGCTGTTCCATCACGTTTCCTCTGCAGGAGAGATCTGGTGAGCCTAGGTCTGTCTGCCATGTGCTAGGATCCCGCAGGGAGGACACCCCGGGAGCCCATCTGGATCCCGGGCCTAGGGACCCATGATATGCTAGACGTTAGAGGGAGGAATGGAACCTGAGGCTTCATCGATCCTCGTTGAGCTCATACTCTATGGAGAGTCAGAACTACTGAGCCAAGTCACTCTTTTTTTTTTTTAATTTGAATTTATTTATTTTATTTGGAGGCTAATTACTTTACAATATTTTATTGATTTTGCCATACATCAACATGAATCTGCCACGGGTGTACATGTGTTCCCCATCTTGAACCCCCCTCCCACCTCCCTCCCCATACCATCCCTCTGGGGCATCCCAGTGCACCAGTTTGTACAGGCTTCTACACTCTCCTACAGGAACTAATCTTCCCTGGTGGCTCAGTAAGTAAAGAATCTGCCTGCAATGCAGGAGACCTGGGTTTGATTCCTGGGTTGGGAAGATCCCCTGGAGAAGGACATGACAATCCACTCCAGTACTCTTGCCTGGAGAATTTCATGAACAGAGGAGGCTGGCAGGCTACAGTCCATGGGGTCACAAGAGTTGGACACGACTTAGCAACTAAACCACCACCACCACAGGAACTAAAGCCTTGAGGACAAGCAAAGAGTCAGGTTCTAGGTCCTAGTAAGCCAAGCATTGAGCTTAGTGGAAGGTGGGGTTCAATGGCCCCAAGTCATGCTGGGGCATGGACAAAAACTGCCCAGCCTCTTTCCATAAACTGTGTTGCACTGCACAAGAATTCTGGAGTGGGTGATTTAGGGCCGCACAGACGAAAGCCCAGCCACTTCTCCAGCCACCCACAGCTGAGTTAGCCATGGAGGAGAGGCTGGAGTTGAGTCTTCGATTCTAAACACGGAAAGAAAGAAAGGATCACTACTGATGGCATTAGCAGAACCTCTGAAACCCTGGGAAAGCAGCAGCTGAAGAAAGGAAGGCGAGGCTGGAAGTGTCTTCCTTAGTTGACCGGTAGCCAGCTGCTGAGGTTTTTTATAAGAATCCGTAGGTGCAGCCGAAGTTGTGTGGGTGGGCTTGCAGCACAGAGTGGAAGCAGAACTGAAGCGTCCCCATCTAGCACCAGCCTAAAGCCCAGATGACAAGTCTGCAAAACTGGACCAAGACTGGGGCTGGAAAAATGAGAGCATCCTGTTTGCTACTGGCCGCCTCTTAAAGGTGAGTCAATATGGATGGAGGAGTGTATTCTGCCTTACTGGTTTGGGAAAGGCTTTAAAGCTTCAGAGTGAATGGGAGTCAGGAGATGGAGGAAGCCCCCTCGCAAGCAACACTTGGTACAGGCCTGGAAACAGACCAGACAAGGCTTGCTTTCTAGGAGCATCAGGTAAGGGATATTGATAATGTGCAAATGAGCCTGTGCAACAAATGGTTAAGCATCATGAGATGGAAATGCCCCCTTAGCTTCTCTGGGGAACCCTTTTCTCTTCACAGAGCATCATGGCTTCAGAGACCCTGAGATCCCTGGGAGAATTCACGTGATGCAGAAGCCAGTGCACATGCCCTGTCTTTGGGTTTAGAAAAGGAGAACGTAGACTGAGCCCTAGTGTTGGTAGTGGGGTTGCCCGACCCCATCCTAGCCCTGACTTGGTTCCCCTGGCAATCCACACGTTGGACATGGAAGCCAGGTTTAAGGAGATCAGTGGAGGCCCTGGGACTGAGCTGAATGCTCTTCTTAGGTACACAGACTGTGGTCCTGGTAACACCAGCACTAGATTCCAAAAGGAACACATTTAAATGCACAGACAAGGTTGGCAATATGGCCATCAACATTTATTTTCATTTTACTTTCACAGCTTAAAGGGTTTTATTTATTCCAAAACTGGAGTGACTCATTGTAAATTAAAGTGTTGCATACAATTAATTAATTGTCATCAGGAAGTTCTTCCTTAATCTCTAGAATCAGCAGGACTCCTTCAAGGGAAGGCTTCTTAAGCACAGAATGAAATGGACTCTCTGACTTTCAAGCCACTGGGATCACTTTGGAATTTAGTCCAGCTAAAGAGACACCTCCTAATTATTATGGCTTCCAACAATACTGTGTTCTTTAGGATTCTCACTCTAATCCTGTGAAAATAGCTATATAAATCAGCAAGTGAACTATACTCAGGCTTCTCCCTCCCCCACACTCACACCCACATCATCACCAGATCAAAGGATCAAAGTCAGCTTGCAAGTATAACTGGTATTTGCTGCACTAGAAAATTAGTTGTCAAAAATATTTCACTGAGGGGCCTAGATATTCACTAGATATTAACAGAGATGCCTCCTAAAAAATCTAATGCTTTTTGAAATCCTAGGTTTTGACAGAATTTAAAAGATTATGTAACTGTTGGGTGATATGCAGTGCTATAACCTGATACATCTAATGTAATTTACACTTAATTAACATAGAGGGTTATTTAAAAATTGGAAATTGGAGTATGTCACTAGGACTTTGAATTGTTAATTTTTGGTGTATCAAAAAATAAGATTAGAAACTGACACTGCAGAAAGGGACTAGATAGCACAATGAATTAAGACAAGATTCCCTACATTCTTGAAGGGTTTTTTTTTTTTTTTTTTAACCCAGTGATGCTGCAATTAACAAACCTGGGAGAACAGAGCTCCTTTTATGACAAGCTCAGCTGTGGGAAAGCAACCAACAAAACACCACTTCTGAGCAAGGGGAAGCAATGTCAGGGAGTGTCATGTGCTGACGCCTGTTCCCACTCTAGCTCCCCTCCTACTCACAGAGCTAAGAACCTTCCTGCCCTCTGGCCTCTGAACTCCAAAAACAGGGCAGGGGCCAATGGAGTCTGCAAAGAGTCTGATGCCTATGACGTACATTTGAGAGGCCTGAGTGGATGGGCTGTGGAGTAGGCTTCCATTTAGCAGAGATATTTGTGGATAAAGGACCTGCTGAAATTATATGCAGAGTACATCAAGAGAAATGCTTGGCTGGAGGAAGCACAAGCTGGAATCAAGATTGCCAGGAGAAATATTAATAATCTCAAATATGCACATGACACCACTCTTATGGCAGAAAGTGAAGAAGAACTAAAGAGCTTCTTGACAAAAGTGAAAGAGGAGAGTGAAAAAGTTGACTTAAAGCTCAACATTCAGAAAACTAAGATCATGGCATCAGGTCCCATCACTTCATGGCAAATAGATGGGGAAACAGTGCAAACAGTGCCTGACTTTATTTTTCTGGGCTCCAAAATCACTGCAGATGGTGATTGCAGCCATGAAATTAAAAGACACTCCTTGGAAGGAAAGTTATGACCAACCTAGACAGCATATTAAAACACAAAGACATTACTTTGCCAACAAAGGTCCGTTTAGTCAAGGCCATGGTTTATCCAGTGGTCATGTATGGATGTGAGAGTTGGACTATAAAGAAACCTGAGCACTGAAGAATTAATTCTTTTGAACTGTGGTGTTGGAGAAGACTCTTGAGAGTCCTTTGGACTGCAAGGAGATCCAACCAGTCCATCCTAAAGGAGATCAGTCCTGGGTATTCATTGGAAGGACTGATGTTGAAGCTGAAACTCCAATACTTTGGCCACCTGATGCGAAGTATTGACTCATTGGAAAAGACCCAGATGCTGGGAAAGATTGAGGGCAGGAGGAGAAGGGGACGACAGAGCATGAGATGGTTGGATGGCATCACTGACACAATGGACATGGGTTTGTGTGGACTCTGGGAGTTGGTGATGGACAGGGAGGCCTGGCCTTCTGCGGTTCATAGGGTCACAAAGAGTCTGACACAACTGAGTGACTGAACTGAACTGAAATAAGAGAGACAGGCCAGGTGTCCAGAGGATTGGGAGACTGTAACTGATGGTGGAAGAAACAAGGGAAGTGTAGGTGTGAGAAGAGACAAATTGGAGGTTGCAAAATAGATATCTTCAGATAAGGAAAGGGCTGTGGTGTGCAAAAAGACAATTTATCAAGGGAACAGCACCAAAACTTTGTGCTGTGTCCATCCATCCGTCCATCCATCATCTGTGCTGTGCTCAGTCACTTCAGTTGTGTCCGACCCTTTGCAACTCTATGCACCAGAGCCTGCCAGTCTCCTCTGTTTGCACCTGGAGAATAGGCAAGAATACTGGAGTGGGTAGCCGTGCCCTCCTCCAGTGGAATCTTTCCAACCCAGGGATTGAACCCCCATCTGTTACATCTCCTGCATTGGCAGGTAGGTTATTTGCCACTAGTACCACCTGGGAAGTCCCCATCTATCATGTGTGGGACAGTTCTAGCCGACTATGGAAAGAGCTTTCTGATTTGTGATTGTTGGAAAGAGCTTTGTGATATGTGATTGCAAGGAACAGCCAGCAGGTGGGGAAATATTTTAGGCAAGAAAAGGACCCCAGAAATCACACTTCCGTCTCCATTATTTAGAATCCCCTCACACCTCTAGTCCAAGACCTGGTTTTCCTATTCAAGTAGAACAGAAACAATGATGAACAGGAGAAATGGGTTAACTTTTGATGTGACAGACTTGAAGACTTGGGAATCTTTTATCACAGGAACCACCCACTCTTCATTACTAGGGAGCATACAGCCAAGTTTCCATGTAGCCCCAAATTTTCATGAAGAAAATGCAGATCATTCCATATACAGTCTCTATCCTCAGTCCTGAAATCAACCTAACTTTCTGTTTCAAATAAATCCTATTTGTGTCATTTGCAGGTTTCCTTGCTAAAACCGCAATGAATGAATACAATTGTACTGGGGGAAAGAATCCTGGGAGGCCTGGATTCGTGATTGTCCAAACTGCAAAAATAATAACTATGGATTCCTTCATACACACCAGGAATGTTACCACTTTCATCTCAGGTAATCCTATAACAACCATCAGCTTACACATTATCTCAGTTTTACAGGTGAGTAAATGGGTTCAGTAGATGGGCAAACAGTGGAAACAGTGTCAGATTTTATTTTGGGGGGGCTCCAAAACCACTGCAGATGGTTACTGCAGCCATGAAACTAAAAGACCCTTACTCCTTGGAAGAAAAGTTATGACCAACATAGAGAGCATATTCAAAAGCAAAGACATTACTTTGCCAACAAAGGTCCGTCAAATCAAAGCTATGGTTTTTTTCAGTGGTCATGTATGAATGTGAGAGTTGGACTGTGAAGAAAGCTGAGCACCAAAGAATTGATGCTTTTGAACTGTGGTGTTGGAGAAGACTCTTGAGAGTCCCTTGGATTGCAAGGAGATCCAACCAGTCCATTCTGAAGGAGATCAGCCCTGGGATTTCTTTGGAGGGAATGATGCTGAAGCTGAAACTCCAGTACTTTGGCCACCTGATGCAAAGAGTTGACTCATTGGAAAAGACTCTGATGCTGGGAGGGATTGGGGGCAGGAGGAGAAGGGGACGACAGAGGATGAGATGGCTGGAAGGAATCACTGACTCAATGGATGTGAGTCTGAGTGAACTCCGGGAGTTGGTGATGGACAGGGAGGCCTGGCGTGCTGCGATTCATGGGGTTGCAAAGAGTCAGACACGACTGAGTGACTGAACTGAACTGAATTGAAATGGGTTCAGCAGGGTTAACCAACCTGTCCAGTCATGTGGATAATAAAGTACCATATTGACCCCCAAATGTCCTCCCAACATCACCCCATCCTCACCCCATGGCCAGATTCATTACAGTGGTGTTTCCCCAGATTATTTCAATAGAGCTGACAACAGATGTATGGAAAAAGGGTTAAATGCCAAATATTCACATTTGGGAACCTGGTTTAAGGAAACTTAACCACATTTCTTAACAGCAGCATTTCTCATTATAAAACAAAAAGGCCTAGGCCTTATTTTTGTTGTTGCTGTTCTTAAGTCTCACCAAAGTCAGCGCAGGAAATGTGCCCTGGGAAAAAACCTCCAACTGTTTCAAAATCTCCCTTGCAAGCAAGCACTGCCCCAGCAGTCTCAGTCAAATCCTTCC
The DNA here is from genome assembly GCF_023091745.1 of Budorcas taxicolor. NCBI lineage: Eukaryota > Metazoa > Chordata > Mammalia > Artiodactyla > Bovidae > Budorcas > Budorcas taxicolor. The sequence continues at coordinate 53,230,903 of NC_068935.1, forward strand.
ACAGCCAAAGACCACAGAGGTGCGGTGCTTTAGTGCATCTTGGCTGTAGTCCAGCAGAGATGCTGCCTGCTCACGTCTGTCGGGGGCAGAGACAGAGTTTACATCCACAAGATAGTGCTAGCAAATACCCTGAAAGCTTCACTGCCTCTGGGCCAATCCGTGACCCCCTGAACAGTAGGGCAGCTGAGCCTGATGAGGAAGGCCACTGTCTCTCTTATTCCCAGGGCCTGTCATTTCCCCAGGGCTGGCAGAGCCCAGGGATTGGAGGGCAAAAAGCCCAGCCGTCGTCTAAAGGGGTGCTACTGAATGGGCCCTGTGTGCTGAGCAAAGAGGAGGGGTAGCTCTCCTCGCTGGTCCCTGGCCACCCGCCAGACCTGAAGTAAGTACTGTATATGGTGAATCATTGTCAGCACCGGCATTGCCAGATGCTGGGCAATGCATATAAAAGAGCCTGGGCTTTCAGACGTGGGTTTCCTCAACAGAGCTCTGCTCTCTCTTCTCCACTCTTGCCTCCAGCCTGGCCTCCTCCATCCCCCGCTTCACGCAGATGCTCAAGAGATCTTCCTGAAGCAGAGATCTCACTGTATGTTTCCTCTAAGTTAAATACTTCTGTAGCTCAGGAAATGGATGCTCTGAGAGGTGAGTTAACTGGCCCAAGGCTCCACAGCTCCCAGGTCCTGAAACAAAGCCTGGCCACAGATCTGGCTGATCCAAAGCTGATCCTATTACCAACCACAGCTTTGACCTATGACCTCCAGTCTAGCTCCCACCCTCTTCTAGGGACCCCCATCTCACATGTACACTCTTGCCGAAATCAGCTCAGTCTCTCTCCACTCTCCCTCCCCATCCTTACTCCCCTGTCTGTGTTACTCCCCCATTAGACTGAAAACTTGTTGAGCCATAGAATATATATTATTGAGCTTCTTATTCCAGCCCATAGCCCAGGGCCTGGACAAAGTAAATGTGTCTTGAATGGATAATAGAAAATTTTCCCAGGGCCCCTGCTCTTAGTACTCCGTCAAAATCCATACATTGGCATTCAAGAGTGCTTCACTTTGACTAATCCAAAATACTGATTTCTAGCATTTGTGGTTCTTAAGACTCATGCCAATGAAGTCCAACTGATATTGAAACCAAAATTAAAAAGGCAAGATGGGGATTAGAAGGACTCAGCCGAAGTGCAATAAGGAATCCTCTGCCTGCCTCTGAGATAAGTCTGATACATTTTCCAGATAATAGCCCAGGTTCTACAGAAGAAGGATTTCTCACATGGTCCAGGTGAAATCTGTTTTTCAAAAGTTAGTGTTTTCTTCCCTCCTGTTTGTATCCTTAAAAATGAAATTTTCAGTTGTTCACCACTGAATTTGAAAGCAAGAACATTTTAAACATCCACCTTTTTCCTTGTTCTCTTTATTAAGTTTGATAACCAGCTCTCCTTTTATTTGAACTAATCAAATTATGTAAAAACGCAAAGTAATCACCATAATAGTGTAACAATAGACAGATACAACTAGTCCTCTGCAGACTCTGCTTCATACCTCCTTTGGAAGGAGTACATACTGACGTTCTCAAGTTTATACAAGCAAGGCCATTTTGTTCTATGGGCAGCAGTGCAACCACAGATTCTCAATTAATATGCTTACTGTCAAATTTAAGTCCTTCATTCCAGGAAGGAAATATTTCCAGTATGAACTCCCTTTCATACAATGGCTGAATTGTTTGCTATTTTACACACTGGCCAATCCCAACCCAAAAGGGACTCAAACCAAAGTCCTAGTGGTTCTGAGTCATGTGAGTGGGTGCAGTTTCCATGATTCATTATTGGTTTTGACTGGGAAGCATGTGCAGCTTTTTACAATACAGGAAGGACATGGCTGGTGTCCTGAAGGGACCAGGTGGGATGTCATTGCTTTGTCCCATCTCATGGGTCAGTGAACAGTCCTTCTATTCTGGAATTAGAAGTTTGCTTGTGTTCTTCACAGCTACATTCCCAGCTACATTCCCAGACTCCTACCCAGGGCTAAAGACACGGTAGGTTCTCAATAAAGATATGCTGAATGAATAAATGTCATTGGATGAAAGGGAACCTAGGAAGTGAGTAGCACTCAGAAAGCTAGTGCATGTAGATGTTATGAGTTCAAACTCTGGAGCTCAGCTTCCTAGGATCCAGTCCCAGCTCTGACCTTGACAAGCTGTGTGACTTTGAGCCAGCCCCCTAACTCATCTGTACCACTGTTTCCTCATCTGTAACCTAATGATGCTAATAGTACTTACCTTAAAGAGCTGTTGTAAGGATAGAAAGTTTTAAAGCATAAAGAGCACTTAGAACAGTGCCTGACTTGTCATTAGGGCCCAGGAAGAACGTGCTGTTAGCATCACTTATTGCTAAGCAGCTACGGATGCAGGGTGATGTGAGCACCCACCATGCAACAATGTCTGCGTGAGTCCACAGACTCTCTGTTGCTCCAGGAAATGTGTCTTGCTTATCTCTTTATCTTCAGTGACTAACCAAGAGAAGGTTCTCAGTACATGATACCTCTCTGAATGGATGAAAGCTTATTCAGCAGCACAAGCTGACTGGCAGTCTTACAGACGCACACAGTGTCACTGCTACTCTTTCCAGTTCAACAATCCCTCGAGACGCTGGCTTCAGACTTCCACTTGGAACCCTCTTGCTCTTTTCCAGTTCCCTTGGCAGGCTGTTGTATTTGGAGTCTCCATCTGCCTAGCCCCTTTTGTCTGATGGTTCAGTGGGACTGTCTGTCTAGTTCTATCATGTCTCTTTCTTAGATAACACCTTCCTGATGAACAGACAGAAGATAGCCCACCCTAGATTGCAGTGGTAACAGGCCCAAGCCTTGGTATGGTGCCCCTGGTCCCTGTTTTCTTTGGTAGCATGATTCAGACACCAGAAGCATTATTCCTAATAGTAAGATCAGGGGCTTTGAGGTCAAACCAACCTGGATCATATCCCCAATCAATCAACTACTTGCTTTGAGACCTTTTTAACCAATCTGAAAAATGAGGATAAGTATAGTAACTATCTCATGACTGTATGTGATAGTGCATAGCCTTAAAAGATGAATAGAAGGAAGCCAGGAACAGTGAAGTCAGAGGAGGGTACCCTGTGGCACGTTAGCTTAAATGGATGGATACTCTGATCAGGGAGAGGGGGAAAGTTTCTAAACTCATTAATGGAAAAACCCTTAAAATTAGCACCAGGAATAACTGGAATAATAAGGTTGATATATTTTTGTCTATAACCTAACTTCCATTCATTTGAGCAAGATTAAGCACAAGATAAAATGATAATCCGAGGAGCTAGGCAAGTACAATTTCCACTAACTGCACAATTTGTTATGAACAAATTGAAGTAGTCTCAGAATTATGTTTTTAATTGGCTTAATTTAACCTGTCACATTCCACCTTTGTGTAATATTGCTACTACATGGAGCTTTCTCCCATGAATCATGGCACCCCAGAGAGCCATAGCTTCAGTGGGGTTTGATGGAAGTCCAATCACAGGGCATGTGAATCAAGTCTCCAGTAGCCAATTATCACCATTCCATTGGATGTAATTTCATTTTTCTGTTGGTTTTCTGGTCAGGTAATTGATGCTAAGCCTTTTGAGTCCTCTTACTTATTAATAATAAAACAACCAAGAAAGTGATTTCTAGTGGGTTTTCACCTCTACATATTTCCCCTTTACACTAAAATATTCAGTTAACACAAAGAAAGCAAAAGAAGCAAAATTTTGTTTTAGGAACTTTTCAGGCACTTTTATGGTGAAAACAAAGACAATGCTAACAACAATTATAATACATTTCCTACAATGATTATTCAACTTACTTTTACATCTTTCTTATTCTAATACCTGAGTAATGGCAGTATTTGGACCCATTAGAAATCTGCCCAATTTGGGACTTCCCTGGTGTTCCAGTAGTTAGGACTGCACACTTCCACTGTAGAGGTCATGGGTTCCATCCCTGGTCAGAGAACCAAGATCCTGCATGCTGTGCAGTGCAGGCAAGAAAAAAAAAAATTTTTTTAAAGTGTGCCCACTTCATACCCATTAGTACCCACGTACTACAGCAGACTGAGTCATACTCCAACATCTCCAGCATTTTCTAACCTCTTGCTTTTAATAGAAAGTAAGTGAACATGAACTGTTTTTCTTTAAAAAGCAGCTTCACATGGGTTTATTAAAATAAATTGAGATGTATTTGCTAATCTCCACTTACAGAGGTAAGCAATGAAATCTATGTCAACCAAGATTATTTTCAGTGCCTGGAAGGGATGGAACACACAAGGTCACTACTGTAATCACGGAGAAAATAGAATATACGGTCCATGGTCTGAGTGATGGAGTCAGAGATGGGTAGTGAAATGATCCCATCAGATGGGAGCTCAGCAAAGGGTGAGCTTGGCTACTCAAGCCTACAGGGCTTTAAATGGGGTCCAGGATTCCTCATGCCTAGGAGATCCTTAGGTCAAGTTTGGTACAGATACAGAAATCCATGCTCTGAAAGTTTTTGACATTATCATATACAGGAATTAAAAACTGCATTGCTTCTCCCTGCAAGGTGGAAAGCAAGAGGTAATAGCCATAGTCAAGATGAGAAGGTCCACAAAGAATGATAATTGAGAAAATGTAATGACAACAAGATGTGGACAAGTGGCCCGAATTCCTATGTTAGACTCTTATTTATTCAGAAATGGAGTTTGGAGGGTGGTAGGTTTTTATCTGTAATAGCATAGCTTTAGTGGACTAATCCAGTCAATTTCAAGGGTGCTGGGTGGAATGGTGAGATTCTAAGTTATTTTGAGGGCTGAGTCTTGAACAGAAGTAAAAAATATGGAATCAGGAAAAAAAAAGGACTCAAAGCAATAAGAGATGGAAACATGGACATAGTGATAATAAGGGCCAACCAATAGCACCAAATCATACTTTTCTCACTTTAGTTTTCTTTAAAGAAGTAACATGCATGTGTGTGTTAAAGACACAAACCAGAACTTGCCTGGCACAATAATACAATCAACAAAATGTGGTTCAATAAGATAGAAAAGGAAACTGACGGGTTTTCCCATCAGGGTAAAGCAGAGAGGATTTTGAATTTTCCAATATTCCATTAACTCTAACATTCACTCCATGGATGCTAACATGTTCAAGGTACTTGATATTCAGGTTTAATTTCACCTTTTTATTCTGCTTACTTAATGGAAAACTTCTGTCTATGCACTTTAACAAGCGTAAATATTGGTCCTTCCTGCAATAACATTAGGTCACTGGATCTGCTTTGTGTGTGTGTATTGTACATGCATGTCATGTGTGCAAGCCTGACTGTAGCTATTAAAACAGTTCAATGCAGAAAAATATTCACCACTGTGTAACATAATTAATCCATGGGCACACCTCAGTACCTGACTCTAAGATTCAGGAGAATTAGAGTACCATATATATAGAAAATCTCTTTGAAACTCACCCAAGGTAATTCAACTAAATGCTTGCCTTTTTGCCTTTAGTAAAAACATTTATTTTTCAAGCACACATAATATGACAAGAAGAACAGAGTGGTGAGAAAAATACAGGCTCTGAAGGTCTCCATATTCATATTTAGAGCCCAGCTCTGCTCCTTACTAGGTAGCACTGGAAAGTTCTATGACCCCTCTGCATCAGCTTTTTTCCCCATAGATAATGTGAATTGTAGTAATATCTGCCTCTTGGGTTGATGTGACCACCTGATGTACATAAAGAACATAAGAATTGGCACATATACACTATTGATACTGTGTATAAAGTATGTAACTAATGAGAACCTACTGTATAGCACAGGGAACTCTACTCAGTGCTCTGTGGTGACCTGAATGGGAAGAAAGTTCAAAAAGGTGGGGATGTATGTATGTGTAAGGCTGATTGATTTTTCTGTACAGCAGAAACTAATGCAACATTGTAAATCAACCTTATTCCATAAAATTTAATCTAAAAAAATATTAAAAATTTCTTTAAAAAAAAAAAAAAAAGAGCCTAGTGAAGTACCAACTAGTCCATCCTAAAGGAGACCAGTCCTGGGTGTTCATTGGAGGGACTGATGTTGAAGCTGAAACTCCAATACTTTGGCCACCTGATGTGGAGAGTTGACTCAATGGGAAAGACTCTGATGCTGGGAAAGATTGAGGGCAGGAGAAGGGGACGACAGAGCATGAGATGGTTGGATGGCATCACCGACACAATGGACATGGGTTTGGGTGGACTCCGGGAGTTGATGATGGACATGGAGGCCTGGCATGCTGAGGTTCATGGGGTCGCAAAGAATAGGACACGACTGAGCTACTGAACTGAACTGAAGTACCAGGTATACACAAATCCTCGGCAAATGTTAGTTCTTATTCTCTGTCTGAAGATTGTGGACAAAGGTTTCTGAAATGACTCATAAGGCTTGAAATCTGCCTAACTGCATGAGTGGATCACAGAATATGACAAATATCAGGAGGAAGTGGGGACCTGGTATCCCCTCCATCTCTTTAATTCAGTGATGGCTCATGTTTGGTTTGCCCTGGCTTCAATCATGTTAACAGGAACTCCCTAGCAGGAAGCAGGTATTCAGTCCCTTTCTCTGTGTCTTACTTTGACATAACCCAATACTCCAAGAATCCTATTGCAAGACTTACCACTAAGTCTTTGTTCTATAGCTGAAACATTATGAAGTCCAGCAACACAGCTTGCTAACTGGTGCTCTGATGAAGTTTTATACTTGATTTTTACTAAATAAAAGATCACTTATTATTGATGCCCTCACCAAACCTTTTCATACAGGAAATTGGCTTATAATAAAGAGTTGGCAGAACATACGGGGTCGGGGGGTTGGGACACAAACAGTGGGTGGTACACCCATTCCACTATTAAATAACCCTTTAGTCAGTCAGTTCAGTCAGTTCAGTCACTCAGTCGTGTCCGACTCTTTGCGATCCCATGAATCGCAGCACCCCAGGCCTCCCTGTCCATCACCAACTCCCAGAGCTCACTCAAACTCACGTCCATCGAATCAGCGATGCCATCCAGCCATCTCACCCTCTGTTGTCCCCTTCTCCTCCTGCCCCCAATCCCTCCTAGCATCAGAGTCTTTTCCAATGAGTCAACTCTTCGCATGAGGTGGCCAAAGTACTGGAGTTTCAGCTTTAGCATCAGTTCTTCCATAGAACACCCAGGACTGATCTCCTTTAGTCAAGTAATACATATGTCTGATCAACTTTCATTGTGTTGGTCACCTTCCTTTCCCCATGAAGAAACCTCCATGAATTTATAATTATTATTAAATTGTTTTCATTCTCTTGATTAAATCGCATCAAATTATTTATCTTTTTTCCTTTAGATTTTATCTTTCAACTTTAAAAATCTTTAAGTATGATCAGAAGGTAAGTATATTGATTTTTAGTAAATTTTGTCTTTGCTTTGGTGGGGCTTCCCAGATGGCTCAGTGGTAAAGAATCTGCCTGACAATGCAGGAGACACAGGAGCTGCGAGTTTAATCCCTGGGTCAGGAAGATTCCCTGGAGAAGCACATGGCAACCTACTCCAGTATTTTTTCCTGGAAAAATCCCATGGATAGATGTGTCTGATGGGATACAGTCCATGGGGTCACACAGAGTCAGACATGACTGAGTGACTTAGCACACACGTACATCATTGTTTAGGCAAGGGCATTGGATAATCACATAAACTGGAATGATGGCTTCCAAGTTCATATTATTTAATGCCACTTATCACTTCATGCCATGACCGAGAGTGGTAAATTTTATTCAGAGTAACCACAGCAAATGCAGCTGTAAATGTGCACTGAACAAAGCCTTGTATAATTGAGGACAGAAAATGCATATGACTTCACATCACTATTGCATTTTCACCTGCAGGAATTTGAATCACACAGAATTACCATAACAGTTTAGATTTAAATCAAATCTTGGCTGAAGCCACAAAACTAGATCAGGTATGTTTTATGCAAGGAGAGGGGGAGACACTGGGCATATTTTCTCTCTTATCTCAGTGGTTTGCTGTTTTTACCTGATGTATATGTGTGTAACAGGTGTAACATGTTACACCTGCTGTTGAAAGTTACGGTTGGGGCATCTGGCCTGTCAGACATGTCACCATGTGCTTGTTCCCTGTGGAATATATGAACAGTCATCCTGTCCTCTTCTCAAAAGGGAATGTAGAAAGTAAAGATGGCACCTATCTTACACTGAGTCCCAAGGAAGTTCAAAAACCCTGGGTTGAGAGTCCTTTTATGGGGATGTGGTATTGTCAATTTCCAATTAGGTGCCCCTGTATTCAGAATGAAACAGAACACTGGAGGCAGTGTGGTGGCCTGAGTTCTAATACTGCTTCTGTCTCTAATAGTTATCCCTGGGCCAGGAATTTGATCTCTCAGAGTAGCTGTTACTCCAATTTGCCTGAAAAAGGCACTAGATTGGGAATGACTTTAAATCCACCCACCTCACCTGTAATGTTTCAGGAACACAAGCTGCTCTTTATTTTATATTTAAACTTTTCTGAACTTTATATTTAAAAAGTTTATATTTAAACTTTTCAAGTATTTGAAAGTGTATTTTAAGCTAAAACATTTTAAACATTAGCTGTCCTATAAAGATTAAGAAAGCAACATATGCAAAAGCAGTGGACCTAAATATTTATTTGAGACTGTCCATCACTATTGAATTAGCAAAAATTATGTAGAAATAAAATGCTAGTTATTAAGAAGACACTTTAAGAGAAACATTTCCTGGCTTCATGATGGTTGTTTTATTAGTATTCTTTACTTTTCTGTGAATTTATCATATAAATGTATCTCTGTATGTACATTTTATTCATATTTAATATGAGTTGATTCAATGTGCAAAACCATAATTTGTGACACTGAGAAATTCACACATTCATAACTTTAACTTCAAATCTATTGTTAGAAATTAATAAAGAATTTCACAGCAGAGAATATTTGAGTCCCAATTGTGAATATCAAGAGATAAAGGGTATGGTAATTTCCCTCTATTAGAATGTGTGTTACTTGGGAAGATATTCACATCCCTCTTGGAAGCCAAGTGTTTTACAACTCAGAGAACGATAGTTATGAAAATGAAACTTTTAAACCCAGAACGCCTAGCACCAATGCACACTGGGTGGAAGGATGTTTGGGGAGTTGCTGAAACCTCTCAATTGATCCATCTCTTTGCCTGCTTTTTAATTATGTTGGTCACTTTTTATTTACTTTTTCCTATGCCATCATGAGTTAGACAAGGCTGTGGTCCTAGTGTGATTAGATTGAGTAGTATTCTGTGAGTATGGTTTCAGTGTGTCTGCCCTCTGATGCTCTCTTGCACCACCTACCATCTTACTTGGGTTTCTCTTACCTTGGGCTTGGGGTATCTCTTCATGGCTGCTCCAGCAAGGCGCAGCCGCTGCTCCTTACCTTCGACGAATGGTATCTCTCTCCTCACCGCAGTCCTTCCTGACCTTCAAGGTGGGATAGCTCCTCTAGGCCCTCCTGCACCCACGCAGCCACCGCTCCTTGGACGTGGGGTTTCTCCTCCCGGCTGCCGCCCCTGGCCTCAGAGGCAGGGTAGCTCCTCCCGGCCACCGCCCCTGACATCGGATGCAGGGTAGCTCCTTTCAGCCATTCCTGCACTGTCGCAGCCTGGCACTCTCGGCCACTGCCCCTGACCTCGGACATAGGGTAACTCCTCTTGGCCGCTGCCCTTCAGGCATGGAGTCCTCCCAGCTTCTGCCTCTGACCTCGGACGTGGGGTAGCTCCTCTCGGCCGTGCTTAGTGCGCCGGTCACAGCCACCCACGCTTAGTGCACTGGTCACAGCCTCCCGTGCATGTGGGCCTTAGAAAGCACCACTACATACAAGTCTAGTGGAGGTGATGGAATTGCAGTTGAACTATTTCAAATCCTGAAAGATGATGCTCTGAAAGAACCACACTCAATATGCCAGCAAATTTGGAAAACCCAGCAGTGGCCACAGGACTAGAAAACGTCAGTTTTCATTCCAATCCCAAAGAAAGGCAATGCCAAAGAATGCTCAAACTACCACACAATTGCACTCATCTCACATGCTAGTAAAGTAATGCTCAAAATTCTCCAAGCCAGGCTTCAGCAGTACGTGAACCATGAACTTCCTGATGTTCAAGCTGGTTTTAGAAAAGGCAGAGGAACCAGAGATCAAATTGCCAACATCTGCTGGATCATGGAAAAAGCAAGAGAGTTCCAGAAAAACATCTATTTCTGCTTTATTGACTATGCCAAAGCCTTTGACTGTGTGGATCACAATAAACTGTGGAAGATTCTGAAAGAGATGGGAATACCAGATCACCTGACCTGCCTCTTGAGAAATCTGTATGCAGGTCAGGAAGCAATAGTTAGAACTGGACATGGAACAACAGCCTGGTTCCAAATAGGCAAAGGAGTATGTTAAGGCTGTATATTGTCACCCTGCTTATTTAACTTATATGCAGAGTACATCATGAGAAATGCTGGACTGGAAGACACACAAGCTGGAATCAAGATTGCCAGGAGAAATATCAGTAACCTCAGATATGTAGATGACACCACCCTTATGGCAGAAAGTGAAGAGGAACTAAAAAGCCTCTTGATGAAAGTGAAAGTGGAGAATGAAAAAGTTGATTTACAGCTCAACATTCAGAAAACGAAGATCATGGCATCTGGTCCCATCACTTCATGGGAAATAGATGGGGAAACAGTGGAAACAGTGTCAGACTTTATTTTTGGGGGGCTCCAAAATCACTGCAGATGGTGATTACAGCTATGAAATTAAAAGATGCTAACTCCTTGGAAGAAAAGTTTTGACTAACATAGATCGCATATTCAAAAGCAGAGACATTACTTTGCCAACTAAGGTCCGTCTAATCAAGGCTATGGTTTTTCCAATGGTCGTGTATGGATGTGAGAGTTGGACTGCAAAGAAAGCTGAGCGCTGAAGAATTGATGCTTTTGAACTGTGGTGTTGGAGAAGTCTCTTGAGAGTCCCTTGGACTGCAAAGAGATCCAACCAGTTCATTCTGAAGGAGATCAGCCCTGGGATTTCTTTGGAAGGACTGATGCTAAAGCTGAAACTCCAGTACTTTGGCCACCTCGTGTGAAGAGTTGACTCATTGGAAAAGAACCTGATGCTGGGAGGGATTGGGGGCAGGAGGAGAAGGGGACGACAGAGGATGAGATGGCTGGATGGCATCACTGACTCGATGGACGTGATTCTGAGTGAGCTCCGGGAGTTCGTGATGGACAGGGAGGCCTGGGGTGCTGCGATTCATGGAGTCGCAAAGAGTCGGACACGACTGAGTGACTGAACTTAACTGATGCCATCATGATGGTGGGTGATTTGTATGTTTTCTCTCACTGACTCCTCATAACAGTGCCGTAGGGTAAGTGTTTTCCCATTTTTTGGAAGTGACTGTGACTTTCCCAGGTTGACAGGAAGTGACAGAGTTGGGTCGCAAAACGGTATCTTTCTGATCCATTCCAGATGGGTGCTTTTCTTTCTATAGAATGACCCTTTGGGAAAGGAGGCATAAATGATGATGTTAATGCATGTGAGCTGCAGTCTATCATCCATGCAGGGTCTCTTTCTCAGCACAGTGCTTCTTACCCAGTCCTTTCCTCTGAAATTCCCAAAACACTATAAAAGGAAGCAATAGCTCCCTTTTACAGGCAGAAGGATGATGTTGAGAAATGTTAAGTGACATTATCAAACATGCAAAAACAAGTCACGATGTAGTCAGGGACCAAGTCAATAGTCAAGGTATTAGTGCTTGCCATAACACACAGGTGAGTTATCAGTATACCTGGATGCTCTTTAAATCTTCTTCCTAAAAATATCTTTGAGGCTATTGTTTCCTATATATCCTTTGTAAGGAAGCAGATGTTGGAACATCTGCATGAAACATCAAGCCCCAAATTGCAAATTATTAAGTGTAATTAAGTGTCCTTTAAAGTAACAGAGTCTGACACTTTCTAAACCTTGTATTGCTGTGACTCTCAGTTCCTTAACTCTGAAGAACTTTTCTGGAGTCTATACCAAAGCCAGAGTCCATCTACAATTACCTTTCTTACATTCATACAACATCAGAGATGACTTCATTTTTCTCAAATGTATGCATCCTCTCAGCAAGCCAAGAAAAATGAAAGGTAGTTGTACCTTTTAACCAGGAGAGAGTTGGGAAAAGTAACTGAAAAATAAAGCAGGAAGAGTGTCATTAAAATATGTTTTATCTTCATAGTTTGGTTATCATTAGAGATGTTCAGGAATATTTCAATTTTCTCCTACTGTCAGCCAAATGATAGGATTATAATTCCTTGTCCCCTTATAGATTTATTATGAGCATGTGACTGGTTTTGGCCAATGAGATATGAGTAGAAGTCAGATGTAGTGGCAGTGATGTGTGTGTGTGTGTGTGTGTGTGTGTGTCTTCCAGGCAGAAGCTTTGAGAACCAGGGCATAATTTCCAATGTTTTCCTCCTCTTGTTGCAGTGATCTGGTGGGGCCTGGGGCCATGAGAAGCAGAACCCCCGGGTGAGCTTTGTTTCGTCTGTGGCATGAATGAGAAATAAACTGTTAATGGGTTAAACCACTAATATTTATCTGCTTTTAATCACAGCATAACCTAGTCTGTCCTGACTAATTCATTTCTTCATTTATCGAAATGTTTAAATCATTTACCTTAGAGAGTGATAAGGATGATTATTCTTCTAAGACAGAAGGAGGAGACAGATGAGGAGATGAACAGGCCTGGAGGTGGAGAGACCAGAGCCATTGATGAGGCCTCTACATATTTTCTTAATGGTATTGAGGAACAGTACATGGCTTGGCACCCATGGAGCAGAGGGCATATGGAAGAAGGGCAATAGGAAAGGAGCTGGAGTCAGATCCTGGAAGCCGGTAGCACCAGGCTATGGCCTTCTGCTTTCATTTTGACATCAGCAGTGATCCTCGTCAGACACCTGAACAGAGGCTGCTGTGACCAGAACCGCAGGCTCAACACCATGAATCACATCTCCCACATGAGCTATTTACACAACAGATCCTTCAACTCTAAGTGAAAGAACTAGGTTAACAAAGCTACAGATCCAATTGTAAAAAAAAATAATAATAATAAACCACTCAGACATGAGACACACATATTCAGTGTTTCTTCAACTTGCCTGCCCACAAGAATCACCCAGTCTACCTAGTTTAAGAAAAAAATGGATGGGATTTCCCCAGTGGTCCAGTGGTTAGGATTCCACATTTTCACTGCCAAGGGCTTGGATCAATCCCTGGCTAGGGGATTTAAATCCTAACACAAGCTGCACACAGGCAGCCAAAAAAATAAAAATAGAGATTTCTGGACCACCCTTAGGCTCCTCTGCCTGATCATCTGTACATTTAGCAAGCTCTCCAGGGGACTTTTCTGATCAGGAAAGTTTAGGAAGCACCAGTCTAGCAGAGAAGACAACAGGCCTGGTTGCACAAGGATTCAACATTTATCTCTATGCATCCATTCTTTTATTTCAAAAGCAAAAGTATTCATTGACTAGCCTGCATGCTGGGCACCATGCTAGAAACTAAAAATGCAAGAGGGAGCAAGACAAAACCCCTGCTCTCTCCAAGTTTCCATCCTGCTAAGAGAAAGGGAAAATAGGAATTATAGACAAAGCTCTTTACACTTCTATGGCATGTTGCTGAGTATTTTAGGATGCTATGCAGGAGCCTACGGGGGAGACCTGCCTTCCTCAGGGGTGCCTGAAGGCTTTCTCTCAGGAAATAAAATTTAAGCTGGTATTTGAATGATAAAGAGGCATAAGCTAGGGAAAGAAATGGAAAAGATCATTTAAGGCAAATGGAAGATCACTGGCATCCACCTGGACAGAGAGTCCAGAAGAATTGTAGAAAATTCCACTGAGACTTGGCTACAGAAAAGGAGTTAAATAGTCAACATGAGCTATGGCCACAGTGGTGACACACTGATCTATGTCCAGTCTATGTGCCAACCAGACAGGATTTAGACCTTGGCCTGAGTCCCAGATGAAACTGCTGAACTTCCCCCGCCTGGTGACCTTTCCCATGAAACCGATATGCTTCAATACCAAGGGAACAATATTCTATTATCCTGTTCACATTGCTCATTTGAACATTTTAAGGCAGTGTCTCAGAGTGGGAAAGTGTGGGGAGTTTAGAAGCAGCAGACAAATTAAATCCAGCTCTATCACTCACTAACGATATGGTTTTAGGCAAGTCACTTAAATCTCTTTGAGCTTTAGTTTCTCTAACCGTAAAATGGGATTAAGAATTGTCTCTACCTCCTAAAAGGGTTTGAGGATTCGCTGAGATAAGTCATGCAGAGTACAGTGGAAAAGAACTAGGATTTGTGCAGACCTGTGTTTGAATGCCAGTTCTGCCACTTATCTCCTGGGCAACACAAGGACATGTTGATTCACCTTTCTGAGCTTCGATTGTGTCATCTGCCAAGTGGTGAAAAAAATACATATAGCAAAGAGACGCTGTGAAGAGTAGAGAGACTATATGAATACTGCCTCATGCAGTGCCTGATAAGTAGGCTATACTCTACAAATGGCCACCGTCATTCATCTTTTCTGAGTACCAATTTAGCATTCTGCTTCCAAGGAGTTAGTTCAGAATACAATTTGGAATACACTAGGCAACAGGCCAAAACTGAGAGCCATAATGTGCCTTTCCACTCTGGATTTCTCTTTGCCCAGGTATGACATGAGGGAGATATGCTTCTCCAACTATCTACAGTAAAAGAGCTTTTCATCCCAATATATCATCGACCACGTTCTTGTATGTGGCCACAATGCCAAACTGCTTTATAAGTCCATCAGTGCTGATTTTCATGCTCTGCGTCTAGCATATTGTAAGCAGATGCCAGTCCAAGAGCCAGCCCCCATCCAGGGTCACATAGGAGTACCACTGGCCTAAATGAGCTCTGCAGGCTCTTTTAGCTTAGACAGACTGATGCTGAATGGAACTAAAAAAATAGCCTGTTCTACTACAGACAATTGGAATCTGAGGCCCAGGAAGCTCAACAGTGTTGCTCCCAGGACTGTCCCAGTGTATCCCAATGTACTGGAGATTAGGCTGGTGAGGGCTGTGATATCCCCCTTCAGTTACTCACGTCAAGTGTTCCTTCACTTCTGAATAGCAGTGCCTGCTACAGAGGACATTGCATAGAATTATGCAGTTAAATAGATGAAATTTGATGAAAAATCTCCCCAGATGTCATGAGATCCTGGCTATCTGATCCTACAGCTTGCCTACAGGTTTTGGCTCCATGGGGCAAAAACAATTTGTTGGAAGAGGAGGGAAAAAGAAGTGAGAGAAAGGAGTGGGTTTCATGCTTTGAATGTACAGTAGACTTGCTTGAAAGCTTTGGAAAGAGGAAGTGATGTGATGGAAGGGGCGGTGCCAGATATGCACCTGGAGGTGCAGGGTTGACCAGGAGCATATTAAGCCAGCAACTGGAAAGTGTGGATGCAGCAAAAGCAGCCATCCCTGATTGGTGCACACATAAATGTGATCAGTGATGTTTGTGCATATATTTGTGAGTGTGCGCCTGGTGTGTACTGACATATGCACAAGCATGCATATTAACTTAAAAAAGTGTCTTAAGCTGGGAGTTCAGACTAAAGTTTTCCCATCTGGCTTTTCATTGGCAAGCTGTTGGTCTCCAGCCCTTAGGATGCCAACCATGTGAAAGTTGGAGCCCACTGTATCCCCAGTGCCTAGAACCTGGAGGTGTGTATTGAGCACCTTGATAAATATCTGTTGAAAGAATGAATCTGTGGAAAGCATACAGCACAGTACCTGCACACAGTAACTGCTTGGTCAATGTCAGCTGCTATTGTGATATCATTGTGCCTTGTGTGCAGTGAGAGCCAAACAAATCACAGTTGAACCTTGAATTCTAAATTAGCTGGTTGCCTATGCAGTGTGAATTTGTTTTTTCTTATTATGAGGACTTCTCTGCAATTTTTATTCTTTTTAAACTTGATTAAGGTATAATTACAGAGGATGAGATGGTTGGATGGCATCACTAACTCAATGGGCATGAGTTTGAATAAACTGTGGGAGTTGGTGTTGGACAGGAAGGACAGGTGTGCTGCAGTCCATGGGGTCGCAAAGAGTCAAACACGACTGAGTGACTGAACTGAACTGAACTGAACTGAGGTATAATTTAGATAAAATACATTCTTTAAGTGACTAGTTCAAAGTATTTTCATAAATATATACACCCAGGTAATCCCCATCACAACCAAGATACAGAATATTTCTGTTATCCCAAAAGTTTCCTTCTGTCCCTTTGGACTCAATTTCCCCTTCCTAGCCCCAGGCAACACTTACCTGCTTTCCATCATTATAGGTTATTTTTTATTGTTTTCAAATTCCAGATAAAATTCATACACAAGCTTTTATATCTAGCTTCTTTCATCTAGCACAATAGATTTGCAGTCCATCAATGCTGTTACTGGTATCAGTACTTGAATGGATATACCACAATTTCTTTATACATCCCCTGGTTGGTAACATTTTGGGTTTCCAGATTTGAATTATTACAATAAAGCTACTGTAAACATTTGTGTATGAATCTTCGCTTAGGCATATGCCTTAATTTCTCTAGGGTAGAAATCTAGAAGTGAATTGACTGGACATACACTAAGTATATGTTTAACTTTATGAGAAACTGCCCAATATTTCTCCAAGATGATGGTAGAAAATAAAATCAAATTACCCAGAATTTCTGTTTGGGGCCATGATGGAATGAATGAAATCATACTTGCCTTCATACAGTAAACAACTATATGAAACTATAGTTTTCAGATACTGGACATCAGGCAGCACTGAACTGAGTTCCCCTAGAAAAGGAAAACAAAGAAGTTTAGCCCCATAACCACTCTGTGCTGGGAAATCTTAGCCCTTGGATAAATATTTCTGGAATGTTAGCTGGCAGTGTATACTAGTCATCATTACATCTAGCGTAATGACTTGCACACAGTAGGTGCTCAAAAAAATGATACTGGAATCTAATTCTAAACTATACAGTTTCTTACATTTATTTCAGTGCCTTAAAAAAACTTTGCATTTCGAACAAATCTACATAAAACTACCAAGAAAAAACTGAAAAGACCTCCCCTATACCCTTGTCCCAGAAACTCCATTTGTCTCACCAATTGTCCCCATCTCTTTTCTAGGAAAGGAATCCAATCCAGGACCGCAGGTTGCACCCTGTTGCTATAGCTTTCCTGTCCCCTTTACTCTGGAATCATTCTTCTAGCTCCTTGATTTTCATGACCATGACATTTTAAAAGATGACAAATGTCATTTCATAGAATGTCTTTCAGTATGAGTTTGTCTAAGGTTTCATCAAGATTATACCTGAGTTCTGCATTTTTGACTGAAAAATCAGAAGAGTGATGTGATAGTGATGATCTCATTCTGTCCTATGGGGTGGTACATGTTGTTGATTTCTCTGCCTAAGGTGGTGTGACATTTGGTCACTTGATTAGTATGGTATCAGCCCTGTTTTTCTACTGTGCAATAATTATTTTCTTCTTAATAAGGAATGAATGTTTTAGGGGGAGATATTCTGGAACTATGTAAAATCCCATTCCTCATCCCATCTGCATCCACTAGTTTTAGTGTTTGTTGTTGTTTCTTACTTGAATTAATTATTCCTAAGAGGGCTGCCAAATGGTGATTTTCTAATTTGATCATTCTACATTCATTAGTTGATTTTCTATTGTAAGGAAGAGCTTCCTCTTTTCCTCCATTTAATGTATTTGTTTCCATCTGGATGGATCTATGAGTTGCTGTTTTTAGTCAGTTATAATATACATATTATTATATCTATTGATGTTAAAACTGTCCTGGATTTGACCACAGTGAACTTCTTTAGGGTGAACTTTCTATTCTTTTGACATAGCCCCATCAATTGTTGAAAACTTTCTTGTTTGGGGAACAATAACAGGTTCCAGAGTCATCTGGTTCTTTTCTTGCCCCAATCCTAGATGTAGTCATTTCCAAAAGGTGCTCTGGTTGCTTTTATTGGACAATGGGTGATATTCAAAAACCAGTATCTGGGCACTAATTGTGCTTATTGCTATCAGAGTATCACTGGTCCCAGGACTGCTCAGTGGGCAGAGTTGGCAGGTATATGTGTGTAAATGTACATGAATATGCCTGTGGAGGTGTATACACACATATACATATATACACACTCACATATAGACATCTGTATCTATATCTAGTTCTACATTGTATTTGTTGAATGCTGAGTTCACATCAATACTTCTAATCCTCACCCAACATCTCTGGGTTCAAGTTAGCTGAACCCTTTTACATATTTGTAACTCTTGTCTTGAAGGGTAAAAAACAAAACAAAACAAAACTGGCTCCTCAATATATCTACTTAATTTCTCAAAATATTTACTTAATATATTTCCTCAAATCACCTGACCCTGCCAAACTTGCACATATTTCTTGAACGGGCCTCAGCTACCACTAAAGTGCCTTTCCATTACATTCAGGTCTGCCTAGTGGCTTTTTGACAAAAATGGAGGGACAGAAGGATAAAAAGAAGAAAGGAAGGAAGGAAGGATGAAGGGAGGGAGGGAAGAAAGGAACAGAGGGAGGAGGGGGGAGGGAGGGAAGAGGGCTTTCATTGATATAATATTAAGGTTATTTGAAAGAATAAAGCACAGTTATAGTGAAGTCACATATTACTCAAAGATAAAGTTACAAAGTTAGTCTAAGGTGAAAATCAAGTAGTCAAAATTCACACTTGAAAATCTGTTAAGATAGAGACCTGTGTGCCATCTCACAGTAAGTCCACAACAACCTTTTCTTCTCCATTGTTGAATATAGCTATGTTTCTTTAGTTAAGCAGGAGAGTTGGGCTTTAATATAAGAATCACATTACATAAAAGTCACATAGAGAGTGTTCACATCCTCAATCTGAAAGGTTGTTGCTGAATGAAAAGACGCCAGGATTCTTGGCCTCCAGAGGAGAATTCAATCCAGGGCCAGAGATGAGGCTTGATCACTCAGCATTTTTGTATGATAAAGTTTTATTAAAGTATAAAGGAGATAGAGAAAGCTTCTGACATAGGCATCAGAAGAGGGCAGAAAGAGTACCCCCCTGCTAGTCTTCAGCTGGATGTTACATAGTCACTGCTGCTGCTGCTAAGTCACTTCAGTCATGCCCAACTCTGTGCGACCCCAGAGATGGCAGCCCACCAGCCTCCCCCGTCCCTGGGATTCTCCAGGCAAGAACACTGGAGTGGTTTGCCATTTCCTTCTCCAATGCATGAAAATGAAAAGTGAAAGTGAAGTCGCTCAGTCCTGCCCGACGCTTTGCGACCCCATGGACTGCAGCCTACCAGGCTCCTCCTTCCATGGGATTTTCCAGGCAAGAGTACTGGAATGGGGTGCCATTGCCTTCTCCAACATAGTCACTAGCAGTCTGTTAATGAAAGAAAGGAATGTCTTAAAACTCAGAACAGCACCAGGCCCCTCACCCATAAGATGCATTTTGGGATAATCTTGACACCAGACAATTCATCCCGGGCCATAAAATGATTAACTTGAATCTTGTAGAAGGGCAGATTACCATACAAATAGTTTCATTTACATAGACTAAGTTCAGTTCATTTCAGTCACTCAGTCCTGTCCAACTCTTTGCAACTCGATGAATTGCAGCTCACCAAGCCTCCCTGTCCATCACCAACTCCTGGATTTCACTCAAACACGTCCATCGAGTCAGTGATGCCATCCAGCCATCTCATCCTCTGTTGTCCCCTTTTCGTACTGCTCCCAATCCCTCCCAGCATCAGAGTCTTTCCCAATGATTCAACTCATCACATGAGGTGGCCAAAGTACTGGAGTTTCAGCTTTAGCATCATTCCTTTCAAAGAACACCCAGGGCTGATCTCCTTCAGAATGGACTGGTTGGATCTCCTTGCAGTCCAAGGGACTCTCAAGCATCTTCTCCAACACCACAGTTCAAAAGCATTAATTCTTTGGTGCTCAGCTTTCTTTGTAGTCCAACTCTCACATCCATACATGACCACTGGAAAAACCATAGCCTTGACTAGACGGACTTTGTTGGCAAAGTTAAGTCTCTGCTTTTGAATACGCTATCTAGGTTGGTCATAACTTTTCTTCCAAGGAATAAGCGTCTTTTACTTTCATGGCTGCGGGCACCATCTGCAGTGATTTTGGAGCCCAAAAAAAAGTAAAGTCTGACACTGTTTCCACTGTTTCCCCATCTATTTCCCATGAAGTGATGGGACCGGATGCCATGATCTTCATTTTCTGAATGATGAGTTTTAAGCCACCTTTTCCATGTTTCTCTTTCACTTTCATCAAGAAGCTCTTTAGTTCTCCTTCCCTTTCTGCCATAAGGGTGGTGTATCTGCATATCTGAGGTTATTGATATTTCTCCTGGCAATCTTGATTCCAGCTTGTGCTTCTTCCAGCCCAGCGTTTCTCATGATGTACTCTGCATATACGTTAAATAAGCAGGGTGACAATATACAGCCTTGACATACTCCTTTTCCTATTTGGAACCAGTCTGTTGTTCCATGTATTAAGGGAACAATATCTGAGTATAACATACTGGTTTGTCAAGTAGATTCTGAGCCATTAGGTGAAACCAATTTGAAGACAGAGTTTGGGGTAAATGCATAGTACACTAACATAGCTTAAGACAAACATTTCCATAAGAAAAATGCATTGGTTAACTCAATATTTGAGAATAGTTGATTAACTTCAGGTGAAACCAGGTGTTATTATGGCAACACAGCATTTTAAGAGAAACCTCCTTTTAAATGTGTATAGAGAAGAAAAAAATATCGCTAGTTTGTTTCCCGCCACTTAGAGATAAAAATGTCTGACACTTGCAGGCTATTTCCTCCATTTGGAGACCCCTGGCCTTCCTTCCTGTTACCCTCTCAAACCCATGTGCAACAAATAGGAACTGAGATCAACTATGGGTTTAGACTCCCAGTTCACACTCACTTCTAGATGTAAACTCATCAGACTATTTAAATCATTTTGATATTACCAATCAAACACAGTTCTGTCTCAGTCTCTGTGGGGTCTCTGGATCTTGGTTCACACAAGTTTTATCTGAGCCCTCTGAGCATTACTGATGGGTATGGGGTTTGATTCCAAACCCGATTTTGCCCCTCTTACTGTCTTGCTGGGGCTTCTCCTTTCCCCTTGGATATGGGATATCTTCTCACAGTCGCTCCAGCACCACGCAGCCACCACTCCAAATTATTCTGGGCTCCAAAATCACTGCAGATGGTGACTACAGCATGACTAACCTAGACAGCATATTAAAAAGCAGAGCCATTACTTAGCTGACAAAGTTCTGTCTAGTCAAAGCTATGGTTTTTCCAGTAGTCATGTATGGATGTGAGAACTGGACTATAAAGAAAGCTGAGGGCCAAAGAATTGATGCTTTTGAACTGTGGTGTTGGAGAAGACTCTTGAGAGTCCCTTGGACTGCAAGGAGATCCAACCAGTCCATCCTAAAGGAAATCAGTCCTGAGTATTCATTGGAAGGACTGATGCTGAAGCTGAAACTCCAATACTTTGGCCACCTGATGTGAAGAGCTGACTCATTTGAAAAGACCCTGATGCTGGGAAAGATTGAAGGTGGGAGGAGAAGGGGATGACAGAGGATGAGATGATTGGGTGGCATCACCAACTCAGTGGACATGACTTTGAGTAAGCTCCGGGAGTTGGGGATGGACAGGGAGGCCTGTCATTCTACACCATGTGGTCGCAAAGAGTCGGACAGGACTGAACAACTGAACTGAACTGAACTGAACTGATATTACCACCAGGTATCCTGACTTCTAGTAACGGTTCTCTTAACTAATTATCTCTTAATTGGCCAAACATTTCCTGAGCTACTGCTATGTGCCATCCAATATTCTCAGTGTGGGGAAACAAATATAAACAAATCCAACAAAAGTCCCTATTCACCTAGAGCTTTCACTCCAGTGAAGGGGACAGACAAGAAGCAAACAAACTGAGAGTGGAGGATGGAAATAAGTGCTAGGGAGAGAAGTAAAGAAGGTGCCACTATGAAATGGCTGGTTGGTGAATTTAAATCCACTGATCACTGATGGTAATGCTCAGCATGTGTCACACAATGACATCTGAATGACAAGGTGGGGCTAATCACTTGAAAGCCATGGCAAGGAGCAAGCAGAAGGAACAGTGAGTGTAAAGGCTCTGAGGCAATAGGAGCTTAACATGTTCTAGAAAAGGAAAAGAGACCCACTGGGCACAGGAGAAAGTGGTGCGAGGTGACAGGGATGGAGTGGGAAGAGGTGAACGGAAGAGCACCTGGGCAGCTGCAGAGAGAATAGAAACACAACACGTGGGTACCATTGCCATCATTTTGCTGAGGGCCTGAGGTAGCTGCCAAGGAAGTGTTTCTTAAACTTTAGTTAGCATCCATCAGAACCCCCTGGAGGCCTTGTCAAAAAACAGATTGCTGTGTTCCAACTCCAGGGTTTCTGATTCAATAGGTCTGGGGGAATGTAGAAGATGTGGATCCTTAGTAAGATCCGCAGCGAAGCTGATGCTGGCCCAAGCACCACACCTTGGGAACTACTGCTTCAGGGTCTTACATCTTGTGCCAGGGGAGATAATAGACACTTGTGGGCCACCAAAGACAAAGGGAAAACTTCATTAACATGCATTGTGTCGCCCCTGGTATAAAAGATATTGAGTACTATTTTAGCCAATATTTGTGAGTACACTTTGATAAAAGACAGAGGTAGTTTTTATCACATGGATTTTTCTTAGCCACATCTATATAAGAGAGTAGAAAATAACATTAAATCATCATGAAGGCATTTATATGGGGATCTAAGATAATAGAGTCCAAGCACATTTCTTTTTCTGACTATTTAAGAATCTGAAGGACACATTTCTTAGAAAAATCAATATACCTTGAGGATTTGAGGGAAAACTTTAGTTTATGTTAAAATAAATAGGGATATCTAATGAATGGGAATACAAAATTTGCATACAATTTTATGAAACAGTAGGGGACTTTAAAAACGTTTCATGCTCGAATTGAGTTGCTCATGCTCTCTTCTGCCATGAGGGGCATGGGAAAGAAGGTTGAAAGACATGATTCTAAGGCAAGCCTTCCTAGGCAGCAGCAATAATGAATACATTTGTGTGGTTCAGTGGAAGTACCAATTTTAGTTGTTGGCCTGACTGTGAGCTAGGATGAAATAGCAGGGTGAGTGCTAAATGAAAGATGCAGCCTGAAGGACTTCTGAGATCATTGCCATGGGGCAAAGCTGGGATGGACCAGAGTGGTAATGGCATTGGTGATGGACAACCAGTGACTACTGCTACAGAGCAAGGGCATGAGTAGCACCTTAGGGAAAGCAGGGGTCCTTTCACTGCAAACTCTATTTACTCACAAATGCATAGGGACTTTCACAGTGGTCCAGTGGTTAAGACTTCACTTCCCAATGCAGGAGTTGGGGTTTCAATCTCTGGTCAGGAGATAAGATCCCACGTGCCATGTGGCAAAAAACCAAAACAGAAACCAGAAATGATATTGTAACAAATTCAATGAAGTCAAGTGGGCCTTAGAAAGCATCACTATAAACAAAGCTAGTGGAGGTGATGGAATACCAGATGTGCTATTTCAAATCTTGAAAGATGATGCTGTGAAAGCGCTGCACTCAATATGCCAGCAAATTTGGAAAACTCAGTAGTGGCTACAGGACTGGAAAAGGTCAGTTTTCATTCCAATTCCGAAGAAAGGGAATGCCAAAGAATGATCAAACTACCGCACAATTGGACTCATCTCACATGCTAGTAAAGTAATGCTCCAAATTCTCCAAGCCAGGCTTCAGCAATACGTGAACTGTGAACTTCCTGACGTTCAAGCTGGTTTTAGAAATGGCAGAGGAACCACAGATCAAATTGCCAACATCCGCTGGATGATGGAAAAAGCAAGAGACTTCCAGAAAAACATCTATTTCTGCTTTATTGAATATGCCGAAGCCTTTGACTGTGTGGATCACAATAAACTGTGGAAAATTCTGAAAGACATGGGAATACCAGGCCACCTGAGCTGTCTCTTGAGAAGTCTGTATGCAGGTCAGGAAGCAACGGTTAGAACTGGACATGGAACAACAGACTGGTTCCAAATAGGAAAAGGAGTGTGTCAAGGCTGTATATTGTCACCCTGCTTATTTAACTTATACGCAGAGCACATCATGAGAAATGCTGGACTGGAAGACACACAAGCTGGAATCAAGATTGCTGGGAGAAATATCAATAACCTCAGATATGCAGATACACCACCCTTATGGCAGAAAGTGAAGAGGAACTAAAAAGCCTCTTGATGAAAGTGAAAGAGGAGAGTGAAAAAGTTGGCTTAAAGCTCAACATTCAGAAAACAAAGATCATGGCATCCGGTCCCATCACTTCATGGGAAAAAAAATGGGGAAACAGTGGAAACAGTGTCAGACTTTATTTTGGGGGGCTCCAAAATCACTGCAGATGGTGACTTCAGCCATGAAATTAAAAGACACTTACTCCTGGGAAGAAAAGTTATGAGCAACTTAGATAGCATGTTCAAAAGCAGAGACATTACTTTGCCAACTAAGGTCCGTCCAGTCAAGGCTATGGTTTTTCCTGAGGTCATGAATGGATGTGAGAGTTGGACTGTGAAGAAAGCTGAGCGCCGAAGAATTGATGCTTTTGAACTGTGGTGTTGAGAAGACTCTTGAGAGTCCCTTGGATTGCAAGGAGATCCAACCAGTCCATTCTGAAGGAGATCAGCCCTGGGATTTCTTTGGAAGGAAAGATGCTAAAGCTGAAACTCCAGTACTTTGGCCACCTCATGCGAAGAGTTGACTCATTGGAAAAGACTCTGATCCTGGGAGGGATTGGGGGCAGGAGGAGACGGGGATGACAGAGGATGAGATGGCTGGATG
This sequence comes from Budorcas taxicolor, assembly GCF_023091745.1. NCBI lineage: Eukaryota > Metazoa > Chordata > Mammalia > Artiodactyla > Bovidae > Budorcas > Budorcas taxicolor. The sequence continues at coordinate 53,255,960 of NC_068935.1, forward strand.
GCATCACTGACTCGATGAAAGTGAGTCTGAGTGAACTCCGGGAGTTGGTGATGGACAGGGAGGCCTGGCGTGCTGCGATTCATGGGGTCGCAAAGAGCCGGACACGACTGAGCAACTGAACTGAACTGAACATCGAAAAAACAAACAAATGCCCAAACTTTGATGTTATAAACTCTTATTTGTTCAGTTCAGTTCTGCCACTCAGTCGTGTCCGAGTCTTTGCAAACCCATGAATCACAGCACGCCAGGCCTCCCTGTCCATCACCAACTCCCAGAGTTCACTCAGACTCATTTCCATCGAGTCAGTGATGCCATCCAGCCATCACATCCTCTGTTATCCCCTTCTGCTCCTGCCCCCAATCCCTCCCAGGATCAGAGTCTTTTCCAATGAGTCAACTCTTCGCATGAGGTGGCCAAAGTACTGGATTTTCAGCTTTAGCATCATTCCTTCCAAGAAAATCGCAGGGCTGATCTCCTTCAGAACGGACTGGTTGGATCTCCTTGCAATCCAAGGGACTCTCAAGAGTCTTCTCAACACCACAGTTCAAAAGCATCAATTCTTCGGCGCTCAGCCTTCTTCACAGTCCAACTCTCACATCCATTCATGACCACAGGAAAAACCATAGCCTTGACTGGACAGACCTTAGTTGGCAAAGTAATGTCTCTGCTTTTGAATATGCTATCTAAGTTGCTCATAACTTTTCTTCCCAGGAGTAAGCATCTTTTAATTTCATGGCTGAAGTCACCATCTGTAGTGATTTTGGAGCCCAAAAATATAAAGTCTGACACTGTTTCCACTGTTTTCCATCTATTTCCCATGAAGTGATGGGACCGGATGCCATGATCTTTGTTTTCTAAATGTTGAGTTTTAAGCCAACTTTTTCACTCTCCTCTTTCACTTTCATCAAGAGGCTTTTTAGTTCCTCTTCACTTTCTGCCATAAGGGTGGTGTCATCTACATATCTGAGGTGATTGATATTTCTCCCAGCAATCTTGATTCCAGCTTGTGTGTCTTCCAGTCCAGCATTTCTCATGATGTGCTCTGCATATAAGTTAAATAAGCAGGGTGACAATATACAGCCTTGACGTACTCCTTTTCCTATTTGGAACCAGTCTGTTGTTCCATGTCCAGTTCTAACCGTTGCTTCCTGACCTGCATACAGATTTCTCAAGAGGCAGGTCAGGTGATCTGGTATTCACATCTCTTTCAGTATTTTCCACAGTTTATTTTGATCCACACAATCAAAGTCTTTGGCATAGTCAATAAAGCAGAAGTAGATGTTTTTCTGGAACTCTCTTGCTTTTTCCATGATCCAGAAGATGTTGGCAATTTGATTTCTGGTTCCTCTGCCATTTCTAAAACCAGCTTGAACGTCAGGAAGTTCACGGTTCACGTATTGCTGAAGCCTGGCTTGGAGAATTTGGAGCATTACTTTACTAGCATGTGAGATGAGTGCAATTGTGCGGTAGTTTGAGCATTGTTTGGCATTGCCTGTCTTTGGAATTGGAATGAAAACTGACCTTTTCCAGTCCTGTGGCCACTGCTGAGTTTTCCAAATTTGCTGGCATATTGAGTGCAGCACTTTCACAGCATCATCTTTCAAGATTTGAAATAGCACAACTGGTATTCCATCACCTCCACTAGCTTTGTTCATAGTGATGCTTTCTAAGGCCCACTGGACTTCGCATTCCAGGATGTCTGGCTCTAGATGAGTGATCACACCATCATGATTATCTGGGTTGTGAAGCTCTGTCTTGTTCAGTTCTTCTGTGTATTCTTGCCACCTCTTCTTAATATCTTCTGCTCCTGTTAGGTCCATACCATTTCTGTCCTTTATCGAGCCCATCTTTGCATGAAATGTTCCCTTGGTATCTCTAATTTTCTTGAGGAGATCTCTAGTCTTTGCCATTCTGTTCTTTTCCTCTATTTCTTTGCATTGATCACTGAAGAAGGCTTTCTTATCTCTTCTTGCTATTCTTTGGAACTCTACATTCAGATGCTTATATCTTTCCTTTTCTCCTTTGCTTTTTGCTTCTCTTCTTTTCATGGCTATTTGTAAGGCCTCCCCAGACAGCCATTTTGCTTGTTTGCATTTATTTTCCATGGGGATGGTCTTGACCCCTGTCTCCTGTACAATGTCACGAACCTCATTCCATACTTCAGGCACTCTATCTATCAGATCTAGGCCCTTAAATCTATTTCTCACTTCCACTGTATAATCATAAGGGATTTGATTTAGGTCATACCTGAATGGTCTAGCAGTTTTCCCTACTTTCTTCAATTTCGGTCTGAATTTGTTAATAAGGAGGTCATGATCTGAGCCTCAGTAAGATCCTGGCCTTGTTTTTGTTGACTGTATAGAGCTTGTCCATCTTTGGCTGCAAAGAATATAATCAATCTGATTTTGGTGTTGACCATCTGGTGATATCCATGTGTAGTCTTCTGTTGTGTTGTTGGAAGAGGGTGTTTGCCATGACCAGTGCATTTTCTTGGCAAAACTCTATTAGTCTTTGCCCTGGTTCATTCCACATTCCAAGGCCAAATTTGCCTGTTACTCCAGGTGTTTCTTGACTTCTTACTTTTCCATTCCAGTCCCCTATAATAAAAGACATCTTTTTTGGGTGTTAGTTCTGATAGATATGTACAATTCAATGTAAAAAATCCAAGGTTTTATTTTAATATGGTAGATGTTCACTGAATTGCCATGTGATCTCATTTAATCTAATTTACGTTCAAAAGCAAAGTCTTCCTAATGGGCTACAAATCTCTTTGGGACTCGCCCCCTCCCCTCTTACCTTTTTGTCCACAGTGTTACTGAAAACATTGTTTCTCAAAAATACCCATTGCATCTTCAGCTCAGGTACTTCTGGCTTACATTACCCTTGCCTGGAACTTTCCCTGAGATATTCTCATAGGTCTGACTCACCTTTTTCTTAATGACAGCTTCCTTGACCACACTCTTTAAAATAGTAATCACTCAGCCCCTTCTCTCCTTTACTTTTCTCCATGGCACTTCACTCCTTTTGATGTAGTGAGTAATGTACTCATTTTGTTTGCCTCCCCATCTGGAATGCTCCAGAAGAGATTTGTCTCTTTTGTCTACAGATATAGCCCCATCACCTACGACAGTGCCTGGTGCTCAAAGTTTGACTTCTGATATGAGTAATTTCAGAAATTCAGGCTACTGAAGTCATTATTAGAAATATTTTATAAAGGAAAATAAAGTTCTGCTTCCTCAGGTGATAGGTAAATAGGCTTCTTATAATGCTCCTAATATCTTATCTACTGTTTATAACATTTATTGTTCAAAACAGACTCTGATAATTATGCTAGGATTGTTGATATATTGGGAATAAGAAATTGAAATGATGGAGAGATACTGTTATTCAACCAATAACAATTGCTAACTGTACCAGACAGAATGAACTAGATTATGCTACCATAATAGACAACTTTCAAGACTCAGTGGCTTCAATTAATAAACATTCATTTCTTCTTCAAGCTATATATCCAGTATATTTTGGCAGGGCTGAGGGGCTGGATCTTTGCTCCATGTAGTCACTCAGGAACCCTGGCTGATAGAGGCCATACCATCTTATAATTCCTCCATATCAAGACAAGATTCTGAGGTTTTCACAGCAAAGGAATAGAGCGTACAGAATCACAGTTCAGTTCAGTTGCTCAGTCGTGTCTTGCTATTTGCAACCCCATGGACTGCAGCACACCAGGATTCCCTGTCCATCACTAACTCCTGGAGTTTATTCAAACTCATGTCCATTGAATTGGGGATGCCATCTAATCATCATATCCTCTGTCATCCCCTTCTCCTCCTGCCTTCAATCTTTCCCAGCATCAGGGTCTTTTCAAATGAGTCAGCTCTTCACATCAGGTGGCCAAAGTATTGAAGTTTCAACTTTAGCATCAGTCCTTCCAATGAATATTCAGAATTGATTTCCTTTAGGGTGGACTGGTTGTATCTCCTTGCAGTCCAAGGGACTCTCAGGAGTCTTCTCCAACACCATAGTTCAAAAGCATCAATTCTTTGGTGCTCAGCTTTCTTTATAGTCCAACTCTCAAATCCACACATGACTATTGGAAAAACCATAGCTTTGACTAGACGGATCTTAGTCAGCAACGTAATGTCTCTGTTTTTTAATATGCTAGATTGGTCTTAGCTTTACTTCCAAGGAGCAAACATCTTTTAATTTCATGGCTGCAGTCACCATCTGCAGTGATTTTGGAGCCCCCAAAATTAAGTCTGTCACTGTTTCCACTGTTTCCCCATCTATTTGCCATGAAGTGATGGGACTGGATGTCATGATCTTAGTTTTCTGAATGTTGACTTTTAAGCCAACATTTTCACATTTCTCTTTCAGTTTCATCAAAAAGCTCTTTAGTTCTCCTTCCCTTTCTGCCATAAGGGTAGTGTATCTGCATGTCTGAGCTTACTGATATTTCTCCCGGCAATCTTGATTCCAGCTTGTGCTTCATCCATGTGTGCAGAATCACACTATGACTTCAAAATGCATCCACACAAGAGTCAATCACGTAACTTCTGCTCACTTTTCATTGGCCAAAGAAAGTCATATGGTCATGGCTAAATTCAAGAGGCATGAAAGAACACAGAACTTGAAATCTCAGTGATACTAGTACACCCACAAAATGCATCATCTCATTCTCTGTGCCAATTTCCGTGCTGGGCATTAGGTATAGAAATGAGAGTGATCCCTTCCCTAATCTTAAGGAACTCACAGGGGAAAAGACTATAAAGTATAAGTACAACAAAGATAACTTCTGTACCTGAGCTTCAGACTAGCATCTATCAGGAGCTGCAATTAGAAGCCATAGACAGTAGAGGATAAGTCTACAGACTGCAGTCAGGCTGCGAAGATACAAATCCTGGCTCTGGGAGGTGTATGGCCATTTGTAAGTTAATCTCCATGTGCAGAATCCTCATCTGTCAGAATCCTCATCTGTCAGGATCCTCATCTGTAAAATGGAGGCAAAACGTGTACCAATCTGGTTGAGAACTTGCATAGATTAAAGAAAATAATATATGTAATGTGGAGATCCTGCACACGGTGAGTTCCCAGTAAATCTTAGCTCTTATGCATCCTCTCCACTTCCGTATAAGTGCCTAAAGTTCAACAACAGTACTAGTGGTATACAACAGTACATAATATACAGTATCATATCTAATGCATCCTATATAATAGTACACACACCATTACTGTATACAATATGATTATATACAATATAAGTTTATATATACAATATGTAATAATATTCTCCATACTGTTACTTCTCCACTTTTTCTCCTCCAATCAATAGTGTCATGTGGTTTCTTCTCTTTGCAAAGCTTATCATATCACTTAAAAAAAAAAAAAAAACTCCAAATTCAAAGTCCTCAAAAATTTTGCCTGCCTACCATTCATTATACCCCATCCCCTGCCTGTCTTTCCTTGCCATACTTACATTTCAGTCACCTAGAAATAACAAAATTTCTTTACATATGGTTTTGTGCATGCATGCAGACTAAGTGGCTTCAGTCTTTTCCGATTCTTTAAACCCTATAGTCGGTAGCCCGCCAGGCTCCTCTGTCCATGGGAATTTCCCAGGTAAGAATACTGGAGTGTGTTGCCATTCCCTCCTCCAGGGGATCTTCCGACCCAGGGAGAGAAGGAGAAATTTAACTCTTCAAAAAGAGATGAGAAGTGTAACAAAAATCCTTCAAATATTTCAAGCCCTTGTCCTTGGAATCTTTAAGACACCTTTGGAAACCTTTTACTACATATTTTGTTTGCTTCAATTAGATAGAGAGTTAGCTTTATCACTGTTTCAGAAAAGTCTTCCCTAATTTTCCCGGTGCACTAAGTGCAGGAGGCTGCGACTAGCACACAAAGTGGAGGCGGCTGCGACCAGCGTGCTAAGCTCAGGCGACTGTGACTGGTGCACTAAGCATAGACGAGAGGAGTTACCCCACGTCCAAGGTCAGAGGCAGAAGCCCGGAGGACCCCATGCCCAAAGGGCGGCGGCCAAGAGGAGTTACCCCACGTCCGAGGTCAGGGGCAGCAGCCGAGAATGCCAGGCTGTGATGGCTCAGGAACGGCCGAGAGGAGCTACCCTGCATCCGAGGTAAGGGATGGTGGCCGGGAGGAGCTACCCCGCGTCCGTGGTCAGGGGCGGCTGGGAAGAGCCACCCTGCATCCTGAGGCCAGGGGCGGCAGCCAGGAGGAGAAACCACACGTCCAAGCAGTGGTGGCTGCTCAGGTACAGGAGGACCTAGAGGAGCTATCCCACGCTGAAGGTCAGGAAGTGTGGCAGTAAGGAGATACCCTTCATCCAAGCTAAGGAGCAGCGGCTGTGCTTTGCTGGAGCAGCTGGGAAGAGATACTCCATGCCCAAGGTAAGAGAAACCCAAGTAAGATGGCAGGTGTTGCAAGAGGGCATCAGAGGGAAGACACACTGAAACCATACTCACAGAAAACTAGTCAATCTCATCACACTAGGACCACGGCCTTGTCTAACTCAATGAAACTGAACCATGCCCCTGGGGCAACCCAAGACGGGCAGGTCATGGTGGAGAGCTCTGACAGAATGTGGTCCACTGGAGAAGGGAACGGCAAACCACTTCAGTCTTCTTGCCTTGAGAACCCAATGAAAAGGAAAATGATAGGATACCAAAAGAGGAACTCCCCAGGTCAGTAGGTGCCCAATATGCTACTGGAAATCAGTGGAGAAATAACTCCAGAAAGAATGAAGGGATGGAGCCAAAGCAAAAACAATACCCAGCTGTGGATGTGAATGGTGATAGAAGCAAGGTTCGATGCTGTAAGCAGCAATATTGCATAGGAACCTGGAATGTCAGGTCCATGAGTCAAGGCAAATTGGAAGTGGTCAAACAAGAGATGGCAAGAGTGAATGTCGACATTCTAGGAATCAGCAAACTAAAATGGACTGGAAGGGGTGAATTTAACTCAGATGAACATTATATCTATTACTCTGGGCAGGAATCCCTCAGAAGAAATGGAATAGCCATCATGGTCAAGAAAAGAGTCCGAAATGCAGTACTTGGATGCAATCTCAAAAATGATGGAATGATCTCTGTTTGTTTCAAGGCAAACCATTCAATATCACAGTAATCCAACTCTAGGCCCCAACCAGTAACGCTGAAGAAGCTGAAGTTGAACGGTTCTATGAAGACCTACAAGATCTTTTAGAACTAACACCCAAAAAAGATGTCCTTTTTATTATAGGGGACTGGAAAGCAAAAGTAGGAAGTCAAGAAACACCTGAAGTAACAGGCAAATTTGGCCTTGGAATGCAGAATGAACCAGGGCAAAGACTAATAGAGTTTTGCCAAGAAAATGCACTGGTCATGGCAAACACCCTCTTCCAACAACACGAGAAGATTCTACACATGGACATCACCAGATGGTCAACACCAAAATCAGATTGATTATATTCTTTGCAACCAAAGATGGAGAAGCTCTATACAGTCAACAAAAACAAGGCCAGGATCTGACTGTGGCTCAGATCATGAACTCCTTATTACCAAATTGAGACTGAAATTGAAGAAAGTAGGGAAAACCACTAGACCATTCATGTATGACCTAAATCAAATCCCTTATGATTATACAGTGGAAGTGAGAAATAGATTTAAGGGCCTAGATCTGATAGATAGAGTGCCTGATGAAGTATGGAATGAGGTTCGTGACATTGTACAGGAGACAGGGATCAAGACCATCCCCATGGAAAAGAAATGCAACAAAGCAAAATGGCTGTCTGGGGAGGCCTTACAAATAGCCATGAAAAGAAGAGAAGCGAAAAGCAAAGGAGAAAAGGAAAGATATAAGCATCTGCAGAGTTCGAAAGAATAGCAAGAAGAGATAAGAAAGCCTTCTTCAGTGATCAATGCAAAGAAATAGAGGAAAAGAACAGAATGGCAAAGACTAGAGATCTCCTCAAGAAAATTAGAGATACCAAGGGAACATTTCATGCAAAGATGGGCTCGATAAAGGACAGAAATGGTATGGACCTAACAGGAGCAGAAGATATTAAGAAGAGGTGGCAAGAATACACAGAAGAACTGAACAAGAAAGAGCTTCATGACCCAGATAATCACGATGGTGTGATCACTCATTTAGAGCCAGACATCCTGGAATGTGAAGTCAAATGGGCCTTAGAAAGCATCACTATAAACAAAGCTAGTGGAGGTGATGGAATACCAGATGTGCTATTTCAACTCCTGAAAGATGATGCTGTGAAAGTGCTGCACTCAATATGCCAGCAAATTTGGAAAACTCAGCAGTGGCCACAGGACTGGAAAAGGTCAGTTTTCATTCGAATTCCAAAGACAGGCTATGCCAAACAATGCTCAAACTACCGCACAATTGCACTCATCTCACATGCTAGTAAAGTAATGCTCCAAATTCTCCAAGCCAGGCTTCAGCAATATGTGAACCGTGAACTTCCTGATGTTCAAGCTGGTTTTAGAAATGGCAGAGGAACCACAGATCAAATTGCCAACATCCGCTGGATGATGGAAAAAGCAAGAGACTTCCAGAAAAACATCTACTTCTGCTTTATTGACTATGCCAAAGCTGTTGACTGTGTGGATCACAATAAACTGTGGAAAATTATGAAAGACATGGGAATACCAGGCCACCTGAGCTGTCTCTTTAGAAATCTGTATGCAGGTCAGGAAGAAACATATAGAACTGGACATGGAACAACAGACTGGTTCCAAATAGGAAAAGGAGTGTGTCAAGGCTGTATATTGTCACCCTGCTTATTTAACTTATATGCAGAGCACATCATGAGAAATGCTGGACTGGAAGAAACACAAGCTGGAATCAAGACTTCTGGGAGAAATATCAATAACCTCAGATATGCAGATGACACCACCCTTATGGCAGAAAATGAAGAGGAACTAAAAAGCCTCTTGATGAAAGTGAAAGTGGAGAGTGAAAAAGTTGGCTTAAAGCTCAACATTCAGAAAACGAAGATCATGGCATCTGGTCCAATTACTTCATGGGAAATAGATGGGGGAACAGTGGAAACAGTGTCAGACTTTATTTTGGGGGCTCCAAAATCACTGCAGATGGTGACTGCAGCCAGGAAATTAAAAGACACTTACTCAATGGAAGAAAAGTTATGACCAACATAGAGAGCATATTCAAAAGCAAAGACATTACTTTGCTGAGTAAGGTCTGTCTAGTCAAGGCTATGGTTTTTCCTGTGGTCATGTATGGATGTGAGAGTTGCACTGTGAAGAAGGCTGAGCACCGAAGAATTGATTCCTTTGAACTGTGGTGTTGGAGAAGACTCTTGAGAGTCCCTTGGACTGCAAGGAGATCCAACCAGTCCATTCTGAAGATCAGCCCTGGGATTTCTTTGGAAGGAATGATGCTAAAGCTGAAACTCCAGTACTTTGGCCACCTCATGCGAAGAGTTGACTCATTGGAAAAGACTCTGATGCTGGGAGGGATTGGGGGCCGGAGAAGTACATGACAGAAGATGTGATGGCTGGATGGCATCATTGACCCGATGCACGTGAATCTGAGAGAACTCCGGGAGTTGGTGATGGACAGGGAGGCCTGGCATGCTGCAATTCATGGGGTCACAAAGAATCGGACATGACTGAGCGACTGAACTGAACTGAACTAAATTTTCTGAGGTATTCTGGGTCACCGTTTCTTTCATATAGCTGTAAGAATGGGGGGTTTCTGTTCATGTATTTATCTTCCTTCCTGCCTTTAAGGCCCTTAAGAGCAAAGGTCGTGTGTTTTCATCTCTGCATCCTTTGTCACCTGCCACAAAATGGTTAGTCTAGTGGTCAGTTGTGCTTATTACCTCAGACCTGAGCCAGGCTCCCACAGAGGTATCTGTGCAAGGCTCTAAGGAATGAGGTGGAGTCAGCCAAGAAGAAATGCGGAAAGCTCTTTTCCTATTTAAGGAAAATGCTGGTTGCTTTTGCCCTTGGTCATGTTTCTTTAATTTCTTACTATAATAAGATCACTTGGCCCTTTGTGTCTGACATCCATGGATTCTGCAGTGAGGAACAGGGACAGACACACACGTCCTGAAACAGCAGTCCTCTTTTACATGGTTTCACCAGTGGCTTGTCCCACCATTGGAGATGATATGGGAGGGAGAGGGGCTTTAATTAGCTATGCTCAGACCCTGCAAAGGATTTACAGGCAAGCGTGGAGCTTTGAGAGCACCTTCCTCAGCCCTATGTGTGCCATCAGGCACCTTGTCATACTTATTGCCCTCTCCTGGGAAAGGGCAGCAGGTGTTCTCTAAATACCCTGGCAACTAATATCTAGCCCCTCAGGGGATCTCCTCTTACTCCTCTTAATATTATTCTTTATGAACACACTTGATCTCTAGTGTGGCCTCCCTCATCCTAGGTGATTCAAACTAAATCAGGAGCCTCTGGCTCTTTTTTCAATCAGCAGCTGTATCTGGCTGTTGCATCCTTGAATAAACAGGTGGGTTTAGCCAATTTTACTAAACATACCTTTGTATTTCTGATGATATCATGTGAATTTCTCAGCAGGTTTTGTGAATACGAGGGGAAAAAAGTTCAGATACGACTTTGAATAGAAAAGGTCACAGTGTGATGGAAAATAGTTAAGATACATTGGCACTGATACATATTTTTGTGTTATGTTCATAAAAACGTCATGTTTATGAGAATCAAAAAGTCACCTGGTTTACAAAATCAGAGACCAGGTGAGTTGACATCAGAAAAGAAAATGGTTCTATTGAAGGATTTACACATGCAAATATTTTGCCTTTTGCATCAAGAGATAGAATAACTAAGGTCAATGTATTAAGCTGATAATGTCACAGGTCACCTTCCATAGCATGGTTCAGTTCTGCTGGGCCCTTTCCATGTACTTATTCTTTTTTTTTTTCCTCTTCAGATCTAATACCAATTCTTTTTTTTTTTTTTTAACTTTACAATACTGTATTGGTTTTGCCATACATTGACATGAATCCACCAAGGGTGTACATGAGTTCACAATGAATGCCCCTCCCACCTTCCTCCCCATATCATCTCTTTGGGTCATCCCAGTGCACCAGCTCCAAGCATTCTGTATCCTGTTTCGAACCTAGACTGGCGATTCATTTCATACATGATAGTATACATGTTTCAATGCCATTCTTCCAAATCATCCCACCCTTTCCCTCTCTCACAGAGTCCAAATATCTGTTCTGTACATCTGTGTCTCTTTTGCTGTCTCACATACAGGGTCATCATTACCATCTTTCTAAATTCCATATACATGTGTTAGTATACTGTATTGGTATTTTTCTTTCTGGCTTACTTCACTCTGTATAATTGGCTCCAGTTTCATCCACATCATTAGAACTGATTCAAATGTATTCTTTTTAATGGTAATACTCCATTGCGTATATGTACCACAATTTTCTTATACATTCGTCTGCTGATGGACATCTAGGTTGCTTCCATGTCCTGGCTATTATAAACAGTGCTGTGATGAACACTGGAGTACACGTCTCTCTTTCAATTCTGGTTTCCTCAGTGTGTATGCCCAGCAGTGGGATTGCTGGGTCATAAGGCAGTTCTATTTCCAGTTTTGTAAGGAATCTCCACACTGTTCTCCATAGTGGCTGTACTAGTTTGCATTCCCACCAACAGTATAAGAGGGTTCCCTTTCCTCCATACCCTCTCCAGCATTTATTTCTTGTAGACATTTGGATTGCAGCCATTCTAACTAGTGTGAAATGGTACCTCATTGTGGTCTTGATTTGGATTTCTCTGATAATGAGTGATGTTGAGCAACTCTTCGTGTGTTTGTTAGCCATCTGTATGTCTTCTTTGGAGAAATGTCTATTTAGTTCTTTGGCCCATTTTTTGATTGGGTCGTTTATTTTTCTGGAATTGAGCTGCATAATTTGCTTGTATATTTTTGAGAATAGTTGTTTGTAGGTTGCTTCATTTTCTATTATTTTCTCCCATTCTGAAGGCTATCTTTTCACCTTGCTTATAGTTTCCTTTGTTGTGCAGAAGCTTTTAAGTTCAATTAGGTCCCATTTGTTTATTTTTGCTTTTATTTCTAGTATTCTGGGAGGTGGATCATAGAGGATTCTGCTGTGATTTGTGTCGGAGAGTGTTTTGCCTATGTTCTCCTCTAGGAGATTTGTAGTTTCTGGTCTTACGTTTAGATCTTTAATCCATTTTGAGTTTATTTTTGTGTATGGTGTTAGAAAGTGTTCTAGTTTCATTCTTTTACAACTGCTTGATCAGTTTTCCCAGCACCACTTGTTAAAGAGATTGTCTTTACTCCATTGTATATTCTTGCCTCCTAAGTCAAAGATAAGGTGTCCATAGGTGTGTGGATTTATCTCATGGCTTTCTATTTTGTTCCATTGATCTATGTTTCTGTCTTTGTAAATAGAGGCCAAAAGAAAGCAGGAGTAGCAATACTCATATCAGATAAAATAGACTTTAAAACAAAGGCTGTGAAAAGAGACAAAGAAGGACACTAAATAAGGATCAATTCAAGAAGAAGATATAACAATTATAAATATATATGCACCCAACATAGGAGCACTGCAATATATAAGACAAATGCTAACGAGTATGAAAAGGGAAATTAACAATAACACAATAATAGTGGGAAACTTTAATACCCCACTCACACCTATGGACAGATCAACTAAACAGAAAATTAACAAGGAAACACAAACTTTAAATGATACAATAGACCAGGTAGACCTAATTGATATCTATAGGTCATTTCACCCCAAAACAATGAATTTCACCTTTTCTCAAGTGCTCACGGAACCTTCTCCAGGATAGATCACATCTTGGGCCATAATTCTAGCCTTGATAAATTCAAAAAAATATAAATCTTTCCAAGCATCTTTTCTGACCATAATGCATTAAGATTAGATCTCAATTACAAGAGAAAAACTATCAAAAATTCCTACATATGAAGGCTGAACAACACGCTTCTGAATAACCAACAAATTCAGAAGAAATCAAAAAAGAAATCAAAATATGCATAGAAACAAATGAAAATGGAAACACAACAACCCACAACCTGTGGGACACTGTAAAATCAGTGCTAAGGGGAAAGTTCATAGCAATACAGGCATACCTAAAGAAACAAGAAAAAAGTCAAATAAATAACCTAACTCTACACCTAAAGCAACTAGAAAAGGAAGAAATGGAGAACCCCAGGGTTAGTAGAAGGAAAGAAATCTTAAAAAAGGAAAGAAATCTTAAAAATTAGGGCAGAAATAAAGGCAAAAGAAACAAAAGAGACCATAGCAAAAATCAACAAAGCCAAAAGCTGGTTCTTTGAAAGGATAAATAAAATTGACAAAGCATTAGCCAGACTCATGAAGAAACAAAGGGAGAAAAATCAAATCAATAAAATCAAAAATGAAAATGGAGAGATCACAACAGACAACACAGAAATACAAAGGATCATAAGAGACTACTATCAGCAATTATATGCCAATAAAATGGACAACGTGGAAGAAATGGACAAATTCTTAGAAAAGTACAACTTTGCAAAACTGAACCAGGAAGAAATAGAAAATCTTACCAGACCCATCACAAGCATGGAAATTGAAACTGTAATCAGAAATCTTCCAGCAAACAAAAGCCCAGGTCCAGACAGCTTCACAGCTGAATTCTACCAAAAATTTCGAGAAGAGCTAACACCTATCCTACTCAAACTCTTCCAGAAAATTGCAGAGGAAGGTAAACTTTCAAACTCATTCTATGAGGCCACCATCACCCTAATACCAAAACCTGACAAAGATGCCACAGAAAAAGAAAACTACAGGCCAATATCACTGATGAATATAGATGCAAAAATCCTCAACAAAATTCTAGCAATCAGAATCCAACAATACATTAAAAAGATCATACACCATGACCAAGTGGGCTTTATCTCAGGGATGCAAGGATTCTTCAATATCGAAAATCAATTAATATAATTCACCACATTAACAAATTGAAAAATAAAAGCCATATGATTATCTCAATAGACGCAGAGAAGGCCTTTGACAAAATTCAACATCCATTTATGATAAAAACTCTCCAGAAAGCAGGAATAGAAGGAGCATACCTCAATATAGTAAAAGCTATATATGACAAACCCACAGCAAACATTATCCTCAATGGTGAAAAATTGAAAGCATTTCCCCTAAAGTCAGGAACAAGACAAGGGTGCTCACTTTCACCACTACTATTCAACATAGTTCTGGAAGTTTTGGCCACAGCAATCAGAGCAGAAAAAGAAATAAAAGGAATCCAGATTGGAAAAGAAGAAGTAAAACTCTCACTGCTTGAAGATGACATGATCCTCTACACAGAAAATCCTAAAGATTTCACCAGAAAATTACTAGAGCTAATCAAAGAATATAGTAAAGTTGCAGGATATAAAATCAACATACAGAAATCGCTTGCATTCCTATACACTAATAATGAGAAAATAGAAAGAGAAATTAAGAAAACAATTCCATTCACTATTGCAATGAAAAGAACAAAATACTTAGGAATATATCTACCTAAAGAAACTAAAGACCTATATATAGAAAACTATAAAACACTGGTGAAAGAAATCAAAGAGGACACTAATAGATGGCAAAATATACTGTGTTCATGGATCAGAAGAATCAATATGGTGAAAATGAGTATACTACCCAAAGCAATCTACAGATTCAATGCAATCCCTATCAAGCTACCAACGGTATTTTTCACAGAGCTAGAACAAATAATTTCACAATTTGTATGGAAATACAAAAAAAAAAAAGAAGAAAAAAGTACTTATTCTTGTAAAGGGCTTCCCTTGTAGCTCAGTAGGTAAAGAATCTGCCTGCAGTGCAGGAGACCCGGGTTCGATCCCTGGGTTGGGAAGATTCCCTGGAGAAGGAAATGGCAACCCACTCCAGTATCCTTGCCTGGATAATCTCAGGGGCAGAGGAGCCTGATGGCCTACAGTCCATGGGGTTGCAAAGAATCAGGTGAAAATGAGTGAAATATAGTGAAAGTATAGTGAAAATGAGTATACGACCCAAAGCAATCTACAGATTCAATGTAATCCCTATCAAGCTACCAGCAGTATTTTTCACAGAGCTAGAACAAATAATTTCACAATTTGTATGGAAATACAAAAATCATGTACTTATTCTTGTAAAATATTAAATCTCGTCTTGAGTTTTCTTGAAATTACCTGTCAGAATTTGATATTCTTAAACTAGGAAGTGTAAGGGATAGATCTCTCCTCATAGAAGATGGGAAGTTATTCATGTTTACTATGACCTTGACCATGGGTGTGCCTATGCTGGCTAAATATCCAGTCCCTTTGTTTCAGACTAGGTCTCTGTGGGAAGTATTAGCAACATAGTTCTGGTCATTCTGATCACTATAAAGGTTGAACTGTTCCCCAGCTGTCCATTCCCTCCAGAGAACAAGTGATTTGCCAATCATACGGTGATTTATTGTGGACTGATTCAAATTCAAACAGCCTCAGAAGGACATCGATGAAAGAACACGTATCCTGGAAGAACACATATCCCTTCATCACAGGTAGACTCCAATCTGCCTTCATTTATTTACCAGAAACCCATTCACTGAGTCACAGTCATTGGGCCACACATGATATACAACAGGGAAGGCAAATATATAAGCAAGTAATTACAATTTGAGATCTTGAGAGCCTGAAGGAGAGGCCCCTTAATACTGACAGGAGAGGGCCTGGCTAAATATGCTCATTACAGCAGATATGCTAATTATATCCCTGATAACCTAAGGCAACTACCACCTTGGCAAACTCCAGTGTTCCTTCCTCATTCAATAGGCCTTTCTTCTGAAACTTTATATACCAGGCACTATGCTAGGTGATGAACATTCAATAAGAAATCAGGCATAGTCCCTGTCCAGATGGAACCTTTGGTCTGGAGAGAGGATACACATATATGAACAACAGTAATAGAAGGCAGGTTGAGAAAAATAGTATATTAGAAATAAATGCAGAGTGTTGTGGGAACATAAAAGAGTGTGCCATAAATTTTATCTGACAGGTGTTGGAGGAAGAAAATAGCAATTAACCAGAACCTGAAAAATGACAGGACTTTTGTTCGACTAGATAGGAGGGAAGTGTACTCCAGGCAGAGAGGAGGCACGAGTCAAGTTCTAGGGCATTGTGGTCACTAGAATATTTGTGGGAAAGCAGTCAACTTGGAGAATGGATTGTCAGGAGCAATTATATGGGAGATAAAGGTTAGTTAGGCTAGGTTTAGATTATGAAGGTCTTTGAACGCCAAGATTTAAAAATTACCTTTTGCAAAGGGATCTGTGTTTTTGGAAGAGATGTGAGAGGCAGGTGTGAGGTGGTGCAAGAATCGTTGAGACTTAACCTTGCCACTGTTTAGCTGAAAGACTCAGAGCAAGTCTCGTAACCTCTCTGAACTTGCTTCTGTCTGGATACTATAAGCTCTTACCAGGCCTAGGCACAAAATGTGTTTGGCAGAATGAAAGGAATAATACAGGTGAACCACCGGAAGCAATATACGAAATACAGAAACCACTCAGGACCTGCTCTCTGAATCATTGTTGCATGAATGTTACCTTGGAGAGACGTAAAGCTAGTTAGGATGTTCAACTGAAAAATGCTGAAACATGGACTGAAGCAGTGAGAATAGAAAGGAAAGAACACAAATCAGCACCCTGACCTTGGAGGTGAACCAGGGGAGACACCTAAAGGGACCTAAAATACCTGAGCTTTCTCACTTGGAGGGATGGAAATGGCACAAAAACCAAACCAGGGTGGAAAAGGCACCTGAGAAGGTGTGGGATGTGTGTGTGTGTCTGTGTGTGTCTGCACTGGGAGACAAAGTCTCAAATGGTTATTCATGACATGATATTGTCAGAAATTACATTTTCTCCTCAGCCAAGCCCTGTACCTAGGAAAGTAGAAACTGTTAGTTACTCAGTCGTGTCCAACTCTTTGCAACTCCATGGTGTGTTCATGGACTTCTCTATGCAAGAATACTGGAGTGGGTTGCCATTCCATTCTCCAGGGGGTCTTCCTGACCCAGGGATCAAACCGAGGTCTCCTGCTTTGCAGTCAGATTCTTTACCGTCTGAGTTACCATAGGGCATTATTATATGCTTGGCCACCTCCTGTTGGTGTGCTCTCTTTGGCAATGTGTAGTCAGAAGGCTATATTTTTTATTTCCCCTGGTACAGTCTTCCTTAAAGCATAAGGAAGACTTTGTCTTTACTTGCCTCTTCCTGCCTTTGGAAGTTAAGGTCTTGAGTATCTGTATTTACCTGTGGGACAAGGTAGCCACTTGGCTAGCTTTCAGTGTAGGATTAGGCCTGCCTTTAATCTAAGTAAAAAGGAATTTCCAAAGGTTGCACACAGTTTTTCATAGGTCATCCTATCTAGGGCTTGTTGGCTGTATGTATAATAGTTAATATTTCTATGCATTACAGCCTATATATATATATATCAGTTCAGTTCAGTTCAGTTCACTCAGTCGTGTCCCACTCTTTGCGACCCCATGAATCGCAGCATGCCAGGCCTCCCTGTCCATCACCATCTCCTGGAGTTCACTCAGACTCACGTCCATCGAGTCCGTGATGCCATCCAGCCATCTCATCCTCGGTCGTCCCCTTCAGGAGGGGAAAGCTAATCTATTTCTATCAAGATGAGAACTGGGCTGTGACTGAAAAGCAGAGGTCTCCAGAGACCCATTTCCATGATACAGAGAGAAAGTGAAAGTGGCTCAGTCATGTCCAACTCTCTGCAACCCCATGTAGGCCATGGAATTCACTAGGCCAGAATACTGGAGTGGGTAGCCTTTGCCCTCTCCAGGGGATCTTCCCAACCCAGGGATGGAATCCAGGTCTCCTGTATTGCAGGCAGATTCTTTACCAGCTGAGCCATCAGGGAAGCACAAGAACAGAGTACTTGATAAAGTAACACATCAAATTGCTTTATGTACACAAGTACTCAGAGTGTCTGACAGCAACTTGCTCTTTTAAAAAGCCTGCATGGAGGGGATTCCCTGGTAGCTCAGTGGTAAAGAATCCACCCACCAATGCAGGAGACACAGGTTCAATCGCTGGTCCAGGAGGATCCCACATGTTGAGGTGTGCCACAACTATCAAGCCTATGCTCTACAGCCTAGGAACTACAGCTACTGAGCCCATGTGCCTAGAGCCTGTGCTCTGCAACAAGAGAATGTACCACAATGAGAAGCCTGCAAACCACAACTAGAGAGTAGTCCCTGCTTGCTGCAACTAGAGAAAAGTCTGTGTAGTAACAGACCCAGCACAGCCAATAAATAAACTTTAAAAATTATATATATTTAAAAAGCCTGCATGGAAACTTCCCTGGTGGTCCAGTGGTTAAGACTCTGTGCTTCCACTGCAGGGGATGTGTGTTTGATCCCTGGTTGGGTAACTAAGATCCCGCATGCCATAGGGCACAGCCAAAAAACATTCTTATGCCCTCAATCCTGCTCACATACTATTACACAAATGGTTCCTTGTTTTTTCTTTTTTTAGTCACTCAAAACAGTAAACTCTAGCATGCCTTTCTTTGGTTAATTTAACACCCAATTTTGAATCAATACTGGTGCAGATGAGAGTTTATAGATGGCACCAGTAGATCAGTTCAGTTCAGTTGCTTAGTCGTGTCCGACTCTGCGAAACCATGAATCGCAGCATGCCAGGCCTCCCTGTCCATCAACAACTCCCAGAGTTCACTCAAACTCATGTCCATTGAGTCAGTGATGCCATCCAGCCATCTCATCCTCTGTCGTCCCCTTCTCCTCCTGCCCCCAATCCCTCGCAGCATCAGAGTCTTTTCCAATGAGTCAACTCTTTGCATGAGATGGACAAAGTATTGGAGTTTCAGCTTTAGCATCAGTCTTTCCAATGAACACCCAGGACTGATCTCTTTTAGAATGGACCGGTTGGATCTCCTTGCAGTCCAAGGGACTCTCAAGAGTCTTCTCCAACATCACAGTTCAAAAGAATCAATTCTTCGGCACTCAGCTTTCCTTTCAGTCCAACTCTCACATCCATACATGACCACTGGAAAAACCATAGTCTTGACTATACAGACCTTTGTTGGCAAAGTAATGTCTCTGCTTTTGAATATGCTATCTAGGTTGGTCATAACTTTCCTTCCTATACATATTCATATAACATAAATTCATACATGAAAATGAAAGTTTTTCAGTCATGTCTAACTCTTTGTGACCCCCATGGACTGTAGTCTGCCAGGCTCCTCTGTCCATGGAATTCTTCAGGCCAGAAACTGGAGTAGGTAATCTTTCCCTTCTCCAGGGATCTTCCAAACCCAGGAATCAAACCCAGGTATCCTACATTGCAGGCAGATTCTTTACCAACTGAGCCACCATGGAAGCCCAAATACACACATATATGGTGTATACACATGCACACACACACATATATATACACACATACACATATATAGTATATATTTACACATATATACCATACACATATATAGTATTATATATGCATAATATATACATTATATATTATTATATATTATATATGTGTATAATGTAATACTATATATATATATTGGGTTAGCCAAAAAGTATAATATACTGTCTGAGCCACCTAGGAAGCCCATAATATACATACTATATTTTATATATATAGTGTATAGATAGATGTAGTCTTTTCTATTTATAAAGATATAAAATCTTTACAATATCCCTACAAAAGAGGTACTAGTGTGACCCTGACTTGGGTTATGGGTATATAGAATTCCAGCTCGGGAGGAGAAAAAGAACCGAGCATACAAGAGAGGTCTGAAGAGTTAAGTGCAAGTTGCCACATGAGGTAGATACCGGGGGAAGATCTCACTAAGAAAGTGACATTTGAGTAAAGGAAGTGAGGGAGCGGCTCTATGCTATGGCAAGGCAGCACACTCCAGGAAAGGGGAACACCAGGCACCAACATCAAAAGCAAGAGCTGCCAGGCTGTGGTGTCACAGGAGGGAGGGGAAGAGGAATAGAAGGTGAGGTCAGAGAGGTAGAGGGGGGACAAAATTAAATGTAACCTGGCAGATTTGAGGACTTTAGCTTTCTCTTGGGTCAGATGGGTGCCACTAGAGGTTTTTGCAAACAAGACTGATATGACCTTATTTCCACGTGACTATTCATGTTGACTTCCCTGGTGGCTCAGACAGTAAAGTGTCTGTCTACAATGTGGGAGACCTGAGTTCGATCCCTGGGTCAGGAAGATCCCCTGGAGAAGGAAATGGCAATCCACTCTAGTACTATTGCCTGGAAAATCCCATGGACATAGGAGCCTGGTAGGCTACAGTCCATGGGGTTGCAAAGAGTCAGACACGACTGAGCGGCTTCACTTTCACTCACTATTCATGTTAACAGGTTCATCTGGGCTGCTGTATTCCAAATACACTGGGATGAGGGGGTAAGGGGAAAAGCTGAGGAGCCAAGCACCCCCAAGGTGGAGAAAGGTAAAACCCAATGTGCCAGTTACCAGCTCGTTGTCTCTTAGGTTCCAAATCGGTGTGGTTTCTGTCTTCTGATTAGACCCAGACTAATATACCTGGGTTCATTAAACTATATTAATGTGTCTGAAATAATAGCCCACCTCCCTCCACCACCTCCAGTCCTGAATATTTCATCCTCTGGGGAAGCCGTGAGAGTAACTGGTGTTTAGCCCAAGGTTCAACCATCACGGGTTCCATCATTCCCCAATCACTTTTCTTCTGCAAATATAATCAACAGAGCTATAGTCATTGTTTAAAGAGTTCTCCAGCTAAAACTAAATTAATTCATGTGTGTGTGTGTGTGTGTGTGTGTGTGTGAAGTCGCTCAGTCGTGTCCAACTCTTTGTGACCCCGTGGACTGTAGCCTACCAGGCTTCTCCGTCCATGGGATTCTCCAGGCAAGAATACTGGAGTGAGTTACCATTTCCTTCTCCAGGGGATCTTCCCAACCCAGGGATCGACCCCGGGTCTCCCGCATTGGAGGCAGACGTTTAACCTCTGAGCCACCAGGGAAGTCAAATTAATTCATGCCAATACATATTTAGATTAAGACATGATAGAGAAAATAATGTGGTGCTAATGAAAATTAGCTATAGAAAAATCAACTAAAATAATCATAAATGCTAAGTCTGGCTAACAGTACACGGATTTCTTTACTGTGTCTCTTCTCCTCCCAAGAGAGAGGGATGAGGGGGTGAAGGGGATGACAGAGGATGAGATGGTTGGATGGCATCACCGACTCAATGGACATGAGTTTGAGTAAGCTCTGGGAGTTGATGATGGACAGGGAAGCCTGGCATGCTGCAGTCCATGGAGTTGCAAAGAATCAGACATGGCTGAGCAACTGAACTGACTGTGTCTCTTGCAAAACTTTTTTGAGACCCAAGATTGTAACTAGTTATGAAAGTGAATGCTTGTGAGAATAACTAAGAGTAATTATGTGCTTCACAAACATGTAATTGAGAAAATAATAACAAAAAGGATGGAGAAATACTGTCGGCTTTGCTTTTGGAGGAAAATTCAAATGATGCTTCATTCAGAACTACTTACGTAATCAACACTTAAAGAGCTGCTAAACGTAGTACTCCTTCTAATTTCCAGCAGGTATTATAAGTTCATAAAATCATGTTAAGTGAGGAAAAAACTTGTTGCTATTAAAGAGAAGCAAACTCCATGCTATTTTACCATAATAAGTTTTTTCCCCTTTCTGACATTCTAATGCCTATAATTTTAGTCACCAAGACCCTGCATAAAGTTATACTAGCAGAAAATGGAAATCTCTTATTATCTTTTCTATTTATATGGCATAGATTCACCAGATATCTGAGCCTCTGGCATCGTTGTTTTTAAAGGTGATATCACAAATACAAAGAGACAACACCCTATTTAATTAGAGCTGATAACTGACCTTGGATTGAGGGAACAGAACAGCCAAATTAGCTTACATCGAAATTGCTATTTTAAAATGAAGAAGGAGATTCCCACACAATAGAGGATAAACCAAGCTTATTATGAAAAGAATTTTCAAATACATGGTTAGAACTGATGAGCAGAAATGTCCATAGATTGAAACTTAAAAAAAGAAGAAAAACATTTGATCCATCATAGATGTGGCTGATTTCAGGTGTCTTTGAGGTGCCTACAGAAAAGCATAATGAAGAGTGGAGAGCCTGGCACACAGGGGAGGCACAACAGATCTCATCTTAAATATATGGTATCATAGGATGAATATGTTATGTGATAATTGTGTCAACTGGAATGAGATGGGAGTTAAGCAGCAGGGGTAACATCCTCTTTCTCAGACTTCTGTCATTCTGAGGACACCTACAGGCTACTTACCATATCCCTAAACCACCCATGTTATGGTTTACTTAAGACTGTTCTTTTAATTGACCCACATTTTCTGCTTCAGTTAACTGCTTCATCTTAGTTCATCAGTTCAGTCGCTTTGTCGTGTCTGACTCTTTGTGACCCCATGGACTGCAGCACACCCTGCTTCCCTGTCCTTCATCAACTTCCGGAGCTTGCTCAAACTCATGTCCATCAAGGCGGTGATGCCAACCAACCATCTCATCCTCTGTCGTCCCCTTCTCCTCCTGACTTCTCATCTTAGCTCATAATACCCATGAAATTAGAGGTGTTTTGTCCTGATTTTATTTTGACACACATGAAAATAAATGAATAACTTTAAAATTTTAAAGTTTCTTAGTTGTACCAGCATGGCTCACCAATTGTATGTGTGTAACTTCACCTTGAGAAATACTGGTATGATGCATAAAGCACAGACTTTGGAATGATTGAGCACTCAGTTCTATTTCCACTTCTGCCACTTCCTAGCTCTGTAACCTCAGGAAAGTTACTTGACCCCCTAAGTTCCACCACATAGCCCTTTGAAAAGAAAATGCTTCTTTCCCTTTGGGGCTACATGGCGGATGCTGGGACTACAAATGTACCATGAACCCTGTCTTCATCAGGTTCACATTCTAGTTGGGGAATTTAACACAAAAAAGCATGTACATGCCACACTCTGTTATTCATAAAGAGTATTTTGAACTTTTTACAGTTTAGGATTTAGGAGTTAGAAAGCTTTTTTTTTTTTTTTTTTTTTTTTTTTAGGATGAGCAGGAGAATGGTGTAAATTGGGTTATGAGGACTTCACTGGCCATGAGTCTGTTCCAAGCTCCAAAGAAAGTAGCGTCCACCAGGCCCCTCTGCAAGGGTGGGGTCCATGACATCTCCTGCCCAGTCTGCCCTTGTGAGGAGCCCTGTTCTCTGGGAACTCATCTCCCCAAAAGAGTTGAAATTTTTACAGTGAATTAAAGTTTGGTCATAATAAGCCACATCTCTCTGTAGATATGATACTGAGAAATGGAACATTTTCTTCGGAGTTAGTTTATAATTGTGGTTCACATTTTTACTTTTTCAGGATTCAGGATTTGGACTATTTCCCAAAACATTTTGAGACAGGTTAGAGGTTTAAAAATGCAAATCTGGACAATCAGGGGATTCAATGGAACAGGAAGTATTTCAAGTCAGCAGAAAGAGAAAATTGTACCAGGCAGCTGAGTTGAGTCAATGCCTACACTTTGGTACTGAATTGGGTACTAAGATTTCTGGCAGTAAAGTCCAAAAAGGGAAACGTGGTGAATCTTTTCTTTAGTCATTGTCTGAAGAAAGAAATCACACACATTAGTCTACAGAAACAAGCTTTGTTTATGCAGAAAAATAAATGTCTGATGATACCCTGTTACTTTCTGGGTACAAAGCACAGAGAAGCACAGTTGGGCAATATTTTCAACTGTAAATCAACAAAAGATACAGAAGCACTGTTTACAAAATAGGCCATTCTTGTCTAGACTCTTTGAAGAGCCAGAGGAGGCAATGTTCCATCATGACTGAAGGGAGACTTCTCCACAGAGCAGAAAACACAGTCAAAGAGTCTAAGGCAGAAACAGAGATTTGGTGACACACTGTAGTCATAGACCTAACAGAATCCAGAAATGACTGAATTGCTAACCTGTTACACTGTTTCATTCAAGTTTCAGCTGTCTTACCTCAGCTTCACACACTCCATACTTACCTTATGAAAGCTTTATACTTGAGAGACCATATGTGCTAAATTGTATTGCTATAATATTTGTTGCCCTCAACCTTGCCTAAAACCTCATGACTTGATCATCCATTCCTGGGGGAGAATTATACTTCTCTACTCATGGACATCAGACTCAGGCATGTAACTTGGCTTGGCCAATGAACTTTGATCTGAAGTGTCATGTGCCACTTTCTGAGCAGAAACTCTCAGAGTCTTCATGTGGCATGTGGGTTTTTCTCTCTTATTTTCCCTCTGCCTTGAGATTGATGGGTCTCAGAAACTGCCTGTTCCTTGTACTTTTTTCTCAAAATGGAGGCGATAGAGAATAGAACTGTATTCAACCTATAAAGGACATGAAAGGTGACTGAAAAATAAACTTTCCTTGTTGAAAGATACTGAGATTTGGAAGCTTAATATTTGTTACCATGGGATAACTTATCAAGGCTTCCGAGGTGGTGGCAGTGGTAAATAATCCGCCTGCCAATGCAGGAGATGCAGGTTTGATCCCTGGTCCGGGAAGATTCCCTGGAGGAGGAAATGGCAACTCGCTGAAGTATTCTTGCCTGGGAAATCCCAGAGACAAGAGTCTGGGCAACTGCAGTCCATGGAGTCACAAAGAGTCAGACATGACTGACCATGCACACCTGAACTTAGTAAAAACTGACTGATATGCAAAATACATTGGAAAAAAACTTGCTTTGCTTTCATGAATTAACTCTGAGTTGAGCTTGTGTTCTACCAGAATATTCTGTGCTATATTATGTGGAACATACAACTTCTATCTTATAAAGTAAATTTTTTTACTTCAGAGAGAGCCAACTGACTCCCTCAGTTCATAGAGCAAGTAATTTTAACAAGTATCCCTGATGAGCATGTCAGTAATGAATGTTGAGCTAGTTGCAAAATGCCCAGAGGGATAGATAGGGGGAGAAAAAGACTACTAACACTGATTGGGCATCTTCCATGCACTAGATGCTTTATATATATTATTTCATTTATGGTTATGGCAACTCAGATTCCGCTGCCATTCTACAAATGCAATTCAGAAGGGTTGGGTGAATTAGCTGCCATTAGAGAGCTATTAAATGAGATATCTGGAGTTTGAGCTTTGATGTGACTGACTCCAAAGTCTTTACTTTCCATTATCCTCTTTTTATTACAGGTTTTCCACTACACGAGACAGAAGAATTGATGACACAGACACAGAGGATCATTTCAAAGTCTTTGGAAGCCTAATGTTGCTCTAAGTTTAAAGGGAAAGGGGTCAGGTTGTAAAGGGTTGTTCAATATGTTTGCACAAATATACCTGGGGTTTAATTCCAATATTAAGAATAATTTATTATTTTAATTGTAAAGGAAATTGACAGAAAATTTGGAAAATATAAAAATCACAAGTGTATGTCTATCAATTCTTGAGGTCAAGAATTTATAAACTTAGAAGCAGTGGGGGAAATATCAAAAAAAGTCATATTTGGTTGCACAGATGTTAAACAAATGCTGTATCTCAAGTATAGGCTTTAAATTTTGAAAGATATATTTCTTTTTATATACTGAGTAGGATTCTATTAATGGGCAGACTAATATTTCTATCATTCTTATGATAATATGGCACTTCTAGATCACTTTTATAGTTTTGCATATATTTTAATTAATATTTATATAATTAATATTCCATAATAGCAATATGTTATATATTGATATTAGTTAATTGTATGAATATTAATAACATGCCTCCTTCACATGTTTGGTTATTAACTAGAACTAGAAATTGGGAATGGGGAACACAGTAGACATATATATGTGAGGAATTGAACATCAAAAGAGATAATGACTATTGGCCTAAGGTGGCATTGCTGACAGAACAAGTAGCATTAAGACTCAGCTATGCAGTCACTGAATGGGGACAAGGATGCAGGAGTGTTTCTCATGGACCAAATGTGAGACGTGGGTAAGGTGATTGAAAGAGGCACTTACCTGAAGTCTTAAAAAAAAAAAAAACTTAATTCATTTATTTTAATTGGAGGATAATAACTTTAAAATATTGTGATGGTTTTTGCCATACATTAACATGAATCAACCACAGGTATCCTTACCCAAGCAGACTTCCCATCAAGGTAAAGTGACCCCAGTAGAAGATAAGGATGCTGAATTCTCTGGTTAAAAGAGAAATATGTAGTGTTGATTTATTATTGCCATTTAGGGGATTTCAATGAACCCACATATATGTATCTCCAAGGAAAAGAGTTAGAGTTGACCATCGATTAAGCTCAAAATGAGGCAGGTTTAAACATATGACGAGCTAGAGGCACCAACACCAGACACCTTAAGTGCAGTCAAATAGACCTTTCCTGACCCTGACATCCCCTCCCACCTGTTTCCTACCCTTCCTGACCCTGACATCTCCTCCCACCTGTTTCCTACCCTGGAGATGTCAGAAACTGGAGGCATGCTTATGGAGGGGGGAGTAGAGAACAGAGGAGATTTGTAAGGGAGAATGATGCACATGAGGGATAGAATCCTTACCTTTGAAGTTCAAAGTTTTTTTTTTTTTTTTGTTATTACCCTAGATTTACATTTATTGTTGTTCAGTCACTCAGTTTTGTCTTTTTTCGACCCCATGGACTGCAGCATGTCAGGCTTCCCTCTCCTTCACCATCTCCTGGGGTTTTCACAAACTCATGTCCATTGAGTAGGTGATGCCATCCAACCTAGATTTACATAATCATTACTAAAATGAAACTACTAGAAAGCCAACCAGAGGACTTTCCATCAACTAAGACTGAGCATATAAGCTATAAAGACTGTCCAAAATTTCTTATATGGGCTCAAAAAATATTTCACAAGATGGATTTAAAGGAATAATTGAGAAAAAGAGAAAAAAATGTATCCCACTTTACAAGTACTCCCAATTCAATGTATTCAATTGCTTTCATCTTCTTCCATGATTTGAAAGGTAGACACCTACTTTTGTTGCTAGTACTCACTTGAGCATTCATTCATTTTTCATCACATGTATTGAGTACCTACTATGTGCCAGGTTGTATTTAGGTATTGAGGAAATTATAGTGAATTTTAAAAGAGAGCAAAAAACTGCTGCCCAAATGGAGCTTACTTTCCGGTCAGGAGAGAAAAACAAAAAATAAAATATCAAATAAATATAATTGTATTGAAGAAGATTAAAATAAAGGAATGGGATGATGATGGGGGGGAGGGAGGGAATGGATTGCTCTTCAAGTAACAGTTTCAAGGGTGATCTTACCAAGACATGAACGATCAGAAAGTGACAGCCGTGTACAATTTTTGGAGAAAAGTATTGTTAGCAGAGGGAAGAACTAAAAGTGAAAAAGCCCCAAGGAAAGGACTAGATTGGCTTTTCAAGAGACAGAGGAGACAGAAGACTGGAGCATAGTGAGCTCAGAAGACCATTGGGAATTGATATTGGAGAGGAGCATATATATGTCATGAAAGGGATTGTTTGTAAGCCTGTGTAAACTATTTGGATTGTATCTCAAGTAGAATGTCAAGCCACTGGAGGATTTTAAGCATGGCAGACACATGATAAGGAGGGATGTTGTGGGGAGGGAGGTGGGAGGGGGGTTCATGTTTGGGATCGCATGTACACCCATGGTGGATTCATGTCAATGTATGGCAAAACCAATACAGTATTATAAAGTAAAATAAAGTTAAAAAAAAAAAGTTTAAAAAATTAAAAAAAAAGAATCACATGTTAAAAATAGCACTCTGGAGACTGTGGGTAAGGGGATGGGCACAGAGAGGTAACTTAGGAAGGCATTACAAAAATCTAAGACTATGATGGCAACTTAGACCAGAGAGGTGGTGAAAGAAATAGAAGAAAGTGAAAATTTTCAGAAACTCTTTTGGAAGCAGAGTTGACAGGATGTGTTGATGGATTGAATTCGAGGAGCTGAAGAAATAGAAATCAAGGATTAGTCTCAGGGTTTTGGCTTAAGCTGTTAGATTAATGGTGGTAGTGTTGCTGAGATCTACAGAGACTAGGAAGGAGGGTGAGGGAAACCAAAAGGTGTGTTTCTCAGGTTCTAGATTTGAGATGCTTATTTGGCATCTAGGCAGAGATACTATGTAGGAGTTGGATATGTCCTGATAAGTCAAAAGCTCAGTGGAGATGTCAGGCAGGCTATAAATTTGGGATTCTTGGAATATGCTTGCTTGCTATTTAAGACCATGTAGCAAAATGAAATAACCTAGGAAGAGAGTAAAGAACAAATGCGTGGTCCAGGATTAAATTCTGGGAGCACTCCACTTTCTAGAAGTCCAACAGAGGAGGAGAAGCCAGGAAAAGAGACTGAAAAGGGTCAGCCAGTAAAATAGAAAGAAAAACACAGAAGCATGTTGTAGAAGGGGAAAGAAGAGGTTTTCACAAGTAGGGAAAGCAGTTAACTAGGTGAAAGGCTGCTGAGTGATGAACTAAGAGGAAGATAATGAAGTGACCACTGGATATGACAATGAAGGTCAATATCAAGATAACACATTTGACTTCCCTTTATGATTCTTATTAGTATATTCTGTGATTGCAAGCTTTCAAAAATGTTATTGGAAAATGCAATCATATTTGTAGTATTTATCAGTTTCAGACTTTTCAATTTGCTGTTCTTTCTTAGCCTAAATAAATACTGGTATCTCCTGCTTTTCAAGGGCTGGCTCTACACCACTTTACTTTTGCAAAGGGCTTCCCAGGTGGCTTAGTGGTGAAGAATCCGCCTGCCAACAGGAGATGTGGGTTTGATCCCTGGATGAGGAAGATCCCCTGGAGAAAGAAATGGCAACCCACTCTAGTATTCTTGTCTGGAGAATTCCACAGACAGAGAAGCCTAGTGGGCTACAAAGTCCATGGGGTTGCAGGAGAGTTGGACATGACTTAGTGACTAAACAACAATTTTTGAGAAAGACCTATTTTAGTACCTGTTTTCACTAACTGAAAGAAATACAAAGAGGATTTTTGCTTTTTCATGGCAAAAAAAGACAAAAAGCAAAAATAGTGTCAACATTTTTTTTCAGTGAGCTGAGGGTTTATAGAGGCTGTGCGCACCCAGAGTACCCATAAGAATGTCATGGCCAAGCTCCTTCTGGGAACCACACTCAGCATCCAGTTTCCATAACTTCAAACTGTCTGTGAGCGTCTGTGCTTTGTCTATGCTCATTTTGAGTCTCCCTTTGTAAGATGGTTCTAAGGTAATAGTTTTCTTGCTTATGGAAGATTTCATAGATACACTTGCCTTTTGGAGAGCAGGGGAAACCTGTATTCATGTCCATACCTAAATTTGTATTCTTTTTTCCTAACTGCGTCCCCTAAATTGTAAGAGCTTCTGGCTACTCAAACACTCAATCTGTACTTGTTGAGGATGAATAGATATATACATAGACAGAGAGGTACCATTTCTTTCAAACATATTCAAAGAAAAATGACAATTTGATACCTTGGTCTAATTTATAATTCTTTTTTGTTTTTAATTTGGCCACACCACCTGGTTTGTGGGATCTTAATTCACCCACCAGGGATTGAACTGCACCCTCAGCAGTAAAAGCACTGAGTCCTAACCACTGGACCACCAGGGGATTCCCTAATTTATAATCCTTAACTCACAGCCTTTATCCCCCCAGCTCTGTAGATGGTGATCTACTGTCTTCTTCAATTTAGTATTTTGGAGAAGATTAAGGATAGCCTGATCTTTTTCTTTTGTGCAGAACTATTATTAGGTTACGGAGAAGGCAATGGCACCCCACTCTAGTACTCTTGCCTGGAAAATCCTATGGACGGAGGAGCCTGGAAGGCTGCAGTCCATGGGGTCACTGAGGGTCAGATACGACTGAGCGACTTCCCTTTCACTTTTCACTTTCATGCATTGGAGAAGGAAATGGCAACCCACTCCACTGTTCCTGCCTGGAGAATCCCAGGGTTGGGGGATCCTGGTGGGCTGCTGTCTATGGGGTCACAAAGAGTCAGACACAACTGAAGAGTCTTAGCAACAGTAGCAGATTATTAGGTTAATATGTTTTTTTTTTTTTTTCCTTTTGGTGAGCAGTACAGACTTGACAACCAGGATTCTTTGACTAAAATGATTCATGTGATTTGAATCTATTTTTATTTATATTTTATAGAACCCAGTGAATTCTCCCACTTTCTATATTTAATGCCTTTCTTGAGATCAGAAAGATTTCCCCATGCATTTTTCTTCAATGTTGCTTCTGTTTTGTATGTTCTCCCCTATCTTCTAACTGTCTTTAATTGTAGCACCTACCTATAGGATCTCTCCGCCAAATTTACTATCGCCACTTTCATTATTTTCATCTCTCTTTTTTTCTGTGTTCTGGGAGTTTCTCAAATTTATCTTTTTATTTACTAATTCAATTTTCTGAGGTGTCAATTCAATGAGATACTCATTACTTGCACACAGTTTCTTCACTGTATTATTTATTCATCTCTGAATAGTCTTTCTTTTATTTATATTTATAAAGTAGCAAGTGAGATGTGATAAGAACTTTAATTTTAAAAATATAGGACAGTGATGCTGGCCCTATGCATTATATCTCTTCTTATCCCAAACTCTCCAAAGAGAAAGGTCTTAAAAGATGTCTGTGAAATCCATTTCAGTGTTAACAATATATCAAGAAAGCACTGGAGGGGGTTACATTGTGGGGGAGTTGAGAATAGGTTTCTGACTAATGTTTCATTAAAACTCTAGAATTTAAGAGAGACCCTGAGGCTCTGGCAGGTCATAACACTCCATTGTTCATCTGTGGAGCCAGGGACAGATTTAAAAATGAGGAAGTCCACAAAGCAGAGAACTGAAAACCTTACTGTATGCATGATTACCTTAATTCATTTAGCTCAGCATTGCTTGGGGATGCAAGAAGGTAGAGGGCACCAGACCTACCCACCCAGTGAAACCAGAAGCAAGTGTGCCCATGGACATCAACAAATGGCCCATCCAGAATCTCTGGACAGGCTCACTGGCAAGGGGTTTTGTTTGCTGAAACCAATCTGTAAAGAATTATGGAAGAGGTGCCTACTTCCTTAAATGTGCAGACATCAACACAAGGTGACAAGGACAATAAATAAGCAAGGAAACATGACACCATGAAAGGAAACTAGCAAACCTTCAATTAATGACCCTAAAGAAATGGAGATCTGCGAACTATCTGATATTCAGAAAAACCCTCTTAAAGAAGAAAGTAAAGACAGACAACTATAGAGAATTAAGAAAACAATGCCTGAATGAAATTAGAATCTCAACAATGAAATAGAAACCATTAAAAACACAACAAACAAAAAACAAAAAAAAACCAGAAATCCTAGCATTAATGAATACAGCAAATGAACTGAAGAATTCAGAAGAGAGCTTCAACAGAAGACTTCACTATGCAGAAGAAAGAATTAGTAATTGGGAAGACAGGTCATTTGAAATCAGGCAGTTAGAGTAGCAAAAAGAAAAAAAATGAGGAAGAAAGCCTATGAAAATTGTGGAATATCATTAACAGAAATAATCTATAAATTACTGGAGTTCTCAGAAGGAGAAAAAAGTGATAACGGGATGGGAAGCTTATTCAAAGAAATGATGATTGAGAACTTCTCAAATGTGGGGAGAGAGTTGGGCATCCAAGATCATGAAGCTAGTAGGTCACTCCAGAATTCCAATTCAAAATAATATTCTCTAAGGTATATTAAAATAAAACTATCTAAAATCAAAGGCAAAGAAAGATTTTAAAAGAAACAAAAGAAAAACATTCCTGACATATAAATCACTTTGGAAAACAGTATGATGTTTCTTTTAAAAACTAAAAATAGAGTTGCTATATGTTAAGAAGCAACAGTTAGAACTGGACATGGAACAAGAAGCTGGTTCCAAATTGGGAAAGGAGTACATCAAGGCTGTATATTGTCACCCTGCTTATTTAACTTATGTGCAGAGTATATCATGCGAAATGCCAGGCTGGATGAAGCACAAGCTGAAATCAAGATTGCCAGGAGAAATATCAGTAACCCTAGATATGCAGATGACACCACCCTTATGGCAGAAGTGAAAAAGAACTAAAGAGTCTCCTGATGAAAGTGAAAGAGGAGAGTTAAAAAGTGAAAGAGTGAAAAAGTTGGCTTAAAACTCAACATTCAGAAAACTAAGATCATGGAATCCAGTCCCATCATTTTATGACAAATAGATGGGGAAACAGTGGAAACAGTGGAGGCTTTATTTTGGGGGGCTCCAAAATCACTGCAGATGGTGACTTCAACTTTGAAATTAAAAAATTTCAAATTTCTTTCTCCTTGGAAGAAAAGCTATGACCAACCTAGATAGCATATTAAAAAGCAGAGACATTACTTTTCCAACAAAGGTCCATCTAGTTAAAGCTATAGTTTTTCCAGTAGTCATCTATGGATGTGAGAGTTGGACTATAAAGAAAGAAGAGCACCAAAGAATTGATGCTTTTGAACTGTGGTGTTGGAAAAGACTCTTGAGAGTCCCTTGGACTGCAAGAAGATCCAACCAGTCCATCCTAAAGGAAATCAGTCCTGAATATTCATTGGAAGGACTGATGCTGAAGCTGAAGCTCCAATACTTTGGCCACCTGTTGAGAAGAGCCAGCTCATTTGAAAAGACCCTGATGCTAGGAAAGATTGAAGGTGAGAGGAAAAGGGGATGACAGAGAAAAAGATTGTTGGATGGCATCACTGATGAGAGGGACATGAGTTTGAATAGGCTCCGAGAGTTGGTGATGGACAGGAAAGCCTGGCATGCTGCAGTCCAAGGGGTCAAAGAGAATCAGACACGACTGAGTGACTGAACTGAACTGGTGATCCTGCAATACTACTCCTGGGCATATATCCACAGAAAACTATAATTCAAAAAGAAGCATTCTCCCACTCCAACATTCATTGCAGCACTATTTACAATAGCCAAGACATGGAAAAACATGATGTCAATCAACAGATGAACGGATGAAGAAGATGTGATATATATATATATACAGTGAAATATTACTTATCCATAAAAAAGAATGAAATAATGCTATTTGCAGCAACATGGATGGACCTAGAGAATATGACACTTAGAGAAGCAAGTCAATCAGAGAAAGGAAATCTTATATGATATCAATTATATTTGGAATCTAAAAAATAATACAGTTGAATATACATACAAAATAAAAACAGACTTACACACATAGAAAACAAACATATTACCACAGGGCAAGTAGGGAAGGGATAACTTAGGAGAACGGAGTTAACAGTTACACATTACTATATATAAAATAGATAAGTGACAAAGATTAAGTGTATAGCACACTCAAATATACACAATGTCCTGTAATAAACTATAATGGAATATAATCAACAAAAAATAATTAATCACTTTGCTGTACATCTGAAATGAACACAGTGTAATGTAAAAAAAAAAAAAACTCTAATAGAAGACTCTCAAAATGAAGTCTATTAACTAAAAAAAAGAAAAAGAAAAAATAAAAACTGGAAAAAAGAATGAGAATTACATGAGGGAAATCGAGGGTTAACTCACCTGAAGTGGAACCCTGGCAGTGCGTGTGCAAGAGAGGCTTTTGATCAAAACTATAGTTGGTAAATCAGAGAAGGCAATGGCACCCCACGCCAGTACTCTTGCCTGGAAAATCCCATGCATGGAGGAGCCTGGTAGGCTGCAGTCCATGGGGTCGCTAAGAGTGGGACACGACTGAGCAACTTCACTTTCACTTTTCACTTTCATGCACTGGAGAAGAAAATGGCAACCCACTCCCATGTTCTTGCCTGGAGAATCTCAGGGATGGGGGAGCCTGGTGGGCCGCCATCTATGGGGTCACACAGAGTCGGACACGACTGAAATGACTTAGCAGCAGCACCAGCATAGTTAGTAAATAGTGTATGTGTTGAAGATTACTCCAGTGTTTCAGATACTCAGAGTGATTTTAATTAAGAAGTAAGATTTCTGTAGAGTGAGGAGTTTTTTCTGTTTATGTGCAACCCTCTTATGCAAGTAAAAAAGTACCTACACCAAGCGAAGAAGACCTCATTGATCTGTTTTAATTAACTACTGATATTTTCCAATACATGTATTGTTTACACTCAGGAGCATCAGATTGTGTCACTCAGAAATTTCATGGGTGCTCATAGCTTAAAGCACATCAAGTGGAATGGAGAAATAGAAAGAAAATGACTTTGTAGAATGTTGTAGAACAAGTCTTTTTTTTTTTTTTTTTTTGACAGTAGACAGAATAAAATCAGCTTGACGTTATCTGTGTATCCAAAAACAATCACTATTAAGGGAACAGAGTGCTTTTTAATGGGAGATTTCAGCTCATCTTGCCTTTAAAATCTCTGTATTGCCTTAAGTAACCATGGGTGCTCCACCCCTCTGTGTTCAACAGACCGAAAATGAAGTAAATTGATGTTAAAACATTTTTGTGCTCAAGTTAAATACCATAGCTTATCTCTGTGATTATGGCATTTAGAAAGGACATCACCCAAAAGGACAGAGCATATATCACCACAGAGAGCTACTGAATCAGTATTTGACATGAATGAGAAGGACGTCCCACAGAGCATCCACTGAGTTCCAAGAGAGGCTGATGGAAGGGCCATTAGCTCAGATGATGACTACGTAATCAGATAGGTTAGCTGATAATTTGTACAAAGTGCTTAGGAAACTCCTTAAACTACAAGAGTAAAGGGTGACTTATTTCTATCTGATAAGGCACTAAGTACATTCCCACCAATAGATGATTTTAATAAGAAGATAAAGAGAAAGCTGGGCTTCAAGTATTAAAAGATGGGTTGAACACACATATGCTTCTCTTCCCTCCCAAGAACCTCTTGAAATTATTAAAAAGAATTTTCTTTGGGCTGGGGGCAGGGAGTGAGGGGAGAAAAAGCCATTGCAGTGTCAGAGAAGCCAGAAGGGCAGCCAGGAGTAGACTAGAGATTTTGAAGGAATCCCAGATGGTAGAAACATCGTAGAACACAGATGAGGTGGGACTGACTGAGGAAAAAAAAATTGAAAACCACAGCCCAAATATCAGAAAGAGTCAGGAGCATTAATGATAGCAGTTATGAATGGGGATGCATTGGGAATAGCTAAGACAGCCACCACTGTCTCTGTCTCCAGCATTCTGCCCAGGGTGCTGGTGTCCACAACTCTGGCTCTTTGGGTCCTGAGGACTCCTCTCTAAATGACATAACTTGTCTGCCTGGTGAGGAGTCTTGAGATAGCTGTTAGGCCCTGGGAGAGAAGAGTTTGAGGTAACTGAATTTTCATGTAAAGTGCAGAAAAAAAAAAAGGCAAAATAAGAAAACTCTCCTTCCTGGAGTGCAATACACTAAGAGCCTCTCTTCCCCCTAGAAAGTAGGACCTTCCCTCTTTTGAAGCTTGTGGGACATGCTATTTGTCAACGGGGTATTCAAAAGCTTCCCTTGTGGCTCAGGTGGTAAAGAATCTGCCTGCAATGTGGGAGACCTGGGTTCGATCCCTGAATCACGAAGATCCCCTGGAAAAGGGAATGGCTACCCATTCCAGTATTCTTTCCTGGAGAATTCCCATGGACAGAGGAGCCTGGTGAGCTACAGTCCTTGGAGTCACAAAGAGTCAGACACAACAGAGCAACTAACACTTGCACTTTTCAAAAGCCAAGCAAAGGAAAAGAGCAATTTTTAAAGCCCTGTTAGAACGGAGATGCTACCGAAAGTTTACTCTGGGCAGGAGAGACTGTTGGCTGAGATCAACTGAGAAGAGGTTGAGAAATGCTGGGGTAAGATTTAACCTCCTCTCTCTTAACCTTCGAAAGCTTGAGCTCAAGAATGTGTTTTAGACATGTGATAATATAAAGGAGAAAATGAGTGTTCTTGCTCAAATTTTAGTTTGAAGAGCCCGTGCTCAAGAATTCCTCTTACAATCTTCTTTTCCTTATAATGAATGTGGTCCAATGACCTTTTTTTCCTCCCTGAAGCATACTTTATTTCTGGAAATGCAGATAAAGTGCCATGAAGAGAAATTCAATCTTATTTTATTTTATTTTTTTCTTGAAGATAAGGAGTTCAGTAATCAGGAGTCACCTGTCAGGGGACAGGCAAACACTGGCAGCTCAGGGGGAAAGAGCCATAGGTGGTGAGCTGAAGGCTTTCTTCTCTCCCCCCGGTTGGCTCTCCTCTGGGGAGGGCACACTTCTCCAGGGAACATGGAGGAGACTGGGTGTCAAGAGCTGATAGATAAGAAGAGCTTGTGGTTATTTATAAAAATCCGCTTGTATAAGATAGCTTCTGGAGTGCTCCAGTGTGTGTATTTTCTCTGAGTTCTGCTTCTGCACTGTGTCTGCCAATAAAGGTGCAGAGCTGAAGAGCACAGGAGCTGAAGGCTCAGGGTGGCTAGGCATGATTAGCCTTGCTTCTGCATGAAACTTTGCACACAAATAATTAAGTACCTTTTGAGTAATCCTTAAAGAGGGAAATATCATTTCTGGCAATGATTGGGAACTGTTCTATGAAATGGCAGCTGGATTTAAACAGAACCTGACTTCCTTGGTGGCTCAGATGGTAAAGCATCTGCCTACAATGTGGGAGACATGGGTTCGATCTCTGGGTTGGGAAGATCCCCTGGAGAAGGAAATGGGAATCCACTGCAGTACTCTTGCCTGGGAAATCCCATGGACGGAGGAGCCTTGTAGGCCATGGGGTTGCCAAGAGTCAGACTCAACTGAGCGACTTCATTTTCACTTTCCACAATGAGTAGATTTCAGTCCTTAGCACTCTCTTAAACTGAATAATCAGTTGAAAACACCCACAGCATTCTTATTCAAAAGTATCAGTTCAGTTCAGTAGCTCACTTATGTCCAGCTCTTTGCGACCCCATGGACTGCAGCATGCCAGGCCTCCCTGTCCATCACCAACTCCCAAAGCCTACTCAAACTCATGTCCATTGAGTCAGTGATGTCATCCAACCATTTCATCCTCTATCGTCCTCCTCTCCTCTCGCTTTCAATCTTCCCCAGCATCAGGGTCTTTTCAAATGAGTAAGTTATTCCCATCAGGTGGCAAAATATTGGAGCTTCAGCTTCAGCATCAGTCCTTCCAGTGAATATTCAGGACTGACTTCCTTTAGGATGGACTGGTTGGATCTCCTTACAGTCCAAGGAGAGTCTTCTCCACACCACAGCTCAAACATATATTTAATACTTATTGGCTGATCTTCATCCTTTAAAAGTAAATTTTCAGAAAAAGATGCCATTTGAAGCTAACACTGGAGAAAAAAAAGTGAATGATCAACTCTGGTATTATTCTTTGAATCTAAAGCAAAGTCTACTGAGAAAATAATGACATTAGTTTCATTTGTTCCTGGAAAAATAGATGGGAAGATTATTCCAAATGATTCCAAAATGGGTCAACATCCTGAAATAAGTGGATAGTGTCCAGAAGAAGAATAAGGCCCTATAGGACAAGATGGGTCTTGTTGATTGTGAAGACAGAAACACTTCATGGTACTTAATTAGCTACCTATGAGAAAGGGAGATGGACTCAAAAGAGGAGAGGCATCTGAGAATACTGGCAGGCAAAGGGGGGTGGTGTGTAGAAACAGGATTGGCCGCTAGGGCAAGACTCGCATATCAGAAGTAAAGTCCAGAAAGGTTTATGGAAAATACAGCACAGGTACAAGCTGAGAATGATGGTAGGTGAAAAATCAGGAAACAATTGTATGGGGTACGATTTCAACTACAAGAAATATTATAGCTAGAAAAATCTGTTTGTCTGTGCATCTATCTGTCTGGGTCACAGAAAGATTCCTACAAGATTGATGAATTTCACAGGTACTCCCCACAGTTGTGCAAACTGGTGGTAATCCCAGATGCTGGGGAAGGTCAGGACAAAATCGCTGTAATGTTAACTGGTGGGGAGGAAGGAAGAAGATTGTACCCCAAACCTGGGCAATAAAAGGGCTATCCAGACCTTGCTGCCCTTTAATGCCTGTGGCTATCAGGCCCTTTGGCTCTTTAATGTAGGAGTGTTAAAGGTTGTTATAAATGCCTTTAGTGGTTATTGAAATGTTTCTTCCTTCCCTTGTTGGATTCTAGTTCAAAGGATGAAGATCAGTCAATTTCAATCTTCCAGGATGGAAAAATGAAATAGATCGAGCTGTGGACATTGGGGATGGACCAAGACAGAACCCAGAATGACATTTCTAGTTTCTTGAGTTAAGAAGTCTCTTTATTGGGTTTTCATAGTCAGAGAAGAAATGCCAACTGCTTCAGTTAACTTGCCTGGAGTCACACTACAAACCATTAAGAAGAAATTAATTAGAGATGCTTAGAAAATTCACAGCTATTTTGCTATTCATTATTTTTAAGGGCTCAAATACTAATGGAATTTTATTTTCACTTCAATATTTAGTGTTTGAGTAACGTCTCCAAACTTGATTCTCCTGATAGCTGCTCCTTTCCCCCTGTACTGTGGTAAACACCATTGGCATTCTGCCCAATGGTTTTATGTCCCTTCTTCCTTGCTAGGACAACCAAGCTTATGTTCAGACTTTTCTGAACTGCACTATCCTTCTCTCTACTTAGGTGATGATTTTCTTTTCCTTTTATGTGGAAAGGCATTTTATTTTATTTTTTAAATTAATCAATTTGTTTTAATTGGAGGCTAATTACTTTACAATATTGTAGTGGTCTTTTGCCATACTTTGACATGAATCAGCCATGGTTGTACATGTGTTCCCCATCCTGAACCCCCCTCCCACCTCCCTCCCCATTCCATCCCTCAGGGTCATCCTAGTGCACCAGCCCTGAGCACCCTGCCTCATGCATCAAACCTGGATTGGCGATCTGTTTCACATATGATAATATACAAGTTTCAATGCTATTCTCTCAAATCATCCCTCCCTCACCTTCTCCCACAGAGTCCAACAGTCTGTTCTTTACATCTGTGTCTCTTTTGGTGTCTCACATATAGGGTCATCATTACCACCTTTCTAAATTCCATATATATGCATTAATATACTGTATTGGTGTTTTTCTTTCTGACTTATTTTCCTCTGTATAATAGGGTGCAGTTTCATCCACCTCATTAGAACTGATTCAAATGCATTCTTTTTAATGGCTGAGTAATTTTCCATTGTGTATATGTACCACGGCTTTCTTATCCATTCATCTGCTGATCGACATTAGGTTGCTTCCATGTCCTGGCTATTGTAAACAGTGCTGTGTGGTGAACATTGGAGTACACGTGTCTCTTCCAAATCTGGTTTCCTCGGTGTGTATGCCCAGCAGTGGGATTGCTGGGTCATAAGGCAGTTCTATTTCCAGTTTTTTAAGGATTCTCCACACTGTTCTCCATAGTGGCTCTACTAGTTTGCATTCCCATCAAGAGCGTAAGAGGGTCCCCTTTTCTCTACACCCTCTCCAGCATTCATTGTTTGTAGACTTTTGGATAGCAGCCATTCTGACTGGTGTGAAATGGTACCTCATTGTGTTTTTGATTTGCATTTCTCTGATAATGAGAGATGTTGAACATCTTTTCGTGTGTTTCTTAGCCATCTGTATGTCTTCTTTGGAGAAATGTATGTTTAGTACTTTGGACCATTGTTTTGATTGGGTCATTTATTTTTCTGGAATTGAGCTGCAGGAGTTTCTTGTATATGTTTGAGATTAATTCTTTGTCAGTTGTTTTGTTTGCTATTATTTTCTCCCATTCTGAAGGCTGTCTTTTCACTTTGCTTATAGTTTCCTTAGTTGTTCAAAAGCTTTAAGGTTTAATTAGGTTCTATTCATTTATTTTGGCTTTTATTTCCAATATTTGGGGAGGTGTGTCATAGAGGATCCTGCTGTGATTTATGTCAGAGAGTGTTTTGCCTATGTTTTCCTCTAAGAGTTTTATAGTTCCTGGTCTTACATTTAGATCTTTAATCCATTTTGAGTTTATTTTTGTGTATGGTGTTAGAAAGTGTTCTAGTTCCATTCTTTTACAAGTGGTTGACCAGTTTTCCCAGAACCACTTGTTAAAGAGATTGTCTTTTCTCCATTGTACATTCTTGCTTCTTTTATCAAAGATAAGGTGTCCATAGGTGCATGGATTTATCTCTGGGCTTTCTATTTTGTTCCATTGATCTATATTTCTGTCTTTGTGCCAGTACTATACTGTCTTGATGACTGTAGCTTTGTAGTATAGTCTGAAGTCAGGCAGGTTGATTCCTCCAGTTCCATTCTTCTTTCTCAAGATTGTTTTGGCTATTTGAGGTTTTTTATATTTCCATACAAATTGTGAAATTATTTGTTCTAATTCTGTGAAAAATGCCATTGGTAGCTTGATAGGGATTGCAT
Source organism: Budorcas taxicolor (assembly GCF_023091745.1). NCBI lineage: Eukaryota > Metazoa > Chordata > Mammalia > Artiodactyla > Bovidae > Budorcas > Budorcas taxicolor. The sequence goes on from NC_068935.1 coordinate 53,296,461, forward strand.
TGAATGTATAGATTGCTTTGAGTAGTATACTCATTTTCACTATATTGACTTTTCCAATCCATGAACATGGTATATCATGATATATTTCTCCATCTATTTGTGTCCTCTTTGATGTCTTTCATCAGTGTTTTATAGTTTTCTTTATATATATATATATATATATATATATATATATATACACACACACATATGTATATATCTTTTGTTTCTTTTGGTAGATATATTCCTAAGTATTTTATTCTTTTCATTGCAATGATGAATGGAATTGTTTCCTTAATTTCTCTTTTTATTTTCTCATTATTAGTGTATAGGAAGGCAAGGGATTTCTCTGTGCTAATTTTATATCCTGCAACTTTACTATATTCATTGATTAGCTCTAGTAATTTTCTGGTGAAATCTTTAGGGTTTTCTGTGTAGAGGATCATGTCATCTGCAAGCAGTGAGAGTTTTACTTCCTCTTTTTCAATCTAGATTCCTTTTATTCCTTTTTATGCTCTGATTGCTATGGCCAAAACTTCCAAAACTATGTTGAGTAGTAGAGAGTGGGCACCCTTTACTTTTTCCTGATTTTAAGGGAAATGCTTTTAATTTTTCACCATTGAGGATAATGTTTGCTGTGTGTTTATCATATATAGCTTTTATTATGTTGAGGTATGCTCCTTCTATTCCTGCTTTCTGGATGGTTCTTATCATAAATGTATGTTGAATTTTGTTAAAGGTTTTCTCTGCATCTATTGAATAATCATATGGCTTTTATCTTTCAATTTTTCAATGTGGTGTATTACATTGATTCATTTGCAGATATTGAAGAATCCTTGCATCCCTGGGATAAAGCCCAATTGGTCATGATGTATGATCTTTTTAATACATTGTTGGATTCTGTTTGTTTAAATTTTGTTAAGGATTTTTGCATCTATGTTCATCAGTGATATTGGCCTGTAGTTTTCTTTTTTTGTGTGTGACATCTTTGTCTGGTTTGGGTATTAGGGTGATGGTGGCCTCATAGAATTAGTTTGAAAGTTTACCTTCCTCTGCAATTTTCTGGAAGAGTTTGAGTAGGATAGGTGTTAGTTCTTCTCTCAATTTTTGGTAGAATTCAGCTGTGAAGCCGTCTGGTCCTGGGCTTTTGTTTGCTGGAAGATTTCTGACTATAGTTTTGATTTCCATGCTTGTGATGGGTATGTTAAATTTTCTATTTCTTCTTGGTTCAGTTTTGGAAAGTTATAGTTTTGTAATAATTTGTCCATTTCTTCCCAGTTGTCCATTTTATTGGCATATAGTTGCTGATAGTAGTCTCTTATGATCCTTTGTATTTCTGTGTTATTTGTTGTGATTTCTCCATTTTCATTTCTAATTTTTTTTATCTAATTCTTCTCCCTTTTTTTCTTGATGAGTCTGACTAATGGTTTGTCTGTTTTATTCATCTTCTCAAATAACCAGTTTTAGCTTTGTTGATTTTTGCTATTGTCTCTTTTGTTTCTTTTTTATTTATTTCTTCCCCAATTTTTGTGGTTTATTTCCTTTTACTAGCCCTGGGGTTCTTCATTTCTTCTTTTTCTAGTTACTTTAGTTGTAGAGTTAGGTTATTTATTTGATTTTTCTCTTATTCCTTGAGGTAAGCTTGTATTGCTATGAACTTTCCACTCAGCACTGCTTTTACTGAATTCCATTGGTTTTGGGTTGTTTTGTTTTCATTTTCATTCGTTGTTATGCATATTTTGATTTCTCAGTGTGTACACATCAACCTCAAACTCCCCATCTCCCCCTCCCCACAACCTTTCCCCCCTGGTAACACTATGCTCATTCTCTAAGTCTGTGAGTCTGTCTGTTTTGTAAATAACTTTATTTATATAGTTTTTTTAGATTCCACATATAAGTGGTATCATATGATACTTGTAAGGAGTTTTTGATTAGACTTTCTAAGCCAAGCATTCCTCTTGCTAAGTGCTTGGTTTGGCATGGGCAAAACATGTAATTCTGGCAAATGAGACTTTAGAGGAAATCTGCTGGAGGCTTCTGGGAAGATTTTCTTTAAAAGGAATGTAAGAGATAGACTACTGTTTTGATAATTAAATGAGCTAATATATATATAAAGTGCTTTGAACAGTGACAGTACATAACAAGTCAATAATCATTTGCTATCATTGGGCTATTGTTGCTGTGTTTGTTAATGTAAATGCATAGCATCCCACAGTGTCCATGGTATCCTAGAAGTGATATAAGATGTGTACATCACATTTCTGTCTATGTAACAAGGAAAAACATTAGCCTACAGTGGAGGCACACAGCCACAGGAAGAATTTTGACAGAAGCTGAGAAAACCAAGCTCTTCAAGAATTTTCTGACTTAAACATACAGAAGCTGGCTCAGAACTGACAAGATGAATATGGCGCAACAGTATTCATCCCCCTGTAGCCCTGGGGAGAGCTCTGATGCATTCTCAGTAAGAAGAAGGAATAATCTCACACAACTTGTGTCTATTTTTCTTTAGTCTCCATTGACTGCACCACTCCAACCCCCAAAACAAATCTCCCACGTGTATAATTCACGTATTGGCCACATGGTAATTACAAGATTACAAAAGCTGAAATCATAAAATAATATATCCTATAAAATTAAAACTTCGAGTGTAATGCAGAAACATTTCAATGTCCAAATAATTTTTATTTTCACTACTTATCTCTAATGTGAATACTAATGGGAAAGTTTAGAAATACTGGCATATGCAGGACACAAACGCCATGTCTTCTCTGAACTCTTCAGCAAGATATTAAAGTATAACAAGTATGAATATTAAATATTCTAGTTTTATAGCTCATTCTTGTTTTGAAAAACACTACTTAATGTGAACAAAACTTATTAATGAGCAAAAAAACTTTCAGTACCATAAAATACTATAATGCCACACTAGTCTATGACTTAAAAAGTGCTGTTATTAAGGTTCCATTTTCCACCAAGCAGAAGAGTGGCCCAGATGATGCTAGGAAGGGTCTAGATGACCCCTATTGCTATCTAGACACTAGGTTTTTGAATATTGGTCGGAGGTATTCTTTTGTACTGAGGGATGTCAGAATATCAGGTTTTTTTGTGTCCATCCTACTTTTCATGATTTTTATATAAAATATTCTGCCTTGAGAGTATTTATTATACTGTTTTAATATCATTTACAACCATTATTAGTAGTAAATAAAGTCTACAAAATAACTTTTAAACAATACATTATAATCTCAATGTTTATATAACAAGAAATCAAAATAATGTAGAAATAGTTAACTAGTATTTATTGTATGAAATAATATTACAACCAATTGAAGAATAATCCTCAAAAATGAACCGAATCCAAAGCTAAGGATGAGTCAGTGAGGCTTTATGGTACTCTGTCTCTCCACTTCTGTGCATATTTGAACATATTTTTGGAAAGTTTTTAGAAGACGTGGGGCAGAATATAGGCCCCAGAAAGGTGTCCACATTCTACTGTGAGAACCTATGAATATGTCAGATTACATGGCATAAAAGAATGAACATTGCTGACCACCTGATCTTGAGATGGTAGATTATCCTGGATTATCTGGCTAAGTGCAATGTCATTGCAAAGGTCCATAAGCACAACAGGGAAGCCAGAGAGTGAGAGTCAGGGAAGGAGATGTGAAGCTAGAAGGAGGGTTATAATGATTCAGTGTGAGAACAATTCGATCACACATTTCTGGCTTTGAAAATGTAGGAAGGAACCATGAGCCAAGGAATGCAGGCGGCCTCTAGAAGAGGCAAAGAAATGGATTCTGTGCTGGCACTTCCAAAGGAATGTAGCCTTCCTGACACCTTGGTTTTAGCCATTTCAGACTTTTGGCCTACAGAACTGTAAGATGATAAATTTGTGCTGTTTAAGCCACAAAGTTTGTTGTCAATGTGTTATATCAACAATGGGAAACTGGGACTTTCCTGGCAGTCCAGTGGTTAAGACTATGCACTTCCAATGCAGGGGATGCAGGTTCAATCCCAGGTTGGGCAACTAAAAGCTTACATGTTACATGGTGTGGCCAAAAAAGAAAAAAAAAAAAAGGGAAACTAATACAGGGAGAAACATGTGTCCTTTCCCTTCCCATTTGGACAGAAGTGCAGTAGGCCCCTCCAAAGATGTACATATTCTAATCATCAGAAACTGTGACTATGTTAATGTTACACAGCAAAGGGGACTTACAGTTGTTTCATCAACTGACCTTGCAAAGGGGAGACTACCCTAGATTATCTGGATGAGCCCACTGTCATCATAAGGGTCCTTAAAAGTGAAAGAGAGTGGCAGAGAGAGGGCAGAATCAGCTAGGTTTGAAGATGCTCTGCTGCTGGCTTTGAAGATGAAGGATGGGGTGACAAACCAAGGAATGCAGGTAGCCTCTAAAGCCTGGGAGAGAGAAGGCAGTGGATTCTCCCTTAGACCCATCAGAAGGAACATGGACCTACTGATATGTTGATTTTAGCCCAGTGAGCCTCATTTCAGACTTTCTGTAAGATAATACATTTGTATTGTTTGAAGTGACCCCATTTTAGTTATATATTATAGCTGCATGAAAAAACTGATCTATGAAAAATTTTTTGTTGTTGTTGAATATCTCTCTGTGCTTAGCACTGTGATGCTCACTTAGATGCCAAAATGATTTGGTCCGTGCCTTTAAGTTGCTTTCCATCAGCTCAAGGCTTACACAAGGAATGCCTAGGGGGTAATAAAAGATGACAGAGTGTTTAGAGCTAAAATGAGGGATGAAGAGGATAAATCCTCCTGGAATTCTGACCACATAAACAGACAGAAATCACAGGACCTAGCTTGCTCATAACAGAGAGTTCTGTAGGTGCAGGAGGATGGCGTTGGAGAACTGCTGACTTAGCTGGGTTATCTGTCATTGTACTGTGTTCTACAAACCTGTCGTGTTACAGCTGAGATCCCTGGGCATCTCAAGGGAGCAAGGGGTGATGGGTGACTCTCAACTCCCCACTGATGTGCTGCCATGCACCATGACAGAAATAGTCTGTTAGCCTATGCTTTCCTGGCCTTCTTGAGAATCCCTTCCAGCCCCTAGACATCCCCAGCTAACAGTGCCACACCACCTGTGGAATGTGTCTGTCCTTATGCCCTCATTCCAGCCCACTGCTCCTTATTTTCAACCTAACTGTTACTTCCGTTTACCTTTTCCAAGCCCCTGCAATTTGTTTCTGCCAATGGGAACTTAGCCATGGGAACTTGGGTGACTTCCCTTTTTTGTGCTTCTGGTTCCTAATCTGTAAAATCTGGAGGCTAACAGCACTGATCTGGTAGGGGAGGCAGCTCTGAGGATTAAATGACACATTGTAAGTAAAGTGCTTAGTCTCCATCAAAGTGTAGAAAGGTTATTAGTATCATTCGTTAGGACCAGGTACTACTTGATAAATAGAGAGATCAAATGTCCAGTTTGCACAGGGCAGCCCAGGTTTACACCTGCTTTCCCAGATTAGTTATTAATAGCATCTCTTTTTTGCTCACAAAAATGTCCCCAAATGGCACCTTAATCATAAGGAATGAGGCAAGAAGCCAATTATTAGAATTCGGCCATCAGATCAGCATCAACAAAAAAGCTAATTTATAGTCAAACATCTGGCTCATAGCTTCTCCATCTTCCCTGCCAAAGGAACAGCATTGGTGCTGGGACTCTGGAACAGGCCAAGGGCATAGAAACAGCTATGGACAGAAGGCTTCAGAGAGATGCTATACTTTCCTTCTTCTTGAACAATTTCTTCTTCATCTTCCCTAATCCAGGGAGAAAGCAGGGATTAGAAAGATCCAACTAAGCAGCCATTTGATTATTTCAAGCAGGCATTTTTGTCTGTCTCCCTACAAAGAATAAAGTCAAATCCTTTTGATATCGAATTGCTATGATACTTTAAAGCTCCAGAGCTGTGATTATGGTCTGAAAATAGCTCTTGACATAAAACACAGATTAAAGATTCAGGTGAGTTTAAAGATGAGTTTTCCTTAGTCTGAAGGAGGCTAAAACCAGAGTTAGACCAAACAACAATTTATTACAGAGATGAGATAAGGAGCTGTATCCAGGCGTTCCTCCTTTATAATAGCTTTTATTTTAGAATGACCTCTCTTTCAACCTTTCCATTCATGATTTTATATGTAACTGGATGTATATATATATATATATATACACATATATATACACACACATTCATATCTATATCATCTCTAAGTATTTATGTGTTGTCAACTTTACCTCCCTGGAGAATTCCATGGACAGAGGAGCCTGTATATATATACACATACACACAAGACTTTGACTCAATTTCTGCAAGAGCCTGTGCCCCTCAACTCCCTCTGTGACTGCACCTCTAGCTGAAGGTCTGTTCATGCTCTGACTCACCTTATCTCCAGCCACCTGACCACCTTTGTCTTCCACGTGAATCCTAGTCAGCTTTGCAGGCTATAGTGCTGCCTGACACTGGACATCCAACTCCAACGGCTTCCTAGTGAGGAGCTGGAAGGTACTGGGAGCAGGAGAGTCATAAGCCACTAGAGCCATTCCTTTCTCAAATCACATCAAGTTACTAGCTCAATTCTGTGCCACTGTGCATATGATGAAGTGACAAGAAGGCCCCTCCAGGAGCTCATGTGAGCTTGCACTCCAGTCTTATAATCAACGAACTTTTTTTTTTTGAATGGCTATAAATATTTCTCCTAATTTTAGTAAAAGCCAATTGACTTTTCCTGCCAGACATTTTCTACTTACACTTGAGTGCATTTCTGCATATAATCTTTAACCATCTAGTTGGTTAAGAAAGAAGAAAAGAAGACATAAGTGTGAAGCCCTCCAGAGGAAAAAAGCAACCTACTCCAGTATTCTTGCCTGGAAAATCCCATGGATGGAGGTCCCCGGTGTCACAAAGAGTCAGACATGACTGAGCAACTTCACTTCTACAGAGTAAAACAGTAAAAAAAGAAAGAAAGAAAGAAAAGAAAAGCAGCAGACTCAGTAACTGTAACGTTGCTCACCATTAAGAGCTGTTCTGACTTTATTATCCATTACTAATGTAGCCCGTCATTTTTACTGCAGTTTTTCATTAGTAAGCCTGTCTACAGTGTACCGTACATAATAGCAACACTTAACTCTACTCACTCCAGGACATGGCAATCAAATGTGAACCATGACGCTCATGAGTAAATACCAGTAACTTGTGGTCATTTAATACTGGTGGGAGGGGGATTCAGGATGAGGAACACATGTACACCCATGGCTGATTCATGTCAATGTATGGTAAAAACCACTACAATATTGTAAAGTAATTAGCCTCCAATTAAAATAAATAAATTAATAAAAAATACTAGAATATTAAACTCAATGTTCTCATTGTTACTTTGTATTATAATTCAAAACAAAATATGTGATTATAAAAAATAAACATTGATATTAATTGCAAAACTCTTCCACTACATATGAGCTGCAAAGCTCTTCCACTAGATATTCTCAGCATAACTCTTATTTTTTAAAACTCTGGATTCACATACATATTTCCACATTCTTCCTGGAAATGAACCCTCTTGACAGATAATTCATGGAAGTTGTATTGTCATCTTACTACCAAATGTCACCAGTTCATATTAACTGCAAAGAAGATCAGTGAGAATTAATTTTAAAAAGGTAAAGAAAAATACTTTCATTACAATAACATAGAATAAGACAAATTTCTAATTACAATATTTCTAAGCATTTGCCTCCCTGGTAATGAAAATAATGCTGCCTTTCAGGTGTTATGAGCAATACATGAGATCATGTGTATCAACTGTTTTACACAGGGGCTTGAGTAGATATTCAAGAGAAACAGTACTTATATTATTATGAAACCCCAGTGCTCCCACTTTTCTAGCCTCCTAAGCATCATCTTTCTTGAATGTCTAAATAAAAAATTACCTGAGAACTCATCCTGGGTAACACAGTGTCCTCCTGTGTATTTCAAATCATTCCTGGGGAGTATAAATCTATCTCTCCTGAGCCAACTAAAAATTGGCACTTGCCATCTGCCTCTAAAAGGACTTATTGACAAACCACTGCAACCACAGGCTGCAACACCCACTGAAAAGAGTTCAAGGTGGTGATAAAGAATGAGGCCCTCTGTGCGCTGGGAAAAACTGGCAGACCAGGTCTTTAGACAGTTGGATATACAGTTGGATATTTTCAGGAGACGATTTTATGAGTCCAATTCTTGCATTTTCCCATATCTAGAAAAGCACTAAGATCATTAATGGTGACGTCTGCTCCTCATGACTAGCAGCAAGCCTCTGCCAAACTGTGTGCTTGACTACACATACTCCCCATCTTCACTAAAACCATATGTAACACTGACTTTACCCCCTGCCTCTTTGGAGCAGTTTCTAAGACCTACCTGAAATGCTGTCTCCCGGGTGACAGTCATTTTGCCTCAAATAAAACTTACTCACAATTCTCACGTTGTGCATTTTGTTTTTCTCAATAGACACCTGCTTTTTCCTTGTGACACTTGGCTCTAAACTGATGCCTGTGAATTCTCTAATTCACTCTAATTTTGGTCCATCTCTACTTACCACTAAACCATACCACTCCAGTTCTCAAAAACCTCTTTCTGAATATAAAAACAAAGCCCCTTCTTCCCCACCCCAAGGAAGTACAACACAAGAGGCTGTGGTGGTTAACACATTGTGCTGGAAACGTGATTACAGTGCAGGAAAGGAAAATTGAGTTCAGTATCAGACATCATTGCTCCCCAAATGCTTAGGACACACTCCAATAGGCAAAGTCTGTAGCAAACCAGCTGCCTGCGTTTCTTCTCCCGTCATCTCTCTCTTTCCAGTTTCAAGGTTCTTCAGCTTTTTCCCAGAGCATGCCAGATGAAAGGGAACATCCCTAGATATCCAGGAGGGATTGGCTTCCCATCCCTCCATCCTCACCCCACCAAAAGTGAACTTTTGCATTATTAGAATGTTAGCATTCCTCTCAGAATTATTTATACTTATACTACTTCCAAAATCAGAGAACAAAGAATAAGTACTTAGCTTACTTCTGCATGTCAATAAAGCTCAGGATTAATCCCTTGCAGAACAAAGAGAAAGACTACCTATTCCCAAAGTGCATTCCCACTTTCACTCTTCCAGCCCTAGGAAGGAAATTTTCTGCAACTTGAAAAGAGCAGTTTTGTCCCTGCTGCTAGTCATCAAGGAATCAGAAATATTGGGTTTCAGTTTTGGACCACCTAGATACAACATGAATAATAATAATAAGGTCTTGGCAAATTATTTTAGTAAGTAGATTTTTAAAAATCATTTAAAATTAGCACATTAACTGTTTCTATGCAAACATGAAGCTGCCAACTTTCAATTAGAAAGTAGTTGGTTTCTAGGTAAGTCAACAACTACCCTGCAGATTTGTTGGGGAAATTTTGCGTGGTTTAGTTCCTACAAAGATAAACTGCAGCCTAGATTGCACTCAAATCATCCCCACCCCTCAAGTCAAATTAATGAGTTTTTGCCAAACTGTAAAGACAGGCTTTGTTTGTTACTAATATTAGTTAAACAATCCAGAGTGGTCATATTTAGATATGGTCACAGAATTCTCTAGTAGACCAAGTTCTTATATATTCTTAAGCTTAGCCTGCTGTTTTGTAGGAAAAAAAATCAGGTTTTACACAGCTCCTGTGTCAAGGTGTATGGATATTTTTTTCTTAAAGGCAAAATTCCTAGGATGGTATTGGTTTGGCTAAATATATCTGTTTGGATTGATATCACTTGGGTATAGATATTTAATGCTCACATTTAAAAAAAACACACACAAGTAAACAATTGAGGGCTGGTGTGATGGCTCAACATGGTACTTAGGACCTTAACACCTTCTAGCAATCTGTTCTACCACCCCCAGAGGGTTGTTGTTGTTGTTTAGTCACTCAGTCGTCTCTGACACTTTGTGACCCCATGGACTGTAGTCCTCCAGGCTCTTCTGTCCATGGCATTCCCCAGGCAAGACTACTGGAGTGGGTTGCCATACCTCCTCCAGGGGATCTTCCAGACTCAGGGATCAAATCCGAGTATCCTGTGTCTCCTGCATTGGCAGGAGGGTTCTTTACCACTGCGCCACCAGGTAACTTTAGTCTTTATGATCCAAGATGACTGTAGGAATGCAATCAAGGTAAGGCAGAATAAGGGGATTCACCTTGCTTCTTAAAGAGATTTTTCAGAACCCCCAAATGACACTTCCACTCTCATTGACCAGGACGCAGCCAGATGGTCACATGTAGCAGTTTAGTAATGATCATCTTGATTCTGGGAGATAATGTGCAGAAATCCAAAACAAACAAACAAACAAAAAAATGAGCTTCTTAGACTAAGCAAGCAATGGCGAGCAAACACCAAGAGGCTACTAGCAAAATCTGTGGCAGTAGTTTTTGCTTGTTTGAGGTCTGTTTTAAGAATTCTGGGGACAACTTTATCTTCACAAAGAATGACAGCCACTTCTTTTCCCTGTGACTCTAGAATTCAGGGGAATAACATGTCCATATGAGGTCTGGTTTCTTGGTAGATTACACTGCACCTACAAGAACCCTAAGCTTAAAGCTTAGCCACATTGGCGATGAAGAATGAGACAGGACTGCGTATTTTTAGCTGACCTGAGGAGCAGGCTTGCCAGAAGTCTATTTGTGGGAAGGACTGAGGAGATTCCTGGCAGCAAATTCACCTTAAGAAAGAAGTGATTCATTTGTTGTTTCCATTTATTCACTTATTCAACAAATACTGATGGAGTATACACTGTATGTCAGTCACAAAACATATACACATCGGTGAACAATAGCAATGACAAATACAATGCCTGCATACAAACCTTTCGATCTAATGGGGTATATAGCTATTTTAGAAAGTAAATAATGAATAAGATAACTAAATACATTGTTGTAAATAGTGTTAGATGCCATGGAAAGCATAAATAGGACCCTGTAATATATGAGAAAAACAAGCATGTACTCATCATAGTGAAAGCAAGGTGACAAGAGAAGGTGTTTATCACAAGGATGTGGCTTGCTAGCATTGGTGAAAAAATTGAAATCAACTTAGATGACTATCACTCTTGTAATTGATAAATATAATTTGATAGATGACTATAGCAGTCAAGCTGAATGAATTAGATTTCTATGCATCCACACGGGGAGAGCTAAAAGAAATGTTACATTAAAAAATAAAGAATACCACATACAGTATTTTCCCATGAAACAGGCCTATAGATTGTCCATGTACATATATTTTTTAAAACATTTATATTTATACATACACACACACACACCAATGTCTTTGCCTTTGAGGAGAGGTAAAAAGAATATAACTGGGAATGAGATACAAAAGTGGCTTCACCTGAATCTTCACATATTTTATATTGATAATATTGTTCCTATTTGCTTTAAATCTCTCCTACATCATCAATTTGGGTAATGGGAACAAAGGTGTTCGCTGCTTTATTGTTATTATATTCCATATTACTCCTTTCTCTCTTATTTTCTCTCCTTTTTCAATCTTTCATTCTTTTAATTCTCAAAAAAATAAGTGATAAATTTAATTTTTCTCCCACCCAGAAGAAAGGAAACTACTGCTAATATTTTCCCTTGGAGACATACATTTCTGTTCTGCCACTGACTGTATTTATGTCACAAAGCATAAATGACAATTAAATTCGCAAACACACACATACACTCAAACACAGTTTTACAAATCAGGCTAAGCTGCAACAGGAGCATTGTTCTTGCTCCTGTAATAAAGATTATTACCTCATAATGCCTCTAAATTCAGTACCTTTTGATATCTCAGACATTTGCTGAGTTTAAAAAGAACACATACAATGTATGACTAAGCAGAACTGACCTTCAGGAAGCATCAAACAAAGCATTTCCTCTGCTTTGAAGTTGTAAAAAGGATTTCAGTTTTGACAAAGTATAGGCTAAATCATGCTACACAGATAAAAGAAACCAATGGTCAAGTTTTTCCTCCAAATTAATGCATAAAGATTTAGAACATATGGTAATGTCCCATTAAAAAAATATTCACTAAGTTACAGACATTTCATATTTTGAGTAGACAAAATTACTATGAAAAAATGAAGATGCCATCAAAACCCCCATGAAAACAGTAGCTATAATTTATTGACTCTCTACTCTTAGAGATTTGGGGGTGAGAGCCTTTAAATCCACTGTGGGTTCATGACTAATTGAGAAATAAATGAAGATACCATATAGATGGGGATCAAAGATCAAAATACCAGCTTCATACTATTATGCTTGAATTAAATAATTTGATTTGGTCTATGGCCACAGCTGAGCTTCACAGAGAAGACTTCTGAAGTGGATAGAGCTACCCAATCCCAGGCAGTGCTTGGCACACTCTGAGGATAGGTGGTCCTGAAAGAGCGAACACAAGATGCATAGAGGTGAGCTTGGTCAGATTCTTCACTCAAGGTCAGTAACAAGGTCACTTCTCTTTCAAGATTGAGTGAGAGAGACAGAAATGCTCTTCCTGTTACTTCCAAGAAGGATAAGAAGATGGTATTCCTTACTCTGTGGACTAACCTAAGGACAGTGGAAGGAGAACATGGTTCCTGCTTCACCTATTAAATGTGCACAGGATGAAACATTTTATATCTATTTTCCATGTTTTTCACAACAGCCCTCACAAAGTCAGCATAATAGGCTTTACAAAAAAGCAAAGTGAGACTCGGAGAATTTAAGCAGCTTGCCCAGTACTCACACTCTTGTTAGATGGTTGAGTTGCGGCTCAAACCTAGGTCTATATGAATCAAAAGCCCGTACATTTTCTACTATCCCCACTTCATACCAATGAGGTCACCTGATTTCTCTTGAAAATAATTATAGTGATGCAGACAGGGCATACAAATATCATTAGTCCTTTCAAGTTTCTTAGATAATTGGTGCTTGTCAATCACATGCATTTGATTCTGTATTAGATTAGGACAAATGGGATGTCTCTTCACAAAAATGTATTAATTTCAAGTTAATTCACCTTTTTAATGCTGAGAGGTGAAGTCCTGTTCTGCCTTGGGTGTGTACACATAGTACCTATTAGCAATTAAAATGAGTTACAAATGTGTCAAGAAGAGATCCTGTTGCTGAAATCCAGGTCAGGTTACTTGAAATGGATATATATCTTCTTCTTCTAAATGTTAATTAGATGTTCTATTTTATCTTCAAATGTTTCTAGCAGAAATTTTCTTGAAGTAGACACTTACAGGTCAAGAGAGCTTCTAGAGTGCATCCTCAGTCCCTATCCTAAAGGGTTTATGTAACTTTACTCAAAAATTTGAAATGAAGGAAAAAGCAAAATGAACAAACAAACAAACTACTATGGAGTCTGGTTTCCCTATCATATTCTCAAAATGATTCTAGTAAATGATAACATGAAAAGTAAGCTACTTCAGATACCATTAAATTTAACATTTTTGCATCTCTGTGCCCATAAGGTAAATCTTTTCAAACTCTAAACCAAAGTTGGGGCTCATTTTTTTTCAATTCAATAAGTATTTATCAACCATTTTATTCCACTCTATATAGTTTATCACCCAAAGCACTAATAAATAGCAATAAACTTTTAGTCCAAAGGGTCTGGAAATAAAATGTTATTACTTTTTGTGGCTGACCAACAAGCCACTTTTTTATGGGCATTTTGTAACATGGTTCATAAGCAGATTGTACTGTGCAGCATTAAATTTTAACACTGATTGTCATTGAAGAATACAATTCTAAAACTAAAGTATCAAAACATTATACAATTTAATATTTGCATGACAGTTGGGAGATCTGAGTTTGGTTCTTGCTTTGTCTGGTTGACTGTGAATAAGTTACTCAGCTTTTCAGAGCCTTAGTTTCCCTATCTATAAAATGAAGATGCTGGACTACAATTGGCCCTGCAAATTGCATCAGAATCCCTTGGGAATCCTATAAAAATGCCATTCCTGGACACTTTAACACAATATCACATTCCACCTCCAGAAAGTTTCATTCCATGAGTCTGGTGTGGGACCCAGAAAACTGCATCTTTTCTAAGGGACCAGGAGGTAGAGGCTGGAGGCACACCCAAACCACACGCGAAAGTCCTCTAACTTTAAATCCCTTCTGGATCTACCATCTTCCCAGTTTAAGGAAAATTCAGTAAAAAGAAAACCATGATGGTGTCTTTCTGACTGAAAGCTCTATGTGGTGTTGGGTCATTTCAAATCATCATTTTCTCGGGATACAGACTGCTGCCTGAAGTGTTGATTGTTTTATTTGACAAAATACCTAATTGTGGATGAATGAATTCTCAAATCAGAAAAAAAAGGAAGGAAATAAGAAAGGGAGGGAGGGAGAGAGGGAGGAAAGCAGGCAAACATGCAAAATACAAATTCTTAGGCTATCAAGTACTTTTAGTCAACATCGCTACCCAAAATACTGACATTTGGCAAGCAGAAAATTCTTAAAGATGACTAATTACTTTGGTATTTCAATGAAAGATAACAATTGAACTTGCGTGAAAGCAGCTTGGGAAACCTGCAGAGTTTAACTAGAGATCACTCATCCTACAGCCTTATATTTTGAGGTCTTTCTACAGAGAATTTGGAGAACGGAAAGGCTACCCACTCCAGTATTCTCGCCTGGAGAATTCCATGGACTGTCTAGCCCATGGGGTCACAAAAACTTGGACAGGACTGAGCAACTTTCACTTTACAGAGAATTATTTGTTATATTAACATATCATAGTAGTGTTTAAAAATGAAAGGTGCTATTGCATATTAATATTGAAAACAGATCAAGAAATTGGATAACTTAACTCCATATAGGCATTATGGGTTATTAGCATTCTAAGATTCATTTTGGACAAACTACTTAAAAAATCAGTGGAGAAGTACAGTTTGGTGAAGCCAGAAAGCCTGTGATCAATATCATTACTACAGTTCGAGACTGAATTTGGCTAAGGACCATAGCAGGGGTAACGAGCAACTCCATTGCTGCCTAATACACCCCAATGTTGTCAATGTACATCATAGCAAATCTGTTCTGACCCCTGAATAAATCATATGCTAGAATTCCAAACAACTGAAACTGTAAACCAAGGATTGCTCTATACTATTTATTTGCATTCGAGAGTTAGGAGTTATCTTAGATTGAGTGGTTATATTTTATAAAAATTGAAAGAAGGGCATGGATTCATTAATTTGACAATTGTCTTTTCTTGCTGTAAATAATAGCCAACACAATTATTTAGCAATACTGTACACATCTCCTTAAATATTAGTATTTCTATTGAAAATAATCTACTAAAATAAACCTATTCAATATATTTCGGAGAAGGCAATGGTAACCCACTCCAGTACTCTTGCCTTGAATATCCCATGGATGGAGGAGCCTGGTAGGCTGCAGTCCAGGGGGTCGTGGAGAGTCGGACACGACTGAGCGACTTCACTTTCACTTTTCACTTTCATGCATTGGAGAAGGAAATGGCAACCCACTCCAGTATTCTTGCCTGGAGAATCCCAGGGACAGAGGAGCCTAGTGGGCTGCCGTCTATGGGGTCGCACAGACTCGGAAACGACTGAAGCGACTTAGCAGCAGCAGTATTAATATGTTTAAATGATGACAAAGAAGTTATCTAGTTCAAATAATGCTGTTTCATGACCTGTACCAACTAGATCAGTATGTAAAGAGGTAAGGGTACAGCATACTGAACTCATTATTCTGAAGCAATGATGTGTAGCAAAGAACGAGCTTGCTTTTCACTCCTTTCAAAATATTAACAAAGTGACACTGACCCTACTACAGTACTTGAGTTGCCATGGCAATGTCTAGGGTGGGCAACAAATCTGGTAATGATTATGCCTCCAGGTTTGTCATGGTGTCCTGGAGTTGCCACAGACTGATGTTTTTGAGACACTCCATATGGTTCCTCAATCCCAGATAGACATTAAGTTATTTTTCTGAGAGGACATCAAAGATATTTAGGTTATCAAAAGTGTCATAAAATTTGAAGGTTTTTTTTTTCTTTTTAATTAGCCTAAGAACCATGGTATGACCAGACAAGTGCAGAAGTTGTTTGATATATGTCCTGGGGTCATTATGTTTGACTTAAAGGTGACCTCAGCTGCAATAATCAGATAAATCAGGGTGTGTGCCAGGTGGCATTGTAATATCACTTAGATAACTTCCTGGGAGATGAAAAATAAAGGAAAATTTAAAAGGAACTGATATCACCCCACAATACATGCAACAACACCAGAGAAAGTCCTAGATATATTTTTACTATTTTTATGACCATTCTTTTTTTTAATTTTTTTTAAAATTTTTAAGTCCTCTATTCTTTTATTTTCGTTTTTATAACCTACTATTACTTTGCAAAAAAAAAACTATTTTTTTAAAAGCAAACTTCATATATATATTTTTTATAAATTTTGTGACTTTTTTCCCTCTTTTTGTCTTCCTTTCTTTAATATTGTATTTTTGAAATTCCAAACTCTACTCAATTTTTAATCTTTGATTTTTGGTATTGTTATTAATTTTGTACCTTTGAGAACCCAATCTTCAGTACCCATTTTTACTTAGGAGTGAGATTACTGGCTTGACTGCTCTCTCCCACTTTGGACTCTCCTTTTTCTCCACTCTCTGCCTGTGTCTCCTCCCTACCCTTTCTCTTCTCTACTCAACTCTGTGAATTTCTGTGTGTTCTAGACTGTGGAGAACACTTAGGGAACTGATTACTGGCTGGATCTGTCTCTCTCCTTTTGATTCCCCCCTATTATCCTCCTGGCCACCTATGTCTCCTCCCTCTTCTCTTCTCTTCTCTGTATAACTCCGTGAATATCTCTGAGCAGTCCAGTTGTGGCGTGCACATAAGGAAGTGATTACTGGCGAGCTTGCTGTCTCCTCTATTGATTCCACCTCATCTCATTCGGGTCACCACTAACTCCCTTCTCGCTCTTCTCTTCTTCATGTAACTCTGTGAACCTCTCTGGGTGTCCCTCACTTTGGAGAAATTTTTCATCTTTAACCTAAATGTTTTATCAAAGGTGCAGTATAGGAGAAGTCTTGAGACTACTGTAAAAATAAGACTGAAAACCAGAAGCAGGAGGCTTAAGTCCAAACCCTGAGAACACCAGAAAACTCCTGACTACAGGGAATATTAATTGACAGGAGCTCATCAAACACCTCCATACCTACACCGAAACCAAGCACCACCCAAGGGCCAACAAGTTCCAGAGCAAGATATACCACACAAATTCTCCAGCAACACAGGAACACAGGCCTGAGCTTCAATATACAGGCTGCCCAAAGTTACTCCAAAACCACTGACATCTCATAACTCATTACTGGACCCTTCATTGCACTCCAGAGAGAAGAAATCCAGATCCACCCACCAAAACACCGACACAAGCTTCCCCAACCAAGAAACCTTGACAAGCCACCTGTTCAACCCCACCCACAGTGAGGAAACTCCACAATAAAGAGAACTGCACAAACTGCCAGAATACAGAAAGGACACCCCAAACTCAGCAATATAAACAAGATGAAGAGACAGAGGAATACACAGCAGGTAAAGGAACAGGATAAATGCCCACCAAACCAAACAAAAGAGGAAGAGACAAGGAATCTACCTGATAAAGAATTCCAAATAATGATAGTGAAAATGATCCAAAATCTTTCTATTTATTTATATTAAAAAAAAATTTATTTTAATTGGAGGTTAATTACTTTACATTATTGTATTGGTCTTGAAATCAAAATGGAATCACAGATAAATAGCCAGGAGACAAGGATTGAGAAGATGCAAGAAAGGTTCAACAAGGACCTAGAAGAAATAAAAAAGAGTCAATATATAATAAATAATGCAATAAATGAGATCAAAAACACTCTGGAGGCAAAAAATAGTAGAATAACAGAGGTAGAAGATAGGATTAGTGAATTAGAAGATAGAATGGTAGAAATAAATGAATCAGAGAGGAAAAAAGAAAAATGAATTAAAAGAAATGAGGACAATCTCATAGACCTCCAGGACAGTGTTAAACGCCACAATATTCAAATAATAGGAGTCCCAGAAGAAGACAAAAAGAAAGACCATGAAAAAATATTTGAGAGATAATAGTTGAAAACGTCCCTAAAATGGGGAAGGAAATAATCACCCAAGTCCAAGAAACCCAGAGAGTCCCAAACAGGATAAACCCAAGGCAAAACACCCCAAGACACATATTAATAAAATTAACAAAGATGAAACACAAAGAACAGATATTAAAAGCAGCAAGGGAAAAACAACAAATAGCACACAAGGGGATTCCCATAAGGATAACAGTTGATCTTTCAATAGAAACTCTTCAAGCCAGGAGGGAATGGCAAGACATACTTACAGTGATTAAAGAAAATAACCTACAGCTCAGATTACTGTACCCAGCAAGGATCCTATTCAAATATGAAGGAGAAATCAAAAGCTTTACAGACAAGCAAAAGCTAAGTGAATTCACCACCACCAAACCAGCTCTCCAACAAATACTAAAGGATATTCTCTAGACAGGAAACACAAAAAGGGTGTATAAACTTGAACCCAAAACAATAAAGTAAATGGCAATGGGATCATACTTATCAATAATTACCTTAAATATAAATGGGTTGAATTCCACAACCAAAAGGCAAAGACTGGCTGAATGGATACAAAAACAAGACCCCTATATAGGTTGTCTACCAGAGACCCACCTCAAAACAGGGGACACATGCAGACTGAAAGTGAAGGGCTGGAAAAAGATTTTCCATGCAAATAGAGACCAAAAGAAAGCAGGAGTAGCAATACTCATATCAGATAAGATAGACTTTAAAACAAAGGCTGTGAAAAGAGATAAAGAAGGACACTACATAATGATCAAAGGATCAATCCAAGAAGAAGATATAACAATTATAAATATATATGCATCCAACATAGGAGCACCACAATATGTAAGACAGATAAATGCTAACAAGCATGAAAGGGGAAATTAACAATAACACAATAATAGTGGGAGACTTTAATACCCCACTCACACCTATGGACAGATCAACTAAAAAGAAAATTAACAAGGAAACACAAACTTTAAACGATACAATAGACCCGTTAGACCTAATTGATATCTATAGGTCATTTCACCCCAAAACAATGAATTTCAACTTTTTCTCAAGTGCAAACAGAACCTTCTCCAGGATAGATCACATCCTGGGCCATAAATCTAACCTTGGTAAATTCAAAAAAATTCAAATAATTCAAATAATCTTTTCTGACCACAATGCATTAAATTTAGATCTCAATTACAAGAGAAAAACTATTAAAAATTCCAACATATGGAGGCTGAATAACACGCTGCTGAATAACCAACAAATTCAGAAGAAATCAAAAAAGAAATCAAAATATGTATAGAAATGAATGAAAATGAAAATACAACAACCCCAAACCTGTGGAACACTGTAAAAGCAGTGCTAAGGGAAAAGTTCATTCATAGCAATACAGGCATACCTCAAGCAACAAGAAGAGAGTCAAATAAATAACCTAACTCTACACCTAAAGCAACTAGAAAAGGAAGAAATGGAGAACCTCAGGGTTAGTAGAAGGAAAGAAATCTTAAATATTAGGGAAGAAATAAATGCAAAAGAAACAAAGGAGACCATAGCAAAAATCAACAAAGCCAAAAGCTGGTTCTTTGAAAAGATAAATAAAATTGACAAAGCATTAGCCAGACTCATGAAGAAACAAAGGGAGAAAAATCAAATCAATAAAATTAGAAATAAAAATGGAGAGATCACAGCAGACAACACAGAAATACAAAGGATCATAAGAGACTACTATCAGCAATTATATGCCAATAAAATGGACAACGTGGAAGAAATGGACAAATTCTTAGAAAAGTACAACTTTCCAAAACTGAACCAAGAAGAAATAGAAAATCTTAACAGACCCATCACAAGCACAGAAATTGAAACTGTAATCAGAAATCTTCCAGTAAACAAAAGCCCAGGTCCAGATGGCTTCACAGCTGAATTCTACCAAAAATTTAGAGAAGAGCTAACACCTATCCTACTCAAACTTGTACAGAAAATTTCAGAGGAAGGTAAACTGCCAAACTCATTCTATGAGGCAACCATCACCCTAACACCAAAACCTCACAAAGATGCCACAAAAAAAGAAAACTACAGTCCAATATCACTGATGAACATAGATGCAAAAATCCTTAACAAAATTCCAGCAATCAAAATCCAACAACACATTAAAAAGATTATACACCATGACCAAGGGGGCTTTATCCCAGGGATGCAAGGATTCTTCAATATCCACAAATGAATCAATATAATACACCACATTAACAAATTAAAAGCCATATGATTATCTCAATAGATGCAGAGAAAGCCTTTGACAAAATTCAGCATCCATTTATGATAAAAACTCTCCAGAAAGCAGGAATAGAATGAACATACCTCAACATAATAAAAGCTATATATGACAAACCCACAGCAAACATTATCCTCAGTGGTGAAAATTGAAAGCATTTCCCCTAAAGTCAGGAACAAGACAAGGGTGCCCACTTTCACCACTACTATTCAACATTGTTTTGGAAGTTTTGGCCACAGCAATCAGAGTAGAAAAAGAAATAAAAGGAATCCAAATTGGAAAAGAAGAAGTAAAACTCTCACTGTTTGCAGATGACATGATCCTCTACATAGAAAACCCTAAAGACTCCACCAGAAAATTACTAGAGCTAATCAATGAATATAGTAAAGTTGCAGGATATAAAATCAACACACAGAAATCCCTTGCATTCTTATACGCTAATAATGAGAAAATAGAAAGAGAAAATAAGGAAACAATTCCATTCACCATTACCATTGCAATGAAAAGAATAAAATACTTAGGAATATATCTACTTAAAGAAACTAAAGACCTATATATAGAAAATTATAAAACACTGGTGAAAGAAATCAAAGAAGACACTAATAGATAGAGAAAAATACCACGTTCATGGATCGGAAGAATGAATATAGTGAAAATGAGTATACTACCCAAAGCAATTTACAAATTCAATGCAATCCCTATCAAGCTACCAGCGGTATTTTTCACAGAACTAGAACAAATTATTTCAAGATTTGTATGAAAATACAAAAAACCTCGAATAGCCAAAGCAATCTTGAGAAAGAAGAATGGAACTGGAGGAATCAACCTGCCTGACTTCAGGCTCTGCTACAAAGCCACAGTCATCAAGACGGTATGGTACTGGCACAAAGACAGAAATGTAAACCAATGGAACAAAATAGAAAGCCCAGTGATAAATCCAAACACCTATGGACACCTTATCTTTGACAATGGAGGCAAGAATATACAGCAGATTAAAGACAATATCTTTAACAAGTGGTGCTGGGAAAACTGGTCAACCACTTGTAAAAGAATGAAACTAGAACACTTTCTAACACCATACACAAAAATAAACTCAAAATGGATTAAAGATCTAGATGTAAGACCAGAAACTAAAGCTCCTAGAGGAGAATATAGGCAAAACACTCTCCGACATAAATCACAGCAGAATCCTCTATGACCCACCTCCCAGAATACTGGAAATAAAAGCAAAAATAAACAAATGGGACCTAATTAAAATTAAAAGCTTCTGCAGAACAAAGGAGACTATAAGCAAGGTGAAAAGACACCCTTCAGAATGGGAGAAAATAACAGCAAATGAAGCAACCGACAAAGAATTAATCTCAAAAATATACAAGCGACTCCTGCAGCTCAATTCCAGAAAAATATACGACCCAATCAAAAAATGGGCCAAAGAACTAAATAGACATTTCTCCAAAGAAGACATACAGATGGCTAACAAACACATGAAAAGATGCTCAGCATCACTCATTATCAGAGACATGCAAATCAAAACCACAATGAGGTACCATCTCACGCCAGTCAGAATGGCTGTGATCCAAAAGTCTACAAGCAATAAATGCTGGAGAGGGTGTGGAGAAAAGGGAATTCTCTTACACTGTTGGTTGGAATGCAAACTAGTACAGCCAGTATGGAGAACAGTGTGGAGATTCCTTAAAAAAACTGGAAACTGCCTTATGATCCAGCAATCCCACTGCTGGGCATACACACCGAGGAAACCAGAATTGAAATAGACACGTGTACCCTAATGTTCATCGCAGCACTGTTTATAATAGCCAGGATGTTGAAGCAACCTAGATGTCCATCAGCAGACGAATGGATAAGAAAGCAGTGGTACATATACACAATGGAGTATTATGCACACATTAAAAAGAATACATTTGAATCAGTTCTAATGATGTGGATGAAACTGGAGCCTATTATACAGAGTGAAGTAAGCCAGAAAGAAAAACACCAATGCAGTATACTAATGCATATATATGGAATTTAGAAAGATGGTAATGATAACCCTGTATGTGAGACAGCAAAAGAGATACATATGTATAGAATAGTCTTTTGGATTCTGTGGGAGAGGGCGAGGGTGGGATGGTTTGGGAAAATGGCATTGAAACATGCATAATATCATATATGAAATGAATCGCCAGTCCAAGTTTGATGCATGATACTGGATGCTTGAGGTTTGTGCACTGAGACGACCCAGAGGGATGGTACGGGGAGGGAGGATGGAGGGGGGTTCAGGATGGGGAACACATGTATACCTGTGGCAGATTCATGTTGATGTATGTCAAAACCAAGACAATATTATAAAGTAATTAACCTCCAATTAAAGTAAATAAATCTATATTTTAAAAAAGAAACTGATATCACATCTGAGTAATAAATCATCAAGATTCAAGGTAGAAAACAATCCTTTCTCCTCTCATTGATTTGCAATGACGGTTGAATGCTGCATCTAGCTATTACTTGGAAATGATTTTATTTACTTTCTACATCTTACCTTCCCTCTGAGTCCATAATTTCTAAACCCTGTTTCATTTTGTGCAAATCACAAGTTCAGGATAGATCTGGAGTGTGTCATTCTTGCTATTTTTGAATATTAATGGCTTTGTCATCTTCACAAATGATGACTTTTTAAAAATTTCAGAAATACTTAATGCAAATCCTTAGTAGCTGCTTTTCTGACTGTAACTCCTTAGAACTGGGCAACTTGTGTGCAGACACTGTTGAATGTTCCAGCAGAGTCAGCATTAAACTCTCTGCCACAGCACATACTTTACCATATATTTATACTAGCCAAACATAAATACATAAATAAAATAAACAGAACTTAGTACAGAGGCTCTACTGCATTATACCGCTGCAATAATGTGCAGTGTCAAACCCAATAAATTTGGTTTCCTCCTGAGCGCATTAGGTTGTAACTCCAGACCAAAATATAAATTCCAGCTGCAGCAAGATTAATAGGGAAGAATGTGTCAGGATAAATGAAATACTTACTAACGCTGTCCTAAGTCTGATTTGTAAAATCTATGGCTTTTGCCATGTATATTCCCTCCCAAGTCCAGTAAGCTTAAATATGGTTCTAAGTGATGAATCACTCTACTTAGTCACCATGGATGGATGGAGGTCTGGTACCCTCAGTGAACAGGTGCCATCACTAAGTGACATTTGTTTTGAATACAATCAGTTGAGAGCTGTAAGTTTTACTGTAACTTTGCACCATATGCACTTCTCTTTTCCCTCTATTTCTAGTCTCTCTCTTTTTCGTTACTGCTTCCTTTTCTTTTTTCTGGCTCACTGTTCCTCCTTGGCCCAATCTACTATATCAGTGTTTTTTAAACTGTGAGATACAATCTATTAGTCCTTTATAAAATCAATTTACCAGGCCATGGCCAGCAGTTTTTAAAGTCAACTACAATAGAGTATTTCAGGGTGCATGGCTATGACAAGAGGACTACTGCTTCAGAAACTCTGGTTTCAACCCATGACAGTGCCCTGGGTCATGATGGAAAATATCTTTCTTTGCAAAGAGCAGTACCAGTATGTGTTGTCTGCCTCCATTGATAGTACTTGGGGTCATAGAAGTGGTGGGCAGGCTTCAGGGTGAGGCAGACCAAGAAGCAGGGCATCAGAGAGCCTGGGCTCTTGGTCTTGCTCTGTCACTATGTCATCATGTACATTATGTTACTCCATTTTGTTTAAGTGTGAAATAAACATATCATACACATATACCATATATATACATATACATATATACATACATAAAACTATATATATATATATATATATATATATATATATATATATATATATATAGATAGTATGCATATACTGCTTAGTTGCTCAGTTGTGTCCAACTCTGTGCAACCCTATGGACTGTAGCCTGCCAGGCTCCTCTGCTCATGGGGTTGTCAAGGCAAGAATAGTGGAATGGGTTTCCATTGCCTTCTCCAGGGGATCTTCCTGACCCACGGATTGAATCCAGGTCTCCTGCATTGCAGGCATATTCTTTACTGTCTGGGCCACTAGGGAAGGCCAAACATATAGTACATGTATATAAATATATAACATACTAGTGCTACTGGAAATTGGGAAAAGCCAGGGATGCTGCTAAACACATTAAGTACACCAGCCCTCCACAGCAAACACTGATCTGATCCAAGAAGTCAACACCCTGATATACACACATATCTATGCATTTGAAAAAAATCTAGGGAAAAGATGAAACGTTTTCAAGTTTTCATTTGAATTCCTGACATCATACAGCTCCAATGAGAAGAGTAAAAAATCTTTCAAATCCTGATTCTATTTTCCAATTTCAGGTAAAATGATGCTTTCTCACTAAAACCATTGCCTTGTATCAATTACTTTTCTTAAGAAAGGAGTTTAGGAATTTCTCATTTCAATATTTCACCTCACATATGGGTACTCATCCTTACTGACTCCATAGGACAGGTGGTAGTACCCAGTTTTGCACATGGGGAAACTTAGGGACAGTATCTACCCTGGAATTTGAACCCAGGTCATTGGTCTCCAAGGGTTTGGATATGAGTTTGATTAAAAGACAAACTGCTCTGGGTCCTGGCCCAGCACTATTCCAACCAAGCCAACATGCCTGCCAAAATAATCAAAATAATTGCACTGACTTTAAAAATATCCAGACTTTCAATAGGATCAGGGAACCAACGTCTACAATATCCTTAAAACTATAATTACCGGTATTAACGACATGTCCTCTGTGTCTCATTTCTTTATTTAGGAATTTGTCTGTCTCCGTCTGAACACTTCTTTGAAACCTTTGGTTTAAAGGGACACTATTTTCAGAAAACACCTTACACTGGTCTTAGATTTACTGACTCTGCATGAGGTCTCTACTTGGTCTTATTTTGCAAAATTTTTAAAAAATTTCCAGCCCTGGATAGGTGTGGAAAGGTAGAGAAGCAGCATTCTCAGGCAAACTGTGTACTCTCACTAACTGGGCAACATTTGCATTGTCTTGGTAATGTCTTCACATTTCAAAAATTCGTCCTATTTGAAGCTTCTGACTTTCTCCTAAATTTAGCTTGAAATTTCAAAAGCCCAAGCAAAATTTAACCAAATTTTCTGTATTGCCCCAGCAGCATTGTAATCAGGGATCTCTAATCCCTTTGGTAACATAAACTCATCAACTGAGTTCAGCAGACAAACACAGAGATGCATTTACAGTGCCACTACATCAAAGAATCAAGAATGTCATTTTTACTAATTCACACACATACATTAATACACGTCTTTGATATTCAATTACATCAAGAATTTTCCCTGTAACACAGAAACTTTTAGAAAAGGCAGTACGAAACAGCTTTCCAACAAATTGGTACATTTAAATCTTCCACACGCTTCAAACTCCCTTCTGTAATTATCTATGTAACAATGCTCACAGGAAGTTCTGTATTGCTCCTGATTTTGTGTGCATGTGTGCATTCAGGGTATCCTTTAAAATAGCTATTCACCTAGTTGAAAATGTTATGCTGACAAAAAGTCTGCTCTTTTTCATCTTACTATCAGTGTGGTCTTGTGCAGAAAGGCAGGCTGCTAAGTGCTTTTCTGAAGGCTGATAAAGGTATTAGACTTGCTTACAAGGCTGATTAAAATGGATGCAAGCCCATTTTACAAGTTTCTACTGGGCTAAAATAAAATAGCATGTTCCTCATCTCATCTGTATATGTTATGGCTTTTGTGTGTGTCCCCTGTAGTGAGGGACGCACCACTCATCTCAGTAAACTGTGTCTTTTTTTCAGCATGAATGTGTCATTATTTCTGCCTTTGAATAGCCCCTCAGCTCTGTGCCTTGTAGTTGTTTATAGCCCCCATTAAATGACTACACAAAAAGATGACACCATTGGAAATGAGGTAAAGGCAGAAGAAGAAACAGTATTAACTATTCTCAGTAATAATATAATGAGTTCAGGCTGCTGCTATAGTCATAGCGAATGGGTTTTACAGGAATAAGGATATTAAAGAAAAGCAATGTTTCTGACTATGTAACTGTAAATAGCCTGCCCATGTGCATATGTGAGAACTCTATTATTCTGAAACTGCTTGTCTGAATGGCAGGGGAATCTCAAAAAGGCTTTCTCAGGACTGAAGTCAATAAAAGGAACAGTAACGCTCCTTACAACCTCAGAGATATAAGAGAACATTCTCTGGACTATTACTAAAATAAAGTCTGCCTATGTGCATAAGATTATCAGTAATTTTCTACTAAAGAGGCCCAGAGTGGTCTGCTTAGAAAACCATTAAGAAAAGAAAGCCTAGAAGAGAAGGACGAAGCACAAAAGATTCCCCAGGGTAAGGACAAGAATGAAGTGGAAGTTTGTGCCAGGAGAAAGTGGTTTAAACGTGCAGGAAATAACCTTGAAACAGACAAATTGCAGTGCAGATTCATTAGCCCAGAGCTAGTTTTTGCTCTAATGTTGCGTTTGTCTCCTCCCCTCAGCTCTCCTTCTCTGCCACCAAGTGAGCGGATTTCTGAAGAACTGGGGTTTTACAGACTCTGTAGGGAGGGAATGAAAAGGATAGGGGATAGTGATGACTCTCCTTACGGCTGCTCTGCTCCAGGACTGAGGGGAGAAAGTCTCGGTGCCAACGCATCTACTACCTGCTCCCATCTTCAATGAATACAACTGCAACTTTCTCCCGGAGACCCAGGGAAAGCGGGTGTGGAAGGAACCGCAACGCTCTGGGCTTTTGCGCACTTCCCTCTGGAGCTATCATGACCCTCCCCTATAGAATCTTCCCGTGATCAAAACACAACCACCTGGACTACTAATCAGGGAGGAAAGAAAGGAGAAAGCAGAAAGGCGAGTGGCCCCGAATCCGCTCCAGTCGATCCAGGCAACCCCGTGAAGAATGAAAAGAATCAAACGGAACCAGGGATTGGGCCGTGGCGAAAGACTGGCTCTGGCGGACGCTGGTGTCGCCTGGCTCCAGGTTATATGGAAACGCCGTGTTGACTGCCTCGTCAGGGGTCCTTACACATCTGCCCGCGAACGGCGAGCCCCGGGCGCTCACTAGTTAAGGGGGCGGCCGTCCCGGACGGTGCCGGCTGGGAAGCTGGCCGCTTTCAGTTGTCCATAACTTCTACCCTGAGGTCTCAGTGTCCCCTCGCCTATGGTCCGGACCCCGTGCCAGCCTGATGTCACTTGACCGTGTCCGCGCCGCAGCCCCTGGTGAAAGCTGCAGGGGCTGGGCAGATTTCCAGGCGAGAGGGGCCGCCGGGAGGTGGGAGCTGCGCTCCGCGGCACAGGTCAGAGAAGCCGAGACAGGCTCGTTTGTGGGCCGGTCCATTGCCGTCCGGGTGCAGCGCAGTGACATCTGATCTGCGGGGTGATTGATAAGCGCGGGAGGGGGTCCGCCGGCCCGCCCTCCACATCGCCTGCCTCCTCCCCCTCCCGCCTCCTCCCCGCCTCCCTCCCGGTTCCCTCCCTCCTTCCTGCCGGTAGCGCTGCCCGGCGGCGAGCCGCTCCAGTGGGGATCTGCCTGCCCTTGGGGGCGCCGCCCGCGCTCGCCGCCGAGCCTTTGCTCCCGGGCCGCGCCAGGCTGAGGCCGCGCCGCCTCCCGCGCCTCCCCAGCTCGCGGATGCCGGGGGCGCCTCCGGGGGAAGCTCCGGGCAGCGCGTTCGCCGGGTAAGTTCTGAGCACTCGGGGACGCCGCGGCGACGCGGCCGGCCAGCCGGCTCCCCCGGCAGAGGGAACGGGCGGGGAAAGACGGCGCGATCCGCCGGGGACCGCGCGCGGGTGGCCGGCCGTCCCCCCTCTGGCTGCCTGGCCCCGGGACCGTCCGTCCACGCGAACGGGCGTGGTCCAGCTCCGGGCTTCGCGCGGCCACCCCTCGGGTGGAGGACGCGGCGACCGGGGCCCGGGAAGGGGGCGGCGCGGCGCGAGCAGCCGTCGCGGCGATGGAGGCGCGAGAGCAGGAGGGGGCTGCGTGAGTGGTCGGGTCCGGGGCTCGGCCTCGGGGGACTCGGCGGATTCCTGGGTCCCTAGAAGAGCTCTCGGGAAAGGCTGGGCCGGGGGAGGCGGAGCGGGGGCCTAAGGCTGCTGGCGGGCGGGTGGCGGAAGCCCCCTCCCCGGGCCGGCCGGGCTCTGTGAAGACCCTGGCGGCCGGGGCGGATGGGGGCTGCGCGCCCGCCCGCACTTGCCGCCGGCGGCCCGGAAGATCCGATCCCCGCTTCACTTGGGAAGATGCGAGGGAGACCGAGGCGGCGGAGTCCTAGTTTCTCCCTCCATCGCCCCCGCGAGGACAGGGAGCGTTTGCCCGATTTTAGCGTCCGCCTCTGCCTCCCGCGTGCTTCGCGTTCACTTGGCCCCTTTCCACCGCCCCGGGAGCCGCTGTCCCCGGCGAGGAGCCGCGGCGGCGCCTTTCGACTTGCGGGGCTGAAGGAAACTTCCTTAAAGTGCTTTCCGGCGTGGAGGTTGATTTGTTCCCCGTTACTGTGTTTGGGGAAGCTGCTGCAACAGCCCGGGGACCGGTGGGAGATGCGGCAGTGGTGGGAGGGTCCACGGACCCGCGTCTGAAGGCAACCGCGGGAGGGTACCGCTGCCGCCCCCGCGGGGTCCCCAGTGCCGCTCCCCCAGGCAGCCTACCGCGTCGTCTCCCTCGCCCCGTGATGTCGAGGATTTCAACCGCCTCAGTCATCCATTGACGAACCCCCGCCCTAATTCCTAGTAGATGCTGTCCTAAAACATTATTGACACAGTCATCCGTGTCCTGCAGGAAATTATGATCTTTGGAAACTAAAACTCATATTTGGAATTTCACTTTCAAAATTTTTGTTTTTAAGAACACATTTCAGTAAATCACCACCACCACCACCAATTCATGGTAAGCAGGAGTGAGTTTTTTGGAGAACTGCTGGCCTGGGACTCAGAATCCCTGGGTTCTGTTTCTAATTTTATAGATTATTGAACTTAAGCAAGTCAGCACTTCCCCTGGTTGAGGAAATGTCCTCATCTAGAAAATGAATCTGATTGCAAAGGTATTGTCCAGCTCTCATGTTGGCTTCTACTTCAGTGAAATATTAACCTAATTAATAAATGTTTGTTATATGAATGACTGAATAAACCATCTCTCTCTAGGAACTCTGTATATTTAACATTTGGAAATATGTAGAAACAAATGTCCCTCTGCTCTGGAAGGCAGTTTAATCGTGCTGGCACTGCACCATTCCACTGGCATCTAATGATGTAGTTGCCAGGGTGGGTGGGAGGCTATGCCCTCCCCCTCTGGGGCAGTTCCTCTACTGTTGCCCTTTAGCAGAGAAAAGGGAAATCTGAGGGCCAAGAATAAAACAGTGTTGCCCAAGGTGAAGCCAGAATTACTGGATGAGGTTGGACTCTTCCCCAAAGGAAAAGGAGGGGAAAGACGAAGGCCTGCGACCAATTGTGGAGGAGACTGGCCAAAGCCACAGGTTGCTTGAGAACTGTTTATAAACTAGTGAGCCCTTCTTGGGGAGGGAAAAGCTTGTCTGGGTGGGACAATTCTAGGACATCAGCTTCACAGGAAAGGAAGAGGGGAGAGGCAGGGGGCTTGCTGTTCTCTGAAGGCTGATCACCTCTGCCAGTGCCTCTCTGCCACCCTTGGCCCAGCCATGGGACCCTGTGTGGACTGTGGCAGACAGGGCCCAGGAGGCAGGGAAGAATCAGCTGAAGTGTCTGGCTGGACTGCAACATAGCTCGGTCAACTCTTCCCATTCTCTTCCATCCATTACTTTTGCTGCCTCATCTCCCCCATTCTCACCAGAGGCAGTCCCTGGCCCTTCT
Source organism: Budorcas taxicolor (assembly GCF_023091745.1). Taxonomy (NCBI): domain Eukaryota; kingdom Metazoa; phylum Chordata; class Mammalia; order Artiodactyla; family Bovidae; genus Budorcas; species Budorcas taxicolor. The sequence goes on from NC_068935.1 coordinate 53,326,722, forward strand.
GGGCCATGGGCAGACATTCCCATTTTGCAAATGGACTCCAACTGAGCAACTTAAAAGTTGCCTTAAAAGAGGACCTTAAGATAATTAGGGGAAAACGAGATACTGAAGGCAAAAAGCCAACACCTGGCCAACAATAATCCTGAGGAAAGGTTATCCGAATGCAATTGATTATCAGAGCTGGGAGGGGCCGAATAATCCACCGCCTTGTGCCAGTGGGGACAGGAAGATCCAGAAACAAAGCGACACACCTGGCAACATAACTGGACCCGGAGGCCAGGTCTCCTGAGTCTCAGGCTAGGACTCGGGTCATCCCTCTTCTTTGTCAGAAGCCAGTCTTCCTGCATTGGTAGCTTCTGTCCCCCTGGGTCCCTGGCACCTGCAGCCTGGAGGGCTCTGCCCCCTTGTGGACTGGACTCCCACCTAAGGCGCAGCCTGGCAGTGCCTGTCTGACACCCACCCTTCTTCTCCTTCCTTCAAGCTAAGAGTACACGTTTAAACCTCATTATCTGGCTAAGTATAAACCTCAGGGGGAGAGGGGTTTTGTTGTTGTTCATCTCAGTCTATAGGCTAACGTTGTTGGGCTGGCTGTCAGAATCCAGGCAAATATCGAGCCAGTCACCACCCAGAAAGTAATTCCCTGCGCACTGAAACAAAGCTCTGAATGCAAAGCATAGAACCCCCGGGAGAACTCCTCGTCCTCCCACACAGGCACACTGGTGCACACACAGCCCGCTCTCCGCACCAAGAGCATCTCAGCTAGGAGGCTGGCAGGCGGGTTCAGTCCTGTAGCAAAGAGGCGCGCGAGCGCGGGCGCGCGCGCACACACACAGACACACACACACAGAAGATGGGACACACTCGGAAGATTTGACACACACACACAGAGTCCTGTAGCAAAGAGGCACACACACACACGGAAGATTTCGCACACACACGGAAGATGGGACCTCTGCTCCGGAATCTGGAATGAGACACCAACATCCCCGTCCCCCTCCCCAAGTCCCAGTGAAAGGCCCAGGAGGGAGGGGCAGGTGGAAGAAACCACTTGGAAGGGCCCGAGGCGTCCCGGGGGTACCAACCCCACAGTGGGGCCGCGCCTGGAGAACCCCCTCTCCAGGAGCTCCGCCAGCCACCCGCCACCCGCCGGGCTGGAGGTGGAGGAGTTCTGAAGAAACTGACGCAGCCGGGATTCGAGCTTGGCGAAGCCACTCGCTGGGAAGGGAAGCGTCTGCCCTTCCCTCCCCCGCCGCTCGCCCTCGCTCCCCCGCCTTCCCTCTCCCCCGTGACGTCACCCCAGCCCTGTCCCGGGGAACCCGCAAAGCCTCTCAAATTCAAACTGCCAGGCGCACTGCTGCCACTACCGCGGGACTGGAAGTGCGCGCCCGGGCTCGGCCGCGCCGCCGCCAGCCGACCCGGCCGGCCGGCTTCGCCAGCTCCGTGCCCAGTCGCACCCCCCGGGGTCCCCGAGGACTCAGCTGCCCGCCGCTCGGAGCGTCCTCGGCCTCTCCTGCCGCCTGCCAGATTCCGAATTCGTGCGCACCCCCATCTCCCCACCCCCCAGCAAAATTAAATCAACTGGCAGAAAGCAGAGCATCCCTCCGGAAGCAGCGGCGTCCCCTTTTACCTTGCTCTTCCTCTCTTTCTGAAGATGCTAAACTACCGGCGGACTGCAGAGGAGAGGGGTCCCGTCTTCTCCTGATGCGTGAGTAACCGACCCCCCGCCCCAGCAACCCACGCTGTCTTTGCTCATCCACCCTCTCCCCTCCCCTCGCCGCCACTCCCCTGATTTTCCCACCCCCTTTTTGCGCAGTTAAAAAAAAAAAACAAAACAACAACCAAAAAAAAGTAGAGCAATTTCTGCTGCGAGCCCAGGACGGGCAAGCCGCCCGAGATAGCTTCAAGATATCCCCCAGGGGCGGAGGAGGAGGCGATGGGCTGGATTTAGTAGGACAACTCGGTTACTAATGACTCCGTGGCTGGCTGCCACCCGCCGGGAAATCAGGTGCAAGCATGTGGGTGCCGGGACGCGTGGGTGGGTCGGTGGGTGGGTGGGCCGGGGGTGGGGTGGGGAGGGGAGGAAAGCAGAAACCGCTGGGGAAAAAAAAACGCAGTGATTTCATTCGGCTTCGCAGCCCACTCCCCGCCGTCTTCCTCCCTCCCACGCCGCCCCCTCGCTTTGCCATTTTAATCGGGCCTCAGTGTTTCTTTCTCCTCCGCCTCCCACTCTCTCTCGCCCCCCGCCCAAGGTTTGCCTGTAGGTACCTGAGCTGACCCCGACGGCGACTAAAGATGCTGAGCGGCGTCTGGTTCCTCAGCGTGTTAACCGTGGCCGGGATCTTAGAGACGGAAAGTCGTAAAACTGCCAAAGACATTTGCAAGATCCGCTGCCTGTGCGAAGAGAAGGAGAACGTCCTGAATATTAACTGCGAAAACAAAGGATTTACAACGGTCAGCCTGCTCCAGCCCCCCCAGTACCGAATCTATCAGCTCTTCCTCAATGGCAACCTCCTGACCAAACTGTACCCCAACGAGTTCGTCAACTACTCCAACGCGGTGACTCTCCACCTGGGCAACAACGGGCTGCAGGAGATCCGTACCGGGGCGTTCAGCGGGCTGAAGACCCTGAAGAGGCTGCACCTCAACAACAACAAGCTCGAGGTGCTGAGGGAGGACACTTTCCTGGGCCTAGAGAGCCTGGAGTACCTGCAGGCCGACTACAATTACATCAGCGCCATTGAGGCGGGGGCCTTCAGCAAGCTGAACAAGCTCAAAGTGCTCATCCTGAATGACAACCTCCTGCTATCGCTGCCCAGCAATGTGTTCCGCTTCGTCCTGCTGACCCACCTAGACCTGAGAGGGAACCGGCTGAAACTGATGCCTTTTGCGGGGGTCCTCGAGCACATCGGGGGCATCATGGAGATCCAGCTGGAGGAGAACCCCTGGAACTGCACATGCGACTTACTTCCACTCAAGGCTTGGCTGGACACCATCACCGTTTTCGTGGGGGAGATTGTCTGTGAAACCCCCTTCCGCTTGCATGGCAAAGATGTCACCCAGCTGACCAGGCAAGACCTTTGCCCCAGAAAAAGTACTGGCGACTCGGCTCAGAGGGGCGGCCACGCCGACACACATATCCCGAGGCTGTCACCTACCCTGAATCCTGCTCTCAACCCGACCCGGGCTCCAAAAGCCAGCCGACCACCCAAAATAAGAAACCGTCCCACCCCCCGGGTCACAGTGTCGAAGGATAGGCAGAGCTTTGGCCCCATCATGGTGTACCAGACCAAGTCCCCGGTGCCCCTCACCTGCCCCAGCAGCTGTGTCTGCACCTCTCAGAGCTCTGACAATGGGCTGAACGTCAACTGCCAAGAACGGAAGTTCACCAACATCTCCGACCTGCAGCCCAAACCCACCAGTCCAAAGAAACTCTACCTGACAGGGAACTATCTTCAGATGGTCTATAAGAACGACCTCTTAGAATACAGTTCTTTGGATCTGCTGCATCTAGGCAACAATAGGATTGCAGTCATTCAGGAAGGTGCCTTCACAAACCTGACCAGTTTACGCAGACTTTATCTAAACGGCAATTACCTTGAAGTGCTGTTTCCGGCTATGTTTGATGGGCTGCAGAGCTTGCAGTATCTCTATTTAGAGTATAATGTCATTAAGGAAATTAAGCCACTGACCTTTGATGCTTTGATTAACCTACAGCTGCTGTTTCTGAATAACAACCTGCTGCGGTCCCTGCCTGATAACGTATTTGGGGGCACGGCCCTCACCAGGCTGAATCTGAGAAACAACCATTTTTCTCACCTGCCAGTGAAAGGAGTTCTAGATCAGCTTCCGGCTTTTATCCAGATTGATCTCCAAGAGAACCCCTGGGACTGCACCTGTGATATCATGGGACTGAAGGACTGGACAGAGCATGCCAATTCCCCTGTCATCATCAATGAGGTGACCTGTGAATCTCCCGCGAAACATGCCGGGGAGATCCTGAAGTTTCTGGGGAGGGAGGCGATCTGTCCAGATGGTCCGAACTTATCAGACGGAACCGTTTTGTCAATGAATCACAACACAGACACACCTCGCTTGCTCAGTGTGTCTCCCAGTTCCTACCCTGAACTGCACACTGAAGTTCCACTTTCCGTCTTAATTTTAGGATTGCTGGTTGTCTTTATCTTATCTGTCTGTTTCGGCGCTGGCTTATTTGTCTTTGTCCTGAAACGCCGGAAACGGGTGCCCAGTGTTCCCAGGAGTGCCAACAACTTAGATGTAAGTTCCTTCCAGTTACAGTATGGCTCTTACAATACTGAGACCCAGGATAAAGCAGACGGCCACGTCTATAACTACATCCCTCCACCTGTGGGCCAGATGTGCCAAAACCCCATCTACATGCAGAAGGAAGGAGACCCAGTGGCCTATTACCGAAACCTGCAAGAATTCAGTTACAGCAACCTGGAGGAGAAGAAAGAAGAGCCAGCCACACTTGCTTACACTATCAGTGCCACAGAGCTGCTGGAAAAGCAGGCCCCGAGAGAGCCCGAGCTGCTGTATCAGAATATCACTGAGCGGGTCAAGGAGCTGCCCAGTGCGGGACTCATCCACTATAACTTTTGTACCTTACCTAAAAGGCAGTTCACCCCTTCCTATGAATCTCGACGCCAAAACCAAGACAGAATCAATAAAACCGTTTTATATGGAACTCCCAGGAAATGCTTTGTGGGGCAGTCCAAAGCAGACCACCCTTTACTGCAAGCTAAGCCGCAATCAGAACCAGACTACCTCGAAGTTCTGGAAAAACAAACTGCAATCAGTCAGCTGTGAAGGGAAATCATTGACAACCCTCTGGCATCAAAGGATGCTGCTCCAAACTCTTGGAAGCTGGGTGTTTGCTTTTGTGTGTGTCTGTTCTCCCTTTCTCAGCCTCAGTGGGGAACTTTGAAGATGTTTGGGGGATGGGGTGAGGCAATGATACTGCTTTTTCAAGTTTTCCTTTAAATTATTTCTCTCTTGCTCTCCTCCCTCCCCCACCTTCCCCCCCTTCTCTCCTTAGGAATCATCATTGAACATGAATGTTTCTACAGTGCATTTTTTCATATACTTTATGGTTGTGTTTCCTTTTTCTTCTTTTATTTTTCCAGTGTGGGAATGGGAAGAGGAGATTATAGTGAATGAAGAAACAGTAAGCAAACTTTTCAAATGAAAATGGATATTTAGTATATTTTGTAGAAGATCTCCAAAGATCTTTTGAGACTATAAATTCTTTTGTAAATAATGATATATGGTATTTCGGACTTCAGTTACCAAGCATAGCCACTGGGCATCACTTCTTCATGTTAAAGTGCCTTTGCACTTTAAGTACATTACTTAAATGTTGCTTTTAGCTTTGATAAATTGAACATATTTTAATGTGTTGTATTTTTGAAATTAAAAACACTGTAAAATAGATTGAAATGTCAGCTATATTAAGTCAACGTACAGATTGCTTGAGTTATAGAAACCAGCTTGTCATCAAATGATTCTAGTTCTAGGACTTTATAGATTTAACTATAAAATGTTTCCTTTCCTTTGGGTTTGTTCTAAATGATTTTATTTAAGTCAACTATGGGGATTTAACAGTGGACTAGAGGTAATAAACCACCTCAGTTGGGATTAGTAATTCATTAATAAAATATATTTAACCCAATATCAGAGTGAATTGAACAATTAATGCCCTTCTGTAAATCATTTTACACTAACCTGGTCAGTGTTTTAGATTATTTTCCTAATAAAGAGTATATTACACAACTTGTAATATATTTTCATGCATTAAATTAGATATTTTTATATTTAAATGAAGGAGTCTGTATTTCTAACTTTTAAATTGAAATTAATATTTTTTCTGCCTATTGAAACATTTTCTATAAACACACACCAGTAGAGGCCGCCACACACCTCATTGAATAAAGACATACGAGCCATTAAATATCTTGAAGGAAGACTTCAAAGGTGAGATTTAAACGTCCCAAGTAAGTTCCCTGCAAATTCAAGGCAACAGAGACAAATGTATACGTTACTTGCAATTTCTTTTAGGATTAAAGGTTAGACTCAGAATCCATCTCAATTTTCCCATTTTCAGAGAGAGCAGTGTTTTCCTCTTGAGTTTATGGAAGCGTTAACAGGGAGCTATCAAATGATGTACCCTGTAAGTCTCCAACGCAATTAATACATGCCTAAATGGATAAAGTAGGCATCTTTTCTTCCCCTGCCTTCGTCAGGCGAGTGTTGCTTGAATTTTTCCTTGACTTAACCAAGCTTTTCATTTTGGTGTTAGAATTAAAATGATTTGAACTAACCAAGTCTACATAACATTTATGAAGCCTTATTAGCCTGTAAATAATTTTTAGATGCAAATATTATTGTGTGATTTAAACAAACAGCCCTTCTTTACAACAAAAAATAGTTTTGTTTTGTCTATTGTAAATCCTTATGCAACTGGGGTGGTGATCTGCATATAAAGTAGTCCAGCTTTTCAGTTCCTTATTAAAGCAATTGATGGCATCTGAAAGAAGCACACTGTTTCCTTTTCATAAATAGGTTACTGCACATAATAATCCTTTATTATCATGTGGAAATTGAAGTGGATCCTGATGACTTACTTTTAAAGCTTTAAAATGACTAATAGTTTATTGTCTGTCACTATAAACAATTCATGTGATAGGCTTTCAATTAAAAATTACTTAAATCCAAATTATTTGGATTAATAGCTACTGGTGCAAAATCATTTTTTTAACAATAGAAGGTAATTGTGTATATATAAATGTAAAGGGCATTCAGGAAAGTAAATGCCTTTAATACCCTAAAATCTCCGAACATCTACAGTGACAAGCTTACATGTTCATTCTTTGATTAGAGATCATAATTCTTATTTAAATCCATTAGATTGAAGTTTAAAATGGTGGGCTGAAATGATCTACAGGAAGGTTAATGTCCAGAGATTTTACATTTCCTAGAAGAGGAGCAAGAGTGATATGCCAGTTGAACTTGGAGATAGCTCCCAGAAACCATCTCCTCTTATATATATAAGAATTACAAAAAGACTGTCGTGTCTGCTCTCATTTGGTGCAATGATAAATACAGAACACTGAGGTAGGTATTTGAGGGAATGATTATGAAGGCAAATTAATGTCCATCTTCTATTAAGAGAGTTTTTTGGTTTAAACTCTATGCCTAGAACCACTGATGTGGTGATTCCACTTCAATGTTCGTATTCTCCTGAAAATAAAGTCATTCCTGTAAAATACTAGTCTCCATAGAAAAACTAATTCATTCATTTTAAGCAGAGATAGCTTACTATTCATTTAGTTACATGGTTTTAAAGCGGCCTCCTGGAAGAACTCAGATTCATAAACTCTTTTGCTTAATAACTATGGTTTAATTTTAAATTCTCATGCTTCTTAGATGTGTACTTTATTTTGTATTAGGTCTTAAGATGAAATTGTTTGAATGTGGTCCAGACTATTTCATTTAAAGGCATAAAACACCATACACTGTGAAGCTTTATTTTTTTTAATGCAATCACAAACACTTTATGTTTTTTAACTTATTAGCATCCCCACTGATTGTATTGTTTTGCTTTATCCACTTAAGTGCTTTAAAACATATTTTATATTAGGATTTTTATTTTTATCTCCTACAGCTAGATTTTGCTATTTCACTTTTATTTCACATGCAGCTTGTAATGGGTATGAGCACGAGCACAGCGAAATGGTTCCAGCCAGCAAAATGTGATCTCCCCTGGCCCTGCCTGAAACAGATCTGTATATCTGGCAAATGGTAATTCCCTCTGATTCTAGCTTTTAATGAGTTGCTTCTGCTGTTTCTGAATATACCTGTGTCTATGTTTGTATCAAAACTCTCAAAAGCACCACTTCTCAGTCTGGATACAATTTCCAAAAGTCTAATTTGCTTCTGGACTTTGGTCAACCTGTGTGCCTTGTTACTTCCCTCCAGCAGTCGGTGAGTAAGGAAATTACCCTTCAGTTTCTTCTGCTTTATCCTCTGGCCTCTAAGGTGATTTAATTTTTCTAAATATTTTCATTTCATCAAGGGATCAATATTCTATGGATTTTACAAAAAGGGTCTAATGAAAAAGAGGAACATTCTCTGATTTCTCAGACTCTGGAAATTCATTTTGGATGTACACATTCCAGAAACAGAACTGGATTAGAAGCTAAACTGAAGGAAGCCTTCTAGACAATTCTCCTAATCCAGTCATTTCTTCATTCATTCACTAAGTAATTGAGTGCTTGCTTCCTAGGGGCCAGGCTCTGTGCTGTGTGCTAAGAGGGTGCAGAGATACAGTAGTCAGGATCTCTGCCCACCCCCTCACCTCACACCCTGAAGAGAGCTTAGTACTAAAAAAAGGATAACCTTATCTGAATGACCATCACCTGAAAAGACAGTGGGGACAGCAGTGAAATGCAGGAAGTTGAGTTTTTGAAGATGATTTTGTGCAATGAAGTATAACATTGACACATCATGGGCTACCTACTGTGTAACCACCATTAACATCATTTTAGAGTTACACAGCTAAACAGGGAGAACACCCACAAAAATAAAAACAAATTTCTGCAGAATAAAGCCCAATATTATGGCCTGAAAATAGCTATATACTTCTGCTATCTAAAGATGTACATTGTAAAGATGAATCCCCAAATTGTAAATACAAAAAATCACAAACATACTTATAATTTTGGAATATCCATGTTTTAAAGGCAATATTGACTTTCTATTTCAGTGGCTTAAAATGTAACATTTTGGCTTAAGTGTCTTTTACAAAGATAATAAGACACCTAAGTCCTGAGAGAAAATTAAGTACTGTATATAGGTGTACTTTGCTTCACACAATAGTTGTGCAAAAAGTCACGTGTAAATTGAAGTTTTGTAAGTTAAATTGTATTTTAAAAGCATTAGGAGAGCTGCCATTTAGAGGAAACTTGTGAATCAATCCTTTTATAAAGCAGAAAACCATTTTATAATACAAATAATCTGTCTAATTTATCTTTTTTGTATGTTTGGAGTTTCAATATCGACTTTGCTTAAAACACAGCCCACCTGCATAATAAGAGTGTGTTTTTCCAGTGCTGCTTGTGCTACCAGTCTCTTGGTTGCTAAGGCCTTATACTTGAAAATCCGCTGCACTTTTGTGTGACTGGAGCTATGAAGCGATTCTCTGAGGGTGCAGTAGCATTCCTGAACAGTCCAAGTAGCCAACTCATTTCAACTCCATTGACCACAGGACTTTTCTGCTCCACAGCATCTTCTCTGTCAGACGTTGCCATGATTCATTAGATGGTAGAGTGACTCCTGTATTCACATCCTATAAAGTGCTTAGAGTCACAGGTTTTATAATAAATATATGTGATCATGTAAACATATTAAACTGCATGTGTGTTGGAATTTTTTAGCAGTATTTTAGCTTGAAAGTACTTGTACAAATACTGTTAGATTTAGTTGCAAATAATTGTTCTCAAGTTGCTGGAATAAATGGAAAATGAAATGCACTCTCGTGTAAATAGACTTCTGTGCCAAATAGTGACATCATTTCAAAAAAATGAGTGCCATATTTTGGGCTGTTAATAAGGAAAATGAAATATTGAAAATGTGATCAAATGATACTGTGTTTTATTGGATAAACTTTATATAAAATTATTTTTATGCTATAGTTAGCTTTCAGTTAATAAATATTCACTAAAAATGAACATTTAGTTAGAAAAATTATTTAGACTCTTGAGAAGAGTTGATAACAAAGTATTACTGGAACCATTCTCTTTGCCTTGGACTATACTGTTCAAATATTTACAAATTAAGGTCTTCTTTGTATGATTAGAATTTACATATTAAGGGTAAATGTCCTTTTAAAAACATACTAATACTTTTCTATGAATGCCCATTGGTATCAGCCTTAAAAAATTAAAAGTAGAAAGAACAATAAAACAATTCAAATAGAGATCTCTCTAGGAATTGAAAGTCTGATTTCACACTGCCCTCACCACACACACCAACCCACACAACAGCCAACTGTTTTTAATTACAAAATTCTGTCTAATACCATAGGTGATTTAATACTTTAATATATATAAAATGAGAAAGATTGACATGCAAATCCAAGAAATAGAAACTATGAATTCATTAAAGAAGATGTTATAACTGTATTCCCAGAGACTAGAGTCAAAACGAGTGAGAGAGAGATGCATTTGTTGCTGTAATCATGGTAATACTATAGCAAAGGGACTTATTTGGTATTTGCATTGGTTGGACATCAGAATATATCTGCCAGGTATGCTCCATCCACAAATGTATAACAAAGGATTTGAGATTTATGTGATGAACAAGAGGATTTGCAACTAATTATCCCCTCTTTAGATTATTAATTTACTGTCTTCACCATATATTCAGATTATTCATATGGCCTTCACAAGTCTGTGCAAACAATTGGAATAGCCTCATTCTAGAGTGTTATAATGAAGAATGAGAGTTGGTACTTAGTACATGAGATTATCTCATCCTTTACAAGTTAAAGCCGCTCAGTCGTGTCCGACTCTTTGTAACCCCATGGACTATATAGTCCATGGAATTCTCCAGGCTAGAATACTGGATTGGGTAGCCTTTTCCTTCTCCAGGGGATCTTCCCAACCCAGGGATTGAATGCAGGTCCCCCACATTGCAGGCAGATTCTTTACCAGCTGAGCCACAAGAAAGATGATTTGAAATGGAATGGGAATGAAAGGGATATATAGCCCCTCATTCTGAACACATGTCATACCAGACAGTAAATCATATGTGCCTGTTGATCCTGGGAAAAGACCATCAAAATAAATGTTGTCATTACTGAATGGGGGCTGGAAATGCACCTGATCCATATTTCCCTGGGCAACAGTATGTGATTAGTTATACATCATTTTTATTAATTTGCTTTTTCAACCATTATTTTGTGTTTGCTATCAACATTACCCTAAAAAGGAACATTAGAGCTAATTATCTGTCAGATCTAGTTGCTTGGCATTTTGGGATACATTTGATCTTAACAGAATGTTGGGTACAATGTAAAATACAAGGTAATTTCTGGCTCACAAAGTGACTGTTGGGCAAATAGGAGAGGTGAATAGGGTGTGCTCTGGGTAATCTTTAGCCAAGTCGCTCACTCCACAAACCCCTTTTCCTTTCACAGCATTAACACCTGCCATAGTGATTTGGAATATATAACCCTTCAATAAATATTTCCATAATGAATGAATGAATAAGACTGGCTCTCATGTGAACACTGAAGAAGGGTGGAAAACTGAAGGATCTAAGTTCAAAGCAATTGTAATGGGTTTTTAGCCGTTCCAGGAAGTGCTAAACAAATATTTACTGGAACAATTTTCGGAGCTTATGAAGAACACACACATGCACACCATCATGATGGTAGAGAAGTTACGGTAACACACAGCTAAGATCCAAAGTTTATTACATGCCAGCAGGCCCAATTTTAAGTGATACCTGAATCTGTCTATTGAACCCGATGATCACATTCTTGACTTAAAAGTAGCTTTACTGCTGAGCACTGAGATTTCCTTGTTACTGGCTTTTGGAATCAGGAGATTCTGAGTTGAGAGAAAATACACTCCCTGACAAGCTTGAATGATGAATTCTTTCAGAGCTTATCATTTAGGTCTTCCTAGGATCTGTGTGTTTGGTTTGTTTCTTAAGTCTTCCATATAGAAGAGAAATACTTTGTGTTCAGACTATATTAAGTTATATTTCTGTCAGAACACAGTTGTTTCATAAAGTCCAACTTGTCCAGAAAAGAACCTAGAGGTGGTGTTTCATAACAGAGTCCTAGGATCTGAGGTTCTGATCTTCGTACAGCTAAGAATAGTTCTCATTGGGTCTCAGTTTTCCTATCTGGAGCAGTGGTGGCCTGTATGAACTTAATGGATATGCTCTGATTCTAGTTTATTTGGGAAGTGAGTGCTACACACAAAATGGACAATGCATGAAGGCAATTATTCTGGTACTTCAAGCCTGAAAATCTCTTACCCTTCTCCTTTCCAGTGTCTAATTTGGATATAGCCATCTCTGATTTTATTTTAACAAGATTCAAATGTAACATTTGTGTCAGGTTAGTTTATCTTCCAAAAGCTTGACTTTTAAAATGTTTAAAACATTTTTCTTACTTCTTTGTAAATCACAATATTCTACTGCTTTGGGGAGAGGGGAGGAAGGTGATGGGATTTTTCATTTAGCTGTTTGGTAGGGGGAGTTTTCTATGGGGCTTATTCTGTGTGATAATTAGGAAAGTTAAACTCTGAATCGCCCTAGGAAAATCATATTATCACATTTCAGGGCACAAAGCAGTTTTCCCATCTGGTTGGTCATCATCCTACCCTTTAGCCAACACTGCCAAGTTTCTTATCATCAAGGAAACTGACGGACCCTTGGACAATTCAGTTGAGCTTCAGAAATTCGATTCATTCCAGTGAGCAAAGCTATTAGCTGACAAGTGTATTTGGCTTCTAACTGATCATAAACTTCAGCCATAGTTTTATTGCTGGGCCAATGTGTCTCTAGTTGGTCAGATTAATTTTTACTGGAAACAAAAAACAAAGCCCTCAGTCCTGTAATATTTGTCTGACATAAATTTTGCAAGGGTAAAAAAGAGAAGCAAACATTTACTCAAAAACTTCCTCTGATTTCCAGGTGTTTGAAGGGCTTATTAAAAGCCTTAGTGAATGCAAGGAAAACCCATCTACACTTTGCTTTATGTTTTCTTCTGCCGTGTTACAGAAGGTTGTGGAAAAGGACATGTAGACTATCTTGTCCAAGCCATTTTCTTTGAAAAATTAAAAAAAAGCAAAAAAAACAGGATGCCACAGAGATACTAAGGATTTACAGTGTAATTACATTTAAATGTTTAACTCAAAATTTTGAAACAAAAGCTATTTTATGTACTCTGAAAAGCAAGTACATTTTAACCAATAATCTGGATAATTTGAGAGCAGGGCTTGTTGAAGGAATCTTACTCTTTTAAAATTACATTTATTCAGATAGAGACAATCTAATTGTTGCTTTGTGCAAATTTCTCAGAAAGTTGCTCAGTTCTACAACTCAAACAGTTCAAATATTATGAAATTTAAAAAATAAGTTTATTATTCTCTTCTTACATATTAAAATGAGGAAGGCTCTGACTGTGTTGATGGAGTTTGTGGTTTTCCAACTGGACTTTCTGAGCGTCTGTATACAGGGATGGATATTTGTGCAAAGACAAGGTAAAGTCTTAGGGGTAAATAAACACTTTCTAGAGTGATTTATAACAGATGGCCAGGAAATGGGGAGTTTCACAAAATCTTGCCTTGTGTCTCCAAAAGAAATCTTTCCCCAGCTTTGATCCCTTATCAGGAGACAAACATTTTCCTATGGCAGTAAGACTCTGGGTTTTTCTGAGTTCTGCTTTGTTTTGGTCTTCAATCACACTGATTCTTTCCAATTTGCTGATGAAGGAGGATCTGAAGACAGTGGGGGACCATTCCCTAGAGGACAAGGGGCCCTCAGATTTTGCCTCCATGTCTCTGCTAACTCTCCATGTGACCTTAAACCAGTCCCTTCTCTGAGACCCAGTTTCCTCATCTGAAAAAGAAAGTAGTTAGACTTAGCCTTGCCAGTCAAGAAAACAATTGAATAAAAAGGAGCTTACTACTGGGGAAACCTGAAATCCACTTTGATTTATAAAAAGTAGTAAATCCTCTGCAAAGTTGACATGTTAATGATCATTAATAACAAATTATTTTCAACAATCCTCACACCTGTTCTGTGACACACAAGTGAAAACATTTGGACTACAAGTTCTATTATTTCTTTCAGCTTTAAAAAAAAAAAAGTTTCATGCTTTTCTTTCCCTCATCTTTATTCCAGCTCCTAAACATTTTAATTGTATAAATCCATTTACACAAAGAGTATGAGTAATTTCTGGTAGTCCTTATGTGGTAACAGATTGTCTCTAAAAATACAACTTATGGAGTGCTCATTGTGTGCCGAGCATTTGAGCAGATGCTGTGCACATCTAAAACAAATCCACAAGTTCCTGAAGGCCTAGTGCTGGGACCAGACTCTGTTGGGGGGAAATGAAAATATCGGCTCCTGTATGTCGGGGAAACATAACATATACACCAGAAGTAAGACATAGCTCTTGCCCTCAGGGACTATAAAACTAAGTTGGGAAGATGAGCTACTCGTCCTTGAAAAGGAGAGGAGAAATCAGGGTCACAAAAGAAAAAGATCAATGCAGATTAAATTGGAATTAGCTGAGAAGGCTCATGGGAGAAGGCAGGGCACAAAAAAAGAGCCGTGGATTGGGAAAAGGCTTGGGGAGTCAGCAAGCTTGACAATGTAAAGACAAATAAGCCTGTGAAGAAAACAAATTTTTACTGCAGTGGTGGAGGGGTGGGGATAAATTGGGAGATTGGGATTGACACATACACACTACTATATATAAAACAGAAGTTGCTCAGTCATGTCCAACTCTTCGCGACCCCATGGACACCAGGCTCCTCCGTCCGTGGGATTTTCTTGGCAAGAGTACTGGAGTGGGTTGCCATTTCCTTCTCCAGGGATTCTTCCCAATCCAGGGATCGAACCCAGGTCTCCCACATTGTAGACAGACGCTTTACCATCTGAGCCACCAGGGAAATCATATACACACATAACTAATAAGGACCTACTGTACAACAGAGGGAGCTCTACTAAATACTCTGTAATGACCTATATGGGGAAGAGAATCTAAAAAAGAGTGAATATATGTATTGCATTGGCCAAAATGTTCATTTGTTTTTTTCCATAAGATGTTATCAAATACATATATGGAAGATATGTATAACTGAGTCACTGTGCTGTACACCTGAAACTAATAGAACATGGTAAGTCAACTATACTGCAATAAAAATTAATTTTAAAAAGTAAAAGGCAATGGGATGGGATAAAGATACTGCCCATATTGACATATGATATAGCAATTTATTTGAAAATTCAAGAAGAGTAACAAATGATAAAAACTGTGAAAGATAGTCAAGAAGAGTGTGGAAAACTGGCTTGATGCACCTTTTGATGATTTGAAAGCCACAGTAAGAAATTTGCACTTGATTTCACAAATAACGCAAGGTTCTTCAAGCAAAGTAAAAATTGTAGAAATGTAGCTATTTGTATAGGACTTCCCTGGTGGCTCAGACAGTAAAGCATCTGTCTACAATGCGGGAGACTCAGGTTTGATCCCTGGGTTGGGAAGATCCCCTCGAGAAGGAAATGGCAATCCACTCCAGTACTATTGCCTGGAAAATTCCATGGATGGAGGAGCATGGACAGAGGAGCCTATTCCATGGGGTCGCAAATAGTCGGACATGACTGAGTGACTTCACTTTCCTAATAGGGCTTTAAAAGCATTTACCATGCATTTCCAACATTCATCCCTGCATTACCGTTTGAAATGATTATATTTGGGCTACAATGATGAAACCTAGATTAGCTTTGGTATTTACCCTGGTGACCCAGTGAGTGTAGGCTGGGGCCATCTACTTCACCAAGTTAGCACAGAGACATGCTCCCAAGCAGGCAGGCACTCTGCAGCCCACATGCTGAGATTTGAAACCCAGCTCTGCCACTCACACACTGTGTGACCTTGGGCAAGTTGTGAAACCTCTTTGGGCCTCAGTTTCCTTATCTGAAACAAGGAAAGAAGGATCATATTTGCCCTAACAGTGTGGTTATGAGAATCGGTGACTCAATATTTGCCAAATAAAGCAAAAAGTGGCAAAGGTGTACTTTGAAATCAGTCCTGACTGACTTGAAACCCATGTCTTGTCCACTCTATCACTGGGTCTCCCTGGATAAACAGTGAGTCATCTTGCAGAAAGAGTGATCTGAGCATTTGGGCAGAGAGATTAGGGCCCAGGAAGCTGCTCTGGTGACTCAGGATGAAGGAAGCAGACCCTGTGATAAGGGGAATGGAGAGAAGATGAAGCCAAGAGGCCTTGCTCTCATGTTCAACCACAGACTGACCAGGAGCTGGGAATCCAGGCTGATGGTTTAGAGAGCCATATTTAGTAACACATCTGTCTTTTATCTTCAGCAGATTCTTAACTTAATAATATTTTTATTCTCTAAGGAAAAAGTGTAAGGCAAAAATGGGTTAAAAAAAAATAAAAGTCTGTTTCTTCATGGATCCTGAAGGGATAGAGCCTCAAAGGGCTTGGTTGTGAGTGGAGAAACCTGAGGCCCCCTGGGGAGGAATTTCCAGCTTCCCAGAGCCTCACACAGGCCTCTTGTGAGGGGGAGGGGAGACCTCTCCCCTCTTGGGTGGGGAGAGACCTGCACAGTGTCAGGACTAACGGTGATCCTATATGCAAGGCAGCAAAAGAGACACAGATGTAAAAAACAGACTTTTGGACTCTATGGGAGAAGGAAAGTGTGGGATGATTTGAGAGAACACTGTTGAAACATGTATATTATTATATGTAAAATAGATGACCAGTGCAAGTTCAACGCATGAAGCAGGGTGCTCAAAACCAGTGCTCTGGGACAACCCAGAGGGATGGGGTGGGGAGGGAGGTGGAGGGGTTTGGATGGGGGGACACATGTACACCCATGGCTGATTCATGTCAATGTATGGCAAAAAACACTACAATATTGTACAGTAATTATCCTCCAATTAAAATAAATAATTTTTTAAGTGCCTAGAATTGTCTCACATGTAGTCTAAAGCTCTGCCACTTTGATGATTCTTGAAATTATGAGGAACTTTTGAACAAGAGATCCTCCATTTTCATTTTGAACTGGTCCTCACAAATGATGTCAAACCAGCCCAGGGTTTGTGACACCATGGACTTGATGAACATGCCACCAGTTACTCCTCAGGCAGCTCTGTGTGTCCCAGGACCCCTACCTTCTGAGCAGCCTGCCCCATCTCATCTTTCTGGCCAAGTATCTCTCTCAGGCTGTCTGACATTGAACAAAATTGTGTATTCTTCTCCTTTTATACACATTTTATTTACATTTGACATACTTTTTGACTAATTGAGAATGTGTGTGTGTGTGTGTTTGTGTGTATGTGTGTAAATGAAAGCATCCAGGGCTAAAGCAGAGGCAGTGTCAGGGGTGGCTATTGTTATCTCCACAGTAAAGAGCTGGTGAGAGTGGTTGAATGAGTGCGGTGTGAGAAAAGCAATTTGGCTTTTGTAGGGCAGGTTAAAAAAACAACTTTGTATGATTTGGTTATACTTTGTGGGAAATAAATTGTGTACTTTTTTAACCTCTTCATTTACCTCTGTCATCTAAGCTGTGATCACAAGAATAACTTCCAATAGGCCCAGGTTTCATTCATCATCAGAACAGCCTTAAGAGGAAAGAGCAAAGAAGAAAGCAGAATTTTCCCCATTGAAGAACATAAAGAAACAGAAACATTTTGAGGGGAAGTTGACACAGTTAAGTTAGAGCAGGGCTGGACGATGACGAAAGCCTGATTCACATCAGGATATTTAAATTGTCTTCTATTCCTTCATTGTAAATAAAATTGTTCCAAAGCCTTTGAGGATTTCCAGTAAATGGTACTTAGATAAATTTTCACCATTACTCATAGCAAAACTCTTTAAATAGTAGATGAGAAAGGTCACGTCATGACAGCATTGTACAAGCAAAACCTCCCCCGATGCCCATGCACAGATTTATATCAAGCACTTGTCAGGTGCATAGGACGAGCTTGTAGGCAACCCTCACAGCTGCCTCTGAAGCCCGCAGCATTTGGAAAGATGTTGGGCCACATATCAGTCTTCTGTCTACATCTGACCCACAAATCATGGGTCTTACTTGGAATGCAAATGAATGAGCCTTAGGGACAACAGGACCTTTGATTGATGTATTTGGGCTTTCTGACCTGAAAACGCATCAATTATGAAGGGCTGTGTGGGCATGAGTAGGACTTAGAAAAGTCCACAGTGTATGTTGGGTTCAAAGCTTGGGGCTTACATTCTTCTTCTTCTACTTTTTTTTTTTTTTTTTTTTTTTTAAGTAAAAGCTCTCAGCACATTCCCCATTGATTCTTTGGGCTGACAAAATCTCAGTAGTGCCAAGTAGTGCAGAGGCCCGGAGCCCTAAGCAGACAAAAGAGACAACCTCCACCGTGGGGCTGGCTGCCTTGCTTCCTCAAACATGGAAGTGTGGATTCAGGCACCAGAAGACTCTCCTTGAGCTCTGGAACTGCTTGCATGGTCACAGATTCAGAAAGCTTTGTTCTGCAACTGTTAAAAGTTACTGAATCACAGTAGAGAGAGCTAGCCTGTGACAACTTCTGGCATTATTTGTTTTATTTTATCAAATAATCTTCATGTTATGAAATTTTATTCATGATTGTTACAAACACTCAAGCCAAGTAAAGATCATAAAAATAAATGTTAAAGACTGATTTGGAAAATATGTACAAACGTATCCAGCTTGATGCTTAAATAGACAAATCAAGAACTCTTTATGTTTGTATTTGGTTATCCCTAGAACTGGTAGATTAAAAACTGCCATATGGCTTTTTACAAACATCTCATTTCACAGGGCCAATTACTTTTCTATACGTAGTAATGACATAAAAATCTCCTCAAATTTGTTACCTGCATTGGACAAAAATTGTCCTAAAACCTCTTTTGATCAAAAATGCATGAATCTATGGCTTACTTTACAAATTGTGCCACGATTAGAATTAGAATTATACTAAAGTAAATCTGTGTATTAAATTTTGGATGTAGATATTTCCACAGTTTTGTAAATCGAATAAGTATTTTTTACCTACAGCAAGCAATTTACTTTTTAAACCATGCTACTACATTTGTAAATTCACCTGATTTTCATAACATTTTGAAAATCAGAACAATATGAAAGTACTTCTTTTTCACCTTTTAGAGACCAGAAATCTGGAGGGAAGAATTTGATGGGGTTTTTTCATCTGGTAAACACTGCAGGGAGAGGACTGAAATATGGGTTAACATCACCTATGGCTCCCAGGGTAAAAGACAAGAACTTTTCACTCCTAGCTATTGTTAAACAAACCATGTTTTAAAAAATCTCATTCCTGATATTTTCCAGCATGTAACGTCTGTCTTTAAAAGGTTTCAAGCTAATGCCCACACGTGTCTACTTTAAATACTTTCTCATTTATTACATTTCCTTTACCCAGATCTCTGGTAGACTTAAGAGCCCTCATTATACCATATGGAAATAAAGAGATTCCCAAATGGAAAAAAAGACTGTTTTGAATGCTGACTAATGTCCATAGCAGGGGGAAATAATTAACTCATTACCTCACTCATTCACTCATGTAACAAACATTTATTAAACACTGTGAAGAAACTCCAGTTCTAATCCTCCAGGAGTTCACAATCAAGTGGTGCAGAAAGTCAAGCATAAAACGAATGCTAATGCAGAGCTATAAATGCCATGTTAGAAGGATACATAGTGCACCCAGAGAACAGAGAGGAAGCAACCACTAACTTACTCTCGGCAGGAGGCCTAGCAAAATTTACCCTAGAGCTGGTGAGTAGAATTGCATTGGCTGCAAAAGGTGGAATAGGGAACTGAGAGTCTAAGGCACAGAGGGATGTGAATGTATCACCTGTTTTGGTCTAGGTGAGATATCTGGTGGAGCTAACTCTAGGCTAGAGCATACAGTGAGAATGGCCACGATGAGGCTGAGAAGGTAGGCCACAGTCAGCTCTTTAAGGCCCTCAAATGTCAGGCTAAGGAGACTGAAGGCATTGCAGGTTTGAGCAGGGTAGCAACAAGATTAAATCTGTATTTAGAAAAGTCTCTCTTTTTTTTTTTTTTTTAAGAAAAATCTCTGATGCCTTGAATAATGGACTAAGGCAGGGAGAAAGTAGAGATGGGAAAACAATTTGGAAGTCAAAACTGGAGGTTCAGCAGCTGAAAGTAGGGGTATGGAAGTCCCAGTGAGAAAAGGAATTAGTGATTTTTGCAAGGTAAGAAAAATGGAGGGATCAAATCTTTCTAGAATCGTACATATTTCTATTGTATGAGATATTCACATATATTTAATTAAAGCTTTGTGTAATAAAAACATCTTGGCCTAAAAAGCATTTAGTAAGCCCATATTCCTATTTGTGTGTTATCCCAAAGCACCTATGAGAAGCATAGACATTTTTACTTCTTCACATACACTGAAGCCTTTTGTAGATAAATAAATGGCTGCACTTCCATCAGAAATACGTATAACTGTCCTAACTAATGAATGTTTTAACAGAGCCTCCAAATCCTGAATATTACCTGGTATCTATTCTTTAGGATGGACATGCATGTGGTGACTGTATGAATATATGAATTCTATATGGACTATGGGAACCCAGTAACGTGAATTTATTGTAAAACTCAGATGATTTGGGAGTGGAAATTCAGTATAGTTTTGATGTCAGTCATGTCTTACATACAGCAATTGGAAAGGATTGAAGTAGAGAACTGTAATTGAGTTATCACTTACGTTTGATTCTTTCTCCATTTTGTTACTTAAAAGGGCTTGCATGATTTATATTGAAGGGAGCTATTTTAAAACCTGTAGGTCTACTATGATTGCTTTACTGAATAATTTCTATAATGTATTTATTATGCTGTTACACCAATATTTAAGCACTTGCCCCATGCTAGGTACCAGAATACTGCATGGATGGGGAAAGTGGGCAGTAGCCCTCATAAAGGTCAAGGGGATGTGGAAAGACATCACCTAGGAATATATTCTTTTCAGTTGCATTTGAAATCACAGCCACTTAGCTCTCCAAAGAGCTGGTGCTGTAATCATTCATTCAGTCAAATCTTTGGGCACTTCCTCTGTGCTGTGCACACAGTGGTAAATAACATAGACAACGTTTCTGTCCTCATGGAGCTTACTGTGTCCCAGGGAGTGCTTGCAGTGCAATGCTCTGAGTGCTAAGGTGGGGTTAACTAGAGAATGAAAGTTCCCAGGATGCAATGGGCACTTGAAATTTCAGTGCACTATGTATATGATTGACAGAGAGAGAGAAGGAAGTGAAGGTACACTTACCCTAATTTTACCTAAATATAACCACATTCTTTCAGAAATCTGTGAAAGCAGACAAAGAATGAAAAAGGAAGAGGAGAAAGAAATGTGAAAGTCACACTTCCTCCATGAAGTCTTTGCAACTTCCTTCAAAATGGAAGTGATCTCTCAATTCTGGGCCACTGCCTCCAATTTTGGGGCATACTCTTTCTTGATTAAAAATAAAGAAAATCTCACACAATATCAAGTTATTTCCTAGTCCTACTTTTATTTTTTTCCTACTCTTACTTTTACTTTTAAATAAATCCGGAAAAAATCTTCAATGTTTGTCCTTCCTCAATGCTTTTTCTGAAAAAGATTTAGCAGAATGGTGTATAAAGACTGAAAAAAAAGATGAAGACCACGACTTGTTCAAGCTTTCTCTTCTGTGATTATTTATGCTGCTGTTTTTCCACCTTTGCCTTTCCTGTAATCAGCCTCATCCTGAAGTATGCTAGAGAGATGCTGATTACATACAAGTCACGGTAATTTACCCTTTTGACCTTCCTTGAGCTGTTATAAATCTCTCCACTGCTGGGAGGCCAGGGTTTTGTTCTTCCCTCAGCAACAAAGGGCTATTGCTTTGTAAGCTGCCTCACAGAGCAGCAGAGAGGAAACAGTGAAAACTGTGTGTGAGACTAGCTGGGGGAGGGGTGACTTTGACCTTGGCCTTTCTGAGAATGTGGGGAACCGCTTACCATTTTCTTAGTGTCAATAGCCCTCATCATGACAGAAGCAATGCTGGTGACAAATTGGAATGCAGTTATCAGTTGTGAGTGTAAAACGAGGAGGCTGGACCAGAGGATCTCAAACGCCCCTTCCGGCCCTCATGTTCCAGGATTCTAAATGTGTCTCAAGGGTGATAACTTGAAGAGAAAATTGAATAGGGCCATGAATTAGGCTTATGTGTGAGAAGCAGCCCACTGGATAGAGCCATTCACAAATCCCAGCTCTAGACAGTCTCTCCTGAACTCAGATGTCAAATAGGGAAGATTCGTTCTGAGTTGCGTTAAGAAAGACAAACAGCCTCACTGCTCTGCTGGCTAAAGCAGGGGGGTCTGACCACCAGGAGAAGTTAGGCAGATGGGAAAATCATTTCAGCATTTTGTTTCTCTAAGTCTGAGAACCTTTAACCTCTGTGATCACATAGCTGCTCATAGACTCCGACTAATCCTCAAGAAGGAGAGGGAGGTTCTATGAAGGTTTGCCACAGTCTGGTGATCACGTTTGGTCCACTGGTACCTGATGTCCTCTGGGATGCTGCTTATGGTATTGTTAGACTTTCTGTTCTCTATTCATACCTTGATCCTAATTGCTCCCATTAATTCTTTCATTTTTCTTTCTGTATTAATTTTAATGTGTAAAGGTGAGACCTCTTACAACTTGATCTATTCTTGTCGAGACTGTGAAGCAAATATGAGCAACGCAGTGTGTTTTATTCCTTTGGCCTGATATGGACATAGGCCCCTCTTCATACAAGTAATAATAATAATTACATAGCACTTAATCTGTGTCACTGGAGAAGGCAATGGCACCCCATTCCAGTACTCTTGCCTGGAAAATCCCATGGACTGAGGAACCTGGTAGGCTGCAGTCCACGGGGTCACTAAGAGTCAGACAGGACTGAGTGACTTCACTTTCACTTTTCACTTTCGTGCATTGGAGAGGGAAATGGCAACCCACTCCAGTGTTCTTGCCTGGAGAATCCCAGGGATGGGGGAGCCTGGGGGTCACACAGAGTCGGACACGACTGAAGCGACTTAGCAGCAGCAATCTGTATCACATGTTATTCACAGTGCTCTGCATGAATTCATTCAGGTCAAGTTCTCACCTGCCCTGAGTGAGTGTGTGTGTGTGTGTGTGTGTGTGTGTGTGTGTGTGTGTGTGGCTGATGGTACACTCCCCCTGTAAGGCTTGTATTTTGAATAGTTCATAGTGTCCTGTGTTTTATTTTTAGTTTGAGTTTCTGAGAAAAGAAAAGAGAAATTCCCTTCATTGGTTCATTTCTCTCCTCTTTTACCATGGCACGCAGCCCTGGCCTGGCAGCCCTTCATGCCCAGGAAATATTTTGTTGGTGCCAAGTACTCTAGCGGCTGCACTGCTGGCTTCTGTAGTGAGCACTGCTCTGCCTGGGCGCAGGCCCTGGTGGCTCCGCCTGGCACCAGGAACTTTCTGTGCCTCTTTTCCTCTCACTGAGGGAGGTGTGCGACTGCAGGAGGGCCTCGTTTCAGAGGCGACCTGGGCGCTGTTCTAACCCAAGTCCTTGAGAGCAGGTTCACCATGAAAGCTGGGCCACAGCTCAGATGCTCAGCCTGATTGTGGGAGGGCAACGACAGGGATACAGGCTGCAGGGTGATCACAGAGCACAGCTACTGGGCCATGCTGGAAACAGGTAGCACATTTTGTAGTTTTATGGGAAGAGTTTTTGGCCATCTGCACAGTACCCTTGGCCTGGTCTTTCCCAGCACTACTTGTATCAACACAGGCTTATCGAAGCCCACATGATAGATGATGCTTGAAATCCGCCAACAGAATGCAGTATTAAAACCAGGTCTGAATAGTCACTAAGACAGTGAAAGGAAATTCAACATTATCTTGTGAGATGCTAATGACCCTTTATCTGCTAGAGCTTTGGAAGATCCATTTGACTACCTGAGCACTGGGGCCTCCATTTGGCAACCTGAGCACAGAGGCCTCCTCCTTCGGCTAAGGGGTTGCATGAAATGACAGTGGTTGTTTGTTGTTATGAGTTAATGATTAAGATGACATCTCAGCTACCCTACTCCCAGCCTGAATATGAATGACTCTGCAGGGAGAGGTATGTTGGGTTTTACACACGCCCCTATTCCCTAAAGTCCACAGTGCAGTCTAAACTACACATTTTGTGAGACTGGGTCTGTGTCTGTCTGAGTGTGAATGCCTTGGGAGTCTTCTGTGTCTCAGCGTGTTTTATTCTACAAAGCTTCTCATTCAGTGGCTTCTAAACCTTGTTGTTAAATCACACTGGAAAGGGAAGCTGGCTTGCAAGTGGTAGCATCTTGCAGGCAGCATTCTGACATTTACTTTTCCCTCTCAGTACCTATAAAAATCCCAAGATTAAATTTGGTTTCCTTTTGTTTCTTTGACATCCTATGCTGGGTTTTCATTGCAGAGACTTCTCAGGAATATTTTGGACGTGGGAATGGGCTGCCAACAGATGAAATTAAAAACACTTGCATCATTCTTCCTACCACCTCTGAGAAGCAGATGAAAATACTTTCAGACCAGGGCTCAAGTTTTGATAGCATGTACACAGTATACAGTATGTCAACTGGGTGCTTTTTGACTTAAATGCAGTCAACACAGCCAAGCACAGTGTAATCTGAGAATTTTGGTTACTTTAGAAGAGAGTAAATATATATTTCAGTTCTCAACAACAAAAGAGCAGAAATGTGCTCAACATTGTCTTGCTAATCTCAAACCATTGTAGAGAAATGTTTGTTTGTGCTTGCTAATGTTCAGTATAGACAGAAACACAGCATGCATGGAACTGGTTCCATGGGAGTCATTAGAAGGCTTGCTGAGAATGTGTGCTAAGAATAATACACAATTCTTTGTGCTTGTTCTCTGGCAAAACTCATTATGAGAAGTGATTCCCAAGTCATGGGAGATGATGTGTTTGTCTCTCCTGGAAGAGGGAGGTTTGAATGGCAAGTGTCTTCCTTTGCTCCATCTTTCAGGGCAGCACCTTTGGCTGGTGCAGCAGGAAGAGATTGAAAGCAGGCAGGGAAGATGAGGGAGAACAAAATCAAGGTGGAGGAGACCAGTCTAACACGCTATTGATCAACATCCTGACTGTACAAGTTCCATTATTCAAGACCTAAGAGCATATCCCATCTATTTTATAAAAGGGCATTTCCTTTGCAACATAATCTGGTGGAAGAAGGTCTCAAGGTCAGAAAGCATATATTTTAATCTTAGCTCTGCCACTTCCTCTGTGATCTCCAGCAAGTTTACCTCCTAGAAGTATCAGTTTTCTCAACTGGAAAATGGGCATAATGATAGCACCTCCCTCACAATGATATAAGGATTAAATGCACTCATACATGTGAAAGTGTCTCTTGTATGGCTTGGCACCCAACTGTTGATTCATAAATTTTTAAAAAATCAGTATAAGGGATGAGAAAGTATTATGTTATATGGTTTGACCCACTACCAAGTGTGCTAAGCTGTGAGTTCCACTTTAATATATTTCGGTTGGGGAATTCCCTGGTTGGTGGCTAAGACTCCACACTCCCAATGCAGGGGGCCTAGGTTCAATCCTTGGTCAAGGAACTAGACCCCACATGCTGCAACTAGGAGTTCACCTGCTGTAACTAAGTATTCTGCATGTTACAATGAAGACTGAAGATCCTGTATGTGGTAACTAAGACCCAGTGCAGCTAAAAAAATAAACAAATACTTAAAGAAATATTTCGGTTCTTCCTAGAGCCACTGACTCTCCGGCCAGGTTTTCTTTAACTCACAATGGCAGTTTCCTGCTAAGCCCCAGATGCCCAGGCCCCACCTGCAGAGATTCTTATTCAGCTTGTCTAGGGTGGGTCCTGAGGTATATTCTGCATTATCATTTTTAAAAGATTCCAAGGTGATTCTAGTATAAAACCAGAGTCGAGAACTAATTTACAGCGTTTCCCTTGCTCTTCTGTATTGTCCTACCTTTTCTAGCAACAGTGACTAGGGATTGCTTAAGCCAACAACTGCTTATTTTTCCTCATCCCAGGGCTTTGCATGGTGCTTGGCACCTGGTATAGAAAGAGAGTGTTAGTCGTTCAGTTGTATCCAACTCTTTGTGACCCCACGGACTGTAGCCTGCCAGGTTCCTCTGTCCATGGGATTCTCCAGGCAAGAATACTGGAGTGGGTTGCCATTTCCTTCTCCAGGGGACCTTCCCTACGCAGGGATTCGACCTGGGTCTCCTACACTGCAGGCTAATTCTTTACTGTCTGAACTGCCAGGGAAGCGGCAGGGGCTGGGGACGGTGGGGGGTGGGGGTGGTAAGTGCTCCATAAGTATTTCTTGAATAAATGAATGAATGAATGAATCATCAGTGATACCTGCTTGCAATGTTGCTTGCTGATATTCAGTTCAGTTCAGTCGCTCAGTCGTGTCCGACTCTTTGCGACCCCATGAATCGCAGCACGCCAGGTCTCCCTATCCATCACCATCTCCCGGAGTTCAAAAATGAGCGCTGATTCAGATCACAGAGAACTTGGGATTTTATTTTGATTCAGTCACAAACTTGATGGGTTTTCATGGTTAATGTATGTATGCCCTCCAAGCCTCAGTTCCCCCATGTGTAAATGAGAGGAATAGATTAAACGATGCCTGGGGGCTTTTCTACCTCTAACATTGTTATCCTATGAGTCTATGAAAACCCACAGCACTAATAGCTGTATTTCTGCCACCCTGATAAAATGACATGTACATGGGTAAAAGGAGTTTAATGAATCTTGTAAAAAGCACTTTCTGGAACTAGAGCAGCCATTTTCATAATGGCTTTTATAGATGTAGCTGGATACACATATGCACCTCTAGCTTTTAACACAGTGAAAACCCTGTATAGGCAGAATTGTTTCTTTATGCATCAAGCCATAAAGGCTTCTTGAAGATTAGAAGCTGGTCTTAGAAAGCTTAATTGCCTAACCTCCACAGCACCTAGCCCACACTGGTGCTCAGTAAAATTGGGACAGGGCCTGAACATATGCTTTGCAATTTTTCGAGGTGATATTACTATGTTCCCTGGTTGAGATCCCCCCACATTCTAGTTCAAGACCCTCACTGTACAGCTGGGGAAACTGAGCCAAATACTAGTGAAAATTTATTCAAGCTGGCATCTGAAGGACTCAAATCTAGGTCACCTGATTTCAACTACAGTTCCCTTTTTCCTGCTTGCTAGGCCAAAGTAGATTGAGGGCTGTGGGAGTGCCCACATTATTATACTCACATAAGCCAAGGTCAATGTTATAGCTGAGTTGTCTTTATGAAAGGTTTTGCTGTCTAGCGGTCATCTGCTCCTTTCTGAGATTCCATTTTGGGACAATGAGAAAGCTCTCTCATGAAGAGGCAATATATTATGGTGGTTAAAAATGTGAAATCATGAAAAGATGCTTGACATAGATAATTATTAGAGAATTGCAAATCAAAACCACAATGAGATATCACCTCACACCAGTCAGAATGGCCATCACCAAAAAGTCTATAAACAGTAAATGCTGGAGAGGGTGTGGAAAAAAGGGAACCCTCCTACACTGTTGGTGGGACTGTAAATTGATACAACTATTATATGGAAAACATGCTATACTATATGGAAAATAGTATAGAGGTTCTTTAAAAAGCTAGAGTTGCCATATTGATGTTGTTCAGTGGTAAGTCATGTCCACTTCTTTGCAATCTCATGGAATGTAGCATGCCGGGTTCCTCTGTCCTCCACTGTCTCTGGGAGTATTCTCAAATTCATGTCCATTGAGTTGATGATGCTATCTAACCATCTCATCCTCTGCCTTTCCCTTCTCCTGTTGCCTTTCACATCTCTTCTTTTCTTAGCTATTTGTAAAGCTTCCTCAGAGAACCATTTTGCCTTCTTGCATGTCTTTTTCTTTGGAATGGTTTTGGTCACCACCTCCTATACAATGTTATGAACCTCTGTCCATAGTTCTTCAGGCACTCTGGTCACCAGATCTAATCCCTTGAATCTATTGGTCACCTCTACTGTATAATCATAAGGGATTTTATTTAGGTCATACCTGAATGGCCTAGTAGTTTTCTCTACTTTATTCAATTTAAGCTTGAATTTTGCAATAAGGAGCTCATGATTTGAGCCACAGTCAGCTCCAGGTCTTGTTTTTGCTGACTGCACAGAACTTCTCCATTTTTAGCCACAAAGAATATAACCAATCTGATTTCAGTATGGACCATCTGGTGATGCCCATGTGTAGAGTTGTCTCCTGTGTCATTGGAAGAGGGTGTTTGCTATGACCAATGTATTCTCTTGGCAAAACTCTGTTAGTCTTTGCCTTGTTTCAGTTCATACTCCAAGGCCGAACTTTCTTGCTACTCCAAGGATCTCTTAACTTCCTACTTTTGCATTACAATCCCCTATGAGGAAAAGGAAAAATATATATATATATATATATTTGGTGTTAGTTCTAGAAGGTCTTGTAGGATTTCACAGAACTAGTCAACTTCAGCTTATTCAGCATTACTGGTTGGGGCATAGACTTGGATTACTATGATATTAAAATGGTTTGCATTGGAAATGAACTGAGATCATTTTGCATTTTTGAATTTGTACCCAAGTACTGCATTTCAGACTCTTTTGTTGACTATGATGGCTACTCCATTTCTTCTAAGAAATTCTTGCCCACAGTAGTAGATATAATGATCATCTGAATTACTATTAAATTTTCCCATTCCCATCCATTTTAGTTCACTGATTCCTAAGATGTTGATGTTCACTCTTGCCATGTTCTTCTTAACCATACCAAATTTACCTTGATTCATGTGCCTACCTTTTCAGGTTCTTATGCAATATTGTTCTTTACAGCATTGGACATTACTTTCACCACCAGGCACATCCATAACTGAATGTCGTTTCTGCTTTGGCCTAGCTGCTTCATTCTTTCTGGTGCTACTAGTAATTGCCCTCTGCTCTTCCCCAGTAGCATATTAGATACCTTCTGACCTGGGGAGCTCATCTACTGCTTTCATATTTTTGGCCTTTTATACTGTCCATGGGGTTCTCAGGGCAAGAATACTAGAGAGCATTGCCATTTGCTCCTCCAGTGGGCCACATTTTGTCAGAAATCTTCACTATGACACGTCTGTCTTGGGTAGCCCTGCATGGCATGGCTTATAGTTTCACTGAATTATGCAAGCCCCTTCACCATGACAAGGCTGTGATCCATGAAGGAGACAGTTGCCATATATCCAGCAATCCCACTCCTGAGCATATATCCAGAGAAGGCTATAATTCGAGATGATACATGTACCCTAATATTCATAGCAGCACTATTTACAGTAAGCAAAACATGGAAACAACCTAAATGTCCATTGACAGAAGAATGGATAAACAAGATGTGCTATATACACACAATGGAATATTACTCATCCATAAAAAAGAATGAAATAATGCCACTTGCAGCAACATGGATGGACATAGAGATTGTCATAGTAAGTGAAGTAAGCTAGACATGGAAAGACAAATATGATATTGTTTATATGTTAAATCTGAAAAAAAGATACAAGTGAACTTATTTCCAAAACAGAAAGAGACTCATGAAAATAGAACTTATGACTGCCCAATGGGAAAAGGGGGGTGGGTGGGAGAAATTAGGAGGTGGGATTGACATATACATACTATTATATTATAAACTAGATAATGAACAAGGATTTACTGTACAGCACAAGGAGCTCTACTCAGTATCTTGTAGTAACCTATAATAGAAAACAATCTGAAAATGAATTATATATAGATATATATTATGCATAACTGAAATGAACACAATATTGTAAAGAAACTATTACTTCAATAAAAAATAATCAAACAAAGAATATGCAGAGACTGATGTGACACCAGGTTGTTTTAAATCCTGGTTTCATCACTTTCAAGTTCTACAGTGTTGGGTAAATTTCTCAACTTCTCTGAACTACAGTCTCCCCATGTGGAAAATAGGTATAATATTTGTCAATGTGACAGTTACATGAGATCATGCATATAAAGTCTGAATTTGTTTAATGAGTTCATGATCTGAGCCACAGTCAGCTCCCAGTCTTATTTTTGCAGACTGTATAGAACTTATCCATCTTTGGCTGCAAAGAATATAATCAATCTGATTTCGGTATTGACCGTCTGGTGATGTCCATACATAGAGTCTTCTCTTGTGTTGTGGGAAGAGGGTGTTTGCTATCACCAGTGTGTTCCCTTGGTCAAACTCTGTTAGCCTTTGACTGCTTTGTTTTGTACTCCAAGGGCAAGTTTACCTGTTACTCCTGGTATTTCTTGACTTCCTACTTTTGCATTCCAGTCCCCTATAATGAAAAGGACATCGTTTTTGGTGTTAGTTTTAGAAGGTCTTGTAGGTCTTCATAGAACCATTCAACCATTCAACTTCAGCTTCTTCAGCATTACTGGTCAGGGCATAGACCTGGATTACTGTGATATCTGTCGTTTTTGAGATTGCATCCAAGTACTGCATTTCGGACTCTTTTGTTGACTATGATGGCTACTCCATTTCTTCTAAGGGATTCCTGCCCGCAGTAGTAGATATAATGGTCATCTGAGTTAAATTCACCCATTCCAGTCCATTTCAGTTCACTGATTCCTAGAATGTCAACGTTCACTCTTGCCATCTCCTGTTTGACCACTTCCAATTTGCCTTGATTCATGGACCTGACATTCCAGGTTCCTATGCAATATTGCTCTTTACAGCATCAGACCTTGATTCTATGACCAGTCCCTTCTGCAACTGGGTGTTGTTTTTGCTTTGGCTCCATCCCTTTATTCTCTCTGGAGTTATTTCTCCACTGATCTCCAGTGGCATATTGGGCACCTAATGACCTGGGGAGTTCATCTTTCAGTGTCCTATCTTTTTCCCTTTTCATACTGTTCATGGGGTTCTCAAGGCAAGAATACTGAAGTGGTTTGCCATTCCCTTCTCCAGTGGACCACGTTGTGTCAGAACTCTCCATGACCCAACCATCTTGGGTGGCCCTACACGGCATGGCTCATAGTTTCATTGAGTTAGACAAGGCTATGGTTCATGTGATCAGCTTGGTTAGTCTTTTGAAATTTAATTCTGTCTTCCCTCTGCTGGAGAAGGATAAGAGGCTTATGGAAGCTTCCTGATGGGAGAGACTGACTGAGGGGAAAACTGGGTCTTGTTCTGATGGTCAGGGCCAGGCTCACTAAATCTTTAATCCAATTTTCTATTGATGGGCAGGGGTGTGTTCCCTTCCTGTTGTTTGACCCGAAGCCCAACTATGGTAGAAGTAATGAAGATAATGGCAACCTCCTTCAAAAGGTCCCAAGCAGGCACTGCTGCACTCAGTGCTCTTGATGCTGTAGCAGGCCACCACTGATCCATGCATCCACTGGAGACTCGTGGACACTCACGGGCAAGTCTGGGTCAATCTCTTGTGAGGCTACTGCTCCTAGGGTCCTGGTATGCCCAAGGTTTTGTTTGTGCCCTCCAAGAGTCTGTTTCCCCAGTCTTGTGTAAGGTCTGGGTGCTCTATGGTGAGGTTAATGGCAAGCTCCTCCAAGAGGGCTTATGACATACCCAGATCTACTCCACACAGAGCCCCTGCCCCTACAGCAGTCCACTGTTGACCCATACTGTTGCGGTCCTTTAATGGACTGGAACCTGGTGGTCTGGAGTTGACTGATATGAAAGTAACGGAGAGAGAAAGAGGCTGATATTCCTTGGTTTATGCAGAAAGCCAATAAAGCCCCTGACACGGGACTTGCTCTGTTCACAAAGGCCTCATGCTCCCTCTCGATGGAGTGAAGACGCAGAGCCCCTTCTCGAGAGGGTCTTAGAAGCCCAGGCAGGAAAGTGAACTCAGAGGGCCTCTGCGCTCCAAGGGATCAGCCTGAAAAAAAGAGGGAGAAAGAGAGAGAAAGAAAGAAAGAAAGAAACGGGGACCAGAGCTCTGATGGAGCAAAGGTGTTTTAATTAACATGGTGTGTGTATATATACTGTCTTACAAAGTTGTTATTCTTAGCAAAGATAAAGAATAAAATTTCAGACTTACAAAACATAGGCAATCCATATTAAAGAGAGAGATTTGTAAACAATCACTTTTACCGTAAGGTTCACAAGGAGGAAGAGGATACTTATCACTGTATAGAAAAACTAATGAAGGAAATGCCTGGATTCTTCAGCCCCTGGGAGAAGCTTGCCTCTCCTCTTAATTCCTGAGTATTCAGGAATTAATAAGGAGCAGAGAATTCCTGACATTTCCAAAACAGCACACAGAAAGCCTCCTGTTAACTGTATCCTGACACCGTACCTCTGCAGGAGACACTCAAACACAATTTTGGCTCAGTCCCCGTGGGGTTTCTGAGCCCTGGTCTGTACAGGTTTCTTTGAGCCCTCCTTATTGCCCAAATCAGACTTAAATTGAAGAAAGTAGTAAAACCACTAGATCATTGAGGTGTGACCTAAATCAAATCCCTTACGATTATACAGTGGAAGTGACAAATAGATTCAAGGGATTAGATCTGATAGACAGAGTGCCTGAAGAACTATGGGCTGAGGTTCGTGACCTTGTACAGGAAGCATGATCAAGACCATCCCCAAGAAAAAGAAATGGAAAAAGGCAAAATGGTTCTCCAAGGAGGCCTTACAAATAGCTGAGAAAAAAAAAAAAAAAAAAAAAAGACAGGAAAGGCACAGGAGAAAAGGAAAGATATACCATTTAAATGCAGAGTTCCAAAGAATAGCAAGGAGAGTTAAGAAAGCCTTCTTCAGTGATTAATGCAAATAAATAGAGGAAAAAAACAGAATGGGAAAGTGATTTAGTGATCACTAGTTGCCGGGAGCCAGTGTGAGGAATCCTGCCCATGACAAGGTCATGAGGAAGGAAGCTGACATACGCAAGGCGTGCTCAGACTTCAGGGGCCCCTCTGGAAATTCCTAAGCATGTACCCCAACAAAAATCTGCCGGTTTTTGTGCTCTGCTTTTCCACTCTTCTGACATTCTCTGAAAAAAGTCAAATCAGGGCTTTAGTCTTCTGCATTTGAAAGAGTGTTTCAATCCAAAAACCCCTCTGATGGCTTTTTAGCCTGCCTGAAGGACTCGTACAGCTGCGCATGTGATTGTTTGAGGCCTCCTGACCGCAGGTGGCACAGGAAGCTTAAAACATCCTAGGAATGTAGGGGCTTCCGAGGAGTCAAAATCTTTAGAATAGGACTGATTAAAAGTTTCATTTGTTGAGTTAATGCTTGCTGCCAAATTTTCATATCCTTTATTTTTAGATATAGTTGGTATATAGAAAAACAAGTAGTAGACCTGGTATTAGCAACATTAGATTTTTGAGTTAAGTATCTTCTTTGTTATAACCCACTGCACCTTTGTTCTATAGAGATATAACTTTAATGCTGTAAGGAGATGCAGATTAAAGAAAAACACTTCAGGGGAAACAAAATTAACATTCATTAAGGAAGAGAGACAAAAAGTGTTAATAAGCCTCTTGGCCAGAAGATAATGTAAATCACCTGAGACCTTTTGTATACAAAATGATATACAGAAAGAGTCTGGGCTGCAAAGGCTACATAATTTTGTATTACCCATTGATCTCTATGTATAATCAAAAGTATAAAAGGCCTTGAAGGACAATAGAAGGAAAGCCAGTCGCTGGACTGGTTTCCCCCGTGTCTCCTCTTTACTCTAATTTCAAGCTGATCCCTTGAAACGTGGAGGCTCACTATGTCTACTTACTTGCCCCGGCTTTTAAGATCCCTAAGAGAGAGAGCCCAAGGCGGGGCACTCTCCGATATTCAAACGGGCGCCGGCGGCCTAACGTAGATGGTGCAAGCTCCTTGTCTGGAACTTTATTGGTTTTCCACGTAACCCAAGTTAATCAGCCTCTTCTCTCCACTTAATTTTCTTACTACACTACTTCTTCCTAATCTAATCTTATATTAATAAACAGATAAGTTTTTCTCACACCAACACCGTCCACCCTTCGAATTCCCTGGATCCACCGGGGCTGGACCCCGGCAACTAGTGATCTCTCAAGGAAAATTAGAGATAGCAAAGGAATTTTTCATGCAAAAATGGGCACAATAAAGGACAGAAATGGTATGGATATAACAGAAGCAGAAGAAATTAAGGAGAGGTGGCAAGAATACACAGAATAACTATACCAAAAAGATCTCCATGACCCAGATAACCTCAATGGTGTTATCTCTCACCTAGAGCCAGACATCCTGGAATGTGAAGTCAAGTGGCCTTAGGAAGCATCACTACCAACAAAGCCAGTAGAGGTGATGAAATTCCAGCTGAGCTAATTCAAATCTTAAAAGATGATGCTGTGAAAGTGCTGCACAAAATATACCAGCAAATTTGGAAAACACAGCATGGTCACAGAACTGGAAATATCAGTTTTCATTCCAATCGCAAAGAAAGGGAATGCCAAAGAATGTTCAAACTACCGCACAATTTCACTCATCTCACATGCTAGCAAAGTAATGCTCAAAATTATCCAAGCTAGGATTCAACAGAACTTGAACCATTAACATCCAGATGTTCAAGCTGGTTTTAGAAAAGACAGAGGAACCAGAGATCAAATTGCCAACATCCGTTGCATCATCGAAAAAGCAAGGGAGTTCCAGAAAAACATCTATTTCAGCATTATTGACTATGCCAAAGCGTTTGACTTTGTGGATCACAGCAAACCGTGGAAAATTCTTAAAGAGATGGGAATACCAGACCACCTGACCTGTCTCCTGAGAAATCTGTATGCAGGTCAAGAAGCAAGAGTTAGAACTGGACATGGAACAACAGACTGGTTCCAAATAAGGAAAGGAGTATGCCACCCTGCTTATTTAACTTATATGTAGAGTACATCGTGCGAAGCCAGGCTGGATGAAGGACAAGCTAGAATCAAGTTTTCCAGGAGAAATATCAATAACCTCAGATATGGAGATGACACAATCTTTATGGCACAAAGCGAAGAAGAATTAAAGAGCCTCTTGATGAAAGTGAAAGAGGAGAGTGAAAAAGTTGGCTCAAAACTCAACATTCAGAAAACTAAGATCATGGCATCTGGTCCCATCACTTTATGGCAAATAGATGGGGAAACAATGAAAATAGTGAGAGAGTTTTTTTTTTTTTTTTTTGGGGGGGGGGGCATCCAAAATCACTGCAGATGGTGACTGCACCTGTGAAATTAAAAGACACTTGCTCCTTGGAAAAAAAGCTATAACCAACCTAGACAGCATATTAAAAAGAAGAGAAGTTGCTTTGTCAACAAAGGTCCATCTAGTCAAAACTGGTTTTTCTAGTAGTCATGTATGGATGTGATGGACTATAAAGAAAGCTGAGCA
The DNA here is from genome assembly GCF_023091745.1 of Budorcas taxicolor. NCBI lineage: Eukaryota > Metazoa > Chordata > Mammalia > Artiodactyla > Bovidae > Budorcas > Budorcas taxicolor. The sequence goes on from NC_068935.1 coordinate 53,361,927, forward strand.
CCAAATAATTTATACTCTTGAACTGTGGTGTTGGAGAAGACTCTTGAGAGTCCCTTGGACAGAAAAGAGATCCAACCATTTCATCCTAAAGGAAATTGGTCCTGAATATTCATTGGAAGGACTGATGCTGAAGCTGAAACTCAAATACTTTGGCCACCTGATGTGTAGAACTGACTCATTTGAAAAGATCCTGATGCTGGGAAAGATTGAAGGCAGGAGGATAAGGGAATGACCGAGGATGAGATGGTTGGATGGCATCACTGCCTCAATGGACATGAGTTTGAGTAAACTCCAGCTGTTGTTGAAGGACAGGGAAGCCTGGTGTGGTGCAGTCCATGGAGTTGCTTAGAGTCAGACACAACTGAGTGACTGAACAACAACAACAAGGACAGAACACCATGGTCTGCAATTTTATTTCAGAACCAGATCATGTTGTTTCTGTACTTTTTCCTGTTTCATCTTCCATCCCTTCTTTTAAGCTACTACATCATAATTAAGCATTTTTCTTTTGACTACTATCTGACTATGTAAGAGAGGAAGGAGAAAAGTAAAGAAGAAACTTTCTTAATCCTTTAATACTCAGTCCAGAGATGCTACAGTTATCAGTATTTATCCACAAGCCCAACTCCCAGAATACAAAGATGCATTTTTTAAATGCTCTTATTGGCATTATTATTATTTTTTTAATCAAGAGCAATGTTATGACTTATAAGAAAGGCCAATCAGGCATCTATTGTGTGAATTCAGACTCATTGGACAGACTCATTTCAGTGTGCTTTCCTTCCTGGGCAGTGATGCCCTTTGAAGACCAGCAAATGAGAGTCATCCACAGTCATGGTGATTCTCTTTTTCAGTTTCTAGAGTTTTCAGTGCTTTCCAGTCTCTATGATGAATGGAGGTTTGAGGAAGAGATAGCTTCTCATAATCCACATTGCATTGCATTTTTTTTATTGTTTAATGATGCTTATGTTCAGAGATATTTTGAAAATAAAATGAAAAGCATGGCATGTCTTCCCAAATCAATAGTTCAATATCTTAGTTACAGATACTACTGCCATTAATCTTGTTCTGTTTATAAAGCTATTGGTTATACATGATGTGGCAAGTAAATAAGCATGCCCTTGCATTGGTTTGGACTCGACAAGATAAGTATATTTTATATGTGCTTCACTTTTGGGAGGTAAGTATCATTATGAACCATTTAAATAAAACTTTTTTGCTCAAAAATATAATTTCCTTATCACTCTTTAAAAGTAAATAAAACATTTGCAGCTAGCTTTATGGTATGCTCAGGACACAGTGATATATGACAAATTTAAATTTAAATACATCAGCTATAGCCCTATATCTCAATTCATTTGTACTTTAAGCTATTCATTTGTATAACAGAAACCTAACCCTTTAATGGAATTCACTAGGCTCTGCTTGAGAACTTATCAATGTTGAGTGAATTTTGTAGATGGCCGTAAATGTTAACCATTAATTTCCTTATCACAATGATAATCTTCAATTTATCAATCCAGGAAGCAAATCGCTTCTTTAAAAGCTAGGTGCATGAAATCATATTCATTATGAAAATGGCTAGTCACATTTCCAGGAAGTGATTTTTACAACATTCATCAAACTATTTCCCCGAGTAGAGGTCATTTTAGAAAGGAAGTAGCAATGTGGATGTCAGTGTCATGGTTATCCACAGACTTTGAAATAAAGAATGTTAGAGTCAGAAGGGGTCTTAGAGATCATTTAGTCTTCTCCATCTTATGCAGGGAGAAAGTGAAGGCAAAAGAGGAGAAGGAAGACACTGGCTAAGATTGCCCAACTTAAGTGGAAAGAAGTCCTGTGTGTGTGCAAAGAGTCAGAGTCAGAGGGAGAGATTTACCCAGTGGTAGTCCTTCCTTTCATTTGAGCAGCTAGTATTTTGGTGACTTAGGGCTTCAATGAACATAACATAATCTTTTTGGAAACAACCAAAGTCTATATCTATTAAAAATGTGGGGAAATCCTGTTATGCTATCTGCATGCATTTTCACATCAAAATCAGCATAGATGCAGAATGATCCAAATTTTAGTATATACTGCAATTAAGATCCAGGAGATTCAAGGGAGAAAAGAACCCAAGAAAAATCCACAGGAAAACATGTGTCTGTTCAGACATATATCTGTAACATGGTATAATTTATATTGCCACTGTTTGCTTTATTTAGTATGTAAATTCCTTAAAGATCCAAGATAGCTATTAATCTGAAGAACAAAATAACTATTTGAAACTTGCTTTTATGAGCAAGAATGTCTAATACTTCATTGTAACTTGACATGTTCTAGGGCAACTCTGATGTATCCATCTGCATTGGCGAGGAAATCTAAGGACCTTTAGTTGCTCGTCACAATCCACTGACATCTGCTCTTTCTCTCAGAGCCATCAGCAGAGCTGAGCAATGTTTATGAAGACACCTGGAGGTCCAGGGCAGGCTGAGGTAGGGCAAGGCTAAAAATGGAGTAAAGAAAATGGAAGGGCTGGGGAGGGGTGGGGGTGGAAACTGACTGTAAAAGGAGAAAGAGAAATAGAGACGGGAGAGAATACAACAAGGGGATTAAGAAAGGGCATCAAATGCCAGGATGTGATGTTACATCAAGTTGAAAATCCTGGCACTACTATCCTGCTATGAACGTTTTTAGGGTATTTCCAAAGTTTCCAAAAGACCATTTTGAAAAAAAAAGACCAATATTTCAAAACATAAGCTGTTTCGTAAAGAATGAAATGTTCATAAATGCTATTAAAACACCACTTTTAACCCATAATACAGCAAATGCCTATATCTTTACAAGGTGAACTTCCATATGAGCCTATGGAATTTATATCATCAAAAGCATGAAGTTAGGTGTTTCAAGTGTTTCAAGAGAGCTTATGCTGTTGGAGCTTCGTTCATTTTAAACTAATGATTATTGCTCTGGTTAAAAAAAAAAAACTATTATCAAAACCACAAGTAATCAAGGAAATGCATTAAATGAGTATTGTGTTACTGCTTCCCACCAAAGAACAATTACTCCATGAGGCTTTTCTTGTCCCTTATGTTATTTGCTCGGAAAGCTAAACTGTCATGAATAGGAGTTTCATGGTAACCCAGAAACTTCTCTATTTTGGCAACCTAGTACCAGATAGTGTCCAACAATCATCTGGTTTTCATTTAGAAATATGCCACTGCATCTCAAATGTCCATTGATGAATGAATGGATAAACAAAATATGGTATATCCACACCATGGAGTATTATTCAGCCTTGAGAAGGAAGAAAGTCCTGACACATGGTGAAACATGGATGAACCTTGAGGACATTATGGTAAGTAAAATAAGTCAATAAGATATAGACAAATATTGTATCCTTTGACTTATATGAAGTGCCTAAACTAGTCAAATTCACAGAGACAGAAAGTAGAATGGTGGTTACCAGAGGGTGGGAGAGTGCATAACAGGGAAGCACTTATGGGTAAAAGGTTTCAGTCATGAAAGATGAAGAGCGTTCTTCTGATGGATGGTGGTGATGGCAGCACGACAGTGTGAACGTACTTGACACCACATAGCTGTATACTTAAAACTGCAACATGGCAAAAGTTATGTGTATTTTACCACACTCTTTAAAAATAAAAAGAAATCAGTCATAGGAGCTCCTCTAGGGCTCCTGATTTCCACCTGTTTTCTTGAATCCTTCTCAGTTACTTTAAGGTGTTGTGAATCTTAAAGAATCTCCCCTAAAGCCTTCAGTGCCAAGTATGTCCTCACTGCCAGTTCTAGAGCTCTCTTTGTATAACATGTTCTTCTTTGGAGGCTGAGCATTAAAATTGAGCCCATTAGAGCCTTGCTCCAGTCAGACCTCTCTCAATTAGCATCCTGCTTATAATGGCATACTGTCTCAGGTGAGAGGCCTTCCTCGCTGAGGGGCTGGGGCATTAATGGATGGAGTGGGTGGAGTGGAAGTTTTCTCAGCATAAGGAACAGTGTGATTCTGAGTCATCTGGTACTTGATTGCTTAATGGAGTTCAAGGGATGGCATCTAACCTTGGGGATAGTTGTTGATCTGCTTTGTTTCTGTCTGTAGAAAGCATTAGTCATTGTCCCTAATTTGAAAGGTCAGACCCTTGAAATTCTGCTTTACAAGAAACAGCCAGTTTGACTGCATTCTGATCCAAGGCTCTCAATCATGTACAAATGACTGCCTTGATATTGGATCTGTCCATTGCTGAGCTGTCATGGTACCCAGGGCAGAGCCAGTTCTACTCAGGGACTTGAAAGGGTTATAGAAATTAGGTACCTGGAAAGTTCCCACTTATCAGCCCTGTCATTGTATCATTTCTTCTTTATTCAGGCCTATATGAAATCCTTGGATTTTTTTTATGAAAAAAAAAATCCCATTAAAGCAGAAGGATAGAAGTGTTATTAAGCAAATAAAACAGATTTGCATTGAAACTCTCTGGGAAAGTGAGAGAAATTAACATAAGAAATTAATTAATTCCTGGCTTGACACAGTTAAGGACTGTTTAGACACAGCAAAATGGGAGGTATCTATTTTTTAATAATAAAATAAGCCTATATATCAATATGCTTTTTCAACAAACATGACAGAACAAGCGCATTATGATTTAGATACTTTGAGCATACATGCAATGATAAATTTAGTAGACTTGAAAAAATGGCCTGAAGATCTCATAGAGGGTGTCATGTGGAAGAGACAATGGGAGGCACCTGGCTGATGAACTAAGCATGAAGCCACAGCTACACAACTGGAAGCAATAAACACCTATGATCTTCTCTCTTAAGTGTTTGTTCCTCATTCCTACATACGAGGAAGGTTTTTAAGTTACAGTTGCCCAGAGTGACAGGTATTATTATAAGGTTGTTGCCTCCACTATTTTTGAGGCACTCTGTAATGTTAAATAAGAAGGGTGAACTGTTACTGAAACCAGTTCTCTACAGCCTTATTTCCATTACAGGTTAAAGTTCTGCACATTTGAACTGATGCTGAGCAGGGTGTCTTGTGTTATGTTCATACAAGTGATTGCCTTATATAAATATTAGTTTTAATTTGGGCACAAGAGGGACCAGATATTTTAGTGCCAAGTCCAGGCAGTTAGAGAAGCAGCACACTTCCATGTCACTAGGGCCATTGCTTAAAAGATGAAAGCAATGTAGTGATTTTCAAATTGATTTGAAGGAAAAGGCATGACTTTGCAAAGTGCCAGGAATCTGCTTGAGGCTTTGAGTTGCAACTCAGTTACTACCAGGGAGTAAACCCAGATGGTACATCTAGATGCCAGCACCCTCTTCTCTATAGATTAAATGCAGCCCAGCACAGATGGTTGGGAATCCTTTCTCTTACTTATACATTCTATAAAACCCCATCACTTTTTGCCATAGGAAAAATATCACAAATTATCCAGAAAATATTTGGCAGAGGAGGGTTGCAAAACAACCCTTATTCTACATGGCTGTCAAAGCACTTGTGGGCCTTCAGCAATTCTCAGTGAAATGACCCTTGTTTCCTCCTCAGAACCACCTTTCCCACTAACATAGGCTCTTCAGCTTTCATTCTAGATTTTTAAATTAATGATCAATGGGGTCACAAAAATGTTAAACTTGGGAATTACACATTCCAACGTAGTGTAAGCCCCTCATTTTGCAAATGGCAGAATATATATTAGGTGAAATGACTTGCCTAAGGTTGTATAACTAGTTAGCAGTGGAATCTCTGTTCACTATCCCATGATTAATCAAGTTGTGACAATGCGCCACTGTGTTAAAGAGTCATCCCCTCAAAATCACCTGTGAAGTGTGTTTTCTAATGGAAAATAAATTTACAGGATTTCAGGGAGACTCCTGCGCTATGTTTGTGTGTATATTTCTTTTCAATTTTTCAAATAACATTAATGTTGTTACATGAACCCAGTTGCAATAATTTAAAACTATACAGAGAATTTAAGGTAAATCCCAATTCTTGCCTCCAAATTAACTGACTTAACTGTTTCAATCTGGCTTTTCTATAGGCTAGTATGTATATACCAAAATTGTGTGTTTATGCTTAATTATACTGCAATGGCAAACCACTCCAGTACTCTTGCCTGGAGAATCCCATGGAGGGAGGAGCCTGGTAGGCTACAGTCCATGGGGTCGCAAAGAGTCAGACATGACTGAGCGACTTTACTTACTTACTTACTTTATTGAAATTAGTTTAAAACTATGCAGTATGGAAAAGACTTCAATTTACAAGCAAGATGCATGTCAGAAAAGTTTTGGAACCTGAAAAGAAAAGTTTTGATCAATTATATTCTATTTCCAATAAGATAAGCTGGAAACCTTGAGGGATTTTATTAAAGTTGTATTTTGTTTGCCTGCTTTCAAAGATTATTAACTAATATATATTTGTTTTGTAAAATAGACAATACAGATTATTAATAATGAAATAAAAGGAATAAAATCACCCCAATCTCAGAGAAAAATCTCATTCTTTTGTCTCTATATGTTTTTTCAAACTCATAAATGCATGTTGTGAGGTAGTCCAGTTAATTATTTTAAAAGTCAATACTAGAGGTCTTTTTAGAAAAGAAAATAGTATTTAATTAGGTAAATGCCTTGATAAGTACTTTGGGATGAAAAAGATGAGGTCCCATGCATATGAATTGAAGAAAGAAATAAAATAAGAAAATGTTCTGGAAAATCAAAGAGAAAAGACAGACATTTGATGTGAGACAGAGGCAGAGAGAGAGAGGAAATTGAAAACTGCGTAGTCTAGTAGGAGGATGGCACCTGTGAGGGAAGGGAAATTAGCCAGAGAAATTTAGAGAACAAGGATGCCAAATGGCTACACCTGCATTCAGTCAAGTCATCAGTAAGACAATGCCTTGGGTAAGAATGTGAGCTCCAGTAGAGAGTAGACTCCTTCTGAACCAGAGTAAACACAAATACTGTGTCTGTGACAGTTTGAATGGATAAAGTGATGGTTTGGGAGAATAAAGTAGCCCGGGAAGGTTAAGCACAGGAGTTAAAAGGGAGCAGGAATTCAGAATGAGAACTGAGCATGGTAACATAAATTGTTAGGAATTTAAATTAATATTGGGGGAGACTGGACTTCCCACTGGACACTCGATGGGAAATTAAAATTTGTCTTCAAATTTCAAATGTTAGAATGACTTCATCTAACATTGAGATTTTTCTGTTTTTCTCTGCTTATATATAATTTTACCCAAAATTTTAATGGTCATCTTGCTGTGCCATAAATATTATAACATACTTTTTTTAGAAATAAATACGGATTTATGTTCATTTCAATGGCCTCACATTTTGTTGTTATTGTTTAGTCACTAAGTTGTATCTGAATCTTTGTGACCCCACAGACTGTAGCCCACCAGGCTACTCTGTCCATGGGAATTTCCCAGTCAGGAATAATGGAGCGGGTTGCCATTTCCTTCCCTAGGGGATCTTCCAAACCCAGGGAGCGAACCCGTGTCTCCTGCACTGGCATGCGGATTCTTTACTGCTGAGCCACCAGGGAAAACCAGCCTCACATTTAATGGATATAAATAATTTAGTTAATCTTTTATTAGTCTTTCATTTTTCATTATGGAAACAATGCACTACACATTCTTGTTAAGTAAAATGCTCACACAATTATAAAAACAAGGGAAGTCTGTAACATTGCTGGAAAACAGAAGGAACCCATCAATAGGCAAAAAACTGAGGATGTTCTAAAAGCTGTGATATGGTCAAGGGAAATACTATTCTGTTCTTCTTCCACAGATGAATAAAACCCCAGTTGAGGAGGAACACTGAGCAGCAGTTCGTAAATCCCCAGGTCTAGTGTTGGCATGCAAATAAGCTCTTGAAGCTATGGGGTGGTGTGGGGCATGAACAGTGCAACCATCCGAGAACGACTCCATTCCGCAGACTGCAAGGCAGCAGGTCAGGGAGCTCGCGCATTTACTTTCTGCCCTAATATGGGTGAAGAGAGAAGAAATGGCTGCAACAGGCTCAGAAAGGGCAGTCTAGACCATTTGGCAAAGAGAAGGTCCTCTAACTCCATGCCACCATCACCAACAGAGCAAGAAACTGCTGGGCGCCATACTGTTCACAGGCACTCATTCCCTCAATATTTACTTATCAGCAACTAGATCCTCAATCTAGTAAAATACAACTACAAAAATGTAAAACCCCACTCATCAGAAATAAAGTATTTGTATAGAAACCCATCCCAACTAGCAGAATTCTGTAGAGACCACTCTGGTTAGGGTGTGAAAAGAGAACAACTTCACAGACATTTGAAAAGATGTAGTCCCAAAGAAAGCAGCTAGATCAAGAAATAAGATTTCTCCCAATGAAAGAGATTTAGTCGGTAAAACTGGAGAAAACCATTAGATAAATTCTATTTTGTGTTTTCCAAGAATCCTGAGAGAACATTTCATAGGTAAAGACAAAGCAAAATGAAACCTGTCAAGATTGCTTTCAGATTAAAAAAAAAAAAAAAAAAAAACACAATTACAGAATGAAAAAAAGTCCATGGAGACAGGGAACAGGAGATAGATTACTGCAGAAAGCCGAATCTGTAAAGTAGAAATTAGAAAATTCACCCAGAACCTAGAAAAAAATTTAGAGATAAACATGATAGGCAAAGAAATAAAGGCCATAGAATTCTTAAATCCTGATGATTGTAATTCTTAGAAGATAAAAAGGAACAAATGAAGGAGAAGCAATAGAGAAATAATAACAACAAACTCTGAGCTTAGGCTAATTAAGTTTTAGCTAGTTAAATCTTCTCCTGATTGGGGGGGAAATACAGGATGCTCATTCATGCTGCTGAAACGAATACATAGTGTAGCCAGTCTTTTTCTTTTGACATTTGCCAAATAGCAGAGGAAATCAGCATTTTTCCCTTGAGCAAGGAAACAGGAAGCTGAAAATATCAGCTGGCACTCCAAAGGACAATTATAGTGATTCCTTGGATGAGGTAAGAGGAGAAAGATAAAGAAAGATCTGAAAGTGGGATGAAAGTCTAAATGGAAGCTTACTGGTTTTCTGCCAAAGGTAAAAGTGTCTGAGGATCACGGTTTACCTCCAGGTGGACTATTTCAATTGTAGTTTCCTCCTAAGAAATAAGGAGTCCCACAGATGTCAGCTAAACCAAAACAACAAACTGACAACGTATGTCACAGAATTTCTTTATATTATCTATAACAATATGTAGAAATAGACATATATATATATATGTATATAATCAAAGGTGGTGAACCATATCCTCCCATATAAATATTTAATTTATATCACATGCTTTTGTGGGTTATATATTATTTGTCTTGTAATAGTATTTAGATCCCAATGAAATTTAGTTCAATTATCTGTGTGCTTACTATATGCCAAACATGTATATGACTTCTGTGTTTCAGACTTTTTTTCTATTTGGAAATCAATGAGAGGCTAATTATCAGAAAAAGTACAGAGTCTCATCAAATGTCAGTGTGAAATCAAGGGAAACACATTAGTTCTCATTCCTATAAAAGATATTTCCATAGTTATTTTTTATATTCCTTCATAAAATTAGTTTACAATGCATTTTAAAATATTCTGTCTGAAAGGATAATTTTTAAGAAAGTCTCATATAAGACTTTCTTGTATAAAACTTATATAAGACATTTAAGGTCTCCTTTCACTTTAAGAACAGGATAATACTGGCTTGATGCCCCTTTCCATATCCTATTGAAGTTCAAGATTTTCCCAAGAATGTTATGACTGTCAGGATTATGCTGCTGGGAGGCAGGGGAGGTGTCTCAAATTCCCATGGTGCTCAGTGGTTTCCAGACCCTGCTGTATTTGACCAGTTGATGGGTTGTCTCACTCTTCTAGGGAGACCTTCACTGGTTACACAAAATGACAATACACAGAGGGAACTTGTTTTTTTTTTCTTTCAAAAAAAAAAAAAAAACAAGCCACACAGTTTTTTTCTTTCAGAAAAAAGACCAAGCCACACAAAGATGCTTCCTGCAGCGTCTCTTAAAAATAAATAAATAAATAAAATAAAAAGTGAGCTATATCTGTAGAAGTCAAGGTAGAGCAACTTCAATACATTATATGAAAAACAGCAAAAAATAAATTAATAAAAGGACAACATGGAAATAGGCTTGCCCTCCCAGATATGGGCTCTTCTTAAGAACTCACAAGTCACTTTGAGTCACTTTTTTCCTATGGAAGAAGGAGTAAAAATGCCAGTGAACAAGAACGCTTTAACCCAACTGCCACTGCTCAGTAACGGGAAAGAAGTATTCCCCTTCAGAAGCCAGAGGAGGGGCCAGGTTTCCTTGATTGCCATTAAAAACTGTTTACTTTTAAAGATAACTTTCATGTCTGTTTTAACACTTAGCCTCTAACACATCTGAAGGTATAGAGAGCCTCATTTCCTTCCTATGTAGATCTTTCCCCATGATGAGTGACTGAGACCTTGCTTGGGTTTGGAGGTTTTACAGTTAGCTGCTCAATGACACCGGAAAAGGCAATGGCGACCCACACCAGTACTCTTGGCTGGAAAATACCATGGGTGGAGGAGCCTGATAGGCTGCAGTACATGGGGTCACTAAGAGTCGCACACGACTGAGCAACTTCACTTTCACTCTTCACTTTCATGCACTGGAGAAGGACATGGCAACCCACTCCAGTGTTCTTGCCTGGAGAATCCCAGGGACGGAGGAGCCTGGTGGGCTGCCGTCTATGGGGTCGCACAGAGTCAGACACGACTGAAGCGACTTAACAGCAGCAGCAGCAGCTCAATGACACAGGCTCTCCCTATAACTGTGAACTTAATAAGCCCTTGACTGGATCCTCTGAATATTCTAAAGAGTAAAGAGGAGTGAGTACAACCATGACTTTTTCACTTTTGTCTTCTTTGATGCTGAAGGACTGCCTAATTGAATCTTTTGACTATATGCCATGTAGACATGCGGGATGATCAATAAAACTCAACAACTAATCAGATTAGTTAACCAAAGTTAAGGCCATGATATCAGAAATTAGACTGCTAAACCAAGTACAGCCCCAAAGATTCTCCTTCAGTATTATTTGCTGACAGTATGATGCCACCATTAAACTATAGACTCCAGAGGCTGATTAACTGGAATCCTGATGTTGCCAGCTTACTTGTGTGAGCTTGGAAAACTTCCTTCACCTCTGAGTCTCAATTTCTTTATCTTTAAAATGGGGATACTAATAGTAACTACATTTAGGTTTCTGTGAGGAAATAAATGACTTAATATACATATTCAATGCTTAGAACATTGCCTGGTAAACAGTGGTAGCTACTATTATTTACAAAGGAGGGAGTTCCCCATCACAGTTACATCCTAGGAACAAAAGACTTGAAATGACATCACTGCTGAAGTACCTGGCCACTCCCCCTCTCATCATGTCTACTAGAATATTTGAGCATGACTCCACCATTAATAGATGTATGAGTTTCAATAAAGTGTATCATTATCAGCTCCTGGAAAAGACCCTGATGCTTGGAAAGATTGAGGACAGGAGGAGAAGGGGATGACAGAGGATGAGATGGTTGGATGGCATCATTGACTCAATGAACATGGGTTTGGGTAGACTCTGGCAGTTGGTGATGGACAGGGAGCCCTGGCGTGCTGTGGTTCATGGGGCCGCAAAGAGTTGGACACGACTGAGCGACTGAACTGAACTGTCTTGTAAAATTGAGATAACAACAGTACTTGCATCAAAAGGTTGTTATTATTTAATAAGATAATGAATGTATGAATGCTTTACAAATGCTAGTTATGATAGATATTAGCTGCCACTTTTGAAAATCCACAAGCAATTAAGCAGTTATATTAGGATTGAAAAATATAAGGCTTAACTTGTGATTTGAAAGACTTAAGTTTAAATAATGAAAAGTCTTCTTATAATGAGGATCATTAGACACAGAAGTAGAATCTTCTCAACATTGCATTGGTAGAATTAATTTTCTTAGGACTGACATACTAACACCCTTTTACAGGACAATGGACTTGGCATCTTTAAGATTTTATGAAAGATTTTCTGTAATATGCTTAAATTCTCAGAACTAAAAATTCAATTGCATGACTGGTTAAGTCAGTTTTTATCAAACATCTTTAGTAATTTCTGTATGCTATTTCTAGATACTGTGTTCTGTGCCTCAGACCTTGAAAATTCATTTGGGAGGTATTTTTAAAAAGCTTTGATACTTAGGATATGTTCTTTCTAAAGTAATACAGAACAGATATTTGTAATTTCAATTTTATGAGACTTTGGGGATTTTCTGAAAACATTTTATAAGGGCTCAGCTCTGGACCACCTGATGTGATTATTCAAAACAAATCCTGGGAGATTTTACCCAATAAATGTTGAATATTTTGAGTCTCAATCTATGCAATTTTTGCATAGATTCTTTGGTTATAATGGGAAAGTAAAGAACCCCAATGCAGGTGGCTTTCATATATCTACAATAATAGAAATAGTCAAGGTTGATCAAGCACTACTGGAACTTACTCACACACTCCACTGGCTTAGGAGAGAGAAAAAACTTATCCAAAGGCCTCTTATTACTGGTTTACTTCTGGATCATGGCACCCTCATACTCACTCTCTTGATCTCAGGAATCCAAGCCCTTGGCATCATACCATATCCTCCTAAACCCATCTTAAAATTTCATCAGTTTTGCCAACCTGCACAGCCTGGAGTTTCTTCATTTCATAGAACTCATTCAGGCCTCTGCACTCTCAACTTGACTAACCCCTTAGTTCAGTGCTCCAAAAGCTGCAGATAGGAGATGCTACTGACATTACTTCTAGCTCTACAGAAGAAAGAAATTTAATAAGGCTGGGGTAAGTAAAACATAAATTATTTTGTACATTATGAGAAGCAACTTATGTTACTTTAGTTACTTCTATCTAAGAGTTAGTGAAATTGTTTTTCTCTTTACCATGTCTAATAATTAGAGCTCTCTGATTTTGTTTACCATTATTTGGAGAAATGTACACATATGCACACACACACATTCTGAGTTATATACAGAATGTGTATCACAGTTATCATAACAAACAATATAATACATGAGATATGCTTATACAGTGAACTTACTGAGTTAAATTGTTAAAACATAGAGCCTGGATAACTATAACAACTACTATATAAAACTTTGGGGCATGAAGATAAAAATCTTCAGCTTTATAAACATGGTTTTTGTGTGCAAACAAATTCTATACCATTATTCTCCATTAGTAGTTCACCAAAAGACTTAGCTGTCAACAGAAGACATAATTGCTTATCTTTTCTATTAGTCCCCTGTTGTACAGTAGGTGAAGTACATCTGTGTCTGTGTGTGTGTGTACTCAGACAGTCTTACATGAAACATAACTTCTTTTCCCCTTGAAATAAATTTAGACAGCAGGCCATCAAGTGTACTTTTTATTATCTTCAATTAAAATATTCTTCAGTTTTACTGATGTAAGATAATGTGCACTTTTTATACACCCATAAAAGATTTATCAAGTCAAATGTACATGTTGCTCAAAACTGGCTCTAAGTTTTCCCTAGTGCCTAAGTCATTTCTTGTTGGTTAAGAAAGCATATGAGCTCTTTCATGTCACTAGAAAAACTACCTAGTCCATTGCCAAACAATTACTTATTTGAAAAAATCAATTGGTGAATTTTTCAAACAGAGCACAGTTCTTTAATGAGTTCCCAATTAAAGGGGCAAATCTCAGCAATGATCTCTTGGTGAATCCTGAAATCTCTAGAAAATTCAGCTACTTAGACCTTATTTTATTTGTTATTAGGATATTCATTCAGATGAACTCACTATAATGAGTATGGGTGATGTAAATTTAGCTGATTCCAAGGAAATTAAACCATCTACTAAAGCACAGTAACCACTAGCAATTAATTTCTCTCAGTGTTTGCACTGCATCTTTTCCCTAAGCTGTTTGTTAGACAAAATGTGAATATCTACTGTTAAACCTCAATCATTCCCAAGTCTAGAGTAATGCTCAAATGGCCTGTGTAGCCTTTAAACACACCTAGATGCAGAATTACTTTCAAATCAGCACTATTCACTTTTATTTTACATAAAAGATTTGTAAATAAATGGGTGAACAGTGAAATGACAAAGTTTTTCTCTGGGTCCTGAATTGCCTGTCCAGTGGACATGCTTCCTGTTTCAAGAGCTCTCCTATAAGAAACTGTGGACCTTTGCACAAGGTCAGCTGTTGTCTACTTCGCCAGAGAGAATGCCAGTTAAAAATTCTAAGGTTGGTATGTGGGAATGAGTAAGACCTGAGCTAGTTGTATTTTTCCAACTTGACTTAAGATGTTACTGTGAACTAAAGTGTGCTTAATTGTAACTGGTGATAAGAATGTCTAAAAGAGAAATGATTGCAGAGGATCTCCAAACTGTGCATGAAAACACTACCACAGATGAAAATAGTACCTCAAATGAAAAAGGAAAGTTGCTTTTTACTTGTAGGAAAAATTTATTTGGTGGAAAGATTATTTTTCTTTTCTAATTATGAAAATACATTTGAAGACACTTAAGCCAATAGTTTCTAAATTGTATTCAGCACAAACCCTCATTGGCCACCTCATTGGAGAAGGGCCCTGGAATAGGGACAAACCCTTAGCCCCCAAAGCAGCTTTCTACCCTTTTTACAATATTTCAATGAAGCCCATTACTAAGAACACAGAAACCATATGACTGAATAATTTCCCTTACTAGAATCCATAATTTTAATTTACTCAAAGTTCTCTTAGTGGTGAATCATTTGTTCTCATTATAGGCTGTGTGGAAATTAGTGGACATAATTAGGGTGCCTGCTCTACAAAGGAGCTATTGCTTTTTGCAAAGATGAGACTTGAATTCAGACTAAAGTTTTAGCTTTTGGCATTCTGCATAATCTGTCTGAAAAGCCTCTTCTTTCCTCTCCTTTAAATTCTGGAAAGGCATTTCTAAATGACTGGAATGCCTCAAAAGAAAATTTGGATATAAAATATCACCTGGGTTTCCTCTACCAATAAAACTACCAGACAGTTGAATGAAAATGTGTGACTTGAATAATCTGCTATTTAATTCCGAGCTTGTCAGACAGTCTGTCCATGTGCTAGGCTTATTGATAATCTACATGAGCTATTTAATTTGTCATGACCTTAGTTTGCTAAAAACCAAGATTCTTTACTCTCGATTTTTAAATAGTTTTCATCAGACAACCCACTGGAGGCTATTTGGAGCTGGAAATTATATTAATTCCTGGATCCAAATGTGCTCTTTGTTAATTTAAGGGTCAAGGTAAATTAGAGTGGACATTGCCTTGTTCCTGCCCACTGGGTTGGGCAAGCCCTATGTATGGGGACATGGCTCAAAGTTTGATCCTAAGGTAGGAGGATTCTTAACTAACTCAACTCTGAAGGAGTGCCTTACCCAAGTCAACTTGAAACTGCATAGTTTTGGTGGACAACCAGAATTACTGTTAAGAGAAGCCAAGGTGGAAAACAAGAAAATGGTGCAAACTATAAACCTGATAGGGAAAGTGAAGACAAGAGATCACCAGCAATAGATTAGGTAACCTGGAGAGAAAGGTTAGAAACAAGGTCAAATGTGAGTAATGTGTATATTTCAGATGTAATGCAAACTTTATGATGAAAGGAGCTGTGTGGCCTCTTTCAAAATCATGTTTGACTCAAAGTCACTACTTACAGTGCAGCTTTGGGTTAATATCAATGACTTCTCCGTACACTGACTTTCACATGTTTAAAGTATGGATATTGATGCCTCCTTACAGATAGTGTTTTTAAGGAGTCAATGTGTAAAGGTAACTACTAAGCAGTAGGATTGTGATGGGCTGCCGAGGTGACTCAGTGGTAAAGAATACACCTGCAATGCTGGAGACCCCTGTTCTATCCCTGGGTTAGGAAGATCCCCTGAACAAGAAAATGACTACCCACTCCAGTATTCTTGCCTGGAAAATCCCATGGACAGAGGAGTCCGGAGGGCTACAGTCCATAGGGTCACAAAGAGTCAGGCGTGACTGAGCACACACATACACAGACACATAATAGATGTTTAGCAAACAGTCACTGTTATGATTACAAGTTTTTAGTAAAAATGAAAAAACAAAAGATAAATTTGTTTCTGAGCCACTTTGCACTAAGGGGTAGTGCAAAGAGGCACTAAAAAGCAACATGAAAGCCGAATACAGTCCTCAGAGAATGGAATAAGGTTCACCAATAATAAAAAATAAAATTTAGTGTTGCCTCTATACCAAGCCTTGTGCTAATAATGCACTGCATGCATTATCTCATGTAATCTTCAGGAAGACTGATAGGTATTGATTTCATTTTACAATAAAGAAACCCAGGCTCAGAGATGTTAATTTGTCAAGGGTTCATTGTAAGTGGTAGGAAGTTGGGATTCAATTCCAAGTCAGTGTGATTCCAGAACCTATGCTCATTTTATTATACAACACCTTGGCTCCATAACCAAGTGTACCTAGAAACACATTTTTTTCTTACTTGAGAGTTTTTGGACATGCTGTTTACTTTGTCGTGAATATTCTGCCTGGTTCCAGCTCTTTGCATATCCAGTCTTAGCTAAAGTGTTATTACTGCTTGGCCCTACCACCTGCCTAAATTGGGTCCCTGAAAGTATGAGTTCAGGGTTCCCTGGTGGCTCAGATGGTAAAAGAATCCACCTGCCAATGCAGATCTGGGTTCAATCCTTGGGTTGGGAAGATCCCTTGGAGGAGGAAATGGCAACCCACTCCAGTATTCTTGCCTGGGAAATCCAGAGGAGCCTGGTGGGGTACATTCCCTGGGGTGAAATAGAGGCACACACTAGTGAGCGACTTTCCTTTTCACTTTTCAAGTATTAGTTCATAACATGCCTTTCTTCCTTTATGTATCATTCTGCAATTAATAATCAGATGCCTGTGTACCATTTAATTATATGTCTACCATCAACATACCAGTAGCTCCATGAGGGCAGGAATCATACCTGTTTTGTTAATCACTTTTTTGCCCAGGCTCCAGCACAGTGGCTGGCACGTAATAAAAGCAAGTTTCCAGGAGTTAGGGGAATGGTGTCAAATATTCGAGTGATTACTGATGGCTAATATTAATGGGCACTATAAAGAAAAGAATAACTAAGTGAATTTCCTGAAAGAAGTATAGTTTATACGTAATAACACTTTTTTTCTGGTGACTCATACTGTAAACAATCTGCCTGCAATGTGGCAGACCTGGGTTCGATACCTGGGTGGGGAAGATCCCCTGGAGAAGGGAATGGCAACACACTCCAGTATTCTTGCCTGGAGAATTCCATGGATAGAGGAGCCTGGTGGGCTTCAGTCGATGGAGTTGCAAAAATTCAGACACAACTGAGTGACTAACACTTAACTTGGTGTGAAGTGGTATTTCAGTGGGGTTTTTATTTGCTCTAGTCCATGGGATTGCAAAGAGTTGCACACGACTGAGAGACTAACACACATACAGACACTTAAAATGTGCCAGGAACATGGTATGGGCCTTGTATTCTTTCATTTCACAATCTAAACAAATTTATCAGAGAGGGGTTGTTATTATACCCAGAAACTGAGGCAAGTGGGGGTAATGAGCTGTTTAATATTACACAACCTAATCTAAAGTGACCTCCACACCCACAGAGAATAGAAAAATTTTGAGAAACAGGATGAATTATCATGATCTGTTCAGAGCTTATATGAAGAAATCTAGAAATCTTTCCTAAGGGATTATATACACATACACACACAGACATATATATCTGTGTCTGAATGTGATGATTCAATATTATCGACCTGCTAATTTTTCTCTAATTAGGGTAATTACATTAAAATCTTAATGCAACTTTAAAATTTTATTTTCAACAATCCAAAGAGCCAGCACATTGGAAAAGACTCTGATGCTGGGAAATATTGAAGGCAAAAGGAGAAGGGGGTGGCAGAGGATGAGATGGTTAGATAGGATCACTGACTCAAATACCACAGTATTTGAGTATGTGTGTGTGTTAGTCAATCAGTTGTGTCCAACTCAATGGACATGAATCTGAGCAAACTCTGGGAGATAGTTCAGAACAGAGAAGATTGGTGTGCTGCAGTCCATGGGGTCGCAAAGAGTCAGATAAAATTTAGTGACTGAACAAGAAAAAGAATAAACAGTTGTGGGTATTCAGGAGAAAACTAAAAAAAATTAAATGACATATTTGCCATATCAAATATTAACTGGGCACTGTAAAGCTAGAATAATTCAAATGCTGTAGTATTGACTTAGAGACAGAGAGAACAATGTAGGAATGGTGATACTTGAAATCTTGTTGGTTAAAGTGAATATATATATATATATGTATATCTAATATCTATCTAAGATATATACATATATGTATACATATATATGCACACATATATATATACATCTAATATATATGTATACAAATATATGTGTGTGTGTGTATATATATATATATATATATATATATACATATACTCAAGGTTATTTAGGATAAACTGAGATGGACAAAACTGTATACCACAGTTTGTTGTGATACACGGAGTCAAAAGCTTTAGTGTAATCAATGAAACAGGAGTTTTTCTGGAAATCTCTTGCTTTCTCCATGATCTAGCAAATGTTGGCCATTCGATCTCTGGTTCCTCTTCCTCTTCAAAACGCAGCTTGTACATCTGAAAATTCTCAGTTCATGTACTGCTGAAGCTTAGCTTGAAGGATTTTGAGCTTAACCTTGCTAGAATGTGAAATGAGAGCAATTATGCAGTAGTTTGAACATTCTTTGGCATTGCCCTTCTTTGAGACTGGAATGAAAACTGACTTTTTCCAATCTTGTGGCCATGGCCGAGTTTTTCAAGTTTGCTGACATATTGAGTGCAGCACTTTAACAACATCATCTTTTAGGTTTTGAAATAGCTCAGCTGGAATTTCATGACCTGCACTGTTTGTTTGTAGTAATACTTCCTAGGGCCCACTTAACTTCACTCTCCAGGATGTTTGGCTCTAGGTGAGTGATCACACCATCGTGGTTATCTGGGTCATTAAGATCCTTTTTGTGTAGTTCTTCAGTGTATTCCTGCCACTTCTTAATCTCTTCTGCTTCTGTTAGTTCCTTACTGATTCTGTCCTTTACCATGCCCATTCTTGCATGAAATGTTCTGTGGCTCAGATCAGGAGTTCCTTGTTGCAAAATTCTCTTTTTACTGAATATGTTATTATTACAATTTGAAAGCAATTTGGATATATATGTTAAGAAGCAGGTATTAGCTCACAAAATAAAAGTTGAAAAAGTTAGCTTAAAACTCAACATTCAAAAAACTAAGATCATGGCATCTGGTCCCATCACTTCATGGCAAATAGATGGGGAAACAATGGAAACAGTGACAGACAGATAGGAAGAGGGGATGACCAAAGATGAAATGGTTGGAAAGCATCACCAACTCTGTGGACATGAGTTTAAGCAATCTCCAGGAGTTGCTGATGGACTGGGAGGCCTGGCATGCTGCAGCCCATGGGGTTGCAAAGGGTTGGACACAACTAAGTGACTGAACTGAAATGATTAGCTCACATAGTACAACCCGCAAACCTAAAGAACAATGCCATTTTCCTGCTAAAAATTCTCCACTGTTTGTAGAATAAAACTCAGTCTCCCAACCACGATCTATGAGGCCCTAGAGGACTGGCCCCTGCTTACCTAAACCCCTCCCACTCTCAGCTTCACCTCCTATGCTGCAGTTCACCAGTCTTCATTTTGCTTTTCATATTTCTAAGTTCTATTTCATCTCAAAGTCTTTACACTGACTTCCCTCTTTGTTTGAAACGTTCTGCTTTCACAGTGTAACATGGCTGGCTTCTTGTCACTCAGGCATCAGTTCAGATACTGCCTCCTTGAAAAGGCCAGCCTTGATCACCCTATCTAAGGTAGGGCTCCTTTATAAATAAATTTCTTTTGATGTTTCTCACTTGTTTAGTTTTTTGGCTCAACACTCCATCCCCAAAGAATGTTCAAATTACTGTATAATTGCACTCATTTCACATTCTTGCAAGGTTATTCTCAAACTCGCTAGGCTTCAGCAGCACATGAATTAAGAATTTTCAAATGTACAAGCTGGATTTTGAAAAGGAACCAGAAATCAAATTGCCGTCATTCATTGGATCATGGAGAAAGCAAGAGAATTCCAGAAAATACTTGTGCTTCATTGATTATGCTAAAGCTTTTGACTGTGTGGATCACAACAAACTGTGGAAAATTCTTAAAGAGATGGGAATACCAGACTACCTTACCTGTCTCCTGAGAAACCTGTATATGAATCAAGAAGCAACAGTTAGAACTGGAAATGGAATGATGGATTGGTTCAAAATCAGAAAGGGAGTAGACAAGGCTGTATATTGTCACCATAACCTATTCAACTTATAAGCAGAGTGAAAGTGAAAGTGTTACTCATTCAGTTATGTCCCACTCTGCAACATCATGGACTGTAGCTGGCCAGGCTCCTCTGTCCGTGGAATTCTCCAGGCAAGAATACAGGAATGGGTAGCCATTTCCTTCTCCAGGAGATCTTCCCAACCTGAGGATCAAAGCTGGGTCTCCTGTATTGCAGGCAGACTCTTTACCATCTGAGCCACCCATCATATGAAATGCCAGGCTGCATGAATCAAGCTGGAATCAAGACTGCCGGGAGAAATAGCAACAACCTCAGATATGAGATGATATCACTCTAACTTCAAAAAGTGAAGAAGAACTAAAGAGCCTCTGGATGAGGGAGAAAGAGAGTGGAAAAAGCTGGCTTAAAACTCAACATTCAAAACTCAACATTCATAGCATCCGGTCCCATCACTTCATGGCAAATAGAAGGGAAAAAAGTGGAATCAGTGACAGATTTAATTTTGGAGGGGGGGCTCCAAAATCACTGCAGACAGTGACTACAGACATGAAATTAAAAAAACACTTGCTACTTGGAAGGAAAGCTATGACAACCTAGACAGCTTATTAAAAAGCAGAGACATCACATTACCAACAAAGGCCCGTATAGTCAAAACTATGGTTTTTCCAGTAGTCATTTACAGATGTGAGAGCTGGACCATAAAGAAGGTTGAGTGCTGAAGAACTGATGCTTTTGAATTGTGGTGCTGGAGAAGACTCTTGAGAGTTCCTTCAACAGCAAGGAGATCAAACCAGTCAATCCTAAAGGAAATCAGTACTGAAGATTCACTGGAAGGACTGATGCTGAAGGTGAAGCTCCAGTACTTTGACCACGTGATGTGAAGAGCTGACTCATTGGAAAAAAAGTCTGATGCTGGGAAAGAATGAGGGCAAGAGGAGAAGGGAGTGACAGAGGATTAGATGATTGAATAGCCAACTCAATGGACATAAGTTGGAGCAAACTGCAAGAGTTAGTGAAAGACAAGGAAGCCTGGCATGCCACAGTCCATGGGTCTGCAAATAATTGTGAACATGACTGAAATAATTCAACGTGACTTAGCAACTGAACAACAACAACAATGGTCATATACCTAGAAAACTTCAGAGGGAACAAAAACTCCAACTAGAATATATGAGATTTTCATTAGATGGTTTTATATGAAAATAGTTGCACATAAGTTAACACCTCTTCTTTGAACACCAAGAGCCATTTATTAATAGGCTGGAAATTTAATCTAATCAAAAGACAATGACAATTATAAACATGCAAGAATAAATGCATCAAGAACAGTAAAGAATATATTGTGCAGAAAATTACAAAATTTCAATGAAAAAAAATGTAGAAATGGAGATACATACTAGGTTCCTCATAAAACCAGTATACAAATTAGATGAAGTTCTTCTTAAAATTCCAAAGGATTATCCACTGTGCTTCTCTTGACACAACTTCTACCCTTCTCTCTCCTAACCTGTGCCTCAGGAGGCTGACTTGTATGAATTACATTTACCCTCCCTCTGTTCTATGTTGCATGGTAAGTTTTGGGCAATAGGAGGCACTGGCAGGAGTTCTGGTAGTAGGAGGAGAATAAGGTCAGGACATTTTTCTCCATGGCATCCTCCCAGCCAGGTGCCACAGGTTGGATCTGCTTGCTATAGAAGTTTACAACTTTTGTTGTTATCCCTCTCCAATGTCGATATTCTCTCAGGACTCTGCCTTTCCTTCAACCTTCAAGACCTGGAGGTGGTTATGGCTCCTTGCTGTAACTAGCCTGAAAGTGCTTCACCATTTCCTTTCCTTACCCTTTATCTCATTCAAACATGTTCCTTTATCAAACTCTTCCTAATTATCTAAGTGAATGTGTCATTTGTTTCCTGTCAGGACCTTGACTGATAAGATTTATTTTTTAAGCTTATTTACAGCAAAGAATTATTGTCCAAGAATAGCTAAGAATTATATGAAAAAGAATAGCGAACAGATTTGCCTAACCAGATATGAAAACTTACAACGAGACTATAATTCCACTGACATAGATGTGACAAACAGATGACTAAAAGAGAAATAAAAGTCCAAAGCAAACTGTTCAAGAGTATATAGGAACAAGTTTTTATTTCAGTGAGGAAAGGATGATTTATTAATTAATGGTGGAAAAATCATTTTAATGAAGTAGAGAACTAATTTAGACTTTCATCTTCTACCAAATAAAAATGAATTTCATATGGACTAACATATGCAGAGTACATCATGAGAAATGCTGGACTGGAGGAAACACAAACTGGAATCAAGATTGCCAGGAAAAATATCAATAACCTCAGATATGTATATGACACCACCCTTATGGCAGAAAGTGAAGAGGAACTAAAAAGCCACTTGATGAAAGTGAAAATGGAGAGTGAAAAAGTTGGCTTAAAGCTCAACATTCAGAAAACGAAGATCATGGCATCTGGTCCCATGACTTCATGGGAAATAGATGGGAAACAGTGGGAACAGTGTCAGACTTTATTTTGGGGGGCTCCAAAATCACTGCAGATGGTGACTGCAACCATGAAATTAAAAGACGCTTACTCCTTGGAAGAAAAGTTATGACCAACCTAGATAGCATATTCAAAAGCAGAGACATTACTTCGCCGACTAAGGTCTGTCTAGTCAAGGCTATGGTTTTTCCTGTGGTCATGTATGGATGTGAGTTGGACTGTGAAGAAGGCTGAGCACCGAGGAATTGATGCTTTTGAACTGTGGTGTTGGAGCAGCCTCTTGAGAGTCCC
Organism: Budorcas taxicolor; assembly: GCF_023091745.1. NCBI lineage: Eukaryota > Metazoa > Chordata > Mammalia > Artiodactyla > Bovidae > Budorcas > Budorcas taxicolor. Next base: position 53,385,172 of record NC_068935.1, read on the forward strand.
TTGGACTTCAAGGAGATCCAACCAATCCATTCTGAAGATCATCCCTGGGATTTCTTTGGAAGGAATGATGCTAAAGCTAAAACTCTGGTACGCTGGCCACCTCATGCAAAGAATTGACTCATTGGAAAAGACTCTGATGCTGGGAGGGATTAGGGGCAGGAGGAGAAGAGGACGACAGAAGATGAGATGGCTGGATGGCATCACTGACTCGATGGACGTGAATCTGAGTGAACTCCGGGAGTTGGTGATGGACAGGGAGGTTTGGCATGCTGCGATTCATGGGGTCGCAAAGAGTCAGACACGACTGAGTGACTGAACTGAACTGAACTGAAGTATATAAGTATAAAAGTTAAAATAATAAAGTAGTAGCAAAATCTAGAACAACATTTGTATGTTTCTGAAATAAGATATATTATACCAAGGAAAGCAAAAAGAAAAAAAAATATTTAAAATTAGAATAACATATATGGAAATTAAAAATTGTTAAATGAGAAGAAATACAACTTAAGAAAGACAGATGACAAAAATACGTGCATCACATATGGCAGATAAAATATAATGACCATAGCATACCAAGTGTTTCTATAAATTTTCTTAAAAAAACAATAGAAAAGTTCAGCAAAAGGGGTCAAGAAGTACAAACTTACAACTCTAAAGTAAATAAGTCACAGAGATATGATGCACAACATGGTTTCTATGGTAAATAATATTGCATACTTATAAGATGCCAAGAGACTAAATTCTAAAAGTTAACTTTTTATGGTGGATGGTAACTGGATTTATTGTGGTGATCATATCACAATGTATATAAATATTGAATTTTTATGTTGTACACCTGAAACTAATATAATGTTATATGTCAGTTATAACTTATAAAAAGTCAGCAAAGTTTTTAATATCAAATAATAGAAAATATACAATAGTTAATACAAGTTTAATGATGATGATGATGAAGTAAATGAAAGTTAAGGTAACAATGAGACATCATTTTCTTTACCCAAATGACTGGTTGAAATTAAACGTTGATAACATCCAGTTCCAAGAGAGAATGAGGGGGAGATGGCAGTCTTATTAATGGTAGAGGGTGAATTATTGCAAATAATTTAAAAAGTGATAAAGAAATCTACTAAAATCTGAAAAAATTGACACAACAGTCTCACATTTGGGAATCTATTCAAGATCTCTGGGTTCTTAACACCACTAATAATAATATTGATAATTATTAGCATTTACTGATCAGTTTAGGCAATATGCTGAGTGAATTTATATGGATGATCTCACTCTTCTTAAAAAGTATACCACATACTCTATTTTCATTTTTATCTTATGGTTTTAAGATCTAATGAAGCAACACATGTGAAAATAATATTTAAAGTGAAAATCAACATAAAAATATAAGCAAATATATTATTCAAATACCTGATTCTTTTTGTCTCTGTTCTCACCTTTGTTATTTTCTGCTTTCTAATAACTATGGGCTTTGTTAAAGTTAGGTTATTAATTTGAGATTTTTCTTGTTTCCTGAAGTAGGGATTTTTCACTATGAACTTTCCTATTAAAATTGCTTTTGCTGCACACCATAAATTTTTGTATGTTCCATTTATATTTTCTCAAGATATTTCTTTTCTCTTTGATTTCTTCTTTGATCCATGGTTTGCTCAGTAACATATTAATCTCAACATATTTGTGAATTTTTGTTTCTCATTAAGTAATTAATTTCTCACTGCATACCCATTGTTGTTGGAAAGAAGTTTGATACGATTTCTTTTTCTGTAAGTGTTTTATTTATCATTGAAGAAAAAACACAGCAGCAAATTCTGTGTTGGATTCAATAAGACCAAATAGTTAATCTTTAACATAGCTACTATACTCCAAAATTGAAGTCAACACAGTCATTACTACAAATTACTTATTGAAAGCTTGATATGATTTTTAACCAAGCTTCAACAGTACATGAACTGGAAACTTGAGATGTTCAAGCTGGATTTAGAAAAGACAGAGGAACCAGAGATCAAATTGCAAACATCCATTGGGTCATAGAAAAAGCAAGATAATTCCAGAAAAACGTCTACTTCTGCTTCATTGACTACACCAAAGCCTTTGACTGTGTGGATCACAACAAACTGTGGAAAATTCTTAAAAAGATGGGAATACCAGACCACCTGACCTGCCTCTTGAGAAATCTGTATGCAGGTCAAGAAGCAACAGTTAGTACTGGACATGGAACAACAGACTGGTTCCAAATTGGGGAAGGAGTACATGAAGGCTGCATATTGTCTTCTTGCTTATTTCACTTATGTACAGAGCATATCATGTGAAATGCCACACTGGATGAAGCACAAGCTGGAATCAAGATTGCTGGGAGAAACATCAATAACCTCAGATATGCAGACGATACCACCCTTATGGCAAAAAGTGAAGAGGGACTGAAGAGCCTCTTGATGAAAGTGAAAGAGAGTGATAAAGCTGACTTAAAAGTCAACATTCAAAAAACTAAGATCATGGCATCCGGTCCCATCACTTCATGGGAAATAGATTGGGAAACAGTGGAAACAGTGACAGATTTTCTTTTCTTGGGCTGCATAATTACTTCAGATGGTGACTGCAGCTATGAAATTAAAAGATGCTTGCTCCTTGGAAAAAGAGCTATGACTAACCTAGACAGCATATTAAAAAGCAGAGACATTACTTTGCTGACAAAGGTCTGTCTCGTCAAAGCTATGGTTTTTCCAGTAGTCATGTATGGATGTGAAAGTTGGACTCTGAAGAAAGCTGAGCACCAAAGAATTGATGCTTTTGAACTGTGGTGTTGGAGAAGACTCTTGAGAGTCTCCTGGACTGCATGGGTATCTAACCAGTCCATCCTAAAAGAAATCAGTCCTGAAGAGTCATTGGAAGGACTGATGCTGAAGCTGAAACTCCAATACTTTGGCCACCTGATGCAAAGAACTGATTCAGTAGAGAAGACCTAGATGCTGGGAAAGACTGAAGGCAGCAAGAGAAGGGGAGGACAGAGGATAAGATGTTTGGATGGCATCACTGACTTGATGGACCCGAGTTTGAGCAAGCTCCGGGAGTTGGTGATGGACAGGGAAGCCTGACGTGCTGCAGTCCATGAGGTCACAAAGAGTCAGACATGACTGACAGACTGAACTGAACTGAAATGTATTAAGACTTGTTTTGTGGTCTAACATATGCTCTTGGAAAGTTTTTCATGCACATTTGAGAAGAATGTATCTTGTTTCTTTTGAGTGTAATGTTCTATAAATATCTATTAAGTTCTTTTGGTCAATGTATCCTTTAACACTTATAATTCCCTTATTGATTTTCTGTCTGGATAATCTATCCATTGATGTATGTGTGATATTAAAGTCTTTACTCTTATTGTATTGTTATTTATTTCTTCCTGTAGGTCTGTAAAACTTGCTTTATATATTTAAGTGCTCCTATGTTTGGTGCATAAAATTTTAAAGTGTTATACGTTCTTGTTGATTGACCCCTTTATCGTTATGTAACACCATTCTTTGTCTCTTATTAGAGTCTTTGTTCTAAAATCTATTTTGTCTATCATAATTGTAACTACTCTAGCTTTCTTTTGGTTTCTATTTGAATGCAGTATGTTTTACCATCCCTTCACTTTCAAGTCCGCTTGTATCCTTACATGTAATGTGAGTCTCTTGTAGGTAGCATAGAGATTTGTCTCTTGTTTTCAAGCATTAAGCCACATTTTGTGTTTTGATTAGATAATTTAGTCAGTTTATATTAAAAGTAATTATTGATAGGCATGTGCTTAGTGCCATTTTGTTCATTGTTTACTGGATGTCTTTGTAGTTCTTCTCTGTTCATTTCTTCTCTTGCTGTCTTCCTCTATGGTTTGATGATTTTCTGTGGTATGCTTATATTTCTTTCTGTTTATCTTTTTTTGTATTTACTATAGTTTTTTGTTTTGTGGTTACCATGAAGGTTACATATGACAACTTATATCTATGACTTATATCTATCTTATTTTAAGTCGATAGCAGGATGATAGCATCACTGACTCAATGGACATGAGTTTGAGCAAGCTCCAGGTGTTGATGATGGACAGGAAAGCCTGGTGTGCTGCAGTCCATGGGGTCGCAGTGTCAGACATGACTGAGTGACTGAACTGAACATTAAGAAAAGATAAAGCAACTATGAAAATCAAATTCTTTGAGTCTTGTGCATCATTTCCTTTATTTTTGAAAACATACTCCTTCAGTATCAAGCTGATATTTTTCAACATTTGAAGGAAGAAATTTTCTCCTAGCTATAGTCCCTCTAGTATTGTATCTGAGAGGCACAGAAGGCTCTTTGTTTATAAGTGGCTAGGTTAATGGAAACAAGTTTGATTCTATGTCTAGTAAAATACACTTGTAGTTTTTTCCTATTTAGAGACTATATTGTTACTTGACACCAATATAAGTACTTTGAGTAAATTTTCCTTCTAGCTTATTTGAAGCTTTATTTTAAAATGGTTATTTTAGACAAAAAGGCCTCTTTTGATGGTAGCAAATCCATCCAAAAATTTCACCTGAGGGTGCAGATATACAAGAGAAAAAAAATGTAGAAAATGGAGGAAGACATACTCAAAAGCAAAGGTATTTTCTGATCTCTGTACAGCAACAAATAGCCCTTATCAACTGTGATGATGTGTAATGTTGCAGTGCAAGTCCTATAACATATTATGATTAATGTAGATAACCCAAAATAATCTACTGAAGAATGATGAAAGCTCATATCTTAGCGAGCAAGCAGAAAACAAAATAATATGATAGTATTTTTCTATATGGCACTAATATTTATTTTCTAGAGGAAATTAGATAAAAATCTACTGATAGTAGAAAACGTCTTAAAAATGAAAATAACTAAGAATCAAATTATCAAAGATTAGTCACAATTCCTTTGAAAAAAGCTTTCAAATTTTTCTGAATATAAAAATCAACACATGTATATTTATAATCCTGTCAGGTCCAATACTATAAAGTTAATTATGTTAAATGTTTAAAGCTGACTTTTTTCCATTAGAAGAAAGACATTCAGTTTCATCTTAACAACTGAAAATGGTTAAACATTTAAAGAAAAGTTCCCCCAAGTTGGAGGATATTTGCCTTCAAATTTTATTCTAAAACTATAATTGAAATAAACATGGCATCAACTCAAGAATGTGAGAGAAAATATGCAACAAAACCAATGGTTCAAATGCTGTGGAAAAATTTTATAGTTGCTGGAGAAAATGTTAAAACTAATTCATAGCATATATGAAAATGATTTCCACATAAGCAAAAAAGTTTAATTTTAAAACATAAAATCTTAATCTAAAGGCCTACAGAATTGTTCATGATGTGAGCTAAGAAAGTATAATAGTATGATGCAGAATACTTCAGAGAGCATATTGAATATAATTACACTTTAATGCTAAATACTATATATGTACATATATATATATGCATGTGTATATATATATGCATGTACACACACACACACACACACACACACACACACACACACATATATGTTTTTTCCTTCTCCAGGGGATCTTCCTGACCCAAGCGTTGAACACACATCTCTTGCAACTTCTACATTGGCAGGCAGATTCTTTACCACCTGCGCCACCTGGGAAGCCACCTGGGAAGCCACCTGGGAAGCCATATATATATATGTATATAGCAAGCCTATTCATACTGATTATTCAGAGGATGTATGAAGGCAAGGAAGGTGTGGGTGGGTGAAAAAGTGAACTGTTGACTGCTTTAATGTGGCAATGTAGAAAAAAGTAGAGGTGATAGACTTACCTGCATAGAAACCACAAACTAAAGAAAATAAACTAAAAATCAATGAGTAATATTAGAAAATTGAATTAAGTAGTTAGTTTTCTTCAAGTCCATTTATATTTTTATGGTAATTAAAAAATAATGTGACATTTTTAAACAATAAAAACAAAGATATTAAAGTTCATTCGGAATAGTAAATGACTTTTCTGAAAAACTTCCATTAAAAAGAGCAAAGAGGGGTATTATTTTTGTAAGATACTAACATTCAGAAAACGAATGTTTTGGCATCTGGTCCCAACATTTCATGGGAAATAGATGGGGAAACAGTGGAAACAGTGTCAGACTTTATTTTGGGGGGCTCCAAAATCACTGCAGATGATGACTGCAGCCATGAAATTAAAAGACGCTTACTCCTTGGAAGAAAAGTTATGACCAACCTAGATAGCATATTCAAAAGCAGAGACATTACTTTGCCAACTAAGGTCCATCTATTCAAGGCTATGGTTTTTCCTGTGGTCATGTATGGATGTGAGAGTTGGACTGTGAAGAAGGCTGATCGCCAAAGAATTAAGGCTTTTGAACTGTGGTGTTGGAGAAGACTCTTGAGAGTCCCTTGGACTGCAAGGAGATCCAACCAGTCCATTCTGAAGGAGATCAGCCCTGGGATCTCTTTGGAAGGAATGATGCTAAAGCTGAAACTCCAGTACTTTGGCCACCTCATGTGAAGAGTTGACTCATTGGAAAAGACTTTGATGCTGGGAGGGAATGGGGGCAGGGGACAACCGAGGATGAGATGGCTGGATGGCATCACTGACTCGATGGACGTAAATTTGAGTGAACTCCATGAGTTGGTGATGGACAGGGAGGTCTGGCATGCTGTGATTCATGGGGTCACAAAGACTCAGACATGACTGAGCAACTGAACTGAACTGAACAGTTACTGTAAAGATAAAATAATAAAATAATTTATTATTGATTCAAAACTACAGACATAAGTAGGTAGCTCAAATGTTATTTGGAAAATTCCATATTTATGGACTTAAACAATTTAAACATACAATTTACAATTATATTATGCATTGTGGAAATACTGAATCTTAGAACATAAAACCCTGCAAAATGAACTGACATAGTTATTAGATAAGAAAAGCAAGTTATGGAGAAATCCACACTGTACGATGTCAATTTTCTAGAAAAAAAAAAAAAACAATCAAATATGCTCTTCTCTGATTTCAGCAGGTTGATTATGCATTTGCTTGCACATGTAAAATTGTGAAAGTATGCTGCTGGCACATGTAACATTAAGGCAGGACAGTGGAAATAGGGAACTGCACAGGGATAGACTTTCTAATTTTTATGAGGGAATGTTATACTTATTTTTAAATAAAGAAAATGTTTTTTTATAAAGCAAAATGGGCCATTTTCTTTTTTTGTGACTTATTTTGTACATGAATTCTTCATACAAATATTCCAAATCAAAGTGATTCTGATTCATATAAAGCAGATAAAAACATGTGCTTTTAGAATAAACAAGGCTAATAAAGAAATAATAACAAATATTTACTCACCAGAAAATTACTAGAGCTCAATGAATTCAGCAAAGTTGTAGGATAAAAAATTAATATACAAAAATCTGTTGTATTTCTATATACTAGCAATGAAGTATCATAAAGAGAAAATAAGAAAACAACTCCATTTATCATCATCAAAAAGAATAAAATACCTAAAATAAACCCGGGAGTTGGTGATAGACAGGGAGGCCTGGAGTGCTGTGATTCATAGGGTTGCAAAGAATCAGACACGACTGAGTGACTGAACTGAGCTGAGCTGAAGGAGACAAAAGATCTATATTCTGGAAACTATAAGGCCCTGATAAAAGAAATTGAAGACAACAGAAACAGATGAAAAGATACACTGTGTTCTTAGGTTGGAAGAATCAATGCTGATGAAGTGATGACACTAACCAAAGCAATAAGTTACATGCAATCTCTATCAAAATACCAATAGAAGTTTTCAGAGAACTAAAACAAATAAATTAAAAATGTATGGAAACACAAAAGACCCCAAATAGCCAAAACAATCCTGAGAAAGAAGAACAAAGGTGGAGGAATTGGGCTTCCTGACTTCAGGTTACACTACAAAGCTACTGTCATAAAAACAGTGTGGTACTGGCACAGAAACAAACACATAGATCAATTGATAGAGAGCCCAGAAATAAACCCAATTGCTTATGGCCAATTAATCTACAACAAAGGAGGCATAAATATACGATAGAGAAAAGACGATCTCTTCAATAAGTGCTGCTGGGAAAACTGGACGCTACATGTAAAAGAATGAAATTAGAACATTCTCTAACACTTCATACAAAAAGAAACTCAAAATAGACTAAAGATGCAAATGTAAGACTGGATACTATAAAAATCCTTGAGGAAAACATAGGCAGAACACTCTTTGACACAAATTGCAGCAATACTTTTTGGATCCATCTCCTAAAGGAAATACAAGCAAAAATGAACAAATGGGTCTAATTAAACTTAAAAGCTTTTGCACAGCAAAGGAAACCACTGACAAAACAAAAAGACAACCTACCAAATGGGAGGCAATACTTGTAAATAATGTGACTGATAAAGGAATAATATCCAACATATATAAACAGCTCATACAACTGAACATAAAAAAGAAAAACAAAAACCAGATTAAAAATGGGCAGAAGACCTGAATAGACATTTTTCCAAAGAGGAAATGCAAATGGCCAACAGGCATATGGAAAGGTGTTCAACATCACTAATCATCAGGGACATGCAAATCAAAACCACAGTGAGATATCACTTCACACCTGTCAGAATGGCTATCATCAAAAAGAATACAAATAACAAATGTTGATGAGAGAGTGGAGAAAAGGGAACCATTGTACATTGTTGGTGGAAATGTAAATGGGTGCTGACACTGCGGAAAACAATATGGAGGTTTCACAAAAAACTAAAAATAGAATTACCACATGGCCCAACAATTCCACTGCTGGGTATATTTCTGAAAAACAACAACAAAACAAAAGCAGTAATTCGAAAAAAAAATGCATGCACCCCAATGTTCACAGCTACATTATTTACAATTGTCAAGTTCTGGAAACAACCTAAGCGTCCATCAACAGATGAATGGATAAAGAAGATGTGATAAATACATGCAGATGGAATATTACTCACTCATAAAAAGAATCTTGTCATCTCCAACATGGATTAGCATCATGTAAGTGAAATAAGTCAGACAAACAAAGACAAATACTGTAAGATTTCACTTATATGTGGAATCTAAAAACACCACTAAAAACACAACTAACTATATGTGGATATAATCAAAAAGAAGCAGACTCATATATATAGAGCACAAACTAATGGTTACCCATGGGGGGGCAGGCAATAAAGGAGTGGGGAAGTGGGAGGTACAAACAACTGAGTATAAGATCGATTCAGTGATATATACTGTTCAACATGGGGAATATAGCCAATGTTTTATAATAACTGTACATGGAAAGTAACCTTTAAGAATTATATTAGAAATAAGATAATTTTGAAATTTTAATAAAAATTAAAAATACTATACTTAATGAATGGCCAGGACTTTGGTTCTCTGAACACTCCTCAATTGCTAACATTAACTTCCACTATTAAGTTGCAAGTTCCTACAACAAAGTATTAGTGAGTTTGGTATTCACACTGTTGGGGGAGATTAATATTTTTTTTTTAACCTATCTGCCCTTTTTACTATTTAATATAAGTATTACCTTTGTAGTTTAAAATATTGAAACTTTTTTACTAGAAGAAAATATAGAAAAAATTGATTGTTTTCTAGATTTGCTTCATCACTACATAATGATCACAGCCTCAAAATTTCTTTTTTGTGAACATAAAAAAACAACTGTCAACTTTCATTGTGTGCTCATTTACTATCAGAAGCTTGTTGGTTGCTTCCATGTAAAGTGGCCCATTTAATTCTGACAACAAACAATAATTACTTCCACATCACAGATGTGTCCCAAGTGTCAAGTGAGCCAACAAAATGGGGAGTATTTTGGTGAGTTGAAAATGGTCAGAAAACATAATTCAGTTTATTATGGCAAAATTCTGTTTCATGCGTAACAAATCACAATTCCTAAGAATATACATGTTGAATTTCATTTAACACCTCCTTATCTACATATGTAGGGTTTTAATGCCTTGAATAATCCTTCCTTGTTAAGGGTGATGATTAATTTTTTGTGTCAGTCCAGGTCCAATACATGAGACCGGGCACTTGGGGCCATTGCACTGGGATGACCCTGAGGGATGGGATGGGAAGGGAGGTGGGAAGAGGGTTCAGGGTGGGGAACACTTGTACGCCAATGGCTGATTCATGTCAATGTTTGGCAAAAACCACTACAATATTGTAAAGTAATTAGCCTCCAATTAAAATAAATAAATTAATTTACCAAAAAAAGAGAAAATTTCCGGGAGAAATATCAATAACCTCAGATATGCAGATGACACCAACCTATGGCGGAAAACAAAGAACTAAAGAGCCTCTTGATGAAAGTGAAAGTGGAGAATGATAAAGTTGGCTTAAAACTCAACATTCAGAAAACTAAGATCATGACAACTGGTCCCATCATTCATGGCAAATAGGTGGGGAAACAGTGGAAACCATGGCAGACTTTAGTCTCTTTGGCTCCAAAATCACTGCAGATGGTGACTGCAGCCATGAAATTAAAAGTCGCTCATTGGAAGAAAAATTGTAACCAACCTAGACAACACTTTTCCCTGATACCTCAGTTGGTAAAGAAGCTGCATGTAATGAGGAAGACCTGGGTTCAATCCCAGGGTTGGGACAATCCTCTGGAGAAGGGAAACATTACCCACTCCAGTATCCTGGCCTTGAGTATTCCATGGACTGTATAATCCCTGGAGTTGCAAAGAGTCAGACACCACTGAGTGACTTTCACTTCACTTAAAACAGCATATAAAAAAGGAGAGACATTACTTTGCCAACAAAGGTCCATCTAGACAAAGCATTGGTTTTCCAGTAGTCATGTATGGATGTGACAGTTGGACTATAAAGAAAACTGAGAACTGAAGAATTGATGCTTTTGAACTGTGGTGTTGAAGAAGACTCTTGAGAGTCTCTTGGACTCCAAAGAGAGCAAACTAGTCAATCCTAAAGGAAATCAGTCCTGAATATTCATTGGAAGGACTGATGCTGAAGCTGAAACTCCAATCCTTTGGCCACCTGATGTGAAGAACTGACTCATTTGAAAATGCTGGGAAAGATTGAAGGCAGCAGGAGAAGGGGACGGCAGAGGATGAGATGGTTGAATGGCATCACTGACTCAATGGACATGAGTTTGTGTAAACTTCAGAAACTGGTGATGGACAGGGAGGCCTGGCATGCCGCAGTCCATGGGGTCACAAAGAGTTGTACATAACTGAATGATTGAACTGAATTAAAATGTACAAGCTGATATTCAGGATTTTGATTCAATGAATAATTTGTTCAATAGCTACATTTGCCTACCTTTCTCATCTTCAATCACAAATCAGTATTTTCATATCTGAAAGTCAGTACTAAATTTGAGTTTTGTATGGCTGTTATTGTATCCCTGGTTGAGCTTGGCTTATTATATTTTCAACACAAAGCCCAGGTCCCATTCTACAGGTGGTCATCCCATATCTAAAACATAGGTTGGCCAGGTAGAAGCCAGGTAAAGACTTACACCAACCCCCCCCCCCCAATTATTCTGATATTTTTTCTATTTGGCAGTGCATGACACTAACTAATTAGGATGATAAAGTATTTAACCTTGGTTTTAACGTTGCATCAAATACACAATTAATAGGATTATATATACCAAACTACTTGATAAGTATTAACATAAATAACATGGGCATATAGAACAGAAGTAGGCAAAAATGAATAGCTTCCTGCTATACCAGTAATAATCAGTTGGAAAATTATCCACTGAGGACAGCAAGGATAAGCATAAAACATGTAGCAATAAAATGGTCGAGTTATTCTAGTAGCAGGTGAAACATTTTAGAAATCTTTTCTAAACTGTATCAGAGAAGGCATGAATATTGGCATGTATACTCTTCACTCCATCCACAAGACTGGATATTATATTTTTCTCAATTTACATTTTTACTCATCAAAAATGTATATATTTAAATTTGTTAATACAGATAATTTCATACATAAATGAACACAGGGGTAACAGTTTACCCATCACTCATCTGTAATGATTATCAACTTATGGCTAGACATTTCCTTAATACCCCTATTTACTGCCCTGTGATCCCACTACCCACTGGATGACTTTGAAAAAAATTCTGTCATATCGTATGTGACCATTTTTGTTTGATAGTTTGAAAAAAAAGTTACCTTTATTTTCAAAATAAAAGGGTATATTAAAGAAATACAGTATCATAGAAAAGAAATAAAGAGTATTTATCATGTCTGATTGTAAATGTCACTGTAACAATATATTACTTTGTAAACCTGGTATTACCTTCAAAATTGACAGAAATTTCACTGAAACAAAATTGCAACTTGGCAAGATTAGAGATTTGCACATTTGTAAAAGATAGAATTACTGCTTCACAACATAAAACCAAATGTCTTCCATGGGAATTAAAAAGAAATATTAAAACATAAAACAAAGGGAATCTATTGTCCTGTAAAATGCCCATGATGTTATTATTCTCTGACAATAGAAAGTTGAAAAACAAATAATTTATTTTAGTAAATCCCATTTGATTTTCAAGGCAACAGTCGGGGAAATGCCTCTGGTATAATGTATGTGTCGATAATTATTTGCTTGCATTGAAAGAAAATGCACAGATGTTTATATAAATGTCATTAGCATTTTGGGCAATCCTGTCAAGGGATCAGGAATGAAGTCTTATGATGGGAGATTATCGTTCATCTATTTTTCTCACTGCATTACTAATTAGGATGAGGAAACCACTTTAGAGAGGAAAAATTATAGAGGAAAACATTTAAAAAAGAAAAGACAACCTGGGTCATTCTTGGGCTGTAATTAAGATCATACATATCACATCACATATCATTTAACAACCTCTATCAAGGTTCAGGTTTTATGACCTGAAAAAAAACTATGTGCATACATATAATGTAAGTAATAGGAATGACAGAAACATAATATAACCTTTTCGGAGTGATTACTTACATGTCAAGCAGTGACTAAATGTTTTTATGAGCATCATCCCACTTAACCCTCACAAAAAAATCCTTAGCAGAGAGATGATGTCATTACATCTGCTTCCTAGATTTGTTGTGCGGATCAAATGAGCCAACATATACCAAAATATTTTGGCAAATTGAGTTATCAGATCGATATAAGCCATTTGAATGGCAAAAATTCAATCTCATGTCCAGTGATACACATTTATTTATAATATGTTAAATTTCTATTTGAAAACCACTGGCCAATATGTCAGGATGTAAAAACTTTAAGTAAATCCTCTTGTTAGCTAAGATTAAGCTCCAATTTGTAAACTGTAATGTTTTCTACATCAGAATTTGTTTAGCGAATTTAGGGTAGCCAGCCCTGAAAGAGTAGCCCAAAATTTTTCTACAGAAGCTTTTCTTTGGGGACCAAACATGAAAACTGATTCTGGAATTCTGTTTCCAGCACTGGTTGAGGTAGGAGCTTGCTACTCAAAGTATGGTTCAGAGATTAAAAGCACAGGCATCCCCTGAGAACTTGTTAGAAATCTACAGTTCTGGCCTCCATCCCAGATACACTTAATCAGAATATGGATTTTTACAAGACCTCAGTGATTCCTATTAACAGTTAAGTTTGATAATCAATGATGTAGATGACCTAAAGATAGACTCTTCTTGAAAGCTTAGACATGTGAGATAAAATATGAGAAACTCTTTTCTGAATGCAGCACTGAGCTCATAGTAGAGTAAAGGTTCAGGTCTGTGAAGGAGATTTAATGGGAAGTGTAAATGAATATGAAGAGGTAGCAAGTAGGAGAGTCCATGACAGGCTCAGTAAAATAACAGGTCTTTACACTAGTGAGCAGAACAATGGTAGCAGGGTTGTGAGCCCTGCCAAGGGAGGAAATTAGAATGTAACTCTCACAACAGGGACATCTAATAATTCTCCTAGACTAGGAATAGAATTGCATGAGTGTGCATCCTCAGTCGCTTCAGTTGTGTCCAACTTCACGACCCCAGTAGACTGTAGCCTGCCAGGCTCCTCTGTCCATGGGATTCTCCAGGCAAGAATACTGGAGTGGGTTGCCATGTGCTCCTCCAGGGTTTTTTTCTGACCAAGGGATTGAACCTGCATCTCCTGCATTGCAGGCAGATTCTTTACAGCTGAGCCACCAGGGAAGCCCTAGGAATAGAAGAAAATTTGATCAATAGTATATTTGCCAAAAACCTATGGCAAACATATTTTAATGATGAAATATTCATTCTTGCTACTACCAACAGGAACATAATGAAGAAATATCCCACATCATCAGTAATCAGAGAAATGCAAATCAAGACCACCTACCTTCATTTTATTGACAAAAATTTAAAGAACTACTGACACCAAGTGTTGGCCAGGATGGCAATACATAGCAGCTCATACACTGTTGGTGGGAGTGTGACTTAGTAGAATTCATTTGGAAAATGGTTTAGCATTACTTCCTAAAGTGGAACCTCTGCATAACCTAAGACCTATTGATTTCACTCCTAGGAAAGACTCAGGAGAAACTCTTATCCATTACAACAGGCAACAAATACGACTTTTCAGAGTAGTACTTGTCCCAGTAGTGAAAATCTGAAAACAGAACAAATGGCCATGAATAGGACAATAGGTGAAAAAAACTGTAGTAAATACACAAAGTGGAAAGTTCTATAGTAGTCAGACATGATATGCCACAGCAGTGCACAAAAATAAGAATAAAACTTTATAGCAAAGTTAAAAAAATAAAGCCCCAAAGGAGATTACATACAGCAAGAGGAAAGGAAGAAAGAGAATGCTGAATGGGAATCAGGGTGATGGTTACCTCTAGGGAAGGGGATTTCAGAGTATGAGTTGGTAGGGCTGGCTACCATCTGTATAGTTACATGGATGTTATTATCAATGTCCTAGTTTTTATTTTTAGTGATAGGCTTATGAGTGTTTCTTGCATTATTAGAGATAAGTATCTAAATAAAAATGGGACAAGCATGAACTTATATTGAGATCATATAACACATGAAGAATTATGACCAATTTAATTCTTTGCACCTGAGGTAAAGTTAACACTATTGCTTTTTAGTTAAAATAATAGAAATTACTAGCATTTAATGAATTCTTATTTAAATGTTAGTGTGTTAACTGCTTTGATGGAGATTAACTTACTTAATTCTCACAATAAATGCCTGACACACATGACATTAATTCTACACAACAGATTTTTAATGAGTACTGTAGTGAATTTAACAATGTATGTCAAAACACTTTTGCAAACTGAAAAGTGCTATACAAACATAGGGGATCATATGTTAGCAACTTTCCATCCCAGCTCTTTAAAAACCTCATTTTTGGATAATATACTGCTTTACAAACTTAGAACATATATACTAGATTATGAGTACATTAATAATTTTAATGAGCTAAGATTAACTGTGGTGTTGGAGAAGACTCTTGAGTTCCTTGGACTGAAAGGAGATCCAACCAGTCAATTCTGAAGGAGATCAACCCTGGGATTTCTTTGGAAGGAATGACATTAAAGCTGAAACTCCAGTACTTTGGCCACCTTATGCAAAGAGTTGACTCATTGGAAAAGACTCTGATGCTGGGCGGGATTGGGGGCAGGAGGAAAAGGGGACGACAGAGGGTGAGATGGCTGGATGGCATCACCGACTTGATGGACTTGAGTTTGAGTGAACTCCAGGAGTTGGTGATGGACAGGGAGGCCTGGCGTGTTGCAGTTCATGGGGTCGCAAAGAGTCGGACACGACTAAGCGACTGAACTGAACTGAAGATTAACTTTATCTCAGTAAGTTGTTGTTCTTTATACCAAAAAGTCGTTGGTGTGTTTGAACTTTATGTGACTACATGCATAACTAAACAGGAGCTGGCAGCAAAGTCTCCATCAATACTTGACCTGAAGGATCAGATTCTAGGGGAAAAAGTGAATCTTTCAGGTCTAAAAGAGTTGAGGTGAAGTCAACTTTATACTGGATTTTATATGGTTTTATATCACAGCTGATAATTATGCAATAGGTGAGGAGGAAATGACTTAGTACAGAAAATCCCAACCGAAAAATAGTAGGGAAGTCCAGAAACAGCTTGATTTGCAAGGCTCCAACTCTAAAACCTCCCCAGGACCTGGAAACGTCAGATACTTGTGACAATGACAGTGAAGGTAGGACTAAAAGTAGGAATATTGGCTGAATGCCTGTCTATACATAAAGTAGTTAATAAACCAGAGCAGCTCAATCTCCTATCTTCCCATGAGCAACAGGTCTAGAAAATAGCATAGAAGGTTAGAGTAGGGTTACAGAGATCTCCGGAGAGGATATCTCCATAAAAAGTTGAAAATGAGAGATCCCTTGATGTGTCTTAAAGTGTTGAGAGATTGTATCTTTGCTGAAAGCATGAGAATAAACTAGTGATAGACACTTAGAAAATTATAACAAACTAACTTTGAGGGAGAAAAGAAGTACAAGTCCTATAAAAAGGAAATATAATCACAATATATTACCTGATTTAGCCCTGAACAATGTTTGCATTCATGTAATCAAAACACCCTGCCTCATTCAATAGACCAAATGAGTACAACAGAAATAATATCAATGTCAGTGTCTTTGGTCTCTTAAGATTAGATGAGAGTAATTCACCTAGAAATACTTAAAAGTCTATGCAAGAGGCAAGTAGTTCATAAATATAAAAAAGTATAATCGTTACTGTTATTCTTAAGCCTGAGTATCATTTGAATGAGAAATTACAGGCTGGGAGAGGTTCTGTGTGCTATTTAAAGATGGCATAGCAAGTGATATCTGAACTTCTCTTTCTTTAAAAATAATAGTTTCCTTGATTGGTCATTTGAATGAGGCTCTGTGAAGAGACATTTTTAAAATTTAAAATCAGCATAGAAATATATATGGTTATATTAATACAACACTCAATTCCTTCTCCAACAGAACAAACTTTGAGATAATGGCTTGCTTTCCTATTAAAAATTTACATTCTTACCTAGCAGGAAATGAGTTTGACTAATGCTTCTAAGGAGTTTACTTTAATCACTGTTCTTAAATTGCTATTCTTGATGCTAAAAGGTCTCTTAGGAATTGAGGTTTCAAAAGGTTACACAAATATACCTGAAGGAGCTGACAGCAAAATCCCTTTAAACAATAAACCTTGGGACTCAAATTCCAATTCCAGAGCTGAGGTTAAAGAGAAAAAGGGCATAGGGAACTGAGTGGAAAGCCAAAAGAACAGACAGCGAGTCCCATGTGGCCTGAAATAATCTGTAGCACTCAGACAGTGATGATGATGATAACATTTCAAGGATCCTGGATTTAGTTGTACAATGCATGAAATGTATCACTGCTTTTACTAACCTAGATAATTCTAGAAAATTACCTTAGAAGATGATTAGTTGTAAGGTACTTAATAAGGAGAACAGACAGAAAAGATAACTATCAAATAATAGCTGACTTTTATGATAATTAATTTTAAAATCAAATGACATAGCAGCTGCTCATAATTTACATATATCACTAACAAATTTTAAAAAAAATGTTTTAAAAGAAAGGGTACTACGAGCAAATATAGCCAAGGAAATTCTGGAAATGGAGATAATGATGGGGGACATTACCAAAACAATAAATAGCAGCAGCAGCAAAAACAACCCAAGTGGCAACTCTATTCTGAATATTCAACAAAAGGAAAAAACATTCGATACCTTGAAATAACTTTCTAAGAACTGTTAAGAGTTTTTATGTAGAACACCAGCTTAAAAAAATTAGCTTATTTATTTTAATTGGAGGCTAATTACTTTAGAATATTGTAGTAGTTTTTTGCCATACATTGACATAAATCAGCTATGGGTGTACATGTGTCCCCCATCCTGAACCCTGCTCCCACTTCCCTCCCCATCCCATACCTCAGAACTGTAGCAGTGCACCAGCTTTGAGTGCCCCGTTTTATGCATCAAACTTGGACTGGTGATCTATTTCACATTTGGAAATATACATGTTTCAAGGCTATTCTCTCAAATCATCCCACCCTTGCCTTCTCCCACAGAGTCCAAAATTCTTTTCTTTATATCTGTGTCTCTTTTGCTGTCTCACATATAGGTTCATCGTTACCATCTTTCTAAATTTCAGATATATGCATTAATATAGTGTATTGGTGTTTTTCTTTCTGACTTACTGCACTCTGTATAAAGCTCCAGTTTCATCCGCCTCATTAGAACTGATGCAAATGTGTTCTTTTTAATGGCTGAGTAATATTCCATTGTGTATATGTACCACGGCTTTCTTCTCCATTCATCTGCTGATGAACATCTAGATTGCTTCCATGTCCTATCTATTGTAAACAGTGCTGCGATGAACATTGGGGTACAAGTGTCTCTTTCAATTCTGATTTCCTCTGGGTGTATGCCCAGCAGTGGGATTGCTGAGTTGTATGGCAGTTCTAGTTCCAGTTTTTTAAGGAATCTCCACACTGTTCTCCATAGTGTCTATACTAGTTTGCATTCCCACCAACAGTGTAAGAGGGTTCCCTTTTCTCTGCACCCTCTCCAGCATTTACTGTTTTTAGACTTTTTGATAGCAGCCATGCTGACTGGCGTGAGATGGTACCTCATTGTGGTTTTGGTTTGCATTTCTCTGATAATGGGTGATGTTGAGCATCTTTTCATGTGTTTGTTAGCCATCTGTATGTCTTCTTTGGAAGAATGTCTGTTTAGTTCTTTTGCCCATTTTTGGATTGGGTCGTTTATTTTTCTGGTATTGACCTGCAGGAGCTGCTTGTATATTTTTGAGATTAATTCCTTGTTAGTTGCTTTTTTTGCTATTATTTTCTCCCATTCAGAAGGCTGTCTTTTCACCTTGCTTATACTTTCCTTCCTTGTGCAAAGGCTTTTCAGTTTAATTAGGTCCTGTTTATTTATTTTGGCTTTTATTTCCATTACTCTGGGAGGTGGGTCATAGAGGATCCTGCTGTGATTTATGTCAGAGAGTGTTTTGCTTATGTTTTTCTCAGGAGTTTTATAGTATATGGTCTTACATTTAGATCTTTCATCCATTTTGAGTTTATTTTTGTGTATGATGTTAGAAAGTAGAACACCAGCTTTAACAAAATGTTTAAACACATGATCTGATCTTGGATTGAAAGGTCAAAATACAACCAGGTGTTAGATTCTTATAATTTGTTTAAGTTTCTAGAGTAATGGAATTTATTCTTAATGAGCCTTTTAGGGTAATTTGAGAAAGTGATGATAGATTACATTTGTAAACTACTCATTAAAGGAGAACTTTAAGAAAAGTTTTAAAAATAGAAGTGTTGAATATATGCTACATTAAAGGTTAAACTCTACTCTGAAACTACAATTACAATATATATGAGTTCCAGAATAGACAGAGTTATTCCTGCAACAGATGTGCTGAAAAGGTGTTACGGCAACTTGATATTTTTTTATTAAAAAAAAAAATTGAAGTCCTACATCACCCAGTGTAATGAAGTACATTCCCCATTGGCAAGAGTCTCAAAAGTCAGAACTTTACTCCATAGAACATCTTGTCTTAGAGGCATAATACTTATTATGTAAGGTGAGAAATGAAACTGCAATGTAAAACTAAGTGTATTATAATCCTATGGTGTATTAAGGAAATATTCATTGTGGCTTTTCAGAGCATTTACTGATCATTCTGGTTATTTCTACTATAGTGAAACCTAGAAAGCCAATTAAAACCTATTGAGAAATGAAAGGACCGTTTATTCATTTGGGCAAACAGAAAAAAAAAGGCATAAAAACAGGTAATTTAAGTATATATGAGCTATAATTAAAGAGGCATTTGATAATAGGAGGCTTAGATTGCATAGGAGAGATTGAAAAGGAAATTCTTTGAGCCAGCTTGCAATTCTGAACACAAATCATTAGAAATAATTTTGAATCAATTATCTTTGTGTATAGTATTTTCTATGTATATAGGAAATTGAGATCTCCATGTCAATTAAAAAAATAGATATCAAAAGAGGTATTTGAATTCAGTACCCACTCAAAAATAATTAGTGAAGAACTATATAAAAATTACCTTACTAGAAATTGTTTCAGTTCAGCTCAGTTCAATCACTCAATCATGTCTGACTCTTTGTGAAATTGTTTAGGACCTGCTTTAAAAGTACTAAAAAAATCTTCTGAGACCTATTCCAGGTGACTTGAATAAAAAATATATGTGCAAACATGATCTTATATGGAAAGATTCAATATAGTATAAAGTTATCTTTGTCTAAAATGCATTCTTAATATAAAGGTAATTAAGTAAAAAAAGATAAGAACCCCATGTACGTTTTTGGCTAAGTACCTTAAAAACTGAGTCTAGAGTTTAGAAAATTTTTTACATTGGATATGTTGTATATATGGGATATGTTGGCTTGCTCCTTGGAAGAAAAGCTGTGACCAATCTAGAGAGCATATTAAAAAGCAGAAACATTACTTTGCCAACAAAGGCCCATCTAGTCAAAGCTATGGTTTTACCAGTAGTCATGTATGGTTGTGAGAATTGGACCACAAAGAAAGTTGAGCGCTGAAGAATTGATGCTTTTGAACTGTGTTGTTGGAAAAGACTCTTGAGAGTCCCTTGGACTGCAAGGAGATCCAATCAGTCCATCCTAAAGGAAATCAGCCCTGAATATTCATTGGAAGAACTGATGCTGAAACTGAAGCTTCAGTACTTTGCAAAGCTTCAGTACCTGATGCAAAGAACTGACTCACTGGAAAAGACCGAGATGCTGGGAAAGATTGAAGGCAGGAGGAGAAGGGGACAATAGGGGATGAGATGGTTGAATGGCATCACCGACTCGATTGTCATGAGTTTGAGCAAGCTCTGGGAGTTGGTGATGGACAGGGAAGCCTGGTGTGCCTCAGTCCATGGGGTCACAAAGAGTTGGACATGACTGAGCAACTGAACTGAACTGGGATATGTAAGAGAAACTAAAATAAGATTAGGGACACCTACAGTATAGCACAGGGAGCTCTGCTCAACGCTCTGTGGTGACCTAAACGGGAAGGAAATTTTAAAAAGAGGGGATATATGTATGTGATAACTGATTAACTTTGCCATACAGTAGAAAATAACACAACATTGTAAAGGAACTATAGTCTAATAAAAATTAACTTAAAAAAAACCTAAAAATGCATAATTTGAAAAAAAAAAAGATTAGGGAGAGATATATCCCATACTAATTTCAAACATAAAAGTACATCACTAAAATTATGTGATAATGACTTAAGAATAGAAGAGGCTGATTCATGTTAATGTATGGCAAAAACCACCCAATATTGTAAAGTAATTAGCCTCCAATTAAAATAAATATATAATTTTTTTTAAAAAAATGATATATGAGGGAACAAGAGAAAAAATTATGAATTTTAAATAGTGTTGGGGGACTTCCCTGGTGGTCCAGTGGCTAAGACTCTGAGCTCCCAATTCATCCTGGTCAAGGAACTAGATCCCACATGCTACAACTAAGAGTTTACATGCCACAACTAAAGACACTGCACTGCAACAGATCTGGTACAGCCAAAGAAATCAATCTTATTGGACATAATCAGCATTTACTCTAAGTCACCATATGTACCTCAGTGCTAACAACCTGGGTTAGTAATTACAATATTAACACATTTAAGTTGATGTGAAATATCAGTTCAGCTTTCCCCTCATCCCAGAAAGAAACATAAGATGCTGAAAAATTCATAAAGAAAATTCTTTTCGCTCCTCACTTTTCAAATATCAGTAACCAAAAACACCTTAATAAATGGATCCAGTTAATCCATAAGTAACTGAGTATGTTGTGAGGAAGTATAGTCTCCACAAGACAGGGAAAACAAAGGGATCTAAGGTGGACTGAATCATGCCGTCTTTCTTTATATGTCTTAGAACTGTAGCACTTCGAACAGCTGGCATCATTTTCAGTGAGATAAAATTAACAAAATAAAAATTTAAGAAAGAAAAGCCAATACTGTTCAGGCTTAAACAAGTCACTCAGTGTCATCAAACATCAATTTTCTCTATGAAAAGGATATGGGGGGCTAGGAGGGAGGTTCATGAACAAGGGGATATGTAAACATATAGCTGATTCATGTTGTTGTACAACAGAAAGTAACACAACATTGTAAAGCAATTATCCTCCAATTAAAAAAAAAAAAGATATGAATTCAGTTCAGTTCAGTCACTCAGTCAATATCTGACTTTGCGACCAAATGGACTGCAGCACGTCAGGCCTCCCTCTTTATCACCAACTCCCAGAGTTTACCCAAACTCATGTTCATTGAGTTGGTGATGCCATCCAACCATCTCATCCTCTGTCTCCCCTTTCTCCTCCTGCCCTGAATCTCTCCCAGCATCAGGATCTTTTCCAATGAGTCAACTCTTTGCATGAGGTGGCCAAAATATTGGAGTTTCAGCTTCAGCATTAGTCCTTCCGGTGAACAATCAGGACTGATCTCCTATAGGATAGACTGGTTGGATCTCCTGGCAGTCCAAGGGACTCTCAAAAGTCTTCTCCAACACTATAGTTCAAAAGCATCAATTCTTCAGTGCTAAGCTCTCTTCACAATCCAACTCACATCCATATATGACTACTGGAAAAACCATAGCCTTGACTAGACGGACCTTTGTTGGCAAAGTAATGTCTCTGCATTTTAATATGCTGTCTAGGTTGGTCATAAATTTCCTCCCAAGAAGTAAGCATCTTTTAATTTTGCCACTGCAGTCTCCATCTGCAGTGATTTGGGAGTCCCCCAAAATAAAGTCAGCCACTGTCTCCACTGTTTCCCCATCTATTTGCCATGAAGTGATGGGACCAAATGCCATGATCTTAGTTTTCTGAATGTTGAACTTTAGGGCAACTTTTTCACTCCCCTCTTTCACTTTTATCAAGAGGCTCTTTAGTTCTTCACTTTCTGCCATAAGGTTGGTGTCATCTGCATATCTGAGGTTATTGATATTTCTTCCAAAAATTTCGATTCCAGCTTGTGCTTCATCCAGCACAGCATTTCTCATGATATTAGAACTGGACATGTAACAACAGACTGGTTCCAAATAGGAAAAGGAGTACGTCAAGGCTGTCTATTGTCACCCTGCTTCTTTAACTTATATGCAGAGTACATCATGAGAAATGCTGGACTGGAAGAAATACAAGCTGGAATTAAGATTGCCGGGAGAAATATCAATAATCTCAGATACGCAGATGACATCACCCTTATGGCAGAAAGTGAAGAGGAACTAAAAAGCCTCTTGATGAAAGTGAAAGAGGAGAGTGAAAAAGTTGGCCTAAAGCTCAACATTCAGAAAACGAAGATCATGGCATCCGGTCCCATCACTTCATGGGAAATAGATGGGAAAACAGTGGAAACAGTGTCAGACTTTATTTTGGGGGGGCTCCAAAATCACTGCAGATGGTGACTGCAGCCATGAAATTAAAAGACGCTTACTCCTTGGAAGAAAAGTTGTGACCAACCTAGATAGTATATTCAAAAGTAGAGACATTACTTTGCCAACTAAGGTCCATCTAGTCAAGGCTATGGTTTTTCCAGTAGTCATGTATGGATGTGAGAGTTGGACTGTGAAGAAGGCTGAGTGCCGAAGAATTGATGCTTTTGAACTGTGGTGTTGGAGAAGACTCTTGAGAGTCCCTTGGATTGCAAGGAGATCCAACCAGTCCATTCTGAAGGAGATCAGCCCTGGGATCTCTTTGGAAGGAATGATGCTAAAGCTGAAACTCCAGTACTTTGGCCACCTCATGTGAAGAGTTGACTCATTGGAAAAGACTCTAATGCTGGGAGGGATTGGGGGCAGGAGGAGAAGGGGACGACTGAGGATGAGATGGCTGGATGGCATCACTGACTCGATGGACGTGAGTCTGAGTGAACTCCTTGAGTTGGTGATGGACAGGGAGGCCTGGCGTGTTGCAATTCATGGGGTTGCAAAGAGTCGGACACGACTGAGCGACTGAACTGAACTGAACAGGCATTATTAATAACAACAATGGGCTTCCTAGGCAACACAAGTGGTAAAGAATCCACCTGCCATCTCAAGAGACACTGTTTCGATCTTTGGGCTGGGAAGATCCCCTGGAGAAGGAAATGACAACCCACTCCAGTATTCTTGCCTAGAAAATTCCATGGGCAGAGGAGCCTGGCAGGCTACAATCCATGGGGCCACAGAGTTGGACATGACTGAGTGACTGAACGTACACATACACAGTAATAACTATAATGATAATAGTAACAATTAAAAGATAAGCAGCTTCAGAGTGTTAATTTAATTTTTAAAAACTGCACTAAGCAAGGATTACCTCCTGAAATCCTTGCAACATACCTAGGAACTAAACTGTTACTTCATAGAGTGTAAAATGAAACAAAGCATGTATAAATAGTTTTGCCAATTTCTTATTAAAACATATACATTTAGGGGGTGGTCCTAAGATGGCAGAGGACTAAGATGGAGTGACCACTTTCTCCCCCACAAATTCATCAAAACATCATTTGAACACTGAGCAAATACCACAAAACAACTTCTGAATGCTGGAGGAGGACACCAGGCACCCAGAAAGGCAGCCCATTGTCTTTGAAAGGAGGTAGGACAAAATATAAAAGATAAAGAGAGACAAAAGAGTTATAGATGGATACTCATCCTGGGGAGGGAGTTTGAAAAATGAGAAGTTTCCAAACACCAGGAAACCCTCTCATCAGCAGGTCTGTGGGGAGTTTTGGAATCTCAGAAGGCAACGTAACCAGGAGGAAAAAATAAATTTAAAAAACTCACAGATTATGCACTTAATGGCAACTCTCAGTGGAGGAGTAGCCCACATGCTCGCATCTGCCACCAGCAAGCTGGGGCTGAACAGGAAGGCACAGGCTCCGGCTGCATTGCTTAGGGTAAGGACCAGGCCTGAATGCCCTGAGGGCAGTCTGAGGGAGCTAATGTGAGATAGCAACCCAAACTGTGGGATAGCCAGAGAGGAAAAAAAAAAAAAAAAGAGGAGAGAGAGAGAACTTTCCTATGACAAGCTCTAACCTAAGGCACTGCCATGGCCGCTCATAGAACAAAGAACTGAGCAAATACCAGAGGAGAGTTAGCTGACTGCGGAATGGCCCATCCCCCGCCAGAGGCAGGGAGGCAGGCGGGAGACAGCCAGAGCCAGAAAGGTGCAAACTTGGCTCCAGAGATGGCATCCCCTACAAGACTGCAAGCAGGCTTCCAGTTGCTAACCAAGTCTTCCTGGGATCCTGGACAGTAGACAGTCTACCGGGAGGGTCACAGCCAGAGATCAGCTCTCCAGAAAAGACACATGGCACACCTGAGACAGAGCTCCCTTGCGCACCAAAGAAACCGAGCAGCTAGCATGGGGGAGATGATAAGACGCACTGTACCTGGGGAGAGTGTGCTCACCAAGCACCTGATCGTCTGAGCTGCTCAGACCTGGGAAGGGCACAAAACGCAGGCCCAACCTTGTCTGTGCCTTTGTGGAGTACCCAGGAACCTGAACCTGAGTGATGCAGATCTGGGAAGTGCACGCAACCCAGGGCCCACCTTAGATAGTTACCCAGTAGAGCAACCTGGAGCCTGAGCAGTGTAGACTGAGAAAGCACACACGCCGTGAGCAGGGGCAAACCCAGTGTGGCCAAGACACTGTGAGCACTCCTAACACATGCCAGTGATTCTTGTTTGTAGTGTTCATCCCTCCCCACGGCACAATTGAACAAATGAGCCTAAATAAATGACTACCTTTGTCTCATTGTGTCAGGGCAGAAGTTAGATACTGAAGACACTTGCAAACAGAGGAAGCCAAAATAAACAAAGAAAAGGGAATGGCTTTGGAACTGACAGGTGCAACAGATTAAAACCCTGTCGTTAGCACTGGCTACATTGGAAAGGCACCTATATACCTTAAGAAGAAGTATAACATGGAACAAGTAACTATCTGAAACTGAACTGACCACACATTGCCCTCAAAAGCTCCAGAGAAATTCCTAGATATATTTTACAATTATAATTTTTTAATTTAATATTTTTTTAATTTTTAAGTTCTTTATTACTCCTTTAATTTTCATTTGTAAAACCGACTACTACCTTGAAAAAAAAGACCCTCTTTTTAAAGCAAATGTCATATTTTTTATATAACTTTTGTGATTTCTTTTAAGATTATATTTTTGAGTCTAATCTCTACTCGATTTTTAATCTTTGCTTTTTGGTATTTGTTATCAATTCTGTATCTTTAAGAATCCAATATTTTTTACTTAAGAGTGTGAATACTGGCTTGATTGCTCTCTCCCTTTTTGATACTCCTTTTTCTCCCCCAGGTCACCTCTATCTCCTCCCTCCTCCTTCTCTTCTGTTCTTAACTCTATGACTCTCTTTGGGTGTTCTGGGCTGTGGAGAAAACTGAGGGAACTGATCATAGGCTAGATTGATCTCTCTCCTTTTGACTCCCCCTCCTCTCTTCCTGGTCACTTCTATCTCCTTCCTCCCTCTTCTCTTCTTTGTGGAACTCCATGAACCTCTCTGAGTGTTCCAGACTGTGGAGAGCAAATAGGGAGTTGATTACTGGCTGGACTGCCTCTCTCCCCATTTGATTCCCCCTCTTCTCTTCCTGGTCACCTCTGTCTCCCTCCTCCCTCTTCTCTTCTTGGAACTCTGTGAACATCTCTGGGTGTCCCTCAATGTGGAGAATCTTTTCACCATTAACCTAGATGTTTTATCGTTGGTCCTGTATGGGTGGAGAAGTCTTGAGGCTACTGTAAGAATAAGACCAAAAGCCAGAGGCAGGAGGCCTAAATCCAAAACTTGAGAACACCAGAAAACTCCCGACTCCAGGGAACATTAATTGACAAAAGCTCGTCCAAAAGCCTCTATACCTAAACCGAAATCAAGCTCCACCCAAGAACCAACAAGTTTAAGAGCAAGACATGCCAAGCTAATTCTCCAACAAAGCAGGAACATAACCCTGACACAAAAATACAGGTGACCAAAAATCACACCAAACCCATAGACACCTCAAAACTCACTACTGTCCACTTCATTGCACTCCAGAGAAGAGATCCAGCTCCACCAACCAGAACTCTGACACAAGCTTCCCTAACCAGGAAACCTTGACAAGCCAATCGTCCAACCCAAACCACAAAGAAGAATCTCCACAATAAAGAGGAATGATAAACGTCCAGCATACAGAAAGGCCACCCCAAACACAGCAACCTAAATAAGAGGAAAAGGTAGAGAAATATTCAGCAGGTAAAGGAACATGATAAAAGCCCACCAAACCAAGCAAAAGAGGAGGAGACAGGGAATCTAACTGAAAAATAATTCAGAGTAATTATAGTAAAAATGATGCAAAAATTTGAAAACAAAATGGAGTTACAGATAAATAGTCTGGAGACAAGGATTGAGAAGATGCAAGAAAAGTTTAACAAGGACCTTGAAGAAATAAAAAAAAAAGAGTCAATCAATAATGAATAATGCAATAAATGAGATCTAAAGCACTCTGGAGGAAACCAAGAGTGAATAACTGAGGCAGAAGATAGGATAAGTGAGGTGGAAGATAGAATGGTGAAAATAAATGAAGCAGAGAGGAAACAAGAAAAAATAATTAAAAGAAATGAGGACAACCTCAGACTTCTTGGACAATGTTAAATGCCCCAACATTCAAATCATAGGAGTCCCAGGGAAGAAGACCAAAAAAAAAAAAAAAAAAGATAAAAGGCCATGAAAAAAATACTTGAGGAGATAATAGTTGAAAATGTCCCCAAAATGGGGGAGGAAATAGCCACCCAAGTCCAAGAAACACAGAGTCCCAAATAAGATAAACCCAAGGCGAAACATCCCAAGACACATATTAATCAAATTAATGAAGATTGAACACAAAGAATAAATATTAAAAGCAGCAAGGGAAAAACAACAAATAACACACAAGGGGTTCCCCATAAGGATAACAACTGATCTTTCAATAGAACCTTTTCAAGCCAGAAGGGAATAGCAGGACATACTTAAAGTAATGAAAGAGATAAACCTACAACCCAGATTACTGTACCCAGCAAGGATCTCATTCAAATATGAAGGAAAAATCACAAGCTTTACAGACAAGCAAAAGCCGGCAGAATTCAGCACCACCAAACCAGCCCTTCAACAAATGCTAAAGGATCTTTTCTAGACAGCAAACACAGAAAAAGTGTATAAACTCAAACACAAAACAATAAAGTCAATGACAATGAGATCATACTTATCAATAATCACCTTAAATGTAAATGGGTTGAATGCCCCAACCAAAAGGCAAAGACTGGCTGAATGGATACAAAAACAAGACCCCAATATATGCTGTCTACAAGAAGCTCACCTGAAAACAAGGGACACATACAGATTGAAAGTGAAGGACTGGAAAAGGATATTTCAGGCAAATGGAGACCAAAAGAAAGCAGGAATAGCTATACTCATATCAGATAAAATAGATTTTGAAATAAAGGCCATGAAACTAGACAAAGATGAACACTACATAATGATCAAAGGATCAATCCAAGAAGAAGATATAACAATTATAAATATACATGCACCTAACATAGGAGCACCACAATATGTGAGGCAAATGCTAACAAGTATGAAAGGAGACATTAATAGTAACACAATATGAGTAGAAGACTTTAATATGCCACTCACATCTATGGATAGATTAAGCAAACAAAATTAGCAAGAAAAAAAGTTTAAATGATGCAATGGGCCAGTTAGATCTAATGAATAGCTATAGGACATTTCACCCCAAAACAATGAAATTCACCTTTTTCTCAAGTGCACAGGGGACCTTCTCCAGGATATATCATATCCTGGGCCATGAATCTAGCCTTGGTAAATTCAAAAAAAATTGAAATCATCTCAAGCATCTTTTTTGATCACTATGTGGTAAGATTAGATGACAAATAGAGGAAAAAACTATTAAAAATACAAACATTTGGAGACTAAACAACACACTTCTGAATAACCAACAAATCAGAGAAGAAATAAAAAAAAGAAATCAAAATATGCATAGAAACGAATGAAAATAGAAACACAACAATCCAAAACCTATGGGATTCAGTAAAGGTAGTGCTAAGGGGAAGGTTTATAGCAATACATGCCTACCTGAAGCAACAGGAGAGAAATCAAATAAATAACCAAACTTTATACCTAAAGAAACTAGAAAAGGAAGAAATGAAGAACTCCAGGGTTAGTAGAAGGAAAGAAATTACAAAAATTAGGGCAGAAATAAATGCAAAAGAAAGAAAAGAGACCATAGCAAAAATAAACAAAGCTAAAAGCTGATTCTTCAAGAAGATAAATAAAATAGACAAATCATTAGCCACACTCATCAAGAAACAAAGGGAGAAAATCAAATCAATAAAATTAGAAATGAAAATGGAAAAATCACAACAGACAACACAGAAATACAAAGGATCATAAGAGACTACTATCAACAACTATATGCCAATAAAATGGACAACTTGGAAGAAATGGACAAATTCTTAGAAAAGTATAACTTTTCAAAACTGAACCAGGAAGAAATAGAAAATCTTAACAGACCCCTCACAAGCACAGAAATCGAAATCATAATGAGAAATCTTCTAGCAAACAAAAGCCTGGGACTAGACGGCTTCACAGTCGACTTCTACCAAAAATTTAGAGAATAGCTAACACCTATCCCACTCATACTCTTCGAGAAAATTGCAGAGGAAGGTAAATTGCCAAACTCATTCTATGAGGCCACCATCACCCTAATTCCAAAACCAGACAAAGATACCACAATAAAAGAAAACTACAGGCCAATATCACTGATGAACATAGGTGCAAAAATCCTTAACAAGATTCTAGCAAACAGAATCCAACAACATAAAAAAAGATCATACATCATGACCAAGTGGGCTTTATCCCAGGGATGCAAGGATTCTTCAATATTCTCAAATCAATCAATGTGATATGCCACATTAAAAAATGAAAGAAATAAAAACCACATGATTATTTCAATATATTAAGAGAAAGCTTTTGACATAATTCAACATCCATTGATGATAAAAACCCTCCAGAAAGCATGAATAGAAGGAACATACCTCAACATAATGAAAGCCATATATGATAAAGTCACAGCAAACATCCTCAATGGTGAAAAATTGAAAGCATTTCCCCTAAAGTCAGGAACAAGACAAGGATACCTACTCTTAACTCTGCTATTCAACATAGTTTTGGAAGTTTGGCCACAGCAATCAGAGCAGAAAAAGAAATAAAAGGAATCCAGACTGGAAAAGATGTAAAACTCTCACTGTTTGCAGATGACATGATCCTGTACATAGACAATCATAAATACTCCACCACAAAATTTCTAGAGCTAATCAATGAATAGAGTAAAGTTGCAGGATATAAAATGAACACACAGAAATCCCTTGCATTCTTATACACTAACAATTAGAAAACAGAAAGAGAAATAAAGGAAACAATTCCATTCACCATTGCAAGGAACAGAATAAAATATTTAGGGATAAATTTACCTAAAGAGTTAAAAGACCTATATATAGAAAACTATAAAACACTGATGAAAGAAATCAAAGATTTCACAAACAGATGGAGAAATATACCATGTTCATGGATTGGAAGAATCAATATAGTCAAAATGAGTATACTACCCAAAGCAATCTATAGATTCAATGCAATCCCTATCAAGCTACCAATGGTATTTTTCAGAGAATTAGAACAAATAATTTCACAATTTGTATGGAATTACAAAACAAAAACAAACAAACAAAAGAAAAACCTCGAAAGCCAAACCGATCTTGAGAAAGAAGAATGGAACTGGAGGAATCAACCTGCCTGACTTCAGACTATACTACAAAGGTACAGTCATCAAAACAGTATGGTACTGGCACAAAGACAGATATATAGACCAACGGAACAAAATAGAAAGCCCAGAGATAAATCCATGCACCTATGGACACCTTATCTTTGATAAAGGAGGCAAGAATATACAATGGAGAAAAGACAATCTCTTTAACAAGTGGTGTGGGAAAACTAGTCAACCACTTGTAAAAGAATAAAACTAGAACACTTTCTAACACCATACACAAACATAAACTCAAAATCGATTAAAGATCTAAACGTAAGACCAGAAACTTTAAAACTCTTTGAGGACAACATAGGCAAAACACTCTCTGACATAAATCACAGCAGGATCCTCTATGACCCACCTCCCAGATTTATGGAAATAAAAGCAAAAATAAACAATTGGGACCTAACTAAACTTAAACACTTTTGCACAACAAAGGAAGCTATAAGCAAGGTGAAAAGACAGCCTTCAGAATGGGAGAAAATAATAGCAAATGAAGCAACTGACAAAGAAATAATCTCAAAAATATACAAGCAACTTATGCAGCTCAATTCCAGAAAAATAAGAGACCCAATAAAAAATGGGCCAAAGAACTAAACAGACATTTCTCCAAAGAAGATATGTTTATGGCTAACAAACATGAAAATATGCTCAACATCACTCATTATCAGAGAAATGCAAATCAAAACCACAATGAGGTACCATCTCACGCCAGTCAGAATGGCTACTATCAAAAAGTCTACAAACAGTGAATGCTGGAGAGGGTGTGGAGAAGAGGTAACCCTCTTACCCTGTTGGTGGGAATGCAAACTAGTACAGCCACTCTGGAGAACAGTGTTGAGATTCCTTAAAAAACTGTAACTAGAACTGCCATGTGACCCAGCAATCCCATTGCTGGGCATACACACTGAGGAAACCAGAATTGAAAGAGACACGTGTACCCCAATGTTCATTGCAGCATTGTTTATTATAGCCATGACATGGAAGCAACCTAGATGTCCATTGGAATATGAATGGATAAGAAAGCCATGGTACATATACAGAGTGGAATATTACTCAGGTATTAAAAAGAATACTTTTGAATCTGTTCTAATGAGGTGGATGAAATTGGAGCCTCTTATACAGAGTGAAGTAAGTCAGAAAGAAAAACACCAATACAGTATATTAACACATATATATGAAATTTAGAAAGATGGTAACGATGACCCTATATGCAAGACAGCAAAAGAGACGCCGATGTAAAGAACAGACTGTTGAACTCTGTGGGAGGTGAGGGTGGGATGATTTGAGAGAATAGCATTGAAACATGTATATTATCATATGTGAAATAGTCCAGGTTTGATGCATGAGGCAGGGTGCTTAGGGCTGGTGCACTGGGATGGCCCTGAGCAATGGGATGGGGAGAGAGGTGGGAGGGAGGGTCAGGATGGGAAACACATGTAAACCCATGGCTGATTCATGTGAATGTATGACAAAATCCACCACAATATTGTAAAGTAATTAGCCTCCAGTTAAAATAAAAATAAATAAATAAAAATATATATGTCTAAGTAAGAAAAACATGATTCTATGTCTGATAAAACCATCTGTATAAATCATAATAATTCCTATTTAAAACTTTCTTGCTCAATCACCAAATTCAATCATCAGAGCAAAACACCCAAAGCAATATTCTGTTTGACTCCGTTTGTACTGTATGACCCGGAAAGTATTTCCAGTGACTTAACCATTTGAAAACCCTAGAGATGGAAAATGAATGATAGGAACTGATAAGCATATTCAAAAAAGTTAATAGAGGGAAAATATACAGAATAAAATTAATAGATTTCCTCCATACTAGCAAGAATGAGAAAAGATAAAGTAAAAGTAATCTATGTGCAATAAAGGAAAAAATTCTAATAAAAATTCCAAAAGAGTAGATTTCAGGTGCTCTCACCACACCCTTGAAAAATGAGATGGATATGTACATTACTTGACTACAGTAATCATTTCACTAATATGAAATGTATATCATGCTATATACTTTAAATATATACAGTCCTCATTAAAAAAATGTACAAAATTTGATGAAGCAAAGCCTTTCCCAAAAGACAAATATTAAAGAAATTTTATGCCAGTAGATAGGCCTTGTAAGAAATGTTAAAATAAGTTAATCAGGAGAAAGGCAAAGTGTTTTCAATCACAAATTCAGATCACCATAAAGAATAAACATCAGAGAAGGAATACATGAAGGTAATATAAAATATTTTGTGTTTCTAGATCCTAACTGATTGGACAGGGAACTGTTCAAAGAAATAATAGTAAAAATATATCAAATGAATATACATGTATATATGGATAAGTGAAATGAATGACAATGATAATGCTATAAAAAAGAGAAGGATGCAATTGGGAATACTTTACTATAAGATACCTGCAGTACCCAATAAGTGGTACAGTATTATTTGAAAGTGGACTTAAGCTTGTTGTAAATGTATAATGCAAATTCTAGGGCAAATACCAAAAAAGTTTTAAGGCAATACAGTTTGTATAATAAGAGAGGAAAGTAAATGGAATCAACATAAAATGCTCT
This sequence comes from Budorcas taxicolor, assembly GCF_023091745.1. Lineage (NCBI taxonomy): Eukaryota > Metazoa > Chordata > Mammalia > Artiodactyla > Bovidae > Budorcas > Budorcas taxicolor. The sequence continues at coordinate 53,418,644 of NC_068935.1, forward strand.
ATTAGAACAAAGTAGAAAAGGGGTAAAGTTATAAAAGAAATTAAAAACTACTGTGGAAGATATTAACCCAACAATATCAGTAATCACTATGAACACATAAGGTATAAACATAGCAATTAAGAGACAGAAACTGTCAGAATAGATAAAAAATAAAAAGACCATAAGTAAAAGATCTGGACACCTCACCAAGGAAGATACACAAATGACAAAAAAGCATATGGAAAGATGTTCAACTTTGTACACATTCAGTTCAGTTCAGTCACTCAGTCGTGTCCGACTCTTTGCGACCCCATGAATCGCAGCACGCCAGGCCACCCTGTCCATCACCAACTCCCGGAGTGCACCCAAACTCATGTGCATCGAGTTGGTGATGCCATCCAGCCATCTCATCCTCTGTCGTCCCCTTCTCCTCCTGCCCCCAATCCCTCCCAGCATCAGAGTCTTTTCCAATGAGTCAATTCTTTGCATGAGGTGGCCAAAGTATTGGAGTTTCAGCCTCAGCATCAGTCCTTCCAAAGAACACCCAGGACTGGTCTCCTTTAGGATGGACTGGTTGGATCTCCTTGCAGTCCAAGGGACTCTCAAGAGTCTTCTCCAACACCACAGTTCAAAAGCATCAATTTTTTGGTGCTCAGCTTTCTTCACAGTCCAACTCTCACATCCATACACGACCACTGGAAAAACCATAGCCTTGACTAGACAGACCTTTGTTGGCAATGCAATATCTCTGCTTTTTAATACGCTATCTAGGTTGGTCATAGCTTTCCTTCCAAGGAGTAAGTGTCTTTTAATTTTATGGCTGCAATCACCATCTGCAGTGATTGTGGAGCCCCAAAAATAAAGTCTGACTCTGTTTTCACTGTTTCCCCATCTATTTCCCATGGAGTGATGGGACCAGATGCCACGATCTTCGTTTTCTGAGTGTTGAGCTTTAAGCCAACATTTTCACTCTCCTTTTTCACTTTCATCAAGAGGCTTTTTAGCTCCTGTTCACTTTCTGCCATAAGGATAGTGTCATCTACATATCTGAGGTTATTGATATTTCTCCCAGCAATCTTGATTCCATCTTGTGCTTCTTCCAGCCCAGTGTTTCTCATGATGTAATCTGCATATAAGTTAAATAAGCAGGGTGACAATATACAGTCTTTTTTTTTTTTTTTTTTAATGCTTTTTTATTTTATTTTTATTTTTTTTAATTTTAAAATCTTTAATTCTTACATGTGTTCCCAAACATGAACCCCCCTCCCACCTCCCTCCCCATAACATCTTTGTGGGTCATCCCCATGCACCAGCCCCAAGCATGCTGTATCCTGCGTCAGACATAGACTAGCGATTCAATTCTTACATGATAGTATACATGATAGAATGCCATTCTCCCATATCATCCCACCCTCTCCCTCTCCCTCTGAGTCCAAAAGTCCGTTATAGACAGCTGCGTCTTTTTCCTGTCTTGCATACAGGGTCGTCATTGCCATCTTTCTAAATTCCGTATATATGTGTTAGTATACTGTATTGGTGTTTTTCTTTCTGGCTTACTTCACTCTGTATAATCGGCTCCAGTTTCGTCCATCTCATCAGAACTGATTCAAATGAATTCTTTTTAACGGCTGAGTAATACTCCATTGTGTATATGTACCACAGCTTTCTTATCCATTCATCTGCTGATGGACATCTAGGTTGTTTCCATGTCCTGGCTATTATAAACAGTGCTGCGATGAACATTGGGGTACATGTGTCTCTTTCAATTCTGGTTTCCTCGGTGTGTATGCCCAGCAGTGGGATTGCTGGGTCATAAGGGAGTTCTATTTGCAATTTTTTAAGGAATCTCCACACTGTTCTCCATAGTGGCTGTACTAGTTTGCATTCCCACCAACAGTGTAGGAGGGTTCCCTTTTCTCCACACCCTCTCCAGCATTTATTGCTTGCAGATTTTTGGATCGCAGCCATTCTGACTGGTGTGAAGTGGTACCTCATTGTGGTTTTGATTTGCATTTCTCTGATAATGAGTGATGTTGAGCATCTTTTCATGTGTTTGTTAGCCATCCGTATGTCTTCTTTGGAGATGTGTCTATTTAGTTCTTTGGCCCATTTTTTGATTGGGTCATTTATTTTTCTGGAATTGAGCTGCATAAGTTGCTTGTATATTTTTGAGATTAGTTGTTTGTCAGTTGCTTCATTTGCTATTATTTTCTCCCATTCAGAAGGCTGTCTTTTCACCTTGCTTATATTTTCCTTTGTTGTGCAGAAGCTTTTAATTTTAATTAGATCCCATTTGTTTATTTTTGCTTTTATTTCCAGCATTCTGGGGGGTGGATCATAGAGGATCCTGCTGTGATTTATGTCTGAGAGTGTTTTGCCTATGTTCTCCTCTAGGAGTTTTATAGTTTCTGGTCTTACATTTAGATCTTTAATCCATTTTGAGTTTATTTTTGTGTGTGGTGTTAGAAAGTGATCTAGTTTCATTCTTTTACAAGTGGTTGACCCCTCTATATGCTGCTTACAAGAGACCCACTTCAAAACAAGGGACACATACAGACTGAAAGTGAAGGGCTGGAAAAAGATATACCACGCAAATAGAGACCAAAAGAAAGCAGGAGTGGCAATACTCATATCCGATAAAATAGACTTTAAAACAAAGGCTGTGAAAAGAGACAAAGAAGGCCACTACATAATGATCAAAGGATCAATCCAAGAAGAAGATATAACAATTATAAATATATATGCACCCAACATAGGAGCACCGCAATATGTAAGACAAATGCTAACAAGTATGAAAGGGGAAATCAACAATAACACAATAATAGTGGGAGACTTTAATACCCCACTCACACCTATGGACAGATCAACTAAACAGAAAATTAACAAAGAAACGCAAACTTTAAATGATACATTAGATCAATTAGACCTAATTGATATCTATAGGACATTTCACCCCAAAACAATGAATTTCACCTTTTTCTCAAGTGCTCATGGAACCTTCTCCAGGATAGATCACATCCTGGGCCATAAATCTCAACTTGATAAATTCAAAAAAATCGAAATCATTCCAAGCATCTTTTCTGACCATAATGCATTAAGATTAGATCTCAATTACAGGAGAAAAACTACTAAAAATTCCAACATATGGAGGTTGAACAACACACTTCTGAATACCCAACAAATCATAGAAGAAATCAAAAAAGAAATCAAAATATGCATAGAAACCAATATACAGTCTTGACATACTCCTTTTCCTATTTGGTACACATTAGGGAATAGAAAATTAAAACAAGACCACTACTCACCTATTAGAAAGGACAAAATCTAAAACAACTGACACCACCAAATACTGGTGAGGTTGCTGAGCAATAGGAACTCATGCATTGCTGAGAGGAATGCACAATGGTACAGCCATTTTGGAAGACAGTTTGAGAGTTTCTTACAAAATTAAATACATCTTTACCATACAATCCAACAACTATACTCCTTGCTACTTACCAAAAGCAGTTGAAAATGTAGGTGCACAAACTTGTGCACACATATTTCTAAAAATTTTATTCGTACGTGCCAAAACTTGAAAGCAGCCAACTTGTCCTTCAATAGCTGAATGAAAAAGTAGTGTGGTGCATCCAGAAAATGAAATATTATTTAGCACTAAGCAAATTAGCTATTAAGCCACAAAAAGATATGTAGGAACCTTAAATACATTTTACTAAGAGAAGCCAATCTGAAAAGGCTATACACTAGATGATTCCAGCTTTATGACATTTTTGAAAAGGTAAAACTATGGAGACACTAAAAAGATCAGCAGTTTCCAGAGGTTGTTGAGAGAAAGAGATGAATAGGCAGAACACAGAGGCTCTTTAGGGCTGTAAAGTTACTTTGTATGATACTATAGTGATGGATATATGTCATTATACATTTGTCCAATTCCACAGAATGTACAACATCAAGAGTGAATCCTAACATAAAGTATGGACTTTGGGTGATTATGACATCAATATGGGGTCACTGATTTTAAAAATGTACCACTCTGGTGGTTGGTCTAGGGGAGGCAAGAATAGGTGGAATTAGACAATTTTTAGGGCAGTAGAAATACTCTGTATGACGCTAAAGTGATGGATACATGTCATTTATGCCTTTGTCCAGATTCATAGAATGCACAACAAAAAGAGTGAGCCCTAATGTAAAATATCAACTTTGGGTGATTATACATGTCTGTGTAGATTCATCAGTTGTTAACAAATGTGCCACTTTGGTGGAGGATGTTAATACTCCAGAAAGGTATGCATGTGGGGGGCAGGGAATATATAAGAAATCTCGAGAGAGATTCCTCTCAATTTTGCTATGAACCTAAAACTGCTCTAATAAAAATAAACCACTAACAAGCAAATATGGAAAGCTATCTTGGTGGCTCAGTGGTAAATAATCCCCCTGACAATGCAGGAGACACAGGTCCAACTCCTAGTCTGGGAAGATCCCACATGCCATGGAACAACTCAGCCTGGGTGCCACAACTATTAAGCCTATACTCCAGGGCCTGGGAAAGGCATCTACTGAAGCCTGTGCACCCTAGAGGCTGTGCTCCACAACAAGACAAGCCATCGAAATGAAAAGCCCACACATTGCACCTAGAGAGTAGCCCCTGCTCATTGCAACTAGAGAAAACCCTGCACAGCAACGAAGACCCAGTGCAGCCAAAAATAAATAACTAAATTAGAAAAAAACATGGAGACCTCTCTCATGACTTTCGGTAGATGTAAGGAATAAAACTAATAGTGCCAATAATGTTAGTTAATTTTGTTTTTAGACAGAGGGAAAAATACAAAAACACAGAGCTCAGAACATATTACAAAGTTTATCCCTTATGGTTTAAAATGCTGGGTTTCAGGACACATGAATTCAAACCAAGATATGGATAGAACTCTGTAGATATCTATGATCTATTGTTATATGAGAAAAGCAAGTTGCATAATATGTATAAGATCCAGTTTTATAAAATATAGCCCCAAATGCTATGTAAATATGTCTATGTGTATGTATTCATTTAAATATAGAAAAGTCTCTCATGTCATTGGCAAAGTGAATGAAGTCAGTTTTACTTCTAGCAATAGCTTTCCAAAGAGTAAACATATATATATATATATATATATATATATATATATATATATATATATATATATAAAATTTATATTTTATACATATATACTCTAAACTAGAAGTAGCAGTGGCAATAATTTTAATAAAATCAATACAGTTAGGGCTGACCCAGGGCTGAGAATGAGTCAGATGATGTGCTTCTATGTGAGAAAGCAAAGGTGAAGTCGCTCAGTCGTGTTCAACTCTTTGTGACCTCATGGACTGTAGCCTACCAGGCTCCTCTGTCTGTGGGATTTTCCAGGCAAGATTACTGGAGTGGATTGCCATTTTCTTCTCCAGGAGATCTTCCCAACCCAGGGATTGAACCTGGGTCTCCAGCATTGTAGACAGACACTTTACCATCTGAGCCACCAGGGAAGGCTTGCCTGTAAATAATCACACCATTCCTATAGAGGCGATGCTCCCATTAGTCCGAATTTAGAAGCTTATCTATCACAAGGATCAAAGAAAGCAACAGGCCTGTACAGTCATGACGAATGCCAGTATACAGTAATTTTTTTCACAGAACACAGAAATAAGAATTATCTTTGATATTTTAAAATAAGAATGTGACTATACCTACACACATATCCTGTGAACACACTCACGGTTGTGCATATACTGAGGAAGTCTGCTTAACAACTAGTCTGAAATTTCATTTGTAGACAGCTTCCCCCCCCCTCCCGCCCAGTGGAAGATCCAATGGAGAAGGGATAGGCTACCCACTCCAGTATTCTTGGGCTTCCCTGGTGGCTCAGCTGGTAAAGAATCCACCTGCAATGAGAGAGACCTGGGTTCAATCCCTGGGTTGGGAAGATGCCCTGGAGAAGGGAAAGGCTACCCACTCCAGTATTCTGGCCTGGAGAATTCCATGGACTGTATAGTCCATGGCGTCGCAAAGAGTTGGACATGACTTGAGTGACTTTCCCTTTCATTTTTTTTCTCTTTTCTTTTTTTTCAAACCAGAAGATCTGTAGTGAGTTGGGCTTTTATGTGATCACCTGAATATGCCTGGACTGGCTGGTATTAAAGTTCCTCTGAGCACATTTTCTGAGAACCTGTGTTTCAGAAAGGAATCTAGTTTCCTAGGGCCAAAAGTAAAAGGCTTCTGACTGATCTATATGCTTGATACATCAAGAAATTTACATGACATGGTATGTGTTTTTGTTATAACGATGTATCAAAATTCCAAAAACATTATCTATATAGAAAGCAAAGTAGTAAAAAATACTCATGGTTTCACTTATAAATGAAATTTAAAAAAAAGTCAAACTCATAGAACTAGAGAGTAGATTGGTGGTTACCAGGGCCTCGAGGGTAGGGAAAATGGGAAGATTTCATCTAAAGGAACAAACTATCAAGTTATAAGATGAGTAAGTTCAGGAGATCTATAATGTATAGCATGGTGAATATAGTTAATACAACTGCATACTTGAAATATGCCAAGAGAGTAAATCTCAAGTCTCACCACACACACAAAAATGCTAACCGTGATGATGGATATACTGATTTGCTTGTGGTAATCATTCAGGATGTATATGTATATCCAAACATCATGATGTACACCTTAAATATAAGCAATTTTATTTCTCAATCATATTTCAATAAAGCTCGGAAAAATAGTCAAATGAGGTAACTTATACATAATATTTTTAGAAAAGGGACAAAAAGTATAAACTGAGAAATATCAATATAGTCCTTAGGTTCAATGCAGTCACTCAGTCATGTCCAACTCTTTGTGACTCCATGGACTGCAGCATGCCAGTCTTCTCTGTCCATCACCAACTTCTGGAGCTTGTTCAAACTCATGCCCATTGAGTTACTGATGCCATCCAACCATTTAATCCTCTGTAGTCCCCTTCTCCTCTTGCCTTCAGTCTTTCTCAGCATCAGGGTCTTTTCCAGTGAGTCAGTTCTTCACATCAGGTGGCCAAAGTATTGGAGTTTAGCTTCAGCATTATTGCTTCCAATGAATATTCAGGACTGATTTAATTTAGGATTGACTGTTTTGATTTCATTGCAGTCCAAGGGACTCTCAAGAGTCTTCTCCAACACCACAGTTCAAAAGCATCAATTGCTTGACGCTCAGCTTTCTTTATAGTCCAACACTCACATCCATACATGACTACTGGAAAAAACATAGCTTTGACTAGACAGACGTTTGTCTGAAAAGTAATGTCTCTGCTTTTTAATATGCTGTCTAGGTTGGTCACAGCTTTTCTTCCAAGGAGCAAGCATCTTTTAATTTTACGGCTGCAGTCACCATCTACAGTGATTTTGGAGTCCTTACTTTACAGAATGTAAGAATATAGTCCTTTCATTACAGACATAAATAGAAACATAGAAATAAGAAAATAAATAGAGGAATTACAGGACCTATAATTAAAGCACAAAGCTGTATTATATGAAAGTGTTTTAAATAACAGATATATACCAATGCTTTCAAACATGAAGTTGATATTGTAGAGATGTTAACTTTTCTCAAATTCCTTAATGTTTTAAGGTAATCAGATGTAAAATCCCTATGGGAATTTTTTAGTGATTTGACAAATAGCTCTTACAACTTCACCTGAAAGAATATATTAGTGAGATTCAACAAAATAAGAAAAATATTGGAGGCCAGTGTATTAGTTTCCTAGAGCTGCTATAACAAAGTATCACAAACTTGGATGACTTTAAACAACACAGATTTATCATTTCTTAGTTTTGTAGGCCACAGCCCCAAATGAAGGTGTTGGCAGGACCATAAGCCCTATGGATACTCTAGAAGGAGGATCCTTCTTTGCCTCTTTCTGTTTCTAGTCATCCAGAAATTTGTTGGCTCATGGTAGCATGCCTCTAACCTCTGCCTCTATCTTCACATGACCATCTTCCCTCTATCTGTGTCTGTATCAAAATTTCTCTCTTCTTATAAGGATACCAGTCAAATTGGATGAAGGGAACCATCCTATTCCAGTATGGCCTCATATGAACTAATTATATCTACAATAATCTACTTATAAGAACACAGTTTGAGATAATGCAGTATTAGGCTTCAACATATCTTTGGGGAGGGGACATATTTTAACCCATTGTAGCCAGTAAGGACGAAAGTAACACTGAGTTTAACTACTTCAATCAATGTGATACTTAAAAACTAAAGAAGCATCAAGGAAATTAATGATGGTTCCTAAAATTTGGTTATGTGCACTGGGTCTTTATAGGAAAATTTAATTTGATTCTTTTTTGGAAATGATATCAACTAATGACATCTATTCAGGTTTAAGTTGAATTTTAAAACATAAAATAATTAAGTATATGATGACCTAGAGAAATGTCTAGGAAAATATCCCAAAAAAGAATACTAATTATCAAGAAATGTGTATGATAACATTAATAAGCATTCTTAAAACTTTTATAAAATATTATCCTTGAAAAATGGATAAAAACAAGAAAACCATGGCATTTTCTATGTATGTATAAATTATTGTCTGTTTTTATGCATAGAGGGAGGTGGAGCACAAGTTTAATATAGATAATGGAAAAGGTGTGGCATGAATTAGGTTTTTTTTGGAATGAATTAGTTTTCATGTCAGTCTGTTCAGTCAGTTTAGTCGCTCAGTCGTGTCTGACTCTTTGCTATCCCATGAATCGCAGCACGCCATGCCTCCCTGTACATCACCATCTCCCGGAGTTCACCCGAACTCATGTGCATTGAGTCGGTGATGCCATCCAGCCATCTCATCCTCTGTCATCCCCTTCTCCTCCTGCCCCCAATCCCTCCCAGCATCAGAGTCTTTTCCAATGAGTCAGATCTACACATGAGGTGGCCAAAGTATTGGAGTTTCAGCTTTAGCATCAGTTCTTCCAAAGAACACCCATGACTTATCTCCTTCTGCACTTCATCTGCAGTGATTTTGGAGCCCCCAGAAAAAACGTCTGACACTGTTTCCACTGTTTCCCCATCTATTTCCCATGAAGTGATGGGACCAGATGCCATGATGTTCGTTTTCTGAATGTTGAGCTTTAAGCCAACTTTTTCACTCTCCTCTTTCACTTTCATGTAGGTTATTAAATTTGTTAAATTTTTAAAATTAATTTATTTATTTTAATTGGAAGCTAATTATTTTACAATATTGTAGTGGTTTTTGCCATACATTGACATGAATCAGCAATGGGTGTACATGTGTCCCCTATCCTGAACCTCCCTCCCACCTCCCTCCCATCCCATCCCTCAGGGTTGTCCCAGGGCACCAGCTCTGAATGCCCTATCTGAGGCATCAAACCTGGATTGGCTATCTATTTCATGTATGGCAGTAATTTTTATCTGTAAATTCTTTTCTTAGGGAAACTGTGAAAGGACTCATTTTAATTTTAACTATATTTACAAGGAGCATTTATATTTTTTAAAAAATCAGTGAAAACATCAGCCACTCTTTTGGTTTTGCGTGTTTAAACATGTCATTTAACTTCTCTGAACACACACTTCTCATCCAGAATAAAGAACAAAATAACTACTTTTAATAATAATGATAGCTGCAATAATAAGAATGATAATAAAATCATTAACATTCACTGAAGGTTTACTCCCAGGTAGGAAGTCTTGAAGTGCCTCTCTATATATTGTCCCATAAAAGACCTGCTTTGGATATCATCATTAATTCCATGTCATAGGACTGATGTTAGGACTGTCATTATTCAACATTTGCAAAACACTTCTGTAAATTAAATAGCTACTTAGAAACATAAAACATTATATTGTGATGACAACTGAGTCTATGATTGTAAAAATATGTTAAAATGAACATGTAAGTCTTTAGAATTTACATACTCATTAACTGATATGCAAGTATTCTGTGTAATTTTTCTTACAAGTTGCTTGCTGTTACTGGTTTTATTTTAATTCAGCAATTATTTAATGAGCATACAAAACATTATCTGCAAACAAAATAGAAAAGAATACTCTTTATTGAACCTATATGCTCTACTTTGGGGTAGAACATGACAATAAAGAAAGAAAACAAAGAATAAGATTAGATTAGATCATAAACAATGTAGTGCACAAAAACTAAAGACTCTATCAGAATAAAGAGACTAGGATTGGTGTAAAGATGGTCAGGTTGCTCCTTACAGAATGCATCAAGATGGTTATATCTGAGGAATGACTTGAAGAAAGTAGTAGTTATCAATGACACAAAATTGATTCCCAAAAGTTTGTGGTGTACATTAATTACTCGGGAGGAAAATATCAAGTTTTAATTCATTTGAAAAATTAAACACTAATGAAGAGGTTAGAGAATATTGCACTTAAAAAATGATACATGCATATATTTTAAAAACACATGTCCATGTTTTATATTCTTCAGATTTATAGATACATGTATATTCTTTATGTTCCTAAATCACATGTGAAAATCAAGTTCGGAAAATTCTGAACAGTGATAAAACATTGTAGTAGTTGTGTACTAAGAAATAAGCAAAAAAAATCACTGCTTTCACTTTACACCAATATTTTATAAAGACAACCTAATTTAGAACTAATTCACAATAGCAAACAAAAAAAAACCTTCAGCTACCCACTTGAGAAAACTTATTCAGCCTGGTGAATAGGGCTTCCCTGGTGGCTCAGATGGTAAAGAATCCACCTGCAATGTGGGAGACCTGGGTTTGACCCCTGGGTTGGAAAGATCCCCTGGATAAGGGAAAGGCTACCCATTCTAGTATTCTGGCCTGGAAAATTCCATGGACTGTATAGTCCATGGAGTCACAGAGTCAGACATGACTGAGCAACTTTCACTTTCAAAGAAATGACAAAAATTCTTCAAATGGATTTAAACGGAGGCTTTGGAAAAGGACTCACAAAGACACAACACACAAGATCTGAGACAATAAGTCAATATCAAATATTTGTTTTCTCTAGTGCTATGGCAAATAAGATAAGCCAAATGTGGTGTTAGAGAAATTAGAAAAGTGAGGTTACATTTTAGCTGTTAGTCTTCAGTAGGTAGTGGAGCTTCCCAGGTGGCACAGTGGTGAAGAAGCTGCCTGCCAATATAGGAGACACAGGTTTGATCCCTGAGTTAGGAAGATCCCCTAGAGGAGGAAATGGCTACCCACTCCAGCACTCTTGCCTGGAGAATTTGATGGACAGAGAAGCCTGACGAGCTGTAGTCCATGGGGTAGCAAAGAGTCAGATGTAACTGAGCATGCACTCACACACACTTTAGTAAGTGACATTAAACAAAGAAAATCTCAAAAGAAAGGTAATGAGAGATACTTGTGATTATAGATGTTAAATTGTTCATTAATTAAGAGTTTCATATTAGAACATTAATTTAAAAATATAACACTAAAGCAAAATTGATCTTTTAATGATGCTGGGCCAGTTTGGCATTTCTGCAATGTGGGGCAGACTGAAGAAATGAATGAAACTTTCACTTCATACAATGCACCCAGATGCATGTTGCATGTGCTGTAAAGCTGAACTTAAAAATATAACAAAATTAACACATATATATGGAATTTAGAAAGATGGTAATGACGATTCTACATGCAGGACCACAAAGGAGACATGGATGTAAAGAACAGACTTTTGGACTCAGTGGGAGAAGGAGAAGGATGATTTGAGAGAAGAGCATTGAAACATGTATATTACCATATGTAAAATAAATGACCAGTGCAAGTTCAATGCATGAAGCAGGGCACCCAAAGCTGGTGGCCTGGGATAATCTAGAGGGATGGGTTGGGGAGGAAGATGGGAGTGGGCTTCAGGTTGGGGGGACACGTGTGCAACCATGGCTGATTCATGTTGATGTATGACAAAAGCCATCACAATATTGTAAAGTAATTATCCTCCAATTAAACTAAGTAAATACATAAATAAAACTAGGAATAAAACTACATATGACCCAATAATCCCTCTACTAGGCATATACCCTAAGAGAGCCATAATTCAAAAAGACACATGTATCCCAATGTTCATAGCAGCACTATTTACAATAGCTAGAACATGGAAGCCACCTAGATGTCCATTGACAAATGAACAGATAAAGAGGTTGTGGTACATATACACAGTGGAATATTAGCCATAAAAAGAAGGAATTTAAGTCAGTTCTAGTGAGGTGGATGAACCTCAGTTCAGTTCAGTCACTCAGTCATGCCCGACTCTTTGCAACCCCTTGAATTGCAGCATGCCAGGCCTCCCTGTCCATCACCAACTCCTGGAGTTCATGCAAACTCATGTCCAGCCATCTCATCCTCTATCGTCCCTTTCTCCTCCTGCCCCCAATCCCTCCCAGCATCAGAGTCTTTTCCAATGAGTCAAATCTTCACATGAGGTGGCCAAAGTATTGGAGTTTCAGCTTCAGCATCAGTCCTTCCAATGAACACCCAGGACTGGTCTCCTTTAGGATGGACTGGTTGGATCTCTTTGCAGTACAAGGGACTCTCAAGAGTCTTCTCCAACACCACAGTTCAAAAGCATCAATTCTTCGGTGCTCAGCCTTCTTCACAGTCCAACTCTCACATCCATATATGACCACTGGAAAAACCATAGCCTTGACTAGACAGACCTTTGTTGGCAATGTAATATCTCTGCTTTTTAAGATGCTATCTAGGTTGGCCATAACTTTCCTTCCAAGGAGTAAGTATCTTTTAATTTCATGGCTGCAATCACCATTCACAGTGACCTTGGAGCCCCCCAAAAATAAAGTCTGCCACTGTTTCCACTGTTTCCCCATCTATTTCCCATGAAGTGATGGGACCAGATGGCATGATCTTCGTTTTCTGAATGTTGAGCTTTAAGCCAAATTTTTCACTCTTCTCTTTCACTTTCATCAAGGCTTTTTAGTTCCTCTTCACCTTCTGCCATAAGGGTGGTGTCATTTGCAAATCTGAGGTTATTGATATTTCTCCCGGCAATCTTAATTCCAGCTTGTGCTTCTTCCAGCCCAGCATTTCTCATGATGTACTCTGCATATAAGTTAATTAAGCAGGGTGACAATATACAGCCTTGACGTACTCCTTTTCCTATTTGAAACCAGTCTGTTGTTCCAATCCTAGAGCCTGTTATATACAGTGAAGTAAGTTAGGAAAACAAATTTTGTGTATTAACACATATATAAGGTCCATCTAGTCAAGGCTATGGTTTTTCCAGTGGTCGTGTATGGATGTGAGAGTTGGACTGTGAAGAAGGCTGAGCACCAAAAAATTGATGCTTTTGAACTGTGGTGTTGGAGAAGACTCTTGAGAGTCCCTTGGACTGCAAGGAGATCCAACCAGTCCATTCTGAAGGAGATCAGCCCTGGGATTTCTTTGGAAGGACTGATGCTAAAGCTGAAGCTCCATTACTTTGGCCACCTCATGGGAAGAGTTAACTCATTGGAAAAGACTCTGATGCTGGGAGGGATTGGGGGCAGGAGGAGAAGGGGATGACCGAGGATGAGATGGCTGGATGGCATCACGGACTCAATGGACGTGAGTCTGAATGAACTCCGGGAGATGATGATGGACAGGGGGGCCTGGCGTGCTGCGATTCATGGAGTCGCCAAGAGTCGGACACGACTGAGCGACTGAACTGAAGTGAACTGATGGAATCTAGAAAAATTGTATTGATAAAGCTATTTACAAGGAAGGAATAGAGATGCATATATAGAAAATGGACTTGTGGATACAGTGGGGGGAGGAAAGAGTAGGATGAACAGAGAAATTAGTATTAAGATACATATAATATCATGTGTAAACTAGATAGCTGATGAGACGTTGCTATATAACACAGGAAGCACACCCTTGTCCTGTGATGACCTAGAGGGATGGGATGGGAAGAGAGGTGGGAGGCTCAAAATGGAAGTGATCTATTTATAATTATGGCTGATTTGCATTGTTGTATGGCAGAAACCAACACAACATTGTAAAGCAATTTTCCTCCAATTAAAAATTTTTTTAATGACAAAAAAGAGCCCTTTAACATAGGTTGATGGCTCTGAGGAACTGATAAGTGCAACAACAACAACAACAACAAAAGCTGCAAGTAATATATCAATTAGATCTCTCAAGTTTCATATGAACAAAAACAACAATACCTCTTTAGGCAGATGGCAGGAGATGCACCAGGCTATTAACACTGATTATGAAAAGCATGTTGAATAAAACTGATGTGGTATGTTGTGGGTGCAGGAAAGTTCTTAAAATATTTATTTTGCAAAAAAAGACAGAAGAAATAGTTTGTATGGAATGAATATGTTTATTACTTTATTTGTAGTTGATGTGTATACACACTAATTCATAAAAATGTGTTCATTAAATGTGTGCAATTTTTATATGTGTGTGTGTGTGTTTTAGTGATGCAACTGTGTTTGACTCTTTGTGACCCCATGTACTGAAGCCTACCAAGCTCCTCTGTTCATGGAATTCTCCGGGCAAGAATAACTGGGATGGCTTGCCATTCCCTTCTGCAGGGGATCTTTCCAACCCAGCAATCAAACCAGGGTCTGCTGCATTACAGGCAGATTCTTTACCACTAGCATCACCTGGGAAGTCTTTATAGAAGCATACATCAATAAAATAGGGAAAAAGCCATTCCTTGGCTATGCTAAGAGAGAACTGCATTTGTACTGAGCAAATTGAAAATGTTAGTATCAGCCATTCACTTGCTTTGTGACTTAAGTCATGAATCATCTCTAAGACTCAAACTTTCCATTTTAAAAAGAGGCCAATAACTATCTCAGTAATAATAAAAGTAACAATAATGATAGCAGTCATAATGAAGTAACGAACAGTCACTGAATGATTACTGGAGTGCCAGGGAATGTGGAAATGCTTTTATGGGAATAACCTCTTTTTACCCTCACAAACATTGGCTGCCATAGGTATTATTCACTCTATGCGGCAGGACTGCCATTAAGATTAAATGAGGCAGAATATTGGGAAATAATACTTTTGTGAGCTAAAATGTGACTCAGGAACCTAAGTAATTATTAGTAAATTTGATTCTGTCCTCCCAGTATAACATACAGTGGGTTCATTTAGAATTTACATGCCTAGAACCAGGATGCAAGAACTGTAATTCTTATTCTTTAGTCTTTCCTTCCTTCATTTAGCAAAGATTTATAACTGCTTGCTATGTGTGAGACACTGTTGCTGATGTGTGGGATAAATCAGTGAACAAAACACAGATCTCCACAGCTGTGAATGTTTCATTGTGTTGGGAGAAAGACAAGGAAACTAGGTGGCCAATTCATCTCAGTTTTTCTGGAACTCTCCTGGTATTAAAATGGAAAAGTTTCTCACTCTGGGAAGTTTCAGTCCCAGGAGAACTGGGGCGGGTTTTCACTCTGGAAAAGATACAATGAGGAAATGATAAACCATGTGACAATGGAACAAATGATATGAAATAAACAAGACAGTAGGACATGGGGCATGGGAGACTTGAGGACAGGGGTCAGGATATTGAATTAGTAAGAGGTCAGCATAGGAAAGGTTGATTGAGTAGGTAACATGTGAGTGAAAATTAGCGAGTTTAAGGGGTTACCCCAACTGATATCTGGAAAGAAGAGAATTCAGGAAGAGGGAATAGCCAAGTGGAAAGGCCTAAGGTGAGACTGTGTCAGGGATGTCTGAGGGGCAGCAGATTCCAGAACCGCTGGGGAGCTGAACATTTCTCATGAGGTTTGGTCAGACTCTTGACCGTGCAAATCTGGGAAAGCTGACAAAAATCCCTCTCCACACAATTTAGATGAGGGCCCAGATTCCACAGCAGAGTTCTGGCAGTCAGAGTGTGAGGAGTAGGGAGAAGAGCCTATATGCAAATCAGTGCTACAGTAGTCCCTCGTTATTTGCTGTTTTGCTTTCTGCAGTTTCAGTTACCTGAGGTTGACTGCACTCTGAAAATAATAATGGGAAAATGGCAGAAACAAACCATTCCAAATTTTAAATTGCACAGTGTTCTGAGTAGGATGATGAAATCTCATGCTGTCTTGTGCCATCCCACCTGGGATGTGAGTTGAATCATCCCTTTGTCCAGTGGATCCCACCTTATAGTCACTCAGTAGCTGGCTTAGGTAGCAGATCAACTGGTGAGGTATCACAGGCTGGTGTCCAACTAAACCTTATTTTACTTAGTAATGGCCCCAAAACAAAAGACTAGTATAGCTGGCAATTTGGATACACCAAAGAGAAGCCAAAAAGTGCTTCCTTTAAGTGAAAAGGTGAAAGTTTATGGAGAACAGTGTGGCGATTCCTTAAAAAACAGGAAATAGAAATGCCAGATGACCCAGCAATCTCACTGCTGGGCATACACACTGAGGAAACCAGAACTGAAAGAGACACATGGACCCCAATGTTCATCGCAGCATTGTTTACAATAGTTAGGACATGGAAACAACCTAGATGTCCATTGGCAGATGAATGGATAAAAAAGCCATGGTACATATGCACTATAAAATACATGTATGTATATATATACATATACACTGACAACTATAAAAAAGAATGCATTTGAGTCAGTTCTAATGAGGTGGATGAAACTGGACCCTATTATACAGAGTGAAGTAAGTCAGAAAGAGAAACAACAGTACAGTATATTAACACATATATCAGCTGGTAAAGAATCCGCCTGCAATGTGGGAGACCTGGGTTTGATCCCTGGCTTGGAAAGATCCCCTGGAGAAGGGAAAGGCTACCTACTCCAGTATTCTGGCCTAGAAATACGGACTGTATATTTCATGCGGTCACAGAGTCAGACATGACTGAGTGACTTTCATTTTCACTTTCATGGAATTTAGAAAGATGGTAATGATGGCCCTATATGAAAGACAGCAAAAGAGACACAGATGTAAAGAACACACTTTTGGAGTCTGTAGGAGAAGCCGAGGGTGGGATGATTTGAGAGAATAGCATTGAAACATGTATATTACCATATGTGAAATAGATGACCAGTCCAAGTTTGATGCACTAATCAGGGCACTGAAAACTGGTGCACTGGGACAACCCATAGGGATGGGATGGAGAGGGAGCTGGGAGGGGGGTTCGAGAAGAGGGGACATATATATGCACATGGCTGATTCATGTCAGTGTATGGCAAAACCCACCACAATATTGTAAAGTAATTAGCCTCCAATTAAAAAAAATAAAAAGGAGGGAAAAATGTACACTGAGGTTGTTAATATCTATGATAAGAATAAAACTTCTAGTCATAAAATTATGAAGAAAAATAAATTCCTGCTACTTTTGTGGTCACATCTCAAAGTGCAAAAGTTTCAGTCAAAATTATGTGATAACTGCTTAGTTAAAACAGAAAAAGCATTAAAGGCATAAGATATTTTGAGAGAGAGGGACTGCATTTATATAACTTTTATTACAGTACATTAATTGTTCTATTTTTATTAGCTACTATTATGTCTTACTGTGCCTAATTTATAAATTAAATTTTAACATAAGTATGTATGAAGAGGGAAAAATATATTTGTAGGGTTTGGAACTACCAACAGTTTCAGGCATTCACTGGGGGTCTTACAGAGTATCCACCACAGATAAGTTGAAATTACTATATGACCTATATTGGTTTTAATGGCAACCTGTTGAGATAATGTGAGGTGAAGAACAGAAAAACTTAATTTTAAGAGTTAAATTATCTGGAGGGAGAAGGGAAGGAAAAAGATGAGGAAGGATGGGGACAGAGACAGGAAAGGAGAGACAGAGACAGACATCCTTAAAAAAGGTCATGAGGGCATTTTTAAGAGATAAAACATTTTGGAGTAAATCATATCATTCTAAGGTGAACAAAGAAAGAACTGCATTTTTAGAAGTCCCGTAGTGAATTTCTTTGTGGTTTAATATGTGTTTGTGATGTGCTTAGTTGCTCAGCCTTATTCAAATCTTTGCAAGTAAAATATGTGTTTACTTAATCATAAATATGTGATTCAATTAAATATGAATGAGTCAGTTACGTGTGTGCGTGCATGTTCAAGTCACTAAGTCATGTCCAACTCTTTGTGACCCCATGGACTATACAGCCCACCAGACTCCTCTGTGGAGAAGCCAATGGCATCCCGCTCCAGTACTCTTGCCTGGAAAATCCCATGGATGGAGGAGCCTGGTAGGCTACAGTCCATGGGGTCGCTAAGGGTCGGACACGACTGAACGACTTCACTTGCACTTTTCACTTTCATTTTGGAGAAGGAAATGGCAACCCACTCCAGTATTCCCATCTGGAGAATCCCAGGGACGGGGTAGCCTGGTGGGCTGCCGTCTATGGGGTCACACAGAATCAGACACGACTGAAGCGACTTAGCAGCAGCAGCAGCAGACTCCTCTGTCCATGGAATTTCCCAGGCAAAAATACTGAAGTGGGTAGCCACTTCTTTCTCCAGGGAATCTTCCTGACTCAGGGACTGAACTTGCACTGGCAGGTGGATTCTTTACTGCTGAGCCACCAGGGTTAAAAATTGGGTGTGGATTAGAGAACCTGCAGGAAGATATTAATTTTTTATGCTTCATCATAAAATTCCCTATATTATGGATGAGGTTGAAAAAAGTGTTTTGTTTATTATAAAATAGAAAATAAATAAAATACATATAAAACATGAAAACAGACAGGGTACTTTGTTATTAAATCATTTAATAAGGGATCTAACAAGTAAAAGCCTCTAGTTTTCACATCTTTAGGAATATTATCTGCTCTTCAGACCTCCAACAATCATAATAATTTACATCCACTTCATGCTTACTTACATGGCAGTTGGAGTACTTACAGCTGTGAATACTTTTATTTCCACATCTCAGATCTGTCATGAGAATTAAACAAATCAGTCTACACAAGAGTACTTTGAGAAACTCAAGAGTAATAGAAAGACAAGTGACTTTATTACTACAATATTATTTCTATTCTTGATAAAATAAGGTATTTCGTACCATGTTGCTTTCCTATTAGAAGTCTTATGCCTACCTAAAACCTTATATGGACTTTTAGTAATTCTTATACCTTACAGTAACAGTCCCAATTCAACTATCAATCTGCCTTATGATATGCATGCTGTGATAATATTTTGGTAGCTTTTTTAAAAAAAGAAAAGGAAAACACTGACATTAAGAACCTTGGAGTGTGTGTTTGTGTATTTATTATATATCTCATTTCATTTCTGTACATCATCCATTCAACAAATAAACTCCCTAACTTGTGCAGTGGGCTTGTATATATGCTTAAGCATGGAGAAGAATGCAGAAATGCATGTAGCAAACACCTCAAACTCATGTCCACTGAGTCAGTGATGTTATCTAACCATCTCATCCTCAACTGCCTTCTTCTCCTACTGCCCTCAATCTTTGCCATCATCAGGGTCTCTTCCAATGAGTCGGCCCTTCACATCAGGTAGCTAAAGAACTAGAGCTTCAGGTTCACCGTCAATCCTTCCAATGAATATTCAGGGTTGATTTCCTTTAGGATTGACTGGTTTGATCTCCTTGCTGGCCAAGGGACTCAAGAGATTCCGCCAATACCACAGTACAAAAGTGTCAATTCTTCTACGCTCGGCCTTTTTTATGGTCCAATTCTCACATCCATTCATGACTACTGGAAAAACCACAGCTTTGACTAGATGGACCTTTGTTGGCAAAGTAATGTCTCTGCTTTTAAATCACTGCCTAGGTTTGTCATAGCTCTCCTTCCAAGGAACAAGCATCTTTCAATCTCATGGTTGTAGTCAGAGTCCTCAGTGATTTTGGATCCAAAGAAAATGAAATCCGCCATTGTTTTCACTTTTCCCCATCTATTTGTTATGAAGTGATGTGACCAGATGCCATGATCTTGGTTTTTTTTTAATGTTGAGTTTTAAGCAAGCTTTTTCACTATCATCTTTCACCTTCAAGAGGCTCTTTAGTTCCTCTTTGCTATCTGCCATTACAGTGGTGTCATCTGGATATCTGAGGTTGTTGATATTTCTCCAAGCAATCTTGATTGCAGCTTTTGAGTCATCTGGCCCAGCATTTGGTATGATATATTCAGCATATAAGTTAAATAAGCAGGGTAACAATATATAACCTTGACATACTTCTTTCCCAGTTTGAAACCCATCCATTGTTCCATGTCTGGTTCTAAATGTTGCTTCTTGACCTGCATACAGATTTCTCAAGAAGCAGATAAGGTGGTCTGGTATTCCCATCTCTTTAAAAATTTTCCAGTTTGTTGTGATTCATGCAGTAAAAGGCTTTAGTGTAGTCAATGAAGCAGAAGTAGATGTTTTTCTGTAATTCTCTTGCTTTCTCTATGATCCAATGGATGTCAGCAATTTGACACCACTGTATACAGATCAGAATGGGTGAAATTTTAAAAGATTGACATTACTAACTGTTGTTGAGTTTGTGGGGAATGTAAAACTCATTCATTGCTGATGTGGAGGCAAAACTGTTAACCCACTTTGGGAAAATTGTATGGCAATACTTTATAAAGTTAAATATATTTATATACTAAGACCCAGTGATTCTACTCCCCAGTGTTTACTCAAGAGAAATATAGGCCTTTGCAAAAATGTGTACTGGAGTGCTCACAGAAACGTCATTCAAAACAGCCTCAAAATGGAAGCAAAAACTGGTTCAAAAACTGGTAAATGAATAAACAGATTATGGTATATGGTACATCATACCATGGAAAGCAATCTATCAACATAAAAAAATAATGCAATTGATATATGCAATAACATAGAGAAATCTTGAATGCCTTATGATAAAGCAAGAGAAGTACAATGAAAAAGATTTCATTTGTATGAAATGTTATCAAAGGCAGACCTATTATGTAAGAAAGTATTCTTAATAGTTGCTTGAGTCCCAGGATGGAATAGGAAACTGAATGCGAGGGAACATGAGGAAATTTCTTAGGATTATAGAACTGTTCTGTATCTTGACTATGTACATGTAATTGTATACTATTACCAAAATCTTTCAAAATTTACACTTAAAATTGGTGAATTTTATTGCATATTACTGTATATAAAACAATACAATAGTAAACAATAAACAGGGAAAAGCTGATAGACAAGTATCATTGGACATTAGGAAAAAAATGCTAATCAAAACTACAATGAGATCACACTAAACTCCACTAGAATGATTAAAAGAAGAAAGAAAAAAGGACTAACAACTGCAAATGTTGGTGAAGATGCTGAACAATTAGAACTGTTATACAATGTTGGTGGCAGTGTAAAAGTCTATAGAACACTTTGGCAAAGGTATGCCAATTTTTATAAAATTAAAAATATTCCTTCCTAAGAACCAGCAATTACACTCCCTAAGTGTAATGAAAAAATATATCCACAGACGTGTACATGGATGTTAATAGCAGGTTTATTTAAAACAGCCACAAATTAGAAACGGAAATTCAAGTATCCATCTGCAGGAGAATGGGTAAATTATTTATGATAGATTCATATGATAGAACATTACTCAGTAATAAAAAGTATTGAAACACTGATAGATCAAATGGAGAGATCTCAGAATGAGTTTTCTTATGAAAGAAAAGAGTTATACATAAACGACTATATATTACATTATCCCATTCACATGAAGTTCTAGAACATGTACAACTACCTGTGGTAGAAAAATAATAATGAATCCCTCTGGGGTTGGAGTGGTAAAATATGGGGGACAATAACATTTTATAACTTGATAGGGGTTTGAGTTACACAGGTGTATGAATTGGAAAATTCTCATGTAAGTATAATTAAGATTTTTAAATCTCACTATATACAACTTTCACCTCAAAATAAATAAAACTGTCAACAAATATTAAGTTCTAACTTAAAAGTGATGGTTAAAATGCTGTATCATATAATGATGTGCATGTGTGCTAAGTCACTTCAGGCATGTCCAGCTCCATGACCCTATGGACTACAGCCCACCAGGATCCTCTATCCAAGGGATTCTCCAGGCAAGAACACTGGAGTGGGTTGCCAAACCGTCTCCAAGGGGATCTTATCGACCCAGGGATTGAATCCACATCTCTTACATCTCCCACACTGGCAGGCAGATTCTTTACCACTAGTGCCATCTGGGAGACCATACATATGTATATAAACGTAGGATTCAGTGTGGAGAATGATATGAATGATCTGAAGTTCTAAAATATGCCTCAAGAAAAACTCCAGGATAGAGGGTTTATGGGGGGATGTTACTAAGTTTTGAGTGTTCAATTTTACTGATTTTGTCTAGTTTGGCTTTCCAGGTGGTGCTAGTAGTAAAAACAAACAAACAAACAAACAAACAAACAAAAAACACCTGACTTCCAATGCAGGAGAAATGAGAGATGTGTGTTCTATCCCTGGGTTGGGAAGATTCCCTGGAGGAGGAAATGGCAACCACTTCAGTATTCTTGCCTGGAAATTCCCATGGACAGGGGAGCTTGGCAGGCTGCAGTCCATCAGGTCACAAAGAGTTAGACACCACAGAAGTGACTTAGCACACACAGGTTGAGAAAACATTGGTTAAAAAAATGTAGAAAAAGAATACATAAAACACAAAAATAATGTTGTAATTAATGCAGAGAATCAATTGAAAATTTTTGAAAATGGTAAAGTAGTTCAGAAAATTAAGATAGAAAATAAACAAGATATTGAAATTTATTGTATATGTTAAAGCTATGATAACTGAAACGGTGTGGAATATGTTCAGATAATCGGAATTCACTAGAAGAAAACAGAGCTGAAATAATGCTTGGTTAATTCCATACTTGACAGGGAAAATAATAAAAAAAACCCTCACTTCACTGCCTTCACCATCACATATTCGGCATGAATTAAAGTGTAGGAATTTAAAATAAATGTTAAACATATCCCATTTACCAATGGAGATATCCACAGTGTATTGAACTGAGGATGGTGATTGCAGCCATTAAATTAAAAGATGATTGCCCCTTAGAAGTAAAGCTATAACAAACCTAGAGAGCATATTAAAAAGTAGAGACATCACATTGCTGACAAAGGTTCGTCTATTCAAAGCTATGGTTTTTCCAGTAGTCATGTTCTGGTGTGAGAATTTGACCATAAGGAAGGCAGAGTGCCGAATAATTAATGCTTTCTTTCAAATTGTCGTGCTGGAGAAGACTCTTGAGAGTCCCTTGGACTGCAAGGAGATCAAACCAGTCAATCCTAAAGGAAATCAATGCTGAATATTCATTGGAAGGACTGATGCTGAAGCTGAAGCTCCAATACTTTGGCCATCTAATTCGAAGACACACTGGAAAAGACCCTGATGATGGGAAAGATTGAAGGCAGGAAAAGGGGATGACAGAGGATGAGACGCTTGGATGGTATCATTAACTCTATGGACATGAGTTTGAGCAAGCTCTGGGAGTTGGTGATGGACAGGGAAACATGGTGTGCTGCAGTCCATGGGGTCACAAAGACTCAGACATGACTGAGAGACTGAACTGAACTGAACTGGCAAAACTGGATGTGTTCTTACTGTTAGGAATCCACCGCCAAACACACCCCAAGACTGTCAAACACCCAGAGGATCCCTAAACCCTCATGACTTCACCTAGGCAGTTCAAGGATCTACAGTTTCCAGTTTGTCATGGGTTGAAGCTCACCAAAAATATTCTTTTAAATATCACTCGAACTAGAAGGGCACTTTGAACAAATAGTTGAAGTGAACAACACCTCTCTAGGTGGGGAACTGCACACAGCATGGCCTCAAGGTGGACCTGCCTGTCCCCTTTCAACTCTCAAATGAACCTTCGCCTGTCTCCTCTCAACTCTCAAATGAACCTTTCTTTCTAACTCCCACTGAGTCCTGTGGACTGCACTCAAGATTTATGCACTGACCATGAAAATGGTGATCGACTCCCTGCAACTTGCATCCCCCCCTCAGAAGATCGTCTTCATTATTTCTACTTACTGTACATATGCAGAAGGATGATGACCCAGAGAGAAAAAAGGTAGTTCAGATCTATCTCCATTTCAAAGGAATTACCCTTCTCTTTTTAAATCTGTACCTGTTCAACTTTTAGGAATTGAACCCAGAGTTCTGCTGTCCACTGCCAAGGACAGACCGTCTAGTCCTCTGTTGCAATCCAAGGAGGCCTGTCCACGTGGCAGGCAGTACTGAGTTTCTGCTGTGTCAGAGATCTCCTTTATGTTCTTGTGCACTGGCTTTTGGAACTCAAGAAAAGGCCCTTTCATTTTGGGTGAAACTCCCAGATTGGACCTAGGCTGGTTTTTGGAGGGAGATCAAGCCCTGAGCCTTTGGAGTGGGAGCATTGATTCCAAAACCCCAGACAACCATAGAACTAACCCTATGGAGTATCAAATAGTGAGAACTCACATAAATGAAACCACTTAAATAGAAGACCCGGCATCACCCAACCACCAGTAACACTCTGTGCAGGACATCTCATCTAAACAACAAATAAAACAAAAATACAAACCCAATCATCAGCAGATAGGATTACCACCTCACTCAATCTTGCCCATAAGAAGAAAGTCAAACAAACAAACAAACAAAAAACCTCAGCACAAACTTCACCCTATATGAAGTTTCCACAAAACACTGGACTAACCTTAGGAGGAAGTGAAGTCGCTCAGTCGTGTCTGACTCTTTGCGATCCCATAGACTATAGCCTATCAGGCTCCTCCGTCGATGGGATTTTCCAGGCAAGAATACTGGAGTGGATTGCGATTTCCTTCTCCAGGGCATCTTCCCTACCCAGGGATAGAACCCTGGTCTTTCACACTGTGGGCAGACACTTTATCCTCTAAGCTACCAGGTAATCTTAGGAGGGCAGAAACCAAAAGGAAGAAAGAATTCAACCTTGAAGTCTGAGAAAAAGAGACCTCAAACACAATAAGTTAAAAACAATGATGAAAAGGCAGAGAAATACTATACAAATGAAGGAACAAACTAGAAAAAGAGAAGTCAAAGTAAATGAAGAGGAAATAGGCAAACTACCTAAAAAGAATTCAGAATAATGATAGTAAAGATGATCAAAAACCTTGACAACAAAATGGAGAAAGTGCAAGACTCAATTAACAAACACCTAGAAGAATTAAAGAATAAGCATACAGAGACAAATAACACAAATTGCTGAAATTAAAAATACTCTAGAAGGAATTAGTAACAGAATATATGAAGCAGAAGAACGAATCAGTGAGCTGGAAGATAAAATGGTCAAAAATACACATATAGACTAAAAGTGACAAAATGGAAAATATGTTCCCTGCAAATGGGAAGCAAAAGAAACCTGGAGTAGCAATCTTCATATCAGACAAAATAGACCTTAAATAAAGAAGATTACAAGAGATAAGGAAGGACACTACATAATGATCAAGGGATCAATCCAAAAGGAAGACATAACAATCATAAATATCTATGCACTCAACATAGGAGAACCTCAACGCATAAGACAAACATTAACAGACATAAAAGGAGAAAATGACAGTAACACAATAATAGTAGGAGACTTTAACATCCCACTAACACCAATGGACAGATCATTAAAACAGAAAATTAAAAAGGAAACACAAGTCTTAAATGATACATTAGATGAGATAGATCTCACTGATATCTTCAGGACATTCCATCCAAATGCAGAAGAATACACCTTCTTTTCAAGTACACATGGAACATTCTCCAGGATAGACCGCATCTTGGGTCACAAATCAAACCTCAGCAAATTTAAGAAAATTGAAATCATATCAGGCATCTTCTCTGACCACGGTGCTATGAGACTAGACATCAATTACAAGAAAAAAAAAATGTAAGAAACACAAACACATAGAGATTAAACGACATGTTTCTAAATAACCAACAGGTTACTGAAGAAATCAAAATGGAAATAAAAAAAATTCTAGAAAGAAATGACAATGAAAACACGACAGCTCAAAAGCTATGGGATGCAGCAAATGCAGTTCTAAGAGGGAAGTTTATAGAAATACAACCTACCTCAAGAAGCAAGAAAAACATTGAATAGACAACTTAACTTTACACCTAAAACAACTGGAAAAGGAAGAACAAACAAACAAAAAAAAACACCAAAATTAGTAGAAGGAAAGAAATCTTAAAGATCTGAGCAGAAATAAATGAAAAAGAAATGAAAGAAACAATAGGAAAGATTAATAAAACTAAAAGCTGATTCTTGGAGAAGATAAACAAAATTGACAAGCCTTTAGTCAGACTCATCAAGAAAAAAAGAGAGAAGAATCAAATCAACAAAATTAGAAATGTAAAAGCAGAGGTTACAACAGACAATGCAGAAATACAAAGGACTATAAGAGACTATTATGAACAACCATATGGCAATAAAATGGATAACCTAGAAGAAATGAACAGATTCTTAGAAAAGTTCAATCTTCCAAGAATGAACCAGGAAGAAATAGAAATTATGAACAAACCAATTAGAAGCACTGAAATGAAGATGTGATTAAAAAAAAAAAAAAAAACTCTGAAAAAAACAAAAGCCCAGGACAAGATGGCCTCACAAGAGAATTCTATTAAACATTTAGAAAAGAGTTAATGCCTATTCTTCTAAAACTCTGTCAAAAAGTTGCAGAGGAAGGAAACTTCCAAACCCTTCTACAAGGCCACCATCACCCTGCTACCAAAACCAGACAAAGACAACACACAAAAAAGAAAACTACAGGCCAATATCACTGATGAACATAGATGCAAAAAGCCTCAACAAAATTTTAGCAAACAGAATTCAAAAACACATCAAAAAGCTCATACACCATGATTAAGTTGGGTTTATTCCAGGAATGCAAGGATTCGTCAACACACACAAATGAATCAATGTGATTCGCTATATTAACAAACTGAAAGATAAAACCAAGTGATCATCTCAATAGATGCAGAAAAATTCAGCACCCATTTATAATTAAAACTCTTTAAAAAATGGGCATAGAAGGAAAATACCTCAACACAGTAAAGGCCATATATGATAAGCCAACATCAAACATTATTCTCAATGGTGAAAAACTGAAAGCATTTGCCCTAAGATCAGGATCAAGACAAGGGTATCCACTTTCACAACTATTACTCAACATCATTCTGGAAGTCCTAGCTATAGCAATCAGAGAAGAAAAAGAAATAAAAGGAATCCAGACCGATAAAGCTCTCATTGTTTGCAGATGACCTGATACCGTACATCAGTTCAGTTCAGTTCAGTCTCTCAGTAGTGTCCGACTCTTTGCAACCCCATGAATCGCAGCACGCCAGGCTTCCCTGTCTATCACCAATTCCCAGAGTTTACCCAAACTCATGTCCATCGAGTTGGTGATGTCATCCAGCAATCTCATCCTCTGTCATCCGCTTCTCCTCCTGACACCAATCATTCCCTGGATCAGGGTCTTTTCCAATGAGTCAACTCTTCACATGAGGTGGCCAAAGTATTGGAGTTTCAGCTTCAGCATCAGCCCTTCCAATGAACAGCCAGGACTGATATCCTTTAGGATGGACTGGTTGGATCTCCTTGCAGTCCAAGGGACTCTCAAGAGTCTTCTCCAACACCACAGTTCAAAAGCATTAATTCTTCAGCACTCAGCTTTCTTCACAGTCCAACTCTCACATCCATACATGACTACTGGAAAAACCATAGCCTTGACTAGACGGACCTTTGTTGGCAAAGTAATGTCTCTGCTTTTGAATATACTATCTAGGTTGGTCATAACTTTTCTTTCAAGGAGTAAGTATCTTTCAATTTCATGGCTGAAGTCACCATCTGCAGTGATTTTGGAGCCCCCAAAAATAAAGTCTGACACTGTTTCCACTGTTTCCCCATCGATTTCCCATGAAGTGATGGGACCGGATGCCATGATCTTCATTTTCTGAATGTTGAGCTTTAGGCCAACTTTTTCACTCTCCTCTTTCACTTTCATCAATAGGCTTTTTAGCTCCTCTTCACTTTCTGCCATAAGGGTAGTGTCATCTGCATATCTGAGGTTATTGATATTTCTCCCAATTGCACTCATCTCACATGCTAGTAAAGTAATGCTCAAAATTCTCCAAACCAGACTTCAGCAATACGTGAACATTGAACTTCCAGATGTTCATGCTGGTTTTAAAAAAGGCAGAGGAACCAGAGATCATATTGCCAACATCCGCTGGGTCATAGAAAAAGCAAGAGAGTTCCAGAGAAACATCTATTTCTGCTTTATTGACTATGCCAAAGCCTTTGACTGTGTGGATACTGTACATAGAAAGCCCTAAAGATATCAGAAAATTACCAGAGCTAATCAGTGAACTTAACAAAGTTGTCGGATACAAAATCAACACACAGAAATCACTGCATTTCTATATACTAACAATGAAAAATAAGAAAGAACAATTAAGGAATCAATCCCATTCACCATTGCAACAAAAATAATTAAATATCTAGGAATAAACGTACCTAAGGAGACAAAAGAACTCTACAGAAAAAAAAAAAACTATAAGACACTAATGAAAGAAATAAAATATGACATAAATGGATAAAGAGATATTCCATGTTCCTGGGTAGGAAGAATCAGTATTGTGAACATGACTATACTACCAAATAAAATCTACAGATTCAATGTGATCCCTATCAAATTTCCAATGGCATTTTTCACAGAGCTAGAACAGAAAATTTCACAATTCATATGGAAACACAAAAGACCCCAAAAAGCCAAAGCAGTCTTGAGAAAGAAGAATGGAGTTGGATGAACCAACCTTCCTGACTTCAGATTATACTACAAAGCTACAGTGATCAAGACAGTATGGTACTGGCACAAAAACAGAAATATATACCAGTGGAACAAGGTAGAAAGCCCAGAAATAAACCCATGCATCTATGGGTACCTTATTTTTGACAGAGGAGGCAAGAATATACAATGGGGCAAAGACAGCCTCTTCAATAAATGGTGCTTGGAAAACTGGACAGCTACATATAAAAGAATGAAATTAGAACACTTCCTAACACCATACACAAAGATAAACTCAAAATGGATTAAGGACATAAATGTAAGACCAGAAACTATAGAACTCTTAGAGGAAAACAAAGGCATAACACTCAATGACATAGATTAAAGCAAGATCCTCTAGGAGCCACCTCCTAGAGTAATGGAAATAAAAACAAAAGTAAACAAGCGGGACCTGATTAAACTGAAAAGCTTTTTCATACCAAAGGAAACCATAAGCAAGGTGAAAAGACAAGCCTCAGAACAGGAGAAAGTAATAGCAAATGAAAAAACTGACAGAAGATTAATTTCCAAAATACACAAGCAGCTCATACAACTCAACACCAGAAAAAGAAACACACCAATCAAAAAGTGGGAAAAAGATCAATACAGACATTTCTCCAAAGAAGACACACAGATGGCTAACAAACACATGAAAAGATACTCAACATTGCTCATTATTAGAGAAATGCAAATGAAACAATGAGATATCACCTCACATCGGTCAGAATGGCCATCATCCAAATGTACCAACAATAAATGCTGGAGAGGGTGTGGAGAAAAGGGAACACTCTTGCACTGTTGCTGGGAATATAAATTGATACAGCCACTATTGAAGACAGTATGGATTTTCCTTAAAAAAAAAAAAAAAAAAGGAATAAAACCACCATAGGACCCAGCAATCCCACTCCTAGGCATATACCCTAAAAAAAACAAAATTGCAAAGGACAAATGTGTCCCCTTGTTCATTGCAGCACTATTTACAGTAGCTAGAACATAGAAGCAACCCAGCTGTCGATTGACAGATGAATGGATAAAGAATATACACAATGAAGATATTACTCAGCCATAAAATGAACACATTTGAGTCAGTTCTGATGAGATGGATGAACCTAGAACCTATTATACAGAGTGAAGTGAGTCAGAAAGAGAAAGGTAAATATCGTATTGCAACACATATATACGGAATCTAGAAAAATGGTACTGAAGAATTTATTTTCAGGGCAGCAGTGGAGAAACAGACATAGAAAATAGACTTATGGACTTGGGGAGAGTGGAGGAGAGGGTGAGATGTATGGGAAGAGTAACATGGAAACGTACATTACCATATATAAAATAGAGAGCCAATGGGAAATTTCTGTATGGCTCAGGAAACTCAAACAGGGGCTCTGTATCAATCTAGAGGGGTGGTATGGTGGGGGAGATGGGAGGCAGGTTCAAAAGTGAGGGGATACATGTATACCTATGGCTGACTCATGTTGAGGCTTGACAGAAGACAACAAAATTCTGTAAAGCAATTATCCTTCAATTAAAAAAAATAAATTAAAAAATAAATGGAACTCATAAGTCATACTGAAGATTTCTGAGAGTCAAGTGCTTCAGGGGTAAGAACATGACTAGTGTGCAGTTAAGGACATTTTGAACTCCACTCTCAAACTGAACCCTACACTAATAACAAAACACCAACATTCCTGGAGACTCTTACTCATCCACACAGTAACTGCTTGCACATTGTCAAAGTGAACAGTACCTGCCTGGAAAGGAGGACACTGCACACAGGAAGTCTTTAATGTGTAAGCACAGCACAGTCCATTCTATATGGCTCCAAGGAGGTTTGATGTCTCTTGTTTCCACATCCTGAAGGCTCCATGCAAAAATATCCAGAATCTGAGTGAATATTCACCCACATTTTGTAACTTGCATCCCCCCGTCAGTGGATATCCCATCCACACCTCTCTACGCTAACATGAGATATATGAGGGGGCAGAGGGAAAAGCATCTCATATTTCTCTCGTCTCCTCATAGGTATCATCTTACCCTCTGTAAACGCTCTGCATTCACATTGTGAGGAGAGGACAGCTGACATCTTCCCGAGGATGCTAGAGGCACAGATGACACCAGGGTCATTATGACATCAAGGTAGGCAGTTCAGGGCTACCCACAACCCCATCCACGTCACTAGTCCAGAGGCCACCACAAACAATGTTATTGTGAGCCTTACTCTACATAGGCAGGCCATTAATAGGGAGTCTAAGTGAACAGCTCCTGACTGGGCAGAGCACTGCACACAGCAAGTCTCCAAGGGGAAGGACACATCCTGTGTCCCTCTCAATATCTCATGAAGCTTTGAGAACCCTGCCCACCACATCCCTATGGCTGTACACAATATTTTCTATACTCCTAAAAAATGTTATCTCCCTGCCCTTCAATTTTCATCCTGCTCTCTTTGGGAACTTCCTCACAAGCTCTGTGTACACTTGGAGAACGTTGAGATCCCAGAAATAATCAGCATGTTCTGATTCTATGCTAAACTATTGAGAACTGTCCTTTCCTTTCCAGGTTATCAGATTTTAATATTTCAGAATGGACCACGGAAATCACAATCACATGGCAGATACCTATGTGGCTACTACAGCCATGCTGAATTTATGGATACAGCTCAGAGTCACTAACATCCCCATATGCAGGACTGATTCAGAGGACACCACAAGTCATAATTATGTTGCACATTACACAATCCAGAAAGGTGCTATGTACATCTAGTTTATATGAACAGTGTCAGTCTGGGCAAGGCACTATACACATCATGGCCTCATGGTAGAAAACCTCCTTAGGCACCACATTCTACATTGCAGTGAAATTTCTTTCCCTACTAGCACTATGCCTTGATCACTGCACCCAAGATTTAGCTATTGACCTAGAAATAGTTCACCCAGTATGCTTAAACATGGATCACACACCACTCTCAAGATCTCTTAACCTGTTCTCCTTGTATTTGCACCAGGATGAGGTGCCATGGTAAAAGCTTACTCCCTTTGCTTGGTTTCCTAATAGGAACTGCACTTTCATTGTCTAAGCTGTAGGTGCTGATGCTCTCAGGAATATTCAAGGGCTGGAAGCATCCACAAAATGCCTAGAAGGCAGGAGGTTCCCTGAGCCCTCAAGACACCATGTCAAGAATCCCAAGGACACATGCAGCTGCAGCACTAGAACTACTCCAAGGTCAACCACAAACTTCATTCATTGTGAGCTTTATTCTATCCAGGCAGATACTGATTACATGAGGTCTACATGATCAAGACCTCTCTATGCAGGATATTGTACACAGCAGGGCTCTCATCAATTGATCAAGCCAAGACTCTGGGCTGCCATAGAAGAACCTATGGTCTCTCACTCCATTGCATCTTACAAGCTGCACTCAAGATATAACCAGATCCCTAGGGGATATCAACCCACTGATTGTAACCTGAATCTCTCCTTCATGAGATATCCACAGTCCACTTCTCTATGCCTTCTTGAGATGTACAAAAACCAAGACAGTGAGTGAGAGTGAGAGAGAGAACCTCTAGCATTTCTATCTTCTCTTAGGAATCATCTTGCTTTCTGAAAAAAATTTTGTGTTCACATTGTGAGGACAGAAAAATGAAATCACCCTGTGGATGCCTGAGCCACAAATTACTCCATGGGTCATTATGATATAAAGACAGGAAGCTCAGTGAAACCTGCAATCCATCCAACACATCAACACAAACGATGTTCTTGTGAGCCTTACTCTACCCAGCTGTGGCACAGTACACTGATTTTGCATGAACTGCACCTGTCTGGGCAGGGCACTGCACACAGCAGGACTTCAGGTGGAGGATTGCCCTCTCACCCTCACATCCACACATACCTTTGCTCATCATATCCTCATGCTACAACAAAGATTTACCAATTTCCTTTTAAAACATGAATACACTGTCATCCCATTTGCATCTCTTCTTGAGAACCTCTTCAGCTGGTTTACAGGTATCTGGAGAAATATGTGAACATGGGGCAAATGATCAGCAAGTAAGGTGAATGTGATTCTAGTAGCATTTACATTTCCATTCTCTACATTATATGTGGTCACATTTTCAGATCTGGACTACTGAGATCATGATTGAGGTTTGTTTGACAACTCTGTGGCTTCCAGGGGCTCCCTGATATCTTGGAGTAATATCACCTGAAGCCCCACATCCATCCATCATCCAAGGCAATCAGTCATGATGATGCAGTTGCATATTATTCTACACAGGAACGCTCTATTTACAGTTCTTTAAGCAATTACTACACCCAATATTTAGCTACGGACCTAGAAAAGTTGACCCATAGCCCAACAACATGTTTTCCATCTCTCTCAGGGCCTCATCACTTGTTCTTTGTGTATCTGCACAAGGATGGGGAACCATAGGTAAAAGCTTACTCCCTTTAGTTCTTTTACTCATAGGATGTATGTTTCCAGTTTCTAACTTGTAGGTGCTCATGCTATTGGGAATATTTCAGTATTCAAAGACTCCCCAAAATGCAGGGATCCATGTGTCTCCCTGAAACTTCATGACATCATGGTAAGCACAGGAGGGGCACATCAGCTCCACTACTAGAACTCTCTTAAGGTGAACCACCATTGATGCTTCTTCTGAACCTTACTCTACCCAGACAGTATTCACACCAACTTTAAGTAATCAGTACTTATCTGGGCAGGGCACTGCACACAGGGTGGATTCAGGTAGGAGGACCAACCCTGTACTTCTCACACTTCCAAATGTCATGTTCACCTCTCTTCCTACCACACCCTATTGAATGATGTCAAGAATTTCCCTAAACTGAGACACATGCATTCGCTGCCCACACAACACATCTATTACTCAATGGAGTCCTGCTCTTCTTACTGGAATGATGAGGAGCAGCACTGGAGAACAAGATAAGTGGAGTTCTCTCTTACTCTACTGGAAAGACTGTTTATTTTCTCTAATGTAGGTGTTCACACTGTGAGCACTGCTAAGTCACTTCAGTTGTGTCCGACTCTGTGCAACCCCATAGACAGCAGCCCACCAAGGTCTGCCATCCCTGGGATTCTCCAGGCAAGAGTACTGGAGTGGGCTGCCATTGTCTTCTCCAGAAACATGCACTAGTGACATGAAACAGAAATAACCAGCTACTACCTATAGGGCACTCTACCCAGAAGGGCTCTCAGTAGAGGATCTACCCCAGCCCCTGCTCTCTCTGAGAAACAGCTATGACTTCTCTCCCCATCGTGCCCATGACTGCACTCAGCATATATCCAGCCCCTGGAGATAACACCCAAATGACCAAATAATATCCCTCCCTGAGGGATGTCCACTCTATGCAACTCTATGCTTGTTTGAGATATATGAGGATGCAGAGTGTGAAAAGCATATTGAATTTGTCTCTTCTCCTCATAGATATAGATATCATATAACTGTCTCTCTTCACTTTGTCAGGAGAGGACCACTGAAATGTTCCCAAGGATGCTAGAGTCACAGATAACTCCAGGGTCATCATGATATCAAGGTATCCAGCTCAAGGACATCTGCAAGTCCATCCATAACACTCTGTGTTCCAGAGGCCATCATAAACAAATATATTGTGAGCCTTACTCTGCCCAGGCAGGTGCTTTTACAGGGAGTCTATATCAAGAGCACCTGACTGCACAGGGCATGGCACACAGTGTGGCCTCGAGTTGGAGGACATGCTGAATGTACTACCCATGCTCTTTTTCAATTTTCATCTGTCTCCCCATCATACCTAGGTCACTGCAGTGAAGATTTAGCTCCAGATGTTGAAAAAGTTGTCCCACTTCCCTCAAATTTCTTTCCCACTTCTTTGAGGAACTTGTCACCTTTTATGTGTATCTGAACAGATATGAGGGATATAGGAAGAAGTTCATTCTCTTTCAGTTCCTTCATTTTTCTAACCTGTAGGTGAGATGATGCATCCTCAAAATGCCTAGAATCCATATGGCTCCCTGGACACTCATGACATTATGGCAAGTAGCCAAGGACATATGCAGCTCCAACACTAGAACTGCTCCAAAGTCAGCCACAAATCATTTACTTTGTGGGCCTTATTTTACCCAGACAGATACTGATTCAGTTCAGTTCAGTCGCTCAGTCGTGTCCGACTCTTTGCGACTCCATGAATTGCAGCATGCCAGGCCTCCCTGTCCATCACCAACTCTTGGAGTTCACTCAGACTCACGTCCATCGAGTCCGTGATGCCATCCAGCCATCTCATCCTCGGTCGTCCCCTTCTCCTCCTGCCCCCAATCCCTCCCAGCATCAGAGTCTTTTCCAATGAGTTAACTCTTCCCATGAGGTGGCCAAAGTACTGGAGCTTCAGCTTTAGCATCAGTCCTTCCAAAGAAATCCCAGGGCTGATCTCCTTCAGAATGGACTGGTTGGATCTCCTTGCAGTCCAAGGGACTCTCAAGAGTCTTCTCCAACACCACAGTTCAAAAGCATCAATTCTTCGGTGCTCAGCCTTCTTCACAGTCCAACTCTCACATTCATACTTGACCACTGGAAAAACCATAGCCTTGACTAGATGGACCTTTGTTGGCAAAGTAATGTCGCTGCTTTTTAGTATGCTGACTAGGTTGGTCATAACTTTTCTTCCAAGGAGTAAGCGTCTTTTAATTTCATGGCTGCAGTCACCATCTGCAGTGATTTTGGAGCCCCCCAAAATAAAGTCTGACACTGTTTCTACTGTTTCTCCATCTATTTCCCATGGAGCGATGGGACCGGATGCCATGATCTTCATTTTCTGAATGTTGAGCTTTAAGCCAACTTTTTCACTCTCCTCTTTCACTTTCATCAAGAGGCTTTTTAGCTCCTCTTCACTTTCTGCCATAAGGGTGGTGTCATCTGCATATCTGAAGTTATTGATATGTCTCCCAGCAATCTTGATTCCAGCTTGTGTTTCTTCCAGTCCAGCGTTTCTCATGATGTACTCTGCATATAAGTTAAATAAGCAGGATGACAATATACAGCCTTGACACACTCCTTTTCCTATTTGGAACCAGTCTATTGTTCTATGTCCAGTTCTAACTGTTGCTTCCTGACCTGCATACAGATTTCTCAAGAGGCAGGTCAGGTAGTCTGGTATTCCCATCCCTCTCAGAAT
This sequence comes from Budorcas taxicolor, assembly GCF_023091745.1. Classification (NCBI taxonomy): domain Eukaryota; kingdom Metazoa; phylum Chordata; class Mammalia; order Artiodactyla; family Bovidae; genus Budorcas; species Budorcas taxicolor. Next base: position 53,454,580 of record NC_068935.1, read on the forward strand.
TTTCCACAGTTTATTGTGTTCCACACAGTCAAAGGCTTTGGCATAGTCAATAAAGCAGAAATAGATGCTTTTCTGGAACTCTCTTGCTTTTTCCATGATCCAGCAGATGTTGGCAATTTGATCTCTGGTTCCTCTGCCTTTTCTAAAACCAGCTTGAACATTAGGAAGTTCACAGTTACCATATTGATTACACGAAGTATACTTGGACAGTACCTGTGTAGGTGGGGCATTTCACACAGAAAGGCTCTCACCAATTATCAACCCAAGAGCCTGGGATGTCTTAGAAGTACCTATGATTTCTCTTCATCACATCCTGATGGCTGCACAGAAGATACATCCCAACCCCCAGATAATATCCACCCACTGGTTGTAACCTGAATCTCTCCTTCACTAGATATCCACCATCCACTTCATTATGCCTTCTTGAGATGTATGAAACCAGAGACAGAAAGAGAGAGAGAAAATCTCTAGTATTTCTCAATTAGGAATCATCTTATCTTCTGAAAAACCATTGTGTTTACATTGTGCAGATAGGACCAGTGAAATCACCCTGAGGATGCTTGAGCCATAGATGACTTTCCAGGTCATTATGGTATACAGGCAGACAGCTCAGTGAAACCTGCAGATCCATCCACACGATTGGTCCAGAAGACACAACAAAATATGTTCTTTTGAGCCTTATTCTACCCAGCTCGGACAGTTTACATCAGTTCTACATGAACTGCACCTGTCTGGGCAGGGCACTGCACACAGCAGTGTTTTCAGGTGGAAATTGCCCTACCACCCTCACACCAACACATACCTTTGTTTATCATATCCTGATGCTAGAACAAAGATTTGCCGATTTCCCTTTCAACATGGGCAGACTGTTGTCCAATTTGCATCTCTTGTCTGTGAGAATCTCTTCAGTTAAGTCTTCAGGTATTTGAAGAAATATGTGAGCATAAGGGAAATGATCAGCAACCAAGATGAATGTCTTTCTATTAGCATTTATCGTTCTATTCTCCACTTTACGCTTGGGTGCATTTTCTAGACTGCTGAGACCATAATCAACATATGTTTAACATCTCTGTGGCTTCCAAGGCCTTCATGACATCTTGGAGGAATATCACCTGGAGTTCCACATCCATCTCTGGTCCAAAGGCCAACAATAATGATGAACCAGTTGCACAGAACTCTACCTGGAAAAGCTCTGTTTACCTCTCTAGGCGGGCCACAGCACACAGTATGGCCTCAATGTGGAGGCCCTGCTTGTCCCCTCACACTTTCAAATGACACATTCTGAACTATTCCTACCACATCCTTGGATCTCATCCAAGATTTATGCATACAAATTGAAAATGGTGACCCACTGCCCTCCAACTTGCATCCCTCCCTTACTAGATTGTCCTCACTATTTCTACGTACTGTACATACTCAGAAGGATGAGGAAACAGAGAAAAATAGGTGTTGCACATCTCTCTTCATTTCGAAGGAATTAAACTTCTGTTTTCTAATAGTTCCTCTTCAACTTTTAGAAATGGAACCCCTATAAGTTATACTGAACATTTCAGAGACTCGGCTTTTAAGGATATTTTTAAGGATGGTCATAACTTTCTGGATTGAGCTAAGGACACTTGGAGCACCACACTCAAGTTGCACCCGACACAAATAACACCACACCAATGTACCTGGAAAGTCATACTCACCCAGATAGACACTATTCACACATTGCCAAAATGAAGCATACCTCTCTGGATAGGGCAAAACATGCAAGAAAATTTTAATATGTAGGCACAACCCAGTGCCCATTATCCTCTTCCTAGTCCCCATCTTACCCAGTCCCCATCTCTCTTGCCTGCACATCCTGATGGCTCCATTCAAGATATATCCAGACACTCATGGAATATCACCCACGTTATGAATCCCTTCTCCATCTCAGGGGCTGGCCCCTTCACTCCCCTTTATAGTTACTTCAGATGTACGAGGACCAGTGAAGGAAAAACATCTTGTTATTTCTTCTTCTTTTCATACATATAATCTTATCTTCTGTAAACTCTTGGCATTCACATTGTGAGGAGAGGACTGCTGAAATCTGCCCGAGGATGCTAGAGCCACAGATGACTCCATGGTCATTATGACATCAAGGCAGACGCTCAAGGACACCTGCAACTCCACCCACATCACTGGTCCAGAGGCCACCACAAATGATGTTCTTGTGAGCCTTACTCTGACCAGGCAGGTGCGTTCACAGGGAGTCTAGGTCAACAGCACCTGGCTGGGCAGGGCACATCAAACAGTGTGGCCTCAAGGTAGACGTCATGATTAGAGTACTTCCCACACTCCGCTTCAATTTTCTTCTCTCTTCCCACCATACCTTGATCACTGCATACAAAATGCTCCAGATGTTGAAAAAAAAAATGTCCCACTACCCTAAAACCTGCATCCCACCTCTTTGAGGATCTTGTCACCTTCTATTTGTATCTGCACAGAGGTGAAGGACATTGAAAGAAGATAACTGTCTTGCAGTTTTTTCCCTATACTAACCTGTAGGTGCAGATGATATTAGAAATATCAAAGCACTGGAAGAATCCTAAAAATACCTAGAATCCACATGGCTTCCTGGATCCTCATGATATCATGGCAAGTAGCCAAGGACATAGGCAGCTCCAACACTAGAACTGCTCCAAGGTCAACCACAAACCATTTTCCTTGTGAGCCTTACTCTACCCAGACATATACTAGTTACACGAGGTATAATTGGTCAGTACCTGTCTGGGTAGGGCATTTTCACACAACAGTGCTCTCTCCGATTGATCAACCCAAGACCCTGGGCTGTCCTAAAAGCACCTATGATCTCTGCATTGCATCCTGATGGCTGCACAAAAGATATATGCAGACACCTAGAGAATACCCACCTGAATCAGACTTTAACCTGAATCTCTCCTTCACTAGATATACACCATCCACTTCACTATGTCTTTTTGAGATATATGAAAACAGAGAAAGAGAGAGAAAACCTCTAGCATTTCTCTCTTCTCCTCTTAAGAATCATCTTGCCTTCTGAAAAATCTTTGTGTTCACATTAAGCAGATAGGACCAAAGAAACCATCCTGAGGATGCCTGAGCCACAGATTGACTCCCTGGGTCATTATAATATAAAGGCAGGCAGCTCATGGAAACCTGCAAAGCCATTAACATCACTGGTCCAGAAGACACCACAAATGATGTTCTTGTGAGCCTTGCTCTATCCAGCTGTGGCACAGTACACTGTTTCTACATGAACTGCACCTGTCTGGGCAGGGCACTGAACACAGCAGGGTTTCCAGGTGGAGGATTGCCCATTGACCCTCACACCCACAAACGCCTTTGCTCATCATATCCTGATATTTCAATTTCCAAGATGTTTCAAAATATATTTCCAAATATTTCAAAGATATTTCAATTTCCCTTTAAAACTTGGACACACTGTCATCCAATTTGCATCTCTTCTTGTTTATAGTCTCTTCTGCTGGAGAATCTCTTCAGCTGGTCTATAGGTATCTGAAAAAATGTGTGAGCATAAGGGAAATGATCAGCAAGCAAGATGAATGTGATTCAATTAGCATTTATCTTTCTATTGTCTACATATGGGAACATTTTCAGATATAGCCTACTGAGATCATAGTCAATATATGTTAGATATCTCTATGGCTTCCAAAGCCTTCCTGACATCTTGGAGGAATATCATCTGGAGCCTCACACCAACCCCTGTACAAAGGCCACCAATAATGATGAACCAGTTGCACTACTTTACCCAGGAAGGCTCTGTTTACTGGTAGATGAAGTCAACAGCATTTCCCTAGGTGGAGCACTGCACAATGCGTTTTCTTTTGCTGGAGGCCCTGCTTGTCCCCTTCACACTTTCAAATGAAACATGGTAGTCCTACCACTTCCTTGGACGTCAATCAAGATTTATGCATAGAACTTGAAAATGGTGACCCACTGCCCTCCAAATTGCATCCCTCCCTCACTAGACAGTCCTCACTATTTCTGCTTAGTGTACACACTCAGATGGATGAGGACCCAGTGAGAGATAGGTGTTCCAGATCTCTCTTCATTTCAAAGGAATTAACCTTTTTTCTAACAGTTCCTGTTCAAGTTTTAGAAATAGAACACCTAAGTCATACTGAAGATTTCAGAAACTCAGCTGTTTTTAAGCATACTCATAACTTTCTGGAGTGAACTAAGGACAATTAAAGCTCCACAATAAAACTGGACCTGACACATATAACACCACTAAAACATGCTTGGAGAGTCTTGCTCATGCAGACAAGCAGCGTTCATACACTGTCAAAGTGTATGTGTAGGGCAGTACATACAAGAAATCTTCAATGTGTAGGCATAACCCAGTCCCCATTACCCTCTTCCATGTAGCTTCCATCTCTCTTGCCTCCACATCCTGATGGCTCCTTGCAAGGTATATCCAGATACCCTGGAAATATCCACACACTTTGTAAACCTTTTCTCCATCCTCAGGGACTGTCCCTTTCAATCCTCTTTATACTTACTTCACATGTAGGAGGATCAGAGAAAGAAAAGCATGTCGTATTTCTATATTCTCCTTACACATATGCTCTTACCCTCCGGAAACTCTTGGTGTTCACATTGTGAGGAGAGGACCACTGACATCTTCCCAAGGATGCTAGAGGCACAGATGAATCCAGGGTCATTATGACATCAAGGCAGGCAGCTCAAGGACACCTGCAACTCGACTCATACCACTGGTCCAGGGCCATCACAAACAATGTTCTAGTGAGCCTTACTCTGCCGTCAGGTGTGTTTATAGGTAGTCTATGTAACAGCAACTGACTGGGCAGGGCATGCCACAGAGTGTGGCCTCGAGGTGGAGGACATGCCTAGTGCACATCCGACACTCTTCTTCAATTTCCTTCTCTCTTCCCACCATACCTTGATCATAGCACTCAAGATTTTGCTCCAGATGTTGAAAAAATTGTCCCACTGCCCTCTTTGTGCATCCCACCTCTTTGAGGTTCTTTTCACCACTAATGTGTATCTCCACAGAGATGAGGGACTCTGGAAGACGTTCACTCTCTTGCAGTTCCTTCCCATTTCTAACTGATAGGTACAGATGATATAAGAAATATTCAAACACTGGAAGCATCCTCTAAATGCCTAGAATCCATGTGACTCCCTGGACCCTCATGACATCATGACAAGTAGCCAAGGACATATGCAGCTCCAACACTACAACTTCTCCAAGGATAACCACAAATCATGTTGCTTGGGAGCCTTATTCTACCCAGACTTGGTCAGTACCTCTCTAGGTATGGCATTGCACACAGCAGTGTCCTCACCAGTGATCAACCCAAAATCCTGGTCTGTCTGAGAAGCACCTATGATCTCTGCATCACATCCTAATGGCTGCATGGAATATATATCCAGATCTCTAGAGAATATTCACCCACTGACTGTAACCTGAATCTCTCCTTCATTAGGTATCAACCATCCACTTCACTATGCCTACTTGAGATGTATGAAAACAGAGAGAGACACCAAGAGAGAAAACCTCTAGTATTTCTCTTCTCCTCTTAGGAAACATTTTGCCTTCTGAAAAATCTTGAGTTTACATTTTGTGGATGGGACTAATGAAATCATCCCAGGATGTATGAGCCACAGACAACTCCCGAGATCATTATGATATAAAGATAGGCACGTTAGTGAAACCTGGAAACCTTCCAGATCACTGGTCAAAAAGACACCACAAGCAATGTTCTTGTGAGCCTTACTCTACCCAGCTGCAGCACAGTACACCGATTCTAAGTGAACTTCACCTGTCTGGGTAGGGCACTACACACAGCAGGACTTCCCGGTGGAGACTTCCCTTTCACCCTCACACCCACACATACGTTTGCTCAACATATCCTGATACTACAACAAAGATTTACTGAATTCCCTTTAAATTATGGATACACTTTTGTGTCATGTGCATCTCTTCTCCTTGAGAATCTCTTTAGCTGGTCTACAGATATCTGAAGAAATGTGTGAGCATAAGGGAAATGATTGGCAAGCAAGATAAATGCAATTCTATTATCATTTATCTTTCTATTCTCTACTTTACACATGGTCACATTTTCAGATCTGGACTACTGAGATCATAATCAACATATGTATGACATCTAGATGGCTTTGAAGGCCTTCCTGACATCTTGGAGGTATATCACATGTAGCCCCACACCCACCCCTGGTCTAAAGGCCACCAATAATGATGAACCAGGTGCACAGTACTCTACCTAGGAAGGCTCTGTCTATAGGTATTTGAGGTCACTGCACCTCTCTAGGCATGGCAATGCACACAGCATGGCCTCTAAGTGGAGACCCTGCTTGTCCCCTTAACACTCTAGAATGAAACATTCCTCATTACTCCTACCACAACCTTGGACATCACCAAAGAATTATGTATAGAACTGGAAAATGGTGACCCACTGCCAACCAAATTACATCCCTCACTCACAAGACTGTCTTCACTACGTCTACCTACTGTACACACTCAGAAGGATGAGGACCCAGAGAGAAATGGGTGTTTCAGATCTCTCTTTGGTTCAAGGGAATTTACCTCTTGTTTCTAACCTGTTCCTGTTTAAATTTTAGAAATGGAACACCTAAGTCATACTGAATATTTCAGAGACTCAGATGTTTTAAGGGTGTTTGTAACTTCTCGCAGGAACTAAGGACACTTGGAGCTACACACTCCAAAGTTCATGTGACACAAATAACACAGCACCAATGTTCTTAGAGAGTCTTACTCATGCAGACAGGAACTGTTCACACATTGCCAATGTGAAGAGTATCTGTCTGGGTAGGACACTCTGCACAAGAAATCTTTAATGTATAGGCACAATGCAGTCCCCATTATACTCTTCTAAGTAGCTTTTATATCTCTTCCCTCCAAATCTGATGGCTCCATGCAAGATATATCCAGACACCAAGGGAATATCCAACCAGTTTGTGAATCTTTTATCCATCCTCAATGGCTGTCCACTTCACTTCACTTTATACATATTTCAGATGTACAAGGACCAGAGAAAGAAAAGCATCTTGTATTATCCTTTTTTCTCATAGGTATCATATTACCCTTGTAAACTTTTTGTGTTTACATTTTGAGGAGAGGATCACTGACATCTTCCCAAGGATTATAAATGCACAGACGATGCCACGGTCATTATGACATCAAAGAAGGCAGTTTAGGGCCACCCACAACTTGACCCATATCACTTGTCCAGAGGTCACCACAAGCGATGTTCTTGTGAGCCTTACTTTGCCCAGGCAGGTGTGCTTACAAGGAGTCTACGTGAACAGCATCTGACTGGGCAGGGCATGGCACACAGCTTGGCCTCGAGGTAGAGGGTCTGATTAGCGTACTTCCTACTCTCTTCTTCAGTTTTTTTCTTTCTTTCTTCTCACAATACCTTGCCCACTGCACTCAGTATTTAGCTCCAGACATTGAAAAAATTGCCCTACTGCCATCAATCTTACATCCCAACTCTTTGAGGATCTTGTCACTTTCTATGTGTATCTCTGCACAGAAATGAGGGACACTGGAAGAAGTTCACTCTCTTCCAGTTCTTTCCCTTTTCTAACCTGTACTTGTGGATTATACTGGAAATTTAAAAACACTGGTAGCATCCTCAAAATGCCTGGAATGCAGGTGGCTCCCTAGACCCTCATAACATCATGGCATGTAGCCAAGGACATACACTGCTCCAACACTAGAACTGCTCCAAAGTCAACCACAAATCATGTTCCTGGTGAGCCTAACTCTACCAAGACAGGTACTGACTACACAAGATCTACAAGATAAGTACCTTATAGGCAGAGCATTGCACACAGCAGGGCTGTGTCTGATCATCCATCCCAAGACCCTATGCTGTGTTAGAAGCACCTATGATTTCTGTCCCCATCACATCTTTGTGGCCTCATGCAAGATATAGCCAGATCCCTAGATAATATCCACTCACTGCTTTGTAACCAAAATCTCTCCATCACTAGATATCCAAGGTCCACTTCTCTTGCCTACTTGAAATCTACAAAAACTGAGAGAGACTAGAATATCGTATCTCTCTTTCATAGGAATCAGTTTTCCCTCTGTAAGCTTTCTATTTTTACATTGTGAAGATAGGCCTACTGGAATCAACCTGAGGAAGCCAGGGCCACAGATCTGTCTCAGGGTCATTATGACATCAAGGCAGGCAACTCAAGGAAATATGCAACTCCACCCACACCACTGGTCCAAAGCCAGCACAAATGATGTTATTGTGAGTCTTACTCTACCCAGGCAGGTCCTTGCACAGAAAATTTAAGTGAAAAGCACCTGTCTGGGCAGGGCACGGCACACTGCTTAGCCTGGAGGTGGAGGACCTGCTTAGTTCACTTCCCACGCTCTTCTTCAATTTTCTTCTCCTCAACACACATAGCTAACTGCACTGAAGATTTAGCTACATACATTGAAAATGTTGACCCACGGCCCCGAAGCTTGACTCTGACCTCATCAGGATCTGACTACCATTCTATGTGTATCTGCATGAGATGAGTTACCATGGCTAAAAGCTTTCTCCCTTTAATTCCTTTTCTGATATGAACACTGTTTCTTTTCTATCCTGTAGATGCTGATGCTATTAAAAATATTCAAGCAAAAGAAATATCCTCAAGATGCCTATGACCAAGTGGCTTCCAGGACTCTTATGACCTCATGGCAAGCAGCCCAAGAACACATGCAGCTGCAACACTAGAACTGTTCCAAGGTCAAGCACAAATGATGTTCCTGTGAGCCTTACTCAACCCAGACAGATACTGATTACACATGGTCTACATGATCAGTACCAGTCTAAGCAGGGCAGTGCTCACAGTAGGGCTGTCTCTGACCATTCAACCCAATACCCTGGGCTGTCTTAGAACCACCTATGATCTCTGTCCATCACATCCTGATGGCTGCACTCAAGATATATCCATACCCCTAGAGAATATCCACCCACGGATAGTAACCTGCATCTCTCCTTCACTGGATATCCTCCATCCATGTCTCTATGCCTACTGGAGACATACAAAAACTGAGAGTGAGAGAGAGAATAAATAATTATTTGTATTCCTCTTTTTTTTTCTCTTAGAAATCATCTTTACATCTGTACACTCTGTGTGTTCACATTGAGAAGAGAAGACCAATGAAATCATCTTGAGGAAGTTGGAGCCACACATAGCCCAGGGTGACTATGGAGTCAAAACTGGCAGGTAATAGACACCTTTAACTTCACCCACATCACTGATCCAGAGGCCACCAGAAAAGATGCTCTTGTGAGCCTTAGTCTGCCCAGGCAGGTGCATTTACAGGGAGTCTACACCAACAGCACCTGGGTGGGAAGGGAATGACACACAGTGTGGCCTTGAGTTTGAGGACCTGCTTAGTGCACTTCCCATGCTCTTCTTCAATTTTCTGCTCTCTTTCCACCATAAGTGATCACGGCATTGACGATATAAGCTCCAGACATTGTAAAACGTGTCCCACTGTCCTCAAATTAACATCCCACTTCTTGAAGGATATTGTATCTGTTTATGTGTATCTGAACAGATATAAGGGACTTGGAATAATTTGACTCTGTTGGAGTTCTTTTCCTTTTCTAACCTGTAAGTGCAGATGATATTAGAAATATTTAAACACTGGTAGCATCCTCAACATACCTAGAATCCACTTGGTCCCTGGACCCTCATGATATCATGGCAAATAGCCAAAGACATATGCAGATCCAACACCAGAACTGCTCCAAGTCAACCACAAATTATGTTCCTTAGGAGCCCTGCTCGACCCAGACAGATATTGATTACATGATGTCTACAACATGAGCACCTTTCTAGGCAGCAGGGCTGTCACTAATCCATCAACCCAAGACCCTGAGCTGTCTTATAAGCAGCTATGATCTCTCCACATCGGATCTTGATGATTTCTCCTAAGATAAATCCAGATCCCTGAAGAATATCCACCCACTGATTGTAACCTGCATCTCTCCTTCACTATATCCACCATCCATTTCACTGTGCCTACTTGAAATGTACAAAAACCGAGAGCCAGAGAGAAAAATCCTCTAGAATTTCTTCTTCTCTTAGGAATCATCTTGTCTTCTGAAAAAACTTTCTGTTCACATGGTGTGGATAGAACCAATGAAATCTTCCTAGGATGCCTGAGCCATAGGGAGCCACACTCCCTGGGTCATTATGATATAAAGGCAGGCAGCTCAGTGAAACTTGTAATTCCTTCCATGTCACTGGTCCAGAAGCAACCACAAATGATATCCTTGTGAGCTTTACTCTACCCAGCTATGGCACAGTATACCAATTCTACGTGAACTGCACCTGTCTGGCTAGGGCACTGCACACAGCAGGACTTTCAGATGGATTGCCCATTGACCCTCATACCCACACATACCTTTTCTCATAATATCCTGGTGCTATAACAAATATTTACTGATTCCCCTTTAAAACACAGAAAAAATCTTGTCCAATTTGCATCTCATCACCTTCAGAATCTCTTCAGATGGTCTACAGGTATCTGGAGAAATATGTGAACATAGGGCAAATGATTAGCAAGCAAGGTTAATGTGATTCCACTAGCATTTATTTTTCCATTATCTACATTATCCATGGTCACATTTTCAGATCTGAACTATTGAGATAATAATCAAGGTTTTTTTGACAGCTGTGTGTCTTCCAAGGCCTCCCTGATACCTTGGAATGATATCACCAGGAGCCCCACACCCATCCATCATCAAAGGCCACCAGTAATGATGATGCAGTTGCACATTAATCTACCCAGCAAGGCTCTGTTTACACATCCTTAAGTGATGGCTATACCCAACATTTAGCTAGAACAACATTAGAACAAACAATGCTCTTGTGAGCTTTACTCTGTCCAGAAAGGTGCGTTTACAAGGAGGTGCATTTATGTCAATAGCACCTGGCTGGGCAGGGCATGGCATACAGCTTGGTATCGAGCTGGAGGACCTGCTTAGTGCACTTACCATGCATTTTCTTGTGTGTTCCCACTGTACCTTGAATACAGCATTTAATATTTAGTTCCAGCTTTTGAAAAATTTGTCACAATGACTTCACATTTGCATTACAAATTTTTGAGGATGCTGTCACCTTTTCTGTGTATCTGAACAGATATGATAACCATTGGAAGAAGCTCATTGTCTTGTAGATTATTCTCTTATCTAACCTGTAGGCTCAGATGATATTACAAATATTCAAGCACTGAAAGCATCCTCAAAGGCCTAGAATCCATGTGGCTCCCTGTACCCTCATGATATCATGGAAAGTAGCCAAGGACATGTGGAGCTCCAACACTAGAACTGCTCCATTGTCAACCACAAATCATGTTCTTGTGAGCCTTATTCTACCCAGACAGATACTGATTACATGAGATCTACAAGGACAGCCCCTGTCTAGGCAGGGCATTGCACACAGCAAGGCTGTCACTGATCCGTCAGCCCAAGAACTGGGCTGTATTAGAAGCAGCGATGAACTCTCTGCACCGCATACTAATGGCTGCACACAAGATATATCCAGACCCCAAGAAAATATCTACCCACTGATTGTAAGCTGCATCTCTCCTCCACTAGATTCCACCATCTATTTCACTATGCCTACTTGAGATGTACAAAAACCGAGAGACAGAGAGAAAAAAAACCCAGCATTTCTCTCTTCTCCTCATAGGATTCATCTAGCCTTCTGAAAATTCTCTGGGTTCGCATGGTGTAGATAGGACCAATGAAATCCTCCTAGGATGCCTGAGCCACAGATGACACCCCAGGTCATTAGAAGGGCAGCAGCACAGTGAAACTTGTGAAGCCTTCCACATCACTGGTCAGGAAGCCACCAAAAATGATGTTCTTGTGAGCCTTACTCTACCCAGCTGTAGCGCAGTGCACCAATTCAATGTGAACTGCACCTGTCTGGGTAGGGCACTACACAGAGTAGGACTTTCAGATGGAGGATTACCCATTGACCCTCACATCCACATAAACCTTTTCTCATCACAATGTTATGCTACAGCAAATATTTAATGGTTTCCCTTTAAAACATGGACAAAATCTCGTCCAAGTCACATCACTTCTCCTTCAGAATCTCTTCAGCTGGTCTACAGGTATCTGCAGAAATATGTGAACACAGAGTAAATGATCAGCAAGCAGGTGAATGTTATTCTATTAGCATTTCTCTTTCTCTTCTCTATGTTATACATGGTCATATTTTCAGAACTGAATTACAGAGATCATAATCAAGGTATGTTTGACAGCTCTGTGGCGTCCAAAGCCTCCCTAATATCTTGGAATAATATCACCTGGAGCCCCACACCCATCCATCATCCAAGGCCACAAGTGATGATCATGCAGTTGCACATCACTCTACAGAGGAAGGCTCTGTTTACACTTCTTTAAGTGATGACTACCCACAACATTTAGCTATGGACATTGAAAAGATTGACCCACAGTGCACCAACATGGTTTTCATCTCTCTCAGGTTTTCATTACTTTTTCTACATTTTCCAACACTGCTCGAAAAGCCACCAGTAATAAAGAAGCAGTTGCACAGTAGTTACATCTTTAAACGTGCCATGGCACACAGTTTGGCCTCAAGGTGGAGGCCATTCTTGCCTACTTCACACTCTCAGTTGAAACATTCATTACTCCTACCACATCCTTGGGCCTAACACAGTTTATGTATAGAACTTGAAAATGGTGCCCACTGCCCTCCAACTTGCCTCACTCCATCACTAGAATATCTTCATTATTTCTATGCACTGTACACACTCAGAAGGATGAGGACCCAGAGAGAAAAAGGTGTTTGAGATCTCTCTTCATTTCTTGTCTGTACCTGTTAAACTTTTAGAAATGGAACTCATAAGTCTTACTAAATATTTCAAACTCTCATGTTTTAAGGCTGCACCCAACTTTATGGAGGGATCTAAGGATATTGAAGCTCCACAATCAAAACCGCACTGAACACAAATCAAACCACACCAACATAACTGGAAAGTCTTACTCACCTAGACAGGCAGTGTTCACACACTGTGAAAGTGAACAGTACCTCTATGTGCAGGGCACTAGCACAAACAATATTTAATTTGTAGGCACTCCCCAATCCCCATCATCCTCTTCCATTTAGCTTTCGTTATCTCTTGCCTCCACATCCAGACGGCTCTATGCATGATATATCCAGACACAGGGAATATCCAGCAACTTTGGAATCCTTTTTCTCTCCTCAGGGACTGTCCCTTTCAATCTCCTTTATACTTACTTCAGATGTAGGAAGATCAGAGATAGAAAAAAATCTCAGATTTCTATATCCTCTTCAAAAGTATCACTTTACCTTCTTTAAACACTTGTGCTTCACTTTGTGACGAGAGGACCAATGACATCTTCCCAAAGATGCTAGAGGCACAGATAACACCAGGGTCATTATGACATCAAGGTAGACAGTTCAGGGCCAGCCGCAATTCCATCCATGTCACTGGTCCAGAGGCCATAAAAATGATGTGATTGTGAGCTTTACTCTACACAGACAGGTCGTTCACAGGGAGTCTAACTAAACTGCACCTGACTGGGCAGGGCACTGCACACAGCAAGGCACCAAGGGGAAGAGCAGGTCCTCTGGACTGCTCAGTATATCATGTAGATTTGAGAACCCTCCCCACTAGATCCTGATGAATGCACACATGATTTTCTATACTCCTAAAACATATTATCTCAGTGCCCTTCAATTTTCATTCTACTCCCCCCTTGGAACTTCCTCACAAGGTCTCTGTACTACAGGAAAACTTTGAGATCCCAGAGATATTCAGCATGTCCCAGTTCTTAAACTTTTGAAAAGTATCCTTCCTTTTCCCAGGTTATCAGATTTCCATGTTTCAGAATGGACCATGGAAATCACAGTCACATAAGAGATATCTATGTGGCTCCTATAGCATTCCTGAAATGGAAGAGAGCTCAGAGTCACGAGCAGCCCCACACCCAAGACTGCTCCAGAGGCCACCACAGGTCATTTTCCTGTTGCACATTAGACAACCCAGAAAGGCACTGTGTACATCTAGTTTACATGAATAGTGCCAATCTTGGCAGGGCACTGCATACGCCATCACCTCATGGTGGAAAACCTCTTCAGGTACCATGTTCTACACTGCAGTGAAGTTTCCTGCTCTATGAGCACCATACCTTGATGGCTGCATCCAAGATTTAGATATGGACCTAGAAAAAGTTGACCCACTATGCTCAAACATGGATCACACACCTCTTTCAGGATGTCATCACCTGTTCTCCAAGTATCTGCACCAGGAAGAGGTACCATGGTTAAAATCTTACTCTCTTTACTTCGTTTCCTAATAGGAACTGCATTTCCATTGTTAAGCTATAGGTGCTGATGTTCATAGGAATATTCAAGCAATGAAAGCGGCCTCAACATGCCTAGAATGCAGCAGGTTCCCTGGACCAACAAGACAGTATGGCAAGCGTCACAAGCACACATGCAGTCAAGCATAAATTTCATTCCTTGTAGCTTTATTCTATCCTGATTACATGAGCTCTACAAGATCAGTACCTGTTTAGGGGGGTATTGCACACAGCAGGGCTGTCTCTGATACCAACACAAGAACCTGGGCTATCTCAGAAGCACTTATGATCTCTTACCCTATCAATTCCAATAGGCTGCATTCGAGATATATTCAGACCCCTAGATAATATCCAACCATTGACTGCAACCCAAATATCTCCTTCTCTAGATATTGACCATCCACTTCTCTATGCCTTCTTGAGATGTATGAAACCTGAGACGAATAGACACACACACACACACACACACACACACACACACATACACACACACAGAAAACCTCTAGTATTTCTCATTTTCCTCTAAGGAATCATCTTGCCTTTTGAAAAATCTTTGTGTTCTCACTGTGAGGAGAGACCAATGAAATCATCCTGAAAATACCTGAGCCATAGATGACTCCCCAGATCATTATGATACCGAGGCAGATAGCAAAGTGAAACCTGCAAATGCATCCACATCACTGGTCCAGAAGACACCACAAATGATGTTCTTGTGAGCCTTTTGCTACCCATCCGTGGCACAGTACATTGATTCTACATGAACTGCACCTGGATGGGTAGGGCACTGCACACAGCATGGCTTCCAGGCAGAGGACTGCCCTTTACCCTCATGCCTACACATAACTTTCATCATCATATCCTGATGCTACAACAAAGATTTACCAGTTATTCTTTAAATCATGGACATACTGTCATCCAGTTTGCATCTCCTCTTCTTGAGAATTTCTTCAGCTGGTCCACACGTATCTGAAGCAATATATGAGCATAAGAGAAATGATCAGCAAGCAAGATGAATGTAACTCTATAAACATTTATGTTTCTATCATATACTTTATACATGGGCACATTTTCAGGTCTGGACTACTGAGATCATAATCAACATATATTGACATCTCTGTGGCCTCAAGCACCTTCCTGATATATTGGAGGAATATCACCTGGAGTCCACACCTAACCCTGGTCCAAAGGCCACCAGCAATGATGAATTAGTTACACAGTACTCTAAAAGGAAAGCTCTGTTTACCGGTAGTGCAAGTCAATAGCATTTCTGATATCGGGGCACCGCACAATGCGTGACCTCAAGGTGGAGCCCATGCTTGTCTCCCTCACACTCTTAAATGTATCATTCCCCATTACTCCTACAACGGCCTTGAAATTTACCCAAGATTTATGCATAGAACTTGAAAATGGTGACCTATGGCCCTGCAACTTGCATCCTGCCCTCAGGAGACCGTCCTCACTACTCCATGTACTGTACACAGTCAGAAAGATGAGGACCCAGATGGAAATAGGTGTTTCAGTTCTCTCTTCGTTTCAGAGGAATTAACCTTTTCTTTCTAACAATTCCTGCTAAACTTTGAAAAATGGAACCCATAAGTTATACTAAGGATTTCAGAGGCTCATTTAAAGTTTTAACGGTGCTCATAACATTCTGGAGGGAGCAAAGTACATTGGAGCTCCACTCTCAAAATTGCACTGAACACAAATAATACCACACCAACATGCCTGAAGAGTCTTACTCACCTAGACAGGTAGTGTTTATACATTGTCAAAAAAAAAAAACAAAAAACAAAAAACAAAAAACAAAAAAAAACAACAGTACCTGTTTGGGTGGGACACTAAACAGAAGAAATCTGTAATGTGTAGGCACACCCCAGTCCCCATCATCCTCTTCCGTTTAGCTTCCGTATCTCTTGCCTCCACATCCTGATGGCTCTATGCATGATATATCCAGAAACTGAGGGAATATCCACCCACATTTGAATCCTTTTTCCCTCCTCAGGGACTGTCCCTTTCGATCCCCTATAGGATCAGAGACAGAAAAGAATCTCAGGTTTCTATATTCTTCTCATATGTATCATCCTACCCTCTGGAAATTCTTGGGATTCACATTGCGAGGAGAGACCCACTGACATCTTCCAGAAGATACTAGAGGCACAGATGACTCCAGGGTCATTATGACATCAAGGCAGCCAGCTCAAGGACCCTGCAACTCCACGTACATCACTGGTTCAGAGGCCACCATAAACGATCCTCTTGTGAGCCTTACTCTGACCAGGCAGGTGCTTTTACAGGGAGTCTACCTCAACAACATCTGGTTGGGCAGGGTATGGCATACAGCTTGGCCTCGAGCTGGAGGACCTGCTTAGTGCACTTCCCAGGATTTCCTTCAATTTTCTTGTGTCTTTCCATGATACCTTGATCACCACACCCATGATTTAGTTCCAGTTGTTGAAAAAGTTATCCCACTGCCCTCAAAGTTTCATTGCTCTTTGAGGGTATAGTCAACTTCCATGTGTATCCAAACATATATGAGAATCATTGGTAGATTCTTCCCTCATCTACCATGAAGGTTCAAATGATATTAGAAATATTCAAGCACTGGAAGCATCCTCAAAAGCCTAGAATCCACCTGGCTCCCTGTACCCTCATGATATCATGGAAAATAGTCAAGGACATATGCAACTCCAACACTAGAACTGTTCATCGTCAACCACAAATCATGTTCCTTGTGAGCCTTATTCTAGCCACACAGATACTTATTACATGATATCTACAAGGACAGACCCTGTATAGGCAGGGCGTTGCATACAGCAATGCTGTCACTGATCCATCAATCGAAGAACTGGGCTGTATCAGAAGCAGCTAAGATCTCTCTGCATCACATACCAATGGCTACACACAAGATATATCCAGATCCCAATATGAATATGCCCACTGATTGTAAGCTGCATCTCTCCTTCAATAGATATCCACCATCTATTTCACTATGCCTACTTGAGATGTACAAAAACCAAGAGACAGAGAGAGATAACCTCCAGTATTTGCCTCTTCTCCTCTTAGGAATCATCTAGCCTTCTGAAAAATTATTGTGTTCATATTGTGTCAATAGGAAAAATGAAAACCTACTAGGATGCTTGAGACACATATGAAAGCCCAGGTCATTAGAAGGGCAGGCACCCCAGTGAAATCTGTAACTCCAACCACATCACTGGTGCAGAAGCCACCATAAATGATGTTCTTGTGAGCCTTACTCTACCTAGCTGTGGCACAGTACACCGATTCTACATGAACTGCACCTATCACTGCAGGGCACTGCACACAGGAGGACTTCCAGGTGGAGATTTGCCTATTGACCCTCACAACCGCACATAGTTGTGCCCATCACATTCTGATGCTACAACAAATATTTACCAATTTCCCTTTAAAACATGGACACAATTTCATCTAAGTCGCATCACTTCTCCTTCAGAATCCCCTCAGCTGGTCTACAGGTATCTGGAGAAATATGTGAACACAGGGTAAATGATCATCAAGAAAGGTGAATGCCATTCCACTAGCATTTATCTTTCCATTCTCTACATTATACATAGTCATGTTTTCAGGTCTGAAGTACTGACATAATCAAGGTATGTTTGGCAGCTCCACAGCCTCCCTGATATTTTATAATAATATTACCTGGGGCCCCACACCTTTCCATTGTCCAAGGCCACCAGTCATGATGATGCATTTGCATATTACTCTACCCAGAAAGGCTCTGTTAACAATTCTTTAAGTGATGACTACACACAACATTTAGGTATGGACCTGGAAATGATTGACCCATGGCCCACCAACATAGTCTTCATCTCTCTCAGGGTTCACGTTTTCTATTTCCCAACCATATTCTAAAGGCCACCCATAATAAAGAACCAGGTACTCAGTACATACCTCATTAGGCAGCTCAGAGCACACAGTATGGCCTCAATAAGGAGGCCCTACTTGCCCACTTCACACTCTCTTATGAAACATTCCTCATAACTCCTACCACATCCTTGGACCTCACCAAATTTATATATAAACTTGAAAGTGGTGACCCACTGCCTTTCAACGTGCCCCCCCAAATCTAGATTATCCCCACTATTTCTACATACTGCACACACTCAGAAGGATGAGGATCCAGAGAGAAAAAGGTGTTTCAGATTTTCAGATCTCTCTTAACTTCAAAGGAAGTACCCTTCCCTTTTCTAACCAGTACCTATTCAGTTTTTATTTTTTTAATTTTTTTATTATATTCTTTTTTTTTTAGTTTTTTAGTTTTTTAATTTAAAAATCTTTAATTCTTACATGTGTTCCCAAACATGAACCCCTCTCCCACCTCCCTCCCCATAACATCTCTGTGGGTCATCCCCATGCACCAGCCCCAAGCATGCTGTATCCTGCGTCAGAATGGAATTCATAAGTCATACTGAATATGTCAAGTCTCACATTTTAAGGCTGCTTCTGATGTTCTGGAGGAACCTAAGGACATTTGAAGCTCCCCATTCAAAATTGCACCCACCACAATAATACCAACGATCCTGGAGAGTCTTACTCACCAAGATAGTGTCCATACATTGTTAATAGGAAAAGCACCTGTCTGGATAGGGAACCAGACACAGAAACTTTTAATGTCTAGGCACATCCAGATCTCCATTATCCTCTTCCAAACTGCTTCCATATTTGTGCTGCCAAATCCTGATGGCTCTATGCAAGATATATCCAGACACCAAGCAAATATCCACCCACCGTGTGAATCCTGTATCCATCCTCAGGAGTTGTCCCCTTCACTCCCCTTTATACTTACTTCAGATGAATGAGGACCAGAGAATGAAAGACATCTCATATTTCTCTCTTCTCCTCATAGGTATCACCTTGCCCTCTGTAAAATCTCTGTGTTCACATTGTGAGGAGAAGACCTCTGACATCTTCCCGAGAATGCTAGAGGCACAAATGAAACCAGGGTCATTATGACATCAAGGAGGACAATTCTGGGCCACCCGCAATTCCATCCAAGTCACTGGTCCAGCGGCCACCACAAATGATGTTATGGTGAGCTTTACTCTACACAGTCAGGCCGTTCACAGGGAGTCTACGTGAACAGCACCTGAATGGGCAAGGCGCTGCACACAGCAAGGCACCTAGGGTAAGGCCATATACTCTGGACCACTCAGTTTATCATCTAGCTTTGAGAAGACTACCCATTAGATCCTGATGAATCCACACATGATTTTCTTTATTCTTAGAACATGTTATCTCACTGCCCTTCAATTTTCATCCTACTCCCTTTCATAACTTCCTCACAAGTTCTCTGTACTACAGGAGAATGTTGAGATCCCAGAGATATTCAGCATGTTCCAGTTCTATGATAAACTATTGAGAAGTATCCTTCCTTTACCCAGATTATCAGATTTCAGTATTTCAGAATGGACCACGGAAATCACAGTCACATAACAGATATCTTCAAGACTCCTACAGCACTCCTGAATTTATGGAAGAATGCTCAGAGTCACGAGCAAACCTATACACAAGACTGCCCCAGAGGCCACCACAGAACATATTGTTGTTACACATTACACAACCCAGAAAGGCACTATGTACATCTAGTTTACGTGAATAGTGCCTATCTGGGCAGGGCACTGCACATGCCATGGCCTCAAGGTGGAAAACCTCTTCACACACCACATTCCACACTGTGATGAAGTTTCCTTCCCTATGAGCACCATACCATGATGACTGCACCCAAGATTTAGCTCTGGACCTAGAAAAAGCTGACTCACTACACTCAAACATGGATCACACACCTCTCTCAGGATGTCATCATTTGTTCTCCATGTATCTGCACCAGGATGAGGTTCCATGAGTAAAAGCTTACTCCCTTTCCTTCGTTTCTTTATAGGAACTGTGTTTCCATTGTTAAGCTGTAGGTGCTAATGTTCGTAGGAATATTCAAACACTGGAAGAAGCATCCTCAAAATGCCTAATGCCGCAGGTTCCCTGGACCTTCAAGATACCATGGCAAGTGTCAGATGGCCACGTATAGCTCCAGCACTAGAACTGCTCTAATGTCCACAACAAATCTCATTCCTTATAGCCTTATTTTATGCTGATTACACGAGGTCTACAGGATCAATACCTGTCTAGGCGGGATATTGCTCACAGCAGGGCTGTCTCTCATCAATCTAGCCAAGAACTGCACTCGAGATATACCCAGACCAATAGAGAATATCTACCTATTGATTGCAACCTGTATATCTCCTTCTCTCGATGGCGAACATCCACTTCTCTAAGCCTTCTTAATATGTACGAAATCTGACATGTACAGACACACACAGACAGAAAGAGAGAGTAACAGAGAGTGTGTGTGAGAGAGAGAGATCCTCTAGTAGTATTCCTCACATCTCCTCTAAGGAATCATCTTGCCTTCTGAGAAATCTTTATGTTCCTTTTGTCAGGACAGACCAAGAAAATCATCCTGATGATGCCTGAGCCACAGATGATTCCCCAGATCATTATGATACCGAGGCAGATAGCAAAGTGAAACCTGCAAATCCATCTGCATCGTGGTGAAGAAGACACCACAAAGGATGTTCTTGTGAGCCTTATGCTACCCATCCGTGGCACAGTACACTGATTCTACATGAACTGCACCTGGCTGGGTAGGGCACTGCACACAGCGTGGCTTCCAGGCAGAGGACTGCCGTTTACCCTCACACCCACACATTACTTTCATCATCATATCCTGATGCTACAACAAACATTTCCCAGTTATCCTTTAAATCATGTACACACTGTCATCCAGTTTGAATCCCCTCTTCTTGAGAAAATCTTCAGTTGGTCGCCAGGTATCTGAGGCAATATATGAGCATAAGAGAAATGATCAGCAAGCAAGATGAGTGTCACTCTGTAAACATTTATGTTTCTATCATTTACTTTATACATGGGCACCTTTTCAGATCTGGACTACTGATATATTCAACTTATTTTGACATCTCTGTGGCTTCCAGCACCTTCCTGATATCTTGGAGGAATATCACCTGGAGTCCCATAGCCTCCCGTAGTTCAAAGGCCACCAGCTCTGATGAACCAGTTGCACAGTACTCTAACCAGGATAGCTCTGTTTACTGGCTTAAGTTAATAGCATCTCTCATGGCGGGACACTACACAATGCATTGCCTCAAGGTGGAGGCCCTGCTGGTCCCTTTCACACTCTTAAATGAATCACTCCTCATCACTCCTACCACATCCTTGAATCTCACGCAAGATTTATACCTAGAACATGATGACCTGTGACCCTGCAACTTGTGTCCTTCCCTCTGAAGACTGTCCTCACTACTCTACATACTGTACACAGTCCAAAGGATAAGGATGCAGACAGAAACAGGTGTTTCAGATCTCTGTTCATTTCAGTGGAATTAACTTTCTCTTTTCTATAAGTTCCTGTTAAACTTTGAGAATTGGATCCTCAAAGTCATCCTGAAGATTTTGGAAGCTCAGTTAAAGTTTTAAAGGTGCTTATTACTTTCTGGAGAGAGTTTAGGTCATTGGAGCTCCACACGCAAAACTGGAGAGTCTAACTCACCTAGACAGGCAGTGTTTACACATTGTCAAAGTGAACAGTAACCTGTATGCTGCTGCTGCTGCTGCTAAGTCGCTTCAGTCATGTCCGACTCTGTGCGACCCCAGAGACGGCAGCCCACCAGGCTCCCCCATCCCTGGGATTCTCCAGGCAAGAACACTGGAGTGGGTTGCCATTTCCTTTTCCAACGAATGAAAGTGAAAAGTGAAAGGGAAGTCACTCTGTCGTGTCCAACTCTTAGCGGCCCCATGGACTGCAACCCACCAGGCTCCTCAGTCCATGGGATTTTCCAGGCAAGAGTACTGGAGTGGGGTGCCATTGCCTTCTCTGCTACCTGTATGGGTAGGGCACTAAACACAAGAAATCTGTAATGCGTAGGCACACCTCAGTCCCCTTCATCATCTTCTGTTTAGCTTCTGTATCTCTTGCCTCCACATCCTGATGGCTCTCTGCATGATATATCCACACACCAAAGGACTATCTACCCAGTTTTGCATTCTTTCCCATTCTCAGGCACTGTCCCTTTCGATCCCCTTTATACTTACTTCAGATGTAGGAGGATCAGAGATAGAAAAGAATCTTAGATTTCTATATTCTCCTCATATGTATCATCTTATCCTCTGTAAACTCTTGGGGTTCACATTGTGAGGAAAGGACCACTGACATCTTCCCAAGGATGCTAGAGGCACAGATGACTCCAGGGTCATTATGACATCAAGACAGGAAGCTCAAGGACCCCTGCAACTCCATGCATATTACTGGTCCAGACGCCACCACAAAAGATCTTCTTGTAAGCCTTAGTTTGCCTAGGCAGATGTCCTTACAAGGAGTCTATGTCAACAGCACCTGGATGAGCAGGGCATGGCATACAGCTTGGCCTCGAGCTGGAGGATCTGCTTAGTGCACTTCCCAGGCTCTTCTTCAATTTTCTTGAGTCTTCCCACCATACTTTGATTCCTGCACTGAAGATTTAATTTCAAGTGTTGAAAAAGTTGTCCCACTGCCCTCAGATTTGCATCCCAGCTCTTTGAAGATGTTGTCACCTTCTATGTGTATCTGAACAGATATGAGAATCATTGGAAGAAGCTCACTCTCTTGTAATTTATTCCCTTATCTACCCTGTAGGTTCAGATGATATTAGAAATATTCAAGCACTGGAAGCATCCTCAAAGGCCTAAAATCCACATGGATCCCTGTATCCTCATGATATCTTGGCAAGTACTGAAGGACATATGCAGCTCCAACACTAGAACTGCTCCATTGTCAACCACAAATCATTTTCCTTGTGAGCCTTACTCTACCCACACAGATACTGATTACATGAGATGTACAAGACAGCCCCTGTCAAGGCCGGGTATTTCTCACAGCTGGGCTGTTACTGATCCCTCCACCCAAGAACTGAGCTGTATTAGAAGCAGCTATGATCCCTCTGCATCACATAGTAATGTCTGCATGCAAGATATATCCAGACCCCAAGAGAATATCTACCCACTGATTGTATGATGTATCTCTCCTTCACTAGATATCCACCATCTACTTCACTATGCCTACTTGAGATGCACAAAAACTGAGAGACAAAAATAAACTCCCCCAGTATTTCTCTCTTCTCCTCTTAGAAATCATCTAGCCTCCTGAAAAATCTTTATGTTCACATGGTGTGGATCAGACCAATTAAATCATCATAGGATGTGTGAGCCCCATGTCATTATAAAGACAGGCAGCTCAGTGAAACCTGCAACTCCATCCACATCACTGGTCCAGAAGCCACCACAAATGGTGTTCTTGTGAGCTTTATGCTATCTAGCTGCAGCACAGTACAGTCATTCTACATGAACTGCACCTATCTGGACAGGGCACTGCACACAGCAGGGCTTCCAGGTGGATTGCTTATTGACACTCATACACACACACACACCATTGCTCCTCATGCCTTGATGCCACAACAAATATTTACCAATTTCCCTTTCAAACATGGGCACAATCATCCAAATTGCATTGCATCTCCTTCACAATCTCTTCAGCTCGTCTACAGGTATCTGGAGAAATATGTGAAAATAGGGTAAATTATTAGCAAGAAATGTGGAAGTGATTCTACTAGCATTTATCTTTCCATTCTCTACTTTATACACGGTCACATTTTCAGATCTGAACTACCAAGATCATAGTCAATGTATGTTTGACACCTCTGTATCTTTCAGAGCCTCTCTGATATCTTGGAATACAATCACCTGGAGCCCCACACCCATCCATTGTTCAAGGCCACCAGTCTTGATGGTGCAGTTGCACATTACTCTATCCAGGAAGGCCCTGTTTACACTTCTTTAAATGATGACTACACCCATCATTTTGCTATGGACATAGAAAATCTTGACCCATGGCCCACCAACATGGTTTTCATCTCTCTCATGTTTTTGTCACATTTTCTATGTTCTCCAACTCTGGTCCAAAGGCTACCTGTAATAAACATCCAGTTGCACAGTACTTATCTCTCTAGGTGAGTCACGGCACACAATATGGCCTCAAGGTGGAGGCCTTGCTTGCCCACTTCACACTCTTGAATGAAACATCCCTCAGTACTCCTGCCACATCATTGAACCTCACAAAATTTGTGCATAGAACTTGAAAATGTTGACCCACAAGCCCTCCAACTTGCTTCCTTCCCTCACAAGACCATTCTCACTGTTTCTTCATACTTTACATATTCAGAAGGATGAGGATCCAGAATGATAAAAGTTTTTCAGATTTGTCTTCATTTGAAAGGAAGTACCCTTCTCTTTTCTAACCTGTACCTATTCAATTGTTATACATGGAACTCATAGGTCATACTGAATACTTCAGAATCCCGTGTTTTAAGGTCGCTCCTAACTTCCTGGAGGGAGTTAAGGACACAAAGAGCTCCATACTCAAAACTTCACCTGATCAAATAACACACCAACGTGCCTGGAGAGTCTTATTCACCAGAGGGGAACTGTTCACAAATCGTCAAAGTGTACAATACCTGTCTGCGTAGGGCACTGAACACAGGAATTCTTTACTGTGTAGGCAAAACCCAGTTCCGTTTATCCTCTCCCAAGTATCTTCCATATCTCTTGCCTCCACATCCTGACAGCTCTATGCATAATGTATCCAGAAACTGAGGGAAACCCATCCACCTTGTGAATCCTTTATCCATCCTCAGGAATTGCCCTTTCATTCCCCTTTATACATCCTTTAGATGTATGAGGACCAGAGGAAGATAAACATCTAGTATTTCTCTTTCTTCCTCATTTCTATCATCTAACCCTCTATAAATTCTCAGAGGTGACATTTTGATGAAAGGACCACTGACAACTTTCAGAGGTTGCTAGAGGCACAGATCACTCCAGGGTCATTATGACATCAAGACAGGCAGCTCAAGGACCCCTGCAACT
Organism: Budorcas taxicolor; assembly: GCF_023091745.1. Classification (NCBI taxonomy): domain Eukaryota; kingdom Metazoa; phylum Chordata; class Mammalia; order Artiodactyla; family Bovidae; genus Budorcas; species Budorcas taxicolor. The sequence continues at coordinate 53,479,998 of NC_068935.1, forward strand.
CCATACACATCACTGGTCCAGACGCTACCACAAATAATGTTCATGTGAGCCTTACTCTGCCCACTCAGGTGTGTTTACAGGGAGTCTATGTCAAAAGCACCTGGGTGGCCAGGGCATGGCATACAGCATGGCCTCGAGCTGGAGGAATGCCTTAGTGCACTTCCCATGCTCTTCTTCCATTTACTTGTGTCTTCTCACCTTACCTTGAACATCATAAACAAGTTTAGTTCCAGTTGTTGAAAAAGTTGTCCAACTACCCTCAGATGTGCATTTCACCTCTTTGAGGAACTTGTCATCTTCTATGCGTATCTGCACAGAGATTGGGAACTATGGAAATAGGTCACTCTCTTGCAGTTTCTCACCTTTTCTAACCTGTAGGTGCAGATGATATTAGAAATATTCAAGCACTGGAAACATCTTAAAAGGCATAGAATCCACATGGCTCTCTGGATCCTCATGACACTTTGTCAAGTTCAGTTCAGTTTAGTCGCTCAGTTGTGTCTGACTCTTTGCAACCCCATGGATTTCAGCATGCCAGGCCTCCCTTGCAATCACCAACTCCTGGAGTGTACTCAAACTCATGTCCATTGAGTCAGTGATGCCATCCAGTCATCTCATCCTCTCTTCTGTCCTCCTCATCCTCTGACTTCCCCTTCTCTTCCTCCTTTCAATCTTTCCCAGCATCAGGGTCTTTTCCAATGAGTCAGTTCTTCGAATTAGGTGGCCAAAATATTGGAGTTTCAGCTTAAGCATCAGTCCTTCCAATGTATATTCAGGATTGATTTCCTTTAGGATGGACTGATTGGATCTCCTTGCAATCCAAGGGACTCTCAAGAGTTTTCTCCAACACACAGTTCAAAAGCATCAATTCATCGGTGCTCAGATTTCTTTATAGTCCAATTGTTACATCCATACATGTCCACTGGGGAAACCATAGCATTGACTAGATGGAACTCTGTTGATTAGATGGAACTCTGTCAGCAAAGTAATGTCTCTGCTTTTTAATATCCTGTCTACATTGGTCATAACTTTTCTTCCAAGGAGCAAGTGTCTTTTAATTTCATGGCTGCAATTATCATCTGTAGTGATTTTGGAGTACCCAAAAAATAAAGGCTCTCACTGTCTCCATTGTTTCCCCATCTATTTGCCATGAAGAGATGGGACCAGCTGTCATGACCTTAGTTTTCTGAATGTTGAGTTTTAAGCCAACATTTTCATTCTCCCCTTTCATTTTCATCAAGAGGCTCTTTAGTTCTTCTTCACTTTCTGCCATAAGGGTGCTGTCATTTGCATATCTGAGTTATTGATATTTCTCCTGGCAATTTTGATTCCAGCTTGTGCTTCATCCAGCCCAGCATTTATCATGATGTGCTCTGCATATAAGTTAAATAAGCAGGGTGACAATATACAGCCTTAACATACTCCTTTCCCAATTTGAAACCAGTCTGTTCCATGGCCAGGTCTAAATGCTGCTTCCTGACCTGCATACATGTTTCTCAACAGGCAGGTCAGTTGGTCTGGTATTTCCGTCTCTTTCAGATTTCCCACAGTTTGTTGTGATCCACACAATCAAAGGCTTTGGCACAGTAAATGAAGCAGAAATAGATGTTTTTCTGGAACTCTCTTGCTTTTTCTATGATCTGACTTATGTTGGCAATTTGATCTCTGGTTCTGCTGCTTTTTCTAAATTCAGCTTGAACATCTCGAACTTCACAGTTCACATACCCTTGACACCTGGCTTGGAGAATTTTGAGCATTACTTTGCTAGCATGTGAGATGAGTGCAGTTGTACAGGAGTTTGAGCATTCTTTGGCATTGACTTTCTTTGGGATTGGAATGAAAACTGACCTTTTCCAGTCCTGTGGCCACTGCTGAGTTTTCCAAATTTGCTGGCATATTGAGTGCAGCACTTTCACAGCATCATCTTTCAGGATTTGAAATAGCTCAACTGGAATTCCATCACCTCCACTAGCTTTGTTCATAGTGATGCTTCCTAAGGTCCACTTGACTTCACATTCCAGGATGTCTGGTTCTAGGTGAGTGATCACACCATCATGATTATCTTGGTTTTGAAGATCTTTTTTGTACAGATCTTCTGTGTATTTTCGCCACCTCTTTTTAATATCTTCTGCTTCTGTTAGGTCCATACCATTTCTACCCTTTATTCTGCCCAACTTTGCACGAAATGTTCCCTTGGTATCTCTAATTTTCTGGAAGAGATCTCTAGTCTTTCCCATTCTATTGTTTTTCTCCATTTCTTTGCATTGATTACTGAGGAATGTTTTCTTATCTCTCCTTTCTATTCTTTGGAACTTTGAATTTTAGTGGGTATATTTTTCCTTTTCTCCTCTGCCTTTTGATTCTCTTCTTTTCACAGCTATTTGTATGGTATCTTCCGGCAATCATTTTGCCTTTTGTATTTCTTTTTCTTGGGGATGGTCTTGATCCCAGCCTCCTATACAATGTCATGAAAGAAAGAAAGTGAAGTCACTCAGTCATGTCCAACTCTTTGCGACCCCATGGACTGCAGCCCACCAGGCTCCTCCCTCCATGGAATTGTCCAGGCAAGAGTGCTGGAGTGGATTGCCATTTCCTTCTACAGGGGATCTTCCTTACCCAGGGATCAAACCCAGGTCTCCTGCATTGCAGGCAGACTCTTTGCTGTCTGAGCCACTGGGGAATCCCACAATGTCACGAACCACTGTCTGTAATTCTTCAGGCACTCTGTCTATCAGATCTAACCCCTTGACTCTATTTCTCACGTCAACTGTATAACCTTATGGATTAAAGATTTACCAAGCATGGCCCCACCCATCTGAACAAGACCCAGTTTTCCCTTCACATTGGCAAGTAGCCAAGGACATATGCAACTCCAACAATAGAACTGTTCCTAGGTCAACCACAAACCATGTTGCACGGGAGCCTTACTCTATCCAGACAAATAGTGATTACATGAGAACTACAAGATCAGTACCTGTCTAGGCAGGGGATTGCACACAGCAGGGCTGTCACTGACTAATCAACCCAAGACTTTGGGCTGTCTTTGAAGCACCTAGGATCTCTCTGCATCACATCCTGATGGCTCCATGCAAGATATATTCATGAGAATATCCACCCACTGATTATAAACTGCATCTCTACTTCACCTGATATTCAGCATCCACTTCACTATGCCTACTTGAGACGTATGAAAACTAAGACAAAGAGGAAAAAAAAAAAAAACCTTTAGTATTTCTCTCTTCTCTTAGGAATCATCTTGCCTTCTGAAAATTCTTTGTGCTCACATTGTGCAGATAGGACCAATGATGTAATCCTAGGATACCTAAGCCACAGATGACTCCCTGGGTCATCATGGTATAAAGACAGGCAGCTCATCCCCATCATTGGTCCAGAAGCCTTCAAAAATGATGTTCTTGTGAGCCTTACTCTATCCATCCACAGCACAATACACTGATTCTACGTGAACTGCACCTGTCTGGGCAGGGCACTGTACACAACAGGACTTTCAGGTGGAGGATTGCCCTTTAACCCTCATGCCCACACATAACTTTGCTCATCATATCCCGAGTCTCCAACAAAGATATTCTTATTTCCCTTAAAACTTGGACACCCTGTCATCCAATTTGCATTTCTTCTCCTTGATAATCTCTTCTTCTGGAGAATCTCTTCAGCTGGCCTACAGATATCTGAAAAAAACATGTGAGCATAAGGGAAAAGATCAGCAAGCAAGATGAATGTGATTCTATTTGCACTTTCTATTCTCTAATGTATCTCTCTATTCTCTAATGTATATATGTGCACATTTTCAGATTTGGACTATGGAGATCATAATCAACATATGTTTGATATCTCTATAGTTTCCAGGTCCTTCCTGATGTCTTGGAGTCATATAACCTGGAGCCCCACACCCATCCCTAGTCCAAAGGTCACCAGTAATGATGAACCAGGTGCATAGTACTCTACCCAGGAAGGCTCTGTTTACTCGTAGTTGAAGTCAACACACTTCTCTAGGCAGGGCACCGCATGCACCATGGCTTCAATGTAGACATGCTGCTTTTCCCCTTCACATTCTCGAATGAAACATTCCTCATTATTCCAACCAAGTCTTTGGATCTCTCCCAAGATTTATGCATAGAACTTGAAAATGGTGATCTACAGCCCTTCAGCTGTCCTCCCTCTTTCACTACACTGTCCTCACTACTTCAACATGCTGTACACACTCAGAAGAATGAGGACCCTGTGAGTAATAGGTGTTTCAGATCTCTCTTTGTTTCAAAGGAATTCCACTATTCCTTTATAACCTGTACCTGTTCAACTTTTAGAAATTGAATTCATAAGTGATACATAAGATTTTAGAGATGCAGGTGTTATAAGGGTGCTCATAACTTTCTGGAGGGAGCTAAGGACACTTGGAACTCCAAGCTTAAACTTCCCATGACACAAATAACACCACATTAGCATTCCTGGAGAGACTTACTCACTCAGGGAGGCACTGTTTACACACTATAAAAATGAATAGTACCTGGCTGAGTAGGGCATGACATACAAAACTCTTTAATGTGTAGGGAAAACCCATTCCATTATACTCTTTCAAGTAGCTTCCATATCACTTGCTTCTGAATCCTGATGGCTCCATGCAAGATATCTCCACACACTGAGGGTATATTCACACATTTTATGAATCCCTTATCCAACCTCAGGGGTTATCCCCATCAATATCCTTTATACTTACTTTAGATGTGTGAGGGCCTAGACAAAGAAAATGATCTTGTATTTCTCTCTTCCCTAAACACGTATGATTTTAACCTCTCCAAAGTTTCCATGTAACATTCTGAGGAGAGGACGAATGAAATCTTCCCAAGAATGGTAGAGGCGCAGATGACACAAGGGTCACTATGACATTAAGGCAGGCAGCTCAAAGACTCCTAAACTCCACCCACACCACTAGTCCAGAGGCCACCACAAAAGATGTTCTTGTGACCATTACTCTACCTAGACAGTCCGGCAAACATACCGTATAGGAGAAATCAACCTATCTGGGCAAGTCACTGCACACAGCATGACTTGCAGGAGGATAACTTGCCCTTTCATCCTTACATCCACACATACTGCTGCTCATCATGCATATTCTGATGCTACAACAAACATATATCCAACCACCATCAAAACATTGAACCTCTGTCATGCAACTTTCAACTCCTCTCCTTGAGGACTTGTTCAGCTTATCTACACATATCTAGAGATATATGTGAATACAGATAAATGCAAAACAATCAAGGTGAATGTGTTTCTAGTAGCATTAATTTTTCCATTCTCTACATTATGCATAGTCACATTTTCAGATGTGGACTCCTGAGATCATAATCTAGCTACAATTGTCACCTAGGTGTCTTCCTGGCCCTCCCTGATATCTTGGACTAACATCACCTGGAGCCCCACATTCATCATTGTCCAAAGGCCACCAGTCAAGGTGATGTTTTTGCACATTACTCTACTCAAAAAGCCTCTGTTTACAGGTTCGTTAGGTGGTTAGTGCACCCAACATTTAGCTATGCACCTAGAAAAAGTTGACCAGCGGCTATCAAACGTGGATCACTCCTCTAGCAGGATCTCACAACAGACCTATGTGTATCTGTACCAGGATGATATATCTTGGGGTAAAAGCTCATTCTGTTTAGTTCCTTTCCTACTAGGAACTGCAGTTCCATTATCTGACCTGTAGGTGCTGACACTATTAGGAATACTTAAGCACCGGAGGCACCCTCGAAATGCCTACAAACCGGCTGGCTCCCTGGACACACAAGATATCATGGAAAGCAGTCCACAGACACATGTAGCACCAAGACTAGAACTGCTCCAAGGACAAGCAAAAATCATATTCCCAGAGAGACTCACTCTACAAAGACAAGGAATGAGAAGATGACGTATATATGATCAGTTCTTCTCTAGGCAGGGAATTGCACACAGCACAGATCTCAAATATGGATTAAAGCAAGACTCCAGGCAGACATATAGGCAATTACAATCTCTCCACCCACTGCATTCTATACGCTGCACACAAGAGAGATCCAGGCCCCTACAGAATATTCACCTACCTATTTTGACTTGAATCCATCCTTCAATAGGAATCCATCATCCAGGTCTCTATGCCTACTTGATATGTATGGAACCCGAGACAGAGTGAGAAGACCTCTAGTATTTCTCACTTCTCTTCTTGGAATCATCTTGCCTTCTGAAAATCTTTGTGTTCATATTGTGCAGATAGGACCAATGAAATAATGCTGAGGATGCCTCAGCCACAGTCGACTCCCCAGGTCATTACAATATAAAGGCAGGCAGCTCAGTGAAACCTACCAATCCATTCCCATCACTGGTCCAGAAGCCACCACAAATGACGTTCTTGTGAGCCTTACACTACCCATTCAGGGAACAGTACACCAATTGTATGTGAACTGCACCTGGCTGGGCAGGGCACTGCACACAGCAGAAGTTTCAGGTGGAAGATTGCTCTTTCGCATTCACACCCACACATACCTTTGCTCATCATATCCTGGCACAGCAACAAAGGTTTACCGATTTCTCTTTAAGTCATGGACATACTGTCATCCAACATGTACCCCTTCTCTTTGAGAATCGTTTCAGCTGGTCTACAGGTATCTGGAGAAATATGTGAACATAGGTTGAATGATCAGCAAGAAACGTGAATGTGATTCTAATAGCACTTACCTTTCCATTCTCTCCATTTTACGTGTTCACATTTTCAGATCTGAACAACTGGCATCAACATCTAGGGATGTTTCACAGTTCTGTGACTTCCAGGGACTACCCGATACCTTGGAATAATATCGCCTGGAGCCGCACACCCTTTCAACTTCCAAGGCCACCAGTAATGAGGATGCATTTAAGTATTCTTCTACCCAGGAAGTCTGTGTTTACAATTCTGTATGTGAGCATGATCCCAAACATTGAGTCATGGAAGTAGAAAGTTGACCCATGGCCCAAACCATGGTTTGCATCTCTCTCAGGGTCTCTTTCCGAGTTCTGTGCGTATCTGCACAAGGATGAGATACCATGGGTAAAAACTGACTCCATTTAGTTTTTCTCTCTTTTTTTTTAAATATGTTGTTTCTTTCCAATTTATAAATTATAACTACACATGCTATCGGGAATATTTCAGGATTCAAAGGCTTCTCAAAATGTAGGGATACGTGTGGCTCCCCAGAACCTCATGACATCATGGCAAGGACATAAGGGAAACATCAGCTTCACCACTAGACATTTCCTAAGCTCAACAAACATTGATGTTTCCTTCGAGCCTTATCTACCCAGTCACTATGAACACCAACTGTAAGTGCTCAGAACCTGGCTGAGCAGGACACTGCACACAGGGTGGATTCAGGTAGGAGCACTAACTCTTAACTTCACGCACATCCAAATGTCATGTTCACCTCTCTTCCTACCAGATCCTGTTGAATGATTTCTACAGTTTCCATAAACTGACACATATTCATTCACTGCCCACACAACACATGCACCACTCAATGGAGTTCTGCTCTTCTGCTCTATGTCCTACTGGAGTGATGAGGAGCAGCACCAGACGACAAGATAGGTGGAGTTCTCTTTTACTCTACTGCAAAAATTCATTATTGACTCTAAAGTAGGCGTTTTTGCTGTGAGCAAGATGCTAATGAAATCACACTGAAGATTCCTGAGACTGGGGGAATGCCAGTGTCTTCATGGCTTTTCTGTAGCACGAACAAAAATACCAGGATCTCAACCATTATCCTGTATACAAAGGTCAGCACAGTGTGTCCTATTGAGCATTTTCCACCGAAACATGAACTAGTGCCATGAAACAGAAGTGACCAGCTCCTGTTTTATAGGGAACTCTACCCAGAAGGGCTCTCAGTGGAGGATCAACCCAAGCCCCTGCTCTCCCTGAGAAGCAGCTCCAACCTCTCTCCCCATCACACCCATGTCTGCACTCAGGATATTTACAGACCCTGGAGATAACAACGAGCTGATTTTCATCATCATCCCTCACAGAATTGCTGTCCTCTTTTCCCAACTCTATGCTTGTTTAGAAATACGTGGGTGACGAGTGAGGGAACAAGCATCTTTAATTTCTCTTTTCTCCAAATATGTACTTTTTCCCCTCTGTACAGTGTCTGGGGTCACATTGTGACTAGGGGATGAATGAAATCTTCCAAGGATGGTAGAGGCAAAGATGACTCAAGGGTCATTATAACATCAAGACAGGCAGCTCAAGGACTCCTGCAACTCCAAAAACACCACTGGTCCAGTTCAGTTCAGTCGCTCAGTCATGTCCGACTCTTTGTGACCCCATGAATCTCAGCACGCCAGGCCTCCTGTTCATCACCAACTCAAGGAGTTCACTCAGACTCACGTCCATCGAGTCAGTGATGTCATCCAGCCATCTCATCCTCTGTTGTCCCCTTCTCCTCCTGCCCCGAATCCCTCCCAGCATCAGAGTCTTCTCCAATGAGTCAACTCTTCGCATGAGGTGGCCAAAGTGCTGGAGTTTCAGCTTTAGCATCAGTCCTTCCAAAGAAATCCCAGGGTTGATCTCCTTCAGAATGGACGTGTTGGATCTCCCTGCAGTCCAAGGGACTCTCCAGAGTCTTCTCCAACACCACAGTTCAAAAGCATCAATTCTTCGGTGCTCAGCCTTCTTCACAGTCCAACTCTCACATCCATACATGATCACAGGAAAAAACCATAACCTTGACTAGACGGACTTTAGTCGGCAAAGTGATGTCTCTGCTTTTGAATATGCTCTCTAGATTGGTCATAACTTTTCTTTCAAAGAGTAAACATCTTTTAATTTTATGGCTGAAGTCACCATCTGCAGAGATTTTGAAGCCCAAAAAATAAAGTCTGACACTGTTTCCACTGTTTCCCCATCTATTTCCCATGAAGTGATGGGACCGGATGCCATGATTTTCGTTTTCTGAATGTTGAGCTTTAGGCCAACTTTTTCACTCTCCTCTTTCACTTTCATCAAGAGGCTTTTTAGCTCCTCTTCACTTTCTGCCATAAGGGTGGTGTCTTCTGCATATCTGAGGTTATTGATATTTCTCCCGGCAATCTTGATTCCAGCTTGTGTTTCTTCCAGTCCAGTGTTTCTCGTGATGTACTCTGCATATAAGTTAAATAAGCAGGGTGACAATATACAGCCTTGACACACTCCTTTTCCTATTTGGAACCAGTCTGTTGTTCCATGGCCAGTTCTAACTGTTGCTTCCTGACCTGTATACAGATATCTCAAGAGGCAGGTGAGGTGGTCTGGTATTCCCATCTCTCTCAGAATTTTTCACAGTTTATTGTGATCCACACAGTCAAAGGCTTTGGCATAGTCAATAAAGCAGAAAGAGATGTTTCTCTGGAACTCTCTTGCTTTTTCCATGATCCAGCGGATGTTGGAAATTTGATCTCTGGTTCCTCTGCCTTTTCTAAAACCAGCCTGAATGTCAAGGAATTCCCGGTTCACGTATCGCTGAAGCCTGGCTTGGAGAATTTTGAGCATTACTTTACTAGCATGTGAGATGAGTGCAATTGTGCGGTAGTTTCAGCGTTCTTTGGCATTGCCTTTCTTTGGGATTGGAATGAAAACTGACCTTTTCCAGTCCTGTGGCCACTGCTCAGTTTTCCAAATTTGCTGCCATAATGAGTGCGGTACTTTCACAGCATTATCTTTCAGGATTTGAAACAGCTCAACTGGAATTTCATCACCTCCACTAGCTTTGTTTGTAGTGATGCTTTCTAGGGCCCACTTGACTTCACATTCCAGGATGTCTGGCTCTAGATTAGAGATCACATCATCATGTTTATCTGGGTCGTGAAGATCTTTTTTGTACAGTTCTTCTGTGTATTCATGTCACCTCTTCTTAATATCTTCTGCTTCTGTTAGGTCCAGACCATTTCTGTCCTTTATCGAGCGCATCTTTGCATGAAATGTTCCCTCGGTATCTCTAATTTTCTTGAAGAGATCTCTAGTCTTTCCCATTCTGTTCTTTTCCTCTATTTCTTTGCATTGATCACTGAAGAAGGCTTTCTTATCTCTTCTTGCTATTCTCTGGAACTCTGCATTCAGATGCTTATATCTTTCCTTTTCTCCTTTGCTTTTCACTTCTTTTCTTTTCACAGCTATTTGTAAGGCTTCCCCAGACAGCCATTTTGCTTTTTTGCATTTATTTTCCATGGGGATGGTCTTGATCCCTGTCTCATGTACAATGTCATTAACCTCATTCCATAGTTCATCAGGCACCCTATCTATCAGATCTAGGCCCTTAAATCTATTTCTCACTTCCACTATATAATCATAAGGGATTTGGTTTAGGTCATACCTGAATGGTCTAGCGGTTTTCCCTACTTTCTTCAATTTGAGTCTGAATTTGGTAATAAGGAGTTCATGATCTGAGCCACAGTCAGCTCCTGGTCTTGTTTTTGTTGACTGTACAGAGCTTCTCCATCTTACACTGCAAAGAATTAATCAATTTGATTTCGGTGTTGACCATCTGGTGATGTCCATGTGTAGAGTCTTGTCTTGTGTTGTTGGAAGAGGGTGTTTGCTATGACCAGTGCATTTTCTTGGCAAAACTGTAATAGTCTTTGCCCTGCTTAATTCCACATTCCAAGGCCAAATCTGCCTGTTACTCCAGGTGTTTCTTGACTTCCTACTTTTGTATTCCAGTCCCCTCTAATGAAAAGGACATCTTTTAGGTGTGTTAGTTCTAAAAGGTCTTGTAGGTCTTCATTGAACCATTCAACTTCAGCTTTTTCAGCATTACTGGTTGGGGCATAGACTTCGATAACTGTGATACTGAGTGGTTTGCCTTGGAGACGAACAGAGATCATTGTGTCATTTTTGAGATTGCATCCAAGTACTGCATTTCGGACTCTTTTGTTGACCATGATGGTTACTTCATTTCTTCTAAGGGATTCCTGCCTGCAGTAGTAGATATAATGGTCATCTGAGTTAAATTCACCCATTCCAGTCCATTTTAGTTCACTGATTCCTAGAATGTCGACATTCACTCTTGCTATCTCTTGTTTGACCACTTCCAATTTGCCTTGATTCATGGACCTGACATTCCAGGTTCCTATGCAATATTGCTCGTTGCAGCATCAGACCTTGCTTCTATCACCAGTCACATCCACAGCTGGATATTGTTTTGGCTTTGGCTCCATCCCTTCATTCTTTCTGGAGTTATTTTTCCACTGATCTCCAGTAGCATATTGGTTACCAACTGTCCTGGGGAGTTCCTCTTTCAGTATCCTATTTTTTGCCTTTTCATACCATTCACGGGGTTCTCAAGGCAAGAATACTGAAGTGGTTTTCCATTCCCTTCTCCAGTGGACCACATTCTGTCAGACGTCTCCAACATGACCCACCCATCGTGTGTTCTCCCACGTGCATTGCTTGGTTTCATTGAGTTACACAAGGCTGTAGTCCTAGTGTGTTTAGACTGACTAGATTTCTGTGAGTATGGTTTCAGTGTGTCTGCCTTCTGATGGAATCTTGAAACACCTACCTTCTTACTTGAGTTTCTCTTATTTGGGGGGTGGGGTATCTCTTCACAACTGCTCCAGGAAAGCATAGCCGCTGCTCCTTACTTGGGATGAGGTGTATCTCCCAACTGGTGCCCTTCCTGACTTTCACCACGGGATAGCTCTTCTAGGCCCTCCTGTGCCCCTGGCCATCGTTCCTCCCGGTACAGAGTCCACAACAAAAGATGATCTTGTGAGCGTTACTCTACCTACACATTGCGGTTCACAAGTGTCGTGGTGAACTGAACCACTTTGGGCAGGGTACTGCACTCAGCAGCACTCGCAGGAGGAGAAGATACCTTTCACCCTAACATCCACACATACTGCTCCTCATCATGCATATTCTGATGTCACAACAAACATATATCCAGCCACCATCAAAACAGAGATCCACTGTCATTCAAGCTGCATCTCCTCTCCTAGAGAATAGGTTCAGCTGGTCTACACATATGTAGAGATATATGTGAACACAGGTAAATGCACAACCATCAAGGTGAATGTGATTCTAGTAGCATTAATTTTTCCATTCTGTACATTATACATAGTCACAATTTCAGATGTGGACTTCTGAGATGATAATCGAGGTACGTTTGTCACCTAGGTGGCTTCTTGGCCCTCCCTGATATCTTGGACAAATATCACCTGGAGCTCCACACCCATCCATTGTCCAAAGGCCACCAGTCATGGTGTTGTTGAACATTATGATACTCAGGAAGCCTCTGTTTACAGATTCTTTAAGGGATTACTGAACCCAAAATTGAGCTATGCACCTAGAAAAAGTTGACCCAAAACTATCAAAAGTGGATCACCCCACTCGCAGGATCTCACACCAGACTTATGGGTATCTGTATCAGGATGAGATACGTTGGGAAAAAGCTCAACTTGTTTAGTGTCTTTTCTATTAGGAACGCCAATTCCATTATCTAACCAGTAGCTGCTGATGCTATTAGGAATACTCAACACTGGAAGCACCCTCGAAATGCCTACAAACCGGCTGGCTCCCTGGACACACAAGATATCATGGAAAGCAGACCACAGACACATGCAGCACCAAAACTCGAATTATTCCAAGGTCAAACAAAAATCATGTTCCCAGGGAGCCTCACTCTACAAAGACAGTGAATCTGTAGACGAAGTATACATGATCAGTTCTTCTCTAGGCAGGGTATTGCAAACAGCACAGATCTCAAGTATGAAATAACCCAAGTCTCCAGGCAGTTATGAACTTTCCACCCACTGTATTCTATACGCTGCACACAAGAGAGATCCAGGCCCCTAGAGAATATTCACCTACCTATTTTAACCTGAATCCCTCCTTCAATAGGGATCCATCATCCACGTCTCTAGGCCTACTTGATATGTATGCAACCCTAGACAGAGTGAGAAGACCTCTAGTATTTCTCACTTCTCCTCTTGGAATCGTTTTGCCTTCTGAAAAGTCTCTGTGTTCACATTGTGCCGATAGGACCAATAAAATAATGCTGAGGATGCCTCAGCCACAGTCGACTCCCCAGGTCATTACGATATAAAGGCAGGCAGCTCAGTGAAACCTACCAATCCATTCCCATCACTGGTCCAGAAGCCACCACAAACGACGTTCTTGTGAGCCTTACACTACCCATTCAGGGAACAGTACACCAATTGTACGTGAACTGCACCTGGCTGGGCAGGGCACCACACACAGCAGAGCTTCCGCGTGGAAGATTGCCCTTTCGCATTCAGACCCACATATACCTTTGCTCATCATATCCTGGTGCTGCAACAAAGATTTACTGATTTCTCTTGAAATCATGGACAGACTGTCATCCAACATGCACCTCTTCTCCTTGAGAATCGTTTCAGCTGCTCTACAGGTGTCTGGAGAAATATGTGAACATAGGTAAAAGGATCAGCTTGAAAGGTGACTGTGAGTCTAGTAACATTTCCCTTTCATTTCTCTACATTTTGCGTGTTCACATTTTCAGATCTGAACAACTGGCATCAACATCTAGGGATGTTTCACAGTTCTGTGACTTCCAGGGACTACCCGATATCTTGGAATAATATCACCTGGAGACGCACACCCTTTCAACTTCCAAGGCCACCAGTAATGATGATGCATATAAGTATTCTTCTACCCAGGAAGGCTGTGTTTACAATTCTGTATGTGAGCATGATCCCAAACATTGAGTCGTGGAAGTAGAAAGTTGACCCATGGCCCAAACCATGGTTTGCATCTCTCGCAGAGTCTCTTTCCGAGTTTTGTGAATATCTGCACAAGGATGAGATACAGTGGGTATAAATTGACATCCTTGTTTGTTTTGTCTCTCTCTTTTTTCAATGTGTTGTCTGTTTCCATTTTATAAATGAAAGCTACTCATGCTATCGGGAATATTTCAGGATTTAAAGTATTCTCAAAATGTAGAGATACCTGTGGCTCCCCAGAACCTCATGACATCATGGCAAGGACACAAGGGAAACATCAGCTTCACCACTAGAAATCTCCTAAGCTCAACCAGCATAGATGTTTCTTTCGCGTTTTCCTCTACCGAGTCACTATGAACACCAAATATAAGTGCACAGAACCTCTTTGAGCAGGACACTGCACACAGGGTGGATTCAGGTAGGAGCACCAACTCTTCACTTCACACACATCCAAATGTCATGTTCACCTCTCTTCCTACCACATCCTATTGAATGATGTCTAGAATTTTCCTAAACTGACACATATTCATTCACTGCCCACACAACACATCCATTGCTCAATGGAGTTCTGTTCTTCTGCTCTATGTGTTACTGGAGGGATGAGGAGCAGCACCAGAGGACAAGATAGGAGGAGTTCTCTCTTACTCTACTGCAAAAATTCTTTATAGTCTCTAAACTAGGAATTTATGCTGTGAGCAAGACACTAATGAAATCACCCTGAAGATTCCTGATCCTGGGGGAATGCCAGTGTCTTCATGGCTTTTCCGTAGCACGAAAAAACACACTTGGATCTCCACCATTATTCTGTACACAAAGCTCACCACAGTGTTTCCTATTGAGCGTTTTCAACTGAATCATGCACTGGCACCATGAAATAGAAGTGCCAGCTCCTGTTTTATATGGAACTCTGCCCAGAAGGGCTCACTTGGAGGATCTACCCAAGCCCATGCTTCTCAGAGAAGCAGCTCTACCTCTCTCCCGATCACGCCCATGTCTGCACTCAGGATATTTCCAGACCCTGGAGATAAAAACGAGCTGATTTTCATCATCATCCCTCCCTGAGTTGCTGTCCACTCTTCCCAACTCTATGCTTGTTTGAGATATATGAGGGTGACGATTGAGAAAAGAAGCATCTTTAAATTCTCTCTTCTTCATATATGTACTTCTTTCCCTCTGTACAGTGTCTGGGGTCACATTGTGAGGAGCAAATGAATGAAATCTTCCCAAGGATGGTAGAGGCACAGATGACTCAAGGGTCATTATAATATCAAGGCAGGCAGCTCAAGGACTCCTGCAACTCCAAGCCCACCACTGGTCCAGAGGCCACCACAAAAGATACTCTTGTGAGCGTTACTCTACCTAGACAGTGTGGTTCACATAGCTTCTTGATGAACTGAACCACTTTGGGCAGGGTATTGCACTCAGCAGGGCTCACATTAGGAGGAGATACCCTTTCACTCTAACATCCACACATACTGCTGCTCATCACGCATATTTTGATGCCACAACAAACATATATCCAACCACTGTCAAAACAGAGATCCACTGTCATCGAACCTGCATCTCTTCTCCTAGAGAATAAGTTCAGCTGGTCTACACATTTGTAGAGATATACGTGAACACAGGCAAATGCACAACCATCAAGGTGAATGTGATTCTAGTACATTAATTTTTCTATTCTGCACATTATACATAGTCACATATCAGATGTGGACTTCTGAGATAATAATCGAGGTACGTTTTTCACCTAAGTGGCTTCCTGGCCCTCCCTGATATCTTGGACTAATATCACCTGGAGCCCCACACCCATCCATTGTCCAAAGGCCACCAGTCATGGTGATGTTGTTGCACATTATGCTACTCAGGAAGCCTCTGTTTACAGGTTCTTTAAGTGGTTACTGCAGCCAGCATTTAGCTATGCACCTAGAAAATTTGACCCACAACTATCAAAAGGGGATCACCCCACTCGCAGGATCTCACACCAGAACTATGGGTATCTGTACCAGGATGAGATAACTTAGGTAAAAGCTCAACTCATTTAGTGCCTTTTCTATTAGGAACTGCAATTCCATTATCTAACCTGTAGCTGCTGATGCTATTAGGAATACTCAACACTGGAAGCATGCTTGAAATGCCTATATACCTGCTGGCTCCCTGGACCCACAAGATATCATGGAAAGCAGCCCAAAGACACATGCAGCATCAAACCTCGAATTATTCCCAGGTCAAACAAAAAACATGTTCCCAGTGAAAGTCACTCTACAAAGACAGTGAATGTATAGACGAAGTACACATTATCAGTTCTTCTCTAGGCATGGCATTGCACACCGCACATAACTCAAGTATGAATTAGCACAAGTCTCCAGGCAGTCATACAGGCAGTTATGATCTCTGTGCCCACTGCATTCAATAGGCTGCACACAAGACAGATCCAGGCCCCTACAGAATATTCACCTACCTATTTTAACCTGAATCCCTCCTTCAATAGGGATCCATCATCCACGTCTCTAGGCCTACTTGATATGTATGCAACCCTAGACAGAGTGAGAAGACCTCTAGTATTTCTCACTTCTCCTCTTGGAATCATCTTGCCTTCTGAAAAGTCTTTGTGTTCACATTGTGCAGATAGGACCAATGAAATAATGCTGAGGATGCCTCAGCCACAGTCGACTCCCCAGGTCATTACAATATAAAGGCAGGCAGCTCAGTGAAACCGACCAATCCATCCCCATCACTGGTCCAGAAGTCACCACAAACGACGTTCTTATGAGCCTTACACTACCCATTCAGGGAACAGTACACCAATTGTACGTGAACTGCAACTGGCTGTGCAGGGCACTGCACACAGCAGAGCTTCCGGGTGGGAGATTGCCCTTTCACATTCACACCCACACATATCTTTGCTCATCATATCCTGGTGCTGAAATAAAGATTTACTGATTTCTCTTGAAATCATGGACAGACTGTCATCCAACATGTACCCCTTCTCCTTGAGAATCGTTTCAGCTAGTCTACAGGTATCTGGAGAAATATGTGAACACAGGTTAAAGGATCAGCAAGCAAGGTGAATGTGATTCTAGTCGCATTTACTTGTCCATTCTCTCCATTTTACGTGTTCACATTTTCAGATCTGAACAACTGGCATCAAAATCTAGGGATGTTTCACAGTTCTGTGGCTTCCAGGGACTACCCGGTACCTTGGAATAATATCACCTGGAGCCGCACACCCTTTCAACTTCCAAGGCCACCAGTAATGGTGATGCATTTCAGTATTCTTCTACCGAGGAAGGCTGTGTTTACACTTCTGTATGTGAACATGACCCCAACATTGAATCGTGGAAGTAGAAAGTTGACTCATGGTCCAGGAACATGGTTTGCATCTCTCACAGGTTCTCTTCCCAAGTTCTGTTCGTATCTGCACAAGGATGAGATACCATGGGTAAAAACTACTCCCTTTAGTTTTTCTCTCTCTTTTTTTTATTAAATATGTTGTTAGTTTCCATTTTATAAATGAAAGCTACTCATGTTATCGGGAATATTTCAGGATTCAAAGGATTCTCAAAATATAGAGAACCGTGTGGCTCCCCAGACACTCATGACATCATGGCAAGGACACAGGGGAAACATCAGCTTCACCACTACAAATCTCCTAAGCTCAACCAGCATTGATGTTTCCTGAGAGCTTTACACTACCCAGTCGGTATGAAGACCAAATGTAAGAGCACAGAACCTGTCTGAGCAGGACACTGCACACAGGGTGGATTTAGGTAGGTGCACCAACTCTCAACTACACACACAAGCATATACATGTTCACCTCTCTTCCTACCACATCCTATTGAATAATGTCTAGAATTTCCCTAAACTGACACATATTCATTCACTGCCCACACAATACATGCATCACTTAATGGAGTTCTGCTCTTCTGCTCTCTGCCTTACTGGAGTGATGAGGAGCAGCACCAGAGGACAAGATAGGAGGAGTTCTCTTTTACGCTACTGCAAAAATTCTTTATAGTCTCTAAAGTAGGCATTTATGCTCTGATCAAAACACTACTGAAATCACACTGAAGATTCCTGAGACCAGGGGAATGCCAGTGTCTTCATGGCTTTTCTGTAGCACGAGCAAACAAACCTGGATCTCCACCATTATGCTGTGTACAAAGCTCAGCACAGTGTGTCCTATTGAGCATTGTCAACAGAAACTTTCACTGGTGCCATGAAATACAAGTGACCAGCTCCTGTTTTACAGGGAACTCTACCCAGAAAGGCTCTCAGTGGAGGATTGACCCAAGCCCCTGCTCTCCTGAGAAGCAGCTCCAACCTCTCTCCCCATCACTACAATGTCTGCACTCAGGATATTTCCAGACCCTGGAGAAAACAACAAGCTGATTTTCATCATCATCCCTCCCTGAGTTGCTGTCCACTCTTCCCAACCCTATGCTTGTTTGAGACATATGGGGGTGACAAGTGAGAAAAGAAGCATCTTTAAATTCTCTCTTCTCCAAATATGTACTTTTTTCCCTCTGAACAGTGTCCGGGGTCACATAGTGAGAGTCGGACAAATGAAATCTTCTCGAGGATGATAGAGGCACAGATGACTCAAGGGTCATTATAACATCAAGGCAGGCAGCTCAAGGACTCCTGCAACTCCACGCACACCACTGGTCTAGAGGTCACCATAAAAGATGTTCTTGTGAGCGTTACTCTACCTAGATAGTGTAGTTCACACACGTCTTGGTGAAGTGAACCTCTTTGGGCAGAGTACTGCACTCAGCAGGACTCGCAGGAGAAGATAGCCTTTCACCCTAACATCCACACATACTGTTGCTCATCATGAATATTCTGATGCCACAACAAACATATATCCAGCAACCATCAAAACAGAGATCCACTGTCATCCAACCTGTATCTCCTCTCCTAAAGAATATATTTAGCTGCTCTACACATAATAAGAGATATATGTGAACACAGGTAAATGCACAACCATCAAGGTGAATGTGATTCTAGTAGCATTAATTTTTCCATTCTTAACATTATGCAAAGTCACATTTTCAGATGTTGACTTCTGAGATCATAATCGAGGTACGTTTGTCACCTAGGTGACTTTCTGGCCCTCCCTGATATCTTGGACTAATATCACCTGGAGCCTCACACCCATCCATTGTCCAAAGGCCACCAGTCATGGTGATGTTGTTGCACATTATGCTACTCAGGAAGCCTCTGTTTACAGGTTCTTTAAGTGGTTACTGCAGCCAACATTTAGCTATGCACCTAGAAAATTTGACCCACAACTATCAAAAGTGGATGACCCCACTTGCATGATCTCACACCAGACCTATGGGTGTCTGTCCAGGATGAGATACCTTGGGTAAAAACTCACCTCGTTTAGCACCTTTTCTATTAGGAACTGCAATTCCATTATCTAACCTGTAGCTGCTGATGCTATTAGGAATACTCAACACTGGAAGCACCCTCAAAATGCCTACAAACCCGCTGGCTCCCTGGGCCCTCAAGATATCATGGAAAGCAACCCACAGACACATGCAGCACCAAACCTCGAACTATTCCAAGGTGAAACAAAAATCATGTTCCTAGTGAGCCTCACTCTACAAAGACAGGGAACGAGTAGACGACGTATACATGATCAGTTCTTCTCTAGGCAGGGCATTGCATACAGCACAGATCTCAAATATGAATTAACACAAATCTTCAGGAAGTCATATAGGGAGTTATGATCTCTCTGACCACTGCATTCTATTGGCTACATGCAGGAGAGATCCAGGCCCCTAGAAAATATTCACCTGCCTATTTTAACCTGAATCCCTCCTTCAATAGGGATCCATCATCCACGTCTCTAGGCCTACTTGATATGTATGCAACCCGAGACAGAGTGAGAAGACCTCTAGTATTTCTCACTTCTCCTCTTGGAATCATCTTGCCTTCTGAAAAGTCTTTGTGTTCACATTGTGCAGATAGGACCAATGAAATAATGCTGAGGATGCCTCAGCCACAGTCGACTCCCCAGGTCATTACGATATAAAGGCAGGCAACTCAGTGAAACCTACCAATCCATCCCCATCACTGGTCCAGAAGCCACCACAAACGACGTTCTTGTGAGCCTTACACTACCCATTCAGGGAACAGTACACCAATTGTACGTGAACTGCACCTGGCTGGGCAGGGCACTGCATGCAGCAGAGCTTCTGGGTGGAAGATTCCCGTTTCACATTCACACCCACACATATCTTTGCTCATCATATCCAGGTGCTGCAGCAAATATTTACCGATTTCTCTTGAAATCATGGACAGACTGTCATCCAACATGTACCCCTTCTCCTTAAGAATCATTTCAACTGGTCTACAGGTATCTGGAGAAATATGTGAACACAGGTTAAAGGATCAGCAAGCAAGGTGAATGTGATTCTAGTAGGATTTCCCTTTCCATTCTCTCCATTTTACATGTTCACATTTTCAGATCTGAACATCTGGCATCAAAATCTAGAGATGTTTCACAGTTCTGTGGTTCTCAGGGACTACCCGGTACCTTGGAATAATATCACCTGGAGCCGCACACCCTTTCAACTTCCAAGGCCACCAGTAATGGTGATGCATTTCAGTATTCTACCCAGGAAGGATGTGTTTGCAGTTTTGTATGTGAACATGACCCCAACATTGAGTCGTGGAAGTAGAATGTTGACCCATGGCCCAGGAACATGGTTTGCATCTCTCGCAGGTTCTCTTCCCAAGTTCTGTGCGTATCTGCACAAGGATGAGATACCATGGGTAAAAACTGACTCCCTGAAGTTTCTCTCTCTCCCTCTTTTTTTTTTTTTTTAATATGTTGTTGTTTCCATTTTATAAATCATAGCTACTCATGTTATCGGGAATATTTCAGGATTCAAAGGATTCTCAAAATATAGAGAACCGTGTGGCTCCCCAGACACTCATGACATCATGGCAAGGATACAAGGGAAACATTAGCTTCACCACTAGAAATCTTCTAAGCTCAACCAGCATTGATGTTTCCTGTGAGCTTTCTCTACGCAGTCACTATGAAGACCAAATGTAAGTGTACAGAACCTGTCTGAGCAGGACACTGCACACAGGGTGGATTCAGGTAGGAGCACCAACTCTCAACTTCATGCACATCCAAATGTCATTTTCACCTCTCTTCCTACCACATCCTATTTAATGATGTCTAGAATTTCCCTAAACTGAGACATGTTCACTCACTGCCCACAGAACACATGCATCACTCAACGGAGTTCTTCTCCTCTCGTCTATGTCTTACTGGAAAGTTGAAGAGCAGCACCGTAGGACAAGATATGTGGACTTCTCTTTTACTCAATGGCAAAAATTCGTTATTGCCTCTCAAGTAGGCATTTATGCTGCGAGCAAGAGACTAATTAAATCACACTGAAGATTCCTGAGATCGGAGGAATGCCAGTGTCTTCATGAATTTTCCATAGCAGGAACAAACCCACCTGGATCTCCACCATTATCCTGCATACAAAGGTGAGGACGGTGTGGCTTATTGAGCATTTTCAACCGAAACATGCCCTGGTGCCGCGAAACAGAAGTGACCAGCTCTAGTTTTATAGGGAATTCCTCTACCCAGAAGGGCTCTCAGTGGAGCATCTACCCAAGCACCTGCTCTCCCTCTGAAGCAGCTGTGACCTCTCCCCATCAGGCCCATGACTGCACTCAGCATATTTCCAGCCCCTGGAGATAACAGTGAGCTGATTTTCATCATCATCCCTCCTGAGTGGCTGTCCACTCTTCCCAACCCCCTGCTTGTTTGAGATATATGGGGGTGATGAGAGAAAAGAAGCATCTTAATTTCTCTATTCTCCAAATATGTACTTCTTTCCCTCTGTACAGTGTCTGGGGTCACATTGTGAGGGGAGGTTGAATGAAATCTTCCCGAGGATGGTAGAGGCACAGATGACTCAAGGGTCATTATAACATCAAAGTGGGCAGCTCAAGGACTCCTGCAATACCAGGCACACCACTTGTCCAGAGGCCACCACAAAAGACATTGCTAGAATTACTCTACCTAGACAGTCCAGTTCACACAACGTCTAGTTGAACTCAATCTCTCTGGGCACAGAACTGTACAAAGCAGGACTCGCAGGAGGAGAACTTGCCCTTTCACCCTAACATCCACACATACTGCTGCTCATCATGCATATTCTGATGCCACAAGAAATGTATATCCAGCCTCCATCAAAACATTGATCCTCTATCATCCAACCTGTGTCTCCTCTCCTTGAGGATATGTTCAGCTAGTCTACACATATCTAGGGATATATGTGAACACAGGTAAATGCACAACCATCAAGGTGAATGTGATTCTAGTAGCATTAATTTTTCCATTCTGTACATTATACATAGTCACATTTTCCGATGTGGACTTCTGAGATCATAATCGAGGTGCAATAGTGACCTAGGTGTGTTCCTGGCCTTCGCTGATATCTCGGACTAATATCACCTGGATCCCCACACCCATCCATTGTCCAAAGGACACCAGTCATGGTGATGTTGTTGCACATTATGCTACTCAGGAAGCCTCTGTTTACAGGTTCTTTAAGTGGTTACTGCAGCCAACATTTAGATATGCACCTAGAAAATGTTGACCCACGACTCTCAAACGTGTATCACCCCTCTGGCTGGATCTCAAACCTGACCTATGTGTATCTGTACCAGGGTGAGATTATCTTGTGTAAAAGCTCACTCCGTTTAGTTTCTTTTCTACTAGGAACTGTGATTCCATTATCTAACATGTAGCTGCTGATGCTATTAGGAATACTCAACACTGGAAGCACCCTCGAAATGCCTACAAACCGACTGGCTCCCTGGACCCACAAGATATCATGGAAAGCAGCCCACAGACACATGAAGCTCCAACACTCAAACTGCTCCAAGGTCAAGCAAATATCGTGTTCCCAGTGAGCCTCACTCTACAAGGACAGAGAATGTGTAGATGAGGTATCCATGATCAGTTCTTCTCTAGGCAGCACATTGCAAACATCACAGACCTCAAAGATGGATTATCCCAAGACTCCAGGCAGTCATACAGGCAATTATGATCTCTCCGCCCACTGCATTCTATATGCTGCACACAAGAGAGATCCAGGCCCCTAGAGAATATTCACCTACCTATTTTAACCTGAAAATCTCCTTCAATATATATCCATCATCCATGTCTCTACGACTTCCTGATATGTATGAATCCCGAGACAGAGAGAGAATACCTCTAGTATTTCTCACTTCTCTTCTCAGGAACCATCTTGCCTTCTGAAAAATCTTTGTGTTCACATTGTGCAGATAGGACCAACGAGTTATTCCTGAGGATGGCTCAGCCACAGATGTTTCCCTGGATCATTATGGTATAAGGACAGGCATCTGATTGAAACCTACCAATCCATCCACATCACCCTTCCAGAAGACACCACAAACGTTTTTCTTGTGAGTGTTACACTACCCATCCAGAGCACAGTACACTGACTCTTTGTGAACTGCACCTGTCTTGCAGTGCACTGCACACAGCTTGACTTCCAGGTGCAGGATTCCCCTTTGACCCTCACATATCTTTCCTGATCATATTCTGATGCTGCAACAAAGTTTTTCCTATTTCCCTTTAAAACATGAACATTCTCTCATCCAACTTGCACCTCTTTTCCCTGATAATCTCTTTAGGTGGTCTAAAGGTATCTGAGGAAATGTATGATCATAAGGGAAATGATCAGTAAGCATGATGAACGTGATTCTAGTAGCATTTATCTTCCTATTCCCTACTTTACATGGGCACATTTTCAGATCTAGGCTAGTGCAATCATAATCAACATATGCTCAACATTTACATGGCTTTCAGGGCTTTCCAAACATGTTGGGTGAATATCACCTGAAGCCCACACCCACCCCTGGTCCAATGGCCACCATTAGTGAAGAACAAGGTGCACAGTACTCTATCCAGGAAGGCTCTGTTTACCAGTAGTTGAAGTAAACAGAACCTCTATAGGCAGGTCACTGCACACAGCATGGCCTCAAGGTGGAGAACCTGCTTGACCCCTTCACATTCTAGAATGAAACATTCCTCATTATTCCTACCAAGTCCTTGGACCTCACCTAAGTTTTATGTATTGAGCTAGAAAATGGTGATTCACCGCCCTCACATTTGCATCCCTCCCTCACTAGACCGCCCTCGCTACTTCTATATACTGTACACACTCAGAAGAATGAGGACCCAGAGGGAAATGGGTGTTTCAGACCTCTCTTCATTTCCAAGGAATTTCCCTTTTCTCTTCTAACCTGTACCTTTTCAATGTTTAGAAATGGAATTCATAAGTGATAGTGAAGATTTCAGAGACTCAGGTGTTTGAAGGGTGCTCATAACTTTCTGGAGGGAGCTAAGGACATTGGAATTTCACACTTAAAACTGCACCCAACACAAATAACACCATACCAACGTGCCTGGAGTGTCCTACTCACCCAGACAGGCACTGATCATACATTGTCAAAGTGGACAGTACCTGTCTGTAGGGCACTACACAGAGTAAATCTCTAATATGTAGCCACAACCCAGTCCCTGTTATGCTCTTCCAAGTAGCTTCCATATCTCTTGCCTCCACATCCTGATGGTTCCATGCAAGATATAACCAGACACCAAGGGAATACCCATCCACTTTGTGATTTGTTTATCCATCCTCAGGGGCTGTCCCCTTCACTACTCTTAATACTTACTTCAGATGAAGGAGGATCAGAGAAAGAAAAGCATCTCATATTTCTCTATTTTCCTCATAGGTATCAGCCTACCCTCTGTAAACTCTCTGTGTTCACATAGTAAGGAGTGAACCACACATCTTTCTGAGGATGCCAGAGGCACAGATGACTCCAGTGTCATTATGACATCAAGACAGGCAGTTCACAGTCATCCACAAATCCATCCACATCGCTTATCCAAAGGCCACCGCAAACAATGTTCTTTTGAGCCTTTCTCTGCTCAGGCAGGTGTGCTCACAGGGAGTCTACGTGAACAGCACCTGGACGGGCAGGGCACAGCACAGCACATGGCCTTGAAGTGGAAGATCTGATTAGTTCACTTTCCATGCTGTTCTTCAATTTTATTATCTCTTCTCACAATACCTTGGTCACTGCACTCAGTATTTAGCTCCAGACATAGAAAAAATTGTCCCACTACCATCAATCTTACATCCAAACTCTGTGAGTATCTTGTCACCTTCTACGTGTATCTGTACACAAGGGACATTGGAAGAAGTTCACTCTCTTACAATTCCCTCCCTTTTCTAACCTATAGGTGCGGATATGATATTAGAAATATTCAAGCACTGAAAGCATCCTCAAAACACCTGGAATGTACAGCTCTCTGGACCCTCATAACATCATGGCAAGTAGCCAAGGACATAGACAGCTTCAACACTGGAACTGCTCCAAAGTCAAACACAAATCATGTTCCTAGTGACCCTTATTCTACCAAGACAGATACTGACTACACAAGGTCTACAGTATGAGTACCTGTCTAGGCATGGCATTGAACACAGCAGAGCTGTCTTTGATCAATTAACCCAAGACACTGGTCTGACTTAGAAGCACCTATGATTTCTGTCCCATCACATCCTGATGGCTGCACTCAATATATAGCCAGACCCGTCAAGAAGATTCACCCACTTGTTTGTAACCTGCATCTCTCCATCACTAGATATCCACTATCCACTTCTCTTGCCTACTTGATATCTACAAAAATTAAGAGAGAGAGAGAGACAAACATATCATATTTCTCTCTTCTGAAAAGAATCAATTTTCCTTCTGTAAGCTCTCTGTTTTCACATTGTGAAGATAGGACTACTGAAATTTTCCTGAGGATACCAGGGCCATGGATCCCTTTCAGGGTCATTATAGCATCAAGGCAAGCAGCTCAAGGAAACCTGCAACTCCACCCTCATTACTGATCCGAGGTCACCACAAACAATGTTCTTGTGAGTCTTACTCTACCCAGGCAGGTCCTTTCACTGAGAGTTTAAGTGAAAAGCACCTGTCTGAGCAGGGCATGGCACACTTCTTGGTCTGGATATGGAGGACCTGCTTAAATCCAATTTCCATGCTCTTCTTCAATTTTCTTCTTTCTTCTCAACACACATTGATGACTGCCCTCAAGACTTAGATACATACACTGAAAACGTTGACCCAAGGCCCCGAAGCTTGACTCTGACCTCATCAGGATCTGATTATTATTCTATGTGTATCTGCATGAGATGTGTTACCATGGGTAAAAGCTTACTCCCTTTAATTATTTTTGTGATAGGAACCTTACTTCCCTTGTCTATCCTGTAGGTGCTGATGC
This sequence comes from Budorcas taxicolor, assembly GCF_023091745.1. NCBI lineage: Eukaryota > Metazoa > Chordata > Mammalia > Artiodactyla > Bovidae > Budorcas > Budorcas taxicolor. The sequence continues at coordinate 53,506,115 of NC_068935.1, forward strand.
TATGAGGAATATTCAAACATGGGAAATATCCTCAAGATGCCTATGACCAAGTGCCTTCCTGGACCCTCATGACATCATGGCAAGCAGCCCAAGAACACATGCAGCTCCAGCACTAGAACTGTTCCAAGGTCCAGCACAAATGACATTTCTGTGAGCCTTACTCTACCCAGACAGATACTGATTTCACATGGTCTACATGATTAGTACCTGTCTAGGCAGGGCATTGTACACAGTAGGACTGTCTGATCAGTGTCTCTGATCACTGTCCCTGGGCTGTCTTAGAAGCACCTATGATCTCTGTCCATCACATCCTGATGGCTGCACTCAGCATATATCCATACCCCCAGAGAATATCTGCCCACTGATTTTAACCTGCATCTCTCCTTCACTTGATATCCACCATCCCTGTTTCTGTGCCTACTGGAAATGTTAAAAAAAAAAAAAACTGAGACAGTGTAAGACAGAGAGAGACTGAATACTTCTTGTACTCCTCTTTTTTCCTCTTAGGAATCATCTTTCCTTCTGTACACTCTGTGTGTTCACACTGAGAGCAAAAGACCAATGAAATCATCCCGAGGATATCAGAGCAACAGATAAGCCCAGGGTTATTATGGAATCAAAACTGCCAGGTAATGGACACTTGTAACTCCACCCACATCACTGGTAAAAAGGCCATAACAAACGATGTTCTTGTGAGCCTTATTCTACTCAGGCAGGCTCGGTTCACACAGAGTCTATATGAACAGCACCAGACTGGGTAAGGCACTGCTCCAAGCGGAAGGGCATGCCCTGTGTCCCTTTTGCTATCCCATGTAATTTTGAGAACCCAACCCACTACATCCCTATGACTGCACACAAGATTTTCTATACTCCTAAGAAAGATGATGCTGTGAAAGTGCTCCACTCAATATGCCAGCAAATTTGGAAAACTCAGCAGTGGCCACAAGACTGGAAAAGATCAGTTTTCATTCTAATCCCAAAGAAAGGCAACACCAGAGAATGCTCAAACTACCGCACAATTGCACTTATCTCACACGCTAGTAAAGTAATGCTCAAAATTCTCCAAGCCAGGCTGCAGCAGTATGTGAACCGTGAACTTCCAGATGTTCAAGCTGGTTTTAGAAAAGGCAGAGGAACCAGATATCAAATTGCCAACATCCACTGGATCATGGAAAAAGCAAGAGAGTCCAAGAAAAACATCTGTTTCTGCTTTATTGACCATGACAAAGCCTTTGTGTGGATCACAATAAACTGTGGAAAATTCTGAGAGAGATGGGAATACCAGACCAAATGACCTGCCTGTTGAGAAATCTGTATGCAGGTCAGAATGGGAAAGAATAGAGATCTCTTCAAGAAAATTAGAGATACCAAGGGAACATTTCATGCAAAGATGGGCTCGATAAAAGACAGAAATGGTGTGGACCTAACAGAAGGAGAAGATATTAAGAAGAGGTGGCAAGAATAAACAGAAGAACTGTACAAAAAAGAGCTTCACCACCTGGATAATCACGATGGTGTGATCCCTAATCTAGAGCCAGACATCCTGGAATGTGAAGTCAAGTGGGCCTTAGAAAGCATCACTACGAACAAAGCTAGTGGAGGTGATAGCATTCCAGTGGAGCTATTTCAAATCCTGAAAGATGATGCTGTGAAAGTGCTGCACTCAATCTGTATGCAGATCAGGAAGCAACAGTTAGAACTGGACATGGAACAACAGACTGGTTCCAAATAGGAAAAGGAGTGTGTCAAGGCTGTATATTGTCACCCTGCTTATTTAACTTATATGCAGAGTACATCACAAGAAACGCTGGACTGGAAGAAACACAAGCTGGAATCAAGATTGCCGGGAGAAATCTCAATCACCTCAGATATGCAGATGACACCGCCCTTGTGGCAGAAAGTGAAGAGGAACTAAAAAGCTTCTTGATGAAAGTGAAAGAGGAGAGTGAAAAAGTTGGCTTAAAGCTCAACATTCAGAAAACGAAGATCATGGCATCTGGTCCCATCACTTTATGGGAAATAGATGGGGAAACAGTGGAAACAGAGTCAGACTTAATTTTGGGGGGCTCCAAAATCACTGCAGATGGTGACTGCAGCCATGAAATTAAAAAACGCTTACTCCTTGGAAGAAAAGTTAAGACCAACCTAGACAGCATATTCAAAAGCAGAGATATTACTTTGCCATCTAAGGTCCGTCTAGTCAAGGCTATGGTTTTCCTGCGGTCATGTATGGATGTGAGAGTTGGACTATGAAGAAGGCTGAGCGCCGAAGAATTGATGCTTTTGAACTGTGGTGTTGGAGAAGACTCTTGAGAGTCCCTTGGACTGCAAGGAGAACCAACCAGTCCATTCTGAAGGAGATCAGCCCTGGGATTTCTTTGGAAGGAATGATACTAAAGCTGAAACTCCAGTACTTTGGCCACCTCATGCGAAGAGTTGACTCATTGGAAAAAACTCTGATGCTGGGAGGGATTGGGGGCAGGAGGAGAAGGGGACAACTGAGGATGAGTTGGCTGGATGGCATTACTGACTCGGTGGACGTGAGTCTGAGTGAACTCCGGGAGTTGATGATGGACAGGGAGGCCTGGCGTGCTGCGATTCATGGGGTCGCAAAGAGTCGGACACGACTGAGCGACTGAACTGATCTGAACTGAAGAAATGTCATCCTACTGCCCTTCAATTTCATCCCACTCTCTTTGGGGACCTCCTCACCTGCTCTCTGTACACCTATGGAAATCTGAGATCCCTGAGCAAATCAGCCAGTTCTTGTTCTATGCCAATCTATTGAGAGTTATCCTTCCCTTTTCCTGTCATATGTGTTCAAAATGTTCATAGTGGACCACTGAAATCACAATCACAAGGCCAGATATCTATGTGGCTCTCAGGGCCCTCCTGACTTCATAGAAGCCAACTCTGAGACAGCTGCAGCCATCAGTGGTCCAGAGGCCACCACAAGTGACAATTCTGTTGCACATTATACAACCGAGAGAGGCTCTGTGTACACCTAGTCTATGTGAACATCACCTGTCTGGACAGCATACTGTACACAACATGGCCTCATGGTAGATGACCTGCTTAGTCCCCACTTCCCACTCTGCAGTGAAGTTTCCTTCTCTCTTCCCCTCATATCTTTATGACTGCTCCCAAGATTTAGCCATAGACCTAGAAAAAGTTGACCCTTTTCTGCCACTGTCCTCAATCATGGATCCCAGGTCTTTCAGGATCACGTCACCTGTTCTATGTGTATCTGGACAAGGATGAGTTACCATGGGTGAAGGCTTACTCCCATTTAATTTATTTTCTGATAAGACCTGTGCTTCCATTTTGTAACCTATTGGTGCTATGGTATTCAAATACTCAAGCACTGGAAGCATTCTGAAAAAGCCTAGGATCCAGATGGCTCCCTAGACCCTCATGAGGTCATGACAAGCAGCCCAATAACACATGCATTTTCATAACTAGAACTGCTCCAAGGTCAAACACAAATGACGTTTCTTGTGAAACTTACTCTACCCAGACACTGTTTCCAGAAAGCCTAAATGATCACAAGCTGTCTAGGTAGGGTACTACACACAGCTCAAAAGTAGATGGCTCAAAAGTAGAAGAGTTGCTCAGTACCCTTCTACTCATCTTTTCAAGTATAGATGTCATCTCTCTTCTTACCATATCATAATCACTGTATTCAAGATATTCCCATTACCCACATCCTGAAAGCAAGTACCCTGCCAAGCTTTGCCAGCACAGTGCTCTACAGCACTTACTAACATTATGAGACACTGTTTGGTTTGGCTTGAGTTTAATTTTTCAATATATCAAGCTCCAAAACTGTATGACTAGCAAACTGCAAATACTAAGAAAACCAACAAGTATAGAGAAATGAAAAGATATTTCAGTAAAGTGGGCAGACAAACACACACCAACACATATGTTTAAGAATACTGACTTCTCTACATACCAATGATAATCAGAAGAAATAATGTGATAACAGAACCATAGGGAAGGAAAAATGTATAAAATAAATTGTTTGATTAGAATCTTAACAAGGACATAAAGACCAATTTGAACACAGCTAGAACTATTTTACAAAGTTTTTAAAGGTGGATTAGTTGATATATATATATATATATATATATGCACACACACATATATATTAATTTATGTATATATATTAATTTATATATATATATATATATATATATATGAATGTGGATGGAGAGAGTCAATATTGTAAATATTTTTTTCTTTCTCCAAGCAACTCATGATTTAGTTATTGTGCCAAAACTCTCAACATGATTTGAGAGGAAATTGACTAAGTGGAAAAGTTATAGAGTGTTCTTTAAAATCACAAAAATAAAGAATAAGAAGGGATACTTGTCATGTGAAATGGCACTGTAAACTACAATAAAGAATAGAGTGGAGAGTGGCTAAGGGCTCAAGAATTTAGAGTTCAGGGGAAGAAAATGGAGGTTTCAGACATTAAGGGATAAGTTATGTATTTGGAGAAGAAAAGTAAACTCAGAATCTTATTCTGCTTCAAAGAACTGCATCCCACATGAGTAAAAAACTTGAACTCAAGAACAAAATGATTTCTATTAAAAAAAAAAATCCCAAAACATGTCTAGAGTATATTCCATAGCATATATTTGACTGTGGAAATGCTTCCCAAGTTGTGCTAGTGGTAAAGAACATGCCTGGATGTAGGTTTGATCCTTGGATCAGGAAGATATCCTGGAGGAGGGATCAGCAACCCACTCTAGTACTCTTGTCTGGAGAATACCATGAATGGAGGGGCCTGATAGGCTATGGTTCATAAGGTCTCAAAGAGTCAGACACGAGTGAAGCGATTTAGCATGCACGTGAAAATTCTGCAGAAGTAGAGGCACCAGGCTATGAATATTGAGTATGCAACAGAGGTGTGTTGATGGAGGTAAGTTGATGTCATTGTTTCTCAGTGATGGAGGGAAGGGAGAGGTATTAATTTTACTCCATAGATCTTTGCTTGTCTTATTTAGGATAAAACGAGTACTACATAAATATTTTCAAATACTGACAAATATTTTAATTCAAATTAACTTGGGACACAAATGAAGCTTAGTTTACTTAGAAGGAAGAAAAGGAAGAAAATAGGAAAAAAGGTGAAAGGAAACATGGAAGAGATGCGAGAGGGAATGGGAGAGAAAAGGAAGAAGGGGAGGGTAGGAGAGGAAAGAGAGAAGGAAACAGAAAGAGAGAATAGGACAGCACAAGAGGGAAGAGTAAAGGAGGCAGGGGAGAAGAAAGAAGAGGAGACAGGAGGACAGGGGAAGGAACAAGGGGAGAGAGGAAGGAAAATAGTGAAAAAGAAAGGAAAAGAAAAGAAGGAAGAAGGAGAAAAGAAGGGGATAGAAGGGGAGGTGATGGGAGAGAAGGGGAGGAAAAATGAGGGGAGAGATGAAAAGGAGAGAAAAAAGGAGGGAGAAGAGGAGCAGGGAAGGAAGGGATGGGAAAGGAGAAAGGAAGGAAGAAAGGATGGGGAGTAAAGAGGAAAGGGAAGAGAAGGAAGTTTCACAAAAGAGAAGGAAAGAAAGTTAGCAGGCTGAAAGGGTAGGAGAGGAGAGAAGGGAGGGGAAGGGAGGAAATAATTGGAGAAGAGAGGGAGAAGGAGGGAAGGAGTGGGAAGAAAGAAGGAAGAAAGAGAAGGAGGGAAGGAAGAGAGGGGAGAGAAGGGGCGGGAGAGAGGAGAGGTAAGGCTGGAAGGAAGGGAGAGAGAGAGGAAGGGAGGAGTTAGGAGAGGAGGGGAGGGGGCTGGAGGAGAAACTGGGAAATCACCATATGCTGAGGCAATTGTCCCAGGTTTGCTGAAGTACCAGACGTTGCATTAAGCACTCTGACCAGGATGGTCTCTGTGCTGCTCACTGTGCATGTGTGCACACTGTGCACTGTCCTGTGATGGATACATGGATCACTGTATTCCATCATTATTCCTAGCTTGATTTTCATCGTGAGGACAAAGGGAGCCAACACAGGTGAAAATAGTTCTGTAAATTAGCAACTGGCATAAAAAAGTGAGGGATATAAATTATCACATTGTTTCTGGGTCTAACTCACCACTTTACACCTCCATTTTCTCACTGAGAGCCCACTTTCCAAGCTATGAGCACCAGAGAGGAGCCCTGACAGCTCCCTTTCACCCCCAGGTTTAACTCTTTTCACCAACAGGTCAACAAGCGTGTTGGAGTCTCATGTTGCTTTCCTGAGTACCTGGGGGGCCAGGGGCCACCTTCACCCCCTGCCCAGTGTGAATCTCATGGGAGAAGATCTCTATCTGGTCAGCTAAGCAGCTACAAACCCAGGGCCATGGAGTCAGTGCAGGGGTCTGGAAACTCCTCCAGCAGGGCTGCTGCCTGACTTGCTGGGTGGCCACGTCCAGGCCCTCCTGTTTGTGAAGAGATGGCTTTTCACCAGGTCAAGGTCTCCAAATGCCTCCCATGGAAAAGATAAGATTACCTCCCTGAAAACTCAAGAACATCAAGTGAAGCTCCCTGGGAATTCGAAAGAGGGTCCCACAAAGTAGGGCTGACAGGAGAAGACTCAGAATAAAGTGTAGAGAGCAGCCCTTAACAACTGGAAGAAAGGATGTACAGCCCCAGCAAGGAGCCAGCTCACATGTGTCCAGGACAAGAATGGAGACTCCTGTATACACATGAGGGCTTGAAAGGAGAAAACAAACATGCCTGGCCCTGCTGGGCATACAGACGGCCCAGAGTCCACAGCTCTAAACTGGAGTTCTGCTCTGGAGGCAGGACAGGCCAAATGATTTATGTACCAAACAGTGTGAACCCTGCTTCAACAATACACTGGTGAGAAAATTCATGAAACTGGCCACAGAAGCAAGGAATGAGGGGCACTGGCCATGGCAAATTTTCCACAGTTCAGGTATCAAGGAAACATGGGTGTTGACATAGACAATGGATCAGAGTTGAGCTCAAGAGATACCAACCATATGGAATCATATGGAGTGTTTGTGGGTGTGTGGAGGAGGGGACAAGTTGATCTCCACATCTCACCAAAATTCTCAAAAAATATCCAGAAAGTGTTTTGAGAAATCTGAAAAGATTCTGCACAGGACCAGGTGTTGGACTTTACAAAAGGAAGCATAAAACCTTCATGCACTTGGTTTTCCTCAGTCATCAGAACAACTCCTAGAGCAGAGACAATCCGGCCTCACCCATCCACCCATCCACACTTCAAGCCAGAAAGCCCACTCCCAGCCAGTCCAGTCCAGTGTAGCCCAGTGTAGACCAGCCCAGCCCAGCCCCAGAGCACAGAGCTGCCCAGCAGGGAAAGCCAGGCCTAAGCAGCAGATCACACAGGGTGGGAGGAATGGCTGGCCTTGGAGACCACTACATGTCTGCTCCTGCATCTTGCCAGTATCTCACCCCTTAGGATGAGCAAGCAATATTTATGTAAGTAAAATATCAAGGAAAATATGCAGCAAGGTAAATATGAATGCACTTGTGGGCTCCTACTGAACCCCTCAATTTCTCTACACTTTTAATTCTTTCACCTCTAAAAGTCAGATAACACCTGGTCTTTGAATAACAACAAAAAAGTACCTTCAAGAAGCTATGAAATAAAGCTATACAGTGCTGCTGAGGGATTTAGCAAAGCATTAAATAAGCGCAACAGCACAGGAGCCGCTGAGAGGAGCTACCCCATGTCCAAGGTCAGGGGCGGCGGCCGACAGGAGCTATGCCACCTTCAAGCTCAGGGATGGCGGCTGAGAGGAACTACCCCACGCCCAAGGTAAGGAGCAGTGGCTGTGCTTTGCTGGAGCAGCAGTGAAGAGATATTCCATGTCCAAGGTAAGAGAAAGCCAAGTAAGATGGTAGGCGCAGAGAGAGGGCATCAGAGGGCAGACAGATTGAAACTACAGTCACAGACAACTAGCCAATCTGATCAAACAGATCACAGCTTGTCTAACTCAATGAAACTAAGCCATGCAGTGTGGGGCCACCCAAGATGGACGGGTCATGGTGGAGAGGTCTGACAGAATGTGGTCCACTGGAGAAGGGAATGGAAAACCACTTCAGTATTCTTGCCTTGAGAACCCCATGAACAGTATGAAAGGCAAAAAGATAGGAAACTGAAAGATGAACTACTAGGTGGGGAGGTGCACAATATGCTACTGGAGATCAGTGGAGAAATAACTCCAGAAATATTGAAGGGATACAACCAAAGCAAAAACAACACCCAGTTGTGGATGGGACCGGTGATAGAAGCAAGGTCAGATGCTGCAAAGAGCAATATTGCATAGGAACCTGGAATGTTAGGTCCATAAATCAAGGCAAATTAGAAGTGGTCAAACAGGAGATGGCAAGAGTGAACACTGACCTTCTAGAAATCAGTGAACTAAGATGAGCTGGAACGGGTGAATTTAACTCAGATGACCATTATATCTACTACTGCAGGCAAGATCCCTTAGAAGAAATGCAGTAGCCATTATAGTTAACAAAATAGTCTGAATACAGTACTTGGATACAATCTCAAAAACGACAGAATGATCTCTGTTCATTTCCAAGGCAAACCATTCAATATCACAGTAATCCAAGTCTATGCAAAGACCGGTAATGCTGAAGAAGCTGAAGTTGAAAGGTTCTATGAAGACCTACAAGACCTTTAAGAAGTAACACCCAAAAAAGATGTCCTTTTCATTATAGGTGATCGGAATGCAAAAGCAGAAAGTCAAGAAATACCTGGAGTAATAGAAAAATTTTGCCATTGAGTACAGAATGAAGCAGGGTAAAGGCTAATAGAGGTTTGCCAAGAGAACGTAGTGGTCATAGCAAACACCCTCTTCCAACAACACAAGAGAAGACTCTACACATGGATATTAGCAGATGGTCAACACCGAAATAAGATTGATTATATTCTTTGCAGCCAAAGCTGGAGAAGTTCTATACAGTCAGCAAAAACAAGACTGGGAGCTGTCTGTGGCTCAGATCATGAACTCTTTATTGCCAAATTCAGACTGAAATTGAAGGAAGTAGGGAAAACCACTAGACCATTCAAGTATGACCTAAATCAAATTTCTTATGATTATACAGTGGAAATGAGAAATACATTTAAGGGACTAGATCTGATAGACAATGCCTGATGAACTAAGTACAGAGGTTCATGACATTGTACCGGAGACAGGGATTGAGACCATCCCCAAGGAAAAGAAATGCAAAAAAGCAAAATGTCTGTCTGAGGAGGCCTTACAAATAGCTGTGAAAAGAAGAGAAGTGAAAAGCAAAGGAGAAAAGGAAAGATATAAGCATCTGAATGCAGAGTTCCAAAGAATAGCAAGGAGAAATAAGAAAGCCTTCCTCAGTGATCAATGCAAAGAAATAGAAGAAAACAACAGAATGGGAAAGACTAGCGATCTCTTCAAGAAAATTAGAGATACCAAGGAAACATTTCATGCAAAATGGGCTCGATAAAGGACAGAAATGGTATGGATCTAACAGAAGCAGAATATATTAAGAAGAGGTGGCAAGAATACACAGAAGAACTGTACAAAAAAGAGCTTCACGACCCAGATAATCACAATGGTGTGATCACTCATCTAGAACCAGACATCCTGGAATGTGAAGTCAAGTGGGCCTTAGAAAGCATCACTATGAACAAGGCTAGTGGAAGTGATGGAATTCCAGTTGAGCTATTTCAAATCCTAAAAGATGATGCTGTGTGTGTGCTGCACTCAATATGCCAGCAAATTTGGAAAACTCAGCAGTGGCCACAGGACTGGAAAAGGTCAGTTTTCATTACAATCCCAAAGAAAGGCAATGCCAAAGAATGCTCAAACTACCGCACAATTGTGTTCATTGGAAGGACCGATGTTCAAGCTGAAACTCCAATATTTTGGCCACCTAAAGTGAAGAGTTGATTCATTTGAAAAGATCCTGATGTTGGGAAAGATTGAAGGCAGGAGAAGAAGGGGAAGACAGAGGATAAGATGATTGGATGGCATCACCGAATCAATGGACATGAGTTTGGATAAACTCCGGGAGTTGGTGATGGACAGGGAGGCCTGGCGTGCTGCGGTTCATGGGGTTGCAAAGAGTCAGATACAACTGAGTGACTGAACTGAACTGAATCAATGCATATATCCCCATTTCTGTACCACAAGATGATGCATTTAAGATGTTGATTTTTATTTCATTTACATTAGAAATGGTCTACATCTATGCTGCCAAACATGGCCACCGCTAGCCATGGGTGGCTTTGAAGCACATTTTATTTAGGTTAAAATAAATTCAAATTTACATAGTCACCTGTGTCAGTTTTAGGGCATTCATCCACAAAACAAAATTAAAGAGTAATGAGAGATACTTCTCATAGGGTATACTAAAGTGCAATTATAAAACTACTAATTTCAAACCATATGGTTTTGGATCAAGAACTGACAGAACTGAATACAGTACTAAGATTAATGCTGTGGGAAAACTAGATAATCACGGAAAAGTTAAACTTTAAAATCAGCAATTCCCAATTTACACTCAATACATTTTATATGAGTTAGAATATTGAATTTTAAAATGCAATATTAATACAAGATACAACTATTGATCTTGAAGGATTGTGGTGGAATATTTTAGGTAAGAACAAATTAGGGGCGGTCCTAAATGGCAGAGGAATAGGACGAGGAGACCACTTTTCCCCCCACAAATTCATTGAAAGAACATTTGAACACTGAGCAAATTCCACAAAACAACTTCTGAATGCTGGCAGAGGGCATCAGGTACCCAGAAAGGCAGCCCATTGTCTTTGAAAGGAGGTAGGACAAATATAAAGATAAAAAGAGAGACAAAAGAGGTATGGATGGAGATCTGTCCCAGGAAGGGAGTCTTAAAAAAGAGAGAAGTTTCCAAACACCAGGAAACACTCTCACCTCACCGTCGGGTCTGTGGCAAGTCTTGGAATCTCTTAGGGCAACATAACCAGGAGGAAAAATAAATAAACAAATAAATAAAACCCACAGATTACGTGCCTAATGGCAACTCCCAATGGAAAAGCAGCCCAGCTCGCATCCAACACTAGCAAGTGGGGGCTGAACAGGGAGGCGTGGACTGCATTGCTTAGGGTAAGGACAGAACCTGAATGCCCTGAGGGCAATCTGAGAGAACTAATCTGAGATAGCAACCCAGACTGTGAGATAGTCAGAGAGAGAAAAAATTAAAAATAAAGAGAGAGAGAGAAACTATCCACAAAAAGCCTGAACCTAAGACACCGCCAGGTCCGCTCACAGAACAAAGGACTTAGCAGAGCTAGACAGCTGTGGACTGGCCCATCCCCTTCTGGAGACAGGCAGGCGGGGGCAGCCAGAGCCAGAAAGGGGCAATTGTGGCCCCAGAGAGGCATCCTCTACCAAACTGCAAGCAGGCTTCGTTGATAACCAAGACTTCTTGGGATTCTGGATGGCTGACATCCACCAGGAGGGTCACAGCCAGAGATCAGCTCCCCAGAAGAGACACATGGCACACCTGAGAAGGCGTGCCTGTTGTACATCCAGAAAACTGAGCGGCTGGGAGGGGAGAGGCATTCAGACACACCCCTCACCTGGGGGTGACTGTGCTCACCAAGCACCTGGTCACCTGAGCTATTTCAACCTCGGAAGGGCACAAAACACAGGCCCAACTGATTCTGTGCCTTTGGGGAGTACCCGAGAACCTGAACCTGATCAGCTTAGACCTGGGAACTGCACGCAACCAGGGCCCACCTCAGACAGTACCCTGGCAGAGCAACCTAGAGCCTGAAAAGTGTGGACCATGAAGGCGTACATGCCGTGAGCAAGGACAAATCAAGTGCAGCTGAAACACTGCGAGCACTCCCCACACACCAGTGATATTTGTTTGCAGTGTTCCTGCCTCCCCACAGCACCACTGAACAAATGAGCCTAAAAAAGTGACCAGCATCGCCCCCTTGTGTCAGGGCAGCAATTAGACACTGAAGAGACCAGAAAACAGAAGAAGCTGAAATAAACAGAGGGAACTGCTTTGGAAATGCCAGGTGCAATAGATTAAAACCCTGTAGTTAGCACTGACAACATAGGAAGGGGCCTACAGATCTTGAGAAGAAGTATAAGCTGGATTAAGTGTTATGCACCGAGCCCGTATCTCCAAACCAACCGAGAGAGTGAACAAGTCCACCGTGGTAATGCAAAGGCAAGAAGGGAATTTTTATTTCTAGTGCGCTAGGGCTCAAGCCTCATCCGACGCAGCGGAATCAGACGAGAGCCTTGAACAAAGCAGTATGGCAGTTTATATACAGTCAGTTCTTTGTCTCAGTTACAGGGTACTTGGCGATACCTGATTGGACAGGCAGAATGAGCTCATGCAACGCCTTCCTTATGCTATCGCATATAGAAAATTTTCCTTATTTGGTTAAGGAATGTTCTTCAAGAAAACAGGAAACATGACTCAGGTCCCCGGCGCTGTTATGCACCTCATTGAGCCGACCACCCTGCCTAACATTCCCCCCTGTTCTTAGATCATACAGAGGAATCCTCCTCTGGGTCCTGAGATACTGTTTGATATTGCTGCCGAAGCACGAACAGCTGTACTGTATTAATGCGCTCTTTTACAAAGGCTACAAGTCTATTGATAATACAAGGGCCGAACATAAGCACTATTAGAAGGATTATCAGGGGTCCTAGCAAGGTAGAGATTAAAGTAGTCAGCCAGGGGGATTGTTGAAACCAGGACTCAAAACATCCCTGTTGAGCCTCACGCTCTCGTTTATGCTGGGCTAGCCCCTCTCTCACTTTGGCCATGGATTCCCTAACTATTCCAGTATGGTCTGCATAAAAACAACATTCTTCTCCTAGGGCAGCACAAAGTCCCCCCTGTTGCAAAAATAGCAGATCTAGCCCTCTTCTATTTTGCAAAACTACTTCAGACAGGGAAGTGAAAGATGACTCTAAATGACTAATAGACTATTCTATATGAGTGATGTCTTCATCTGTGGCTGCTCTTAAAGAGTTAAATCCTTGACTTTGCATGGACAAAGCTGTTATTCCAGTTCCGGCCCTGGCTATTCCCAGACCGAACATAGTTGCTATGGTTATGGCAGTAATGGGCTCTCTCTTAACTTTATAAGCTCTTTCTTGTTGATTAAGAGTCAATTTGTGGGCCCAATAATCATATACAGCTTCTTCTGGTCGATACAGTATCTTTGGTATCACAGCCACCATAACACAAAATTCTTTTTTAGGATCAAAAATGGAGCTATGTACACAGGGAGTCAACCCAGTGTGAGAGCACACCCACCATCCTCCCATCTATGGAACTGACCACCTGGCTACCGGCAAACTCATGAGTTCAACAGTAAGGGCACACAATGAGGATCTGTCTGGTGGCACTTTGCCCATACATAGTCCCTTTCCCCACACTTCTCTCATTGTAAGGCCTACTTTTCGTTCTCCCCATCGACATTGGGGAGGATCGGTGCTGTTGGCCAGGTCGTAAGAGGCGTTGAGGCCTACTGCCTCGTAATAAGGGGGAATTAAGTTGTAACATAACCAACAGGATTTAGTTGCCTCAGGATGGGTTTGATTTAAGGTAGCATAAGCTGCCTTTACTAATTTCCATAGTGGATCTGTTTGTCCAAGTTTAGCAAGGGGGCCCGTCTCTGGGTCTTTTGTTGGTCCTTGGGATGTAGGTAGGGAGGTTGTCGGGTAGAGAGTTGCATGGACCTGTTCAACGGGGTTTGGACTGATACTATACATTTGTACCGGTTCTAAAACTTGACTCACAACAATGATCCCATTATAAGTAGTCAGGTCATTTCTGGTCTGAAGTCCCCATGATATCCCGTTGACCCAGGCCTTCTCTTTTTTTGCTTTGTCAATGTTAAACCTTATTTTTACCTGGGCAAAGTTATGATCCTTTTCCCAATCAGAGTACGGAGGTATGGGTCCTACAAATGAGAAGTTAAGCAAGTCCCGATTTCCTACATCCCACCGTCTATTCCCTGGAGTCTCCGACCCATCATTAGAAGTTACGCAGTCCCAAGATTTACAATAAGAGTCCTGTATCCCCCCACAGATCTTCCAGGTGTGCCTGGGTGCACCTGGACATGCCCAGAATGCATGATTCCGGAGGTAGCCCCTTTTCCAAGGTACATTTACCACCGGCTTAAGGTCAAAGTATAAGTCTGGCCACCAAGTATTTGGTGGATGTATTGCAGTGGTGGAGTTAAGCATCTCACGTGTTAGTCCATTTTGCAGTTTCCAGGTGATTTTGACGGGTTGGTGTGGGTTCACGCTGGCAGCTTCGGAGCAGAGTAACATGGTCATCCATAAGATGGTCCAGATGAGTTGCCTTGGTCCTGTCGACGACGCCGGAGCTTCAGCCTCAGGGGGTTGGACGGGTGCAGAGATGCTTCCCATTCTTTTTTAGCGTCTTCCTGCTCTGCTGAAGTAGCTGGGCGTACATGGTTGCAATGCACCCAAGGCCTGATACCGTCGACATTTAGGGCAGTTGGGGTGGTAAGAAGAACAACATAAGGACCCTTCCATTTAGGTTCTAGTGCCTTGGTGTGGTGCCTTTTGACCCACACCCAATCTCCGGGGCCGATATTATGTGAGGGGATAGTCCCCTTGTTTTGACCCTCATGTATTTCCCGGAGCAGTTTCCAGATGCGAGAATGCACTTTGCCCAAAGCCATCAAAGCCTCCTGGAATTGTCCCAAAGTAGGAGGTGGAAGTTTCTTTCCTTCAAATATTGGACATACAGGGGGAGGTCGCCCATACAGAATTTCAAATGGGGTCAGATTAAGCTGATAAGGAGTATTACATGCGCGAAAGAGGGTGAAGGGAAGGAGAGTCACCCAGTCCCCGCCAGTCTCTATAGCCAATTTAGTTAAAGTTTCTTTCAGCGTCCGATTCATTCTTTCAACTTGCCCCGAGCTCTGTGGGCTGTATTCACGATGTAATTTCCATTTGGTCCCTAGAGCCCGGGCAAGGTTCTGAACTATTTGGCTCACAAAAGCAGGTCCATTATCAGAGCCAATAGTCACCGGCAGGCCAAACCTGGGAACTATTTCTTCTAAAATCTTTTTATCCACTACCATTGCAGTTTCTCCCTTAGTAGGAAAAGCTTCTACCCACCCTGAGAAGGTATCTACCAACACTAACAAGTAACCGGTAACCATACTTGCCTGGCCTTACCTCGGTGAAATCTATTTCCCAGTGCTGCCCTGGCCCTTCTCCCCAATACCTCAGTCCTGCGTGTTGCCTCTTTCCTGGCCTCATCTGTTGACATGCCTTACAAGCATGTACTATGTTCTTCACAGTTGTTTGGTGCTGGGGGAATTGCAGGCGCGCAGTTTGAAAAAGCATCAGAGTCTTTTTCTCTCCCAGATGAGTAGACGAGTGTAGATGCTCACACAGTTGCCGTCCCAACTGAGCAGGGAGTATCAAGTAACCATCGGAGTCTCGGTACCATCCATCCTCTTCTTCTTGGAGGTTGGGACGTTCCTGGATTCAGGCAAGGTCTGTGGGTGAATACTCAGGGGTTGGGGGCAAAGTTCCCATACCTGGGGGTGGAAGTCCGATCGCCAACACCGGAGCGATGAAATCTTCATTAGCCGCTTTTCGAGCCGCCAGATCTGCGGCACGATTTCCTCGTGCCGTGGGACTGTCCCCTTTTTGATGTCCAGGTACATGTACTATTGACACAGCCCGAGGCAACTGCACAGCCTCCAGAAGTCGACGGATTTCTGGCAAGTTTTTAATCTCTTTTCCTTCAGCTGTCAAAAACCCCCGTTCCCGATATATTGGGCCCTGGATGTGTACCGTGCCAAAAGCATAGTGACTATCAGTAAAAATAGTTATTCTTTTTTCTTTAGCTCTCTCTAATGCTTGAATCAGGGCAATTAACTCTGCTCTTTGTGCTGAGGTGTCTGGGGAAAGAGTCTCCGCCCATATCGTCCATCCAGAATCATCTACCACTTCGGCCCCCACCCGTCTCTGTCCATCTTTTACATAACTGCTTCCATCTGTAAACCATATTAGCTCACTGTTATCCAGTGGTGTATCTGTTAAGTCCTTCTGTATTGCCGTTACCCCGGCCAGTATCTCATCGCAATCGTGGAGGGGGCTATCCCCCTCCAGATTGGGCAAAAGAGTAGCCGGGTTTAGAGTGCAGGGCATTTGAAAATGAATCCGTGAGGTGTCAAGTAGCAGGTCCTGGTAGTGTGTCAAGTGGGCATTGGAAATCCATTTACCTGGGGGTTGTTTCAGAACTCTCTCTATAGCATGAGGAGTGTAGACCAAGAGTCTCTGTCCACAAGTCAGCTTATCAGCATCATGGACTAGGAGTGTGGTGGTCGCGATGATTCGGAGGCAAGGTGGCCATCCGGCTGCCACTGGGTCCAATTTCTTGGAAAGGTAAGCTATGGGACGCTTCCAAGGTCCCCACTTCTGTGTTAGTACCCCTTTTCCTATCCCTCGCCTTTCATCTATAAATAATTGGAAAGGCTTAGATGGGTCAGGAAGGGCAAGGGCAGGAGCTTCCAGCAAGGCACGCCTGAGCTCCTGAAAGGCCGTTTTCATTGACTCAGTCCATTTCCAGTCTTTGTTTTCTTTGGTCCCTTCATACAGGGGCCTGGCCTTTTCTGCAAACCCCAAGATCCATAATCGGCAATATCCCACAGTTCCCAGAAATTCTCTCACTTGTCTAGGGTTGGCTGGCTCAGGGATCTGGAGGATGGTTTCTTTCATAGCCTGTGTTAGCCACCTCTGGCCCTGTTTTATCTTATAACCGAGGTATGTAAACTCTTGCTTGGCAATCTGGGCCTTTTTGGCACCGGCCCTGTAACCTAAAGTCCCCAAGGTTTGGAGAAGGTCACCTGTTGCCTCTTGGCACTCTTTTTCTGTAGTCGCTGCCAGCATAAGGTCATCAACATATTGTAATAAAACGATGGTAGGGTGTTCAACCTGATACTCACGGAGGTCTTCATCCAAGGCCTCGTTAAACAATGTGGGTGAGTTTTTGAAACCCTGTGGTAAGCGAGTCCACGTCAGCTGCACAGGAGTCTGACCACCGTCTTCCTGCCATTCGAAGGCGAAGATCTCTTGGCTTGCAAGGGCAAGAGGCAGACTGAAAAAGGCATCTTTTAAATCTAAAACAGTATACCAAACATAGCTTGGTGGCAAGCTGCTTAGCAATGTATGAGGGTTAGGAACCATAGGATGAATGTCACTCACCCGTTTGTTGACTTCTCGCAGGTCTTGAACTGGTCTAAAATCAGTTCCCCCAGACTTCTTTATGGGAAGCAGGGGAGTGTTCCATGGGGACTGGCACTTTCTCAAGACCCCAGCGTCTATGAGGCGTTGTATGTGAGGAGTAATTCCTTGCCGAGCCTCTTGACTCATGGGATACTGCCGCACTCTCACTGGTATGGCACTGGCTTTCAGTTCCACAATAATAGGGGGCCTCTGTTTGGCCAGTCCCATTCCTGCTGTTTCAGCCCAGGCCTGGGGGTATCTCCGAACCCATGGCTGTACTTCGGGACTTATTGTCACTGGGGCCTCTGGCAAGTACAGTCTGTATTCATCCTTTAATGCCAGAGACAAGACCTGAAGAGGATGCCCGATTCCATCTAAAACTGACACTTGCCCGTGGTCAAAATGAATTTGGGCATTTACTTTAGACAGTAAATCTCTTCCCAGCAAGGGCGCTGGACACTCAGGTGCCAGAAAGGAATGGGTCACTTGGTGGGTCCCCAAGTTCACATGCCGTTTTGTAGTCCATCCATATCGCTTGGTCCCGGTTGCTCCCTGCACCCAGCTACTTTTCTTAGACATGGGTCCATCTCTTTGGTTTAAGACTGAGTATTGAGCTCCCGTATGCACCATGAAGCCAACTGGTTTCCCCTCCACATTTATAGTTACCCAGGACTCGGGGAGGGGCGTCGAGCCCTGACCCCCCTAGTCACTATCCTCACCCCCGTAGAGGATATGATGGTCAGGAGAGCGAGTCTCGTTCTTGGGATTTTTGGGCCCCTCTTTTAGGTTTTTCTTGGGGCATTTATCTTTCCAATGTCCAATCTCCTTACAAAACGCACATTGGTTTTTTTCAAGCTTGCGCCTAGCAGGTTTTTCCTTAGTCTTTGAGTCTAGCTTTTTCCCTTTTTGGAACCTATTTTTGTTTTCAATTCCGGCGAAAAATATCTGAGCCAGCTCTTTTTGGTTCTTACGGTTTTCTTCAGCTCTAAATTCTCTTTCTTCCCTTCTAATGCGGTCCTCTCTCTCCTCTGGGGTCTCTCTATGATTGAAAACTCTCTCTGCTGCCCTCACTAGATCTTGCAGGGACTGATCACCCAGCCTGTCTATCTTTTGTAACTTTCTCCTAGTATCAGGGGCTGCCTGATTCACAAATGCTAGCATAACTGCTGCTTGAGACTCATCTGCCTGTGGGTCCATAGGAGTATACTGTCTAAAAGCTTCCATTATCCTTTCAAGGAAGGCTGCCGGGCTCTCATTTGGCTCTTGCCTCACTGAATTTACCTTGGCCAAATTAGTTGGCTTTCTGGCGGCCACTCTAAGGCCAGCCATGAGAGTCTGACGGTACACTCGGAGACGCTCCCTACCTTCAGTGCGTTCGAAGTCCCAGTTGGGTCGCACCAAGGGGAACCCCTCTTCAATGAGGTGAGGCTGTATTGTGGGCCTCCCATCCACCCCTGGCACATTTTTCCGGGCTTCTGACAGGATCTATTCGTGCTCTTCTGTAGTAAAAAGTACCTATAACAGTTGCTGACAATCATCCCAAGTGTGATTGTGAGTAAAGAGGATAGATTCTAAAAGATCAATAAGACCCTGCGGTTTCTCAGAGAAAGAGGGAGTTTGAGTCTTCCAATTGTACAAATCACTAGTGGCAAAGGGCCAATACTGATATGTCCGTTCCCCACCCTCTCTGGCTGGCCCCGCCCGGACCGGAAATGCGTGAACAGTGGAGGAGGGAATTTCCGGGCCTTCTTCTTCCGCTGCGCTGGCCATTTCCCTTGCTCTTCCCCGAGTTCCCTGGGCGGGGCCCCCTTCTCTAGGAGGAGCCGAGGGCTCGGGCCTCCTCCGGGCTTCTCCCGATGAAACTTGTGGAACCTGTGGAAGCAAGGGCGGATGTGGATCCACGTATGGGGGTGGGAACAACTTGGTTTCCAGCTCAATCAGATTAGGATACAGAGAAGAAGATTCCTGGAACACCAGCTTAGGTCATTTTTCGTCCTGTTTTTCTTCTTTTTCTTCAGAAGCTTTCATGACTAGCACCTGTGGGTTTAGCGAGGTTGGAGTTGGGGAAGAGGGACGGGGAGGTTTAGGAGGTTTAGGAGGAGCAAGAACAAAGAGTTTAAGCCATTCCGGCGGGTTTCTCACTAGATCCTGCCAGACCAGAATGTAGGGAGTCTGGTCTGGGTGCCCGGCAGGACTAGGGGTAAGCACCCTCTCTTTAACTGCCTGGATAATTTAGGGATTGAAGGTTCCCTCTTGTGGCCATCCGACGTCAAAGGTGGGCCACTCGGCGGAACAGAAAGTCACCAGTTTGCTCTTCTTTACCAGTAACGAAAGATTCTGAGCTCTAGACTTAAAATCAGAAAAATGGTCAGTCATCAGAGACAGCGGAGTAGAAGTAGATTGCCCCATGGGTACAGAGAACATGGACAATGACAACAAGACTCACACAGACAGTGCCGGCACACAGAGTCACAAAAATGACACAACAAACAGATTCCAACTCTCAATATTACTTTCAGTCTCCTTTATAGCACTAAAGACCCCTTCTCTACTTGCAAGTGTCTTACCGTCAGGACGTCCTCAGTGCCAGCTGCCCTCCCCGTTCGCTACCAGGGACCCAGCCTTACGCTGGGCTTGCCTCTTCACCTTACACCTAGATGCCTCCCCAGTACGATACTGGGTCCCAGACTTAATCTAGGCCTCTGCACTGCTAGCACCGGTGCTCAGAGCTCTCACTCCTAACGAGATTATTCCCTTCTACCAGGAGAGTTGTCCTCCCCGGTAGGCCGGAGATCCCGGACGAGCCCCCAAATGTTATGCACCGAGCCCGTATCTCCAAACCAACCGAGAGAGTGAACAAGTCCACCGTGGTAATGCAAAGGCAAGAAGGGAATTTTTATTTCTAGTGCGCTAGGGCTCAAGCCTCATCCGATGCAGCGGAATCAGACGAGAGCCTCGAACAAAGCAGTATGGCAGTTTATATACAGTCAGTTCTTTGTCTCAGTTACAGGGTACTTGGCGATACCTGATTGGACAGGCAGAATGAACTCATGCAACGCCTTCCTTATGCTATCGCATATAGAAAATTTTCCCTATTTGGTTAAGGAATGTTCTTCAAGAAAACAGGAAACATGACTCAGGTCCCCGGCGCTGTTATGCACCTCATTGAGCCGACCACCCTGCCTAACATTAAGGAACTATCTGAAAATGAACTGACTCCACACTGTCTGCAACAGCTCCAGAGAAATTCCTAGATATATTTTTACCATTATCATTTTTTAAATTTTTTAAAAAATTTTAAGTACCCTATTATTCCTTTAATTTTCACTTTTGCAACCTATTACCCTGCGAAAAAAGACCTTATTTTTAAAGCAAACTTCATATACATACATATATATATATATATATATATATAATATATATACATACATATTTTTAAAAATTTATGACTTTTTTTTTTAATATTGTATTATGAAATCTAACCTCTACTCTAGACTTTTAATCTTTGCTTCTTGGTATTTATTATCAATTTTGTGCCTTTAAGAATTCAATCTTCAGTACCCATTTTTATTTGGGAGTGAGATTACAGGCTTGATTGCTGTCTCCCCCTCTGGACTCTCCTTTTATTCAACCAGGTCGCCTCTATCTCCTCCCTCCCCCTTCTCTTCTCTACCCAACTCTGTGAATCTCTATGTGTGTTCTGGGCTGTGAAGAACACTTAGGGAACTGATTACTGGCTGGATCTGTCTCTGTCATTTTGATTACCCCATTTCTCCTCCTGGCCACCTCTGTCTCCTTCCTCCCTCTTTTCTTCTCTGTGTAACTCTGTGAACATCTCAGAGGGGTCCAGACTGTGGAGAGCACATATGGATGCGATTATTGGCTAGCTTGCTCTCTCGCCTTTTGATTCCCCCTCTTCTCCTCCTGGTCACCTCTATCTCCTTCCTCTCTCTACTCTTCTCCATGTAACTCTGCAAAGCTCTTCAAGTGTCCCTCACTGTGGAGAAATTTTTCATCATTAACCTAGATGTTTTATCATCGGTGCTGTATAAATGGAGAAATCTTTAGGCTACTGTAAGAATAAGCCTGAAAACCAGAGGCAGGAGGCTAAAGTCCAAAACCTAACAACACCAGAGAACTCCTGACTCCAGGGAACATTAATTGATAAGAGCTCATCAAAACCCTCCATACCTACACTGAAACCAAGCACAACCCAAGAGCCAACGAGTTCCAGAGCAAGACATACCATGAAAATTCTCCAGCAACACAGGAACATAGCCTTGAGCTTCAATATAGAGGCTGCCCAAAGTCACACCAAACCTATTGAAATCTCAAAACTCACTACTGGACACTTCATTGCACCCCAGAGAAGAGAAATCCAGCTCCACACAAGAGAACACTGACACAAGCTTCTCTAACCAGGAAACCTTGACAAGCTACCCATCCAACCCCACCCACAGAGAGGAACCTCCACAACAAAGAGGAAAAACAAACTGACAGAATACAGAAAGGCCACCCCAAACACAGCAATATAAACAAGATAAAAAGGCAGAGAAATACTCAGCAGGTAAAGGAACAGGATAAACGCCCACCAAACCAAACAAAAGAGGAAAAGATAGGGAATCTACCTGATAAAGAATTCAGAATAATGATAATGACAATGATCCAAAATCTTGAAAACAAAATGGAGATACAGATAAATAGCCTGGAGATAAGGATTGAGAAGAGGCAAGAAATGTCTAACAAGGACCTAGAAGAAATAAAATAAAGAGTCAATATATAATGAATAATGCAGTAAATGAGACCAAAACACTCTGGAGGGAACCAACCATAGAATAATGGAGGCAGAAGATAGGATAAGTGAGGTAGAAGATACAATGGTAGAAATAAATGAAGAAGAGAGGAAAAAAGAACAAAGAATTAAAAGAAATGAGGACAACCTCAGAGACCTCTGGGACAATGTTAAATGCCCCAACATTCGAATCATAGGAGTCCCAGAAGAAGAAGACAAAAAAAAAGACAATGAGAAAATACTTGAGGAGACAATAGTTTAAAATTTCCCTAAAATGGGGAAGGAAATAGTCACCCAAGTCCAAGAAACCCAGAGTAAACTCAAGGCGAAACACCCCAAGACACATATTAAACAAATTAACAAAGATCAAACGCAAAGAAAAAATATTAAAAGCAACAAGGGAAAAACAAAAAAGAACACACAAGGGGATTCCCATAAGGATAAAAGCTGATCTTTCAATAGAAACTCTTCAGGTCAGAAGGGAATGGCAGGACATACTTAAAGTGATGAAAGAGAAAAATTTACAAACAGGATTACTGTGCCCAGCAAGGATCTCATTTAAATATGAAGGAGAAATCAAAAGCTTTCAGTTCAGTTGAGTCGCTCAGTCGTGTCCAGCTCTTTGCGACCCCATGAATCGCAGCACGCCAGGCCTCCTTGACCATCACCAACTCCCAGAATTCACTCAAACTCATGTGCATCGAGTCGGTGATGACATTCAGCCATCTCACCCTATGACGTTCCCTTCTCCTCCTGAACCCAATCCCTCCCAGTATTAGGGGCTTTTCCAATGAGTGAACTCTTCGCATGAGGTGGCCAAAGTACTGGAGTTTCAGCCTCAGCATCAGACCTTCCAATGAACACTCAGGACTAGTCTCTTTTAAGATGGACTGGTTGGATCTCCTTGCAGTCCAAGGGACTCTCAAGAGTCTTCTCCAACACCACAGTTCACAAGCATCAATTCTGCACTCAGTTTTCTTCACAATCCAACTCTCACATCCATACATGACCACTGGAAAAACCATAGCCTTGAGTAGATGGACCTGTGTTGGCAAAGTAATGTCTCTGTTTTTCAATATGCTAAGTTGGTCATAAATTTCCTTCCAAGAAGTAAGCGTCATTTAATTTCATGGCTGCAATCACCATCTGCACTTATTTTGAAGCCCCCCAAAATAAAGTCTGACGCTATATCCACTGTTTCCCCATCTATTTCCCATAAAGTGATTGGACCAGATGCCATGGTCTAAGTTTTCTGAATATTGAGCATCAAGCCAATTTTTTCAGTCTCCTCTTTCACTTTTATCAAGAGGCTTTTTAGTTCTTCTTCACTTTCTTCCATAAGAGTGGTGTCATCTGCATATCCGAGGTTATTAATATTTCTTCTGAACCTGGAATGTTAGGTCCATGAATCAAGGAAAATTTGGAAGTGGACAAACAGGAGATGGCAAGAGTGAACGTCGACATTCTAGGAATCAATGAACTAAAATGGACTGGAATGGGTGAATTTAACTCAGATGATCATTATATCTACTATTGTGGGCAGGAATCCCTCAGAAGAAATGGAGTAGCCATCATGGTCAACACAAGAGTCCGAAATGCAGTACTAGGATGCAATCTCAAAAACGACAGAATGATCTCTATTCGTTTCTGAGGCAAAACATTCAATATCACAGTAATCCAAGTCTATGCCCTAACCAGTAACACTGAAGAATCTGAAGTTTAACGGTTCTGTGAAGACCTACAAGACCTTTTAGAACTAACACACAAAAATGATGTTCTTTTCATTATAGGTGACTGGAATGCAAAAGTAGGACGTCAAGAAACACCTGGAGTAACAGGCAAATTTGGCCTTGGAATACGGAATGAAGCAGGACAAAGACTAATAGAGTTTTGCCAAGACAATGCACTGGTCGTAGCAAACACACTCTTCCAACAACACAAGAGAAGACTCTACACATGGACATCACCAGATGGTCAACACCAAAATCAGATTAATTATATTCTTTGCAGCCAAAGATGGAGAAGCTCTATACAGTCAGCAAAAACAAGACTGGGAGCTGACTGTGGCTCAGATCATGAGCTCCTTATTGCCAAATTCACACTCAAATTGAAGAAAGTAGGGAAAAACACTAGACCATTCATATATGACCTAAATCAAATCCTTTATGATTATACAGTGGAAGTGAGAAATAGCTTTAAGGGCCTAGATCTGATAGAGTGCCTGATGAATTATGGACTGAGGTTCATGACATTGTACAGGAGACAGTGATCAAGACCATCACCATGGAAAAGAAATGGAAAAATCAAAATGGCTTTCTGGGGAGGCCTTACAAATAGCTGTGAAAAGAAGAGAAGCAAAAAGCAAAGGAAAAAAGGAAAGATATAAGCATCTCAGTGCAGAGTTTCAAAGGAGAGCAAGAAGAGATAAGAAAGCCTTCCTCAGCGATCAATGCAACGAAATAGAGGAAAACAACAGAATGGGAAATACTAGAGATCTCAAAAAAATTAGAGATACCAAGGAAACACTTCATGCAAAGATGGGCTCGATAAAGGACAGAAATGGTATGGATCTAACAGAAGCAGAAGGTATTGTGAAGAGGTGGCAAGAATACACAGAAGAACTGTACAAAAAAGATCTTCATGACCAAGATAATCACGATGGTGTGATCACTCACCTAGAACCAGACATCCTAGAATGTGAAGTCAAGTGGGCCTTAGAAAGCATCACTATGAACAAAGCTAGTGGAGGTGATGGAATTCCAGTTGAGCTATTTCAAATCCTGAAAGATGATGCTGTGAAAGTGCTGCACTCAATATGCCAGCAAATTTGGAAAACTCAGCAGTGGCCACAGGACTGGAAAAGGTCAGTTTTCATTCCAATCCCAAAGAAAGGCAATGCTAAAGAATTCCCAACCTATCACACAGTTGCACTCATCTCACACGGTAGTAAAGTAATGCTCAAAATTCTCCAAGACAGGCTTCAGCAATCCTTTAACCGTGAACCTCCAGTTGTTCAAGCTGGTTTTAGAAAAGGCAGAGGAAACAGGTCAAATTGCCAACATCTGCTGGATCATGGAAAAAGAGAGACAGTTCCAGAAAAACATCTACTTCTGCTTTATTGACTATGCCAAAGCCTTTGATTGTGTGGATCACAATAAACTGGAAAATTCTGAAAGAGATGGGAATACCAGACCACCTGACCTGTCTCTTGAGAAATCTATATGCAGGTCAGGAAGCAACAGTTAGAACTGGATATGGAAAAATAGACTGGTTCTAAATAGGAAAAGGAGTACATCAAGGCTGTATATTGACACCCTGCTTATTAACTTCTATGCAGAGTACATCGTGAGAAAAGCTGGGCTGGAAGAAGCACAAGCTGGAATCAAAATTGCCAGGAGAATTATCAAAAACCTCAGATATGCAGATGATACCACTCTTATGGCAGAAAGTGAAGAGGAAATAAAAAGCCTCTTGCTGAAAATGAAAGAGGAGAGTGAAAAAGTTGACTTAAAGATCGACATTCAGTAAACAAAGATCATGGTATCTGGTTCCATCACTTCATGGGAAATAGATGGGGAAACAGTGGAAACAGTGTCAGACTTTATTTTTTGGGGTTCCTTAATCACTGCAGATGGTGACTGCAGCCATGAAACTGAAAGACACTTACTCCTTGGAAGAAAAGTTATGACCAACCTAGACAGCATATTGAAAAGCAGAGACATTACTCTTCCAAAAAAGGTCCGTCTAGTCAAGGCTATGGTTTTTCCAGTGGTCATGTATGGATGTGAGAGTTGGACTGTGAAGAAAGCTGAGCACCAAGGAATTGATGCTTTTAACTGTGGTGTTGGAGAAGACCCTTGAGAGTCACTTGGACAGCAAGGAGATACAACCAGTCCATTCTGAAGGAGATCAGCCCTGGGATTTCTTTGGAAGGAATGATGCTGAAGCTGAAACTCCAGTACTTTTGCTACCTGATGCGAACTCTGGGTGATGGTGATGGACAAGGAGGCCTGTCATGCTGCAATTCATGAGGTTGCAAAGAGTTGGACATGACTGAGCAACTGAATTTAACTGATATTTCTCCCAGCAAACTTGATTCCAGGTTGTGCTTCTTCTAGCCCAGCATTTCTCATGATGTACTCTGCACAGAAGTTAAATAAGCAGGTTGATGATATACAGCCTTGACGTACTCCTTTTCCTATTTGGAACCAGTCTGTTATTCCATGTCCAGTTCTAACTGTTGCTTCCTGACCTGCATATAGGTTTCTCAAGAGGCAGGTCAGGTGGTCTGGTATTTCTATCTCTTTCAGAATTTTCCACAGTTTATAGTGATCCACACAGTCAAAGGCTTTGGCATAGTCAATAAAGCAGAAATAGATGTTTTTCCGGAACTCTCTTGCTTTTTCCATGATCCAGCGGATGTTGGCAATTTGATCTCTGGTTCCTCTGCCTTTTCTAAAACCAGCTTGAACACCTGGAAGTTCACGTTTCACATATTGCTGAAGTCTGGCTTGGAGAATTTTGAACATTGCTTTACTAGCATGTGAGATGAGTGCAATTGTGTGGAAGTTTGAGAATTCTTTGGCGTTGCCTTTGTTTGAGATTGGAACGAACTCTGACCTTTTCCAGTCCTGTGGCCACTGCTGAGTTTTCCAAATTTGCTGGCATATTGAGTGTAACATTTTCACAGTATTGTCTTTTAGGGTTTGATATAGCTCAACTGGAATTCCATCACCTCCACTAGCTTTGTTCATAGTGATGCTTTCTAAGGCCCACTTGACTTCGCATTCCAGGATGTCTGGCTCATATGAGTGATCACACCATTGTGATTATCTGGGTCATGAAGATCTTTTTTCTCCAGTTCTTCTGTGTATTCTTGCCACCTCTTCTTAATATCTTCTGCTTCAGTTCAGTTCAGTTCAGTTCAGTCACTCAGTCGTGTCCAACTGTTTGTGACCCCATAAACTGCAGCACGCCAGGCCTCCCTGTTCATCACCATCTCCCGGAGTTCACTCAGACTCACTTCCATCAAGTCTGTGATGCCATCAAGCCAGCTCATCCTTGGTCGTCCCCTTGTCCTCCCCAATCCCTCCCATCATCAGGGTCTTTTCTACTTAGTCAACTCTTCTCATGAGGTGGCCAACGTACTGGAATTTCACTTTTAGCATCAGTCCTTCCAAAGAAATCCCAGGGTTGATCTCCTTCAGAATGGACTGGTTGGATCTCCTTGCAGTCCAAGGGACTCTCAAGGGTCTTCTCCAACACCACAGTTCAAAAGCATCAATTCTTTGGTGCTCAGCCTTCTTCACAGTCCAACTCTCACATCCATACATGACGACAGGAAAAACCATAGCCTTGACTAGACGGAACTTAGTCGGCAAAGTAATGTCTCTGCTTTTGAATATACTATCTAGGTTGGTCATAACTGCTTCTGTTAGGTCCATATAATTTCTGTCCTTTGTTGAGCCTATCTTTGCATGAAGTGTTCCCTTGGTATCTCTGATTTTGTTGAAGAGATCTCTTGTCTTTCTCATTGTGTTGTTTTCCTCTAATTTCTTTGTACTGATCGCTGAGGAAGGCTTTCTTATCTCTCCTTGCTATTGTTTGGAACTCTGCATTCAGATGCTTATATCTTTCCTTTTCTCCTTAGCTTTTTGCTTCTCTTCTTTTCACTGCTATTTGTAAGACCTCCTCAGACAGCCATTTTGCTTTTTTACATTTCTTTTCCATGGGGATGGTCTTGATCACTATCTCCTGTACAATGCCCCAAACATCCGTCCATAGTTCATCAGGCACTCTATCTCTCAGATCTAGTCCCTTAAATCTATTTCTCACTTCCACTGTATAATCATAAGGGATTTGATTGAGGTCATACCTGAATGGTCTACTGGTTTTCCCTACTTTCTTCAATTTCATTCTGATTTTGGCAATAAGAAGTTCATGATCTGAGCCACAGTTAGCTCTCAGCCTTGTTTTTGCTCACTATATAGAACTTCTCCAACTTTGGCTGCAAAGAATATAATCAATCTGATTTTGGTATTGACCATCTGGTGATGTCCATGTGTAGAGTCTTCTCTTGTGTTTTTGGAAGAGGGTGTTTGCTATGGCCAGTGCGTTCTCTTGGCAAAACTCTATTAGCCTTTGCCCTGCTTCATCCCTTATTCCAAAGCCAAATTTGCCTGTTATTCCAGGTATTTCTTGACTTCCTAATTTTGCATTCCAGTCCCCTATGACAAAAGGAAAATTTTGTTGGGGTGTTAGTACTAAAAGGTCTTGTAGGTCTTCATAGAACTGTTCAACTTCAGCTTCATCAGTGTTGCAGGATAGGGCATAGGCTTGGATCACTGTGATATTGAATGGTTTGCCTTGTAATTGAACAGAGATCATTCTGTCGTTTTTTAGATTTCATCCAAGTACTGCATTTCAGACTATTCTGTTGACCCTGATGGCTACTCCATTGCTTCTAAGGGATTCCTGTGCACAGTAGTAGATATAATTGTCATCCGAGTTAAATTTACCCATTTCAGCCTATTTCAGTTCACTGATTCCTAGAATGTTGAAGTTCACCCTTGCCATCTCCTCCTGGACCACTTCCAATTTGCCTTGATTCATGGACCTGACATTCCAGGTTCCTATGCAATATTGTTCCTTGAACCATCAGACTTTGCTACTATCACAAGTGCCATCCACAACTGGGTGTTGTTTTTGCTTTGCCTCCATCACTTCATTCTTTCTGGAATTATTTCTCCACTGATCTGTAGCATATTGGGCACCTATCGACCTGGAGAGTTCCTCTTTCAGTATCCTATCATTTTGCCTTTTCATATTGTTTCTGGGGTTCTCAAGGCAATAATACTGAAGTGGTTTGCCATTCCCTTCTCCAGTGGACCACATTCTGTCAGACCTTTCCACCATGACCTGTCTGTCTTGGGTGGCCCCAAACAGCATAGCTTAGTTTAATTGAGTTAGACAAGGCTGTGGTCCATGTGATCAGATTGGCTAGTTTTCTATGATTATGGTTTTAGTGTGTCTGCCCGCTGATGCCTTCTCTCAACACCTACTGTCCCACTTGGGTTTCTCTTACCTTGGCCGTGGGATATCTCTTCATGGCTGCTCCAGAAAAGCACAGCTGCTGCTCCTTACCTTGGACGAGGTCACCCCTCCTGACCTTGAACATGTAGTAGCTCCTCTCTGCCCTCCTGCGTCCACGCAGCTGCCACTGCTTGGACATGTGGTTGCTCCTCTTGGCCGCCACCCCTTTACAAAAAAGCTTTACAGACAAGCAAAAGCTGAGAAAATTCAGTACCACCAAACCAGCTCTTCAACAAATGCTAAAGGATCTTCTTGACAGGAAACACAGAAAGGGTGTATAAACTCAAACACAAAACAACAAAGTAAATGACAATGGGATCATATTTATCAATAATTACCTTAAAAGTAAATGAGTTAAATGCCCCAACCAAAATACAAAGACTGGCTGAATGGATAGAAAAACAAGACCCCTATATATGCTGTCTAAAAGAGACCCACCTCAAAACAAGGGACACATACAGACTGAAAGTAAAGGGCTGGAAAAAGATATTCCACACAAATAGAGACCAAAAGAAAGCAGGGTTAGCAATACTCATATGAGATAAAATAGTCTTTAAAATAAAGGCTGTGAAAAGAGACAAAGAAGGACACTACATAATGATCAAAGGACCAATGCACAAAGAAGATATAACAATTATAAATATATATGCATTCAACATAGGAGCACTGAAATATGTAAGGCAAATGCTAACAAGTATGAAAGGGGAATTTAAAAAACACAATAACAGTGGGAGACTTTAATACCCCACTCACACCTATGGATAGATCAACTAAACAAAAATTAACAAGGAAACACAAACTTTAAGTGATACAATAGACCAGTTAGACCTAATTGATATCTGTAGGACATTTCACCTCAAAACAATGAATTTCACTGTTTTCTCAAGCACACACAGAACCTTCTCCAGGATAGATCACATCCTGGGCCATAAATCAAGCCTTAGTAAATTCAAAAAAATTGAAATCATTCCAAGCATCTTTTCTTACCACAATGCAGTGAGATTAGATCTCAATTACAGGAGAAAAATTTTTTAAATTCCAACATATGGAGGCCGAACTACACGCTGCTGAATAACCAACAAATCACAGAAGAAATCAAAAAAGAAATCAAAATATGCCTCAAAACGAATGAAAATGAAAACACAACATCCAAAACCTATGGGACACTGTAAAAGCAGTGATAAGGGGAAGGTTCATAGCAATACAGGCTTACCTCAAGAAAAAAGAAAAAAGTTAAATAAATAACCTAAATCTACACCTGAAGCAACTAGAAAAGGAAGAAATGAAGAACCCCAGGGTTAGTAGAGGGAAAGGAATCTTAAAAATTAAGGCAGAAATAAATGTAAAAGAAACAAAAGAGACCATAGCAAAAATCAACAAAGCTAAAAGCTGGTTCATTGAGAAGAGAAATAAAATTGACAAACCATTAGCCAGACTCATAAAGAAACAAAGGGGGAAGAATCAAATCAACAAAATTAGAAATGAAAATTGAGAGATCACAACAGACAACACAGAAATACAAAGGATCATAAGAGACTACTATCAGCAACTATATGCCAATAAAACGGACAACTTGGAAGAAATGGACTAATTCCCAGAAAAGTATAACTTTCCAAAATTGAATCAGGAAGAAATAGAAAATCTTAACAGACCCATCACAAGCACAGAAATCAAAACTGTAATCAGAAATCTTCCAGCAAACAAAAGCCCAGGACCAGACAGCTTCACAGCTTTATTCTGTCAAAAATTTAGAGTAGAGCTAACACCTATCTTACTCAAACTCTTTCAGAACATTGCAGAGGAAGGTAAACATTCAAACTCATTTTATGAGGGTACCATCACTCTAATACCAAAACCAGATAAAGATGCCACAAAAAAAGAAAACTACAGGCCAATATCACTGATTAACCTAGATGCAAAAATCCTTAATAAAATTCTAGCAAACAGAATCCAACAACATATTTAAAACGATCATACACCATGACCAAGTGGGCTTTATCCCAGGGATGCAAGGATTCTTCAATATCCGCAAAAGAATCAACATAATATACCACATTAAGAAACTGAAAGATGAAAACCATATGATTATCTCAATAGGTGCAGAGAAAGCCTTTGAGAAAATTCAACATCCATTTATGATTTAAAAAAAAAAAAAACCCTCCAGAAAGCAGGCATAGAAGGAACATAACTCAACATAATGAAAGTTATTTATGACAAACCCACTGCAAACATTACCCTCAATGGTGAAAAATCGAAAGCATTTCCCCTAAAATCAGGAACAAGACAAGGGTGCCCACTCTAACCACTATTATTCAACATAGTTTTGGCCACAGCACTCAGAGCAGAAAAATAAATAAACGGAATCCACATTGGAAAAGAAAAAGTAAAATTCTCACTGTTTGCAAGTGACATGAGCCTCTACATAGAAAACCCTAAAGACTCCACCAGAAAAATTACTAGAGCTAATCAATGAATATAGTAAAATTGCAGATTGTAAAATTAACACACAGAAATCCCTTGCATTCCTACACACTAACAATGAGAAAACAGTAAGAGAAATTAAGGAAACAATCCCATTCACCATGCAACAAAAAGGACAAAATACTTAGGAATATATTTACCTAAAGAAACAAAAGACCTATATATATATAACTATAAAACACTGATGAGAGAAATTAGATGTATAGAACACTCTTCTGGACTCTGGGAGAGGGAGAGGGTGGGATGATTTGGGAGAATTGCATTGAAACATGTATAATATCATATATGAAATGAATTGCCAGTCCAGGTTCGATGCATGATACTGGATGCTTGGGGCTGGTGCACTGAGACGACCAGAGGGACGGTATGGGGAGGGAGGAGGGAGGGGGATTCAGGATGGGGAACACGTGTATACCTGTGGCAGATTCATGTTGACATATGGCAAAACCAATACAATATTGTAAAGTAATTAACCCCCAATTAAAATAAATAAATTTATATTTTAAAAAAAGAAATCAAGAGGGCACAAATACATGGAGAAATATCCCATGTTCATGGATTGAAAGAATCAATATAGTGAAAATGAGTATACTACCCAAAGAAATCTATAGATTCAATGCAATCCCTATCAAGCTACCAAGGGTATTTTTCAGAGAACTAGAACAAATAATTTCACAATTTGTATGGAAATACAAAAAAACATTGAATAGCCAAAGTAATCTTGAGAAAGAAGAATGGAACTGAAGGAATCTTCCTGCCTGACTTCAGGCTCTACTAAAAAGCTACAGTCATCAAGACAGTGTGGTACTGGCACAAAGACAGACATATAGATCAACAGAACAAAATAGAAAGCCCAGGGATAAGTCTACATACCTTATGGACATCTTATCTTCAACAAAGGAGGCAAGAATATACAATGGAGAAAAGACAACCTCTTTAACAATCGGTGCTGGGAAAACTTGTCAACCATCTGTAAAAGAATGAAACTAGAACACTTTCTAACACCATACACAAAAATAAACTCAAAAAGGATTAAAAATCTAAATGTAAGACCAGAAACTATAAAACTCCTAGAGGAAAACATAGGCAAAACACTCTCTGACATAAATCACAGCATGATTCTCTATGACCCACCTCCCACAGTAATGGAAATAAAAGCAACAATAAACAGATGGGACCTAATTAAACTTAAAAGCTTTTGCACAACAAAGGAAACTATAAGCAAGGTGAAAAGACAGCCTTCAGAATGGAAGAAAATAATAGCAAATGAAGCAACTGACAAACAACTAATCTCAAAAATATACAAGCAGCTCCTGCAGCTCAATTCCAGAAAAATAAGTGACTCAATCAAAAAATGGGTAAAAGAACTAAACAGACATTTCTCCAAAGAAGACATACAGATGGCTAACAAACACATGAAAAGATGTTCAATATCACTCATTATCAGAGAAATGTAAATCAAAACCACGATGAGGTACCATTTCACACCAGTCAGAATGGCTGCTATCCAAAAGTCTACAAGCAATAAATGCTAGAGAGGGTGTGGAGAAAAGGGAATTCTCTTACACTGTTGGTAGGAGTGCAAACTAGTACAGCCACTATGGAGAAAAATGTGGAAACTCCAAAAATCCTGAAATAGAACTGCTATATGACCCAGCAATCCCAATGTTGGGCATACACACCGAGGAAACCAGAACTGAAAGAGACACATGTACCCCAATGTTCATTGCAGCACTGTTTATAATAGCCAGGACATGGAAGCAACCTAGATGTCCATCCGCAGATGAATGGATAAGAAAGCTGTGGTACATATACACAATGGAATATTATTCAGTCTTTAAAAAGAATACATTTGAATCAGTTCTAATGAGGTGGATGAAACTGGAGCTTATTATATAGAGTGAAGTAAGCCAGAAAGAAAAACACCAATACAGTATACTAACACATATACATGGAATTTAGAAAGGTGGTAATGATAACCACATATGTGAGACAGCAAAAGAGACACAGATGTATAGAACAGTCTTTTGGACTCTGTGTGAGAGAGCGAGGGTGGGATGATTTGGAAGAGTGGCATTGAAACATGTATATTATCATATGTGAAAAGGATCGCCAGTCCATGTTCGATACATGAGAGAGGGTGCTCAGGGCTGGTGCACTGGGATGACCCAGAGGGATGGTATGGGGAGGGAGGTGGAAGGGGGTTCAGGATGGGGAACACATGTACACCTGTGATGGATCCATGTCAATGTATGGTAAAACCACTACAATATTGTAAAGTAATTAGCTTCCAATTAGAATAAATAAATTTATATCAAAAAAGGACAAATTAGAAACGTTTAAATAGATAGCATGATCCCTGTTTCTAAAAGGAAACAATTCTTAAAGATTACCTGTGCACTAATATAGATGGACTCCAGGAGTTGGTGATGGACAGGGAGGCCTGGTGAGCTGTGATTCATGGGGTCGCAAAGAGTCGGACATGACTGAGCAACTGAACTGAACTGAACTGAATATAGATGGAGGCGTCTAGCTGGATTGAGGTGGGAGAGTGGATCAGCCCAGGCCAGGCAGGTGTGGAGGGGGGCGCACATATGCACACATATAAGTTTTAAGTGACTATGATTATCTGATCCGCTAACAAAATGGATGCCTCCTGCAAGAGCTGGGGTAGCTAAGGCTCCAGAGATCCTTAACCACTTTTTTAAAAAATTGATTTATTAAAATTGGAGGTGAATTACTTTACTATATTGTGGTAGGTTTTGCCATACATTGACATGAGTCAGCCATGGGTGTACATGTGTCCCCAATCCTGAACCCCCCCCCCTCCTACCGCCCTCCCCATCCCATCCCTCTGGGTTGTCCCAGTGCACCAGCTTTGAGTGTCCTGTTTCATGCACTGATCTTGGACTAGTCATCTGTTTCACATATGGTAATACACATGTTTCACTGCTATTGTCTCAAATCATCTTACCCTCACCTTCTCCCACAGAGTCCAAAAGTCTGTTCTTTATGTCTGTTATGCTGTCTTGCATATAGTATCATTGCTATCACCTTTCTAAATTTCATAGATATGCATAAATATACTGTATTGGTGTTTTTCTTTCTGGCTTACTTCACTCTATATAATAGGCTCCAGTTTCATCCACCTCATTAGAATTGATTCAAATGTATTCTTTTTAATAGCTGAGTAATATTCCATTGTGTATATGTACCACAGTTTTCTTATCCATTTGTCTGCCAATGGACATCTAGGTTGCTTCCATGTCCTAGTTATTGTAAACAGTGCTGTGATGGACATTGGGGTACACATGTCTCTTTCAATTCTGGTTTTCTCGGTGTATATGCTCAGCAGTGGGATTGCTGGGTCATATGGCAGTTCTAGTTCCAGGTTTTAAAGAATCTCCATACTGTTCTCCATAGTGGCTATACTAGTTTGCATTCCCACCAACACTGTAAGAGGGTTCTCTTTTCTCCACACCCTCTCCAGCATTTATACTTTGTAGTCTTTTGGATCGCAGCCATTCTGACTGGCATGAAATGGTACTTCATTGTGGTTTTGATTTGCATTTCTCTGATAATGAGTAACGATGACAATCTTTTCATGTGTTTGTTAGACATCTATATGTCTTCTTTGGAGAGATGTCTGTTTAGTTTTTTGGCCCAGTTTTTGATTGGCTCATTTAATTTTCTGGTATTGAGCTGCATAAGCTGCTTATATATTTTGGAGATTAATTATTTGTCAGTTGCTTCTTTTGCTATTATTTTCTCCTATTCTGAAGGCTGTCTTTTCACCCTGATTATAGTTTTTTTCATTGTGCAAAATGTTTAAGTTTAATTGGATCCCATTTGTTTATTTTGGCTTTTATTTCCATTACTCTGGGAGGTGGGTCATAGAGGGTCTTGCTGTGATTTATGTAGATGATATGATGTGATTTATGTAGATGACATGCTTTATGTAGATGATATGATCCTCTACATAGAAAACCCTAAAAACACCACCAGAAATTACTAGAGCTAATCAATGAATATAGTAAATTTGCACGATATAAAATTAACACACAGAAATCCCTTTCATTCCTATATACTAACAATGAGAAAACAGAAAGAGAAATTAAGGAAACAATCTCATTCACCATTGCAACGAAAAGAATAAAATACTTAGGAATAAATCTACCTAAAGAAACAAAAAGACCTATATGTAGAAAACTATAAAACACTGATGAAAGTAATAAAAAATGACACAAATAGATGGAAAAATATACCATGTTCATGGATCAGAAGAATCAATATAGTCCAAATGCATATACTACCCAAAGCAATCTACAGATTCAAGTCAATCCCTATCAAGCTACCAGCAGTATTTTTCACAGAACTAGAACAAATAATTTCACAATTTGTGTGGAAATACAAAAAACCTCGAATAGCCAAAGCAATCTTGAGAAAGAAGAATGAAACTGGAGGAATCAACCTGCCTAACTTCAGACTATACTACAAAGCTACAGTCATCAAGACAGTATGGTAGAAATATCAAGACAAAGGCAGAAATATCAATCAATGGAACAAAATAGAAAGCTCAGAGACAAATCCATGCATCTATAGACACCTTAACTTTGACAAAGGAGGAAAAATATACAATGGAGAAAAGGAAATCTCTCTAACAAGCGGTGCTGGGAAAACTGGTCAACTACTTGTAAAAGAATGAAACTAGAACACTTTCTAACACCATACACAAAAATAAACTCAAAATGGATTAAAGATCTAAATGTAAGACCAGCAACTATAAAACTCCTAGAAGAAAACACAGGCAAAACCCTCTCAACCACTTTTTAAATCTTTCACACTCTTTTCCTAGGCATTTGAGCACCTTCTCTAAGAAAAACTAATTCTAAAACTGCAGGAAAATGAATATCTTTTATTTACTATCCTTAATATCACCATCTTTTAATGTTTCACATATTCATTAAGAAAATGATATATGCTACAGAGCAAGGGTAAAGAATACTCCTGCAATGCAGGAGACCCCACTTTGATTCCTGGAGAAGGGCATGGCAACCCACTCCAGTATTCTTGCCTGGAGAATCCCATGGACAGAAGAGCCTGGTGGGCTACAGTCCAAGGGGTCACAAAGAGTCAGACATGACTAAGCAGCTAAGCACATCATGTACTTTTTCTGTTTCAGGCACTGTACCTTTCCTTTCCAAGGATTCTGTCCCAGAATCTTCACTACAGCCTAGGAAGCAGATGGAATCATCACATTTCCTCCCTCAGGAGCTGTCTCACAAACCAAGAGTGAACCTACTTGAAACTTTGCTAAACTGCAAGTCAGTGTTACCAATACATGATTCCACTGCTACAGTTTTGCTATGGAAAACCCACTGACCATCTGGAGTGTGACTACAAGAAACAACTTATCCTAATACCTCCTGTTTGACCCCTTTGTGGACAGAACTGAGACTCACTGTGACCAAATCTTTCCCGGTTTCCTTTGGAAAGGGAGCACCCAAATCAGGGATGCTACCTGAATTATCTTGGATGGCCACATCTAGCACTGCCTTATCCTATATGGTCTATATGAGAGGATGTGTTGGCTGTTTTTTAAGTTGTTTCTATTATTAAATGGACAATATTTACTTGATTTTAATAATGCAATGCATGCACAAAGAGGATGTTATCTACTTAGAAATCCCAAGAGTGGACTTCCCTGGTGATCCAGTGGTTAAGATTCTGCACTTACATTGCAGTGAGGATGAGTTCAACCCCTGGTTGGGGAACTTAGATCCTACATGCTGAAATCCCAAGATAACACATTAAAAACTATGGAAATGACTAAGACAGTCAAATCAGATTGGTAGAAACAAACTTTATAATATATATTATTAATATGTAATAATACATATAATTTAAACATATATGTCTTTATATATAATTAAATTACATATTAAATTACATTAAATTAAATTTAATTAATAGTAAATTACTCAATTGATTAAAGTAATCAAGTAATTAATATTACTCAGCTATTAAACATTTAAATTTAATTAATTTAAATTAATTAAATTACATATGTCTTTATATATATAATTAAATTACATATAATTATATATATATAAAGTCATCCCTGAAAGGAAAAAAATCAAATGCACAGGAATAATCATATCAAAAATTGTTCTAAATATATAAGGAGAAACCACAAACATTTCTTAAGTCATAAGAAAGGAGACTTGAAAGAACAGGTGTAATTTCATATTACTGCTGGTTAACTCATAGAGAGAATGTGACCACTGGTTGACCCAAGAGCTGGACCAAGGCAATACAAGGCTCCTCTGCTCTCCCGCACCCCATCTAGGAAAATATGTTCTGTCCAATAGACTCCGTGGGAGATGCTCCAAGGGTGCTTTACAAGACTATCTCCTTTAGTCTACACAACACTTTAGGACAGGTACTATTTTATTATCTACTTCTTACAGATATGGCAACTGAGGCTAAAAAGCAAAGGGCCCCCATCCTAAGTGGCAGAACCAGGTTCTCAGTCCAGTTCTCACTCACTGCAAACCGTGCACACCTTACATTTAGTAAACTGATAATTGCCACTTTCTTATCTCCCTATTCCATCACTAATGAGGTCACAGTAACTGAATCTAATCACCTTTTCCTGGTCCTCACGTCCCTTGATATCTCTGTAGTATCTGGCATTTTTCCTTTTGTATAATTGTCCCTTAGATACTATGACAAATAGTTCACTGGGAATGTCACTTCTTTGGTAAATTTACTATCTCAAGCCAGATCTGTGCCTGCAGCCCTAGGTTCTCTGCACTCCTTTCTCCATACTTGTCTGAGATATGTCTGCACTCAGCCTCAGTTCAACCTCAGGCTTTGGGTACTGTGTATGCACTAGTCATTAAATTCAACACACATGCAAAATTATGAAACATCTCCTTTTCTGGTGCTTACCATATATCTTACTGGAATGTGCACCTTCCCCATCACTGAAGCTCAAACTTACACTCATTTTAGATCTCCCCCAAGTTAAATCTGTTATCCAAGTCCTACCTACCCAGTAACTCTTATATTCACACTCACCTCTTTTCCTACCACCTCTGCCTCTTTCAACACAAACAAAAACAAGAGTGTCTCACTGTTCTCTGTATCATCAGCCTCTTTCCAGTCCTGTCCACACACTGCTGCCAATTGAGTCTTTCTTATTAAATGCATTCATTAATGTCATGTAGGCCTCATTTTCTCAGAGGAGGAGTGAGAATTAGTAATATTTTTTTAAAGAAAATTGAAGAACATACTAACCAATCTCCCCAAGTGGTTCATATACTTTGTTTGAAGAGTAAGACTCTAAGTTTAGGAGA
Source organism: Budorcas taxicolor (assembly GCF_023091745.1). Lineage (NCBI taxonomy): Eukaryota > Metazoa > Chordata > Mammalia > Artiodactyla > Bovidae > Budorcas > Budorcas taxicolor. Next base: position 53,545,095 of record NC_068935.1, read on the forward strand.
TAACATACCTATATAAAATAATAACAGGGGGAGGCTCAAAGGTAAGACAAATCATGTTTAAATCTAGACCATTTTGTTTGATTCCAGAGCTTTACTTTAATGCTTACCCACATGCTACGTTGATTTCCCACTAAAGTGCTATGGTTAAGAAGCATGGAGGTCACACAGCTTGATGACTGTACATTCAACTGGGAGGTCAAAAAGGGGTCAAGATACTGTGAGGTTAATGGGGAACTTATCTGGTTTATAACAGCTGCTATGAGCTGAAAGCAGATGAACTCACAAGTGAGTCACAAGGGATGGGAACAAAACACTTTTCAAATGACATTGACCTGAGCAAACCCTCTGCTCACTTTCTTTCCAAAGGCACCTTTCTGAAGTGTACCAGGGAGACAAAAAATGGATTCGAAGATTCTCAAGCCAAAGCCCACCAGGATTCCCTCTAGCAAATAGCCTTCCCTTCAGATTAGATCAGCCTTCACTTTCACATGGGCTTTCCATATGCTAGACTCTGTAGGTTGGAAGTACACTCTACACCAGCATCTGCTCTTGTTGAGTATTGTTCTATTTAATTCAAATGGAACTGAATGTGCAGTAGAGGAAATAGAGGATAAATGAGAGAGGGTTTCATGGAATGTGTTAATCATTACATTTAAGAAAAAAACTGCAACGTGGTTATGGAATTTAAGTATCAACTACACAGAGAGGAATCTCAAGACTTCATGGAAGTGATGAAGAAATCATGAATGTGAAAAGACAGGGTCTGTTTATTTCACTACAATGCACACTGAGTACCAACTAAATGCTAGGTATTTGGGGCCCAGGCTTTTCCACAGGTATTGTCTCATAATCCACCTCCACACTCTATATAAGGCTATACTTTTTAGATGAGGCAACACAAAGATGATCAAATGGCTCAGCGTGACCACCAAGGGAGCCAGGAAGCTGGGATTCAAACTCATTGGGTAGGGGGCCAAAATCTGAAATCCTTCCTTGTATAACAGCTGTTTGGGTGACATGTTCATTTGTTTTGTGAAAAAAAAAAAAAAAAAAAACAACTGATTCTGACTTTATGAATATTACCCCTTGCCTCTCCTTTTATGTATTTTGGCTATCGTGGCAGGTTGTTTATATGTAGAGAACTGACTGCATTCAGATATAAGCACCAGGCTTTCAAAAGAGAGTCAAATCCCAATGGACTGTAAGCAATCTCTGAGCACTCTTTAAAGAGACTCTCCCAGTGCACCAGCCCCAATCATCCTGTATCCTGCATCGAACCTGGACTAGTGATTCATTTCTTATATGATATTATACATGTTTCAATGCCATTCTCCCAAATCATCCCACCCTCTCCCTCTCCCACAGAGTCCAAAAGACTGTTCTATACATCTGTGTCTCTTTTGTTCTCTTGTATACAGGGTTATCATTTCCATCTTTCTAAATTTCATATATATGCGTTAGTATACTGTATTGGTGTCTTTCTTTCTGGTTTACTTCACTCTGTATGATAGGCTCCAGTTTCATCCACCTCATTAGAACTGATTCAAATGTATTTTTTTAATGGCTGAGTAATACTCCATTGTGTATATGTACCACAGCTTTCTTATCCATTCATCTGCTGATGGACATCTAGGTTGCTTCCATGAACCAGAGGGATGGTATGGGTAGGGAGGTGGGAGGGGGATTCAAGGTGGGGAGCCTGTGTACACCCGTTGCAGATTCATGTTAATGTATGGCAAAACCAATACAATATTGTAAAGTAATTAACCTCCAATTAAAATAAATAAATTAAAATTTAAAAAATAAAACAAAAAAAGTAAAAATTATTTTTGACCTAAGCAGTTCTAGAAATGGAAAAAAATAATTAAAAAAAAGAGACTCTCCCAAGTTAAATAAAGTAGGAGACATGGCAACAAACTGTGAACAGAATATTATAATGATGTAAATTTTAAAAATTTTAAGTGGCATTTGTTTCACAAAATGAAAACCAGTTTTGAAGATTACTCTCTTTAAAATCACATAAAAGTGGGGCGGTCCTAAGATGGTGGAGGAATAGGATGGGGAGACCACTTTCTCCCCCACAAATTCATCAAAAGAACATTTCAACGCTGAATAAATTCTACAAAACAACTTCTGAATGCTGTCAGAGGACATCAGGCACCCATAAAAGCAGATCATTGTCTTCAAAAACAGGTAGGAAAAATATAAAAGACAAAAAAAGAGACAAAGGAGGTAGGGAGAGAGCTCCGTCCCAGGAAGGGAGTCCCATCCCAGGAAGGGAGTCTTAAAAAGAGAGAACTTTCCAAGCACCAGGAAACACTCACTGCCGAGTCTGTGGCGAGCCTTGGAAGCACAGAGGGAAACATAACAGGGAAGAAAAATAAATAAATAATTAAAACCAACAGATTACGAGCCCAACAGTAACTGCCTCAGCGGAGAAGCAGCGCAGATGCCTGCATCCACCACTAGCAAGTGGGGGCTGGGCAGGGAGGCACGGGCTGCAGTGCTTTTTAAGAACTGGGCCGGAATTCCCCGAATGTAACCAGAGCGAACTAACTTAGGCTAGCATACCAGACTGTGGGATAGCTACCACGCGAAAAGCTCTAACGTAAGACACTGCCAGGACCGCACACAGAACAAAGGATGGAACAGGAATAGCCGGCTTCAGACCATCCCCCTCCGGTGACAGGCAGCCAGAGCCATAAGGGCTGGAAGGGGGCAATCACAGCCCCGGAGAGACTTTACCTACCAAACTGCAAGCAGGCTTCTTTGCTAATTAAGACTTCTTGGGGTTCTGGACAGTCACCATCTGCCTGACAAGGGGCGCCAGTGGTATACCCAGAAAACTGAGCAGCAGGGAAAGGCGGTAAGTTGCAGCGACCGCACTTGCCAAACACCTGAGCTACTCCATCCTGGGAAGGGCACAAAACACAGGCCCAACTGAATCTGCGCCTCTGAGGGCTACCTGACAGCCGAGCCTGAGCGGCTTAGACCAGGGAGGTGCATGCAGCCTAGGGCCGGCCTCAGACGGCAGGGCAGAAATCAGACACTGAAGAGACCAGCAAACAGAAGAAGCTAAACAGAGGGAACTGCCTTGGAAGTGACCCCACACTGCCCACAACACCAGAGAAAGTCCCAGAAATATCTTTACTGTTTTTACAACCATTCTCTTTTTTTTGTTATTGTTTATGTTGTTTGATTGTTTTTTCTTCTTTTCTTTTTCTTCTCCTTTTTTTTTAGCTTTTTAAAAATTTTAAGTCCTCTATTTAGCCTTTAATTTGAATTTTTATAACCTACTATTACTTTTCAAAAAAAGACCCTATTTTTAAAGCAAACGCCATATATATATATATATATATACACATATATATATACACATATATATATACGTATATATATATGTGTGTATATATATATATATATATATATATATATATATATATATATATATATTTCCCCCCCCGTGGTTGTTGTTGTTTTTTAATAATTCTCATGACTTTTTTTTTTTTCTTCTTGTTCTTCTTTTTTTTTAATATTGTATTTTTGAAAATCCAACCTCTACTCTAGATTTTTAATCTTTGCTTTTTGGTATTTGTTGTCAATTTTGTACATTTAAAAACCCAATCTTTAGTACCCAATTTTACCTGAGAGCAAGATTACTGGCATGACCACTCTCTCCTCCTTTGGACTCTCCTTTTTCTCCACCAGGTTGTCTCTGTCCCCTCCTTCCCCCTTCTCTTCTCTACCCAACTCTGTGAATCTCTGTGTGTTCCAGACGATGGAGAACACGTAGGGAACTGGTTACTGGCTGAATCTATCTCTCTCCTTTTCATTTCCCTCTTTTATCCTCCTGGCCACCTCTGTCTACTTCCTCCCTCTCCTCTTCCCTCTATAACTCCATGAATATCTCTGAGCGGTCCAGACTGAGGAGTGCACATAAGGAAGTGATTATTGGCTAGCTTGCTTTCTCCTCTTTTGATCCCACCTCATCTCATTCTAGTCACCTCTAACTACCCCCTCCCTCTTCTCTTCTCCATGTAACTCAGTGAACCTCTCTGGGTGTCCCTCAATGTGGAGAAACTTTTCATCTTTAACCTAGATGTTTTATCATCAGTGCTGTATAGATGGAGAAGTCTTGAGGCTACTGTAAAAATAAAACTGAAAACCAGAAGCAGGAGGCTTAAGTCCAAATCCTGAGAACATCAGAGAACTCCTGAATCCAGGGAACATTAATCGATAGGAGCTCATCAAATTCCTCCATACCTACACTGAAACCAAGCACCACCCAAGGGCCAACAAGTTCCAGAGCAAGACATAACACACAAATTCTCCAGCAACACAGGAACACAACCCTGAGCTTCAATATACAGGCAGCTCAAGTTACTCCAAAACCATAGACCTCTCATAATTCATTACTGGACACTTCATTGCACTCCAGAGAGAAGAAATCCATCTCCACCCACCAGAACTCCGACACAAGCTTCCCTAACCAAGAAACTTTGACAAGCCACTGATACAAACCGCCCCGCCCCACAGCGAGGAAACTCCATAATAAAGAGAACTTCACAAATTCCCAGAATACAGAAAGGCCACCCCAAACGCAGCAATATAACCAAGATGAAGAGACAGAGGAATACCCAGCAAGTAAAGGAACAGGAGAAATGACCACCAAACCAAACAAAAGAGGAAGAGATAGGGAATCTACCTGAGAAAGAATTCCAAATAATGATAGTGAAAATGATCCAAAATCTTGAAATCAAAATGGAATCACAGATAAATAGCCTGGAGACAGGATTGAGAAGATGCAAGAAAGGTCTAACAAGAACCTAGAAGAAATAAAAAAAAAAGTCAATATATAATGAATAATGCAATAAATGAGATCAGGAACACTCTGGAGGCAACAAATAGTAGAATAACTGAGGCAAAAGATAGGATTAGTGAAATAGAAGATAGAATGGTAGAAATAAATGAATCAGAGAGGAAAAAAGAAAAACCAATTAAAAGAAATGAAGACAATCTCAGAGACCTCCAGGACAATATGAAATGCTCCAACATTAGAATTATAGGAGTCCCAGAAGAAGAAGACAAAAGGAAGACCATGAGAAAATACTTGAGAAGATAATAGTTGAAAACTTCCCTAAAATGGGGAAGGAAATAATCACCCATGTCCAAGAAACCCAGAGAGTTCCAAACAGGATAAACCCGAGGCGAAACACCCCAAGACACATATTGATCAAATTAACAAAGATCAAACACAAAGAACAAATATTAAAAGCAGCAAGGGAAAAACAACAAATAACACACAAGGGGATTCCCATAAGGATAACTGCAGATCTTTCAATAGAAACTCTTCAGGCCAGGAGGGAATGGCAAGACATACTTAAAGTGATGAAAGAAAATAAGCTACAGCCCAGATTACTGTACTCAGCAAGGATCTCATTCAAATATGAAGGAGAAATAAAAAGCTTTACAGACAAGCAAAAGCTGAGAGAATTCAGTACCATCAAACCAGCTCTCCAACAAATGCTAAAGGATATTCTCTAGACAGGAAACATAAAAAGGGCATATAAACCTGAACCCAAAACAATAAAGTAAATGGCAATGGGATCATACTTATCAATAAATACCTTAAACATAAATGGGTTGAATGCCCCAACCAAAAGGCAAAGACTGGCTGAATGGATACAAAAACAAGATCCCTATATATGCTGCCTACAAGAGACCCACCTCAAAACAAGGGGCATATACAGACTGAAAGTGAAGGGGTGGAAAAAGATATTCCACACAAATAGAGACCAAAGGAAAGTAGGAGTAGCAATACTCATATCAGATAAAATAGACTTTAAAACAAAGGCTGTGAAAAGAGACAAAGAAAGACACTACATAATGATTAAAGGATCAATCCAAAAAGAAGATATAACAATTATAAATATATATGCACCCAACATAGGAGCACCACAATATGTAACACAAGTGCTAACAAGTATGAAAGGAGAAATTAACAACAACACGATAATAGTGGGAGAATTTAATACCCCACTCACACCTATGGACAGATCAACTAAACAGAAAATTAACAAAGAAATGCAAATTTTAAGTGATACAATAGACCAGTTAGACCTAATTGATATCTATAGGACATTTCACCCCAAAACAATGAATTTCACCATTTTCTCAAGTGCTTACGGAACCTTCTCCAGGATAGATCACATCCTGGGCCATAAATCTAACCTTGATAAATTCAAAAAAATTGAAATCATTCCAAGCATCTTTTCTGACCATAATGCATTAAGATTAGATCTCAATTTCAGGAGAAAAAATATAAAAGATTCTAACATATGGAGGCTGAACAACATGCTGTAGAATAACCAACAAATCACAGAAGAAATCAAAAAAGAAATCAAAATATGCCTCAAAACGAATGAAAATGAAAACACAACAACCCAAAACCTGTGGGACATTGTAAAAGCAGTGTTAAGAGGAAAGTTAATAGCAATACAGGCATACCTCAAGAAACAAGAAAAAAGTCAAATAAATAACCTAACTCTACACCTAAAGCAACTAGAAAAGGAAGAAATGGAGAACACCAGGGTTACTAGAAGGAAAGAAATCTTAAAAATTAGGGCACAAATAAATGCAAAAGAAACAAAAGAGACCATAGCAAAAATCAGCAAAGCCAAAAGCCAGTTCTTTGAAAGGATAAATAAAATTGACAATTAGCCAGACTCATCAGGAAACAAAGCGAGAAAAATCAAATCAATAAAATTAGAAATGAAAATGGAGAGATCACAACAGACAACACAGAAATACAAAGGATCAGAAGAGACTACTATCAGCAATTATATGCCAATAAAATGGACAACGTGGAAGAAATGGACAAATTCTTAGAAAAGTACAACTTTCCAAAACTGAACCAGGAATTAATAGAAAATCTTAACAGACCCATCACAAGCACGGAAATTGGAACTGTAATCAGAAATCTTCCAGCAAACAAAAGCCCAGGTCCAGACGGCTTCACAGCTGAATTCTACCAAAAATTTCGAGAAGAGCTAACACCTATCCTACTCAAACTCTTTCAGAAAATTGCAGAGGAAGGTAAACTTCCAAACTCATTCTATGAGGCCACCATCACCCTAATACAAAAACCTCACAAAGATGTCACAAGGAAAGAAAACTACAAGCCAATATCACTGATGAACATAGATGCAAAAATCCTCAACAAAATTCTAGCAATCAGAATCCAACCAACACATTAAGAAGATCATACATCATGACCAAGTGGGTTTTATCCCAGGGATGCAAGGATTCTTCAATATCCACAAATCAATCAATGCAATTCACCACATTAACAAATTGAAAAATAAAAGCCATATGATTATCTCAATAGATGCAGAGAAGGCCTTTGACAAAATTCAACATCCATTTATGATAAAAACTCTCCAGAAAGCAGGAATAGAAGGAACATACCTCAACATAATAAAAGCTATATATGACAAACCCACAGCAAACATTATCCTCAAGCAAATAATTTCACAATTTGTATGGAAATACAAAAAACCTTGAATAGCCAAAGCAGTCTTGAGAAAGAAGAATGGAACTGGAGGAATCAACTTGCCTGACTTCAGGCTCTACTATAAAGCCACAGTTATCAAGACAGTATGGTACTGGCACAAAGACACAAATATAGATCAATGGAACAAAATAGAAAGCCCAGAGATAAATCCACACACATACGGACACCTTATCTTTGACAAAGGAGGCAAGAATATACAATGGAGTAAAGACAATCTCTTTAACAAGTGGTGCTAGGAAAACTGGTCAACCATCTGTAAAAGAATGAAACTAGATCACTTTGTAACACCATACACAAAAATAAACTCAAAATGGATTAAAGATCTAAATGTAAGACCAGAAACTATAAAACCCTTAGAGGAGAACATAGGCAAAACACTCTCCAACATAAATCACAGCAGGATCCTCTATGATCCACCTCCCAGAATACTGGAAATAAAAGCAAAAATAAACAAATGGGATCTAATTAAAATTAAAAGCTTCTGCACAACAAAGGAAAATATAAGCTAGGTGAAAAGACAGCCTTCAGAATGGAAGAAAATAATAGCAAATGAAGCAACTGACAAAGTAATCTCAAAAATATAAAAGCAGCTTATGCAGCTCAAGTCCAGAAAAATAAATGACCCAATTAAAAATGGGTCAAAGAACTAAATAGACATTTCTCCAAAGAAGACATACGGATGGCTAACAAACACATGAAAAGATGCTCAACATCACTCATTATTGGAGAAATGCAAATCAGAGCCACAATGAGGTACCATTTCACACCCGTCAGAATGGCAGCGATCTAAAAGTCTACAAGCAATAAATGCTGGAGAGGGTGTGGAGAAAAGGGAACCCTCTTATACTGTTGGTGGGAATGTGAACTAGTACAGCCACTATGGAGAACAGTGTGGAGATTCCTTAAAAAAAAATTGTAAATAGCACTGCCTTATGACCCAGCAATCCCACTGCTGGGCATACACACCAAGGAAACCAGAATTGAAAGAGACACATGTACCCCAATGTTCATAGCAGCACTGTTTATAATAGTCAGGACGTGGAAACAACCTAGATGTACATCAGCAGATGAATGGATAAGAAAGCTGTGGTACATATACACAATGGAGTATTACTCAGCCATTAAAATGAATACATTTGAATCAGTTCTGATGAGGTGGATGAAACTGGAGCCTATTATACAGAGTGAAGTAAGCCAGAAAGAAAAACACCAATACAGTATACTAACACATATATATAGAATTTAGAAAGATGGTAATGATAAACCTCTATGCGAGACAGCAAAAGAGACACAGATGTATAGAACTGACTTTTAGACTCTGTGGGAGATGCAGAGGGAGAGGGTGGGATAATTTGGGAGAATGGCATTGAAACATGTATACTATCAGGTAAGAAACGAATCGCCAGTCTATGTTCGATACAGGATACAGGATGCTTGGGGCTGGTGCACGGGGATGATCCAGAGAGATGATATGGGGTGGGAGGTGGGAGGCGAGTTCAGGATTGGGAACTCATGTACACCCGTGGCTGATTCATGTCAATGTATGGCAAAACCAATACAGTATTGTAAAGCAAAATGAAGTAAAAATAAAAATTAAAAAAAAAATAAAATCACATAAAAAGAGTCAATAAGGACAATATTCAAAATTATTTCAATGGGCTGAAATGACAGAACATTAAATTTAGCAAAGTGAAAGTTATTGTAGGTAAATGTGAACTCAGTATCTGGACCAAAATGAAATAAAACAAGCAGAAGCATTGCCTAAATAACAAATTAAAGTGCTCTGACTAACCAATAACTTTTAAAAAGGTAATTTATCATTTTTTGCAAGCTCACAATGACTCTACAGTGTGACCAAGTTGCTGAGTAGCGATTATCATTTTATGTTATATCAGAAGAGCATACTATGTAGAACAAGGGAGATGACTGTCTCTGTTTTTTTTTTTTGTTTGTTTGTTTTTTCTTTTTTTTGAGGACTAGGCTTTACCTAATGCTCTGATTTAGTGTTTAATTTCACATTTTAAGATAATGTTCACATGCTAGATTACATCTAGAGGTGAATGGTCAGGATGGTAAAGAGACAAGCTTTGGCAATGGAAGAACTGAGGTTGTTTGGGAAGAAAAACTAATTAGCACGAGTGACATTAATGTTTTCAATTATTTAAAAGACTACCATGCAGAAGGGCTTCCCAGGTGCCTCAGTGTAAAGAATCTGCCTGCCAATGCAGGAGACATAGGTTTGGAAAATACCCTGGAGGAGGAAATGGCAACCCACTTCAGTATTCTTGCCTGGGAAATCCCATGGACAGAGGAGCCTGGTGGACTCCATGGGGTCCATAGGGTCACAAAGAGTCAGACATAACTTAGCAACTAAACAACTATACAGTCCACGGGATTCTCCAGGCCAAAATACTGGAGTGGGTAGCCTTTCCCTTCTCCAGGGTATTGTCCCAACCCAGGGATCAAACCCAGGTCTCCCACTTTGCAGGTGGATGCTTTATCAGCTGAGCCACAAGGGAAGCACAAAACAATTGTGCAGAAAAGAACTATGTGGTTCAAGAGAGACAAGCTAGAACCCTAGCTCACTTGAAAATTTTCAGAAAGTTTTCTGAGATAGTCAAATAAATTCTATAGCAGTTAGAATAGGCCAAGAATATCCTAATTAGATAATGATTTAAAAATCTCTAGAGATCAGATGCTGCTGCTGCTGCTAAATCGCTTCAGTCGTGTTCGACTCTGTGTGGCCCCATAGACAGCAGCCCACCAGGCTCCTCCGTCCCTGGGATTCTCTAGGCAAGAGTACTGGAGTGGGTTGCCATTTCCTTCTCCAATGCAGGAAAGTGAAAAGTGAAAATAAAGTCACTCAGCTGTGTCCGACTCGTAACGACCCCGTGGACTGCAGCCTACCAGGCTCCTCTGCCCATGGGGTTTTCCAGGCAAGAGTACTGGAGTGGGCAGATAGACACTTAACAAAAATGTGATAGTTACTTAAGAGAGAGTATAAGGCTTGGAAAATTTCAAGGGGAATTTCTGATTCTGAGTGTCAGTATTCCTAACAGACCTTCCCAGTAAGTGCCTGAGTACTATCCTCTATGATATATGGGAACATTCTCTCATAATGTAAAATCTGCACAAAAAAACCACAAAATTTTGTGATCCCATGGACTGTAGCCCACCTACTGTAGCTCCTCTGTCCATGGGATTCTCCAGGCAAGAATACTCCAGTGGGTTGCCATTCCCTTTTCCAGGGGATCTTCCTGACCCAGGGATTGAACCTTGGTCTCCAATACTGCAGGCAGATTCTTTACCACCTGAGCCAGGAGGGAAGCACAAAAAAGAGCAGACAACATAAATATAGGTCTGAAATCATTTTAGCTGTTATGTCTTTAAGAGTGTATAGCTTCTTGAACTACTGATGGGTAAGATAACCAGAGAATAACAAAGAGTTGTACTTCCTATAATAAGAGCATGAAGCAGTGCATTAGGTTTGTCATATGCTAGATAGAAAAGAGACTTATGAATGCACAAAGGTAATGAGAAATGTGGACAATTCTACATGCCTAACATAAGTGGTTATGGCTGTGAAGTTAAGCCAATAAGTAAAGATTAGAGCCAAGAATTTGGAAGGCTAGTAGATGAAGGCAAAAAGTATTTCTCAGAAGCCAAATCTGACTGTGGAAGAAAATGGAATAGAAAAATGAATAAACAAATCTGCAACATCTCTGAAATACCATGAACTAAAGTTGATGAATGGTCTAGGTGCCGAAGTTCAAATTTGGAGGGGCTTGTTGGCAGGGTTAGCACTATAAAAGATGGTATTGGCTTGAGAAAGTGTGAGAGGAAGGAGAAATAGTGACTATTTACTTCAGGATACAAGGAGTAGAGAAAAAGAATTAAAAGTATCTGAGAAGTACATGCTAAGGTGCTTCAGTAATATCTGACTCTTTGTGACCCTATGGACTGCAGTCCTCCAGGCTCCTCTGGATTCTCCAGGCAAGAATACTGAAGTGGGTTGCCATTTCCTTCTCCAGAGGATCTTCCCAACCAGGGGATAAAACCTGTGTCTCTTATGTCTCCTGCATTAGCATGAGGGTAATACTAGCGCCACCTGGGAAGCCCAAATCTGAGAAGAACTAGAGGTAAATAATTACTTCATGGAAGCTTATCATGCTTAGGAAAGTTGCTGAGAACCAATAAATACAGTATAACCCACTGTACAGTGGTATCCATAGCCACCAGCAAGAAAAACAAATTCTGGGAATATAGTCTAGTTTTACTCAGGTGGCTTTAAAAGTCTTTCTAAATATGTCAGAAAAAAACCTGTGAAAGCAAAGTTTCCTGGCCTAATAATTAAAATACATGTTTTTGTGGAATGATGAAAATAGCCCACTGTGCTTGCTTTATTCAGTGCGAAATAAACAGGAGGAAGAGGTTGAAGTGGGAGGGAAGAAACGTACATGAATGTATTGAGTGCCCCACTGTGTGTCAGGCATTGTGCTAGGCATTGTCACAGATAACAACTCATTTAATCTTCACATTAACAATATAACAAAAGCATTATCATCTACATTTTACACAAACAGAAAATAAGCTCACAGAAGTAAAGAGACTTGCCTAATATTGAGATATCAAAAGCCAGGTCTCAAACCCAGGTGTTTATGTGAAGAAGTTTACAGAATGGCTGAAAGTGGAAACAAAAATGTGAATGGAAAAAATTTCTTGGTGGACAATGCAGTGCAGTAGAGAGTCCTGGACACAAAAATCCATGGTCATATAAAGTGACTTAAAAACCACACAAAGGAGATGAGATGAGGAGAAATTGGCAGTGCATCCCAGGCCACTTCCTGACACCTGAGCCATCATCATGAACTGGTCATAAATGGAGAATATTAAAGACAAGCTGTTATGGGAATAACAACAGTCAACAGCTATATCACTCAGCAACTCACTTACTTTTTCCCTCCCAGTTCTTATAGCAGCAATAAATCCAGCACGAGGCACTGGCAAGCAAAGGGGGAAACAACCCAAAGTGGAAGTTGGATAAATTCCCAAAGAAGAAAACACACATACACACAGCAATAGTTTCAAGGAGTCAGGTCAGAAAAAGTCAAAGTAAGAAGTAAAACACAGCTTGTAAAGACATAAAGGAACAGAGAATAAACAGTCATTGAGGCGAAAACTTGTTTCCTTGGAGTGGCTGGCTGCAGAGGCAAGTCAGAACGCACATACCTGTCTGGAAGCCAGAGCTTTGCAAGGGGGTCTGGGTGTTTTAGGAAGACGCTTGCCCTAATACTCTGACCAATACAGTGATTAAATAATATAGACCCCCGATTACTTCTGCAAAGGAAACAGTAGTAATGCATAAAGGAGTACAACCTGGCATCTGGTAAAGAGAGATTGGACATGGTGTTACTGACGCAGGAACGTGGAAATATTCCAACTAACCTTATTTTCAGATAAGAAAACTAAAACTCACAAAGGTTCAGTTATGCCATGCTCCCCTTTAAAGGATTGTTCTGGGTGGCAGAAATCTGTGTGTAATAGGAAGGAGGGCTGCTGCTGTCAAGACCATGGGTGAACACTGAAATTTGAAATATCCGAATCCAAATTCTCCCAGAGCAAGCCCCTAAGACCATCAGCCTGAATAGAGAAGCATTCTTTCTGAAGATTGCATGAAAATGACAAAGAAAATAAGCTTGATGCTTCAACTCTTTGAATTTATCTAAGTGGGAAAAGAATAAGAAAATTCAAGAATAGCACAAAAGGTTTTAAATGTATCTTATCTAGTGCTCAGTGTAAAAGTAGAGATAAACAAGTCGTTTTGAATGTGTGTTAATACCATTTTGACTGTACTGCAGATCATTATACTTTATGATGTATTTGAAGGCTCCATTTTTCTTAACTTGTTCCATTGTGATCTTCTGAGATCTGAACGAAAGTAGTGGGACACTGGTAAATAAAAGCAAAGAAAGATAACTTGAGACTGCAAAATAAAATTCATACAACTCTGATTTCTTATTGCTGGGGGTAAAAAAAAAAATGTTCTGATAAAAAACCATCATGCCAGCTTGGGTCATGTATGGTCAGGCTAAGCTGAACTCTGAATTACTCCAAGCAGAGGGGAAAGTGTTAGCTCAGAAGGAATGAGCTTGTATTAAATTGCATGCCACCTGCTTCTTCTGACAAAGACTGCACATTATAAAACAAGTATAAAAAGTCCTGTAGATTATCAGTTATTCTGCAAAACATTATACTGAAAGTCTCATCTCTTGTTATCAATTTTGTTGTTTATGTTAAATTGAGTTGCTATGTGACCTGGCATTCTGGATGCTTCTACCTTGTGACAGACTGACCACAAAGACTAGGGTAGCCCAGCAGGCAGGATCCTCTGAATTCAAAGTAATGACCAGTGATTTCTGAATTAAACTACAAATGGGTCAGAATCATGCTGTGTCTGACCCAACAATAACTGAAGGCCAGAAATCTTTCAAATGGAAGAACTGCCAAAGCAATGAAATTTCAGACCTTCTGTCTTGGAGCCAAGGGTCATTTCCTGACAAAAAAACTACAGGATCCAAACTGGTAAATGATGCATGGGGATATTTGTTCCTGGTCTTCAGAATTACACTAAGCAATATAAAAATCCTTATTGCAAAATTCAGACTTATATTGAAGAAAGTAGGGAAAACCACTAGACCATTCAGGTATGACCTAAATAAACCCCCTTACAATTATGCAGTGGACGTGACAAATAGATTCAAGGAATTAGATCTGATAGACAGAGTGCCTGAAGAACTATGGGTGGAGATTCCAGGCACTGTATAAGAGGCAGTGATTAAGAATGTCCACAAGAAAAAGAAATGCAAAAAGGCAAAATGGTTGTCTGAGGAAGTCTTACAAATAGCTTAGAAAAGAGGAGAAACTAAGAGCAAAGGAGAAAAGGAAAGATATAAGCATCTGAATTCGGAGTTCCAAAGAATATCAAGGAGAGATAAGACAGCCTTCTTCAGTGATCAATGCAAAGAAATAGAGGGAAACAATATACTGGGAAGGACTAGAGATCTCTTCAAGAAAATTAGAGATAGAAAGGGAACATTTCAGGCAAAGATGGGCACAATAAAGGACAGAAATGGCTTGAACCTAACAGAAGCAGAAGATATTAAGAAAAAGTGGCGAGAATACACTGAAGGACTATACAAAAAAGATATTCATGACCCAGATAACCATGATGGTGTGATGACTCACCTAGAGCCAGGCATCCTGAAATTCAAAGTCAAGTGGGCCTTAGGAAGCATCATTATGAACAAAGCTAGTGGAGGTGATGGGATTCCAGTTTAGCTATTTCAAATTCTAAAACATAATGTTATTAAAGTGCTGCACTCAATATGCCAGCAAATTTGGAAAACTCAGCAGTGGCCACAGGACTGGAATAGGTCAATTTTCATTGCAATCCCAAAGAAAGGCAATGCCAAAGAATGTTCAAACTATTTCACAATTGCACTCATCTCACATGCTAGCAAAGTAATACTCAAAATTCTCCAAGCCAGGCTTCAACAGTAAATGAACCAAGAACTTTCAGACATTCACGCTGGGTTTAGAAAAGGTAATGGAACCAGAGATCAACTTGCTAACATTCATAGAAAAAGCAAGAGAGTTCCAGAAAAATATCTACTGCTTTACTGACCACACCAAAGCCTTTGACTGTGTGGATCACAAGAAACTGTGGAAAATTCTTCAGAAGATGGGTATATCAGAGCACCTTTCCTGCCTCCTGAGAAATCTGTATGCAGGTCAAGAAACAATATTTCAGACCGAACATGGAACAATGTATTTGTTCCAGATTAGGAAAGGAGTATGTCAAGGTTGTATATTGTCACCCTGCTTATTTAACTTATATTCAAAGTACATTATGGGAAATTCCAGGCTGGATGAAGCACAAGCTGGAATCAAGATTGCTGGGAGAAATACCAATAATCTCAGATATGCAGATGACACCAATCTTATGGCAGGAAACAAAGAGGAACTAAAGAGCCTCTTGATGAGGGTGAAAGAGGAGAGTGAAAAAGTTGGCTTAAAACTCAATATTCAAAAAACTAAGATCATGGCATCTGGTCTCATCACTTCATGTCAAATAGATGGGAAAAAAATGGAAATAGTGACACTTTATTTTGCGGGGCTCCAAAATCACTTCAGAGGATGACTGCATCCATGAAATTAAAAGATACTTTCTCCTTGGAAGAAAACTTATGATCAGCCTAGACAGCATATTAAAAAGCAGAGACATTACTTTGATGACAAAGGTTTGTCTAGTCAAAGCTATGGTTTTTCCAGTAGTCGTGTATGGATGTGAGAGTCGGACCATAAAGAAGGCTGAGCACCAAAGAATTGATGCTTTTGAACTGTGGTGTTGGATAAGACTCTTAAGAGTCCCTTGGACTGCAAAGAGATCAAACCAGTCAATTCTAAAGAAAATCGGTCCTGAGCAGTCATTGGAAGGACTGATGCTGAAGCTGAAGTTCCAATACTTTGATGCAAAGAAGTGACCCATTGGAAAAACCCTGATGCTGGGAAATATTGAAGGCAGGAGAAGGGGTCACCAGAGAATGAGATGGTTGGATGGCATCACTGACTCGATGGACATGAGTTTCAGTAAGCTCTTGGAGTTGGTGATTAACAGGGAGGCCTGGCGTGCTGCAGTTCTTGGGGTTGCACAGAGTTGGACATAACTGAGTGACTGAACTGAACTGAAAGCCTAATAATTTATAACATCTATTGAATTCTTAATATCTACCAGGCACTGTGTTAATTATGCCTCACATGCACCCTCTGTTGTTAAGTATTAGTGTTATTCAAATCTTACAAATGTGAAAACTGAGGGCTCAGAGCAGTGAAATCACTAGTCCATGGTCTCACAGCTATTAAGAAGTAGAGGAACAGGGCTATCAACCTAGGATATCACCAAATCCTTATACTCTCTAGGGTTGCTGTAAGGGAGAAGTTCTGATGGAAAAAGAGAATCATGCTCATGGGATCAAAGTCCTAATGAGGAGATGAAACAAGAGTCCATGTTTAAAAAGACCCCCTATAATAGCTGGGTTAATGTGGCGAGTAAATAACATAACATTCAATCAAAAATGACTGAAACAGTGAAAATTTATTTTCTCACCTCTGAGTCCTGAGGCCGGCATTTCCAGAACGTGTTCATTAAGCAGCACTACCTCAAGAAGTGAGGCTGTCCTCTGTACCAGGTTGTATTCACCTGTTGGTTTATCCCCTTACAGCTGCAGATGGCTAAACAGTTCAAGGCATCACATCTTCCTATTAATCTCTCCACAGACAAAAAAGTGAACTTTCTCAAGTGTCTCCTTTTTACCAAGAATAAAAAACTTTCATGGGACCCCTTCCCTGCAGCCCACAACTTCTACCTCATTGACCAGTATTGGTTGCATGCTTTGCCCTAAACAGATTCCTGCTGAAGGAGAATGGGATTCTTCCCTTCAGAAGGAAAAAGGTTCATCCTGTCACCCCAGAGCCAGAATCAGGATAAGGTATGTGAGTTGTCTAGGGTACAAAATTTAAGGAGGCAATCACTCTAAGGGTCATGCACCTGCAACACCCTTTGAGTCCCTCCTTAAACTGTGTATGCCTTTTATGATCTTGAAAGAAGGGCTTTCTTGGGTTTTTTGTGCCCTAGTTGCTTCAAATACTTCCTCTAATGTCCACTCTGCTCAATATGCTGCCTTCTCCCAATGTTTGAACAAAGTCATTTTAGAACAAAAGAACAGGAGGAGAGCTGTTGAGATGATAATCAATGTTTCAATATCAGCTACACTTGACTTTTGTCATGCCTTAGCCATTAAACACGAATATAAAGCCCTAGTTTAACTTCTGACTTTGGGCAATTAATATCTCCGGGGCTTTTTACTGGAAGATCTTCAAGGTTCCTCCCAGCTTTGAAGTTCAGGGAATCTTGTTAGATACTTTTAAATCAAATAACATTTATGGCTTTATCTGCTGTTAAAGAAGCCAAACAATAAGGAGACTGACATGATTTGATTCCAGAAGAGGAAAAGTCATATATCTGGCTCCAATTCTTCCCTATCAACCTCCCTCTCCATTACCACCTCTTCCAACTCACCCACCACCTACTCACACATTCACAATAAATTGTATAGCTGTTAGTGGTATATTTGCCACATGAAAAACTGTGCTTCCTACTTCCAGGACTGAAACGCTTATTTCCTCAGCTGGTGTTGGTGACTGATTTTTCTCAGCTGAATCAATTTCTAGAAATTTCCCATAGCTGGAGAGAAACACTGCTCCCCAAAATCACATCTCCTTTCCCGAGATGGCTTGTGTCCAATGACTGGTCACAGTGAGTATGTGTGTGTGTGTGGGGGGGGGGGGGGGGGTTCCATGGGAGGGAGGTGTGGAAGATAGTTGTGGGGAAGTTGTGGGAGAAATAATAATGGTCCAAGCCCTTACTCCAATTTGGGACAACCTTGCTAGCATATTTCAGCTCCAGAATTCTCTAAAGTATTGGGTTGAGGCTTTTGTTTAGAGGCCTTGATTGCACCCAGTATAACTTCTTAATCTTCCTTCCTTCACAACCCCAGAGGTGATGATCCTGAGAGCACTCACCAATAAACTTCTGGCATTCAATTCCATACCTCAGAGTTTGCTTTCCAGGGAACCCAAGTCATGACAGCAACTACAGACCTTCTTCTGGAATCTGGGAGCATTTCTTTTTTTCTTCTGTTTCCTTTATTTTACTTTTGGTCACACACACTTATATAGCTATCATCTTTAAGTAAAATGGTGTGTGTGTAAAATCACTTCAGTCGTGTCTGACTCTGTGACCCTATGGACTATAGCCCACCCACGGGGCTCCTCTGTCCATGAAATTCTCCAGGCAAGAATACTGTAGTGGGTTGCCATGCCCTTCTCCAGGGGATCTTCCCAACCCAGGGATTCGAACCTGCATCTGTTATGTCTCCTGCATTGGCAAGCATGTTCTTTACCACCAGTGCCACATGGGAAGACCTTAAGTAAAATAGCACATAGTAAACACACATAGTTGAACACATTTCTTTGTGCTAAGGAAATAATGCTGGTGGTTTATTCACTAAGTCATGTTCAACTCTTTGTGACCTCATGGATGATAGCCCACCAGGCTCCTCTGTCCAAAGGATTCTTCAGGCAAGAATACTGAAGTGGGTTGCCATTTCCTTTTCCAGGGGATCTTACCAACCCAGGGATCAAACCTGGATTTCCTACATTGCAGGTGAATTCTTAACTGACTGAGCCACTAGGGAAGTCCCAAGGAAATAATAATAATGTTCCCTAAATTATTTTAGCAGGTTTAACTAGCTCCAAGCAGTAATGCCTGGAATCAGACACAAGACACAGATCTGGAGTGGTTTTTCTCCTTGGCTATACAGTGAATTACTCATTTGCAACTGAATGCCCTAAATTGGAGTCCTGGTCCTGAGAACTTGTATTCTATGGAAGAATGTTCTCCTTATTGGGCTCTTTACAGATACTGGGGAAAAAAAAAAAACAAAACCCTGCTATTGAAAACATTTATTTTTCATAATGCATTTGCTCCGTAAGTTTTTGTTCTCAAAGTTAGGTAGCATTTTATATGTCTCTTTGACCTGAGTGTTTGTTAATATATATTTTCTATTAATTTCAAAATCATATACTTCACTGGGCTTGAAATGTGTCCTTAGGGAGATTCTAACAGCAAGTGAGTAAGCTTCTGCCCCAAGGGTCCTATGTCTGCATTTCTAATCAGAGGAGCTCATGCTAACTGCTGAATACCTTACACTGGAATAAAGCAAGAATGATATTTCCATTGCCTTTATACTGTTTGACTAAAGTGACAAGACTACAGTAGAGTCATTAAATTTTCAGCTGTTATTCTGGTCAATCATAAACAATCTATTTGGTTTGTTGTGATGATAGAAAATAACATACTGTTCAAACAGTGTGATTCATCAACCAGTTTCTTGTCATTTTAGTTATGAAATGAGATCAAGACCTCACTATTTTACTCTACTGAAAACAACTGATTGAGCAATCTATTTTCTATATATATATATTTTCAACATCACACTTATAGGTTGGATCTAGATAACTTTCACCAAGTAAGAGCATTATGATTTTTCTCACTTTGGCCTTTTCAAGCACTTTTGTGCTCAGAGCTGCCAGGTGTTCTTTTTAAAGCCTAACTTCATCTAATTAAGAAATTGGTACCAAAAGTAGGATGAAACTGTAAAAATAACAAAAGTATATTGAGGTTATATAGTTGGTGTTTATAACAGAAACACATGAAAAACAAAATGTTAGTAGCATGTGTTAGGTTCTATTGATTCTTTTCGTCAAGATATTATGTAAGAAAGATGACCTAAAAAAGAGTGGTTGGTTTCTGACAAGAAATCCAATGATCAAGGAAGGTTCAAAAAACTGGGGGCTTGTCAAGTTGGAAAAGCCATTTACTTGCATAAAGAAAATGATAGGAGACAGTATAAAACAGGCTTAAAGACTTAAATGCCCAGTAAAACTTGAGAAGTAAAACTTCTCAAAGTGACTTCAGATAGAGACCAAATTAAGGGGGTGTCATTTCCATGTGCTGTTCTATTTTTAACCATAAATTGAAAGAGGTCTGGGGGTAAAAGAAGCAAATAAACAAGGAATATTTGAAAGTTATGTCCAGAAAAATCTTTAATTATAGTTATTGACATCTAAAAATAACTAAACAAAAACAAATTACTAAATTTGGAGGTAATTGTACCATTAAAGGGAGAAGGCAATGGCACCCCACTCCAGTACTCTTGCCTGGAAAATCCCATGGACGGAGGAGCCTGGTGGGCTGCAGTCCACGGGGTCACTAAGAGTTGGACACAACTGAACAACTTCACTTTCACTTTTCACTTTCATGCATTGGAGAAGGAAATGGCAACCCACTCCAGTGTTCTTGCCTGGAGAATCCCAGGGTCGGTGGAGCCTGGTGGGCTGCCATCTATGGGGTGACACAGAGTTGGACATGACTGAAGCAATGCAGCAGCAGCAGCTACAGCAGTATTGTTAAAGAAACCATAAGCCTAGATGGAAGTACCTCAGATCATTTCAGACAAACGAACCTGGGTCCTTTAACCTTCCATGATTGGGTGGATGACTTCAAAGCTCTGCAGCCCCTAAGGAGAGCTTTCTCCCTGGAACACATTTCAGATGTGGCCAAGGAGAATAATGAACAAAGAATGGGTCCCCTAGAGGGTAGACCCAACCATCTCTCAGAGTGAAGAATCAGAGTCTAAATCAAGTAATGTTCCCGGTCCAAGTGTAAGGAACCTTCACAGAAAGGAATGTTCCCAGGGGGATTTCAAAATTACCACAGCCTAATGGCTGCTCTGTGTCTCCTATTATTCCCCTTTCTAAATGGGAATTGTGCTAACTTTTGCTGTGGTTAAAATGTCTTCATATATTAGTAGTTTATAACAACAAGCATTCATTTCTCATTCACAGATTTGTGGGTCAGCTGTGGCTCAGTGGGGTTCAGCTCCAACTATGGGCTTTATTTTCGGCTGTGTAACATGTCTAACTCTAGGATGCACGGTGAGGGAATAGCATTTACCAGGGTTGTGATCCCACTGCAGTTCAGGAACAGAGCGCTAAGGTGAAAGCTAAGCCACACAAGCACATCTAAAGCCTCTAGTCCAACATGGCACAAGCTGGATTTGCTCACACTCCAGTAACCAGAGCAAGGCATGTGGCTATAAACACAATCAGTTTATATGAACAGGGGAAAGACACCCTGTCCACAGTGTTAAGGATAGAAAAATGGAAAATTGTGAATACCAATTATCATCTTGGGCTTCCCAGATGGCTCAGTGGTAAAGAATCCACCTGCCAATTCAGGAGATGCTGATTTGATCCCTGGGTCAGGAAGATCCCTGGAGAAGGAAATAGCAACCCACTCCAGTATTCTTTGGAGAAGGAAATGGCAATCCACTCCAGTATTCTTGCCTAGAGAATCCTGTGGACAGAGGAGCCTGGTGTGCTGCCTTCTACGGGGTCGCACAGAGTTGGACATGACTGAAGCGACTTAGCAGCAGCAGCCAGTATTCTTTTGTGGGAAATCCCATGGACAAAAGAGCCTGCTGAGCTACAGTCCATGGGGTCACAGAAGAGTCGGACATGACTTAGCAACTAAACAACAACCACAGTTATGGTCTACCACCAAAATGTTTCGCAATTATTTATATACTGGATATGGGTGAATACAGGCAGGTAATCTATGTTTTAACCTGTAAGTTACTACATACAGACGATGAAGAATACTGTATATTATTCTGAGAGTTTGGACTTTGAGCTAGGGACAGCAAATAGATAGAATTTAGGGCTGTATCTCTTAGGAAGTGGGGGAATGTCTTCTAAGAGTAGAAAGGTAAATGAACCAGTTTGAAGACTAAAGGAAAAACTCACAAACACGTTAAGTGTCAGACTGAATATGATTTACCCAACCATTCCGCCATTCCTGTTGAAGCTGCACATGTGAGAACTAAATATAATCAGAAATTGTTTCCTAACTGTAACCCTATGACTCCCATCTGATCAAACTCTAATCTCCTGACAAGTCCTCAATTCAAAAATTAAATTCTAGGAGTGTCTTAAATATACTCTAGAAAAAGTCTCAAGATATATGTACTGCTTTACTCTTACTACTCAGTTACTCATTGGTTTTCATATGTTCACTGGCCATTTATACATTAGAAAAAAAGAAAGTGAAGTGGCTCAGTGGAGTCCAACTCTTTGCAACCCCATGGACTGTAGCCTGCCAGGCTCCTCTGCCCATGGGATTTCCCAGGCCAGAATATTGGAGTGGATTGCCATTTCCTTCTCTTATCTGAGCCACCTGGGAAGGCCTCATAGCTCAGTTGGTAAAGAATCCACCTGCAATGCAGGACAGCTGGGTTTGATCCCTTGGTTGAGAAGATCCCTTGGAGAAGGGAATGGCTACCCACTCCAGTATTCTGGCCTGGATAATTCCATGGACTGTACAGTTCATGGGGTTGCAAAGAGTTGGATACGACTGAGCAATTTTCACTTTCATTTATACTTTAATCTTCTCCCAATTACTTATGTATAGCTATCAGGATAGGCTTGGTTATGCTACACAAACACCTTCCAAATCCAAGTAGCCTACAAGAAGGTTGGTTTCTCATTCACACTCCATGTTCACCATAGGTCAGACCCTCTTATTTCACTCCAGGATCAAAAATGATGGAGTTGCCACTATAACTATAACAGCCATAACAGTGATAGCTGCCATAGGCAATGGAATACAGAAGTTGATGAAGAATTTACTGACTCATAATTCTTCTCTCTAGAAGGGATATATATTAATTTTGCTCACATTTCATTGGCCAAAGCAGGCCACTTGATCATGGAGAGTTCAAAAAGGCTGAGAAGTTTGATCCTCCAGAAAGAAGGGGAATTTCACATTAGGAAGAAGAAATAAAGACCTGATGCAGTCTAACCTTCTTGTAGACAAATACTGGTCCTTTCCCCATCTCACTTTACCCTTTCTCTAAAGAAGATAACCTTAACCACTATCCAACCACTGCTTCAAGCTCAAAATCAAGAATCTCAAAGCACAGAGTATTTTCTATATCAGAGATTCATACCTCTAATATACAATGGTGAAATAGGCATAGAATGACTGCATTGAACTCTCCCATTGAGAAAGATGAAGAATAGGAGACACGGAGTAGCCACTGACCCACAGCAATAATGAAATCTCAGCATACAGATGCTTAGAGGGGCCCCTGCCCTAGGCTTACAAAAAGTATCCTGGGACTAGGCTCTGGTTGCTCTTCTTTCAAGCAGTTTTGCTCTCTATTGTTTGCCTGTGGCTCCTGACTCCACCATCCAGGAGGTTCTTTTTCATCTGTGCTTCAAGGCCATATATGAAGTTGGTATCAAGATATTGCCTTCCTTGGAAATTCAGCAGCTTTTCTGAACTGCTTTTCCTCCCAAAGAGGCTGAAGTTTCAAGTATCATTTTAAGGCTCAGTCACAGACTACATAGTCCAGACTTATTGTCTCTCTGATAGCATGATTTTCTTTTTCCAAAAACTTAAGTTGGTTTCTTATCAACTTCATTCTAGTCAGTTCTGTGTGCCAGTAACCACATTTATACTTCTTTTCTTTTTCTTTCTTTCTTTTTTTTTTTTACTTTATTTTACTTTACAATACTGTATTGGTTTTGCCATACATTGACATGAATCCACCACAGGTGTACATGCGTTCCCAAACATGAACCCCCCTCCCACCTCCCTCCCCATAACATCTCTCTGGGTCATCACCGTGCACCAGCCCCAAGCATGCTGTATCCTGCGTCGGATGTAGACTGGCGATTCGATTCTTACATGATAGTATACATGTTACAATGCCATTCTCCCAAATCATCCCACCCTCTCCCTCTCCCTCTGAGTCCAAAAGTCCGTTATACACATCTGTGTCTTTTTTGCTGTCTTGCATACAGGGTCGTCATTGCCATCTTTCTAAATTCCATATATATGTGTTAGTATACTGTATTGGTGTTTTTCTTTCTGGCTTACTTCACTCTGTATAATCGGCTCCAGTTTCATCCATCTCATCAGAACTGATTCAAATGTATTCTTTTTAACAGCTGAGTAATACTCCATTGTGTATATGTACCACAGCTTTCTTATCCATTCATCTGCTGATGGACATCTAGGTTGTTTCCATGTCCTGGCTATTATAAACAGTGCTGCGATGAACATTGGGGTACATGTGTCTCTTTCAATTCTGGTTTCCTCGGTGTGTATACCCAGCAGTGGGATTGCTGGGTCATAAGGTAGTTCTATTTGCAATTTTTTAAGGACTCTCCACACTGTTCTCCAAAGTGGCTGTACTAGTTTGCATTCCCACCAACAGTGTAGGAGGGTTCCCTTTTCTCCACACCCTCTCCAGCATTTATTGCTTGCAGATTTTTGGATCGCAGACATTCTGACTGGTGTGAAGTGGTACCTCATTGTGGTTTTGATTTGCATTTCTCTAATAATGAGTGATGTTGAGCATCTTCTCATGTGTTTATTAGCCATCCGTATGTCTTCTTTGGAGAAATGTCTATTTAGTTCTTTGGCCCATTTTTTGATTGGGTCGTTTATTTTTCTGGAATTGAGCTGCATAAGTTGCTTGTATATTTTTGAGATTAGTTGTTTGTCAGTTGCTTCATTTGCTATTATTTTCTCCCATTCAGAAGGCTGTCTTTTCACTTTGCTTATATTTTCCTTTGTTGTGCAGAAGCTTTTAATTTTAATTAGATCCCATTTGTTTTTTTTTTTTGCTTTTATTTCCAGTATTCTGGGAGGTGGATCATAGAGGATCCTGCTGTGATTTATGTCGGAGAGTGTTTTGCCTATACTTCTTTTCTTGATATTTAGATTTCTCCCTTCTCCTTAGGTTTGAGTACCTTAGGTCCATCAGTCTTCCACGGGCAAGTCATACCCTTAGACTCCTTTTTCCTGAGCCATTTTACCCAAATGAAGAGCATCACACATTTAGCTGAACCTTCAAACTCTAAGAAGTTTTTAATAATGGGTGTGAGGATTATACCTTTAATTTGATACTGCACTGAAAAAAATAGGTTAAAAAGATTTAAAGATTTTAATAATAAGTATGGAGGAGACTGGACTTCCCAGGTGGCGCTAGTAATAAAGAACCACCTCACCCCGCCACACACCACCCCCACCCCACTGCCAATGCAGGAGACATAAGAGATGCAGGTTCCTGGATCCCTGGAGGAGAAGATCCCCTGGAGAAGGGCATGGCAATCCACTCCAGTATTCTTGCCTGGAGAATCCCATGGACAGAGGGGTCTGGCAAGCTACAGTCCATGGAGTCTCAAAGAGTTGGACATGACTGAGGTGACTGAGTGCACACACACATGGAGGAGGCCATGTATTTTGATTTTTCTTTGTTGTAATTGAAATTAAATCTGCTTATTTCTCAAAAGTTTTATTTCACACTGTTTTTAAGTTTAAACTCAGTTTCAAGCCCTAAAATCACACCAATTTCTAGACTCTCAATTCTCTTTCATTTATGTTTACAAACCAGTTACTTACATAAGCTCATCTCTTTTGTAATAACTCAAAATATGCAGACAAAAGTTACCAGCACATGAAACATTCTCTTTTTCAACCTCTTCTCCTAAAACTGCAAGCTCTTTATGTACATGATCTGCCTTTCAGGCTATTGTAGATCAAATTTTACTAAAACTTTTTCTACTACCTCATGTGTCTCACAATCTCCTAGCTTCTGACAATTTCCTCACTGCCTAAATCACAACCTTTAAATCAATGCCATATATTTTTATAGATTTTTGTCTCAATATCACCTGTATTCTGATACTGATTTCTGTTTGGGTCAGGAGACATGAGCTTTAAGCCATGGTGTCAAACAACCCCCAAATCTCAGAGGTTTTAAACAAAGATTTATTTCTCACTCACATAATATTTCAATATTGGATTGGTTGAGAGCAGTCACTATCCAGAATATCTCTGGCTGCCTCAGCAGTTCAAATACCAAGTCTTAAACTTGTGCCTGTGACACATGTCATTGACTCAAGCAAATCATTTGGCCATGCTCAAGTTTGCCAAAATAGTAAAGCATTAATTATCCTACAGGGAAGGAAAACAGATCATTGTGAACAGTCAACTACAATATCATTTATCTACTTTTCTCTCTTGTGTCATCATTTTCTTACCAATTTCTTGGGGGCAATGTGCAGATTAACAGTATTAACCCTGTGCCTCATTTTATCCAACCTTGTCAGTTGTCTTTTAACTTTGCTTATGATAAATAACGATAAATTTTGTCATGCAGAAATTTTAATTCTTTTTTTTTTCTATACCCTGCACTCCAGTACTCTTGCTTGGAAAATCCCATGAACGGTGGAGCCTGGTGGGCTGTAGTCCATGGGGTCGCTAAGAGTCAGACACAACTGAGCGACTTCACTCTCACTTTTCACTTTCATGCACTGGAGAAGAAAATGGCAACCCACTGCAGTGTTCTTGCCTGGAGAATCCCAGGGATGGGGGAGCCTAGTGGGCTGCCATCTATGGGATCGCACAGAGTCGGACATGACTGAAGTGACTTAGCAGCAGCAGCAGCAGCATGTGAGGTCCTAGTTTTTCAATCAGGGATTAAACCTGCACCCTCTACATTAGACTGCCAGGAAAGTCCCCAGAATTTTTAATTTTGATGTAAGAAATATGTGAGATTACTTCTTCCTTCCTCCCTTCCTTCTTGCCTTTATGGCTCCTGGGTTTCAGGTATTTCTTAGGAAGGTCTTATCAATCCCAAATATTATAAAGGTGATCTGTTATAGATTCTTCTCGAATACTTTAATTTTTTTAATGTTTGGATCTTCAATCAACTGAATTTTTGTTGTTGTTTTTGTATATGGTATGAGGTAAAACCATAACCTTCTTCACCCCCTGCCAATAGGGTAATCAATAAACCACTTTATCAGTACTATTTATTGGGGAAAATATCTCTCAGGCCAGCCTGACAGGTAGTTAGATACATGGCACAAAGACAGGTGTCCAGCTGGCCCAGAGCCTGTACTATTTGTAGTATCATCCAAACATTCCCTCCTCATCTTTACAGCTATCATTTTGAGCTAGAATCAAGAAGAACTACCTACCCTTTCATGGAAGCCCTTTCCTGTGGCTGCTGTGAGTTTTCCCCTGCTCTACTCCTTTAGTCAATATGATGTCTTCCTTTTTTTCCATCTTGTATAAATTACTCAAAATACTTGATTTCTTTGAAGCAGTCTTTCTTATTTTTCAATGCTACTGTAGATTTATTCTTTAAATACACTTGTTTGATATTTCAACAGGAGTTTGGAGAGACGAGAGTTTAAAATGCATATATGCAGTATGCTATTACTGATCAATTTCTTTCAAGACACTTTACCAGTATCTTTGAACCCTGGATATGAATACTCCCTGGATTCTTTTCCCCACTGATTTCTTAGGCCTATCCCTTCAGTTCACCAAACATGCCTAGATATGATTAAATGCCAGAAATGGACAATCCAAGGCTATGACTCATATGATCCCACTACTTTATCAAAAGTACAATTTCAATCTAGCTTCACAATTAAACTAGGCATTGTACCAGGTGAGTTTCAGTGTAAGAATGAAAAGATAATGCTTAGCTTGAGTTTCCTCCAAAAGCAGAGGTAGACAGAAGAATTGGCATGCAAGTACTAATCCCAAAGAATTGGAGAGGGGAACCGAAAAAAGTGAACCAGGAAAAGGTGAAGAAACAGAACAAGGCCTTGTTAATATGCTACTCACTGCTGTGTCAACCACAGCTCAGTCCTGTGGGGGATCCTTCGAGAAACCACTTAGAATCATTCTCAGAACTGTCCTCCTGAGGAACAACAGAGGGGACTGTATCCACAGCAGACTTTCTATCATTGGTCAAAGGCTACACCTAGATGGTAATAACTCATGTGTACTTGTTGCCAGACTTAGAAACTAAAAATTTTAAATAGTCAGTTAATTTTGAATTTCAGATAAAGCATAAATTTATTCAGTAAATTTGTGCCATACAAGTTTGTGCCATTGATTAAGTTTGTGTCATACAATATTTAAGACACACTTATACTGAAAAAAATAAAACATTTCTTATCTGAATTACATATTTAATTGTGTGTCCTCTATTTTATCAATAACCCTATTTGTGGGGCTTCCCAGGTGGTTCCCTGCTTATACTGTAACCATGCTATTTAACTTATATGCAGAACATATCATGCAAAATGCTGGGCTGGATGAAGCACAAGCTGGAATCAAGATTGCCAAGATAAATATTAATAATCTCAGATATGCAGATGACACCACCCTTATGGCAGAAAGCAAACAGGAACTAAAGAACTTCTTAATGAAGATAAAAAAGGAGAGTGAAAAAGCTGGATTAAAATTCAACATTCAAAAAACTAAGATCACAGCATCCAGTCTCATCACTTCATGGCAAATAGATGGGGAAACAATGGAAACAATGACAGACTTCATTTTGTTGGGCTCCCAAATCCCTGCAGATGGTGACTGCAGCTATGAAATTAAAGATGCTTGTTCCTTGGAAAAAAAGCTATGACGAACCTAGACAGCATATTAAAAAGCAGAGACATTACTTTGTTGACAAAGGTCTGTCTAGTCAAAGCTATGGTCTTTCAAGTAGTCATGTATGGATGTGAGAGTTGGACCATAAAGAAGGCCGAGTGCCAAAGAATTGATGAATTTGATCCGTGATATTGGAGAAGACTCTTGAGAGCCCCTTGGAATGCTAGGAGATAAAACCAGTCAATCCTAAAGGAAATCAGTCCTGAATAGTCATTGGAAGGACTGATGCTATCTTGCTACTGAAGTATCTGAAGCAATACTTTGGCTCTCTGATCTGAAGAATGATTCATTGGAATAGACCCTGATGCTGGGAAAGATTGAATGCAAGAGGAGAAGGGGACAACAGAGGATGAAATGGTAGGATGGCATCACCGACTCAATGGACATGAGTTTGAGCAAGCTCCAGGAGTTGGTGATGGACAGGGAAGCCTGGCGTGCTGCAGTCCATGGGGTCACAAAGAGTCAGACACGAAAGAGTGACTGAACTGAACTGGAAGGACAAAGTGTAATTAGCACCACTGTGCCAAAAGAATCTGGAAGGGACGATTTCATATTTAGAATTCAGACTATATTGTCAGATTTTTTTCTAAACGTTAGTTTTATCTGGTCTTTAGAAGTTTCCAGTTGCTATTATATTTCTTCCATACTTTAGCTTGAAGAATTTAGTAAGATGGTAAGAAACCTTTTCTGGAGCACTGAACAGGTTTTTCTGACAGCGATTTTCACTATCTTTCTCTGTTTTTTTTTATACAACTGAAACCCTAAAGGGAACATTTGCCAAACATTGTAAGTCAAAAATGCAGATGTAATTCCCATGACTGCACTGACATGAGGATAATTTGGAAGAGTACATCCCTCAGGATAAATGTGAAATTAAACTCTCCACCATGATGATAGCATAATCCTTTCATTAAAGAGCAAACAAGATGGCGTCATTAAGGAAAAAAATGAAAAACATGGGGTAAAGCAAAGCATTTTTGAGAGACTGAAACAACAATAGTTTACAGATTTTGCTTTTCTGGGAATCTTCCATGTTACACAGAAAGATATTTTCAGAAGGAGACTTTTTCTAGAGGTGCTAACATAGCAATACCAGAGAACACAAAAGCAGGAATTCTTTGGCTCAGAGGCCAAAGTCTAGCACTGACTGGTAAATGAGGACCTGCTGGAAAGTCAGTATTGCAAATCCCTAGATGCTCAGCCCTATTTTGTTGAGTGCAGGAATTTTCTCAACTTCTGTTGAAAAGGAAGTGGAAGAAATTCACAATCCCTTTTGTGAGAAATCATGGCAGGAAAATGGAGTACTCTCCAGGGACCAGAGAGGGGAAACAGTTGCTGCCAGGAGAGGTCACAGTTGCTTTTCTCTTTCACACCAAAGCCACTGTCCCTTCCATGAAAAGTGTGTCTGTGATGTTGACATATGGCTAATAAAGTATATCATTATTAATTAAAAAAATACAACTCATGCTTCATAGATAGGATTTGTGCAAAATAAATAGTAACACTATGAAAGACATGGACGATCAGAAAATAATTTATTCATAAGGCATCTCTGCATGCTTTTTATTTACCCTTTTACTAAAAGTAATTTTTGTTGTGTGTACTTTACACTAAAGTTTCTACTAGAATAAAAGACCCTTATGTTTATTAGTTGTTATACCTTCTAGAAGTTTTTTTTTTAAAAGGCTTTCCTTATGTTTTGTGTCCCCAAAGTAGGTCTGTCCTGTTCTTAATCATTTCATAGTGAGAACAATTTCTGCTTCAGTTTTTTTTTTTTTTTTTTTTTTTTTTTTTTACTTGTAACCTGTTCCATAGCAGCTGATTTGCCCAAGAAGCAATAGCCCAGAACTCTTCTTCACATATTTGTCCCTGGGGTAAATTCAATGGCCCATTACACCTTGAGGATTCCTTCCATTATATTATTCTCAAAGAAACTTCCAGAACAACCAGAGCAGTGAGACCCCCTCTGCCTCCTTTTCACCCCCTTCTCAGATCCTCCAGGGGAGCAAAATGTTATGCTCTGGAGGCACTCTGTACAAGAACTGGAGTCCATGTAATGTTGGAAAGCCAAACTACTACAGCCTCCTTCACTCTGTGAATTGACTAATCCAATTAGGCTTATGGCTCTTTGCTGAAAAAAAGTGACAACTTTGCAAATATGGCAGTTGTGCAAACTATCAAAGCTCAGGGATTGATCCCCACATCTATTATTATGTCTACTTAAAGCCTTCAAATCAAAATTAAAAACTACCAAGGAAGTGAACCTTGAGGGAAAAGAAGGAATTTGCAGAGGAGAGACTGCACATTTGAAAAAGGGGTAGAGATGATGGAAAGAAGGTGGCAGAGTTTTGGCAAGATAAAGAAAGTCTGGGAGATGGATGATATTGATGACTGCACAACAACATGAATGTACTTAATGACAGTGAACTGTATGCTTAAAAATGATTAAAATGGTAAATGTTATGTATGTTTTATCACAATTTTTATAATTTTAAAATATACAAAATAGTATAGACACGAGTCTCACTGAGGTATACCAATGGAAATGGAAGAGGAGATTTTACAGAAATCTTAGCAAACTCAGGAGATGAATTTTAATTTTTTCACTTTTATCCAAAATGAACTAAGCAACACCATGTATTAAAAATTCATCTTTGATCATTCTTCTGTAACCGATCCAAAAAACTTGCCTGGTAAAATTACAGCTACATTACATTTCAATGAAAATTTTCAAGGCTATTGCAGTAGTATGCAGCATGAAAGGAAGAAAAGAAGACCCAACGTATCTTGAAGGAAGAATCCACAGATCCCTGATGAATCCAGGAGTAATCCCATGGGCACATGCTGGAAGAATATGTCAATCTGTGACTGTTTTGTGGTTGCGTATGTGTGGTGTCTTAACATCAGATCATTTCTGGGAAATCACATAGAAATAGCAACCAGCATCTCATCAGAAATTCCTGTTTCTGGTTCTGGCTCAGAAGACCTAGATTAAAAATTCAAAAAATATCCTGCTTTGTTTAGTAGGTGTGATATTGGAGAGTACCTATTACACTACCCCAGATGGTGATTTTACCCTCAGCACATATCTTGTAAGTATTGCAGACACAGAATTATATTAAAACATCTAATCGACCAAACACCAAATTCAACATTCTCTCACTGGCTGATAAGAGAAGGTGATGAATCTTAATTTTCCTCTCTTGGCAGTGCCAAGTACTACCCATCTGAATATGATAATCATGATTAGGATACTAAAAAAGAGTGAAAAGCTTTCATCCCAGTCCCTCAATTCTGCTCCCTGACAATCAGAAACCCTCTAGCCACAGACTTTGCCAGTTGAGTTCAACAGTATTTCTTCTCTGCAATCAAAGCAACAGATAACATGCAAAACCCTGTCCTACTTTGTGATGTAAAGCATCCTTCTTTCCTCCCTCCTCTTTCTTTCTCCCCTCCATCTATCTCCTGTTACTGGCTGTATAGTGACTTCAAATGATTACTGAGTCACATTTTACTAAAAACTCCCCCCGCTGCCAAAAGACCTATTTGCCCAGACTTCCACATCCTCCCTCCTACTCTGGAGTAGCTTCCTTATAGCAAATTCATTCCGTTAGAAAGCTGAAGCTATGACTCACTATCCACACTGGTAAACCTATTTACCAACAGTAGAGGAAGGAATACAAAATCTCTGACACAAGGCTTCCAACACCTGAGCTTCCTATACACAACCATGGTAATGTGGGAATAGATGAGAGCTTTAAAATTTGGAGGGATGCCCGAAGTATATCATTTTGGTGGGAAATTTGTATTATTTATCTAGCACCTCAAGAGTAATAGAAGGAGCCCACTGAATGCGGGCTATTTCCCACTCTCAGGAAGCATATTTTCAGGACAACCAAATAGAATGTAGGGCCAGGATTTGCTGTAGAAAAAATAGATAAAAAATTGAGATAATAATGAAAGCAATCATCTCCTACAGCTATAAAAAAAAAAAACAAAACTCCTGTGTTTTGAACATACTGATGCTTTTATTTATCATATCAGTTTTATGTTTGCTGTTAGACTGTTTTTCCTATTGCTATTTATAGGTCAATTTATAAATCATAAAATGTACTACCTCCTACATGTGATGTTTCATATCAGTAGTAACTCCCATAATAACTT
Source organism: Budorcas taxicolor (assembly GCF_023091745.1). Lineage (NCBI taxonomy): Eukaryota > Metazoa > Chordata > Mammalia > Artiodactyla > Bovidae > Budorcas > Budorcas taxicolor. Next base: position 53,578,052 of record NC_068935.1, read on the forward strand.
TTACTAAAGATGAAGATATTCTTTCCACAGCACCCCTATGCAGGATGCCATGGGAGTTTCAGTTTCTGGACTTAAAATTCCAAGAGATCAGATTCCTATTTCACACTGGCACTACTTAATGTTAAGTGGTAGGCTGAGAGAAACATTCACTCTATTCTTATCACCATTTACACAAAAGGTGAAGGGGAAAATATATACACAGAAATTATTTAACTAGAGACAATGTTACTGAAAATTCTATATATTATGGTTCTATAATTATTGAATCACTGCAATCCATTCATATTTGTAAATCTATGGCATTTCTGAGTAAGAGCACCATAGTTGAATTCCAAGTCTATTTGTCCCTTAAAGCATCCTTCTCGGGATTAAAAAGAGCAAATACCTTTTAGTACCATGTATAAGGTCAAGTGAACAGCATGTGAACCAAGAACTTCCAGATGTTCAAGATGGATTTAGAAAAGGCAGAGGGACCAGAGATCAAATTGCCACCATCCGCTGGATCAGGTTCGATGCATGAGACAGGGTGCTCAGGGCTGGTGCACTGGGATGACCCAGAGGGATGGGATGGGGAGTGAGGTGGGAGGCGAGTTCAGGATGGGGAACACATGCACACCCATGGCTGATTCATGTCAATGTATGGCAAAACCACTACAATATTTTAAAGTAATTAGTCTCCGATTAAAATAAAGAAATTTTAAAAAAAATAAAAAGCAAGAGAATTCCAAAGAAACATCTACTTCTGCTTCATCAACTATGCTAAGGACTTTGTGTTGATCACAACAAACTGTGAGACATTCTTAAAGAGACGGGAATACCACACCACCTTACCTGCCTCCTGAGAAATCTGTATGCAGGTCAAGAGGCACCAGTTAGAACTGGACATGAAACAGTGGACTGGTTGCAAATTGGGTAAGGAGTTTGTCAAGGCTGTATATTGTCACCCTGCTTATTTAACTTACATGCAGAGTACATCAATGCAAAGAGGAACTAAAGAGCCTCTGGATGAAAGAGAAAGAGGAAAGTGAAGAAGCTGGCTTAAAACTCAACGTTCAAAATACTAAGATCATGGCATCCAGTCCCATCACTTCATGGCAAACAGATGGGGAAACAATGGAAACAGTGACAGACTTTATTTTGCTGGGCTCCAAAATCACTGCAGATGGTGACTGCAGCCATGAAATTAAAAGAGGCTTGCTCCTTGGAAGAAAAGCTATGACCAACCTAGACAGCATATTAAATAGCAGAGACATTACTTTGTTGACAAAGGTCTGTCTAGTCAAAGCTAAGGTCTTTCAAGTAGTCATGTATGGATGTGAGGGTTGGACCATAAAGAAGGGTGAGCACCAAAGAATGCATGCTTTTGAATTGTGCTGTTGGAGAAGCCTCTTGAGAGTCCCTTGGACTGCAAGCAGTTCCAACCAGTCAATCCTAAAGGAAATCAGTCCCGAATATTCATTGGAGGAAACTGATGTCGAGGCTGAAGCTCCAATACTTTGGCTACCTGTTGCAAAGAGCCGACTCATTAGAAGAGACCTTAATGCTGGGAAAGACTGAAGGCAGGAGAAGTAGGGGATAACAGAGGATTAGATGGTTGGATAGCATCACTAACTCAATGGACATGAGTTTGAGCAAACTCTGGGAGATGGTTAAGGACAAGGAAGCCTGGCGTGCTACAATCCATGAAGTTGCAAAGAATCAGACTTGTCTGAGAGATTGAACAACAACAACATAAGGTCAAGGCTTCCAGCCCCTTATGAGGCTGAAGATGTATTATCAGTGTGTTCCATGTGTGTAGCCATGTGTTCCATGTGTGTAACACAGAAACTGAGTACCCAGAGTTGACTGAAAAGGAGCAGTCACAGGAGAAGCATGTGCTGCTTCTATATGCAACCAGCCTGCAGCCTTGCATCCAGCACAGAATCTTCTTGGAATGGGTACACTCTATATAAAGTAAAAGGGGAAGCCTCAGTAAGAGAGGTCAGTTATGAAATTTCATCAGTGCTTCTCCACCTAAGTGCAGATAAGTCATCTTGGGGGTCTTTGAAAAAATGTCATTTCCAGGGGTTTCACACCAGACCAGTTAAACTAGAATTTCTGAGGGTGGGTCTAGGGTAATAAATAGTATTTTTTAAACACTTCAATTGTGATTTTAATATGCAGCCAAGATGGAGAACCATTGTTTCATACGTTGTTCAAAAGCATTATTAGGGAATAGAGCACACACCTGTGACCCAATTCTTGAAAGGTTGTTAGGGAAAACCTACATTTGAAGGTGCTTAGTGGAGGACATGAGCTTCCTGGATACCTCAGCTGGTAAATAATTCACCTGCAGTGCAGGAAACCCCTGGTTCAATTCTTGGGTCGGGAAGTTTCCCTGGAAAAGGGATAGGCTACACACTCCAGTATTCTTAGGCTTCCCTGGTGGCTCAGACAGTAAAGAATCTGCCTGCAATGCAGGAGACCTGGGTTCAATCCCTGGGTCAGGAAGATCCCCTGGAGGAAGGCATGGCAACCCACTCCGGTATTCTTACCTGGGAAATCCCATGGTCAGAGGAGCCTGGCAGGCTACAGTCCATGGGTCACAAAGAATCGGACACAGCTGAGCAATTCAGCACAGCACAGTAGAGGACAAAAAAGCTGTAAGGTTTTTTTAAGAGTTATTATTATTTTTTTTTAAGTAAGACACATTTCTAACTAAACACAGCTGCTTTTAAAATCTTAGGGGTGACTTTCCTTTGACCTCTGTAAACTGGCTTACTTCTTCCTTATACAACTGTCTATAAAGTTTTGTAACTATACACCCTAAAAAGTGATGGATATCTCTTTCATGCCATTCACACTGGCAGTTATTTTATTAAAATGGAGTTGTATATCTACCTCAATTTCTCATGATTTTTCAGCTTTCCTCAAACAGTGGTCCCAGTTCCAAGTAAGTAAATAAATGAATGTTCTAATTCATTAACACAAAACAAGACATGACAAAAACCAAAGTAAAGGTGAACAAGAGAGATTTTTCTCCCCCTTTCCACCCCATCTCTTCTACTGAATTAGCCTCACCTGGTTCTTGGACCCTAAGCTGATTTCCTGGCTCCTGAACAATGTCCTGGCAAAAAAGGCACTCTGGCAGTGATGACTTTGTTACATGGACTTATAAAGTCATCTACCACTGTGGTTTCCCCTGATAAATTAACCCACTTCCCTGTGTTTTTAGAAAGGTTCAATGTAGGCGAGAAGATGTGTGGTGAAGCTTCATCCATTAACTGAGGAAGTGCCCTGTAATAAGAAACTTTTAGTTGTAGAGACCTTTGAGTCTTAAAAGGTACATGCTCAGGAGGTGGAGCAGAGTAGGAATGTGCAGGCTGGTAAGGGAAGAGTGTTAATTCCAGGTCACTGGAATCAAGCCAGAGATGAGAAATAAGAAAGCACATTCAAACAAGAATGGCTGGAAATGAACACACAAAAGTGGTGTTAGACGTTAGGTAAGAGAACAGGTTAGTGAGATAGGCAGGGAGCAGATAGAGATGAATATGAAAAGGACAAGAGTAGGAGTGTGAAGACCACTAAGGACGTTCCAACAAAGATCCAGGCAGAAGTCGAGGAGGGCTGAATCTAGGGCAGTGATATTAAGAATGAAGAGGGCCTAATATACAGTGATAGCAAGTTCATTCTATGGATATGACCTAGTGATGGAGATAATGCCAAGAGGGAAGAGTCTAATATCTAGTGTGTCTTCCAGGTTTCTGGCTTGGGTGCCTGGCTGGAAGGGAGGAGCCTTATACTGTGTTACCCGCTGTTAGCAACAGGAACCTGGCAGTGAATGTTTTAGGGTAAGGTTGTTGAACAGAATACAACACCCCCAGTTAATTTGAGTTTCTGAATAAAAATAAAATATGTGAGGCATATTTAAAGAAAGGTCAGAGTAGATGGCTTGTAGTTAATGAGATAGCAGAGGAGATGAAAAGGTAGGACAAACCTTAAGTTGAGAGATTATTTTTTCACAGGAACCAGAAACAGCAGTCAACAAAAGATCGTGCTCTTGGGCACTTACAGTGATATCTTGGCTTACTGTACCATATATGTATATATATGTTAGAATTTTTCCATTTCAATCTGATGCTGGGTAATTTACTTCATGTTGCCATAGTGAAATATTCAACTTGGGCTTAAGAATCAGTACTGTGGAAGTGAGAAAAGAATAGAATCTTACTGACAGCACATTTACGTACCAATTTGTTTTTCAAGATTTTCTGGTCATATTTTAGACCTAGGAAGTCGTGATTGCCAAAAAATGTACTCAATTGGATTGATGTTCTTTATTATTCATCTAATTCTGAAAATGTTAATGTTCATGGTTCATTCGATTTTCTTCTCATTAAAGTGGCATTTTTCTTCTTAGCAATTCTAACAAGCATGGACGGGGGAAATGAATTTTTATAGAGGCAAGAGGAAGTTGCTAGGCTGACAAGAAAGACGTTCTTTTCCTCACAATATGTTCTGCTTTTCTAGAAAAAATACTACCTAGTTATTGTCACTAAAATATCTCCAAGTGACAATAGACACTTGGCTTTCATTTGTTTAGGGCAGTAGATAGAATGATAGTTTTTTTTTTTTTTTAATCAAGTTAAAACATAGATGTAAAGGAAAACAGGAGACTCTAAAAACAAACACTACTTATTGGCATCTATAAGGCTTCTATAAGCCGTATCTTGCAAGAATGGTCCTCAGAATTGATCAATTTCTATAGGCTGGATAGCTAAGAGTCATAAGGAAGTGGGATTCTGGAGTGGGGTCTTAGAGAATGAATAAGATTTAGATTAAGTCATCTAGAGAGCAAGGAGGACATTCCAAGAGGGAAGGTAGCTTGGGCAGATGCACAGAGCAGGATCTCACCACAGTCTCTGCAGGCCATGCTCAGATTACTAACCTACCTGAACAAGGAGTCTGTGTTGGGGAATCAGAGGGAGTCGGTGTGAATAAAACTGCAGTAACTGAGGGTCATAAAAGTTATGCAGCAGAGTTCTGGCAAAAATGAACCAACAGAACGAATATTTTCCTGAGGATGTTCTAGCAGAGTGATATGAAGGATTAGAGGCAAAAGATAGGGGAAAGAAAGGGGGACTGGCTAGATGAACAAGCTGTGTGGCTCAACTATGCTAGACAGAAGGAATCTGCAGATCCATGCCTTCTTAGAACAGTTACTGAATTCTCATTGCATTCTTATCTTTCTATAGGGCAGAGTGTGTGCGTGTATTTGTTTGCTTAGTCATGTCTGAATCTAGACCCCATGGACTGGAACCTGCCAGGCTCCTCTGTCCTTGGAATTTTCCAGGCAAGAATACTGGAGTGGGTTGCCATTTCCTACTCCGGGGGATCTTTCTAACCTAGGGATCAAAACCATGTTTCTTCCATCTCCTGCACTGGCAGGCAGATTCTTTACCACTGTGCCACCTGAGATCTCATACTTCAGGGAGGGGTCAGGAAATTGCATCTGCAAAGGCCCAGATAGTTTATACATAGAATATATAAATTCATATACAGTTTGTGAAGTCGCTCAGTCATGTCTGACACTATGCGATCCCATGGACTGTAGCCTGTAAGGCTCCTCAGTCCATGGAATTTTCCAGGCAAGAGTACTGGAGTGGGTTGCCATTTCCTTCTCCAGGGGATCTTCCCAACCCACAGATCAAACGCGGGTCTCCTGCACTGCAGGCAGATGCTTTACCGTCTGAGCGCATTAAACAGTATATAGTTTAGGCTTTGGGAACCATAAGGCAATCTCCATTCCAACTACTCAACCCTGCCATTGTATCAAGAGAGAAGCCATAATCAATACCCAAACAAATGATGTTTGGTCTTCCAATAGAGTTTTATTTACAAAGTTAGGAAATGGGGTAGATTTGGTCTGTGTGCATAGTTTGCCTACTCCTACTCTAGGGCATTTGGTAAATCCAGATTAATAAAACTTTTGGACAGCTTGGATGAAAAGCACTACTATGTAATTCTAGTTGCCTATTTTCCCTGTTATTCAGACAGTTAAACTCCTTAGCCTATAAACATATGTGGGCAGGGAAATTTTTTTCTTGGATTGTTCTTCTCTGGAGTAGAATTAGTGTCATTATTATTGCTAATATATTCTTCACTAGTCATCTGTCTCGTTATTTTTATGACTCATGTTCCTGTGATGAAGGCAATAAATGGAATGGGTAATGTTCATAGAATGTGAGCATAATAGAGGGGGGACAACTTGGCATGCGTGATGGAAATGATTCAAGTCTTTCTTGAAATCTTAGGGCGATATAAAAATAGGACCACATGTATTGTTGTGCTATCAGGCAAGTTTCTAAAGGTTTATCTGTCAAATGCATGAATATTTTGATCAAGGTTCAGTTGTTCAGTTTTAGCAACTCTCAGCCCAGGGAAAAAGTAAGTGGGGAATACAGAGGTAGATTAGAGGAGATAAGGATTAGGTGCAGGAGGATGAGAAAAGGAAGAAACAGAATAGAGAAGATAGGGGATGAAAGGTAAAGAGACTAGTGAGAGAGAAAGGAGGGCTCTAGTTTCTGGGTTTGCTCAAGAATGTAAGTAGATCCATGTGTATATAAGGAAGGCTTGCTCATAAAATAAAACTTCCAGAGGGACTGGACTGAATACATGTAATTGCAGGACTCTCTTCTGTTGACTGAAGAAATATGCATAACCTAAAAGCTGCAGGGGACCTTACTAGAGCCTGGGAGACAACCTCTCGGATAGCTCTGAGTAGCCAAGATATAGGAGTTTTCCCTCGGGGTGGGTGGTGCTGGAACCATGGAGCAGTACATCAAACAATTATTGTTAATCACACAAAAAACAAACATCTCAAGTTAATGGATTTACTGCTTTTCTTTGTATATGAAAGTGTTAAGTCACTCAGTTGTGTTGACTCTTTGTGACCCTATGAACTATAGCCCACCAAGCTCCTCTGTTCATGGAATTTTCCAGGCAAGAATACTGGTGTGGGTTGCCATTTCCTTCTCCAGGGTATCTTCCTGACCCAAGGATGAAACCAGGTCTCTTGCATTGCAGGCAAATTCTTTACCATCTGAGCCATTCTTTGTATGGGAAGAGATAAGAATCTGGGCTCATTGAAAGTATTTCCTAGATGCACATCTTAACTATCCAGGGCCAGTATCCTGTTTTTCTCCATCCTAAATCCCCCCACAGTGCATACAGTTGTGGGAGATTCAGTGACTAGTCTGGCAGGCCACAGATTTTGTCTGCACTTTTCATTCATCTCAATCTTGTAGGTACTGTCCCAGGCTCTGTACTAGGTCCTGGGTATATGAAGATCACTGCTATCATCAAGCAGCTTACTGTCCAGTATAAGGAGGTAAGCCAAGACCCATTATGATATACAATAAGGATCCTCATCAATTGTACTTCTTAGTCTCTAACCTAGAGAAATTCTAGCACACTTGCATGGTAGAAATATACAGCATCTGTGTGTTAGCTAAAAATTGTCAATAACTTAAATATTCACCAATAGAGGCATGGATAAATATGTATGTATCCTCCAAGTTCCATAACATATAGAGACTATAATGCCATTTATGTGAAAATAATGCATAAAGAACAATGCCACATTTTCAGAGTATCTCAGTACATACAAAATGTTCTATACAGATTAATATTAACTAATTATATTCATAATACTTATTTATTAACAAGGAAAATGTATTACTTCTGGAATTAAAAGATACTTGAAAAAAATTAGGAAGAGCTACAGGAGTTATATAGATCAATGTGAAGGGAGTTCCTCAAAAGAAGACTAAGATCAGAGAGGCCAGTTTTGCCATTGAGAGCCAACAGAGCATTATGTCAAACAGACCTGCTCTAAAAGACTCTGACACCTCTAAAATATGACCCATGCAACTTTAACTTTTCTGAGTCTCAGTTTTCTCATTTGTGTAAAGTGAATAATAACTTCTGTCCTTTGTATCTGATATCAAATCGCCCATTTTATTGATGGCATTATCATTATCTGAAATAAACTGCTTCATTTATTTGTGTTCCTGTTATTTGCCTATTGCCCAATCTGCACATCATACCTTTATTTAAAATATAAATTTATTTATTTATTTATTTTTATTTTTACTTTATTTTACTTTACAATACTGTATTGGTTTTGCCATACTTTGACATGAATCCACCACGGGTGTACATGCGTTCCCAAACATGAACCTCCCTCCCACCTCCCTCCCCATAATATCTCTCTGGGTCATCCCCATGCATCAGCCCCAAGCATGCTGTATCCTGCATCGGACATAGACTGGCGATTCGTTTCTTACATGATAGTATACATGTTTCAATGCCATTCTCCCAAATCACCCCACCCTCTCCCTCTCCCTCTGAGTCCAAAAGTGTGCTCTACACATCTGTGTCTCTTTTGCTGTCTTGCATACAGGGTCATCATTGCCATCTTTCTAAATTGCATATATATGTGTTAGTATATTTTAATTGGAGGTTAATTACTTTACAATATTGTATTGGTTTTGCCACACATCAACATCAATCTGCCACAGGTATACACGTGTTCCCCATCACATCATACCTTTTTGAGAGTAGACTTGTCTTCTTTATTATGATATCTTTAGGCCCTAAGAACAGTATTTAGCATACAGAATTTACTTGACCCCTTCAAACTTGTTTGAGCCTCTGGGTCTTTGCACACATTCATCCCTTTGAAAACCTCTCCCTCCCATCTGCTCAGAGCTGGCTCTTTCCTGTCACATAGGTCTTAGCTACAAGGTCATCTCCACAAAGATTATCTCTCCTGACAACCCTATCTAACATTGTCTTCCCACGCCATCACGTTCTAACACATATCACAACTTCATTTTCTCCATAGTACTAATACTTGGAAATTATTTACTGATTTATATACTTAATAATGTACTACTATTTTCTTTTATTTTGTGTCTCTCCCAACTAAAGTGGAAGCTAGTATCAGAGCAATGGCTTTATATGTCCTATTTGATATATACAGCTCCAATACTTAAAATGCTTGGAACTGACTAGGTGCTCAATAAATAATAAATTAATAAATTAATAAGTGCATGCATACATAAATGTATACAAGCAAGCCAATGGAGCTATATGGGAGACAAGAGAAAGCATGCTAGAGGATGAAACACAAAAGATTTAAAAGCACATGTGGGGCTTTGTAGATCATGTTAACCAGTATTTTTCTCCAATTTTGCTGAACAACTTGTGCTCCTTAATATATAGATCTATTTTTAGAATTATCAGAATGGAGCAGATACCCTCCACTAATCCCTTTGCCCAGGTCATCACTATTTGTTAGCTAGACTAATGCACTAGGCTTTAAAACAATCATGATTTGCTATATTTTCTCTTGATTTAAGTATCTGGCATGTGTCATACCTGAAATTATGTGCTAAGGCTACAAAGAAAAATCAGATTATCCTTGCCCTCAAGAGGCTCACAGAAGTGTTGAAAGACTATCAGCTGTAAAGTTTAATAACAGAAATACCATATGAGAAGCATAAACGCAGTTCTGTAGTAATGCAAAGTTTTTTTGAGTGAGGAGTTCAAGGAAGGCATTATGAATAAGGGAAGACTTTAGCTGGACTTATAGTGATGATAAGGGTGACTAATGCAGGCTGAGGGAAGAACAGGGAAGAACGAGAGATGGGAAAGCCCATGGATTGTGTCAGAATTGGAAAACAGCACAGTATGACTGAAGCAGAAGTATAATAAAAGAATAGTGAGATATGGCAAATGGCAAACCACTCCGGTATTCTTGCCTCAAGAACCCCATGAACAATATGAAAAGGCAAAAAGAAATGACACTGGAAGATGAGCCACCCAAGTCAGCAGGTGTCCAATATGCTACCAGGAAAGAGCAGAGAAATAGCTCCAGAAAGAATGAAAAAGCTGTGCCAAGGCAGAAACAAACCTAAAATTTTAATATTATACTTCTGCTTTAGTTATACCATGCTGTTTGCCAATTCTGAGACAATCCATGGGCTTTGCAATCATCCTTATCATCACTGTCAATAGGGTGTAAATTCTTCAAGGTCCAGTTAAAGTGTTCCCTTATTCATAATGCCTTAGGAGGTAAACTGGACATGGTCAAGCAGGAGATGGCAAGAGTGAACACTGATATCTTAGGAATCAGTGAACTAAAATGGACAGGAATGGGCAAATTTAATTCAGATGACCATTTTTACTACTGCGGGCAAAAATCCCTTGGAAGAAATGGAGTAGCCATCATAGTCAACAAAAGAGTCTGAAATGCAGTACTTGGGTGCAGTCTCAAAAATGACAGAATGATCTCCTTTTGTTTCCATTCAATATCACAATAACCCAAGTCTATGCCCTAACCACTAATGCCAAAAAAGCTGAAGTTGAATGGTTCTATGAAGACCTACCTACAAGATATAGAACTAACACAAAAAATATGCCCTTTTTATTATAGGGGATTGGAATGCAAAAGTGGGAAGCCAAGAGATACCTGGAATAACAGGCAAGTTTGGTCTTGGAGTACAAAATGAAGCAGGCAAAAAGGCTAACAAGAGTTTTGCCAAGAAAATGACTGGTCACAGCAAAAACCCTCTTCCAACAACACAAAAGACTACTCTACACATGGACATCACCAGATGGTCAATACTGAAATCAGATTGATTATATTATTTGCAGCCAAAGATGGAGATGCTCCATACAGAAAGCAAAACAAGACAGGGAGCTGGCTGTGGCTCAGATCATGAGCTCTTTATTGCAGGATTCAGGCTTAAACAGAAAAAAAGTAGGGAAAACCACTAGACATTCAGGTATGGCCTAAATCAAATCCCTTATGATTATACAGTGGAGGTGATGAATAGATTCAAAGAATAGACAGAGTGCCTGAAAAACTATGGCCAGAAGTTTGTAACACTGTACAAGAAGCAGTGACCAAAACCATCCCAAAGAAAAAGACATGCAAGAAGGCAAAGTGGTCATTTGATGAGGCATTACAGATAGCTGAAAAATGAAGAGAAGTGAAAGGCAAAGGAGAAAGGGAAAGATATACCCAAATGGATGCAGAGTTCCAGAGAATAGCAAGGAGGGATAAGACAGTCTTCTTAAGGGAAAAATGCATAGAAATAGAGGAAAACAATAGAATAGGAAAGACAAGACATTTCTCCAAGAATATTGGAGATACCAAAGGAAAATTTCAAGGAAAGATGGGCACAATAAAGGACAGAAACTACAAGGATCTAATAGACACAGATGAGATTAAGAAGAGCTGAAAAGAATACACAGAACTATACAAAAAAGGTCTTAATGACTGGAATATCCATGATAGTGTGGTCAGTCACCTAGGGCCAGACATTCTGGAGTGTGAAGTCAAGTAGGTCTTAGGAAGCATCACTGTGAACAAAGCTAGTGGAGCTTTGTTCATCTGAGCTATTTAAAATCCTAAAATATGTTGCTGTTAAAGTGTTGCATTCAATATGTCAGCAAATTTGAAAAACTCAGCAGAGGCCACAGGACTGGAAAAGGTCAGTTTTCATTCCAATCCCAAAGAAGGGCAATGCCAAAGAATGTTCTAACTACTACAAAATTGAGCTCATTTCATATGCTAGCAAGGCAATGCTCAAAATGCTTCAAGCTAGCCTAGAACAGTATATGAACCAAGAACTTCCAGATGTTCAAGCTGGATTTAGAAAACGCAGAGGAACCAGAAATCAAATTGCCACCATTCAATGGATCATCAAAAAAGCAAGAGAGTTCCAGAAAAACATCTACTTCTGCTTCATTGACTATGCTAAAACCTTTGACTGTGGATCACAACAAACTGTGGGAAATTCTTAAAGAGATAGGAATATCAGACCACTTTACCTGTCTCCTGAGAAACCTGTATGCAGGATAAGAACAACAGTTAGAACTAAACCTGGAACAGCAAACTGGTTCAAAATTGGGAAAGGATGTAAGAATTGGATCATAAAGAAAGCTGAGCACTGTAGAACTGATGCTTTTGAACTGTGGTGTTGGAGAAGACTCTTGAGATTTCCTTGGCCTGCAAGGAGATCAAACCAATCAATCCTAAAGGAAATCAACCCTGAATACTCATTAGAAAGATTGATGCTGAAGCTTCACTACTTTGGCCACCTGATGTGAACAGCCAACTCCTTGGAAAAGACATGGACGCTCAGAAAGATTGAGGGCAGGAAGATAAATGGGAGACAGAGGATTAGATTGTTTAATCTAATCATTAAACAATGATTAGATCACTGACTCAATGGACATGAGTTTGAGCAAACTCAGGGAGATAGTGAGGGACAGGGAAGCCTAGAGTGCTGCACAGTCTATAGGGTTGCAAACAGTTGGTCACAACTTAGTGACTGAACAACAGTGTGATATGATGTTTTAAAAAAAAACTAGGTTACATGGCTTGGAAAGAATGGAGGAGTAGAGAGAAAATGTGGTGGGAAAAGAGACAGAGCCAACGAATAAAGACACAAAAGAGGGCTCAGCTGATGTTAGAAGGTGAAGTCAACAGTGAAACCAGTGTAGGGGTCTAAGTGTTATGTTAGGACCTGTCAGCGTTGACCATAGTGGAAAAGGGCACAGCTCCAATTACAGGTCAAAGAGGCATATGATCCTGGAATAGAGTGGGGACACTACTGAAAGAGACTATGCAGGGCTCCATCCTGCTCTATTTGGTAAACAAATTTGAACTAAGCAATGGTCTGAAAAAATAGATGAGAGGCTGGACATCACTGGCAGACCAAGGCCTTGTGGATACTCAGTGTAACTGGGACTGCAGGAGAGCTGAGAAAACAGAATGTCTGGGTTTCAATCTGAGAATTCCAAAATGGAGCATTTCAAAGTGATAATGATATTTAAGGTGTAGGATTGCTTCAACATAACTGAAGGGTAGTAAAGATCAAGCTTCTTAAAGTTGAAGGTGGTGTAATTTGAGAACACTAGGTAAATTTTTAAAAGACAAGAGCAGTGAAATTGGCAGGATAGAACCTTGAACTTACCTCCTTCCAATGGCATGCCAAAATTATAACTATTTACAAAGCAACTATGTATGAGAATGACCTAAAGATTAGCAGAAAAGACTTTCCACTCTTAAAGATATAAAGAACAAACCCAAACAAAATGGACAGGAGTGATGGAGACATGGTAAAGTCAAAATCCACACATCCAGGTAGATGCCCAACGAATGAGAGGATAGTCACAACTGCAGAAGTTTTCCCCAAGGAGCAAGAGGTCCAAGTCGCATATTAGGCTCCTTAGCCTGGAGGTCCTGCACGAGGAAGACAAGACCCCTGAAAGTCTGTCTTTGAAAGCCAGCAGAATTTGCATACAGGAAAGTTAGAGAGCCATAGGAAACAGAGACTCACCTCTTAAAAGGTGCATGCAAAATCTCACATGCTCTGAGATCTAGTACAGAGCAGTAATTTGAAAGGAGCCTAGATCAATTCACTTGCTGATCTTAGAGAGGTTCTCTGAGAGGCAGGAGGCAATTCCCCATGGAGACACAGACACTGGCAGAAGCCATTCTCCAGAAGCTCTTTCACCATGATGACACTAGTGCTGGTAAGCACCATTCTGGAGTCATCCTTCTAGCCTATTAGCTCTGGGGGCTTAATGACACAACAGCCAGTCTGAAATAGTCCCAGGACTTCCCCAGGCTGAGTAGCCAGCTGCATGGGGACCCAGTCCCACCCACCAGAAGGCCAATGCCAGCCCCAGGCTCACTCAGGTCCCAAAGCAAGATGCCCCAGGACATGGCATCAGTCGGCAGGGGACAGCCCTAGGATTCCATAGACCTGGAACCCAGCTGCCCTGGGAACTGGCCTCACTCATCAGCATGTGGGCACTAGTTTCAGGACTCCCAGGCCCTGCAGCCAGCCAACCTGGGGCCTAGCCCCAGTCCCACAACCAGTGGTCCTGATCACCACTGGACCAGTGCCAGCCCTGGAACCCTCACATCTTATAGCCAAACAACGTGGAACATGGCCCTGCCCCCAGTGGACAGCTGAATAGACATTTTTCCAAAGACATACAGATAACCAACAGATATATGTGAAATGTGGCTAGCATCACTAATCATTCAGTTGAGTTCAGTCAGTCGCTCAGTCGTGTCTGACGCTTTGTGACCCCATGAATCGCAGCACACCAGGCGTCCCTGTCCATCACCAACTCCTGGAGTTCACCCGAACTCATGTGCATCGAGTCAGTGATGCCATCCAGCCATCTCATCCTCTGTCGTCCCCTTCTCCTCCTGCCCCCAATCCCTCCCAGCATCAGGGTCTTTTCCAATGAGTCAACTCTTCGCATGAGGTGGCCAAAGTATTGGAGTTTCAGCTTCAGCATCAGTCGTTCCAATGAACACACAAGACTGATCTCCTTTAGGACAGACTGGTTGGATCTCCTTGCAGTCCAAGGGACTCTCAAGAGTCTTCTCCAACACCATATTTCAAAAGCATCAATTCTTCGGCGCTCAGCTTTCTTCACAGTCCCACTGTCACATCCATACATGACTACTGGAAAAACCATAGTTTGACTAAATGGACCTTTGTTGGCAAAGTAATGTCTCTGCTTTTTAATATGCTATCTAGGTTTATCATACCTTTCCTTCCAAGGAGTAAGCGTCTTTTAATTTCATGGCTGCAATCACCATCTGCAGTGATTGTGGAGCCCAAAAAATAAAGTCTGACACGTATTTCCCCATCTATTTCTCATGAAGTGATGGGACCAGATGCCATGATCTTCGTTTTCTGAATGTTGAGCTTTAAGCCAACTTTTTCACTCTCCTCTTTCACTTTCATCAAGAGGCTTTTTAGTTCTTCTCCACTTTCTGCCATAAGGGTGGTGTCATCTGCATATCTGAAGTTACTGATATTTCTCTTAGCAATCTTGATTCCAGCTTGTGCTTCTTCCAGCCAAGCGTTTCTCATGATATACTATGCATATAAGTTAAATAAGCAGGGTGACAATATACAGCCATGATGTATTCCTTTCCCAATTTGGAACCAGTCTGTTGTTCCATATCCAGTCCTAACTGTTGCTTCCTGACCTGCATATAGGTTTCTCAAGGGAAATACAAACCAAAACCACAATGAGATATCACCTCACACCTGTCAGAATGACTATTTATAAAACAGAAAACAAATAACAAGTGCAGGCAAAGATGCGGAGAAAAGGGAACCCTCGTGCACTGTTAATGGGAATGTAAATTGGTATAGTCACTATGGAAAACAGAATGGAGATTTCTAAAAAAATCAAACATAAAACTATCATACTATCCAGCAATTCCACCTCTGTGTATTTTTCCAAAGAAAATAAAAACACTAATTTGAAAACATATATGCACCCCTATGTTCATTGCAACATTTACAATAGCCAAGATATACAAGCAACATAAGTGCCCACTGATAGAAGAATGGATAAAGAAAATCTGGTGTGTGTTTATATATACAATACAACACTACTCATTATAAAAAAAGAATAAAATCTTGCCATTTGCAGCAAAATGGATGGACCTAGAAGGTATTACCCCAAGTGAAATAAGTCAGATGGAAAAAGACAAATACTGTATGGTATTACTTATATATGGATTCTAAAAAACAGAACAAGTGAGCAAGAGTAACAAAACAGAAACAGAGTCATAGATACAGAGAAAACAGGTTCTTTCCAGAAGGAGGGGAATAAGAGGATGAGTGAAATAGATAAGGGAAATCAAGAGGTACAAACTACTAGATACAAAATAAATGAGTCACTAGGATTAAATGTATAGCATGGGATTATAATCAATAATATTGCAATCAACATCTTTGTATAGTGACAGATGGTAACTAGACTTACTTATCATGATGAGCATTTTGTGATGTATGGAAATATCTCATAGAAAAAGAGATCAGATTTGTGGTTACCAGAGGCAGGGGATGGTGGGAGAGGGAGTTGCTTGAAGGTGGTCAAAAGGTATAAACTTTCAGTTGTAAGATAATTTAGTACTAGGAATGTAATGTACAACATGATTAACATAATTAATATTGCTAGATGTTGTCTATGGAAGTTAAGAGAATAAACCCTGAGTTCTCATCACAAGGAAAAATATTTTTTTTCTTTTTCTTTTATTGTGTATCTATATGAGATGATGGATATTCACTGAACTTATTAAGTTAATCATTTCCTTATGCATGTAGGTCAAATCACTATGCTGTACACTTCAAACTTATACAGTGCTATATGGCAATTATGTCTCAATAAAGCTGAAAGAAAAAAATAATGAAATGAAAGACAAGAGTTGCATAAATCATCAATTACATGGGGAAGAATGAATGTAACTTCTTAAAAAGCTAATTCTTAGCAAGTAAATTGTGCAGGAGCAAATCCTTGTTTAATTTCTTTATTCCTGTTTTACAGATCTATCATATATAGAACTTTCAAAGACATATAATTGTCAGCTGTGTTTTGCTTTTGCAAAAGGTAGCTTAGAATATTCCTTTAAAGTATAACAGGATATAAATTACAAACTGCGCATTAACTGTACTGCTTTCTTGGAATTTCTGATCTAATTGATTTAGAGAAGGTTTAATCTGCCCCCAATCTGCTATGAGTTTAATCAGGGGCTTCCCTGATTAAAGACGCCACCTTCTAGTGGTTAAGAATCCACCTTGCAATGCAAGGGACCCAGTTTAACTCCTGGTTTAAGAAGATCCCACATGCCTAAAAGCAATTAAGCTGGTATGCCACAACTATTGAGCCTGTGTTCTAGAGCCTGGCAGCCACAACTACTGAGCCCATGTGCTACAACTGCTGAAGCACCTGTGAGCCCGAGTACCTGAGAGCCCGTGCTCCACAAGGGAAGCCACCACAATGAGAGGCCCACACACCACAACTTGAGAGTAGCCCCCAATCACCGCAACTAGAAAAAGTCTGTGTGTAGCAACAAAGACCCACCACAGCCAAAAATAAATAAATAAATAAATAAATAAAAACTTTAAAAAGAGTTTAAACATATCATTTAATAAACATCTTCACTGAACCATTAAAGTCATAATCAGGGAATTATTTATTTAATTTGATATTTCATGATATTAATATTCTATTTGCTACATATAAGAATAGAACATATTTTAATCGATAATATTTTATCCCATCTATACAAAGTACAAGCATTTTTTATCTTTCACATTCCCAGTATGATTAAAATAGTTGAAGGAATTTTCTTCAGATGATTGACAATTCAGGTGAGCTGTTTATCATTTGACATTACCAGGAGTTTAAAAAAAAAACTCTCAGTCTCACTTTTATAATTACATTAATTGAACATGACTCAACAGCATGAATTACTCATACTGTCATTACCCCAAAGTAAAGTTTCTGGCAGTATTCAAAAGACAGAGGCAAATATGGACAAATAGCACAAATTTCAAAAGATTCCATGAAGTCATCAAACACCTTTTACAGGCTTCTCAAGGTTTCTCAGATATAGTGGTGTGACTTAACCACAAACTTACATGATTAAGGTCTCTTTGACCTTGGCTGCATTTTAGCGTTGGTCTTTGTAAACAGCACAAATTGTTTTTAACAATTTTCCTTCTCTCATAGTATAAAATAAACCTTTCTTTCAATGTATTTCCATTTTTAGGGACTCCTAATCCATCTGAAGACAACTGAGGCCACTGAGGTCTCTATCTCTCAATGTTCCCTCCAAAACAATAAAAGAAAACTAGGAAGGAAAAAATAAGAATGCACCAAAAACAAGAAAAAAAAACAAAACAGCAAGGGCCCAAGGTGAGTCTAAAACACTGTGAGAAAGCATAAATCCATCCTCAGTGTGAAAGTACTAAAAAACAAATGTTTGAGCATAAATAGAGGACTTTAAAACTACACTCAAATTGAAGGTGCAGCCTTCAAAACTCATAGCTTCTTGGAGAGAAAAGTAGTAAGAGGGAGGGAAAATCATCCATTGGCAATTGGATGGTGAAGTGGAAAATGAGCAAAAGAGAAAATTTTAGAAGTCATGCAAAGCAAGAGATACATTAAGTCAGAGGATGCACAAGCAATCCCCACCAACCCAAAAAGCAAATGCATTGAAGTATTTGGACTTTGATATTCTGACAGACATGTGTGTCATTAAACTACAAATACCACAAAAATGAACAAGAAAATTAATTGGTTCATATAGAGTTCTGGATCAAACTATGAAATTAAATTCAGTACTTAACAACTGAGGTAGCCCAACCCCAGAAAAGCAATCATGAAGCAATAATAATAATAATAATAATAATAATAATAATAATGTAGGATAATACTTCAAATGGAATTAAATAGGCACAAATAAAAACTTGGTGATTTTTAAAAATAAAAATTACCTTGTATCTTCATGTTGATGTATGGCAAAACCAACACAATATTGTAAAGTAATTAACCTCCAATTAAAATAAATAAATTTATGTTAAAAAATAACATAAAATAAATTCAAAAGCTTAGAACAGAAATGGGCAAAACACAGATAGAAATTAAAGGAGTTGATTGAAGTCATGAAGAAAATGAACAAAAAGATTAAGATATTTTATAATTCAATAATAAATTACAAAGTTCTCAAGTGAGAATAGAAGCTAAGAAACCTTAATAGGGTGCACTGAAGAATACTAAGGATCAAGAAAATAACCAATAGAATGAAAATGAGATCAGGAAAGTAAAAAGGTTAGCACAGAAAGCAAAGGAAACAGAAGACAAGCAATAATGTACTGCTGCATTCCTGGTGAAAAGATAATCAATGGAACAAAACTGTTACTTAAAATTATAATCCAAAAAATCTTTTCAGAAACAAAAAAGACCTATGTTTACTTATACATTGAAAATGCACAAGTCAACTCCAAGATATAGCCTACTTCAACTACAAATTTTCAAAGATAAAGATAAAATCTTTGAGGCCTACAGGCAAAAAGATCAAGCAATATATAAAGGCAAAAGCACTGGACAGGCAATCAGACATTCAAAAACATTATAAAAAGCAAAGCAAAAATAGACAAGCACTTTACAAACACTCAATGAAATTAATTATGAACCAGGGATTTTATATCCAACAAATTGCTCAAGTATCAAGGCTTTTACATACACATATATACAGTTTTTCAACCTACAAAATCTTAGGGAATTTTGTAACCATAGCCCTTTTTGAGAAATCTACTAGAACAAATATTCCCAAACTATTTATACATCCACAGATTATATCAAGCCCGTCTTGTTTCTGACAGACTGAGATAAGAACTTTTTTTACATTTTTAAATGGTGAAAGAAAATTCTAAAATTAACAATATTTTGTGATCTGTAAAAATGATATACAAGTTAAATTTCAGTCTATAGATCAAGGTTTATGAGAATACAACTACATTCATTTATTGTCTATAGTAGTTTCCGTGCTACAAAAGCAGAGCTAATCTGTTGTGACAGAGACCGTATGGCCTACATAGCCTAATATATTTATTATCCGGCCTGTTAGAGAAAAAGTTTGCCAACTTCTGCACTAGAAGATAAGCTTCTCTCAACCAAAACATATTTGGAAAAAATCAGCAAAAGGATTGGTGGTAAAGCATTTTGGTACATAGGTAGGTAAGTAGATTGAAGGATGGATGGACAATACAGATTTATGCAACAAAACAAATTCGGGATAAATGAGAGTAAAGACTTATATATATAACGTTTTGACAAAGTAACAGCAATTCAACCAATAAATGGGATAAAGGAAAGCAGAGAAGAAAAGAGAATAAGCAATAGAAGGCATGATACAAATAAAAGATGATAAAACAGACATGAATGAGTTAAATAAGAAAGCATGTATATTTGAAAAGGTATAAAGAGTCCCTTGGACTGCAAGGAGATCCAACCAGTCCATTCTGAAGGAGATCAACCCTGGGATTTCTTTGGAAGGAATGATGCTGAAGCTGAAACTCCAGTACTTTGGCCACCTCATGCGAAGAGTTGACTCATTAGAAAAGACTCTGCTGCTGGGAGGGATTGGGGGCAGGAGGAGAAGGGGACGACAGAGGATGAGATGGCTGGATGGCATCACTGACTCGATGGACGTGAGTCTGAGTGAACTCCTTGAGTTGGTGATGGACAGGGAGGCCTGGCGTGCTGCAATTCATGGGGTCACAAAGAGTCGGACATGACTGAGTGACTGAACTGAACTGAACTGAAACTCAGATAACCACTAAAACAAAGCTGCAAACTTTTCTAAACACCTAAAATATGTAAAGGGCAAACGATTCACACATAGCAAATATAAAATACACACAACTGCATATTTAGAGCTGATTCATGTTGTTGTACATCAGAGACTAACATTACATTGTAAAGCAATTATCCTCCAATTTTTAAAAAAGAATAAATTTATAAGAGAAATAAAATACACACAATTTTAAAAGATTGTGACAACATTGAGAATAAACAGATAATTCATAAGGATAGATGGGCTTTACCTACTCAGTAAAAAAAAAAAAAAAAAAAACAATTTTCAAGTTCATTCACAGAACAAAACTCAACTTTCTTGTAAACAAGAAACACATCTCAAACTGATGCAAAAAGGTTATAAAGAGAAGGACAAAGGTATACCAAACAAATGGAGACAGAAATTTGGAAACTGAATAATAGAAGAAAAGCAATATATCCAGGTATCAGCAACATAAAATTCAAGTCTCAAAGCAAAAAATGTAACAGAAGAGGGACATTTTTTAATATTAAAGGCCATAATGCAGAATAATATAACATTTAAGAATATTACCAAATAGTAAGCAACACCTTAATGAAGTAAAAACTGTGGAAACTGCAAGAAGACAGAAACGGCAATACAGTAATAATAAAGGAGATTTTAGTACTCCACTCTCAAGACAAGGCAGATCAAGTGAACAAAAAATCAGGAAGGCCAGAGAAGACCTAAGCAACCTAATCAACAATGTAGAATTTACAAATATATGTACAGTTTTTCACTCTGATCGTAGGGAACACACCTTCTTTTCAACAGCCCATGGCATAGTCACAAAAACTGATCAGATATTAAGTTACAAACAAACATTAATAAATCTCACAAAGGAGCCACATTACAAAAAACTCTCATGGATCATAGAGCAGTTAAACCAGAAAGTACTAATAAAAACAAAATTCATTCATTTTTGTCATGTGAAAAAAATGATATTTGCATACTTTCCACCATTAGCCAATATTAACAACAACAACAAAAAATCATAAGCACCTACCATGTGCCAGGCACTGGGATTCAGATATAATCAGCTGTGATCCTTGTTCTCAAGAGCAGGACCTCTGGCAGAAGGAAAAGAAAGAAACAATCACCATAGAATACAGTAAGGCTTGCAACAACACGTGTTAACTGCTATGTCTTCTGGCTGTAACCTTGCCCTGGTACTATATAGATACAATCTTTATAAGATTTTTTTTTTTTTTTTTTTTTTTTTTGCTGCCGCCATGTGGCATGTATAATTTTAGTCCCCTGACCAGGGATAGAACCTGCACCCCCTGTAGTGGAAGCATGAAGTCTTAACCACTGGACCGCCAGGGAAGTCCCCAGAAATATCCTTATGTTCAGGAAACACACACTTTATATTTAGCAGAAAGGGGCTAGGAGACACCCAAGTGGTTCAGAAAGATGGAGAGTAAACAATGAAGCAAATGGAGTAAGCAATAAAATACTGAAGTGAAATCTGGGTAAAGGCTATCTGGTTTGCCCTATACTGTTCATATCTCAGGTTTTTTTTCTTTAATTTATTTATTTAATTGGAGATTTTTAAAGCTTGAAATTGTTTCAGAAGAAAAAGTTCGAGTAAAACATGAAATCACCTCTACGCAAGGCATTTCTTCCTTTAAAATTTATATCTGTGATATGAAAGAGAGATAAAATATCTCAACATTTTCAGTTTTTCAGTTTATCTTTGTATGATCTTCCCTGGCTACATTTTTTCTTACACCATGTTGCCCGCCTTATTCAAATACCAGTTTTTATAATTTGTCTAAATACTTATAAACAATTTCTTTCCATTACTTTCAAATTCACTCTTTTTGGCCAGGCTGAGCTTCAGTTATTTAAACGAATATTCCACAACACAGACACAAAGTTTAAAATGATAGACAGTAGGAAAATCTTTGAAAATTAGAAGTTACATGGTTCACACTTCTAACAGCAAAGACTGCATTCTTAAAGAATTTCATTTTTGAGGTGGAAAGAGGACTAAAGGGTATAGGGAGAAAAATGTCACAACTGCCAGAGAAATTAGGTGGCGAGTTCTAGAAAGTGGCGAAGCCCTATTTTGAAAGACAAGCAGGAGTTCGGGGTGCCCCCTCCCCCCAAAAAAGGGGTAAAGAGAAAAGGAACAGCATTTACTTAAAAAAATATATACACTTCTGAAGAAAAAGCTTCCTTCCTCCTCATTATTTTGACTTACCCTAGATGAACTTCCTTCCATTTGCATTTGGCATCCTCAGATCCCCCAGGACCGAGTCCCCGTCAAGAGGAATAACGACCTCCATGGCATTGGGAAAGATCAACTGTCACTCTCTCTTTCTCCCAGGCTCACAGCAAGCACTATCTGTCCCCGTCCCATTCTGGGTTCAGATCAGGTCACAAGGGTGAGTCCTGGCCAATGAAATGTGGAAGAATAGGACCCAGTTTGTGTGCACCTCTCTTCCCCCAATCCCACATGTTTGTGAGCTAGGCCTGCTTACTATTTTTTTCCAAATTAGACAATATGTTCTACCTGTTCCCTTGTGTTGCTGTGCTGGAAGAGAATAACCTGGTCCCCAAAAATCAGCCATGCTATTTGACGTTTTCTCTTCCTTCATTTGGGGCTTCCCTGATAGCTCAGTAAAGAATCTACCTGCAATGCAGGAGACCCCGGTTCCATTCCTGGGTCAGGAAGATCCCCTGGCAAAGGGATAGGTTACCCACTCCAGTATTCTTGGGCTTCCCTTGTGACTCAGCTGATAAAGAATCTGCCTGCAATGCAGGAAACCTAGGTTTGATCCCTGGGTTGGGAAGATCCCCTGGAGAAGATCTCCTTCCTTTATTTGCAGTCTGGTTGCAAAGAATCCAGATTCTGAGGCCCAAGGAGCTGGCAGAACCATGTAATGGAAGAAAGGTGTCTGACTGACTGCATTGAACTGTGACATGTGCAATACATCAATCATTATTTGTTAACCCTCCCCTGACATCCCATCAAATACACCTTAGAGATTTGCAGATTAAGTGAGGACTTGTACTGTCACATATTGGTACCTGACACATATTGTTACAGAAGTGCTTATAATTATTGTTTGTTTTGCAGAGATATTCTTGGCTTCAAAGATGTTTACTAGCTTTTTTAACTCAAAAACAATTCTGCAAGTTCCTCAAGCTTCTTTCTTCATCTGAAAATGGAGAAAATCCATTTACCCAATTGTGCCCTAATTACATATATATATATATATATATATATATATAATATACATATACATATATATATAATTACATATATATTTGGGTACAAGTATCCCCTAATAAATACCAAAGAGTCATCTAAGTTCAGAAGACATAAAATTGAACAAGATCTATAAGGTTTTTGCTTTTACAGTGCTTACATTCTGGTAGGGACTAAGGGACCTCAGTCCCCATAAAAACAAATATTAGAGAATAAAATCATACAAATTATTATGAAGAATAGAAACAAGGTGACTTGATTGTAAGACTAGGAATTAGTTCTAACTTAGATGAGGGTGATTTAAAAAGTTATTCTGAGAAGGTGGCATTTGAGCTTAGACCTGAATGGCATAAAAGAATGTACCAAAAGGTGTATTTGGTGGGGTGTCAGGGGAGGGTTAACAAATAATGATTGATGTATTACACATGTCACAGTTCAAGGCAGTCAGTCAGACATGTTTCTTCCATTACATGGTTCTGCCAGCTCCTTGGGCCTCAGAATCTGGATTTTTTTGCAACTAGACTGCAAATAAAAGAAGATCTTCTCCAGGGGATCTTCCCAACCCAGGGATCAAACCTAGGTTTCCTGCATTGCAGGCAGATTCTTTATAAGCTGAGTCACAAGGGAAGCCCAAGAATATTGGAGTGCCAAGTTCAAGGAGAAAAATGTCCCAGGTAGAGGGAACAACCAGGGCACAGGCTCTGAGGAGGAAATAAGCTTAGCATGTTAACAAACAGGGCAATGTAGCTACAGTTGTTGGCAAATGTGGGAGAGAGTAGGATAAGATGAGGTTGCAGACTAAGGCAGGAGATAGATCTTGTTGAGATATTTTTAGTTGACATCAAGCATTTTGGACTAAGATGTAAGACAGTTTAAGATTTTAAGCAGAATAATGGCATGATATGATTTAACTTTAGAAAGAAAATTTTGCTGCATGGAAATCAGACTATAGGGCAAGAAGCAAGAGTGAAAGTCAAAGGACCAATTAGGTTACTATTGTAATTATTTATACAAGAGATGGTGACTTTAGCTAGACTAGTAGCAGGGGAGACAGAAAGAAGTGACTTGGGATATGTAGTTTAGTGGTAGAGCCAACAAGATTTGGTAGTGCACTGGGTATAGATGTGAAGATGCAAATGGTCCTTCTCAAGTACTGGCTTGTGCTTCTAGGTAACTATTATAATTAAGGAACACTATAAGAAAAAGCGATTTTGCATCACTTTCTCCCTTCCTCTCTCTCTGTCTTCGAGGGGAGGAACCTCCTGAAGTCAGGTAAATAACAGTTATACTATTAATGAAATTAATGAGAATAGCATCTATTTTGTTGTGGTGAGAGTATTGCTGTTCTGTGTGAATGTGTGTATGTGTGTGCACATGCACTACATAATCATTAGATATGGTTTTGACCTAGGTGAGTAAGTAAATTCTGCTTCTAGAAAGTCAGATCCCTGTCCCAGGACACTGATCATCAAGAACAATAGCTCAAACAATGGAGGGCATGCAAGTCCTCAGTTCAGTGGAGCTAAATACAGCCAGCAGCTAACTTAGGACCTCAGAGGAACACGTGACTATCTTGTATTGTCTGGTGGCTTTGATGTTTTGAAATTCCAGAGCAAGTGGGCTTCCCTTCTTGAAAGTTTTATTCGTTCAGAGGTTTTATCTTATGAAAGTCACTGATAAATATGTTGCTCAGCAAAACACACTGTAGTACTGTTTCAGATTTCGACCAGAAAATTTATAAAAAGAAAGCTCTAGTAAGATGTGTTCATTTATTACAAGTCTTTCCCTTTAGTTTCATCACAAACATAAGAAACCCTGGGATTCTACCTCAATGTTTATTCTCGATCCTCATTTTAATTCTTCACAACAGTTTTGCACATATGGAACTGGAGTTCAGAGCGATTTTAAGACTTGCCTAAGGTCACACAGTGGCTCAGATCAGTGCTTCTCCGGTGGCTCAGACAGTAAAGAATCAGCCTGCAGTGCAGGAGACCTGGGTTTGATCCCTGGGTTGGGAAGATCCACTGGAGGAGGTCATGGCAACCCACTCCAGTATTCTTGCCTGGAGAATCCCCATGGACAGAGGAGCTTGGCAGCACAGAGAATAAGAGGTGAAGCAGGGCACTCCAAACCAGGTTTGTCTGATGCAAAAATCAGAGTGCTTTTGCCTGTACCAGGTGGTATCCCGGGTTCCCTATAGGGCAGACATGATCTGTCCTTTATTTGACAAAGAACAACTCATTAATGGATTTTCAAAAAAAATCAGTTAGAAAATAATAGAGATTGGGGTCAGTTGCAGCCAAATCTCATGAACTGTGGGGGGAAATGTGGTTCCCAAAGTAAATCAAGGGGTCTTTGAATTCCAAAAGGGTCTCCAAGTTCCTGCCCAAGTTTCTGGTATACACATGCTGTATAATCTTTTCTCCTTGAGTGTGGATAGGGCCTGTGAATATAATGTAATGGCATTCCTGTAATTATATTATATTATATGGCAAAGGTGAAAGACCTTTTCTGATGTAAGTAAAATCCCTATTTGTTGATTTTTGAGTCAGAAGAGACAGTATACTGGGTGGGTCTGATCTAATCAGGTGAGTCCTTTTAAAATCAAGGTCTAGGCTTTCCTTAGAGTCAGAATCTCAAAGCAGCACAGGATCTTGAAGAAACCAACCAGTAGGTTGTGAACTGCCTATGAGAAGGAGAAACCGCTAGGAGCCAAGGTCCTCTGACCCGCTGTGGCAAAAAACTGAACTCCACCAGCAATCTAAATGGGTTTGGAATAGGACCCTAATTTCCAGATTAATACATGGCCTAGCTGACACACGTGAATGCAGCATTATGAGACTCTGAGCAGAAGATCCAGCTCAGACTGCTGACTGTCTACTTTGAGGTGATAAAGACACGGTGTTTTAAGCTGCTAAGTGTGCAGTAATTTGTTTAGCAAAAAAGAAAATGAATGCAGGGTTCTTCTCTTGTTTCGGGCAGGCTAAAATATTGAACAACCCCTCTGGGCTGCTTGCTGGTTGCAGGTGTTCTGTGTCGCTGCCTAAAGGAGGTGATGGCTAAGCTGAAACATAAGATGAGAAGTGATCTAGGTGAAGAGGAATATAAATGTGTTAGGAAGTGAGAAGCCTCATCCTCACTTGAGACATCACAGAATGCTTTTCAGAAACACTGAGACTCACCATATTTGTAAAAAGGGGGAAGAAAATCCCTCCTTCTCCCATTACAGCTTCTTTGACAGAACACCCGATTCACAGTATCCCAGAGTACATTTCATTGACCTTACCAGCTTTTAGGCTTTTCGCAGATGGCAGTGAAATAATTCATCACCAACAGAAGTTTGAAAACAGTTCATTCAGTGGAGAGAGAGAAAAAAAAATTTCGTCAACTGGCTTGGAGACCAAACAACTAGATGATTGAATTCCTTTCCTTAGTAAGGGACAGCTGACACTTTAATTGAGAAAAGCAGCATTTGCTTCTATCCCCAGAGAAGAAAAGAGTTTCGTTTTTACAGTTGATATATTCCTTCTGAATGAGGAAGCATTTCATCACCTCATTTCATGTTGTGATTTAATTTCATTTCTCTTAAACTGATTAACTACTGCCTCAGTTCTGCCTCCTCCCTCAGTGTGTACTGAGGGGAGATCCTAGCTTGGCCTCTGATGCCTGAGGTCAGAGGACCAGAATCAAGAAGTTGCTCTTTTGCTTCTTTATTCATATATTTAATTATGGAGGTAGAGTTCATGTATCATTAAGTTTACTTTTTGAACATGTGCAGTGCAGTGGTTTGCAGTATATTCACAGCATTGTATAACCATCACCACCACCTAATTCTAAAACTTTCCACTACCTCTCCCCAGAAACCTTGTATCTTTTAGCAGTCAATCCTAATTCCCCTCTTTCTCTGTCACATAACAATAATTAATAGGATTTCTGTCTGTATTGATGTCCCTATTACAGACATTTCTTATAAATGAAATTATATAAAATGTGGTCTTTTGTGTCTATGTTCTTTTACTTAGCATAATGTTTTCAAGGTTCACCCATGTTGCAGCACATACCAGTAGCTTACTCCTTTTATGGCTGAATACTATTCCCTTTTGTAGCTATACCACTTTTTCTTTATCAATTCATCAATTGATGGGCATTTGTGGTACTCCCATTTTTGTTTCTTATCATGGATAATGCTGCTATTATCATGGATAATATTTGTGAGCATATTTTTGCATTAAATATGTTTTCAATTATTTTAGATATATATCTAAGAGTTCCTTTGCTGGGTTCAAATGATAATTCTATGTTTAACATTTTAAGGAACTGCCAAATTATTTTCCACAGGGACTAAACCATTTTACTTTATCAGCAGCAATGATGAAGGTTTTAACTTCTCCTCATCTTTGTCAACACTTGTTATTTTCCAGTTTCTTTTTTTATTATTATTATTATAACAGTCTTAGTGGGTGTGAAGTGTTCTTCCATTGCTGCTTTGATTTGCAACTCTCTGATAATTAATGATGTGAAGCCTCTTATCATTGGCTTGTTGGCTATTTCCATATCTTCTTTGGAGCAACATTTATTCAAGTCCTTTGCCCAAGTTCTAATTAGGTTGATTGTGTTTCTGTTTTTAAGTTACATATTCTGGGTGTTAAACCCTTATCACACATACAATTTTTAAATATTCCTCTCATGTGTGGGTTGTCTTTTCACCCTCTTGATAGTGTCCTTTAATGTGCAAAAATTTTAACTATTTAAATTTGAATGTATCTATTCTTTCTTTTGTTTCTTGTGATTTGGGTATTAAATATAAAAAATCCAAAAACATTCAAGTCTGTCCCTGTTTTCTTCTAAGAGTTTTATAGTTTTACCTCTAACATTTAGGTTTTGATACCTTTTGAATTAATTTTTAATTATGGTGTGAGGTTGCAGTCCAAACTCATTCTCTTGCACATGGATATCCAGGACCACTTCTTGAAAAGACTATTCCTTCCCCACTGGATGATCTTAGCACTTATGCCAAAAATTAATCACAAATAGATATATGGATTTATCTCTGTACCCTCAATTCTATTCCATTAGTCTATGTCTATCCTGATGCCAGTACTAAACTTTCTTGATTACAGTAGTTTTATAGAAAGTTTTAAAATTGAGAAGTTTGAGTCCTTCAGTCTAATTCTCATGTGTGTGTGTATGTGTGTGTGTGTGGCTATTCTGGATCCCTTGTATTTCCATATGAATTTTAGGATCAGCTTAACTGTGGCTTCTTAAAGTGAGGCGAGCATCCAGCCACAACCCCAGTCCATTAGCAGCAGTTATTTTCATTTTTAAGGAGGTGGAAATGAAAGCTGGGCAGACCACAGGACACAAGTCTCAGGTCCTCAGGACTGTAGTGGGTCTGGGCAGCAGGATTCACAAAGGCAGTAGTAATGCTCTGTAGCATCACTTCTCAAGCTGTAATGACTCATGCAGCCATCGCATTATAAACCATGTTCTGATTTAGTTGGTCTGGGGTGAAGCCTGAAACTTTATTTCTAACACACTCCTAAGTGATGCCAATGCTGCTGGTCCCTAAATTACACTTTGGGAAATAAGGCACATGTGCCATTCACATCTATCTAGCAGTTCAAAGTATGAAGCTGAGACATCACTTAGGTTTATTCAGACTGTTCTTTATGCCAAATAAATAAATAAAATTTAAAAAAGGAAAGGAAAGCTAGGCCTACAAGGGGGAAAGAAAAGGACTTGGCAAAGCCCACAAGACTAGGTACAGGCAGAGACTAGGAATTCTGATTGCAAACTCTCAGTTACATTCTCATTCCCCCAAACTGTGGCTGCTTTCTGTCAATCACCTTCCATTCTGCTTAAAAGCACCTGTCCTGCCCACCATCTCCAGCCAATTTCTCCCTCCTTTGCAGCATGTTTCCAGCATATTTCCTCAAAAGATAAACATTAGAATTAAAAGGAGAATTTGAGTGAGATATATGTTCACACAAGTTGCTATCTGTATTTCCTTAGGACTATCTCTGAGTACAGAATGAGGGGATAGACTATATCTCTGTAGGCAAAGTGGTTAAATTCCAGCATAAAATTATACATGCTACATATGATAGAATTCTAAGATGATCCCCAAGATTCCCCACAACCTGGTGGTATACACTTACTGTATAACCCAGAGACTGTGCATATGACAGATTTCATTCCTGTGATTCCATTATAGTATATGGAATGGCTGATTTTAAGAAAGGCAGATTCTTTGGGGACTCCTGATCTAGTCACATGAGCCCCTTAAAGTAAGGTTATAGACAAAGAAGTCAGAGATTCAAAGCACAAGACAAATTCAATATATTACTGCTTACTTAAAGATGGAGAAGGATATGTAGCAAGGAAATCGAGACCTCAGTCCAACAACCACAAGGAAGTAAATTCTGCCAACAAGGAGAATGAAATTGGGAGCAGACCTTTCCAGAGACTCCAGATGAAAGCTCAGTCCTGGCCAAATCCTTGATTTCAGGCTGTGATACTCTTAGAAAATAACCTAGCTGGACATATGACCTATAGAGCTTTGTTGTTTTAAGCCATTGAGTTTGTGGTAAGCAAATATATAATAATACAAATACCTTGCCTTCTTGACAACAGACTGAACTGTGTCTCTATTTTTCCTTCTCTGTCAGGGAACCCAGAGTCAAATTTGAGGCAGAAATGTTAAAAGTTTTAGGTCTTTACACTCTCTATATCTATTTTAAATGTTTTTCTCTTAGTCACAGCTTCCTGCATTTTTCTTTATTTTTTCCGTTCTTAATTATGTTTTAACATTCAATTTTATGTAATCTTTTTCTAGTCTCATTATAAAAGCAATATGTGTTTCATTGTAGAAAATATGGAAATAAAGTTATGCAGAAGAAGAGGAAAAAAAGTAAGCAATAGAATTCTATCACTTTATCTGGTGAAAACAACTGCTAATGTTTTGGTGTATTCTTTCCAGTCTTTTTCCCCATGCCAATATGTATATTTTTATATAATGAGGTCACGCTGTATTATTATTCATATTCTTGTCATAAGCTACTGCTAAACATTTGAGGAAAAAACAAGATAGAAATTAACATATATTCAGTGGTTTGAAGGTATTTTTTCTGATAAGTTGGTTGTTTGTCAGCAGATCTCACCTTTTTATTTGCCTCTTTCCTTCTGTTCCTCCCATGACTCCTGGTGTTCAGCTATGTTGAGGGTTCCCAAGACAACCCCCAGGTTCAATGATTTGGTAGGATTTCTCACGGAACTCAGCATATGGTCTCACTCACAGCTATGACTTGTTACAGCAAAAAAAAATACAACGGAAAATCAGCAAAGGGAAAAGTAGCGTGGGGACCAAATCTGGAGGAAATCTGACAAATTTTTCAAGAGTTCTCTCCCAGTGGACTCACAAAGAATGAACTTAATTCAATTTCTCCAGCATCAAACTGACAACACATGCAAAGTGTTGTCTTTTGGGAAAGTTCATTAGATACTCAGTGTTCATATTTGGGAATGCATGTACACCCGTGGTGGATTCATGTCAATGTATGGCAAAATCAATACAGTATTGTAAAGTAAAATAAAGTAAAAATAAAAATTAAAAAAAAAAGAGTTTCAATAGGCTAGTATTTTATGTGCTCTTTGCCTAGCATGTTTCAGAATTCCAGACTCCCAAAAGGAAAGCAGACATTTAGCATAAATTATATTGTTTGTACAAACAGTTTAGGCACAACAAGCCACTGTTTTCAGTTAGGAAATGGGGGGACTCTCCCAAAAACCAAGTTCCCAGACTCCAGCCAATGGCCAACTCTGCAAGCAAGCCAGTCTAAGGATAACGATCTCAAGCCTGCTATGTTAAATCTTTCCTACTACCACCTAAATGCCACATTCCCATGGGCCTACTGCAGTTATGTGTCATATTCAACATCTGAGTTATACATCCTCTCTGACATAGAGTATATTAGCATATGAGTGCTGAATGCTAAGTCTCTTCAGTCATGTCTGACTCTCTGCAACCCTATGGACTGCAGCCTACCAGCCTCCTCTGTCCATGGAATTCTCCAGGCAAGAATACTGGAGTAGGTTGCTGTGCCCTCCTCCAGGGGTTCTTCCCACCCCAGGAATTGAACCCGTGTCTCATGTTTAACCTGTATTGGCAGGTGGGTTCTTTACCACTAGCACCACCTGGGAAGCCGACATATAAAATAAAGTAGACTGGGTGTCTTAAACAACCAACTTTTATTTTTCACGTTTCTGGAGGCTGGGAAGTCTAAGATCAAGGTGCTGATGGATCAAGTGTCCAGTAAAGGCCAGCATCCTCGTTAGCAGATTACCATTTTCTTATTATATCTTCACATGGTGGAGAAGAGAGAAAGGAAGCAAGTTCTCTTCTTCAGTTCAGTTCAGTTCAGTTCAGTCGCTCAGTCGTGTCTGACTCTTTGTGACCCCATGAATCGCAGCACGCCAGGCCTCCCTGTCCATCACCAACTCCCGGAGTACACTCAGATTCACATCCATCAAGTCAGTGATGCCATCCAACCATCTCATCCTCTGTTGTCCCCTTCTTCTCCTGCCCCCAATCCCTCCCAGCATCAGAGTCTTTTCCAATGAGTCAACTCTTTGCATGAGGTGGCCAAAGTACTGGAGTTTCAGCTTTAGCATCATTCCTTCCAAAAAAATCCCAGGGTTGATCTCCTTCAGAATGGACTGGTTGGATCTTCTTGCAGTCCAAGGGGCTCTCAAGAGTCTTCTATAACACCACAATTCAAAAGCATCAATTCTTCGGTGCTCAGCTTTCTTCACAGTCCTACTCTCGCATCCAAACATGACTACTGGAAAAACCATAGCCTTGACTAGATGGACCTTTGTTGGCAAAGTAATGTCTCTGCTTTTCAATATGCTATCTAGCATGGTCATAACTTTGCTTCCAAGGAGTAAGCATCTTTTAATTTCATGGCTGCAATCACCATCTGCAGTGATTTTGGAGGCCCAAAAGATAAAGTCTGACACTGTTTCCACTGTTTCCCCATCTATTTCCCATGAAGTGATGGGACCAGATGCCATGATCTTCGTTTTCTGAATGTTGAGCTTTAAGCCAACTCTTTCACTCTCTTCTTTCACTTTCTGCAAGATGCTTTCTAGTTCCTCTTCACTTTCTGCCATAAGGGTGGTATCATCTGCATATCTGAGGTTATTGATATTTCTCCCAGCAATCATGATTCCAATTTGTGTTTCTTCCGGCCCAGCATTTCTCATGATGTACTCTGCATATAAGTTAAATAAGCAGAGTGCCAATATACAGCCTTGAAGTAGTCCTTTTCCTATTTGGAACCAGTCTGTTCTTCCATGTCCAGTTCTAACTGTTGCTTCCTGACCTGCATACAGATTTCTCAAGAGGCAGGTCAGGTGGTCTGGTATTCCCATCTCTTTCAGAATTTTCCACAGTTTGTTGTGGTCCACACAGTCAAAAGCTTTGGCATAGTCAAGAAAGCAGAAAAAGATGTTTTTCTGGAACTCTTACTTTTTCGATGATCCAGCAGGTGTTGGCAATTTGATCTCTGGTTCCTCTGCCTTTTCTAAATCCAGCTTGAACATCTGGAAGTTCATGGTTCATGTATTGCTGAAGCCTGGCTTGGAGAATTTTGAGCATTATTTTACTAGTGTATGAGATGAGTGCAATTGTGTGGTAGCTTGAGCATTCTTTGGCATTGCCTTTCTTTGGGACTGAAATAAAAACTGACCTTTTCCAGTGCTGTGGCCACTGCTGAGTTTTCCAAATTTGCTGGCATATTGAGTGCAGCACTTTCACAGCATCATCTTTCAAGATTTGAAATAGCTCAAGTGGAATTCCATCACCTCCACTAGCTTTGTTCATAGTGATGCTTCCTAAGGCCCGCTTGACTTCACATTCCAGGATGTCTGGCTCTAGGTGAGTGATCACACCATTATGATTATCTTGGTCTTGAAGATCTTTTTTTGTACAGTTCTTCTTACAAGGGCAGTAATCCTATCATGAGGGCTCCACCCTCATGACAATTATCTCTCAAAGGCCTCACCTCCTAATACCATCACATCAGACATTAGATTTTAAGCATATAAAATTGGGGGGGGTGGACATGAATAGGCAATATATAACAACAGATGAGAATCACCTCTATATATTTTACAATCAATCACAAGCAAATGTCTATTAAAGCCATTATTAGGAAAGATAGTGAAAGTGAAATCATTCAGTCGTGTCCAACTCTTTGCAACCCCATGGAGTGTAGCCTACCAGGCTCCTCCATCCATGGAATTTTCCAGGCAAGAGTACTGAATTGGGTTGCCATTTTCCTTCTCCAGGGGATCTTCCCAACCCAGGGATTGAACCTGGGTCTCCCACGTTGCAGGCAGATGTTTTACCATCTGACCCAACAGCAAAACCTCGGGAAAGCTAAGAGCTGATTATGAAAAGACCAATGCCATGCTAAAAACTGATACTTTGGTGTCCCTCCTAGAGAATCTGAATCTGGAGTGCCACTTCTGTTTCCTCAAGGTTTCTTTCTGCCTTTCCATGCCCCACCAGAACCAAGATTCTTAAGCAAAGAAGAGTCTCATGATGTGCTACACGTGTAGGATCAAGAGCTGTGTCACCGAGCCTTGTTCAAAGACATAATCTCAGAGAATCTGTTCCCTCTGATTCAGGCCCATGTTGAATATCTCCTTACAAGGCGATCAGAAGCAAAGGACTACCTTTGTCTCTGCGATTAGGTTTCTGTGATTTTGTTGCCTCAAAAAATCAGCCACTTGTATTATAAATTTTATTTGGGGAGCACCTGATAGTCATAGACTATACAGACAGGTGTTTGTTTGTGTTTTCTCCTTGAGCAGATGTTGCTTTTACTCTTGGATTAAATGTGCCTTTAGAGAAAAAACAAAAATATGCTTTTGAAAGAAAAGGGGAGACATTAGTCAATAGGTTGCCTTTTTAAGGATACCTTGAATCAATAAATGATATCCCTCCCTGACTTATACATTTGGGCTTGGGCACACTGGCAGAAAAATGCTCTCTCTTGGATGAAGTAGGTTCCTGCCATTGTACCAGGCTTGATGAACAGAGCTATGGCTGGATTTCAGTTTCCACTCAACCCCTCTGCTGGGGCACCTTTTGTGCTAACACTTTGAAGACAAACAGGTTTTATGGAAAGGTTGGCAAATATGTGGCCTTTTCTTCCTTTATCAAAAGGAATAAAAAAATTCCTGTGCTACAACTTGCCCTCCAATTGAGCTGAAAGGCTTGTTGCTTGCAAATGAAATATTTTGAAGTCAGCCCCCACAACTAGACTAACACAGAAATGGTTGTTTGATGCAGGGGAGTAGCATGGTTCCTCACCAGTTTATCTCACCATGGAATATACATAACTTGTTATTGAATCATTGTGCTAAAGTGTTCTTATAACTACCTTTGAAAGAAGATGGTAAGTGAGTATGAGTGTTGAGACATGGAAAAGAACATTTTAGTATGGAAAGCTGTTTTTCTGTTATGACTGTTGATATAATTTAAGAGCCTCAATGAACCTCCATTTCCTCATGTATAAAATAGGAAAAGAAAAATAATATTGGATTGGCCAAAAAGTTCATTCCAGTTTTTCCATAAGCTGTTACAGAAAAACCCAAACAAACTTTTTTTGGCCCACCCAATACCTAGCACCAAGATGTTCTACAGGCTAATTGAGAAGTCATACAAGTCAAAAAATGTCAGTTTCCTCTTCAATCCTTCGTTTTTTGCCCTCTAATTCCTCACACTGACATGGTAATAGGATGATAAAGCACTTGCATTTCCAAAGTGTTATCTGATCCTCAAAAATGCCCTACAAGGTAAGCAGAATGAGGATGGATAAAGTCTCCAGTTTCCAGTGGGCCTGTATATACTTTCACATTCCTGAATATGGGGTTCAGTTTCAACCTCAAAGACTCCTCTCTCCACCATCCATAATATGATTAGGACACAATAAGAGCCATTTGGAAAAACTGAGCACACATGAATATTCTTCTAGTGTTGTGTTTGGGGCAGCTTTCATCAAGTGGCAACCAGGTCTTATTTTTTTATGAGTAAACAGGATGGGAAAAGAGATCCATTAACTGATTCAATCTGTCATGTTGAGTTTTATACCAGAGGAGTCATTAACATATGGCTGCTTCTTACATGCCTCAATCTCTCTTATAATTGTTAAAATCAGCAGTCCTATAATAGAGGATCTAAAAATAGGGAATATAGTACAGAAAGGGAAGTGTTAAATTCTATCACCCAAAGCACTGAAGTTTTTATTCTTTAAAATTTTAATATTCTATGAAATAATTTGTTGTGAATGAAACATAAGCTCTACTCAGAAACCTGTGGATACACTGAAAAGTTACCCTCTTGAGAAATAATTGTACAGATTCTTCTTTTATGTTTTAAGTAAGATTCTTTTGGTTGAAGCTAACTGAAGCTTCCACTTTAAAATACCACAAGCCAAAAATCAGTAATTTTATCAGTAAGATACTGAGGCATCCCGTGGAGTCCAAGGGCAGAGAACAGCTAGGTATCACAAAGCAGGCGCTAGAAAACCCTCAGGAGACACAGGCTTCAACTAGCTACTGTCCTTTTAGGTTTACTTCTCCTTAGCTATTTTTGACTCACTGCATTGGTATCCACAGGCCAAAAGGTGGGTCACATGACTGATCATAGTGCAGTCAGCTAGGATGGGAGGACTGGGGCTGGAAATAGACTGTTTATATTATGGCTGCTTGACCTAAGACATGTAAACAAGTGACAGCTTGTCAATGCCCACTTAAACGGGTAGTCCTCCTTTTCTCTTGCTTGATCACCCCATTTCTTGTTTTTGTTTCTATTTGCACATGGGTCATTCATTTTCATTTGCCATTTGCCTCTGCCATTTTGTAAAGGGCAGTTTGGAGTGCTTGAGTGTGAACATAGGCTGACATGGCTAATGCATGCTTATGTGTTTTCACATAAAACACTTATGTGTTTCATATAAAAACACTTATGCATTTCACATAAAACACTTATGTGTTTCACATAAAAACACTTATGTGTTTTCAGTTTGGCAGAGACTTACTATTGTCTGTCAATCCCAATTCAAACTTTAGGAAAAGAGAAATAAAACGTTACTGTGAAGATCAAATAGGTTTATGTAGCTTAATGTCTGGCATGTAATAAGCATTCTATATGCATGTGTTATTCTTCAAAAACTTGCTTGGGTGTTCTATGCCCAATCTTTATGCCATTAGCCTTGCTCCCTTGGCCCCAGCTAGAATAAAACCTCCTTCACCATCCACTCCACTGAACCTTGTATCTTTTCTGTTCAGTTCAATTCAGTCGCTCAGTCGTGTACGACTCTTTGAGACACCATGAATCGCAGCACTCCAGGCCTCCCTGTCCATCACCAACTCCCGGATTTCACACAGACTCACGTCCATCGAGTCAGCGATGCCATCCATCCATCTCATCCTCTGTCGTCCCCTTCTCCTCCTGCCCCCAATCCCTCCCAGCATCAGAGTCTTTTCCAATGAGTCAACACTTCCCATGAGGTGGCCAAAGTACTGGAGTTTCAGCTTTAGTGTAATTCTTTCCAAAGAAATTCCAGGGCTGATCTCCTTCAGAATGGACTGGTTGGATCTCCTTGCAGGCCAGGGGACTCTCAACAGTCTTCTCCAACACCACAGTTCAAAAGCATCAATTCTTTGGCGCTCTGCTTTCTTCACAGACCAACTTTCACATCCATATATGACCACTGGAAAAACCATAGCCTTGACTAGACAGAACCTTGTTGGCAAACTAATTTCTCTGCTTCTCACTATGCTATCTAGGTTGGTCATAACTTTTCTTTCAAGGAGCAAGTGTCTTTTAATTTCATGGCTGCAGTCACCAAATGCAGTGATTTTGGAGCCCCAAAAGATAAAGTCTGACACTGTTTCCACTATTTCCCCATCTATTTCCCATGAATTGATGGAAACAGATGCCATGATCTTCATTTTCTGAATGTTGACTTTAAGCCAACTTTTTCACTCTCCTCTTTCACTTTCAACAAGAGGCTTTTTAGTTCCTCTTCACTTTCTGCCATAAGGGTGGTGTCATATGCATATCTGAGGTTACTGATATTTCTCACAGCAATTGTGATTCCAGCTTGTGCTTTTTCCAGCCCAGCATTTCTCATGATGTACTGTGCATATATGTTGCATAAGCAGGGTGACAATATACAGCCTTGAAGTAGTCATTTTGTTATTTGGAATGAGTCTGTTGTTCCATGTCCAGTTCTAACTTTTGATCATGACCTGCATATAGGTTTCTCAGGAGTCAGGACAGGTGGTCTGGTATTCCCATCTCTTGAAGAATTTTCCACAGCTTATTGTGATCCACACAGTCAAAGGCTTTGGCATAGTCAATAAAGCAGAAAGAGATGTTTCTCTGGAGCTCTTGGTTTTTCAATGATCCAGCAGATATTTGCAATTTGATCTCTGGTTCCTCTGCCTTTTCTAGATCCAGCTTGAACATCTGGAAGTTCATGGTTCATGTATTGCTGAAGCCTGGCTTGGAGAATTTTGAGCATTACTTTACTAGCATGTGAGATGAGTGCAATTGTGCGATAGTTTGAACATTTTTGGCATTGCCTTTCTTTGGGATTGGAATGAAAACTGACCTTTTCCAGTCCTGTGGCCACTGGTGAGTTTTCCAAATTTGCTGGCATATTGAGTGCAGCACTTTCACAGCATCATCTTTCAGGATTTGAAATAGCTCAACTGGAATTTCATCACCTCCACTAGCTTTGTTTGTAGTGATGCTTTCTAAGGCCCACTTGACTTCACATTCCAGGATATCTGGCTCCCGGTGAGTGATCCCATCATCATGATTATCTGGGTCATGAAGATCTTTTTTGTACAGTTCTTCCGTGTATTCTTGACACCTCTTCTTATCTTCTGCTTGTTTTAGATCCATGCCATTTCTGTCCTTTATCGAGCCCATCTTTGCATGAAATGTTCCCTTGGTATCTCTAATTTTCTTGAAGAGATCTCTAGTCTTTCCCATTCTGCTGTTTTCCTCTATTTCTTTGCATTGATCGCTGAAGGCTTTCTTATCTCTTCTTGCTATTCTTTGAAACTCTGCCTTCAGATGCTTATATCTTTCCTTTTCTCCTTTGCTTTTGGCTTCTCTTCTTTCACAGCTGTTTGTAAGACTTCCCCAGACAGCCATTTTGCTTATTTTGCATTTCTTTTCCATGGGGATGGTCTTGATCCCTGTCTCCTGTACAATGTCACGAACCTCATTCCATAGTTCATCAGGCACTCTATCTATCAGATCTAGGCCCTTAAATCTTTTTCTCACTACCACTGTATATTCCTAAGGGATTTGATTTATGTCATACCTGAATGGTCTAGAGGTTTTCCTTACTTTCTTCAATTTCAGTCTGAATTTGGCAATAAGCAGCTCATGATCAGAGCCACAGTCAGCTCCTGGTCTTGTTTTTGCTGGCTGTACAGAGCTTATCCTGGCTGCAAAGAATATAATCAATCTTATTTAGGTGCTGACCATCTCGTGTTATCCATGTGTAGAGTCTCCTCTTGTGTTGTTGGAAGAGGGTGTTTGCTATGACCAGTGCGTTCTCTCAGCAAAACTCTATTAGCCTTTTACCTTCTTCATTCCATACCCCAAGGCCAAATGTGCCTGTTATTCCAGGTGTTTCTTGACTTCCTCCTTTTGCATTCCAGTCCCCTATAATGAAAAGGACATCTCTTTTGGGTGTTAGTTCTAAAAGGTCTTGTAGGTCTTCATTAGAACCATTCAACTTCAGCTTCTTCAGCGTTACTGTTTGGGGCATAAACTTGAATTAATGTGATATTGAATGGTTTGCCTTGGAAACGAACAGAGATCTTTCTGTCGTTTTTGGATTGCATCCAATTACTGCATTTTGGACTCTTTTGTTGACCATGATGGCTACTCCATTTCTCCTGAGGGATTCCTGCCCACAGTAGTAGAGATAATGGTCATCTGAGTTAAATTCACCCATTCCAGTACACTTTAGTTCCCTGATTCCTAGAATGTCAACGTTCACTCTTGCCATCTCCTGTTTGACCACTTCCAATTTGCCTTGATTCATGGACCTGACATTCCAGGTTCCTATGCAATATTGCTCTTTACAGCATCGGACCTTGCTTCTATCATCAGTCACATCCACAACTGAGTGTTGTTTTTGCTTTGGCTCCATCCCTTCATTCTTTCTGGAGTTATTTCTCCACTGATCTCCAGTAGCATATTGGGCACCTACTGACCTGGGGAGTTCCTCTTTCAGAATCCTATCATTTTGCCTTTTCATAATGTTCATGGGGTTCTCAAGGCAAGAATAGTCAAGTGGTTTGCCATTCTCTTCTCCAGTGGACCACTTTCTGTCAGACCTCTCCACCATGTCCCGCCCATCTTGGATGGCCCCACAGGCATGGCTTAGTTTCATTGAGTTAGACAAGGCTATGGTCCTAGTGTGATTAGATTGAATAGTTTTATGTGATTATGCTTTCAGTGTGTCTGCCCCTGATGCCCTCTTGCAACACCTACCATCTTACTTAGGTTTCTCTTACGTTGGATGTGGGGTATATCTTCATGGGCTGCTCCAGCAATGCACAGCTGCTGCTCGTTACCTTGGACGAGGGGTATCTCCTCACCACTGCCCCTCCTGACCTTGAACATGGAAGAGCTCCTCTAGGCCCTCCTGCGCCCGCACAGCCACCTTGTATACACTGTCTTAATTTTGTGTATTTTGTGGTCTATTGAGGCTATTGATTGGGAAGGCTGGTCTCTCATTCTAGACTGCAAATTCCTTGTGGGCATGGACAAGGTCCTTCTCTGTTTGAACCCATTGGTGGAGCTGGGGTGTTGTCCAGTGCTTAATAACTGGTGAGGGCTTTGGAAATGTCAGCTGGCCTGAATGTTCAGTTCAGTTCAGTTCAATTCAGTTCCTCAGTCATGTCTGACTTTTTGCGTCCCCATGGACTGCAGCACGCTGGCCCTGTCCATCACCAACTCCCAGAGTTTGCTCAAACTCATGTCTATTGAGTCAGTGATGCCATACAACCATCTCATCGTCTGTCTTCCCCTTCTCCCACCTTCAGTCTTTCCCAACACCAGGCTCTTTTCAAATAGTCAGTTCTTCGCATCAGGTGACCAATGTATTGGAGTTTCAGCTTCAACAACAGTCCTTCCAATGAATATTCAGGACTGATTTCCTTTAGGATGGACTTGTTGGATGTCCTTGCAGGACAAAGGACTCTCAAGAGTCTTCTCCAACACCACAGTTCAAAAGAAACAATTATTTGGCACTCAGCTTTCTTTATAGTCCAACTCTCACATCCATACCTGACTACTGGAAAAACCATAGCCTTGACTAGACAGACGTTTGTCCGCAAAGTAATGTTTTTTAATATGCTGTCTACTTTGGTCATAACTTTTCTCCCAAGAAGTAACTATCTTTTAATTTCATGGCAGTAGTCACCATCTGTCATGATTTTGGAGCCCCCCAAAATAAAATCTGCCACTGTTTCCACTGTTTCTCCATCTATTTGCCATGAAGTGATGGGACCGGATGCCATGATCTTCATTTTCTGAATGTTGAGCTTTAAGCCAACTTTCACTCTCCTCTTTCACTTTCATCAAGAGGCTTTTTAGTTCCTCTTCACTTTCTGCCATAAGGGTGGTGTCATCTGCATATCTGAGGTTATTGATATTTCTCCTGGCAATCGTGATTCCAGCTTGTGCTTCTTCCAGCCCAGCATTTCTCATGATGTACTCTGCATATAAGTTAATAAGCAGGGTGACAATACAGCCTTGATGTACTCCTTTTCCTATTTGGAACTAGTCTGTTGTTCCATATCCAGTTCTAACTGTTACTTCCTGACCTGCATACAGGTTTCTCAAGAGGAAGGTTAGGTGGTCTAGTATTCCCATCTCTTTCAGAATTTTCCACAGTTTATTGTGGTCCACACAGTCAAAGTCTTTGGCATAGTCAGTAAAGCAAAAATAGATGTTTTTATGGAACTCTCTTGTTTTCCCCATGATCCAGCAGATGTTGGCAATTTGATCTCTGGTTCCTCTGCATTTTTTAAATCCAGCTTGAACATCTGGAATTTCACAGTTCACATATTGCTGAATTCTAGCTTGGAGAATTTTGAGCATTACTTTACTAGCATGTGAGATGAGTGCAATTGTGTGGTAGTTTGAGCATTCTTTGGCATTGCCTTTCTTTGGGATTGGAATGAAAACTGACCTTTTCCAGTCCTGTGGCCACTGGTGAGTTTTCCAAATTTGCTGGCATATTGAGTGCAGCACTTTCACAGCATCATCTTTTAGGATTTGAAATAGCTCAACTGGAATTCCATCACCTCCAGTAGCTTTTTTTGTAATGATGCTTCCTAAGGCCCTCTTGACTTCACATTCCAGGATGTCTGGCTCTAGGTGAGTGATCACACCATTGTAGATTAACAATTTACAGAGCATGGCCCCACCAATCAGAACAAGACCCAGTTTCCCCCTCAGTCAGTCTCTCCTACCAGGAAGCTTCCATAAGCCTCTTATCATTCTCCATCAGAGGGCAAACAGACTGAAAAGCACAATTCACAGAAAGCTAACCAATCTAATCACATGGACCACAGCCTTGTCTAACTCAAAGAAACTGTGAGCCATGCCGTGTAGGGCCACT
This sequence comes from Budorcas taxicolor, assembly GCF_023091745.1. Lineage (NCBI taxonomy): Eukaryota > Metazoa > Chordata > Mammalia > Artiodactyla > Bovidae > Budorcas > Budorcas taxicolor. Next base: position 53,620,263 of record NC_068935.1, read on the forward strand.
CAGGACAGATAGGTCATGGTGGAGAGTTACGAAAAAATGTGGTCTACTGGAGAAGGGAATGGCAAACCACTTCAGAATTCTTGCCGTGAGAACCCCATGAAGAGTATGAAAAGGCAAAAAGATAGGACACTGAAAGATGAACTCCCTAGGTCGGTAGGTGCCCAATATGCTACTGGAGATCAGTGGAGAAATAACTCCAGAAAGAATAGAGAAGGGGCCAAAGCAAAAACAGTACCCAGTTGTGGATGTGCCTGGTGAATGGAAGGTATGTTACAGGAATGGCAATTCAACATTATCTTTAGGGTCAAATTTCTCTTACTTGTAGAAACCTGAATATTAGTGCATTTTCTGTGCCCCCTCCCCCCGCCCTTCCTTGTTTACTTTCAACTGGCAAATGAAAAGGTAGATTTGCAAATTAAATGTTACCTTTGAGCAATTAATGAGGGTTTCATGTTTCCTGGTTCATTTTTGTGGCTCACCAGTTGAGGAAGATTTTAATCAAGATGAACTTCATAGGAAGCCAATGTCAATGTGAATTAATCCTATCCTCACTCCTAAAGATGACTTTGAAGTGAGAATGTTGGGAGTAAATATGTATGTTTTATACATAGCAGTGTATAACCATCTCCACAATGGTGTGAGTTGAAATGATGATTAATAAAGATCCTTGTTCCTGGCTTCTTTTCCTTACCCCCCCCCCCCCCCCATTCCTTTTGCATGCTGCTGCTTCTCAGCCCTCATCATCCCTTCTTCCCCTGCCATCTAGCCACCATTCCGGTATCCTCTCAGATTTTTGTCTGGCTTTGGGGTTTGTTTGTGGCAGGCCTACAAGTATCTATTTCCAGTGTTTTTAGATTGATGATGTACAGGCTTTCAAGGCACACTGGTACCTTTATTTCTAAGATTGCTGTTGACACAAGTCCACTTAAATTAATGTTCTCATCTCAGCTAATTTACCTGCTGAGAGTAAATTCATATGCAAACGTGAACAAAGAGGGTAGAAGCAACAGGAAGAAAGTGGAGCTAGGGAATATCTTTTACCATTTAACCCCCAAACAACCCAGGAAGATAAGGAGGGCAATTTTTATCATCAACTCCAGTAAAGAAATGAGAAAATGACGGAGCTCAGAGAAGTCATTTGTGAATAAAGAGCACAGGTCACATTTGAAACCTATATTTTCTCATCCCCACTCCAATGCTCTTTCCATACCACCAGGGTGTTTTTCAAATATGCTGTCTTAAAAAAAAAAAATAATCAGATCATCGCTTATGTACTATGCACCCACCAGGTGTTAATAATTTAGGCCAGGGTTCTGCAAACCATAGCCTGTGGGTCAAAGTCAGCCTGCCACCACTTTCTGCATCAACAGGAAGCTAAGAATTTTTGAAATATTTTGTAATGCTAAAAAAATATCAAAAGGATAATATTTCATGGCACATGAAAATTATACAAAATTCAAATTTTCACATCTATTGTCTATGGCTGCTTTCATGTAACAACAGGGTTGGGCAGCTACAACAGAGACTGTATGACCCAAAAACCTGAGAATATGTACTATCTGACTCTTTGTGCCCAAACACTTTTCTGATCCCTGATTCAGGTCCTTGCTACCTAAAGGGCTACCCAAGTGCTGATCACCGGATCATGTCAGAAATGCAGAATCTCAGGAATCTTCCAAACCAAAGAACTCAGAATCTGCATTTTAATAAGAGCCCCTGATTCATATGCCCATTACAGTTAGGGAGGCTCAGGCTCAGAAGGCAGTTGATGAGGGCTTTTTCTTATTAGACAAGCAGTGTGGGTTAAGGGAGCAGCCTTAAGGTCAAACAGGTATGAGTTTGAAATTCTCTGTCCACTGCTGAGTGGCTTCAGATTCTTAACCAAGAAAGTAATGATAAGCCTGTGTTCCTCATAAATTTGTTTTGACTTGGATGGCGTAGTAGGTACCTAGGGCTGCTTGAACAAATTACCACTATTTTGATGGCTTCAAAAACCAGAAATATACACTCTCACAGGTCTGGAGGCCAGAAGTCCAAAATTAACGTGTCAGCAGGTCCATTCTCCCTCTGAGAGCTCAAGGCAAGAAGACATCCTCATCTCTGTCAGCTCCTGGTGGTTCCGGGTGTTCCTCAGCTATGGCCATATCACCCAACCTCTGTCTCCATCTTGACATGACCTTCCTCTCTTCTTATAAGGACAACAATTATTGAATCAAAGCATCATCCTAATTCCAGAATCATATCAGCTAAAGATCCTTAACTAATGACATCTGCAAAGACCTATTTCCAACTCAGGTCATGTTCTAAGGTTCTGAGTGGATGTGAATGGGAAGGGTGGACACTATTCAACCCACCACAGATGACACCAATCTAGGTCAAATGTCTGATGCATTGTGAGTCCCTAACATATTTCTTCCACCCCATTTCCCTCTTTTACTCAGATGACCCCAGGCTCAGAACAGAGTGGATCTTTCCCGTTTTAAAAGAGGGGCATCTCCTGGGCTAGGACACACAGAAGAAAATGCTTTAATGACATGTGTCCTGAAACTAAACCAGTTCATTTATCCTCTGTATATTTTGGAGCAAAAGTTCCTTTCAAGTGAAGGAACAGATGAATGAAAAGTAATAAGCCATAGGCCAAGGAGAGCCTCACAGTGAAGAGGTTGTACTCGAAAAGTTCTTATTCTCTCTTCTCTGCTTCTGTTGGGCCTACCTTGGGAATGGATTAATATTCTCCATGATATTCCTGTGGGCCATGGTTTTCTGTTGTACCCCTAAAGGAAAGCATTTTCCCCCATTTACTATGAAACCCATGTATATCTCAAAGGAAAGCAAGATAGGTATCAAATTTCAACTTGCTCATGAGCAAATTATGACAGGTGTTAGCTTTGGGGTGAATCAAATTTGGGGTCTCCTAGTCAATATCACTGTTGGCAATTTTCAGACCAACCAAATTGCGTGTGACAAACTTTTCAGGTAATTCCACAACCCCATTTCCCAGTTTTTTTGTGTGTATAATCAGCAATGTCTCCTTTCTGAAGTTCTGAATAACTGCCCTCCTGTATTGTACTTGTATCATACAGATCTGGTCTGTTTCATATTAATTACCTCATTAGCCAACAGTAGTGTGCATTTCAAGTTTGTGAATTCCTGTAAACAGTCTCCCTGAGAGGAGATCTGAGGAGATCTGTGGAAATTTCCTTAGTACCCAGCAACCCAGTACTGTAATTCTCAGTGCAGCACCTGTCTTAGAACTGAAACAAATCAATAGCTAAATGTGACCGTACCTAGATTACTAACTCAATTTTCTATTCTCCAAGGAGGAAAGAGGTGGAACTTTTAATGCTGAGGAGTCTTCCAAACAAGAATGGGAGCTTTATTATTGGTAAGAAGAAATCTGAGAGAAAGGGGGAGATCCTAATCTTGGAGAGGGTTTATATTTTTGCACCTTTCAAGTTTATTTTTAAAAAGATTGTCTGGTACTTCTTTCCTGATCCTATTTTAGAAATTGTTAAAGGATATTGAATCATATCCATCAATATGGATATGTTGCTCTGCATATAACAGTATATAGAAAACACATTTTTTTTTCCCACAGAGTAGTTTGGAGGAACAAGGTATGTTGCCCCTCAAAATAGGAAATAAGGTGGCCTTTGAAAAATTAAACTTTCAGCTCAATGTATATTCAGTTCAGTTCAGTCACTCAGTCGTGTCTGACACTTTGCAACCCCACGAATTGCAGCACGCCAGGCCTCCCTGTCCATCACCAACTCGCGGAGTTCACTCAAATTCAAGTCCATTGAGTCAGTGATGTCATCCAGCCATTTCATTCTCTGTCGTCCCCTTCTCCTCCTGCCTCCAATCCCTCCCAGCATCAGAGTCTTTCCGATGAGTCAACTCTTCGCACGAGGTGGCCAAAGTACTGGAGTTTCAGCTTTAGCATCATTCTTTCCAAACAACACCCAGGGCTGATCTCCTTCAGAATGGACTGGTTGGATCTCCTTGCAGTCCAAGGGACTCTCCAGAGTCTTCTCCAACACCACAGTTCAAAAGCACCAATTCTTCGGCACTCAGCTTTCTTCACAGTCCAACTCTCACATCCATACATGACTACTGGAAAAACCATAACCTTGACTAGATGGACCTTTGTTGGCAAAGTAATGTCTCTGCTTTTTAATATGCTATCTAGGTTGCTCATAACTTTCCTTCCAAGGAGTAAGCATCTTTTAATTTCATGGCTGCAATCACCATCTGTAGTGATTATGGAGCCCAAAAAATAAAGTCTGCCACTGTTTCCGCATCTATTTCCCATGAAGTGATGGGACCAGATGCCATGATCTTCGTTTTCTCAATGTTGAACTTTAGGCCAACTTTTTTACTCTCCTCTTTCACTTTCATCAAGAGGCTTTTTAGTTCCTCTTCACTTTCTGCCATAAGGGTGGTATCATCTGCATATCTGAGGTTATTGATATTTCTCTGGCAATCTTGATTCCAGCTTGTGCTTCTTCCAGCCTGGCGTTTCTCATGCTGTACTCTGCATATAAGTTAAATAAGCATGGTGACATTATACAGCCTTGATGTATATTAGATTAATGCATATTAGATTAAAGCAAAGTCACCTTGAAACAGTGATCTGCAGCTTTGTCTGCAATTTAGAGTCACCTGGGAAGTTTTTACAAACTATTGACACTACAAGAGATTCTTATTTAATCCGAAGAGGGTGGGACCCATGTGGTTTATTAAAAGCTCCACCAGGTGATTCTAATCTGCTGTCCTGATTTCAAATCATTACCTCAAAGAGACAGCATAGCTTTTAAGGCTTTAGCATTTCACTCAGATCACTGAATGTTGCTAAAAAAAGAATGTGTCATTCATAAGGGGAGAGGGTCTGGATATCTAAGGAAACTCTAGGGGAAAGCTTATCTTTGAGGCCTATGTGATCACCAGTTTAAAATTTCACTCCCCTATGTCAATCTCTGGAATCAAGATTGTTGGGAGAAATATCAATAATCTCAGACATGCAGATGACACCACCCTTATGGCAGAAAGTGGAGAAGAACTAAAGAGCCTCTTGATGAAAGTGAAACAGGAGATGAAAAGTTGGCTTAAAACTCAACATTCAAAAAACAAAGATCATGGCATCCGGTCCCATCACTTCATGGGAAATAGAGAAACAGTGGAAACAGTGACATAATTTATTTTCTTGGGCTCCAAAATCATTGCAGGTGGTGACTGCAGCCATGAAATTGAAAGATGCTTGCTCCTTGGAAGAAAAGCTATGACCAACTTAAACAGCATATTAAAGAGCAGAGACATTACTTTGATCACAAAGGTCCATCAAAAGAAAGCTATGGCCTTTCCAGTAGTCATGTAGGGATGTGGGAGTTGGACTATAAAGAAGGCTGAGCACTGAAGAATTGATGCTTTTGAAATGTGGTATTGGAGGACTCTTGAGAGTCACTTGGACTGCAAGGAGATCCAACCAGCCCATCCTAAAGGAAATCAGTCCTGAATATATTGGAAGGACTGATACTGAAGCTGAAGCTCCAATATTTTGGCCATCTGATTCGAAGAACTGACTCGTTGGAAATGACCCTGATGCTGGGAAAGATTGAAAGGAGGAGGAGAAGGGGACGACAGAGGATGAGATGGTTGGATGGCATCACCGACTCAATGGACATAAGTTTGAGCCAGCTCCAAGAGTTGCCAATGGACAAAGGAGCCTGGCATGCTGCAGTCTATGGTGCTGCAAAGAGTCAGACATGACTGAGCGACTGAAGTGAACTGAACCTCAATCTCTATCTCCCTTCCTTGCTTTAATTGTCTCCTTTTCTGTTATTGTCCATCTATATATTAACTCCATGTGAATATGTACTTTGTTTTTGCCTGTTTTTTTCCATGCCTGCATCTCTAATGCCTATTAGGGAGAGCCTAGCACATGTTAGGAGGGCTTCCCTAGTGGTTCAGTGGTAAAGAATCCACCTGCCAATGCAGGAGAGGCAAGAGACATGGGTTTGATCCCTGGGTTGGGAATGGCAACCCACTCCAGTATTCTTGCCTGGAAAATCCCATGGACAGGGGAGACTAGAGGGCTACAGTCCACGGGGTTGCAAAGAGTTGGACACCACTTAAGTGACTAAACAACAGCAGCACGTGGTAGACACTTACATATGCCCAATAAGTGAATGAGTAAATGGATGACTGGAGAAGAGAATGAATAAGTGAAAGGAATGACAGAAGTAATTTTTCCTCTTCCTTTGGCAAACAATTGCTATCACAAATACAATATAAGGATATCCCTGGCAGAACAGTGACTAAGGCTCTGCCCTTTTACTTCAGGGGGCAAAGGTTTGATCCCTGGTCCCCTGATTGGGGACCTATGATGTGTGACCAAAGGAAAAAAAAAGTTATCTTTAGTTGAGTCCATGAAATATCACAAAGTAATCATTTAAGGATTTAAGGTTTGAACTCAAATATATGTTTGTAAAGAAGAGAAAGAATATGCTGTCCTTAAAATGATCTATATCGTATAACACTAATGAGTCTCTCTGCATATTAACAAATTGACACTCACAATATACTTTGAATTATACATATTATACCTCTGAATTATAGATAAAGATAGGGAAAAAGGAATACAATGAATTTGTGCCAACTATCTAATTCTTGTAACATACTTTGCATTGTACATTAAAAAGTTAGCATTTGGATTTTATATTAATATATTGTTTCTCTGAGCTTGATTCCCACCAGTGTACTCTGGAGCAGTCAGTGAGTGGATTCACCTCTCCTCTCTATATATGACTCGTTCAGCTTTCTGAGTCTTCAGTGCCAAGTGTGAGACCTCAAATCAGAGCAAATTCACAAGGTCATGAGGACAACCACATGAAGCTATTTCCACCTCTAAACTAAAGAGAGTTTTAACATTTTATATTCCATACCATGTTTTAATAAACGGAAAAACAATGATAACTTTCTTGATTATTTAAAATTTCTAAATACCTAAAGTGAAGATAGAGTTATAATTTGTTTTCCCAGACTACACAAATTGCCCCCTTATCCATCCTCACTCCCACCTGCAATGATTCTGGTTTTATCACTTGGTTGAAAAGCTTTCCTCCAAAGGAGCCCTTCACTAGAACACTTGTAGAGTTGACAGTCCCTCTGGTCTTCCACTATAACCGGCTGGCCCTCTCTATGGGGACCAACATCTGCTTCCTCATAATTAAACAGAGTCCCCCTAAAACTGAGTTCCCCCACCAGGTTTATAATTAACCTCTCTATCCAAAACTGTATTCTCTTCTTGTCCAGCCCCGGTCCCCTTTAAGACTGAGGAGTAGCAAAGAAAAGAGGTGATTGAAACCAGACAGGACTGCAGGGTCCTCTCAGATACAAAAGCCCCTCTATGTCCTCTATTTCTTATTTGTAGGAAAAAAAAAAAAAAGCTTCTAGGCCGTCTCTGAGTTCCAAAGGGCAGACTCAAGCAGTTAGTAGGATAGAGTTCCCAGATTCCTAGTTCCTTCTGAAGGATTATATGTAACAGTCTGAAGTGTATCTTTGAGTTGTACAGAAACTAAGACCCCCAAGCAGATGGAGGATGGTGACTATTTGTTGACCATGAGTAAATAGACCCCAGACTAGTTGGAACCAGAAGGTTGAGATTTCTGGAACACCCCCCTATTACCTCAACACCAACCAATCAGAAGAAAGTCATACACCCTGCAGCCCTCACTCCAAATTTTGCCTTTAAAAGTTCTTCACTAAAAACTATTAGGGAGTTTGGGTCTTTTGAGCACAAGCTACTCATACCCCTTTCTTGGTCCTGCGGTAAACTTCTCTCTGCTCCCAATACTAATGTTTGGTTTGTTTGGTCTCACTGTGTATCAGGCACACAAACTTGGGTTCAATAGCAGTAACTTCTATGCATCAGTCTTAGCCTCTGGAATGAGGAAGTCTTTTTCAAATAGAATTAAGATTTTTCTCATTGCCTCCTTAGTCTTCTAATGTTTTGAACCCCAAATCAACAAAACAAAAATAAAATAGGGAGATATTTCCATGAGTTTAGTCTATGGACCAGTTTATTTCCATGGGTTTGGAGGAAAAGAAGGGAATTTGAGCCCTAGGTTGAAGTCATTCCAACACCAAGGAACAGCTCCTGGTTTGCCTTCAGCTCGCATGTGTACGGATAGTTCTCAGCACACAGATGTCTCAAGTGGCATCTCTTCCGGAGGCTCAGGGCTTCCCAGGCTTCCATTTTGTGTAGCTGTCCTCAAATCATAACGTCACCAGTAACCTTATATTAATGGCAATGATAACAGACAGCAACAGCAATATAACATTGAAAGGACTATGCCTTTCTGGACATCATTGGCCTGGATGCCACCCTTAAATACAGTATGAGATTCTGGAGCCTGCACAAAGGAGGTGCTGAGGGCAGAGTGGTCTTACAGTTATCAGAGTCTCCATTATGGAGAGCTCCTCTGTATTTTATTCATCCAAGTGATGGCACTTTCCTCTCATTACTGAATCAACTGTTGCCCATCTACTGAACCTCTTCTCCATCCTCCCACCCAGACCCCACTTATCAGTTCTTAATGTGCATAAGAATCACCTGGGCATCTTGTTAAACTGTAGGTTCTGATTTAGTAGGGGCCCACATCCTGCATTTCTAACATGTTTCCTAGGAATGACAATGCTGCTGGTACGTGAACCACACTTTGAGTAGCCTTATCTAATGAAACTTTCTGCCATGATGGAAATGATGCACTGTCCAACATGGTAGCCATTAGCCACACATGGCTACTTGAAATGTGGCTAGTATGACTAAACAACTGAATTTTAAATTTTATTTCATTTTTTTTTTTCTTTTTTGACTGTGCTATGCAGCATGCAGGATCTTGGTTCCCCAACCAGGGATTGAATCCATGACCTCTGCAGTGAAAGTGTAGAATCCTAACCACTGGACCACCAGATAACTCTCCACTTTGATTCATTTAAATTTACATAGTCACATGTGACTAGTGGCTACTATATTAGACCATGCTACTCAAGAGCAGGGACCAGCCAGAAAACTTTTTCTGTTAAGGGCCAAATAGTAAATTTTTGGGGCTTTATGGGCCATATGGACTTTGTCACAAATACTCAACTATGCCATTGTAAAGTGGGGAAAAAAAATAAAACACATAGAGAATACATAAAAGAATAAGCATGGCTGCATTCCACTAAAACTTTATTGACCAAAGTAGGCGGTAGGATGGATTTGGCCTGTAGACTGTGGTTAACAGAACCCTGCTTTATAGTGTAATTTGCTGATGTTAAAATAGAGATTTAAAAAAGCACCTGAAGATATTTCTAAGATTGAAATAAATATCTTTCTTCAAACTTAAATCTGAACTGCATAAAACCTTAGTTTTACTTTTTTAAATTTTATTTTTTAATTGATTTATTTATTTTAATTGGAGGCTAATTACTTTACAATATTGTGGTGGTTTTTGCCATACATAGACATGAATTAGGTGGGTACACATGTGTCCCCCCATCATGAGCCCCCTCCCAACTCCCTCTGCTGTCCCTCTGGGTTGTCAGAGAGCACCAGTTTTGAGTGCCCTGCTTCATGCATCAAACTTGCACTGGTCATCTATTTCACATATAATAATATACATGTTTCAATGCTATTCTCTCAAATCGTCCCATCCTTGCCTTCTCTCACAGAGTCCAAAAGTCTGTTCTTTACATCTGTGTCTCTTTTGCTGTCTTGCATATAGGGTCATCGTTACCATCTTTCTGAGTGAGTGAGTGAAGTCGCTCAGTTGTGTCTGACTCTTTGCGACCCCATGGACTGTAGCCTACCAGGATCCTCTGTCCATGGGATTTTCCAGGCAAGAATACTGGAGTGGGTTGCCATTTTCTTCTCCAATGGATCTTCCTGACCCAGGGATTGAATTCTAGTCTCCCACACTGCAGGCAGACACTTTAACCTCTGAGCCACCAGGGAAGCCCTACCATCTTTCTAAATTCCATATATATGTGTTAATATACTGTATTGGTGTTTCTCTTTCTGACTTACTTCACTCTGTATAATAGGCTCCAGTTTCATCCACCTCATTAGAACTGATTCAAGTGTATTATTTTTAATAGCTGAGTAATATTCTATTATGTATATGTACCACAACTTCCTTATGCATTCGTCTGGTGATGGACATCTAGGTTGCTTCCATGTCCTAGCTATTGTAAATAGTGCTGCAAATGAACATTGGGGTGCACATGTCTCTTTCAATTCTGGTTTCCTCAGTGTGTATGCCCAGCAGTGGGATTGCTGGGTCATATGGCAGTTTTAGTTTTAATCCATGAAAGTTCCATAAGGAAATTGTCTTTTAAAAATTTAAACCTAATGTCTTATGTTATTGTAGAAAATTTTTTCTCATGAATGTTTATTACTGTTAGTCTATTGGATAGCTGTTCTATATTTATTTTTATTTGATTATTTCTTATGCTATGTTATTTTTGGCCACACTGTACAGTATGCAGAATCTTAGTTCTCCAATTAGGGATTGAACTTGTGTCCCCTGCAGTGGAAGCATGGAGTCCTAACTGCTGGACCACCAGGGAAGTCCCTGCATAGATGTTCCATACATACACATACACTTTTTGTATGTTTTTTGGTCTTGGAATATTTACTGCACTGCTCCTGGGACAATGTAAGCAAGCCCTGTGTGTTAGAATGCAGTTAAATACTTTTGAGACACTAACCTCTCAACTCAATAATCATGGCAATGGGGTTGCTTGTTTTAGTATGCATACTCTATCAACACACCAAATTACTGGGTTGGGCAAAAAGTTCATTCAGGTGTTCCTGTAAGATACTATAGAAAAACCCAAACAAATTTTTTGGCCAACCCAAGGAATGTAGTTAGTCCCTGTTAATCTAACTGTATTTCTTTGTTGTTGGTTTTCACAACAGCCGCCCGGACCAATATTTTACATGTATTTTATTAGGTTGGCAACATTTTCCCAGTTATGCTATCCATCTTGAAATGATGAATGACATGTGGGGGCATTGTTAGTTTGCATCATTAACTATTAGAAACAGTAAGGAGTTATAGAGTAATCTCTCATTGTGCTAAGCACAAAACGTTTTTTCTCTAAAATGAGCAATCTAAAGATAATCACATTTTATGGATGCAAACGATTTCACATTTCTTACAAGCACAATCTGTGTTTAAAAATCATTATTGTGCCAGTTTAATAAGCCATCACACTGAAATGGCTATAAATGTGCTTGGTGAAGATGGTAAATATTAACAGGAGAGTGGTCAGAAGTCATACCTCTGGTCTAGGAAGGAACAGTGGAGCACTCTGGCATTAACAAAATTTCTCTGTGTGGTGGGAGTATGGTGGAACTTCAGGTGGTGAGGTTCTCCAGAGGAACTGACAGTGTCTGTCTATCATGTCCAAAGGCAGCTCAAATCAAAGAGGATGCAGTGAATTTGCATTCCATTGGGCTGATATTGATATCTGAGGTACACATAATCTGGTGAAGTGACCAGGTAGCAGGCACCTGGGCAAAGGAGAGTGGTAGGCAGGCAGGTTACTATGCCCATGGTTAACCCGGCAGTGGAAGGGTGGAAAGTTGTGGAGCAACAATTAAGTCTGTGATTGGTTAGTGAGGACTGAGGGGCAGGGGAATGGGACTGTCTTCTAAGAGCCTAAGCCTTGTAAGCTATGGCTTCAAATTGCTCCCGTGAAGAGGTTAAGCAGATATCTTTAGAGACTAAGCATATAATGTAGGGTATTGGGTACAGACCGTGTTGGTATTTGTGTTTCTATCCTAGGCATCTTAGATCCTAGCTTTAGGTCACATAACTACTCTTGTCCCCAGTTACTTGTGGCAATGAGTCTTAATATCAAACCAGCCTAGAGTTAAGGCAATAAAGCAAAAGTATGTAAGTTGCGAAAACAAGGACAAAACATTTTGGAGACCTTTTATGTTGAAAGTTTCTGTACCCACTTTAAAGCTCAGAACAATTATCTTTTCTTTTGTAGCATTCTCTAACTCTCCCTGTCTTTGCCTTCCTCCTGTCTCTGCTCCCCCATAGACTCTGTACGCACCTCTCCTATCACAGCACACTATCAATGCTGCCCCGACAGAGTTTATGCATTTTTCTTCCTATTTGACTGTGAACTTCTTAAGGGTATGACTATCAGGTCCATCTCTGTATTCTCAGTGCCTAGCACTCAGTATTGATTGAGTTAGGTATCAATAAAGAGAAAAAGAAGTTTCCATTGACTATCCTAGGCTAAATGACATGTATTCAAAAATAATTTTATTATGAAAGTCACCCATTTAATTGAACATTTTCAAAATGCATTAAGTAAAAAGGAATGTATTATTTTTCACAAATCTGCAATTATATTCAAGACAGCATTTAAGCTTGCTTTTCTAGTTAAACATATCATGAGTATTTTGTTCTTTTAAATCTCTACAAAATATTTTTTTTAACTGCTCTGGTAGAGATGTTGGTGCTTACCAAACATTCCATTTGGTCCTCTGCATTTAGGGCTGCATGACTAATTCTGGCCAATGAGCATAAACATAAAGGACGAAAACGGGGAATAAACTTCTGGGCCAAAGTGTAAAATAGCTACTATGTGCCATCCACCAATTTATTTCTTCTTCTGCTAAATGATGGGTGACATCTTATGGTGGACCTTCCATCAGCCTTTGTTTCAGAATGGCTATGTGAAGCTAAGAGACTCCTGACACTCAGAATTGGACAGGCAGTACAAGTGAGAAACAGGCCCTTGTTTTGGTAAGCCAATGTGATTTCCAGGTTAACTTGTTATGGTAGAATAATTTATATCCTATCCTCCCTAATATATAGGTACATAGAATATGAACATATGGATATACCATGATTTGACAATTCCCTATTTTATGTATTTTGATTGTTCCTGTTATTCTGCTAATATAGAAATGCTGTGATGCTTATCATTACATGTAAGTCTTTGTGGAAATTCATGATAATTTTCTTAACATAAATTTCTAGAAAGGAAATTATTAGGTAAAAGAATTTGGAAATTTTTAAGGCTTGAATATGTTTTACAAAATTTCCCCCCAGAAAGGTAATGCCTGTGTATAGTGTCTCTGACCTCAATTTGATTCCTGGGTCAGGAAGATCCCCTGGAGAAGAAGATCTTCTCCAGGCTATCCACTCCAGCATTCTTGGGTGTCCCTGGTGCCTCAGATGGTAAATAATCTGCCTGCAATGTGGGAAATCTGGGTTTGATCACTAGGTTAGGAAGATCCCCTGGAGGAGGGCATGGCAAGCCACTCTAGTATTTTTGCCTGGAGAATCCCATGGACAGAGGAGCCTGGTGGACTGCAGTCCATGGGGTCACAAAGAGTCACATGACTGAGCGTGACATCTTATGACTGAGCAACTAACCACACATGCACATAGTCTCTTTAGCAGTATATATCAGTGCTTATTTCACCATGCCTCTCCAAATTGGGTATTATTCTTCTTTTGCAAATTTGAAAAGTGAAAAATTAGATGGGAGTCAAACCTGGTTTATTTTAATAACAAAATGACCTTAATATTGATGGATTTTTTTCACTGGAGCTGTCTCTTAATGGGTCTTGGCTTCATGAGCCTAAGTAAGTTGAGGATGGAAGTGTAACCTATTTAGTATCGAGATGAATCCCATGCTATAACCAGTGTCTCAATTATATATGTCAGGGCAACAGTAGCAGAGTTGAATCATTACTTTTTTCTGGAATATTTTCTTTTCATCTGCCCAGAGGTTTATTCCTGAATTAGGAGAAAAAATAATATAGGATAGCTGATTTCCTAAGACAGTTTACATATTCAAAGACAGCTCATTTCTGCAGCCTCTGCTCATGAAAAACTAACAGATTTCTGACTCCTCCAGTGAATCCCACCCCCTGCCTTAACAAACAATATACCTTGAAATAGTGGAGAATGAAAAATAGATATATTCCCATTAAAAGAGTGAGGACACAATTGAACTGTATCTTTTGTACATAGTACTTAGTAAATATTCAGTAAATGCTTAGTAAAAGAAAGGAAGGAAAAGAGAGAGAGAGGAGAAAAGTAGTATGTCACATCAGATTTGGAGCAAGGGAATTGAAACATCATCCTGTATACTCTCTTCATTTTAAAGTAAACTCAAAGTAATAAAGTGAGTTCTCCAAGGTCTCAAGCTCAAAGCTAGGAAATAGTTGGAGTAGGACCTAAGCCCAGTCTTTCAGCCCCTCTCCATTACCTTTGCAGCATTGAGTAGCTGGTGGATATTCCTCTGCCACCTAAGTCAATTTGGATGAGAAGCATTCACTCAATAGTTATTGAACATCTATATGTTGGACACTATGGTAAATGCTGTGAATTGCCAGGGGCCTCACCATCTAGCAGAGGAGATGTATGTGAAATCAACCAAGAGCAGCAATAGAAACCCATGAAATATGCTATTGAAAAAGTCAACAGAGCAGAGAGTCACTCCAATTGAGGCCTTAGGGCAGGTTTCTTTGAGGAACTGACTTTTGGGTTAAGTTTCCAAAGATACTATTTCAATAGCAGAAGGAAGAGAGAAGAGACACTTTTAAACTAAGAAAATGCCAAACATAAATAAACCTTTGAATATAATGCACATGGCAAACTTAACGTTCTGTTTTAGGAAAGCTGTAGAGATTAGTGGGCAAGAGTTGATTTGAGTGCCAGCAATATTATTTACTATTTTTATGACCTTGTGTTTTGGCTGAATTAATCAGTTCAGTTCAGAGGAACAATTTTACTTTTCCCCAATAAATCCAGTTGTGGGTTCACTTTGTAGAAACAGAGCCTTATTTATTTGAGTATTTTAGCATTGGAGAAGGAAATGGCAGCCCACTCCAGTGTTCTTGCCTGGAGAATCCCAGGCATGAGGGAGCCTGTGGGGCTGCGGTCTATGGGATCGCACAGAGTCGGACATGACTGAAGCGACTTAGCAGCAGCGGCAGCAGCAGCAGATCTAAATATAAAAAAAGTCTGCAAAAATATGACTACATTAAAACAATGATTTGTGGACCAAACTCTTTTACCTTTTCTTTTTCTTTTTTTTTTCTTTTGCTTCTCATAGAAACTGATAGTGTCAGAATCTATTCCATTTATTTACAAAACTATTTCTAACATATAATCAGGTATACATGAAAATAAACGGAAAAAATCCTAAAAGTTTAGATCCTGAGATGGTAAATGTAATTTTCATTAAATGATGTAGAAGTAGTCTCTAGTACTAGCAGATCATAAGAAGTGAAAATGTGTATGTCTTTTAAGTAAAGACAGCCTAATAAAATGTGCTTAAATGTTAAACTGGAACTTAATTTTTTTTTAAATTTAACAATATTTTCCTTTATAATCAAGCACAGGGCAATGGAGCAATACTAACTATGATGGTTAATTTTATGTGTCAACTTCACTGGGCCACGAGGTACCCAGATATTTAGTCAGACATTATTTTTTGGATGTTTCTGTGAGGATGTTTTTGGATAAGATTTACGTTTAAATTAGTAGACTGAGTAAAGCAAGTTTCCTCCCTAAGGTGTGTGAGCCTCATCCAATCCATTGAAAGTCTGACTAGAATTAAAAAGCCTGATCCTTCCCAAGAAAGAGAGAATTTCTCTTGCTTGAATGCCTTTGAAGTAGTATGCCATTTTTCTCCTGCCTTCAGACTTAAACTAAAACATGGACTTTTCTTCAATCTCTGGTCTGCAGGCCTTCTGACTGGAACCACACTATGGGTCTCCAGGTTGCCAACTCACCCTAAAGATCAGATCTCGGGATGTTTCAGTCTCTATAATCATGTGAGTAAATTTCTTAGAATAAATATCTTTCTATATGTATACATGTTCTCTTGGTTCTGTTTCTCTGGAGAACCCTTACTAATACACTAATTTTCTTCATTAACTATTCAAATAAAAGAAAATATGTTATTCCAAGTTCATAGCTTTAACTAAAAAAAAAAATGTGCATGTAAAATGAGACATAAACATAATTATACCAAGCCTGGACACCAGCACTTTCATGAGCTGTTGCTTCTTTAATATAGTGCTTTCTAATAAGGACTACACATAGCATAGGCTTATTTACTTGCACTTCCTGATAGATAAAAGTGGTTAGACATACTCTCTTTCTTAAGTCCAGAGACCTGGGTTTGAATCCTAGCTCTGCTGATGATATGCTGTACGATTCTGCATAAGTCTAGTTGAGTAGACTCACAATAGTTCCCACATCTTAAAAAATGGACATTTTATAATTTTATTTACTCATTTAGTTTTGGCTGTGCTGGGTC
Organism: Budorcas taxicolor; assembly: GCF_023091745.1. Taxonomy (NCBI): domain Eukaryota; kingdom Metazoa; phylum Chordata; class Mammalia; order Artiodactyla; family Bovidae; genus Budorcas; species Budorcas taxicolor. The sequence continues at coordinate 53,636,610 of NC_068935.1, forward strand.
TTTGATACTGTGCAGTCAGTCTTCGCTAGTTGCAGCAACTAGGGGCTACTCTTTAGTTGTGATGCACAAGCTTTTTATTGTGGTGGCTTCTGGGTGTTTGAGTTCAGTAGTTGTGATGTGCAGGCTCAGTAGTTGCAGCTCCCAGGCTGTAGAGCACAGAATCAGTAGCTATGCAGCAAGGGCTTAGTTGCTTCTAGACATGTGGGGTCTTCTCAGACTAAGAATTGAGCCTGAGTCTCCTGCATTGGCAGGCATAGTCTTTACCACTGAGCCACCATGGAAGCCCCAAAATGGACCTCTAAAAAAAATGTTCAGTTCAGTTCAGTTCTAAGCATATTTATATATAGTTCAGTAGCACTAAGTACATTCACATTGTTATACAACTCTCACCATCATCCATTTCCCGAATTTTTTGCCATCCTAAACTGAAACTCTGCTCCCATTAAACATTAACTTCCCATTCCCCCTCTTCAACCTCACATCCCCCCAGTGCCTGGCATCCATCAATGTACTTTCTGACTCTACAAATTTGACTATGCCAGGGATCTTGTAGAAGTGGAAATCAAACAGTGTGTGTCTGCACCCCCTGCATATTGGAACACATTTTTAAGGCTAACAATGTATGTCCTACACACAGATTGTACCTTTTTTTCCCCTTGTGCTATACAGTAGGTTCTCATTAGTTATCTGTTTTATACATTGTAGCTTATATATGTCAATCCCAATCTCCTAATTCCTCCCACCCCCACCTCTCCCTGCTTGGTGTCTATACATTTGTTCTCTGTATCCCCTCTGCAGAGTTGTTTGGAGGGTTGAATACATTTGTGTATATATAGCATATGGTCTCCTTGGTGGCTCAGACAGTAGAGTCTGCCTGCAATGCAAGAGACCTGGGTTTGATCCCTGGGTCAGGAAGATTGCCTGGAGAAAGGCATGGCAACCCACTCCAGTATTCTTGCCTGGAGAATTTCATGGACAGAGGAGCCTGGTGGGCTATAGTTCATGGGGTCTCAAAGAGTCTGACACAACGAGCAACTAACACTTTCACTCCACTTTCATTTATAGCAAATACTGGTGGTGCCAAGCCCATTTCCAAGTCTCTGGGTGCTTTACAACCTTCAGAGGATTGTGCTCGGGTGCTGGGAATGCCTTGCCAATTTGAAAAGCTATAAGATCCTGAACGTTTTGCCATTTCAGTTGGGAACAGCCCACAGGCCAGGGCTGACTGGTCTCGGAGGACAAAGCCCTAGCTTCTTTAACCTGAGATAGGATAAACTTTGAAGTGTCATTTAATCTTCAGGGTTCCCCTGGGGACCAAGATGAAGCTGAGACTTCATGAAATTGCACTCTTTCATGTGTTCTTCCCCTTTACTGTCATAATTCCTCGACTCTTTTATTCCTTTCTCCAGGGAGGCTTTCCTTACTAAATCTCTTGTGCTCAAATTCTTGGTTCAGAGTTTGATTCTGGGAGAACCTGACCTCAGACAGCATGTGAGTGAAAGTAAACTATATATAGGGCGACCATATGTCCCAATTTGCTTGCAACAGTCCTGCTATAGGCCTGCTGTCTGTGCACCTATTAATAATACCCCCTTTCACTGGCAAAAACATAAATTTTATGGTCACGTTGTGTGTAAAGCATCGAGAGAAGCTTGATAAAATCGGAAGTAAAATAATCAGAATGATAACAATTGAACCCAAATAAGAAATTTGCCTAATTTTTCCTCAGTTAATAAGTTGTTTGATTGAATTCACACCATGTGGACATCTCAAGATAAAGAGTACTTTGATTTTTCTAAAATAAGCATTCAGAATATGCTGTGCTTCTTATTACCTATATGATGAGTATGAAAATAAGAAACTAGTATTTTAACAACTAATATGCTTTAAAAGGTAGTATCAACAAAGTTATTTAGCAGAAAAATTACTTATAAATGTAAAAAAATAAATTGCAACAAATCATCATTGAAACCATATATTGTGTAGAAGGTGAGATCTTTGTAAAAGAAAAAGTAACCAGCAATCCTATGAATATTTATGATAATAAGTTTTTATTTTCAACATTCTCAGGTTTTATTCATATACAGATTTTGTTTATAAATTGGCATCAAACAAGGCGCCTCAAAAGCTTGGAGCCATTCATACAAGAAAATAGAAAGTTCTTTGGGAGGCAAGACCATGTCTTTTGTCTCTGTGTAGCTGTTTGCTTTGTTAGCTGAAGAGGTTGAATCTGCCAGTAAGATCTTAAGAATGTTCAAAATACCTGTGTGTACCTAAGATGACATAGCAGCATGATGAACTGAGTAAAATGTAAAGTGTGTTTCTTCCAAGTTGTCTTAAAAGTCTACTATAGCCTGATTAACATAAGTTCTTTCCTTTAAATTAAAGCCATCACGCTCTAAATTATATTAAGGCAGATTGCCTAAGTCTACTTATAGTAATAGGAATTTGTGCTAAGTATTTTTAAAGAAACTATTGCAATTAACTGTGGAAAAGGAAACCTTATTATATCTTCTCTCTAGCAATTATTAGCCTCATAATACACTTAAAGTTGTCACTTGCTGATGAGGTATTTATTCTATCAAAAAAGTCCTTTAACACTGTTTAATGATCATATATTATGGGACAGATGCCATGCTGGGGCTATGGCAGTGAATACAAGAGACACAGTCCCTTTCCTCATGGAGCTCATAGTCAATAAAATACATCAAATAAAACTGTTGCTTTGCGACTCTACTTTGTGTGTGTGTGTGTGTGTGTGTGTGTGTGTGTTGTTAAAATTTAGGGGATTGAGAACTCCATGAACAGTATGAAAAGGCAATATGATAAGACACAAAAGAGGAACTCCCAAGGTCATTAGGTACCCAATATGCTATTGGAGATCAGAGGAAAAATAACTACAGAAAGAACGAAGGGATGGAGCCAAAGCAAAAACAATACCCAGCTGTGGATGTGACTGGTGATAGAAGCAAGATCCTATGCTGTAAAGAGCAATATTGCATAGGAACCTGGAATGTCAGGTCCATGAATCAAGGCAAATTGGAAATGGTCAAACAGGAGATGGCAAGAGTGAACGGCGACATTCTAGGAATCAGCGAACTAAAATGGACTGGAATGGGTGAATTTAACTCAGATGAACAATATATCAATTACTGCGGGCAGGAATCCCTCAGAAGAAATGGAGTAGCCATCATGGTCAACAAAAGAGTCCGAAATGCAGTACTTGGATGCAATCCAAAAACGACAGAAAGATCTCTGTTCGTTTCCAAGGCAAACCATTCAATATCACAGTTATCCAAGTCTATGCCCCAACCAGTAATGCTGAAGAAGCTGAAGTTGAATGGTTCTAATGAAGACCTACAAGACCTTTTAGAACTAACACCCATAAAAGATGTCCTTTTCATTATAGGGGACTGGAATGCAAAAGTAGGAAGTCGAGAAACACCTGGAGTAACACAAATTTGGCCTTGGAATGCGGAATGAAGCAGGGCAAAGAATGATAGAGTTTTGCCAAGAAAATGCACTGGTCATAGCAAACACACTCTTCCAACAACACAAGAGAAGACTCTACACAAGGACATCACCAGACGGTCAACACCGAAATCAGATTGATCATATTCTATGCAGCCAAAGATGGAGAAGCTTTATAAAGTCAACAAAAACAAGACCAGGAGCTGACTGTGGCTCAGATCATGAACTTCTTATTACCAAATTCAGATTTAAATTGAAGAAAGTAGGGAAAACCGCTAGACCATTCAGGTATTACCTAAATCAAATCCCTTATGATTATACAGTGGAAGTGAGAAATAGATTTAAGGGCCTAGAACGAAGTTCGTGACATTGTGCAGGAGACAGGGATCAAGACCATCCCCATGGAAAAGAAATGCAAAAAAGCAAAATGGCTGTCTGGGGAGGCCTTACAAATAGCTGTGAAGAGAAGAGAGGTGAAAAGCAAAGGAGAAAAGGAAAGATATAGGCATCTGAATGCAGAATTCCAAAGAATAGCAAGAAGAGATAAGAAAGCCTTCTTCAGTGATCAATGCAAAGAAATAGAGGAAAACAACAGAATGGGAAAGACTAGAGATCTCTTCAAGAAAATTAGAGATACCAAGGGAACATTTCATGCAAAGATGGGCTCGATAAAGGACAGAAATGGTATGGACCTAACAGAAGCAGAAGATATTAAGAAGAGGTGGCAAGAATACATGGAAGAACTGTACAAAAAAGATCTTCACGACCCAGATAGTCATGATGATGTGATCACTAATCTAGAGCCAGACATCTTGGAATGTGAAGTCAAGTGGGCCTTCAAAAGCATCACTACGAACAAAGCTGGTGGAGGTGATGGAATTCCAGTTGAGCTGTTTCAAATCCTGAAAGATGATGCTGTGAAAGTGCTGCACTCAATATGCCAGAAAATTTGGAAAATGCAGCAGTGGCCACAGGACTGGAAAAGGTCACTTTTCATTCCAATTCCAAAGAAAGGCAATGTCAAAGAATGCTCAAACTACAGGACAATTGCACTCATCTCACATGCTAGTAAAGTAATGCTCCAAATTCTCTAAGCCATGCTTCAGCAATACATGAACTGTGAACTCCCTGATGTTCAAGCTGGTTTTAGAAAAGGCAGAGGAACCAGAGATCAAATTGCCAACATCCACTGGATCATGGAAAAAGCAAGAGAGTTCCAGAAAAGATCTCTTTCTGCTTTATTGACTATGCCAAAGCCTTTGACTGTGTGGATCACAATAAACTGTGGAAAATTCTGAAAGAGATGGGAATAGCAGACCACTTGACCTGCCTCTTGAGAAATCTGTATGCAGGTCAGGAAGCAACAGTTAGAACTGGACATGGAACAACAGACTGGTTCCAAATAGGAAAAGGAGTGTGTCAAGGCTGTATATTGTCACCCTGCTTATTTAACTTATATGCAGAGTACATCATGAGAAACGCTGGACTGGAAGAAGCACAAGCTGGAATCAAGATTGCCGGGAGAAATATCAATAACCTCAGATATGCAGATGACACCACCCTTATGGCAGAAAGTGAAGAGGAGCTAAAAAGCCTCTTGATGAAAGTGAAAAAGGAGAGCGATAAAGTTGGCCTAAAGCTCAACATTCAGAAAACAAAGATCATGGCATCCAGTCCCATCACTTCATGGGAAATAGATGGGGAAACAGTGGAAACAGTGCCAGACTTTATTTTGGGGGGCTCCAAAATCACTGCAGATGGTGACTGTAGCCATGAAATTAAAAGACGCTTACTCCTTGGAAGAAATGTTATCACCAACCTAGATAGCATATTCAAAAGCAGAGACATTACTTTGCCGACTAAGGTCCGTCTAGTCAAGGCTATGGTTTTTCCTGTGGTCATGTATGGATGTGAGAGTTGGACTGTGAAGAAGGCTGAGCGCCGAAAAATTGATGCTTTTGAACTGTGGTGTTGGAGAAGACTCTGGAGAGTCCCCTGGACTGCAAGGAGATCCAACCCGTCCATTCTGAAGGAGATCAACCCTGGGATTTCTTTGGAAGGAATGATGCTAAAGCTGAAACTCCAGTACTTTGGCCACCTCATGCGAAGAGTTGACTCATTGGAAACGACTCTGATGCTGGGAGGGATTGGGGGCAGGAGGAGAAGGGGACGACCGAGGATGAGATGGCGGGATGGCATCACGGACTCGATGGACGTGAGTCTGAGTGAACTCCTTGAGGTGGTGATGAACAGAGAGGCCTGGTGTGCTGGGATTCATGGGGTCGCAAAGAGTCAGACACAACTGAACGACTGAACTGAACTGAACTGAACTTTTAACTCTAAAAATACGTAATTATACAAGCATTATGAAATGATAATTAGATAAGCTTTTCTTCTACAGAAACTATTTCTAAGTCCTGGCCCCAGTGTGGTACTCTGATAACAGAGCCAGTGCTGTATTCACTGCTGACATGCTTATTTGTAACCTCGCACCTCCAGTGTAGATTCTGTTAGAAATTCAAACAGGATTGGCATTAACGGGTAAAATATGTCTCATCTTACAAGTAAGGCTCTTCCATCTTGACCTATGCAGACAGTAGTTGAATTCTAAAACACTAGGAGAAAAAAATATATATGCTTGATTTTGACCGATCCTTCTGGACAATGATATAATGTTATTGTTACAATTTTCAAGAGACATTACTATTGGGGAAATTTGGGTTAAGGGAACAAAAGACCTCTGTATACTAATTCACATATGCTCGTGAGTATGCAGTTATACTGGGGCTTCCATGGTGGCTCAAATGGTAAACAATCTGCCTGCAATGCAGGAGACCTAGGTTTGATCCCTGGGTTGGAAGATCCCTTGGAGATGGGAATAGCTACTTAATCCAGTATTCTTGCCTGGAAAATTCCATGGACAGAGGAGCCTGGCAGGCTGCAGTCCATAGGGTCACCAAGAGTTGGACATGACTTAGCAACTGAACAACAACATGTTATTATATCAAAAGAAAATGTTTAATTAAAAAAAAAAAAAACAGGCTAGGGACTTCCCTGGTGGTCCAATGGTTAAGACTCTGCACTTTCACTACAGGGGACATGGGTTCTATCCTTGGTCAGGGAACTATGATCCCATATGCCACGTGGGGTTTCCAAAAAAAAGAGAAAAATAGATAACTAAATTAAATTGGAAAAAAAAAAAAAAACAGGCTAATAACTGGAATGAGAATGATCTCATACTTTGTCCTCATAGCTCTATCCTATTTTTATAGATGATAACATCTAAGAACAATGATGACTTTTTTCATCAGCTAAGCTGTGAATGCCCTGATTGTGAGGGCATATAATGTAAGAAATGTACCTATGCTGTAAAGAAGAATAGCTTGATTCCAAGTGGAAGCACATTTCTTAAGAGCATCTTCTTTGAAACGTTATATACAATGTAACTCATTTGCTTAGACTATAGAGCTTAGGGTCAGGAATTTACTCCTCACTTAGGTTCTTTATATTTATACCAATTCCTTTCCACAGGACCCCAAATAATCCTCCTTCTTTGGCAATTACGTGCTTAATGTGTGTCTTTTATTTTGAGAGAGAAAAGGTAGGAGAATGCATAGGACTTCTAACCTTGCAGAATCAGGAGTGCTATCTTTATTTGTGCTCTTTTAATATTACAGAGTTCTATGTACAGGGGTTCTACCTGCAAAATAGTTATCAGAGAATAAGACTTCTTCATCTAAAAGGGTATCTATCATGACTATCTTTCCAAAGTAAACAGTCATAACATGAAAAGGAACTGTGAACTTGCACAGAAGAGACACTCAATAAATGTTTGCTAAGTGAATTATTTTGTATAAAAGATTAGATAGAGAAGAATTCTGCCCTTCTAGAAATTGTCTGATGGAGCTTACAGTTGAGTTAATTGAGATAACCAACATGCAAGTTAACAAATAAATTAGATAATATCAGATATGAAAATGAGTGACAGAATTAATAGTAGGCTATTTTAGATGAGATTTTCAGGGAAATGTGTCTGTGAGAAAGTGGCATTTAGCAGAGACTTGAATAGTGATAAAGAAAGCCATGGGAAAATAGTGGGGAAAGAAAACTATAGGCATAGCAAATAGAAACTTCAAGGTCTTGAGGCCAGAATGAACCTGGACAAGAATGAAAAACAGCAAGACAGGGTGGCTGTGACATACTGAGCAAGGGGTAGAATAACACTAAGTGAACCTGGACTTTGTACACCCTAGTGAGGTAGGCCCTGGTGGGGCTTTTATTCTGAAGGCAATGGGAAGCCTTGAGTGGGTAATCAACACACGGATGACATCATCTGAAATGGTCTCTTAGGTGTTGGAATGCCAATATGCATTATCTTCATCGTTGGGATGGGTGACTTTTCTTGGCTACCAGGTCCCAGGACCATGAGAGATGGACACCCCTACTCTTATGTGGATGGTAGGCAGATACCTTGAGCAATACAGTTTCTATGAGAATATAGCAGGTTGGAGAGGCTTGAATTTGAGTGCTGACTCTGCTGTTTCCTAGCTGTGAGGCTTTGGACAAGCTACTTACCCTCTCGATTCTTACTTTCCTCCTCTTGAAAAATGGAAAAAAAATATTTTCCTGTAGTTACTGTGAGGATTAAATGATTTAATGGATGAAAAGCTGACAACATGCATGATACATTTCTAGGTACTCAATACATATTAACTATATACATATATATATATATATATATATATATATATATATATATATATATTTACAGAGGAGGGTATGACAAAAAAGTACAAAATATAAACGTAACTAATATTCACTAGAGGTAGTATATGATGCATATGCCTGTGTGTGCATGCACCCCCCACACTATACACATACGAATCATGCTTCTGCTGCTGCTTAGTCACTCAGTTCTGTCTGATTCTTTGTGACCACATGGACTGTGGCCTGTCAGGCTTCTCTGTCCATGGGGATTCTCTAGGCAAGAATACTGGAGTGGATTCCCATGCCCTCCTCATACAAATCATATTTGGGTTCAAAGCTGTGATTTAGCAATTAGTAGCTCTAGGACCTTAGATGAGTTAATAAATTTCTATAAATTTCCATCTTCCTATCAGCAAAATAAGTATGATAATAGTGTCCTCTTGCATTAGGATTATTAATTAAGCTTGACTTCATAAAACAGAAAATCTAAGGTAATAGTAGTTTAAAAAGAATGAACATGTGAACATGTCTTATGTGAAAGAAGTCTAGCAGCAGGAAGTCCAGGACTAACACAAAATTTCCAAGATCAATAGGGATTCAGTTCCTTTATGTCCTTCTAGCACCTGGGGTTCCATCTTCAAGTCACCTCATAGTCTAATGAAGTTGCTGAAGCTCCAGCCATTTGCAATATATTCCATGCAACAGGAAGAAAGAATGTTTGGAGGGTAAAAAGGGTCCACGTCTGTGTTGAGACAGCTCCCTTTAAAAAGCCTGTCTTGAAGTCTGACATAATCATAATACTTCCAGTTTTATGTAATTGACCTGAACTTAGCATGACCACACATGACTGCAGGGGAGGCCAGAAAATGTGTTTAGTTAGTAGACTTGCTATGACAAATAAAATCATAATTCTTTTTATGAACCAAAAAAGAATGGATATTTGATAGGCAGCTAGCAGGCTCAGCCACACTTTCATATAGGAGTGATTTAAAGGTTACATGAGGTGTTATAAGTTTAGCCCTTAGCTCAGTCCCTGAGAGATAATGAGTGCTTAAAAAGAAGATGGAATACAATTCTGCCCAATACACCCTTCCTCTAAAAACATTTGGGAGAATAAAAGAATGACAAATGGTGTACTGCTTGCGGAAAGACACTACTCATCTCAAATCATGCCCCTTTCCTTCTGTAACTCAGTGGCTTTCAATGGCTTGAGTTGAAATGGCACTTCATCCTTCAGAAAATATCCCTATTGGAACTTCCCTGATGGTCCAGTGGCTAAGACTCTGTGCTTCCAATGCAGAGGGCCTGAGTTTGATCCCTGATCAGGGAAAGATTCCACATACCACAACTAAGAGTGTGCATGCCACAATTAAAGATCCTGCATTCTGCAACTAAGAACTGGCACAGTCAAATAAATAAAAATATTTTTTTTTAAATTAAAGAAGAAAATATCCCTAGCTTAATTTTGAGTCTTCTTCCAAAAGAGCCAGATCTCCTTTTATGTCTAATATACTATACTATGGCACTAGAGTGAATGAGCGGTCAGCAAATCCTCACCTCTGAGTTTGACCTGTACTTTAGATCTCTTCCTCTGCCCTGCTCTAGCTGGAGTCAGTAACAAACAAGGGAATGGACTACTTTTCAATGGATGACCTTTGAGAAGAATGGGGAAAGGGAAACAAGAGAACAGAATTCTGAAATCCAGCAGGCCATTGGGGCTAATAAGAATATGCCACTTCTATTCCTTTGACAGGATTATCTTAATTGTTTCTAGAGTTCTATCAGTAGCATTTTTCATTTTAGGCAGGCACATCAATTAAAGGTGCCTTTAATGTTGTAATTAAAAAGTAGGTTTTTGGAACTATAGCCTGATTCAATGACTTATCATAAAGCTATTCATTTTTTTTTTTTAGTTTTATTAATGCCGAAAGAGAAATAATTTACCCAGACACAAATACAATGAGTTTTATATGACCTCATAGACACATACAAGTACCCAAATTGCTTGTGTCTTAATTTGAATACATTAGTGGCAGACACCTTAATTTCAATAAAGAAGGAAAAAGAAAAGAAATTTTCATTTGTAAATTGAATTATGCCCTGTCAACTAATCCTAATCACGTTAATGGGTGGGTTGGTCTAATTCAAATTCCCTTTTAAATATGTTGGATGACTCATCTGTCTTCAGAGTTATGAGTTGGCTGCTTGAGACTTCTCTTGCCACAGACATAGTTGTCAGGCTCAGGCATAGGATACATTAATGAGAACCATTTTTTTTGTCAGATTTACTGGGGCAGAAATGCACTATAAACACATTTTGCATGATTTTTAAGCCATGAAAGAAACAAGATACAGCTCCAAATTGATCACATTTGAAGTATGTAAAGCACTTAATTTAGGTTTAATGAGACAGTTATTGTAAAAGATTCCATATCATTTAGGTATCACATGAAAGTATCTGGAAACTTGAAAGAGATGTTGAAGTAGGTCTCAGTATCCTCTTGGTTGTTGTTGTTTGGTTGTTAAGTTGTGTCTGACTCTTTTTGACCCCATGCACTCCACAAGCCAGGCTTCCCTGTCCTTCACTACTCCCAGCATTTGCTTAAACTCATGTCTATTGAGTCCATGATGCTATCCAACCATCTCATCTTCTGCTGCCCCCTTCTCCTTCTGCCCTCAATCTTTCCCAGCATCAGGGTCTTTTTTAGTTAGTCAACTCTTCCCATCAGGTGGCCAAAGTATTGGAGCATCAGTGTCAGCTTCAGTCCTTCCAGCGAATATACAGGGTTGATTTCCTTTAGGATTGACTGGTTTGATCTCCTTGCTGTCCAAGGGACTCCCAAGGGACTATACTCTACCCTCCAGTAAATGCAAGGACCATCCCAAAAGTTCCACTTCTTGTTTTTGTATTTTATTTGGTTTATGTGATTTCCTCAGGTTAAATCAATGCTCAAATCAATTATTGCTTTTAACCCCCTCTGCTATCTCTTTTTTCCTACTCCTCCACACCTTGGTCTCCATCACATGTGAATTAATAGAGGTTCTCTTGATTCAAACAGTTAAAAATATTCATTATATACATTTCAATAGAAAAAACCTCAGCAGTAATACTTCCCTTGCTTCAGGGAGAAGTGTTTCAAGTACCCTCAAGGAAAGTAGGAATATGAATTTATAAATACCAGTTGCTGTGTTAAAAGGTGAAATGAAGACATTTACTAAGAAACCTACTGTGAACTGGAAGTACTAGGTGAACTGAGCCCAGGGAAAGCAACCTCCTGCAGGGCCATGCCCAGGGGTTGGGATCCCCTGACCCTCATGTAACTGCCTTTGTTCTGCAATTTTTTTTAGCATGACTAACACCCAAAAAAGATGTCCTTTTCATTATAGGGGACTGGAATACAAAAGTAGGAAGTCAAGAAACACCTGGAATAACAGGCACATTTGGCCTTGGAATGTGGAATGAAGCAGGGCAAAGACTAATAGAGTTTTGCCAAGAAAATGCATTGGTCATAGCAAACGCCCTCTTCCAACAACACAAGAGAAGACTCTATACATGGACATCACCTGATGGTCAACACCGAAATCAGATTGATTATATTCTCTGCAGCAAAAGATGGAGAAGCTCTATACAGTCAACAAAAACAAGATCAGGAGCTGACTGTGGATCAGATCATGAACACCTTATTACCAAATTCAGAGTGAAATTGAAGAAAGTAGGGAAAACCGCTAGACCATTCAGGTATGACCTAAACCAAATCCCTTATGATTATACAGTGGAAGTGAGTAATAGATTTAAGGGTCTAGATCTGATAGATAGAATGCCTGATGAAGTATGGAATGAGGTTCATGACATTGTACAGGAGACAGGGATCAAGACCATCCCCATGGAAAAGAAATGCAAAAAAGAAAAATGGCTGTCTGGGGAGGCCTTACAAATAGCTGTGAAAAGAAGAGAGGTGAAAAGCAAAGGAGAAAAGGAAAGATATAAGCATCTGAATGCAGAATTCCAAAGAATAGCAAGAAGAGATAAGAAAGCCTTCTTCAGTGATCAATGCAAAGAAATAGAGGAAAACAACAGAATGGGAAAGACTAGAGATCTTTTCAAGAAAATTAGAGATACTAAGGAAACATTTCATGCCAAGATGGGCTCGATAAAGGACAGAAATGGTATGGACCTAACAGAAGCAGAAGATATTAAGAACAGATGGCAAGAAAACACAGAAGAACTGTACAAAAAAGATCTTCAGGACCCAGATAATCACGAAGGTGTGATCACTCACCTAGAGCCAGACATCCTGGAATGTGAAGTCAAGTGGGCCTGAGAAAGCATCTCTACGAACAAAGCTAGTGGAGGTAATGGAATTCCAATTGGGTTGTTTCAAATCCTGAAAGATGATGCTGTGAAAGTGCTGCACTCAATATGCCAGCAAATTTGGAAAATGCAGCAGTGGCCACAGTACTGGAAAAGGTCAGTTTTCATTCCAATTCCAAAGAAAGGCAATGCCAAAGAATGCTCAAACTATAGGACAATTGCACTCATCTCACATGCTAGTAAAGTAATGCTCAAAATTCTCCAAGACAGGCTTCAGCAATACATGAACTGCGAACTCCCTGATGTTCAAGCTGGTTTTAGAAAAGGCAGAGGAACCAGAGATCAAATTGCCAACATCCACTGGATCATCAAAATAGCAACAGAATTCCAGAAAAACATTTATTTCTGCTTTATTGACTATGCCAAAGCCTTTGACTGTGTGGATCACAATAAACTGTGGAAAATTCTGAGAGAGATGGAAATACAAGACCACCTGACCTGCCTCTTGAGAAATCTGTATGCAGGTCAGGAAGCAACAGTTAGAACTGGACATGGAACAACAGACTGGTTCCAAATAGGAAAAGGAGTGTGTCAAGGCTGTATATTGTCACCCTGCTTATTTAACTTATATGCAGAGTACATCATGAGAAACGCTGGACTGGAAGAAGCACAAGCTGGAATCAAGATTGCCAGAGAAATATCAATAACCTCAGATATGCAGATGACACCACCCTTATGGCAGAAAGTGAAGAGGAACTAAAAAGCCTCTTGATGAAAGTGAAAGAGGAGAGTGAAAAAGTTGGCTTAAAGCTCAACATTCAGAAAACAAAGATCATGGTATCCAGTCCCATCACTTCATGGGAAATAGATGGGGAAATAGGGGAAACAGTGTCAGACTTTTTTTGGTGGGGGGCTCCAAAACCACTGCAGATGGTGATTGCAGCCATGAAATTAAAAGACGCTTACTCCTTGGAAGAAAAGTTATGACCAACCTAGATAATATATTCAAAAGCAGAGATATTACTTTGCCGACTAATGTCCGTCTAGTCAAGGCTATGGTTTTTCCAATAGTTATGTATGGATGTGAGAGTTGGACTCTGAGGAAGGCTGAGCACCGAAGAATTGATGCTTTTGAACTGTGATGTTGGAGAAGACTCTTGAGAGTCCCTTGGACTTCAAGGAGATCCAACCAGTCCATTCTGAAGGAGATCAGCCCTGGGATTTCTTTGGAAGGAATGATGCTAAAGCTGAAACTCCAGTACTTTGGCCATCTCATGCGAAGAGTTGACTCATTGGAAAAGACTCTGATGCTGGGAGGGATTGGGGGCAGGAGGAGAAGGGGACGACCGAGGATGAGATGGCTGGATGGCATCACCAACTCGATGGACGTGAGTCTGAGTGAATTCCAGAAGTTGGTGATGGACAGGGAGGCCTGGCGTGCTGTGATTCATGGGGTCGCAAAGAGTCGGACATGATTGAGTGACTGAACTGAACTGAACTGATGTTCCAGAACTTTTGTATCCCCTTCATCTCATTTATTTCCCATAGTTAAATCTAGGAAGCAAGACTCATCTCTACATTTTGAATGTATGTGCTTCACTTTGGTTGGTTTGTATGCCCCCCTCTTAAGGCATGCCTGTTCTCATTTTCTGTTGGTCTCTACTTCTCCTCAGATCTGGATCTCTGTTGATCTGTTCTGGTAACGTGCCAGCAATTTTGGAAAACTCTGCAGTGGCCACAGGACCGGAAAACGTCAGTTTTCATTCCAGTCCCAAAGCAAACCAATGCCAAAGAATGTGCAAACTACTGCACAGTTGCAGTCATCTCACATACTAGCAAAGTAATGCTTAAAATTATCCAAGCTAGGCTTCAACAGCACGTGAACTGAGAACTTTAATGTTCATCTGGATTTAGAAAAGACAGAGGAACCAGAGTTGAAATTGCCAACACCCACTGGATCATAGAAAAAGCAAGAGATTTCCAAAAAAGACATCTACTTCTTTATTGATTATGCTAAAGTCTTTGAATGTGGGGATCAAAATAAACTATGGAAAATTCTGAAAAAGATGGGAATACCAGACCACCTTACCTGCTTCCTGTGAAACCTGTATGCAGGTCAAGAAGTGACAGTTAGAACGGGACATGGAAAATTGGACTGGTTCCAAACTGGGAAAGGAGTACATTAAACCTATATTTTGCAACCCTGCTTATTTAACTTACATGCAAGAGTACATTATGAGAAATGCTGGGCTGGATAAAGCACAAGCTGGAATCAAGTTTTCCAGGAGAAATATCAATAGCCTCAGATACACAGGTGACACCACCCTTATGGCAGGAATCAAATAAGAACTAAAGAGCCTAATGATGCAGGTGAAAGAGGAGAGTAAAAAAGCTGGCTTAAAACTCAGCATTCAAAAAATGAAGATCATGGCATCCAGTTCCATCACTTCATGGCAAATAGATGGGGAAACAATGAGAGACTTTATCTTCTTGGGCTCCAAAATCACTGCAGATGGTGACTGCAGCCATGAAATTAAAAGACACTTGCTCCTTGGAAGAAAAGCTATGGCCAGTCTAGACAGCAGATTAAAAAGCAGAGACATTAATTTGCTGACAAAGGTCCATCTAGTCAAAGCCATGGTTTTACCAGTAGTCATGTATGGATATGGGAGTTGGACCATAAGGAAGGCTGGGCACTGAAGAATTGATGCTTCTAAGCTGTGGTGTTGGAGGAGACTCTTGAGAGTCCTTTGGACAGCAAGGACATCAAACTAGTCAATACCAAAGGAAATCAATCTTGAATATTCACTGGAAGGACTGATGCTGAAGCTGAAACTCCAATATTTTGGCCACCTGATGTGAAGAACTGACTAATTGGAAAAGACCCAAATGCTGGGAAAGATTGAAGGCAGGAGGAGAAGGGGATGACTGAGGATGAGATGGTTGGATGGCATCACCAACTCAATGGACATGAGTTTGAGCAAGCTCTGGGAGTTAGTGATGGAGATGTAAGCCTGGCATGCTGCAGTCCATGGGGTTACAAAGAGTCGGACACGACTGAGTGAGCTGAATGGAACTGGTAATGTGCCAGTGTTCCCTATGGATCTCTTTTGCTGGAGGACCACAGGTGACCTGATCCATAAATTAACAAGCTTCAGCCATTGATGCCTGCTAGTGGTTTAGTAATGGTTTTCAAGTATAACACATATTACTATTAAAGAAAGCAGGATACTCCTAACACCCATAGTCTGGAACTTTCATGGCAGCAGTTATCTTGCATCTATGTACTTAATAGAAATATTACAATGTGAAAATCTCAATAATCTGATTATTTCTTAAAAAAAAAAAACACACCTTTTTATCTTGCTCAGTTCAATTTAGTCGCTCAGTCATATCCAACTCTTTGCGAACCCATGAATCGCAGCATACCAGGCCTCCCTGTCCATCACCAACTCCCGGAGTTCACTCAAATTCATGTTCATCTAGTCGATGATGCCATCCAGCCATCTCATCCACTGTCATCCCCTTTTCCTCCTGCTCCCAATCCCTCACAGCATCAGAGCCTTTTCCAATGAGTCAACTCTTCGCATGAAGTTGCCAATGTACTGGAGTTTTGGCTTTAGTATCAGTTCTTCCAATGAACAGCCAGGACTGATCTCCTTTAGAATGGACTGGTTGGATCTCCTTGCAGTCCAAGGGACTCTCAAGAGTGTTCTCCAACACCACAGTTAAAAAGCATCAATTCTTCGGTGCTCAGCTTTCTTCACAGTCCAACTATCACATCCATACATGAACACTGGAAAAACCACAGCCTTGACTAAATGAACGTTTGTTGGCAAAATAATGTCTCTGCTTTTGAGTATGCTATCTAGGTTGATCATAACTTTCCTTCTAAGGAGTAAGCGTCTTTTAATTTCCTCACTGCAATACCATCTGCAGTGATTTTTGAGCCCAGAAAAATAAAGTCTGACACTGTCTCCACTGCTTCCCCATCTATTTCCCATGAAGTGATGGGACCAGATGCCATGATCTTTGTTTTCTGAATGTTGAGCTTTAAGCAAACTTTTTCACTCTCCTCTTTCACTTTCAGCAAGAGTCTTTCTAGTTCCTCTTCACTTTCTTCCATAAGAGTGATGTCATCTGCATATCTGAGGTTACTGATATTTCTCTTTGCAATCTTGATTCCAGCTTGTGCTTCTTCCAGGCCAGCGTTTCAAATGATGTACTCTGCATAGAAGTTAAATAAGCAGGGTGACAATATACGGCCTTGACACACTCCTTTTCCTATTTGGAACCAGTCTGTTGTTCCATGTCCAGTTCTAACTGTTGCTTCCTGACCTGCATATAGGTTTCTCAGGAGGCAGGTCAGGTGGTCTGGTACTCCCATCTCTTTCAGAATTTTCCATAGTTTATTGTGATCCACACAGTCAAAGGCTTTGCATAGTCAGGAAAGCAGAAATTGATGTTTTTCTGGAACTCTGTTGCTATTTTGATGATCCAGCGGATGTTGGCAATTTGATCTCTGGTTCCTCTGCTTTTTCTAAAACTAGTTTAAACATCTGGGAGTTCACAGTTCACATATTGCTGAAGCCTGGCTTGGAGAATTTTGAGCATTACTTTACTAGTGTGTGAGATGAGTGCAATTGTGTGGTAGTTTGAGCATTCTTTAGTATTGCCTTTCTTTGGAATTGGAATGACAGCTGACCTTTTCCAGTCCTGTGGCCACTGCTGAATTTTCCAAATTTGCTAGTATATTGAGTGCAGCACTTTCACAACATCATCTTTTAGGATTTGAAATAGCTCAACTGGAATTCCATCACCTCTACTAGCTTTGTTTGTAGAGATGCTTTCTCAGGCACACTTGACTTCACATTCCAGAATGTCTGGCTCTAGGGGAGTGATTACATCATCATGATTCTCTGGGTCATGAGGATCTTTTTTGTACAGTTCTTCTGTGTATTCTTGCCACCTCTTCTTAATATCTTTTGCTTCTATTAGGTCCATACCATTTCTGTCCTTTATCGAGCCCATCATGAAACATTCCCTTGGTATCTGTAATTTTCTTGAAGAGATCTCTAATCTTTCCCATTTTGTTGTTTTCCTCTATTTCTTTACATTGATCACTGAGGAAGGCTTTCTTATCTCTCCTTGCTATTCTTTGGAACTCTTAATTCAGATGCTTAAATCTTTCCTTTTCTCCTTTGCTTTTGGCTTCTCTTCTTTTCACAGCTATTTGTAAGGCCGCGTCAGACAGCCATTTTGCTTTTCTGCATTTATTTTTCCTGGGGATGGTCTTAATCCCTGTCTCCTGTACAATGTCATGAACCTCTGTCCATAGTTCATCAGGCACTCTATCAGACACTCTATCAGATCTAGTCCCTTAAATCTATTTCTTCACCACACTCTATATTCATAAGCGATTTGATTTAGGTCATACCTGAATGGTCTAGCGGTTTTCCCTTCTTTCTTCAATTTCAGTCTGAATTTGGAAATAAGGTGTTCATGATCTGAGCCACAGTCAGCTCCTGGTCTTGTTTTTGCTGACTGTATAGAACTTCTCCATCTTTGGCTGCAAAGAATATAATCAATCTGATTTTGGTGCTGACCATCTCTATCCATGTGTAGAGTCTTCTCTTATGTTGTTGGAAGAAGGTATTTGCTATGACCAGTGCGTTCTCTTGGCAAAACTCTATTAGCCTCGTCCTGCTTCATTCCGTACTCCAAGGCCAAATGTGCCTGTTATTCCAGGTGTTTCTTGACTTCTTACTTTTGCATTCCAGTCCCCTATAATGAAAAGGACATCTTTTTTGGGTGTTAGTTCTAAAAGGTCTTGTAGGTCTTCATAGAACCGTTCAACTTCAGCTTCTTCAGCATTACTGGTCAGGTCACAGGCTTGGATTACTGTGATATTGAATGGTTTGCCTTAGAGACTAACAGAGATCATTCTGTCTTTTTTGAGATTGCATCGAAGTACTGCATTTTGGATTCTTTTGTTGACCATGATGGCTACTCCATTTCTCCTAAGGGATTCCTTCCCGCAGTAGTAGATACAATGGCCATCTGAGTTAAATTCACCCATTCTAGTACATTTTAGTTCGGTGATTCCTAGAATGTCGACGTTCATACTTGCCATCTCCCGTTTGACCACTTTCAATTTGCCTTGATTCATGGACCTAACATTCTAGGTTCCTATGCAATATTGCTTTTTACAGCATCGGATCTTGCTTCTTTTACCAGACTCTTCCACAACTGGGTGTTGTTTTTGCTTTGGCTCCTTCGATTCATTCTTTCTGTAGTTATTTCTCCACTTATCTCTAGTAGCATATTGGGCACTTACTGACCTGGGGAGTTCCTCTTTCAGCATCCTATCATTTTGTCTTTTCATATGTTCATGGAGTTCTCAAGGCAAGAATATTGAAGTGGTTTGCCATTCCCTTCTCCAGTGGACCACATTCTGCCATACCTTTCCACCATGACCCATCCATCTTGGCTGGCACCACATGGCATGGCTTAGTTTCTTTGAGTTAGACAAGGCTGTGGTCCGTGTGATCAGATTGGCTAGTTTTCTGTGATTATGGTTTCGATGTGTCTGCCCTCTGACGCCCTCTCTCAACATCTACCGTCCTACTTGGGTTTCTTTTACCTTGGATGAGGCTTATCTCCTCACGGCCGCCCCTCTTGACTTTGAACATGGAGTAGCTCCTTTCGGCCATCCTGCACCCATGCAGCAGCTGCTCCTTGGATGTGGGGTTGCTCCTTTTGGCCACCGCCCCTGACCCCCAGTGTGTGGTAGCTCCTCTAGGACGCCACCCCTGACCTCAGGCCTGGGGTAGCTCCTCTCAACTGCTGCCCCTGACCTCAGGTGTGGGGTAGCTCCTCTCGGCTGCTCCCTCACCGTTGCAGCCTGGTGCTCTTGGTCACTGCCCCTCACCTTTGGCGAGGGGTAGCTCCTCTTAGCCACGCTTCTGTGTGGTCCATCACAGCTGGCATGCTTATTTTGTATTAGGGTCGAGCTGATTAACAATGTTGTGATAATTTCAGGTGGACAGCAGATACATATACATGTATTCATCCTCCAGGCTCCCCTCCAATCCAGGCTGCCACATAACATTGAGCTGAGTTCCTTGTGCTATACACTAGTACCTTGTTGGTTATCCATTTTAAATACAGCAGAATCAGAGAGTCCAAGAACTAATGCGATAGCTACTGCCTTAGTCACTTTCATCTGGTACTTTAAATAAATATCATCATACTCTTTTTGTTTATTTTATCTTCAAACAAAGCATCACAACAAGAATGTGATATATAGAAACTCCCAGTGTTGCTGAGAATGGTGCCAAGCCAAAACAGGAGCAAAGAAACATATCTATCAGTACTTAAAATCCAGGTGTTGAAGAGACTCTGTGCCCATGCCCTTCACTTCATGCTGTGCTAATTCCTTCATCAAGGATCTCCTGGCGGCAGTGACACTATATGTGTCTAAAATTCTCAGCATGAGAACCATAACTGGGTTTGTATCCCAGCTTTGACATCTGCTAATTTGACAGGTTACATCCCCTCTTTAAGATTTTGGTTTCTCTCATCTGTAAAATAAGCATAGTAATAGTACTCACATATTTGTCTTTGCAATCAGAGAGTCTTGGTATTGAATCCTAGGTCTGCCAGGAGCTAACTATTTAAATTGGGGGAAGCTAGTATTTAACCTAAGTCTGCTTCTTCATCGGTAACATGGAGAATATAATAGAATGGTTATCCTAGGATTGTTGTAAGGATCCAAATAAATAATACAGGTAAAGCCTTGGCAACAGGCATGTAAAAAGTAAACACTCAATATATAGAAACTTATTTTATTAACATTTAATGCCAATCCACTATGGGCTGCCCAGGTGGTACTAGTGGTAAAGAACTCACCTGCTACTGCAGAAGACATAAGAGACACGAGTTTGATCTTGGTCAGGAAGATCCCCTTCCTGCCAATAGGAAATGGCAACCCACTCCAGTTTTCTTGCCTGGAGAATCCTATGGACAGAGGAGCCTGACAGGTTACAGTCTATAGGATTGCACAAAGTCAGACAGGACTGAAGAGATTCAGCAGACATATACAACACACTATATTACCAGTGATTTGGTATTTGTATGTGTATTATCTCATTTATGGGCTTCTCTGGTGGCTCAGACAGAAAAGAATCTGCTTGCAATGTGGGAGACCTGTGTCAGGAAGATCCCCTGGAGAAAGAAATGGCAACCCACTCCAGTATTCTTGCCTGGAGAATCTCATGGGTAGAGGAACCTGGCAGGCTAGAGTCTACCAGTGATTAAGTGTTTGTATGTGCATTATCTCATTTAGTACCTCTCTCCCCATAAAAGGCCCATAAGGTAGTGGGATTATAATCTCCATTCTACAGCTAAGAAATCTGAGGCTCATAGAGGTTGAGTTACATTATATTACTTTGCCAACAAAGATCCATATAGTCAAAGCTATGGTTTTTCCAGTAGTCATGTATGGATGTGAGAGTTGGATCATAAAGAAATCTGAGCACCAAAGAATTGATTCTTTTGAACTGTGGTGTTGGAGAAGACTCTTGAGAGTCCCTTGGACTGCAAGGAGATCAAACCAGTCAGTTCTAAAGGTAATTAACCCTGAATAGTCACTGGAAGGACTGATGCTCTAGCTGAAGCTCCAATACTTTGGCCACCTGATGCAAAGAGCTGACTCATAAGAAAAAACCCCAATGCTGGGAAAGATTGAAGGCAGGAGAAGAAGGGGTCGACAGAAGATGAGCTGGTTGGAGGGCATCACCAGCGCAGTGTACATGAGTTTGAACAAGCTCTGGGAGGTGATGAAGGACAGGGAAGCCCGGTGTGCTGTAGTCCGTGGTAACAGAAAGAAACAGACATGACTGAGCGACAACAACAACTAATGACTAATAAGTGACATAGCTTGAAATTAACCTAAGTATTTTGACTCCTAGTCTTTCAGTATCAAAGCTTCCCAGGTAACTCAGTGGCAAAGAATTTGCCTGCCAATCCAAGAAATGTGGGTTCAATTCTTGGGTCAAGAAGGTCTCCTGGAGAAGGAAATCACAACCCACTCAAGTATTCTTGCCTGGGAAATCCCACGGAAAGAGGAGCCTGGCAGACTCTAGTCCATGGGGTCACAAAAGTGTTGGACACAACTTAGTGACTAAACAATTGAATTGGTTCCCTGTGCTCTACAGTAAGCTCTTGTTGTTTATCTGTTTTACACACAGCTGCTTGTACCTGCTAATCCCAAACTCCTAATCTACCCATGCCCCTACATTTCAGAGTTTTTAAACATATCAAATTGAATTTCCAGAACAGCTGAATGGTTTATACTCCTGTTTGACCTTTCCACCACCTTTATTTAGTTCTTGACCTCCAATCCACCTGCAATGCAGGACACCCTGGCTTGATTCCCTCATCAGGAAGATCCACTGGAGAAGGGATAGGCTATCCACTCCAGTATTCTTGGGCTTCCCTTGTGGCTCAGCTGGTAAAGAATCTGCCTGCAGTGTGGAAGAACTGGGTTTGATCCCTGGGTTGGGAAGATCCCCTGGAGAAGGGAAAGGCTACCCACTCCAGTATTCTGGCCTGGAGAATTCCATGGACTGTATAGTCCATGGGACCACAAAGAGTTGGACATGACTGAGCAACTTTCACTTCACTGACCTCCCCAGGAGGAGCCTGTAATGTAAAAATTTGTGTAAAAGTAAGAGTAACACTGGGGGTGTTTCTGAATAGCACTCAAGGCGACTGGATTGCCAGTGGTGGGAGGTATCCTCTGAGTTATTTTGCATTGTGCTATGCCTCTCCAATGCAAATGACCAAAACGTGATTCTAATGGCCAGTGCCAGTTTTGGTATTGCTGTTCATGAAAGAACAGTCAATGGAGTCAAGACCCAGGTTCTATGCCCTGCTGGCCTGGTAACCTTGAAAATTCCCTTAGAAAAGTTTTCAGAGGCTTGTTTTTTTTTTTTTTTTTTTTTTTTTTTCCCCCTGTATGGAAAATATGGTGATAACATTTGTCTCCAAGACTGTTATGAGGCTTAAAAGACAACTTATGCATAGCAAGGCCTTTTGTGTTGAGGTATTTCTGGAGGCCTGAACAGGCCTAGGAGAAGTAGATGTGCAGGAGGCACTGAAGATGAGGTACCTACCCTGAGAAAAGGAAAGAAAACAAAGAAGGAATGAAAAGTACAGTTTGGGGGAGAGTCATGAGCCTGTGTGAGGAGGAGAATAAGAAATGGGAGAGGAGGACTGTGAGACTTGTCCCTCATGCTATTCCTAGACCAGTCCTACGAGCTCAGGTCTCAGCCCTAGCCAAAGGGACTGCCATCAATGAGTACATAAAAACTAACAGAACTCAGGCTTGGAAATTTTATATCTATTTTAGTCTCAGTTCAAATACTTGGCTATGGGGGGGTGGGAGGAATTGGGACATTGGTATTAACACATGTAGACTGCTGCTGCTGCTGCTAAGTCACTTCAGTCATGTTCAACTCTGGGCGACCCCATAGACGGCAGCCCACCAGGCTCCCCTGCCCCTGGGATTCTCCAGGCAAGAACACTGGAGTGGGTTGCCATTTCCTTCTCCAGTGCATGAAAGTGCAAAGTGAAAATGAAGTTGCTCAGTCGTGTCCAACTCTTAGCAACCCCATGGACTGCAGCCTATCAGCCTCCTCTGTCCATGGAATTTTCTAGGCAAGAGTACTGGAGTGGGGTGCCATTGCCTTCTCCAAACACATATAGACTACTATGTATAAAATAGATAACTAATGAGAACCTACTGTATAGCACAGGGAAGTCTACTCGGTGCTCTGTGGTGACCTAAATGGGAAGGAAATCCAAAAAAGAGGGGATATATGTATATGTGTAACTGATTCACTTCGTTGTTTGTACAGCAGAAACTAATACAACATTATAAAGCTGCAATACTCCAATAAAATTAATAAATAAATAGAGATCCAAAAGATAATATGAAAAAGAACAAAAAATAAAATAAAATACTTGGCTATAAATTGTATAAAAACACCTTAAAATGGCTTAGTTCTCAGTTGTCCCATGCATACATCAGCATTACCTAAAGGGGAGTTAAAACCCAGAGGGCTGGCCTCCAACCCCAAGACTTTTGGAGTCAGCGGTTTGGTTGGGGCCTGAGAATTTGCATGTCTGAAAAGGTGATGCTGATACTTTGAGAAATACTCTCAAAAAGAATGTTTAATTTACCTAACAAGAAGTCTCAACAAAAGGAAATCCCTTGTTTATTTGAGAGTTAAGTGATGTCCCTGAGGGTACAGATCCTTTTCATCCTTCAGTCTGCCATTCTCAGTGGTTTTGCCTGAGGTAAGCTCACCTCACAGTTACAAGATGGCTGCCTCTATAGGCCATATCTGGGCAGAGTACAGTGGAAGAAGAGGGACTCTTTCTTCCTTAGTATTTCTGTTATTAGTAGAAGAACATTTCCCATAAATTCCTCAGCAGAGTTTTCACTGGCAGAACTGCTTCACATCCACAGTCCCAATTCAGTTCCTAGCAAGAAGAATGGGACATGGTGATAGTTGAGAATAATCAGGATTTTCTTTGGGTGATGAAAAGAGGATCTTCTATTTTCTGAACCATATAGGGGAGCAATGGCTGGTTGAACAAAATCCCATGTTCCAGCTGTCTGTATTTGAATCTGCCAGGTTTAAGAACTGGTAATTTAGAGGCTATCAAATCATGCTGTTTAGAACTCTGGAGCTTCCTCATCCTCACAGGGGCACTGTGTGCATATGAGAGAGAGAGAGAAAGACAGAGACACAGAAAAAGTTAAGCCTGGGGTCTGCCCCACCAAGCAGCTTCAAATAGAGCAGTCACTTTTATGTGTTGATTTCATTTGTCTTCTCCACAGAATTTCCTCTGAAGGAAACATTTCATGACTTAAAAAAAAAAAAAAAAAGAATTTGAAAACCATTGATTTGGGGCTCCCACTTAACCCTTAATGATTTCCTGGGTCCAGTTTGAAGATGAGGAAGACACATACACAGAGAGAGAGAGGGAAAGATCTTTATCCACTTAGTAAAGGGGAGAAGGAGTTAAGTCCAGCTGGGCTGGGAAAGGCAAATATTAATAGCATTTATTGAATAAGGACAGCAGTGTCATGTTAGTAAGTTTCAGTAACAGTACTAACAGTAACATGTTATGCATATTAACTGCCAGGCCCTGCCCTAAAGCCTTCATAGATAGTATGTCACATCATTTTTGTACCAAGTCTATGAGGCAGGTTCTGTTGTTAGTCCAGGAGCTGTGAATGTGAGTTGGGGATAAAGTCAAGGAGTCTGTCTGTATATTTTATGCTCATAAATACTGTATTATATGGCTTATTGTGAGGGAGGTATTACAATTTCCAATTTACAGGCATGGGAATGTATAGGGATGGAAATGAAGGCTCAGAGGTTAAGTTATTGTGCTAAGGTCACACAATGTATAAGCGGCAGAACAAGATTGGAATTTAGGTTTGTCTGAATTCAGAACACCTTTTTCACTTATCCATTTATTTATTCATCCATCCACCCACCTAAAGAATATTTATTCAGTACCTAGAATGTGTTAAGCCTTCTCCAAGGCACACTATACCCTTTTTCTTTTTAATCAAAATTCTTAGGCCACATCTGTAGAATTGTCATTGGTGGATGTGAGGGCAGAGCCAACGGTATGGTATAAGGAATGGAAAACCAGCTAGATAATTGAATGCAGAAGCAAAAGAAGATTATTATTTTCATTTCTGGGTAGTTTTGTTCAAAGCTATGATGTGTTTAATTGGGGAGTTATCAAATATGCCCAAGACCAGAACCTGGTGTGGTGAACTTGACCCAGCAGTGCCCCCCACACCCACTGCCTCCTGCTGTTCACACCCCTTGAGTGTGGGCAGGAATTGTGACTTGCTTCTAGGCAATGGAAGCTGGTAAGTTGAAGGGATTTTACAGATAAAATTAAGGTTCCTAATCAGTCGATTTCAAGTTCATAAAAATGGAGATAGTCCCACCTGAATTAATCAGGCAAAAGCCCTTAAAAGAGGGACTAGGACCTTCCTAAGGTCAGAGAAACTCTCCCTCCCCTCCTGGCTTTTAAGAAACAGCAGCCATGTTGTAAAAGGGCTTATGGACAAGGCCATGGGGCAAGAAATTTCAGAATCTGAGGATTCCTCCAGCCAATAGGCAGCAAGAAATATAGGGACCTTAATCCTGCAAAAACAAGGAGAAATTCTGTCGCCAAGCTAAAGGAGCTGGGACAGATGGTACTTTTGCCCAGTCAAGACTCTGATGAGACCGCAGCCCTGGCTGTCACCAGGATTGTATCCTATTGAGACTGGAAGTGGAGGGTGATACCAGCAAAGCTGTGCCTGTCAGACTTCTGATCTATAGGAACTGTGAGACATTGAAAGTGTTTTTTCAGCCACTCAGTTGTGGTGATTTGTTAGGCAGTTTTGTATAAAATGAATACACTTGGCTTCAAGTGAGTAGATCCATATGTTTTCTGGGTATTTCTTCCAGGAACAAAATTTGCTAGCATAGGAAGAAACAACCAGAGTTGAGTCATTCTATGTCAGACGGTCAGGAATTTGATAGTTTCTGTATTGGAAATGAACTGCAATTAGAGTCATCCCTGAACTGTTTTCTTCCTGGCTCAGGGAACCATTCATTTATTTGCCCTATGCAGTGGCTGCTTTGCAGTTGGGATTCAGTTGGCATTCATTGAACCACTTAACTGATGGAAACTCAACGTTTTTTTTTTTTTTTTTTCTTTTTTTCTATAATGTCTCTCTAGCTAACCTAGATAACTCAGAACTTGTCAATCATCTCTAGATTTAAAGAAACAATTCTTTCTCCTTTGCTTTCCAACTTCTCCCTCTTCTCATCCCATCTTCCTTGTATCCCCACTCCCTTCTTATCATTCCATGTTTTTGGCTGATTTCTTCTGCCAGAAATGCTCCCACCACCCATCCCTTTCTGGCCACACACTTGAGCTGATTCAAATGGTCTCCTCTTAGGCTTTGGATCTGCTTACTCTTCTTCCTCCTTTCTCCTTTTCCACTCTCATAAGCAGGGTTAGTCACTAGCTCCTCTCAGCTCCCACTGAAGTTTTTATTCCATTATGAACCCTCACAAGAGAAGTGAATTCAATCCCTGGGTGGGGAATATCCCCTGGGGAAGGGAATGGCAATCCATTCCAGTATTCTTGCCTGGTAAATCCCATGGACAGAGGAGTCTGGTGGGCTACAGTCCATGGGTATGCAAAGAGTCGAACACAACTGAGCACAGACACACTACCACTAAATAGTTACTATGCTAGTATTTTTTCTTTTTCTCTCTGTCTCCCACAAACTGTGAAGCCATCAAGAATGTGAATCTTAATTTCTGGATTCCATATGCCAGAGCTCATAGATGAACCCAAAAGCAGGATTTTCAATATGTCTGTGTGGCTGGCTGAACAAAAGAATAACATGTAGAATGATTACCTCCAGGGAGCAGGGGATTTGGCCAAATCCTAATAATTTGCACTATAAACCCAGTCCCTTGAAAATCTGTACAGCTCAGGAATCACTGGAAACAAGAATGATGAAATTTACCAGGGGCTTTTAGAAAGCTTTATCATGTTATGTCCTGTATTTCACCCTTATTTTAATAATAAAAGACATAAAATGAGAGAAATTATTGTCTTGAGAAAGGGTCAGTGTTTTTTTATCATAACCAGTTGATCCCAGCTTTGTCTTAAATCTCAAACTGGTTTCATCTTTTCGAGACCAAAATTCCATTCTTAATGTGCCTGTTTCTCTATTTTATGGTTTCCTCTATAAAGTGCTAAATAATTTTTATATACATGGAAAGAGCCACAGCAAATTCAGTTCTGCTGTGGAATAAATCCATTGTTCTTGTTCTATATTATTCAGGATAAAATATCATCGAAAACTGTGAGAAGCATAAGGGAGCTTACAGCTTATTATCTAGTGCCAGTTACACACTAAGCACTGTGCTAGGCCTGGGGGATGCAGAAACAAATATGACATGGCTCAGAACTTAAGGGAATCTACAGGTAATAGAGAATGAAAAAGAAATGAACATTCACAACATGGAGTGCTAAGTAAAACGGTGGAGTGAAGCCTACAAGTCAACCATATCCCCAGTGAAGGACCCTTTGCCCACACTGGACTGGGGATGGGAGGTCACGCTGTCAGGCAGTTGAGGCCCAGGGAGGGAAAGGGATTCGTCCAGGGTCCCATGGCAGTGGTAGCACAAACATTCTTGGCTCCCATTGTAGGGTTCTTATTGATACTCTGCATTATTGCAGTAAGCTGATTCCTGTGGTTTTGTAGCTCCTATGGGGAAGACTGGGGACTGGAACTAGAGAATTTTAGTCAAAGAAGTTGATCACAACCATGGAGCTTCTGGAACTTGAGTGTCTTTGGAATGCATGCTTGTAATTCAAGCAGTATGTCAAGAAGCTGACTGCCTTAAAGTTTGACCAAGGCCTGGCACAAAGCTCACATCTTTTTTTTTTTTTTTTTTTGGCAGATATTATCATATATTTTTATTTAGAGGATAATTATTTTACAATATTGTGATGACTTCTGTCATACAAAGCTCTCATCTTTAACCTGAGTGGGGGAAACCAGTTTTAAGGAGACTCAGTAACTCAAAAGTGGAGTCCCAAATGAAATCACAAAGAATAATTAGCACAGATTTGCAGAGTGGCATCCCACTGGCTCTGGTTTCCCCTTTTCTGCACTGTCTCCAGATCACTGAGTTAGCTACAGGTGGGCAGAGCATGGCCCTCACACAGTCTCTGGCGTGGGCAGGCTTCGATTGAAATCTGGGATTTTGTATTTCCGAGCAGTGTTGTCCTGGGTTAGTTCTCTGTGTCTTAATTTCTTCACTTACTAAATGGGAACAATAATAGTAACTAAGCAAATTGTGAGGATTTAAAGAGATTAAGTTTACAGGAATCCCTAGTGAACAATAGGCACTCAGATTGTAGCTATTGTTTATGATCACATTTACTATTACTCATCCCTGGCTCTGAGACTTGTGATCCTGGCTAAGTATGTTACACTCCTTCTGGGCTCCTCATTTGTAAAGTGAATAGATTGAGCTAAGTAATTCCTGAAGAGCCTTCTCATTTCCAGCATTCTAAGATTCCAGTGTTGAAATAAACATGTACCTTCACATATGTGATTCTGTTTTCCGCCCTGTACCCTCCAAGGCAGACTAAGCTGATGTTACTTTATAGGGAAGGAAACAAAAGCACTGACTTCCTCGGGTGCTTGGTGGGGGGCACATAAAGTCAAGACTCCAGTGTGGTACCTCTTGTTTCATTGCTCTTGGGGTTTCCCCATTGCAGAGATTTTTGAAGGTCACACCTGCTGACCTCATTTATCCAGAACAAAGGTGAGTGGTTAGACGGAAAAAGAAAAAGCCTCTACAACCTGAAGAGCATTAAGGCTTGTGACCATCCTAGGGTGGGTTGCTCCCTATAAGACTCCACAGAGCTGCTGATCATTTCAGTCATGAGAGCTAAAGTTTGCTGGCTTTTCATTCTATGTCAAGCCCTGTGCTAAGGGCTGTACATGAGTCAATTCACCATCTCCTTTCAGTAACCCTACGGAATATTCTTGGTCCCTTTTCACCAGTGAACAAAGTTTGGCACAGAGAGGTTAAATGACTTAACCAAGATAGCACAGTCTAGGAATGGCAGATTTCAGATTTGCACCTCGGTCGGTGACTCAGATGGTAAAGTGTCTGTCTACAGTGCGAGAGACCCGGCTTCAATCCCTGGGTTGGGAAGATCCCCTGGAGAAGGAAATGGCAATCCACTCCAGTATATTGCCTGGAAAATGCCATGGACAGAGGAGCCTGGAAGGCTACAGTCCATGGGGTCGCAAAGAGTCAGACACGACTGAACGACTTCACTCACTCACTGTAGGACTGCAAAGCTCAGGCTCCTCACCCCTACAGTCACTTTCATACTGAGGCTGGGAGTCACAACGAGAAGAACTTTAAAAACAGCACATGATGAGATGCTGAATCATTAGGAAGAGTTCCATTTGCTTCAGAATTTTCATTTTCCCTAGGTAAGGCAATGTGTAATATCTTTTAAAATAATTCCCTTTTAAAACAAGCAAATGCTATTAAAAAAATAAACAATTGGAAATAGAACAAGAACAAAAAGGATGGGTTGTAGAAAGCTAAAAACCTAGGAATTGAGCACTAATTCTGGCTCTATTTAAAAACTGTCCTACTGGCCATGGGCCATTCTTTCCTTCCCCTCTCTGGACTTCAGTTTCCCCATCTACACCAGTTGAGGACTGGCTCAGTCCTCCTTGGGGGTTTAGCGTCCATGTGAATCAAACCTGCAAACTGTGTTACAGCAGGTCTGGGGCAGTGGAGTCTGAGATTCATCATTTCCATCAACCTCTCTGATGATAACACTGCTGGTCTAGGGACTCTGCTTTGAGTAGCGAGAAGTTAGATCACCTTCACTTTAACTCTAAAACCAAGGTATTCAAGTCAAGCTACCAGGGCTAGGTAAACCAGGAGGGCTACTTTTCTTTTTCTGGAACTGTGAGATTTCTCCAGCTGTAGCTAGTATTGCTGTACCTGGCTCCTGACCTTTTTTGTCTCCAACATATCTCAAGCCCCCTGAATCTGGAGCTGGCTGGCTTTGGTGTGGCCCACGTGGGGCTGTCCTGAAAAAGGGACAACCGTGGCATGGTGAGTCTCCCTGACTCCCCAGTAGAAGCTGTGTTTTCTTCTCTGCCTACTGGCTAAAAACCCATCTTTTCCCGTGGAACCAGAAGGCACTGCTGTCAGCTGTGGCTCACCTACTGCCAACAGGGAGGGCTTCTAGACGGAGAAGTCAGCTCCTGCTTTCCCTGTGGAAATCAAGCTTGTCATTTCTGTTACTTGTTCAGCTGGCAGAGTCAGCGAGCCCTGCTCTGGCCTCCTCTCGGTGCAGTGGGCCATGCAGCCCTGCTCTCATCACCCTCACAGTGAGTTTTTCTCTCCCTGATAAAGAACTTTTTTTTTTTAAGGTAATTGAAAGATCTGCTGGGGGGCTAGGATTTATGTCAAGCTAAGCCTGAATTATTTTGGAAACATGAGATCCTTCAAAGTGTAGGGATATTTTAATACTATCAGCTTCAAAATCCCGCCATGGTATGAACAAATATGTAACAGATCTTACATTAGCTTGTTAAATTTTTCTCTTGTTTCAACTCATTTTCTCTCATTTTTCGCACATTTTCTGTTTGGATTTGTATTCTAAATGAGGCCTCTTCTCAGCTTCCATGATTTCCTGCATCTGTCAGTGTGCAGTGTTGAGCAGAACCCTCGTCATTAGTGACACATGCATGCAGAACTTTCTGGTCTTTGAACTTGTCTGGTCAAAGTACCCGCCCTGAGGCATGCAAACCTGCCTGCTCAGTTCGCTGTAGGTCAACTGAGAGCTCCCACCCCCAGAGGCTTGGTGTCACAAACCCTAGAAAGCATCCTGTTGGCTTCATGAGAGCAGACTTATGTTGGAGCCTATGACAAACTTCAAAACTAGTGAAGAAGCAAATAGCTTTTCTGGGGTCTGGATAAACTGGAGATTTTGTCCCCTTACCTGCTTCAATTCTGAACTCTAAGGACTGAGGCTGGGCCTCCTCACTGCTGGTTTCACATGGAGAATGTGCACCTAAAGTTTAAGCTGCCTTGGCTTCATAGTAACTTGTTGTTTCTTCACCCGAGTATCAGTAATTAGTGGGATAGTCTGTTGATTTCCTGTGTCTGCTGTTACATCATACAGATTTCTCATCTTACAGTTCTGGAGATCAGTGGTTTCACTGGGCTAAAGCTGCAGTGTCAGCAGGGCCACAGTGCTTCTGGACTCTCTAGTGGAGAATCAAGTCTCTGGCCTCTTCTGCCTGCTTGAATCTGCCTGCATTCCAGGACTCATGACCATTTTCAAAACTCACAAAGGAGAGTTGAATGTCCATGGTGCACCACTCTATTGTCTTTGTCCTCTCTTCCCCTTTGAGAACAATTGTGATTCCATTAGGGCCACCTGGATAATCCTGGCTACCCTCTCCACTCAGGCTCCTTAATTAATCACAGCTGCAAAATCCCCTTTGCCATGGAAGGGAGCATGCTCACAGCTGCCAGATTAGGCCATGACATCTTGGGGGTGGGGCAGGGTGGGAGATTATTCACTTAGATTTCCACCTTCTCAAGGTGGAGAACTCTAGTGGACATGTATTGTTGGCCTCTCCATGACCTATGCTATTCTAGCAGACACAACCCTGAGTTCTCACTGTTGACCAATCTTAATCCATGTAGCTCGTGTGCATCCTGAGGCATTGGTTATGTGCTCCAGGCCCAGGCAGATCTGCAGGAATCACTCCCTTGACTGCAGGATTGGCTAAGGGGTCTTATGACCATAGAACTTTCCCCCAACCAGTCTCAAGAGATCTCAGTAATTCATCTTGAGATGATGGGAGAGAGCTGAATGGAGCAAAATTATTCTCTTTTGGCCTGTTGTAGAGCAAGCATCTTGCAGTCATAATAAGAACTGAAAGGCCTCGTCCAACTGCAGAGTCGGTTATCAGTAGGCTGAGAACAGTCCTATATATGCCATCATGCTCTTAGCCACCCACACTGCTTACTTGGGTGCCTTACAAACATGTTCCAGTATTCAGTGTGTGAGATTAAGCATATCAGACAAGTATACTAGCTTTTATTTGATGTTATTTTTCTCTTTACTTATAATTAGTGGTGACAGTAGGACTTGAGCTTGGATTTTCTAACTCTCAATCTTTCCACTCTATTGCCACTACAAGATTACCATGAAAAGGCCAGAATTCTCTTTGCTATTATTATGGGGATACTACCAGGAGGGAGATTCGATGTGGAAGGTGTACATGTGACCATCTTTGATGTAATATTGACTTAGAGGACCTGCTTCTTTTCCAGACTGTTGTATATGGTCCTGCCTTGGCCTGAAAGGGACTCTTGAGACATTTGGTATAACTTTGGCGGGAGAACAAGCCCACTCTGCTCACCACCCCTGCACAAGTGTTATAGGGGTACAACAGCAGTCCTTGAAGTAGCAGTTCAGCAAGATCAGACAGAGCACCCAGGAGCTGGGGAAAACACAGTCCTGGGAGTTAGGACCTGTTGGGTGGGAGGATCAGTGCTTCATGAACATGGAACAGAGTCAGCTGAGACAAGCCAATAATAATCTTAGCTACTGTGAATCTAGTGAATGAAAGTTGCTCGGTCATGTTTGACTCTTTGTAACCCCATTGACCATAGAGTCCATGGAATTCTCCAGGCCAGAATACTGGAGTGGGTAGCCTTTCCCTTCTCCAGGGGATCCTCCCATCACAGGGATTGAAGCCAGGTCTCCCACATTGCAGGCGGATTCTTTACCAGCTTAGCCACAAGGGAAGCCCAAGAATAGTGGGATGGATAGCCTATTCCTTCTCCAGCGGATCTTCCTGACCCAGTAATCAAACTGGGGTCTTCTGCATTGCAGGCAGACTCTTTACCAACTGAGCTATCAGGGAAGTTCTTGAATCTAGTGCTTCCAAGTCAGGGATTATTGCCTTGGACAGTAACTCAGGGCCCCACAAGTCAATACTGGGAATGAGACCAACTCTTTCTGAAAGGGGTGGGGGGCGGGCAACACAGGTGATTTGATTTTTCTCTGTCGTGAGGACCAGCCCAGAAACTGAATGGTACTACATTTTCAGGTCCAAGAACAAGTGGGCCCAGTAAAGAGGAAGTAGGAATGGCAGAACCAGATAAGAAGGCAGGGGACTGCATCTGCCCCCAACTGACTTTCTTTATTTCTTTGTGTCTGCTTTATCTGTATAATCACACATATGATTGTACCTGTTCAATCACAGAACATCCGCCAGCTCATGGTCTAGCAATACCCTGCCTCTCCACCATGTATGGCCATCTTTGAGCTGGTCTGTGCTCATTGGATTCTTGAATTTTATGATTTTGGTTTTGAAAATGTAAAAAACAAGCTTTCTTGTTAAAAAAAACATAAATCATAGTGATTAAGAGGCTCTGGAGTCAAACAGACCTAGATTAAAATTGCAGTTCTTCCACTTAGCTGCAATCTGACCTTGGGCAAACCACCTTAGCTCAATGGACCTCAGATTCCTCATGCATAAAATAGGGATAATAATAATAATACCAGTGTCCCAAGGTTATTGTAAGAAATAAATCAGAAAATATCTCTGGTCCATGGAAAGCACTATATTCATAGTAGCTAAGATGATTATTGGTGTATCTCGGCTGACTCCCGTCCTAACATCTGGTCATATATTCCTCATATAAGCTTTCCAATTCAATTCAGTATAAGTGCTGACCTTTCATTCATGCTGCAGGAGCACAACAAGAATTTACCTTATCAGAAAGATGACATTCTTCATGTGTTTTTTGAACATCTGCCCTGCTCTAAGAGCCAACTGTTAGTTAAGAGGTGCTTAGGAAGGCCCACAGAATATGCTAGAAATATGGAATGTAATGGTCTAAGATTCCTTATGCCTGTTCATTGTTTTTGCTATTCAGTCACTAAGTCATGTCCAACTCTTTGTGACCCCATGGACTGCAGCACACCAGACTCCCCTGTTCTTCACTATCTCACTCAGTTTGCTCAAACTCATGTCCATTGAGTCGGTGATGCCATCCAACCATCTCATCCTTTGTCGCCCCCTTCTGGCCTCAATCTTTCCCAGCATCAGGGTCTTTTCCAAGTTTTCTGGGGTCTTTTCTATGTTCATATATCATTCTATTTTTCTAGTGCTTCCAAATCCTTCACTGAGACCTCTAAGTCAGGTTTAATTATAAGATAAAGATAGAACCAAATTCCTGGGGTTGAGGATAAAGCTCCAGGACCATTTCTTGTGGCCTTTTAGTTTAGTTACATGAACCAAATCTGTGGGACTGGCAGCTACCCTGTTCTGGATACTAAGACCTGTATCAATTAACACTTGCTGATGCTGCTGCTCCTAAGTCGCTTCAGTCGTGTCCGACTCTGTGCGACCCCATAGACAGCAGCCCAACAGGCTCCACCATCCCTGGGATTCTCCAGGCAGGAACACTGGAGTGGGTTGCCATTTCCTTCTCCAGTGCATGAAAGTGAAAAGTGAAAGTGAAGTCACTGAGTCCTGTCCAACTCTCAGCGACCCCATGGACTGCAGCCCACCAGGCTCCTCCATCCAACACTTGTCTACAGGTCTTCAAATTTAATCTTGTTTTAGAGAGTCTCTCAATTTTTGGAAATGCTGCAGGCCTACAGAGACAACTGTGGACTCCAAACGCAGGTCCAAGCTCTTGGAGTGTGTCTAAAGAAAGCATCATCTCTTGATCACTGGAGAGGTGCACAGATTCTCAGACATTTCTAGAGCAGAAAACTTGGAGGAAGAAATCCTTCCCTGGTGACTGAGCTCTTCTAAATGATCTAAGAATCCCAGAGCATATTCATATGTACTGAGTAGTTTGTGAGACTGTTGTCTCTGTGAACTTGTTCTGATGTCAGGTTTCCTTGAAATTTTCTGCTGTGTCTCATATTAGCCTGAGTTGTGATCTCAGAAACAGAGAATCTTAAAAAAGCTTGATCACAAAGCTTCTTGAGAACTTAGTGGTGGATGTGTGGGAAATGGAGAAAGTCAGGAATGGAGACTCAGATCTTCTGGGCCTAAGCTGTATTATTCTTGACAGTTCTAGTCCCAACATACAAAACAGCAATTAGCTGATTGACATGGCTAATATATTTGTAGAATTGATGCATGAACAGACAAATGGTTGGAAGGATGAATGAATAAGAACTACCTTTACTTTCTCCATGCCTTGTTGGTTTATAGATCTACCTATTCCCAACAACCTGGAAACTTCTTGAGGGCATCTGTTTGTTTCCAGCCTGGAGCAGAGGTGGGCAAGATCCCAACTGTATCAAGAAGGGACCATACTGGGAGTTTGCACATGCTTATTCAGAGGCTGTGAAGGTCAGGATCCAACCTTCTGCTTCGCCTCCTGCCTTCAGTCTTTCCCAGCATCAGGGTCTTTTCCAATGAGTTAATTCTTTGCATCAGGTGGCCAAAGTATTGGAGCTTCAGCTTCAGCATCAGTCGTCCCAGTGAATATTCAGGACTGACTTCCTTTAGGATGGACTGTTTGGATCTCCATGAAGTCCAAGGGACTCTCAAGAGTCTTCTCCAACACCACCAGTTCAAAAGCATCAATTCTTTGGTGCTCAGCTTTCTTTATGGTCTAACTCTCACATCCATACATGACTACTGGAAAAACCATAGCTTTGACTAGATGGACCTTTGTCTGCAAAGTAATGTCTCTGCTTTTTAATATGCTGTCTAGGTTGGTCATAGCTTTTCTTCCAAGGAGCAAGTATCTTTTAATTTCATGGCTGCAATCACCATCTGCAGTGATTTTGGAGCCCAATAAAATAAAGTCTGCCACTATTTCCATTGTTTCCCCATCTTTTTGCCTTGAAGTGATGGGGCCAGGTGCCATGATTTTAGTTTTCTGAATGTTGAGTTTTAAACCAGTTTTTTCACTCTTCTCCTTCACTTTCATCAAGAGTCTCTTTAGTTCCTCTTTCTTTCTGCCATAAGGGTGGTATCATCTGCATATCTGAGGTTATTGATATTTCTCCCAGCAATCTTGATTCCAGCTTTTACTTCATCCAGCCCAGCATTTTGCATAATGTACCCTGCATATAAGTTACATAAACAGTGACAATATACAGCCTTGACAAACTCCTTACCCAATTTGCAACTAGTCTACTGTTCCATGTCCGGTTCTAACTGTTGCTTCTTGACCTGCATACAGATTTCTCAGGAGGCAGGTAAGGTCGTCTGGTATTCCCATCCCTTTAAGAATTTTCCAAAGTTTGCCATGATCTATACAGTCAAATGCTTTGGCCTACCTGTTTCCATTTTTGGTCCTCAGTTCACAGCCACAAGAGGTGAGTTTTAAACAGAAATCAGATCATCTTACTGCTTAAAAAGCCTTCACTGGAGGCCCATTCACTACTTGATAAAGTCCAAAGTTAACTGACAGTGTTCTGTTCATTCTGGACCTAGACTACTCTGGATGCTGTCTACTCTTCTCTCCTTCCCTGCTCCATGTTTGTCCTATATTCCAGCCACAAGGAGCTACTTGCTATTCCCTGACACTCTGCTATCACCTTGCTTTTACAAAACCTGGGATTCTCGACATGGGTTTAGAGTCAAGTCTCAACTCTTATCCTGACCTCATATCCAGACACCTCACCCCAAGTAATGCCTTTTGCTCCCATCACACGTGACTATCCACTGTTCACTGATGAGACCAAGGATTTCCATGAGCTCACAGCCAAGCAGAGGAAGTCAAGGCTTAAACAAATATGTAGATAACCATGAGGACCATGTTTCAGTAAGAGGTAAGATCCAGTGAATGAAGAATACAGGCAAAGGAGCTATCAGTGAAAGCCATCAGAATAGTTGGCACTTGAATCCAGCCTTGAAGAATGACAATGGTTTGTTGAACATTTCTGATGTGCCTGTGCATGCTACATTGCTTCAGTCATGTTGGACACTTTGCAGTCTCATAGACTGTGGCCCTCCAGGCTCCTCTGTCCATGGGATTTTCCAGGCAAGAATACTGGAGTGGGTTGCCATGCCCTTCTCCATCTAATGTGCTAAGTGTTACTCAAAACCTGCTTTATTTTTTAAGGTATTGCAAACATACTGCCTCTGATTGTGTTTCTGCCCAATCTTTGAAGAAAGAATGCTGAGTAATAAGTAACTTCAGTTGAACATCTATGTAAATTATCATGATGCTGCAATTGGTACAGATTGACTAAATGAGGCTTTTATACAGTGCAGGAATTGAGGCTGAAGGTGATCCAGGGAATGGATAGATGCTCAGAAGGAAAAGCTGTGACCTGGTGTTCTTTGCTTCTATTTGCCTTGTTTTAGGTCATACAAACTGAACAGTGCTTTTTTGATTTTATGCTTTATGGGTTTTTAATGCAGTTACTTCTAGTGGATACATTTTCACTATTGGCTCTGCCATCCCCTTACTCTGAGGCACTCTCCCTTCTTGGAGGTCCATTCCTTCATCTGCACAGTGAAGAGGACAAACTGGATCTCTAATGTTCTCCTTGTGTATCATGGATGGTGCTAGAGGAGGCCCAGACTGGGCCACCTTGCTCCCCAGTTTCAGGCAGAACCTGCCAGCTTTCTCTGCTGTGTTTGCTCCTGCTTCCTTGGGAGGTGACTATGACTTCTTGAGTTTTAAACTTTTATTGTGGTGTAAGCTGTATAAAGTCAAGTGCCCAGATCTTAAGTGTGCAGCACAATGAACTCTTACAAAAGGAACTTAACCCTGAGAATACTACTGAAATCAAGCTACAAAAACATTCTGATCACCTCAGAGGTTCCCTGATGCCTCTTCCCAGTTAGGTTCCAATGCTGCTGCCCCCAAGGTAGTCATTATTCCCAAATGAATAATTTTTTAGGCCTATTCTAAATGACTTTCTTAGGCCTGTTCTTAAACTGAATATAAATGGAATCAACAGCATTATACTGCTTTGTGTCTAATTCATTTTGCTCTACATAACATTTGTGAGATTCATCCAAGTCAATTCCTGTAGAAGGAGTTCATTCTTTTTCATTGTTGAACAGTATTTCAGTATGTTGTTGTATGACTATATCATGATTTATTTAGTCACTACACTATTGATGGATATCTGTGGTGTTTAGAGTATGTGGCTATGACACATGACACATAAAGCTTCTATGAACATTCTTGTATGTATTTTGGTCCACATATGAACTCATGCCTTTTGAGTATCCAGGGGGGATAGAAAAGTTTGTTTTTCTCTTTTATTACTGAATAGTTTCTGGATTTAAGAAAAATACTTGAAAACCTCTAGAATATATCAGTGATTCCCAAAGGCTTGTAAACTGGCTTCATGATCATCTGAGAAATTTTGTAAAATATGAACTTGTGGGTTCAGTTCTCAGATATTCTGATTCAGTGTCTGGGGTGGAGTCTAGGGACTGTGTCTGACTTTACAATTCCTGAGTGAGGAGTGATTCCTTTGTTTCAGTCTTTATTTGTCTGCACCTTAGCTGTGGCATGTGAAATCTTTTAGTTGTGGCATGCAAACTCTTAATTGTGGCATGTGGGATCTAATTCTCTGACCAGAGCTGAACCTGGCCCCCTGCATTGGGAGTGCAGAGCCTTAGCCACTGGACCACCAGGGAAGACCTTGAGTGATTCTTATAGGGTGCTAGCAGTGAGAACTGCCATGGACCCTATAAGAGCATTTCCAGATCAAACATACTATACCTCTACTACAAGCTTTCTCTGAGCATTAAATCCTTGGAGCCAATGCCTGTCTGGGGCTGCTTGCACTGTGTTGAATTATTCTGTTTGCTTCTGTCTCTCTTTCCCTTGCTGTCTATGCACTTTTCCAGAGTAGGGACCTTGTCTACCTTGTGTATTTATATATTGTCTGCATCTGCTGCTCCTGCTAAGTCGCTGCAGTCGTGTCCGACTCTGTGCAACCCCACAGTTGGCAGCCCACCGGGCTCCCCATTCCTGGGATTCTCCAGGCAAGAACACTGGAGTGGGTTGCCATTTCCTTCTCCAATGCATGAAAGTGAAAGTGGAAGTGAAGTCGCTCAGTCATGTCTGACTCTTAGTGACCCCCATGGACTGCAGCCTACCAGGCTCCTCCATCCATGGATTTTCCAGGCAAGAGTACTGGAGTGGGTTGCCATTGCCTTCTCCCTGTCTGCATCTAGGACATGGTAAGCTGTATAGCAGGGGCTCCGTACATGTAAATGAGTGAAAGCATTAGTCACTCCAACTCTTTGCAACCCTATGGACTATTGCCTGCCAGGCTCCTCTGTCCTTGGAGTTCTCCAGGCAAGAATACTGAAGCAGGTAGCCATTCCCTGATCCAGGGGATCTTTCTGACCCAAGGATCAAACCCAGGTGTCCTGCCTTACAAGCAGATTCTTTACTATCTGAGCCACCTGGGAAGCCCAAAACTATAGCACAGACAATTTATTTTTTTGGAAATATTTTCAAAGACGTCTATCTCTAGATTTAATTGCCTTACTGTTGCTAGACTTTCAGGACACAGCTAATAGCTGCTGGAACTAAGAAGTCGTTGCTCACTTGAAATTTCATTTTGGATTGAGTCCTCAGCAAGACAAGGGAATTTTAAGCCAAGATTTGGCCAGAGAGATAGACAGACATCCAGCAAGACAAAGACCCAGACCAAAGAGTTTTTATCCATGAAGGCTGTTACTATAGGTTCAAAAGAGGATATGATGTTGAGGGAGCTTAAAGCCTGGTGGTACGCTTACCCTAAGCATCGTGGAAGAAAGATGCTGTCACTCTCTAGAAGGAAACCTCTTTATAACATCTGGAGGCCATCTTTGAGAAGAGGCTGAATTCTGAAACACTGGCCATTAACCTGAGCCAACCAGGGAGAGACCGAAATTACCTAAAGAGACCATTCATATTATGAGTGGGTATGAGTTTATTGGCTTGGATTCAATCTAGTTTGTAATTTCCTCCTCCCCTTTGCCCTCATCAGATTGTAGAGGGGATATAGATGGGGAGATCAGAACAGTTTTAGGGAAATAACGAAGCTATGTTTTCCTGGTAGATCTGAATTTGGTATGGCTATATGTGAGACACCACCACAAACGGATGAACTAGATTGCCTCTGGAGGGTTCTATGGGCATTGTGGGGATGCCATAAAAGTATTAGTAAAGAGCTCCTACCCTGTTTCCACATGGCTTCATGAAACAATCTCTGTAACACTGTCATCACAGAGATGCAGGTGTGTGTTTGCATAGTTGTGGAGAGGCAAGACGTGTGTAGCAAAGTGGGAACAATGAGCATTTTGCAGTCAGACAGCAAGTATCCTGTATTTGCATGAGCTTTCCTTATTTCCTAACTCACGGGTTATACTTAAACTTTTTTGGCTATACTTTAAAAGTTTCCTGATTTTCTTAGACAAGAGAGGAAGCAAGTAGGCAATCCCACAGTAAAGGCAGAGACCTCCCTGTACTCAGTTGAAGCTTCTGAGCAAAGAGCTTGCTGGATACACAAACTTCTTGGTTTTTTCATTAATTCCAACTGCCTACAGTTAACCAAATACCCTTCATTCTCTGGTTATATCCATATTTCCTTTAAAGGAAAGGTCTTAGAAATTGCAAGAACTGGGATTTGGCCCTTGCCCAAGGTTAAATTCAAACTAATTTACCGAGAACCTACTTTAGGCCTTGCACAGTGCAGGATCCAAAAGATTCTAAAACGAACCATTTCCTTAGAAAATCACAATCCAGTGGGAAAGACAGACATAGGTGCAAATGATGACAGTGTAATGTGTCCAGGGCTGTCATGGAGGTCTGCACAAATACTCGTGTGACACAGAGGGAAGGTGATTAACTCTGTGTGGGATGGCTAGGGAAAAACCACAGAATGGGAAGCTGAATTTAAGCTGGACACATGGGAGCTCACCAGGTATGTAGAGAAGGATATATTTCCCAGGAATTCCTGATGTATGTGTGTGTGTAGTGGGGAGCTGTGGGGAGAAGGGAACTATTGATTGGCTTTATGCTTGTTTTGTTGAAATTTTCTCTTTCCACACTTTGATGTGATATTTGCCACTGGGATTTCGGCTAATCCAGTCAGCTTTGCCCTGAAGCTTTCCCTCACTTCAACCTCCCAGTATAAGGCTTACATGCTTGCTCTCTTTATTTCTCTCATGTGGGAGTCTGGCTGCCCTGGAAAGGAGACTTGAAATCCCCTTTCTTTCTCTTTTATGAGTCTCAGCCTACAGCTTGCTTACAAGAGTCAGCAATCTAGTTTCTTCCTCTCCATCTTGCTGAGGCCTCTTACCTTTCTTTATACCTGCCTCTCCTGTGAGTCCTTGAAAGCCACAAGGGTCCCTCTCAGAGGAGCTTTAGGTGAGGGAGAGAGGACATTCCCTAGGGAAGGTGTCTTCTGAACAGTGGGGCCTATTAGGCCCCCTGCATTGGCAGAGAAGAAACCTCCATCTTAAGTTTGGACTTGATTTCCAAAGTTCATGTGGTCTGAGTCCTTATCTTCATACAAGTTGTGAACTTTACTTATCTTAACATTTTTTATCTTAACATCATTACTTTACTTAACATTTATAGATGGAGAAGCTGATGTTCATACAGGTAAAGTAACATCTAAGACTGCACAGGCAACACCAGGACCTAAACCCAGGTTGCTTGACTGCCAGCTAAACGTTCTTTCTGTCATATTACTTGCTGGGCTTCTAACACCTGGATCTCTATGCCACACTCAAAAAAATAATAATAACACTTCCAACATTCTGCCTGTACTAAATTATTGAAATTAAAAAAATGATAAAAGAAAATGTAGAGGATAGCTTGAGGATTTCTGGGCTTCTTCTATTTGCCAATTTATTGTGTTTTCTCTGGTGTTTTCTATTGTGTTTTTTATCACATCAAAAAGACAACATTATAAGATTTCAGCTATAATAACTAATTTTTAACCTTTATTTCCTCATATCACATGATAGGTCCTCATTAAAATGTTTCAGGAGGGAAGGAGTGAAGGAACGATAAATAAATGAATACAGCCTCTATAACAGCTTATGAAAAGCCCAAAGGAACATTTTGGCCAACCCAATATTGTTGCCATATATTCATAACTGACTTCTAAAGCTCCCATCTTGTTCACTGCTGTTAGAGGAGGGTAATCATGATGGCAAAGGAGGTTTGAAAGACCAGATGCATAAATGACAGTTATTTAATCAGGAAAAGAAAAAAAAAAATTCAAAGGGAATATGGTAGTTGCATTCAGAGTTGTTACATAGGAGAAGGGCTAAACTAATAATACATCTATGAAGGATAAAATGAGAACCAATGAGTGAAAGTCAGAAGGGAGCAAGTTTCATCCGGATAAAAGTGATAATCTTCCAACAGCTAACAGAAGTTCAAAAACAGCTGCCTTCAGAAGTAATGGGCTTTTATTGATGGATTTACTAAAGCCATGATATTGAAGAATGAAATTATACTCTGTGATTAAAGTAATAGTAACACATGGATTCTAAGGCCCTTTACAAGTCTGAGATCTGCTGAGAGATTGCTGGTGGGGAAGAACACAGATTCTTATGCTCTGAGATTTAGTTTGTTTTTTACCTGACTTCTTTTACTGTAATAATCCTTAAAGAGGTTCTCTGCAGAATTCAGTACAATATACCTGCTGGATCTGATAAATGTTTATCCATAAACAGTAGTTCTTTTCCTGACTTTTGAACTTCATTTGTGCCAATGAGTAGGTCTTGAGATCTCTCTTTTTCTCAAGTGGTTCATTTTTACTTGAACTAGAAATA
Organism: Budorcas taxicolor; assembly: GCF_023091745.1. Lineage (NCBI taxonomy): Eukaryota > Metazoa > Chordata > Mammalia > Artiodactyla > Bovidae > Budorcas > Budorcas taxicolor. Next base: position 53,679,569 of record NC_068935.1, read on the forward strand.
TGTCCCTGTGGATTTTCAGAATTCTCCATTGACTTCACTCCTTTTCCCTATTTATTTCAAAATGTGGCATGCTAAATTCATCAACCCAAATCATCATAGTGATATTCATTTGAAATAAAATTAAGGTGAAGTATGATTAAAAGACAAAATATTTAGATGATTTTTAATTATGCATAATTTAGAGGACAACCTAAATTATAACTTCATAAATTTTAGTTTTAAAAATAGAAAGTCAATTAGAGTAGGCGATAGGAGAATATCCAAGCTACACACTCTCAGGGGCTTCCCTGAGGGTCCAGTTAAGACTCAAGCTTCCAATGCAGGGGTTACGGATTCCATCCCTGGCTGAGGAACTAGGATCCCACATGCCGCATGGCAAAACAAAACAAAAAGCCCAAGGAGTTGTGTCTCAATACATTCTCAGAAAATAGTGCTTAATATCATCAATGTAGAATACTCAGAACTACTTCTCCCAGAATCTTATGAAGCCCAGAAGTCCAAGCTATACCATCAAAAGAAAATGCTATTGTTTCTCAGCTTCATATTTTCCTTCTAAATGACTGAAATGCTCTAAACATTGTGCTCCATTAAGGAAAACAGTCTTCAATTTTTTCAGTGTTCATCACACTGAGTTCTTCCAAAAAAGTATAGGAAGGTTTCTTGTAACATGTATTTGTTATCTTGGAAAAAAAAATACTGAACTAGCTATTTTGGAAGCTTGTTCCTCACTTTCTTATATATTCTCAGCTTGAGTTCATTTTATTTATTTTTTACTATGTACTAGATTTTTTTATGTTTCAGAATATATGAAACATAGTTGCAAGAAAAGTTTCAAATCCTAACTGAATTGGACTAACATTATTATAAGAAGACTTCAGGTTCATATAGTCCATATCTCTGATTTTATAAATGAGACAATGTAGGGAAATTCTTGAGTAAGATTACAGACCAAATTAGCAATAAATTCTGGCCTCTCATTTTACTGATTCTATGGCTCAAAAACAGTCTACCTCCTGGGAAATGGGCTCCTTGCCAAATCCTTACATTGTCATCTTTATAAGGCCAGAGCTGGAAAATGTGAGTGCCTCAGAGGGACTGAAAAAAACTAGGTGTAATTAAAACTCTGTGCTTAGATTAGTCAATATCACCATGACCCTTTCCTTCTTACATAGTTTGTGGCCAGGCATTTACTTCCAAGCCAAAATTTGAACAGAGACTTCCCTAAGGTGTTTGAACTATTGATATATGAAGAGCTAAGGCAGGCAGTGCGGGGAGTATGTCTCAGTGTAAAGACCATTTGTTTTGGAATTATGGACTACCCAGTTCTCTGACTACCAACCCTAACACCTGCCAATCCCAAACCTTTCCACACACAAGCCTGGTCAACTTTCACATTCTCTCATTATACATCACAGAAATGAACAACTAACACCTTCTAGATATTTGAAGAAAGCCTGCTGCATGACCAAGAGACAGCAAGATGAAAGCAGAACTGACTCAGGAAGAAACAGGTAATTCAGAGACCACAAAACAGCTATTAAAAACAAACAAATTAGCATCCTAGACAATGTGGGAGTTTTCACAATATGTTCACAGAGTTTTTGACATTCATCAGGCTTCCCCAATGGCTCAGCAGGAAAAGAATCTGCCTGCAATGCAGGAGATGCAGGCAGACACAGGTTGGATGCCTGGGTCGGAAAGATCCCCTGGAGAGGGAATGGCAACCCACTCCAGTATTCTTACCTGGAGAATCCCATGGACAGGGAAGCCTAACAGGCTACAGTCCATGGGGTCACAAAGAGGCAGCAACCCAGAGCTCCACCCATGGCTTAATCTCTCCCTTGGAGCCAGCCTCCTTCTCAGGGGACAAGATAGCCTTTGGAAATGAAAACCTGATTACCATATGCAAAATGCAGTAGAAGGATTAGACACAGGAAAAAATTTAAAAAGACAAATTATCAAAGAAATGCAAAACTGAGAGTCTCAAATCAGCAGGTCTAGCATCCAACTAGTAGAAAAAAAGATTCTGTTAGAAACAGTCTAGACAAAATAAACAGGAAGGAATGAGGTTAGAAATAAAACAAGAATCTTAGAATTGAATGAACAGGTAAGCCTTTCAATTGAAAGGACCTAACGAGTGTATTTGTCCAAGAAGAATGGAAAATGATCCACTGTGAATTTCAGAACTTTAGTGATAGATAAGTTCCTCAGAGCTCACAGAGGGAAAAACACCACCAGGACATAAATAAAGAAAGAGAATTGTTTTTTATATCAGCTACAGTGGATGGTAGAGATCAGTGGAATAATGCTTTCTGTGGTCTTAGGGAGTATGATTTCATCATGTTTCCATACCCAACCTGCTTCACCCAGGATTAAATATAGCTGTATTAGATATCCTAGAATCACAGTGGCTTGAAAAGAAGGCAACATTTCTTTCTTTGTTACGTACAAGTCCTGGTCAGCATTTCAGAGCTGGTATGACATTCAGCGGCTTCCCAGGTCTCTCTAGTAAAGAACCCACCTGCAAATGCAGGAGATGTAAGAGAGATGGGTTCAATCCCTGAGTTGGGAAGATCCTCTAGAGGAGGGCATGGTGACCCACTCCAGCATTCTTGCCTGGAAAATCCCATCCATGGACAGAGGAGCCTGGTTGGCTACAGGCCATAGGGTCACAAAGATTTGGACATGACTGAAGTGACTTAGCACACAGGCATGACATTCAGAGACCCAGGCTTTTGCTATTTTGTTGCTCTACTGTTCACGGCCTTGGCTCCATGGTACAAGATGATAGCATTCATGCTCCAGGCAGTAGTCTGAAAAAAAAAGCTTGACAAAGAAGAGCACCCATGGTCCATGTGAACTGCCTTTCATGGACTGTTCCAGAAAGCTGGCACATGACACTTCTTATATCCATTGGCCATATGCACTTACAAGGGAGGCTGGGCAGTAGAGTCTTTATTGTGGGCAACTCTGTGACCAGCTAAATGTTTTATCATCATAGAAGAGAGAATAGATACAGGTCAACTACTAATAGTTTTTGCCACTCTAGCCAAGGTTCTAATGAAATTTGACCTAAGAATACAGACAATTTTTAGAAAATTCACTTTTGCTCTCTTTCTTAGGAAAGTCACTTAGAGATTTAAGCTATCAAACCAAGGGAGTACACCAAGGAAGAGAATGAATATAAACAAAACCCACAAAACAGTGGCTCTAACTGTTGAGAGAAGTGAATATAAGTCTCAGAATTTAGACTCTGTAGTAGATCATCACAGAGTCGGACATGACTGAAGTGACTTAGCAGCAGAAGCAGCAGTAGATCATCAGGGCAATCAGTCCAGACAGTCAGGAGAATGGAGGGCTTTGGGAAGAAGGGCTTCAGGGAATGAGGGATTTCTTGAAATAAGAGTAGAAGGAGACAAAGAAAGAATGGGAAGATATGATTAAGACCCAAAAATACAAGCCAGAATATAAATAAAAAGACAACTCCAAATTCAAGGATAAATAAGCCATGTTCCAAGTATGAAGCAATCAGATCACATGGTCAGTAAACCTCAGGAAAAACAACAACAAAAAAAGAGGAATACATTCCTAACAAGAGAAAGAATGAGTAAGAAATTGGAAGTCATTAGAAATGTGATGAAGGAGGTACTATGCATATGTAAGTTCCTTTTCCAATAAGAAAAAGGAAACCAGATGTGAAAAGGCCAGAAAAACAAAAGAACAAAAGATGTATTGACATGTGTTGTTTCATTATGAAATGAGCTAAATTATGACATATGTTTTAATGTAAGAAAGGAAAATCTGTGAGTGTTCTTGAGTGTCACAGTGGTCAAGACATTGGAATCACAGAGAATAAAGTCCACCCATAGCACATGGTTTAACTCTCCACCTTACTTATAATAATGACTTTCTCATAATAGTGTGAATGCTGTTAATTAATCTTTTAACTTTTAGTATCAAGCTGGAGTCAAAGCACAGGAAAGGATGTTAGCAAAAGAAATATAAATGGGATCAACCTTTCCAATGTAGAACCTTTCAAGTCTAATTACAGTGCATAAACCTTGGAAGTAGAAAGAGGAAATAAAGGAGGAAGGGAGATTCCCAAAGTGGAGAGTCAAGAAAATTTCTATAATTAACAGAACAAGAAATAGAACTTTAAATCTATCCAATAATGAAATGATATAAAAAATCAAATAACATGAATTAGGTAATGTTGCTCCCAACTGCTTCAAATATAGAAATACATCATAATGCCTTTATATATTTTATATACATATATGATTTTTGAGAATACACTGGTGGGGGAGATCCATATCTGCATTTCCATCAGCAAAATAACTGAAGTTGGGCCAAAGGGTTTTTCTAACTTGAGTCTAAATTCTATTTTATCCTAAGATTCAAACATATGTATTGTAATGAGGAGTCCATCTGACTCCATTTTTCAGGCTGGCCTGCTGATAGTAAGCCATTTTGGGACATCCTGGGACCCTGCCCTGTTCTCCCTGGAGAGCAATGTAGGTAATAAACTTTTTCATATCCTCTTGGTGTATAAGCAGCAGCATCAGTCCTGACATTCAATCCAAACTTGTGGTGGGGTCCATTTGACTTCTGGAGGTGGCCACAATATCTCTACTGTCTGGAGTGTGATCACATGGAAGTACTTGGGAGTCTGTACAGGAAAGTTTGAGGTGTTCCCTGGGAAAGAACTCCTGTTTGGGGAAGGTTCAAGGGGAGGTAGTTGATTCAAAGATGATAGGCCAGTGATATCAACAACAGTGTAATAGTGTTGGCTACTTCAGTGATCCTCTGGCACAGTTCCTATGAATTCATCACTCATCCTTCTGGGAGGATGAAACGGCCAGTAATCTAATAAGAGTTAAAAAGATCTCTTCTAAAAAGAGAGCTTTTTTTTGCTTGAATGAGGGATTTTGGCAGGGTTTCATCCTGTTTAATGGCAGTGATGACAGCAGTAGGTTTCATTACTGACAGTGACATCAACAGTGTTAGTCGTGGTGTCATTGCCTTTGGTTCATGACTTTGGGTGTCCGAGCTCTTGGCACAAACATTAGCACCGTTGCCCTTTAGTGCAATCAGCTTTCATGCAGTAGCTGCACCACCTACTGCCAACAGAAAGTTTGCTCTGAATTTAGATTTTCTGCTTTAGAATCCTGGCTCTACTGCTTCCTATTTTGGGCAAGATTATTTCTTAGAGCCTCAGTTTCTTTGCATGGAAAAAGGAGAAAAGAATAGTATCTATTACTGATGGTTGTTTGGAGGATTAAATAAGTTCTAAACTTACAATTAAATGTGAATCACTTAGCTGACTGCCTTCTATATAGTATGTACTTATTAAATATTTCTTATTATTATTGTTAAGTTTTATTTTTAATGTTACTGACATTTTTGCTGTTGTCAGAAGCCAAACATATAACTTACATAAGCCGAGAACTGAAAAGACAAAATAAGAGTCTGAGTCTGTATAAGAGAATGAGTCCCTTCTTGAGGATTCCTGGAATTGTTTGGGAGGAGAGAGAAGTCATCTGAAACCAGAGCAAGCCCTGGTTACAGTAAATGGAGTGGTGAGGTCTCTGCCCTTGAGACATTTTCCTTTGGTGACTTGAAAGGTAAAGCAAGTAACCTTTTTTAGCTTAATCAAGGGGTTTTGATTTAGTTGATGTCAGATGGAACATAATAGACCTCATGGTTTCAACCAGCACTGATCTGCTTCTTTAAGACATTGAAGGGTCAGTTTTCAGAGCTTTGATATTTGGCAGATGCCTCCCCATTTCTTTCCTTTCCCCCCACCATGGACCCACATTCACCCCTTACTAGGCAGCCTGCTCCCTGAGCCAAGGGACCCTGCTTCATTCCTTTCTGCACCTTCAGAAGCTAGTCCAGGACCAGACAATGTTTCGGCACTTAAATAGCTGTTAGAAGAATGAATGCATTACACAGAGCACCAGGTTCAGCTCAATGAGCAATGCCATGGAAAACACTGGAAATGAACAGGAGTCCCTCAGTGGCTGGCCCCTCACTACACTGTGCCCTCTCAGTGCTCAGTGGCAGATGCATGCAGGGCCACCCACCCACTGATTGCTATGTCACTCCCATCTCATTAGTCATTTCAGGTGACGACATTGACTGGCTGAGGTGGCTCTTTTTCAACATAACTGAGGAAACAAAAGGAAGGCACCAGAACATTCTCCTGACAGCCAGCCTCAAAGGCCCTTAACTGTAGGAATTCTCTAGATTTGTGAATGAGGGCAGGGCCCACCTGCCTGTTTATGGTTTACAGGTGTTGGATTTCTCTCAGCTGGTATGGAAAATGCATTTGGGGTTGGTGGGGGATGGGGGGAAATGGAAAGTTTATCCTTACCTCCCTGGACTTCTCATTCCAACCTCAGGTAGAGGTTGAATGGCTATTTTGGACATGAGTTTTGACTGTCGTTCACCCAAACACGGTCAGGGCAATGCTGGGCCTCTTTCATCTGCTTTCCCTTTTTAGGTGTGTCACTGGAAACAGAGAAGGTACTGTTTTTCCTTGGACAGTCCCCTTTCTTGAGTTCAGAGGCAGTCTGCTGTGGACTGGCTCCACTGATGTGTCAGAAGACACCAGAAGGGTATCTAGAGCAGGAATTCTCTCTGTGAAGTGATCAATCAGCTGAACCTCCTACCCAGGTGCAAAGGGGAGTGGGAGAGAGAAGGGCCAAATTGCTCCATCTTAGAGGAGGAGGCTGAAGCAAAGAGGATTAGGGACACCCAGCCAAGGGCTTATTCTTGAGCAACACTGAGCTGGAGAGAGTCTCTGTCTCTGAGATCCCATGCCTCAGGTATTAACCACAGTTTAAAGGCCTCCTGCTTCTGTTTAAGTAAGCATTATAAGTTATCTGTTTTTCAAATTACTTTGGAAACAAACTCCAGTTGAAAACCTCCTCATAGCTTGGGTCTGGCATCCAGTGCATTTGCTCTGCCATTGCCCTGCTGATTTAATTGGCTCAGTAAGCATGCTTGAGGTGTTTGGGATTGTAATTAAAGTTGTGGTGGCTGGAAAATCCTCCGTCTGTTATTATATTTTTTTTTCTAAGATAAACTATCCTAGTTCACCAAACTTGTGGGGCTAATTAGAGTCTAATTAAAGTTACTTGTTTCTATTTTCAAATCTGCCCACTGAGAGAGCCGCAAGGCAGGAGGCAACATATTTTTAAAGTGACAGTTCTAAAAATGCTTCCCACCCAGCCCACCCCATCCCCCCGCCCCTCGGAGCTGCAGCCTGTGATTCATGCATTAATTTATATCCAATGAAAATGACGGCCATTCTCCCAGGGCCCCCTTCCATTTAGCTGTAGGAAAGGATTCGTTTAACGAACAAAGGACCCTTCTTTGTCATTCATCTTCCAGCTAGAGATGCCAGCTGTGCATTCAGATGGGAAGTCATCTAGAAAAGGGCTCCTGACACAATCTGGAGCAGAGACACTGCAAATCAGTACAATAGTGAAGCATGGAGAAAAGGATGGCATTTGTTGAGGACTTACTATGGTTCCGAACACTTGGTACCTGCTTTCTAATTTATTGCCCACTGCAACCCAACAAGCCTGGATTTTGTAGGCTAGATTTTATGGATAAGGAAACAGGAAGCAAAGAAGGGTGAAATCGGTTTCCCAAGACTGCAGAGTTCACTCGTAGTGATGGGTTTAGGATTCAAAGCACTGCCTGATGTAAAAGTCAGCATCTTCTGGACAAACTCTCGCCCCTCTGCTACGATCGCTCCTGAAAAGTTGCATCACTAAGGCAGTAACCCTCTCTTTGCCTCATGCTGCTTCTTCTATAACATGGAAATGATAGTACCTAGATTGCCAGTCTCTGAGTTGTAATGAACAGATGATAAATTTTAAAGTTCTCTGTAAAGTGGAAAGCAACACTCATAAATAAGTCTTAGGAGAACTATGAACTGTATCCTGTTGTATTAGTCATCTCTTTAGAGGTCATGCTTTTATACTCTTTATGCCAGAGACAACTAATAAAATATAGGTCTTAAAGCATTTCCCTTGGCTCAGGTACCTCTGCTAAAAGGCAGATCTTCCTTCTAAATAGTCAACCCTTTTGACATGGGAACACTCTGTTGTGCATGACTAAAAGATGTTTAAAATAGTGGTGGCCCAACTCAATTTGTAGTCTTTTATCTTCTATGATTGTTCCCTAGTTCCTCTTTTACCTGTGACCTCTGAGTGTTAACAACCCAGACCAGGGTGTTCTCTTCATGGCAGCTGGTGGCTCATCGCAGGCCACTCCACGTGGTACAGCCACTCTCTACTACCCACTCCCAAAGGATGTGGAATTCAGACAGGGCCTGGACCAAACTCAAGCAAATAAAACATCTAGGGCAGAACATTTAAGGAAGCACAGACTCTCTAGGTCATGTGAGTATGGAGTGAAGGTGAAAGTGAAAATCACTCTGTCATGTCTGACTCTTTGTGACCCCCTGGACTGTTGCCCACCAGGCTCCTCTGTCCATAAAGTTTTCCAGACAATAATAATACTGGAGTGGGTATCTGTTCCCTTCTCCAGGGGATCTTCCTAACCCATAGATCAAACCCAGCTCCCCCACATTACAGGTGGATTCTTTACTGTCTAAGCCACCAGGGAGCATGGTGCAAGCACCGGAAAGTGAGTGCCTCCTTAAATTTTGTACCTTAGGTACCTCATTTGCCTTACCCTAGTCAGGGGCTAAAGAGGTCATCCATCCTCCAGTCACTGGTGCCACATTCATTTCAGAACCCATTTATGGACATTTCCTGAAGGTCTGCTCCTCATTCCAGACTCTGTTTGTGGCTTTACTCAAGTCTGGATATTTGTTCCTGTCTAGACTGTCAGTTTTTCATAGTGGGTGCCACCCCAGTAGAAATTCTAGCTTATAAGCAAAATAAAAATAGTTACAATTTATTGATTGCCTACTGAAAGCCATGTCTGTAATTAGCTACTTTGCATACATTATTTCTAATCATCACAACCACCCTTTCCTATTTAAGGGAACTGATGTTTAGAAAAGCTCAGCTCAGTTCAGCAAACTCCATATTCCTTTCAGATCTAGAACAGAGAGTTTGGCAGTAGGTAGATTAGCTAAATTCCCAACATACTCTCTGGCCTGCTCCCTTTGGCCACTTGAGTCATTGCTTAGGGATACTCTAAATAAGGAGGAAGATGAGGGACAAGAAAGTTTCTCTGATCACTTGATGAGAAGTGATGCTGAAGTTCTTGGGTAAGTTTACACATAAGCAGAAGGCTATTATGCAGTCATGTTAGGAGTTTGCTGTGAAATGTATGGGTAGTCTCTCTCTTAATGAGACTACATAATCACCATTGAAAGGGGTTTAAAAATAAAAATTAAAAAAAGAAGGCTGCTTTGCTCAAGTTATGTAGCACTATATATAGCACAAGGGATCAAATTCTGTAATTAATCCACCACCACCTATGATCTCCTTGAAATGGCTGGAACCCTAAGAAAATGTGACAAGGTTTCTGATGAGAAAGGGAGATGGTGAGATGTATAATTTTAAATGCTACTGAGAAAACATGGAAGAAGTATAAGGGGAGAGGCTCTTGACTGAGGTGCCTCTCTGACCTTTATCAGCAATTTGCCTGTGTGTATTTTTTTTTCCCTTTCTTTATCGTAAGAGCACTAGAAATTGAGTGCTGATGCAGTGGTCATGTGTACAGCTTTTAGAGATCTTCAGTGGGCTGTGACATGCTGGGTTACAGTGTTAACAGGGTGACTGGATGTGGCATTCCAAATAGCATTCCTCAGGAGAGATGGACATATGGATATTTTCTCTGCCATCATAGGAGCAAACCTAGAAATCACTTAGTACTTGATTGTTTTATTAGGGAAATATTCTCATGACATCATGAAACATATTTTGGAAAAAGGACTTAAAAATCAGCTATCATCGCACAACTGAATACAATCACTTTTTTTTCAGTATTTTGGAGGCTTTGGTCAGAGGTATACTTCTATTGTTTGCTTAAGGCAAAAATTCTATCCCAGTGAGAAATAAAGGGCAATGTTGTGAGTGGAAGGTGATCATCAGTGTCTGAGAAGCTTCAGGTTGGGTGGCAGTGGACAGAGGACTGACCTTTCTGATTGTTTCAGCACTTACACTGGCAGTGATGAGGAGGCTAGAGTTTTCCAAGGGGCAGAAATCTGCAGGCAACTTCAGTGGACATTACCCAGCTCACAAAGTGAGCAAGAGCCATCTGTACATATGTCTGGCTGTGAAAGTGGGCAGCGCTGGATCAGGGACCCTCTGTGTCTGATTTCATCCAATCTTTCAAATCTCGTTGTTACAGCAACTGAGAGCATCGTTGGCAGGTATGGCTTCTTCTCTCCTCACCTTCTGTGCCAGTCAGTGTACAGATTGTATTTAATTACCAATTTGAATAGCCTTCCAAAGCCTGACTGCAAGCCATGCTCATAGTGCAGCATCAGAAAAAAAAAAAAAAAAAAGAATCCAGATTCATTAAAAATCATCAAGAGCCACTTTGTGATTGTCATTGTCCACAAGGTTACCACCTCACCTTGGCATAATCGTTAGAAAACAGGCTTTCACTTTTGACTTCAAGTTGCCCATTTAATACTAATAAGATTATGATAGCTACAGAGCCTATACAGAGATATCAGGGTCACAAAATATGAAAAATACAAGTACTTCTATTGATGATTTCCCCATTTTATAGACATGTGTATACACCTTCTACTTGTATGAATATACTCTCTGAGGGGAAGCTCTGATCCTGAGATCAGAGAGGGGTGATTCCTTTCTCTTATTCTCATAGTCTACAGTATCAGTAGAAAAGGAGTACACATATAACTGAATCACTTTGAGGTGCACTGGAAGCTAATACAACACTGTAAATCAACTGTACTCCAATATGAAACACACATTAAAAAATAGAAAAGAAGCTATATGAGCTTGGGATAGATACATGTATGCATACATATTATCTAAAATGAAATATATAAATATATTTTATACACACCCACAAACATATATGTATGCACATTCCCTTGGATGAAGGGGTTAAGTCAATACAAATGGGAACCAGAACTTCTCTAAAATTGGAGTATTTTATTAGCTTCCTCCTGTTCCTTGACATGGGCTGAGACACAAGCACAGACTGTATATTGTTACATCTCAGCATGGATACTTTTGCCTATTATTAATGTATGTTAAATGTTCTGGGAAATGGGTGATGGTAGAAATACCTGTGTTAAGGTTTAAATTGCCAGAGGAAGAGAGTTGCCCATATCGTTGCCTACACTACAGAGCTGTCCAAGATTGCATATAGGTGTCATCTTTAAGGAGGTCAAGACCTATTCTAATTAAATAATTGTGATTAATACCTCATCTATGGTTTAGGGATTAGAAAGGTATGAAATCCTCCAGAGGATGCAAAGGATCTAGCCCTTTGCTCTTCTGGACATCTCCAGTAATGCTTTGTTTAACCTACATTTACTGAGCACCTACTATGTATCAAGTACCACGAGATACCAGAGATATACTGATGTATATACACACATTTTATATATATATATATATACATATACATATATATATATATATATACACACATACATACATACATACATAATACATAATCTATGGATCATGTCAGAGAAGCTAGCTTAAGACAGTTTGAGGTGGGCAGTGCATCAGAAGCACCAGTTCATCTACAACTACTGTGTTTGGAGTCATCATCACTCTCACTCAGATTATTGTAATTGCATCCTAACTAGTCTCCCTGCTTCAACACTTGCCCTCCCATAGTCTGTTCTCTCTCAGAGTAAACCCAAGTTCCCTATATCCATCTCCATGGCTCTGCATGTTCTATCCTAGAACCCCTTGTTTCTGGAACTTCAGTTCTTTAATATTTATTTTATGTATTTATTTGACTGCACTGGGTCTTAGTTGCCACATACGGGATCTAGTTCCCTGGCCAGGGATCAAACCTAGGACCCGTGCAGTGGGAACATGGAAGCTTAACCACTGGATATTATTTTATGGAGAAAGAAGGAGTCAGAAAATAAAGGTTTCCACTTGATTGACTCTCAAGATAGCCATCAGCAGCTGACAACAATATGGATGTCTCCACCCTGAAGCCAGGCAATGGAGGAAAGCTTTGGGGTGTTCATCACATGACAATTGAACATGACACACAAGAGAACAGAACACTTTCTCTTCAGAGCAATTTGGCATGAAAGCTCAGTGGATGAGCAAATATGACTTCAGCAATTGTTGGACTCGGGGGGAAAATTAAAAAATCTAAATGTGGGGTTTTTGTTGATCAACTTATTAGATGAATTGAGTTATTGTTTCTCTAGAGAAATAAGTTGACCTAAGTAGTCTTCTTTTGATCCTTCATCCAAGAACCTGGACTTTCTGGATGAACTCCAAAGACAGTTTATCTAGGTTATTTTGATTCAGTGTTTTGATCTGTTGCCAGCAAAGTTATGGGAAATCTTTTTTCCTTCAAAAGTGTGAAACTCTTTATTAAAATACCTCTTTGATGTTTAAATTACTATATGTCAAAGATGGAGATCAAACTGTAGCTCTTTCATTTTTAAGGGGTAGAGTGAGTAATGGAGAAACTTTGAGACCTTTCTATTAATCAAGAAGTCTATTTCAATACCCTCAACTCAAGAAAGGCTGTGGGAAGAATTTATGAGTCCATAGCAGCTATTCAACCCATTTCTTCTTTTCTCTTTTGAGCCAATCTATGTTACTGGGCGTCAAAACAATAAAATAAATATCTTTGTAAGAAGCAACTCTGGATAAAAGTAATATAGAAATGCTTCTAATAACAAAATATATGAGAGTTCAGGACTGCCTTTGTTTACTCAGTTTTTTAACAAAGATGAAAATGAATGTGATTGGGTTAGTGGTTGTAAATGAAGATTTAACCCTGGAATATAGTAGGTGTCAAACATTTGTGAAAGAACTAATATCTCAGTGGGCTAATTCACTGTTATGAGGCCATGCTTATGTTAAAGATACATTGTCTCTAAGTAGGTCAGACTCATGGGTCATGTGTAGATTGAGTTTTTATTACTGAGGTACCAAAGTTCATCACAAGCAGAGGATTTAAGACACCTATTTTAATAGGAATTTAATCAGTTCCTACTATGTACACAGCATTGTGCTAGGCATAATAATAATAGGATGCACAATATTGGTGAAAATATTTACAGACATGACAAAATTAACAGCATGAAATTATGTCAAGTAAGTCTAAATCATGTATAATTATATACGTGCCATGCTGTGCCATGCTTAGTTGCTCATTCTCCAAACAAGAATACTAGAGTGGGTTGCCATGCCCTCCTCCAGAGGATCTATTCTGTGGTGTGAATATACTCCATTTTGTTTGTCTCTTTATCAAATTGCTGGGTATTTGGGTTTTTTCCAGTTGCTGAGTATTTTGAATAATGTTGTTATGAATGTGCTTAGTCCCTCAGTCGTGTCTGACTCTTTAAAACTCTATGGACTGTAGCACGCCAGGCTCCTTTGTCCATTGGATTCTCCATGCAAGAATACTGGACTGGGTTGCCATGCCCTTCTCTGTGGGGTCTTCCCAACCCAGGGATCAAACCCAGGTCTCCTGCATTGCAGGTGGATTCTTTACCATCTGAGCCACCAGGGAAGCCCATCAATGCTGGCGTGGGTAGCCTATCCCTTCTCCAGGGGATCTTCCCAACCCAAGAATTGAACTGGGGTATCCTGCATTGCAGGTGGATTCTTTTCCAGTTGAGCTACCAGGGAGGACCAATTATGTACAAGGAAGAGCAAGTATTAAGTGCTGTGAGCATGCAGGAAAAAAAAAAAATCAGCTTTGACTGGAGAGCTTAAGAGTTTTTAGCAGTTCAGGGCTGAGAAATGGAGCACGTGGTACTGTGGATTCAGTGATCACTAAGAACTTATCCCAGCTCTGTTAGGGCAGCATTGTCTAAAAGAAATATAATGTGATGCAAAACAATGAAATCGGACCCCTATCTTATTCATAAAAATAAACTCAAAAAGGAGAGTTAGACCTGAGACCATAAAACTCCTAGGAAAAAAACATACCTAAAAAGGTCCTTGACATCAGTCTTAATGATGATCTTTTGGCTATGACACCAAAAGCATAAGTAACAAAAGCAAAAATCAACAGTGGGACTATGAAGAGCTTCTGCACAGCAAGAAGCAATCAAATGAAAAGGCAACCTACAAAATAGGTGGAAATGTTTGTAAATCATATATAGCCTACAAAATGGGAGGGAATATTTGTAAATCATATATCTGATAAGGGCTTAATACCCAAATATATAAGAAACTCATATGGATCAATAGCAAAGCACAAATGGTCTAACTGAAAATTGAGCAAAGGACTTGAATTGACTTTTTCCAAAGAAGGCATCTGAATCACCAACATGTATCTGAAAAAGTGCTCAATTTTACTCATAATCAGGCAAATCAAAACCATGAAGAAATATCACCTCACATGATATTAGATGTTAGAATGGCTATTATCAAAAAGACAAGAGATTAAAAAAAAAAAAATTGAAGAGAATGTTGAGAAAAGCAGATTTGTTGCCCACTGCCAGTGGGAATGTAAATTTGGTGCAGTCACTATGGAAAACAGTATGGAGGTTCCTCAAAGAAATTAAGCATATAACTATCATATGATCCAGCAGTCTCAGGTGGTACTAATGGTAAAGAACCCACTTGCCAATACAGGTGACTTAAGAGACATGCAGAGAAGGCATCTGGAACCCACTCCAGTACCCTTGCCTGGAAAATCCCATGGGTGGAGGAGCCTGGAAGGCTGCAGTCCATGGGGTCGCCGAAGAGTCAGACATGACTGAGTGACTTCACTTTTACATTTCATTTTCATGCATTGGAGAAGGAAATGGCAACCCACTCCAGTGTCCTTGCCTGGAGAATCCCAGGGACCGGGGAGCCTAGTGGACTGCTGTTTATGGGGTCGCACAGAGTCAGACATGACTGAAGCTACTTAGCAGCAGCAGCAGCAGCAGCAGCAAGAGACATGGGTTTAGTCCCTGAGTCGGGAAGATCCCCTGGAGAAGGGCATGGCTAAAGTACCATGTTAGTTAGATTACTTTTTCTTTTATATCTTTGAAATTAATTCTGGATTTTGTAGTTACAGCACCCCAGTATTCTTGCCTGGAGAATCCCCATAGACAGGGGAGCTTGGTGGCCTACAGTCCGTAGGGTCACAAAGAGTTGGACACGACTGAAGCAACCTAGCACATGTGCATGCATAGTCTTACTTTAGGCATATATCCAATGGAAATAAAATAGATATCTTAAAGAGAGATCTGCACTTCTATGTTTGTTGCAGCATTATCCTCAATAGCCAAGACCTGGGAAAAATCAAAGTGTCCATGGATGAACAAATGGATCAAGAAAATGTAGTGTGTGTGTGTGTGTGTGTGTGTGTGTGTGTGTGCACGCGCATAATTCAGCCATGAAAAAGAAAGAAATCCTGCTACTTGTGACAACTTGGATTGACCTTGAGGGCTTTATACTAAGTGATTGTTTGACAGAGGGATGTAAAATAGTGTATAATCTCACTTATATGTGAAATATGAAACCATTGAACTCATACAAACAGAGTAGATTGGTGGTTGCCAGAGGCTTAGGGGTAGGGAAAATGGAGAGATGTTGGTAAAAGTATATACACTTTCAGTTATAAGACAAATAAGTTCTGGGCATGTCATGTGATGCATAGGGACTATAGTTAACAATACTGTATTGTATAATTTAGAGTTACTATGAGGGTAGAACTTTAATGTTTTCACCATAACAAGAGAAGCAGCAAAATGGTAAATATGTGATGTGAGGGATGTGTTAACATCTTTCGGTGGGAAACATTTTGCGCTATATGTGTACAAAATCATCACATTCTGTATCTTAAACTCACAATGTTCTATGTCAATCATATTTCAAGACATAGAACATTAAAGCTGGGGAAAAAAAGAAATATAGTACGAGTCACATATGCCATTTACAATTTTCTGGTAGTCATATTAAAAAAGATAAAAGGTAACAAGTTGGGATTGATTATAAAAACTTATTTAACCCAATCGACTGAGCAACTGAACTGAACTGAACTGATTCGACATATTAACACTTGATGTCGCAAACAAAAAAATACTATGAGTAACAAGTTGGATTAATTTTTCTTTTTTATCTTTGAAATCCATTCTGGATTTTATACATTCAGCACATCTCCTTTTTGGGCTAGCCACATTTCAAGTGTATAATAGCCACTTAGGGCTAATGCCCACTGTACTGAACATCATGACTCATGAGTTTCCTAGTCCAGTGGAAAATAAAGATATTCCCAGAAACAACACTTGTGTAACAACCACTATGATGTGATTTGTTTTAAAGTCATAACAAATAGGGGAGGGAGAGGTCATTTCTTAGATTGGCCCCTTTTAGTTTAGGGATAAATTCTTCAAAACAGTGATGCCTATTTACTGCCTCCATTTTCTCAGCTTCCATTTATGTCTTTTTTCTTATAAATTTTCTTCTCGTCCTCCCTCAATGCCCTGAAACTTTTGCAAAGATGACATACTGTAATTGCTATAGCAAGCAATTCTGTAATTGCTATATAGCAAGTCTTCTCAAATTTGAAACCACATACCAGTCACCTGGAGGTCATGTTAAAAATGCAGATTCTAATTCAGTAAGTCTGCAGTGGGGCCTGAGGTTCTAACAAGCTCCGAGGTGATGCTGCTGGCCCAGCATCCACACTCTGAGTGCAAGGGTTTCCATCAATCAGGGTTTGGTCAGAAATAGAGAAACCACTTCAAGTTTTTTAGTGGGAGGATATCATCTGGGGAAAATCCTGCTTGCATAACACTTGGCATGGGGCAGAGGTCAGGAGGGCTGAGGAAATAAGAAAGTACGGGAAGAGTAAGTAGCCGTTAGCCATGTTGGCAGCAGCTGGCAGCACTGAAGGGAGCTTGCTCGGAAGCCACTGCAAATTTCACATCAGCCATCTGCTCCTGCTTCTCCTTGTATTTTGCCTTCCAAATCTCATAAAACCTGAATGGCAAGGCAATCTGGGAAATATAGTTTCCAAGCCTCCAGCCCCTAAGCAAAAATGACAGGATTCAGTACCAACAACAATCTGTCTGGCATGTTCCCTTGAGGTTCAGTCCTCAACTGCCTTTCTCTCTCTCTCTCTCTCTCTCTTCTCCTAGTCTCCTAAACATGTCAGTGAAAACAGTTGGAATCCTTTGTGACTTCCATCTTTTCAGCAACTTCCAGAAAGTCACTAAGCCCTCTCAAGTCTTCATCTTGCCCTCCACGTTGTCACTGCTTCCTATTTCTGTCATCATTCTTCTGGCTCTTATGGCCTTTCATTTGGATAATTAGAGAAGGCTTTTAAACCTTTGCCTTTATTAGCTGGCCTTTGGACTGCCACCACCCACCCTCATTCTCTTGTTTTCCCCCATATATTGCTACCAGGACTAAAAGGAGAGAGCAATATCTGAATTAACTGATTCTAACAATCAGATTCAAGAGGAACTGAGGAGTCTCTTGATGAAAGTGAAAGAGGAGAGTGAAAAAGTTGGCTTAAAGCTCAACATTCAAACAAAACAAAACAAAACAAAACATCATGGCATCCAGTCCCATCACTTCATGGCAAATAGATGGGGAAACAATGGAAATAGTGACAGACTTTATTTTCTTGGGCTCCAGAATCATTGCTTATGGTGACTGCAACCATGAAATTAAAAGCTGCTTACTCCTTGGAAGAAAAGCTATGACCAACCTAGCATATTAAAAAGAAGAGACATTATTTTGTCAACAAAGGACCATCTTGTCAAAGCTATGGTTTTTCCAGTAGTCATGTATGGATGTGAGAGTTGTACCATAAAGAAAGCTGAGCACTGAAGAATTCATGCTTTTGGACTGTGGTGTTGGAGAAGACTTTTGAGAGTCCCTTGGACTGCAAAGAGATCCAACCAGTCCATCCTAAAGGAAATCAGTCCTGAATATTCATTGGAAGGACTGATGTTGAAGCTGAAACAGTCCTGAATATTCATTGGAAGGACTGATGTTGAAGCTGAAACTCCAATACTTTGGCCACCTGATGTGAAGAACTGACTCATTAGGAAAAGCCCTGATGCTGGGAAAGATTGAAGGCTGGAGGAAAAGGGAACGACAGAGGATAAGATGGTTGGATGGCATCACAGACTCAATGGACATGAGTTTGAGGAAGCTCTGGAAGTTGGTGACAGACAGGGAAGCCTGGCGTGCTGCAGTCCATGAGGTTACAAAGAGTCGGACACTACTGAGCAACTCGACTGAGCAACTCAACAATGAGATTAGCAAATCTGCATATTGCTGCAGATTGTTATTATAAAGAATATTGTTTAAAATGAGTGCTCAGAATGAGAGCCCTTAAAAATCCTTTGACACACTTTTTCTCTGAAATGCAAGAAGGTGCTGTAGGATGAATAAGAGCATGGAAGGCAGAAAACTGAGTTCTTATTGTGCCTTTACTCAATTCACTGTGTGGCTTTGGACAAGTCATTTTCCCTCCCTAAGCCTAGTTTACTCCTGATGTAAAATGAGGGAAGAAAGCTAAACTATAATTTCTCAACCTTTCTTCACATTGTGTTGACAGATAACCTATAAAACACATTTTATATCATGTTTGACTTGTGGACTGCATGCATTTAAAATGGTCAAGTTAGAGACATCAATTTTCTCATCTGACTAAAGAAACAGTGTCAGACTTAATTTTTGGGGGCTCCAAAATCACTGAAGATGGTGACTGCAGCCATGAAATTAAAAGACACTTACTCCTTGGAAGGAAAGTTATGACCAACCTACATAGCATATTCAAAAGCAGAGACATTATTTTGCCAACAAAGGTCTGTCTAGTCAAGGCTATGGTTTTTCCAGTAGTCATGTATGGATGTGAGGGTTGGGCTGTGAAGCTGAGCACTGAAGAATTGATGCTTTTCAACTGTGGTGTTGGAGAAGACTCTTGAGAGTCCCTTGGACTGCAAGGAGAGTCAACCAGTCTATCCTAAAGGAGATCAGTCCTGGGTATTCTTTGGAAGGAATGATGCTAAAGCTGAAACTCCAGTACTTTGGCCACCTCATGCGAAGAGTTGACTCATTGGAGAAGACTCTGATGCTGGGAGGGATTGAGGGCAGGAGGAGAAGGGGACGACAGAGGATGAGATGGATGGATGGCATCACTGACTCAATGGACGTGAGTCTGAGTGAATTCCGGGAGTTGGTGATGGACAGGGAGGCCTGGCCTGCAGCGATTCATGGGGTCACAAAGAGTCAGACACGACTGAGTTACTGAACTGAACTGAAAGATTATAACAGGTAGTTTCATTTCACTCTTCTTATAACAGTAATTTCAACAATTATATTCACACCATGTATATTTTGAGGTAATGTGTTACAGAAAAGGGTGCTGTGTCCAGTTTCTTCAGCAAATTGTCACCTGAGCTGATGATAGCTTCTTCACATGGAAAAACTAACTTTCTTCAAGACTAGACTGTGAGCTTCTCTGCCTTTAATTAATTTCACAAATTGCTAGAGAGATGTCTTACATTATTAGTAGTACTAGTTTTTATTTTTATTTTTAATTTACTTATCTATTTGACTGTGCTGGATCTTAGTTGTGGCATGAGGGAATCTTTAGTTGCTGCATGTAGGATCTGATTCCCCCCCACCCCACCACAGGGATGGAACTCGGGTCCCCTGCATTGGGAGAAGGGAGTCTTGGCCACTGGAACACCAGGGAAGTCCTTTAAATTATTTTAATGTGTCTGAGTTACTGATTAATAAATAGATATTTGAAAATCTTGTACTCTGTACTTAGCAATCAATTTCTTTTAATAAAAGACTGTTTTTAAAGCAGTTTTTGGTTTACAACAAATATTTGTCACATGCCCCCTGTCCCCACACACATATAGCCTTCCCCATTATCAGTATCACTCAGCAGAATGGTACTTTTTTTTTAAACCAAGGATGAACCTACATTGATACATCATAGTCACTCCAAATCTATTGTTTATCTTAGGGTTCATTTTTGCTATTGTATATTCTGTGAGTTAGAACCAAATTATGATGGGGTATATCCATCATTGTAATATACAGGGCATTTTAACTGCCCTAAAAATCCTCTGTCTTCTGATTCATCTCTCTCCTCCCACCTATCCCCACAACCACTGATTTTTAATTTTCTCCATGTGCTTTGCTAAGTCACTTCAGTCGTGTGTGACTCTCTGCAACCCTATGGATTATAGCCCACCAGGCTCCTCTGTCCATGGGATTCTCCAGGCAAGAATACTGGAGTGGGTTGCCATGCCTTCCTCCAGGGGATTTTCCTGACCCAGGGATCGAACCCATGTCTCTTATGTCCCCTGGCATGTGGGTTCTTTACCACTAGTGCCACCTACAAAGCCAATTTTCTCCACAGTTTTCCTTTTACACGCTAGTAAAGTAATGCTCAAAATTCTCCAAGCAATATGTGAACCGTGAACTCCCTGATGTTCAAGCTGGTTTTAGATAAGGCAGAGCAACCAGAGATCAAATTGCCAACATAGGCTGGATCATCAAAATAGCAACAGAATTCCAGAAAAACATCTCTTTCTGCTTTATTGACTATGCCAAAGCCTTTGACTGTGTGGATCAGAATAAACTGTGGAAAATTCTGAAAGAGATGGGAATACCAGACCACCTGACCTGCCTCTTGAGAAATCTGTGTGCAGGTCAGGAAGAAACATTTAGAAGTGGACATGGAACAACAAGCTGGTTCCAAATAGGAAAAGGAGTACGTCAAGGCTGTATATTGTCACCCTGCTTATTTAACTTCTATGCAGAGTACATCATGAGAAACACTGGACTGGAAGAAAGACAAGCTGGAATCAAGATTTCCGGGAAAAATATCAATAACCTCAGAATTGCAGCTGACACCACCCTAATGGCAGAGAGTGAAGAGGAACTAAAAAGCCTCTTGATGAAAGTGAAAGTGGAGAATGAAAAAGTTGGCTTAAACCTCAACATTCAGAAAACGAAGATCATGGCATCCGGTCCCATCACTTCATGGGGAATAGATGGGGAAACAGTGGAAACAGTGTCAGACTTTATTTTAAAATCACTGCAGATGGTGATTGCAGCCATGAAATTAAAAGACGCTTACTCCTTGGAAGAAAAGTTATGACCAACCTAGATAGTATAATCAAAAGAACAGAGACATTACTTTGCCGACTAAGGTCCATCTAGTCAAAGCTATGGTTTTTCCAGTAGTCATGTATGGATGTGAGAGTTGGACTTGGAAGAAGGCTGAGCGCTGAAGAATTGATGCTTTTGAACTGTGGTGTTGGAGAAGACTCTTGAGAGTCCCTTGGACTTCAAGGAGATCCAACCAGTCCATTCTGAAGGAGATCAGCCCTGGGATTTCTTTGGAAGGAATAATATTAAAGCTGAAACTCTAGTACTTTGGCCACCTCATGTGAAGTGTTGACTCATTGGAAAAGACTTTGATGCTGGGAGAGATTGGGGGCAGGAGAAGAAGGGGACGACAGAGGATGAGATGGCTGGATAGCATCACTGACTCAATGGACGCGAGTCTGAGTGATCTCCAGGAGTTGGTGATGGACAGGGAGGCCTGGTGTGCTGCGATTCATGGGGTCGCAAAGAGTCGGACATGACTGAGCGACTGAACTGAACTGAATACAACTGGAATCGTACAGTATGTGTAGTCTTTTAAGATTGGCTTCTTTCACTTAATACTATGCATTTAAAGCTCCTTCATGTCTTTTAATTGCTTGATAGCTTATTTATTTTTAGTGATGATTAATATTCCATTCCTGGATATACCATTGTTTATCTATTCACCTACTGAAGGACATCTTGGTTACTTTCAAGTTTTGGCAGTTTTGAATAAAGCTGCTATAAGTCTCCATGTGCAGGTTTTTCTGTGGATATAATTTTCAACTCATTTGGGTAAATACCAAGGAATATGTTGGCTGGATCATATAGTAAGATGATGTTTACTTTTATAAGAAATCACCAAAATGTCTTCTAGAGTAGCCATATCATTTTCCTTTCCCACTAGCACTGAATGAGAATTGTCATTGCTGCATATCCTTGCCAGCATTTCGTGTTTCCCTGGTTCATCCAATCTAATAGGTTTGTAGTGGTATCTATTTGATGTTTTAATTTGCATTTCTATGGTAACATATGATATGGGTCTTTTTTTTTCATATGTTTATTTTTCATCTGTATATATTTCTTTGGTAAAGTGTCTGTTACAGTATTTGACAAATTTGCAAACTAGACTGTTTCCTTATCATGGAATTTTAAGAGTTCTTTGTATACTTTGGATATATCCAAACACACCAGATGTGTTTTTGAAAATATTTTCTCATGGACTGGTGGTTTGTTTTCTCATTTTTTTGACAGTATTTCTTACAGAGCAGAAGTTTTTTAATATAGTGAGGTCCATCTTATCAGTTATGTCTTTCATAAATTGTGTCTTTATTGTTGTATTTAAAAAGCCATAGCCATGCCCCAGATCATATAGGTTTTCTCCTATGTTATCTTCTAGGAATTTTACAGTTTCTTGTTTTACATTTAAGTCTATGAATCAATTTTGAGTTAAGTTTTGTGATGGGTATAAAGCCTGAGTCTAGAATCTTTTTTTTCTTTTTTACCCATCAACTGGGTGTCCAGTTGATGCTGTACCATTTGTTGAGAGACTTTCTTGACTCCCTTGTACTGCCTTTGCTCCTTTGTCAAAGACCAGTTGATTATATTTATGTCGGTCTATTTCTGGGCTCTCTGTTCTGTTCCATTGATCTATCATCTGTTCTTTTTCCAACACCACATTTTCTTAATTACTGTAGGTTTTTTTTTTTGTTGTTGTTAGTAAGTCTTGAATTCAGGTAAGTCCAAGGTAAGGAGCAGCAGCTGCGCTTTGTTGGAGCAGCCGTGAAGAGATACACCACGTCCAAGGTAAGAAAAACCCAAGTAAGATGATAGGCACTGAGAGAGGGCATCACAGGACAGACAGACTGAAACCACAGTCACAGACAACTAGCCAATCTGATCACATGGACCACAGGCTTTTGTAACTCAGTGCAACTAAGCCATGCCATGTGGGGCCACCCAAGACAGACGGGTCATGGTGGAGAGGTCGGACAGAATGTGGTCCACTGGAGAAGGAAATGGCAAACCACTTCAGTATTCTTGCTTTGAGAACCCCATGAACAGTATGAAAAGGCAAAAAGATAGGACACTGAAAGGTGAACTCCTAGGGTTGGTAGGTGCCCAATATGCTACTGGAGATCAGTGGAGAAATAACTCCAGAAAGAATGAAGGGATGGAGCCAAAGCAAAACAATATCCAGCTGTGGATGTGACTGGTGATAGAAGCAAGGTCTGATGCTGTAAAGAGTAATATTGCATAGGAACCTGGAATATTAGGTCCATGAATCAAGGCAAATTGGAAGTAGTCAAACAGGAGATGGCAAGAGTGAAAGTCGACATTCTAGGAATCAGTGAACTCATATGGACAGGAATGAGTGAATTTAACTCAGATGACCATTATATCTACTACTGTGGGCAGGAATCCCTTAGAAGAAATGGAGTAGCCATCATGGTCAACAAAAGAGTCTGAAATGCAGTACTTGGACACAATCTCAATCACGACAGAATGATCTCTGTTCATTTCCAAGGCAAACCATTCAATATCATGGTGATCCAAGTCTATGCCCCAACCAGTAACGCTGAAGAAGTTCAACGGTTCTATGAAGACATACAAGAGCTTCTAGAACTAACACTCAAAAAAGATGTCCTTTTCATTATAGGGGACTGGAATACAAAAGTAGGACGTCAAGAAATATCTGGAGTAACAGGCAAATCTGGCCTTGGTGTACAAAATGAAACAGGGGATAGGCTAATAGAGTTGTGCCAAGAGAACGCATTGGTCATAGCAAACAGCCTCTACCAACAACACAAGAGAAGACTCAACACGTGGACATCTCCAAATGGTTGACACCAAAATCATATGGATTATATTCTTTGCAGACAAAGATGGAGAAGTTCTATACAGTCAGCAAAAACAAGACCGGGAGTTGACTGTGGCTCAAATCATGAACTCCTTATTGCCAAATTCAGACTGAAATTTAAGAAAGTGGAGAAAACCACTAGACCATTCAGGTATGACCTAAATCAAATCCCTTATGACTATACAGAGGAGTGACAAATAGATTTAAGGGACTAGACCTGATAGAGTGCCTGATGAACTATAGATGGGCATTTGTGACATTGTACAGGAGACAAGGAGCAAGACCATCCTCAAGAAAATGAAATGTAAAAAAGCAAAATCGCTGTCTGAGGAGGCCTTACAAATAGCTGTGAAAAGAAGGGAAGCAAAAAGCAAAGGAGAAAAGGAAAGATATACCCATTTGAATGCAGAGTTTCAAAGAATAGCAAGAAGAGATAAGAAAGCCTTTCTCAGTGATCAGTGCAAAGAAATAGAGGAAAGCAATATAATGGGAAAGACTAGAGATCTCTTCAAGAAAATTAGAGATACCAAGGGAATATTTCCTGCAAAGATAGGCTCAATAAAGGATAGGAATGGTAGGGACCTAACAGAAGCAGAAGATATTAAGAAGAGGTGGCAAGAATACACAGAAGAACTGTACAAAAAAGATCTTCAAGACCCAGATAATCACGATGGTGTGATCACTCACCTCGAGCCAGACATCCTGGAATGTGAAGTCAAGTGGGCCTTAGGAAGCATCACTATGAACAAAGCTAGTGGAGGTGATGGAATTCCAGTTGCGCTATTTCAAATCCTCAATGATGATGCTATGAAAGTCCTGCAGTCAATACGCCAGCAAATTTGGACAACTCAGCAGTGGCCACAGGACTGGAAATGTACAGTTTTCATTCCATTCCCAAAGAAAGGCAATGCAAAGAATGCTCAAACTACCACACAATTGCACTCATCTCACACGCTAGTAAAGCAATGCTTAAAATTCTCCAAGCGAAGGTTCAACAACATGGGAACCAGGAATTTCCAGATGTTCACGCTGGTTTTAGAAAAGGCAGAGGATCCAGAGATCAAATTGCTAACATCCGCTGGATCATGGAAAAAGCAAGAGAGTTCCATACAAAACATCTATTTCTGCTTTCTTGAAAATGCCAAAGCCTTTGACTGTGTGGATGACAATAAACTGTGGGAAATTCTGAAAGAGATGGGAATACCAGACCTCTTGACCTGCCTCTTGAGAAACCTGTATGCAGGTCAGGATGCAACAGTTAGAACTGGACATGGAACAACAGATGGGTTCCAAATAGGAAAAGGAGTACGTCAAGGCTGTATATTGTCACCCTGCCTATTTAACTTATATGCAGAGCACATCATGAGAAACGCTGGGTTGCAGGAAGCACAAGCTGGAATCAAGATTGCCAGGAAAATATCAATAACCTAGGTATGCAGATGACAGCACCCTTATGGCAGAAACTGAGGAAGAACTAAAGAGCCTCTTGTTGAAAGTGAAAGAGGAGAGTGAAGAAGTTGGCTTAAAGCTCAACATTCAGAACAGTAAAATCATGGCATCTGGTCCCATCACTTCATGGCAAATAAATGGGAAACAGTGAAAACAGTGGCTGACTTTATTTTGGGGGGGCTAAATCACTGCAGATGGTGATTTCAGCCATGAAATTAAAAGACACCTGCTCCTTGGATGGAAAGTTATGACCAACCTAGATAGCATATTGAAAAGCAGAGACATTACTTTGTCAACAAAGTTCCATCTAGTCAAGGCTATCATTTTTCCAGTAGCCATGTATGGATGTGAGATTTGGACTATAAAGAAAGCTGAGCGCCAAAGAATTGATGCTTTTGAACTGTGGTGTTGGAGAAGACTCTTGAGAGTCCCTTGGACTGCAAGGAGATCCAACCCGTCCATCTTAAAGGAGATCAGTCCTGGGTGTTCATCAGGACTGATGTTGAAATTGAAAATCCAGTACTTTGGCCACCTGATGCAAAGAGCTGACTCATTAGAAAAGACTCTGATGCTGGGAAATGTTGAGGGCAGGAGGAAAAGGGGATGACGGAGGATGCGATGGTTGGATGGCATCACCGACTCAATTGACATGGGTTTGGATGGACTCCGGGTGTTGGTGATGGACAGGGAGGCCTGACTTGCTGCTGTTCATGGGGTTGCAAAGAGTCAGACACGACTGAGCGACTGAACTGAAGTGAAGTCAGGTAGCATAAGTCCTCCAAATATGCTCTTCTCCTTTAATTGTTTGTTAGCTGTTCTGATGTTTTATAATATGCATCAGTTGTTGAATATTCCCATCGAGAGGGTAAGCTTCTGGTTGTTATTTGAAAGCATTTTTTTCTGCAATTGTACTTTCTGGATGGGGGTAGTTTTTATTCCTCATAAATGAATAGATAAATTATATATTCATTACTTTACTGTCTCTTTTAAGGCTGATTTTTTAAGTCCTGGAGATAGTGTCAGGTTTCATATGAGAATATTAATGAGTCAGAAGTCATAGATCATCAGAAAGCAAATTGGCAGAATTATTATCATGTCTAGACTCCTCAGTCACAGTCTGTATATCAGCATCAGTGTTGCCTATGTTTTTTGTCTTTACTCTGGCCTGTTAAGGGGGAAAATGAAACATATGTGATAAAGGTAAAAACAGCTTCGACTATATACTAATTAAATCACTGAGGTCAGTTGGTGGTGATAGTCATGTACCATTCGCCACCTCATCTAACAATCAACCATTTTATCAAACAATCAACTACCATGTGACCACTTGATATATATCTGAAATGGAAACCAAACATTAAAATAATTATCTTATTATCAACTGATTTTTAAAAATAGAAATTGAATGTACACAATGACCACCCTGAGCTCTCAGGACATGTTTGCAGATTCTGAGTGTTTATAAGAAACATTTAGGTAAATGATCTCTCACGGCTCTTACAGCTTTAATGTTTTATATGTCTATGGGTTACATTGCTAAATGGCTCTATGAACTGGAGAGATACAAATTACTTTACCATGGAGGAATTCTGGCAGTTATTGCTGTTACAAGTATAAATGCTAAATACTTTAGAATCCTTAATCTCAGTTATCCTGAGAAATAGTATGCATTTTGCATAATGCAGTGGTTTGCTTCCCCTCTTAGTCTCTCTCATTTTAGTAAACTATCATATTGTGTTGAGATATTCTAGGAGGGGGAGAGAGGAATTCTTTCAAAAGAAATCAGGGAGAACATGTTGAATAAAGGAGAAAAGATCATGTGACATTTCTAAAGGTAAATTAAGTGTTATAAAATGTCAACAGGAAGTAATACTTTATCTTGTGATTATTTGATTTCTGTCTTCCATTCAAGTTGTCTGTTTCCTCATCTTGATATTATAAAAGGAAAGCATTACATTGAACAGTTCACAAGAAATGTCAATTCAGGGGTTATTCTCATTTATATGTTTTAACATATCTAGTCTGTAGAAAGTATGAAAATGTTGGCTATTTAACAAGCTTGAGAACAAACTAGGTCAGACTGAAACAGATAGCAAATAAATAAGCAAATATTAAAAAATCTTTGCCTTCTGTACTTCTGCACTAACCCTTCTGTCTTTGTTCTGAATTTTCTTAGATTCTGCATTTGTCTGTTTGGCATTTTTAATCACAGGACCAAACACAGGCCATAGTTGTTTATACATCCCTTGTGATCTAGTTTCTTCTAGCAAACAAAAATCATATTTCAAACTCTTGAATCAATTCTATTTATCCCAAATCACCTCCTGTATCTAACTTTCACACAATTAAGTCAATATCTCCCTTGTCCTAAATCACCCAGGACCAGGTACCAGACAACCATGCATGCATGCATGCTAAGTTGCTTCAGTTGTGTCTGACTCTTTGTGACCCCATGGGCTGTAGCCTGCCAGGCTCCTCTGTCCATGGGATGCTCATGGCAAGAATACTGGAGTTGGTTGCCATTCCCTCTTCTAGGGGATCTTCCCAACCCAGTGACTGAACCACATCTCTTACATCTCCTGCATTGGCAGATGGGTTCTTTACCACTAGCAACAGCTGGGAAGCCCACCAGACAACTATAGATGGTTCCTAAGTTGTTTTTGTTTGCTTTACCTTTCCTGAGAAAAATAGAATAAAAGCTCTGGGTCTTGTTTTCCTCTCACTCTTGCTTCTGCCTCTTGACCAAGCCTGGTGCTTCACCATTGCCCTGCATGATGTGGCATGCTCCCTCCTCTCAGGAAATGTAAGTGACAAGAATCTTCTTTCTGTGGCATTGTCTCATAGTTATCTCTGTAAATTAAAATCCTACAAGTACATTTTAACAGTTTTGAATCAACTACAGTCAAATTTTTTACCCCCAGTACTTCACTGAAACTGGTCTTGTGAAGGTCACCAATGGCTTCCCTGTTGCTAAACCCAATGGCCAGTTAACCATCTCCAGCTTACATGACCATCCAAAAGCAACATTAAGTCCAGTGACTTGTTCTTTCTTCGTTGCAATGCTTTCTTCATTTGCAGAACTAGGACTGGGGGGAGACAACTGAGTGCTTCACTCACCTCAGGCACCAAATTTAAGGGATGCATAAAACCTCAGTAATCAGTTTGTATACTATTTCAGTGAATTACTTCAAAAAGTCAAAATAAATTCTAAAAATCTATGATGAAAACATCAACATTTTAAATGAAGATGGGATCTAGTAGTGCCATGCCAAGCCATAAAGGAGGCTGAGGCCCATTATATATGACTCTGTATATATGCATATATATGTATACATGTGTGTTTATGTATGTATTTTAATATATTTTAATGAAAAAATTAAAAAAGTAAGTATAATGCAACTCGTAATATTATTTTGACTTCAAATATTTTATTTATACCTCCAATTTAAAAAAATAGTGGAACCAAATTCATAAATACTATTTTCAAACTTTCTTTTTTTCTTCTACTTTAATCCATACTTTATTTTTTAATTTAAATTCATTTATTTTAATTAGAAGCTAATTACTTTACAATATTGTGTTGGTTCTGCCACACATCAACATGAATCCACCATAGGTGTACACGTGTTAAAGTCAGGAAAAAAACCAACAATTTAAAAAGTACATCCAAGACATGTATATGAGGATACATATGTTTGCTTTGGCCCAGCACTGTTTGCTTGTTCTTCTAGGAACCCACTCTCTTGTTCTTTCTTTTATGGCCCTGGCAACTTCACCTTAGTTCTACTTTATCGCCTTTTCCATCTCTCTTTCATCTCTGAGGGATCTAGTGATCCAGACTCAGTATGGTACTATTTACCCTCACTCCTAGTCATGCCTATGAGTTGAAATATCTGTATGTATATCCTCAGCCCTAACCTCTTACATAACAGATTTAGGCCTGAAAGAGAATATTCCTTTTCTCTTTTCCTGTACTCTGGGATTTAGAATCTCTGCCTACAGAGAATACAAGTACTAGTTTTATGAACATGAGAACCAGCTTCTAGAAATACTTATGGAGAAGTGTTTGTATGAACATTTAATGGTAATGATTCTTGCCATGGAGCTTTTAGAGTGAATCAAGAGAAAACATTATAGGTGACCTGTGGTCTCCAAAACTTTCAGAGTCTGTTCCCTTTCAGAGGATCCCCAAAATAACCCCATCTCTCATACATACAGGGAGCCCCACACATTTTAGAATATATAAAATATGTATGTATAAGTAATATAGATAGATAGAGATATATGTTTCCAGGAAGACTTATGACTGTCTTTGGACCCAACTCCTGCTGCCAATTTAAATTCCCAAGGAACACTAGCCACTTCACTCTTTTTTTCCCCTCAGCATTCCCAAATGTGCCAATATCCTTTCCAATACATGTCTAAGGAAATATTGTCAGATTTAATAAAACTAAAACTGGACACAATTACATCCAGATATTGTAGGCTGAACAGAGTTCAGCTAGAACAGTGTTGAATAGTACTCTCTTATTCTTATCTTGATTCTTCCTTATACCACCATATGGGGCTTAACTTGGATATCCTCTAATTGAAGGTTGTCAAAATTCAACATGTTTTCTGATTAAAAAATGAACAAATTGGGCATAGAAGAAAATTACATCAATATAATAGAAGTCATATATGACAAGCCCACAGCTAATAACATACTCTACAATGAAAGGTTGAAGTTTTTCCTCTAAAATCAGGAACAAGACAAGTTTGCCCACTGTCACCACTCCTGTTCAACATAGTATTAGAAATTCTAGCCAGAGAAATTAGGCAAGAAACAGAAAAAAAAAAAAATAGCTCATCCATATCGGGAAAGAAAATTGTCTCTGATTGAAGGAAACATGATCATAGATATAGATATGGATATAGATATATTGTTCCAAAGTGAGTTGAAGTCGCTCAGTCATGTCCGACTCTTTGCGACCCCATGGACTGTAGCCTACCAGGCTCCTCAGTCCATGGGATTTTCCAGGCAAGAGTACTGGAGTGGGTTGCCATTTCTTTCTCCAGGGGATCTTCCTAACCCAGGGATTGAACCTGGGTCTCCCACATTGGAGGCAGACGCTTTACCTTCTGAGCTACCGGGGAAGCCCCAAAAGACTCCACCAAAAAACTTAGAATTAATAAAGTGGAAGCTTATAAAATCAACATAATAAATCAATTTCTATACACTAAAATGAACTACTGAAAAAGAAAACAGTCCCATTTACAATAGCAGCAAAACAATGAAGCTTAGGAATAAATTTAATCAAGAAGGTGAAAGATCTGTACAGCATTAATTATAGCACACTGATGAAAGGAACTGATGAAGACACAAATAGATGGAAGGATATTCATGCTTATGAATTGGAAGAATTAATATTGTTAAAAGATCCATCCTACCCAAAGCCATTTATAGATTCAATTAAAAATATAAAATAAAATAATAAAAATATTAAATAAATATAAAATATTAAAATTTCAATAGCACTTTTTACAGAAGTAGAACAATCCCAAAGTTCATGTAGCACTACAGAAGACTGCTAACTGAAGGAATTTTGAGGAAGAAGAACAAAGTTGGAGGCAACATGAAAGGTAGTTGCTAAACCATGGAAGATGTCGGGATTCTTGGCCTCCAGAGGAGAAGAATTCAATCTGGGGCCAGAGACGAGGCTTGATTGCTCAGAGCTTTTGTGTAAGAAAGTTTTATCAAAGTATAAAAGAGATAGAGAAAGCTTCTGACATAGACATCAGAAGGGGGCAGAAAGAATACCCCCATGCTAGTCTTTAGCTGGATATTATATAGCTACTAGCAGTCTGCTAACTAAAGAAAGGAAATGTCTCAAAACTCAGAGTATGGCACCAGGCCCCTCACCCACAAGATGCATTTTGAGATAATCTTGGCACCAGATGAGTCATCTGGGCCATAAAATGATTGACATGAATCTTGAAGAAAAGCAGATTTCCATAAAAATATATAGTTTCATTAACATAGATTAGGAGAACAATGCATGAGTATAACATACTGGTTTGTCAAGTCAATTCTGAGCATTTAGGCAGATCCGACTTGAAGACAGAGTCTGGGGTAAATACATAGTACATTAACATAGCTTAAGACAAACATTTCCATAAGAAAAATGCATTGGTCAGCTCAAGGTTTGAAAAAAGTTAAGTCCATGTAGAACCAGGTGTCATCATTATGACAACACAGACTTATAAGAGAAACCTCTTTTTTAAATTTGTATAGAGAAGGGGAAAAAGTGAAACACTAGTTTGTTTCCTCCTACCACTTAAGAGAGAGATAAAAAATGTCTGACACTTGCAGCCTATTTCCTCCATTTGGAGACCCCTGGCCTTCCTGCTTGTTACCCTCTCAATCATACTTCCTGATTCCAAGCTATATTACAAAGCTCTACTAATCAAAACAGTATTGTCCTGGCATAAAAAAATGGACACATAGACCATTGGAACCCAATGGAGAACACAGAAATTAATCCATGCTTATATGGTCAACTAATTTTGATAATGAAGCCAGGAATGTTCAATGGGGAAAGTGTGGTATCTTCAATAAGTTGTGTTAGCCAATTTGGATATTCACTTTCATAATAATGAAATAAGACAACTATCTAACACCATTTGTAAAAATTAACTTGAAATGCATTAAAGACAGAAGACTTGAAACTATAAAAATCCTAGAAGAAAACATAGGAAAAATCTCCTTGATATTTTTCTTGGCACTGAATTTTTTAGATATAACACCAAAAGCACAAACAAGAGAAGCAAAAACAAACCAAAAAGCAAACAAAAAAAACCCACCCCTCCCCCCCAAAAAAAAACAAAAACAAACAAACACGTGGAACTACATCAAGCTAAAAAGTTTCCATATAGCAAAAGAGAAGATCAACAAAATAAAAAGGAAACCTATGGAATGGGAGAATATGTTTATAAACCTGATTGATAAATTTGAAAGCAGTTAATGTCCAAAATATATAAGGAACTAATATAATTCAAAATAAAGAACCACAAATAACCCAAATTAAAAAGTGGTGAAGGACTAGAATACACATTTTTCAAAGAAGCTATTCAAATGATCAACAGTTACATGAAATGGTACTCAATATAATTAATCATCAGACAAATGCAAATCAAAACCACAATGAGATATCACCATAATTGTTAGATTGTCTGTTAACAAAAAGACAAGCAATAATGAGTTAACCAATCCTGGAGAAGATGTGGAGCAAAGGGAACCCTGATAAACCATTGGTGGGAATGTAAATTGGTACAACGACTATGGAAATCAGTATGGAGGTTCCTCAAAAAATTAAAAGTACAAATACCATATGATTCAACACTCCTACTGTTGGGCGTATGTGAAGGATTGTCACTCCAATCACGCTAATGAAAACCAAATACCCAACAATATCATAGCTGAGTGATGTTGACCACAATGCACTGCAGGAACACTGGAGGTGCAAGTGCAATGGGAGGTGGGTGCTGGGGAACCTGCTCATGCTACAGGAGATGGACGCTAGATGCACTCTGGGAGTTGGGTTCTGGGAAGGTGTCCAGAGTGGGAGCTGAGCAGTGGGAAAGCTGTGGGCGGAGAAGCTACTAGTGCTTCAGGAATCTAGCAGTGTCCACAGGAACCAGAAAAAATTCCTTTCTCCAACAGGTCTCCCCATTGCCCTGTTGGTCAGGGAGGAGAAAAGCACTTTGATCCATTTCACAAAGCAGGGAATAATGATCAATTTTGAAAAAGCATAATATGTATATATACCTTACATGTGTATTTACAGGCTTCCCAGGTGGCACTAGTGGTAAAGAGCCTGTCTACCAATGCAGGAGACTTTGGAGATGTGGGTTCAATCCCTGGGTCAGGAAGATCCCCTAGAGGAGGGCATGGCAACCCACTCCAATATTCTTCCCTGGAGAATCCCATTGACAGAGGAGACTGGTGGGCTACAGTCTGTAGGGTCACAGAGAGTCAGACACGACTGAAGTGACTTAGCATGCACATATAGTGGGTTAGATGGTAATTAGTATGGAGAATTTTTTTTAAAGGTAAGAGAACAATGAATGACTGAGTGTGGTCTACTTTAGATTGGCTGAAGAGAGAATATTTGAGCTGAAGTGATGACAACACAAAGAAGTGAGCATGTAGCCATGCAGAGAAAGAGCATTCCAAGGCAGAAGAACTAGCAGGTGTAAAAGTCCTCAGACAAGAAGGAGCCTAAACTTATTAAAGAATATGAAAGTCATGTTTAGAATTGGCATCATGCTGTATCCTCAGAACTGGAGAAAAATCAAGCAACTAGACCAGATCTAGGAGATCTCAATAACTTCTACCAGTTACATGATGTGGTTGTTCTTGTCCTAGTGCAGAGAATAAGGTTCTTACTCTTTCTGAAACTGTCATTTCCAGATACCTAGATTTTAAGTCTGTTGCTACTCTTTACAAGGTTGAACATGGATTTATATGATTCAGCAATGCCACTCGCAGATATGTATTCAAGGGAAATTAAAACAACTTCACATAAAAACTTGTACATGACTGTTCATAGCCACATTATCCATAATAGCCAAAAAGTGGAAGCAACCGAAATATTTGTCAACTTAGTGAATAAACAAGATTTGGCATACCAATACAGTACAATGTCATTTGGCCATAAAAAATGAATGAAATACTGCAACAACGTGAAGGACTTGCTATGACATCGATAAACCTTGAAAACATTCTGCTAAGTGAAAGAAGTCAGACACAGAAGACTAGGGGGCAGGGATTGGTGGATGTAAGGTTTCTTTTGGAGGATGATTAAAATGATCATAATGAAAATTGATTGTGGTGGGTGCTGTGCTAAGTCACTCAGTCATGTCTGACTCTTCATGACCTCTGGATGGTAGCCCACCAGGCTCCTCTATCCATGGTATTTCCCAGGCTGGAGTGTATTGCCACGCCCTCCTCCAGGAGATCTTCCCAACCCAGGGATCAAACTCACATCTTCTGTGTTGGCAGGTGGATTCCGTACCATTTATGCCACCTGGGAAGCCCTGATTATGGTGATGGCTGTGTAACTCTGTGAATATACTAAAAACCATTGAATTGTATTAATACACTTTAAATGGGAGAGTTGTCTGGTATGTGAATTATATCTCAATAAAGCTGTTCCTTGTACGTGAATTCCAATTCATATAATTGCTGACTTGGATGTAGTGTCCAAGAATCCTTTTGGAGTGTTAAGTACAGATTGAAAGAACACATCTTTTAACATGCACCTCTTCAGTGAACCAAGTACTGTGTAATTGGACCTCAAAGTAGGCTCAGTCTATAGTGCTATTGACATACACATCTGAAAATGTCTGAAAAGTCCCCCTACAAGTCTCAGTTCAGTTGTCATATGGATTTTTGCTTCATTCTGCAACCAGCTCTATTTTTCTTAAGAGACACAGTAAAAACATGAGAAAAACATTGTTTAGAATCAGAAGATCTTGATTTGAAACATAGGTCTACCATTTAAAGACTTACTATTGTTTGCTTTAACATGCATAAACACACACACATGCATATGCATATTTCAAACAAATTCCAAAACTATGTCATCTTTTTATTTGGCAGAGTGTTCTCTAAATTGTGCTTCTCCTGGAAGCCTGCTCTGTAAACAAATCCCTATTCTGACAATGCAAAACCAACCAATCAGTAATCCAGTTTGATTTATTTGATCAATATAATTGGTACGTCTTGTTTCTTTCATTTTGTAGGGGAAGAAGTAGAAATGTGATAAGATTCAGTGACTTCTGTTGTGTGGTAGCCACGGATGGCTGTTGCTCAAATTTATCAAGATAGAACTTCTTATAATGTGTACAGTCAGTTGACAACTTTCAGATGTTGGTCTCCACTGCAGCATTCAGCCCAGGACAGGCTTTCCTTAGACAGCTCTAGGCAATGGCTGAGCACAATGGGGTACTAGGGTCTGGCTATTTCTACGCAGCACACTGGAGTCCCCTCTTGGGCTGAACAAGCCATTCTGAAACCTACAGATTGTACTACAGATTGTACAATTGTACTACAATTGTAGTACAATCTGAGCCTCTTCCTAATCCTTTCTTGTTCCCTCTTTTCATACATGTCATACCTGCATTTTTCTCTGAAAGCTTTCCCTGCACACTACTGCCCTCTTTTCCTCATCGATCACAGTGGTTTCTTTCAATAAATTTTTTGCACTTCTAGCTCTGTCTTGGTATCTCTTCTCTGAAGAGGACTAAAACTGACACTCTTTGTTGAAGCCAAGACTTACAAGTCTTCTGACTCCAAGGTCATTCCATAGAGCTACTGCTATGCATAGCTCACTGGAACTAACTAGAAGAGACTAACTAGATTAACTAACTTTTGTGTGGGTTTATCATGCCCCAGTCCCTGCATAGTCCTGAATGGATGGATAAAGCCACTTTTATAGAAAGAACAGGCTCTTGTGGCTGAATCTAACATACTCAAGATCATTCATTCATTTGGCAAGAGAAAAGAAATGAAACCATAGTTAATGTGCTGCAGAGTAGAACTCTGAATCTCCTTTATTGCTTCCCATGAAATGTGTCCTGTGAGCTTTCAGTAGATATATGCAAATGCTGTCCCACCACCCACACTCCTGCAGGTATTATGTGAAACATTTTGCTTTCTTCTTTAATGGCCAACTGTGATCAGCTACATTGAGAGAATGGGAGTTTGGAATTGGATTTGGGATGGCAGCAGGGAAAGGTAATTTTTGGAGTGCACACAGTACATCAGTAGAAACCAGTCCACCAGCATGAGGGTACTGGATCTAAGATGTGGGGAAATATGCAGAACAGAAAGGCAATACACATTTGTGTTGGCTGTCTTGCACTTTTTCCTAAAGTCCCTAGACAGCCAGATCCTTTATGCCCTCTCCCCAACCTGTATCCTCAATTTAAATGCAAACAAATAGACTTGATCGAGCACTCACTTTATGCCAAGCTCCATACTAGAAATCTTGGGGCCTCCCAAAGCTAAGGTCAAGTGGAGAGACAAATATGAAGATGACCTCTCAATGCAAGGTGGGATGTGACCAGGAATGTAGCGATAGTGCTAAGAGGGAGAGTGAAAGAAGAGATTGGTTCTGAAATGGACACTCTAGGGAGGTTTACTGAAGTCAGGGATTAAAGGGCTAGATACACAAAGAGGAGAAAATGTTGAACAGAGCGGCATTCCAGACAGCAATGCCAGCAGGAAGAAAAGCAGCACTGTGAGTGATGATGTGATATTTAGGGGAACAAACTAAAGTTGTTGAGTTGCTGCAGAGTCCCGTTCAGAGCAAGGAGGAGCAGGGCTGGGTGCTGGGAGAGGCAGAAGGGGCCAGGTCCTACAGGGTCTCATGTGCAAGTTGAGGAGCATGTATTTTATCCTACAGACAAGCAGGGGTTGTATGTGTGCATGGAGGGGTGTTTATATGCTTTTTTTACATGAATGCATCCAAGTCTGAAATCTGCAGTGTCCACAATGCATCTGCAGAAATTCACACCTTTATGCCATAATGCATTTACATATTACAAAGAACACTAGACCATAGTAAAGCAGCTAAGCCTCTTTAGATTTCAGTTTTCTCATCTGTAAAATGAATATGACCTCTGAGGTTTCTCCTTCCCTACACTTCTATGATTCAGTTCTTAATAGCTTGTCTGACATAACTTAAATGATGATACTTTGACGTGAAAATCTACTTGAATTGGGTCTCTACCATTCATGTGAAGTAGTTAAGCAATTAGCAACTTAATTTGACAGTGTAGCTGAGTTTCCAAAGTATATGTATTTAAATTGAGTCAACTATCTGGATAAGACACTTCTACTATGAGGGAGGCACACTGCTCGGCTTATGATTTTTAAAAACAAAGTTTTGGTTCCATGTTTGAAATCTGATACTTAGTTTGCATGGGTCTCAATGCCTCAGGAAACAGTGTGCCTATCAGGCTTGCTGATATTTAAACATATGAGAAACAACCCCAGTTAACTCTAGTCATTAAATCTGACAGCTTTCTGGGTCCAGAGAGGAGCCCAGGCAGGCCGCTGCATAATAGAGTCCTGCAATGGGCTTGCGGATCTTTTTTAAAAAAGCTTACTTTCAACCCAGCCCTTTCCGGTTAACCAACTCCTTGATGATGAGGAGATTGATTTATTCAGCAAATCATAAATGCAAAATGATGAACCCGGGGCTGTGGAGATAAGGATTGTCTTGCCTATCTGGTGAATAATACAAATGTGGACTTTGGAAGGGCCTTAGAAGTCATTTTGCTTATATCTTTCATTTTACAAATCAGAAAGCCATTAGGTCGGTTCAGTTCAGTCAGTTCAGTTCAGTCACTCAGTCGTGTCCGACTCTTTGCTTTCCCATGAAAAGTAGGATGCCAGGCCTACCTGTCCATCACCAGCTCCCGGAGTTTACCCAAACCCGTGTCCATCGAGTCAATAATGCCATCCAACCATCTCATCCTTCTCTCGTCCCCTTCTCCTCCTGCCCTCAATCTTTCCCAGCATTAGGGTCTTTTCAAATGAGTCAGCTCTTCACATCAGGTGACCAAAGTATTGGAGTTTCAGCTTCAACATCAGTCCTTCCAATGAACACCCAGGACTGGCCTCCTTTAGGATGGACTGGTTGGATTTCCTTGCAGTCCAAGGGACTCTCAAGAGTTTTCTCCAACACCACAGTTCAAAAACATCAATTCTTCAGCACTCAGCTTTCTTTAAAGCCCAAATCTCACATCCATATATGACCACTGGAAAAAACCATAGCCTTGACTAGACGGACCTTTGTTGGCAAAGTAATGTCTCTGCTTTTTAGTATGCTGTCTAGATTGGTCATAACTTTCCTTCCAAGGAGTAAATGTCTTTTAATTTCATGGCTGCAATCACCATCTGCAGTGATTTTGGAGCCCAGAAAACTAGTTAGCTACTGTTTCCACTGTTTCCCCATCTATTTGCCATGACGTGATGGGACCAGATGCCATGATCTTAGTTTTCTGAATGTTGAGCTTTAAGCCAACTTTTTCACTCTCCTCTTTCACTTTCATCAAGAGGCTTTTTAGTTCTTCACTTTCTGCCA
Organism: Budorcas taxicolor; assembly: GCF_023091745.1. Taxonomy (NCBI): domain Eukaryota; kingdom Metazoa; phylum Chordata; class Mammalia; order Artiodactyla; family Bovidae; genus Budorcas; species Budorcas taxicolor. The sequence goes on from NC_068935.1 coordinate 53,718,268, forward strand.
TAAGGGTGGTGTCATCTGCATATCTGAGGTTATTGATATTTCTCCTGGAATCTTAATTCCAGCTTGTGCTTCCTCTAGCCCAGCGTTTCTCATAATGTACTCTGCATAGAAGTTAAATAAGCAGTGTGACAATATACAGCCTTGATGTATTCCTCTTCCTATTTGGAATCAGGTCGGTTATTTCCAGGTTAATTCCAGGTTGAAATTAGGTCGGTTGGCTCTTTACAAATCCACAAGTAGTTTCAACCTGTTTTTTTTGAGCCTCATTCCTCCTAAACATTGGCCAAAATCATGGAATTTTCTCTCTAAAACTGATTTCCTACCAGTTGAATACTCTTGATGATAACGATGTGATTTAGCTACAGAAAAGAATCATCCCTGATTGTCCTGGCAAGCTAGTCATTTATCTATTCCCAAGGTGCCTCATTTCTCTTTAATACTCTTCATCTTCAACATTTATGTAAATTTGTGTAATGTTCCTTCAGCAGCTTTTACTGATCTTTTTTTTTAACCATTTATTATTATTAATTTATTTTATTTTTTGTTGTGGTAGGCCTTTGTTGTTGCTCGCTCTGGCTTTCTTTTTTTTAAATTTAAATTTATTTATTTTAATTGGAGGCTAATTACAATATTGTATTGGTTTTGCCATGGCTGGTTTTGTTCTCCTCTAAGAGATGAGTAAGATATGTTCTCTGCTTTGAAGAGATCATTCTTTCTTGAGGGTGGACACCCTGAAAAGCAACTGCAATTGAACCTGATAAGTGCTATTTAAGGGAAATAGATGTAGTGACAGAAATGAGGGAGCAATTAGTTCCAGCTAAGGTAGACAGAGTGACACTTAAACTGGCCCTGGGATGGGGAGAGGGGGTGTAGCAGGTACATTAGGAGTGGGATGTGGAGGAGGACAATCTAGACAGGGTGATCACTCAAAAGCACTGAAACATATAAGACTACGTCATGTATCAGAAAGTGCAAGTGCACAGCTGGGGTTTAGGGTGTCTGAAGGGGCCTGTGTGGCGGCCCCTAATTTCAAGTTGGAGAGGAATGGTAGTTAATTTTATAAAGCAGTTTCAGGCATGAGGGGGCTTGTCCTATAGCTCTTATCCAATAGGTGGTAGCCCACGACAATATGTGGATGCAACATGATTTAGGAAAAACACCCTTGTAACTTCCTTGTGCAGGAAGGACTCAACTCCCAGAGCTCAGTGAGAAGATGGGCCTAAATGAATAGTTATCCCTGACCACATGAGGATAGCGTCATTTCTCTGTGTGTGTTGGGCTTTACTTGGCATTAATCTTTATCTGGAAGACAGTGCACAGTTGTATTACTATGTTCAGGCTGCCATAAAAGCAATACCACAGACTGGGTGACCTAAATGACAGAAATTTGTTTTCTCACAGTTCTGGAGGCTAGAAGTCCCTGACTGAGGTGCTGGCAGATTCTGGTCCTGGTGAGAGATCTCTTGCTGGCTTACAGATGACCACTGTCCTGTTGTGTCCTCACATAGCCTCTTCTCCATGCATATACAGAGAGAGACAGAGATCTCGAGTGTCCCTTCCTCTTCTTCTGAAGACACCAGTTCTATTGGATCACAACCCCACTATTTCATCCTCATTTAACCTTCATTATCTTCACAAAGGCCCTATTTCCAGATACTGCCAGAATGGGCTTTGGAGCTTCAATACAGAAAGTTGGAAGGGGAACATAACTCAGTCCCTAAGGTCAGCTGACTTCCCTTTTCATCCCACAGAGCAAGCAATCCACACAATGTTATGGCAAGAACTTTAATGAACAGAAACAATACATATCATTTCTGCAGATGACAAATGAAAACCAAATGTGCCATAGGAAATATCAGTTCAGTCCAGTATCTCGAATGTATTTTCTTACTTTTCCTCTGCTGTAGGGGCCAGAGACTCCTCTTTGCTAGCACTAGTATCCCTTTCCACCTTAACCACACTTGGAAAATATATTACTCAGCCCTAGCCAACCATAACCTGGTCCTTCTGAATAGCCTACCCTTCCCCAATTCCAGCATTGCCTTCCATGGTTTTCTTTCTCATTTCTCCCCAAAATAATCCTGATTTCTCTCTTTCTCAGTCCATAATCCTTTTTCTTCTCCAATTCCCAGACCCTTCTGGAAGCAACAAATCATTTCCTTTCATCCAAATTGTAGGCACAAAGCTTGGCGTTCAGTCTCAGCTCTCTTTTCTGCAAGTTGAGAGGGCACATGAACTGTGAATGCCATATTGTTTCCTAAAGTTTGCGTCTGAATGACTAATTGATTAAATGTCTGCTGAATAGATGCTGCAAAACAAGGTGAATGTCAATAGTCACTGGAGCTAGAAAGAGGAGTTGTTTATAAACTTAGCAGGCAAAGTACTACACAAAATAACAGTACTGCTAATATTTCAGCAGAATTTTAGAATCCTGGTTTCACTTTCCCAAATATTGACTTGCATATCATTTTATTTAATACAAAATAATTATTTGGTCATTATTTTTAAATAGGAGGGCTTCCCTTGTGGTTCAGCTGGTAAAGAATCTGCTTGCAATGTGGGATACCTGGGTTTGATCCCTAGGTTGGGAAGATCCTCTGGAGAAGGGAAAGGCTACCCACTCCAGTATTCTGGCCTGGAGAATTCCATGGACTGTATAGTCCATGGGGTCACAAAAAGTCAGACACGACTGAGCAACTTTCACTTCACTTCACTTCAGGAGGATAATATGTAGTAGAAGAATAGTGTTCTTTTCTCTAGGAAAATAGGATAAAAGTCATAGCTGCAAGAATATATTGGGTAATAATGACACCATCTTTACATGCTATATCCCTGGCCCCTATAACAGTGGTGTGGCACAGACAAGGTGCTTGGATATGTGTACAATACATAAAATAATACAAAATTGGAATTGATGTTTAACACAGATTAATTCCACAAAAATATACTGTGTATTGACTAAATGTTCAGCAACTTGCTAGGGCCTGAGGAATCTAGCAGGGGTCACATCTGCTCTTCCATCCACCATCAAATAGTGCCCCTTGTCTATGTCAGGTGCTCATGTTCTTTGAAATCACAGTTTAGGGTTGAATCCACAGGGAAGACCAGCTAGCTCAGCCTAATCCAGAGAGCAATTTTGCTGTAAATGTCCAGGATATAAAATATTTTAGGCTTTGTGGGCCTACAGTCTCTAACGTGACTACTCTACCCTGCCTTTGAAGCAGAACAAAAGCCATAGACGATATGTAAACAAATAGGCTTGGCTGTAAAAAATAAATAAATAAATCGAAAAGAAAATAAAACACTGGCTTTCTGGACAATAAATAAATAAATAAATAAAATAGCCGAATTTGTTCCATGGGATGTATTTTTCCAGAACCTATGTGGCAGCAACTGGGGTGAAAGATCACCGTAATGCACACAAAATTGTGGAATTTGGAAACTGCATAGCCTGTACAGACATTGCCCTCTGTTTTACTCAAACAGCAAAATCCCAACCCTGGCAAATCCAACTCTCCATTTACCTATTGCAATAGGTGAATGTGATTTCAGAAGAGCACACCATCTTGCTGCCCAGAAATCCTACTGCATTATCCTAAGGCACTCGTTATCCTTCACCCCAAGAAGACTTTCTAATGCTTTTCTTTTTCACCTGACTTCCAGCACCACAGTAGCCACCATGGATATCTGTGCTTGGATTATCCTGCAAAAAAGAACTTTCTGTTCAGGTGTTCACTTCTTCAGAAACCATCTTAGTTCTGTCAAGGCCACATTCTTTCCAGGTGAGGCCTCTAGGTGATGACCAAAAATAGCATGTGTACAAGGGCCTGGCCATTTTGGCTAAGGTAGAATTCTCTAACTCTTCCTCTTTGCCTCAGACTGCTGCTTTGGGTTGTCAATATTTTTTCAAGTCTCATCACTGTCTGAGTTTCTCCTCTCCTGATTCTGTTTCCTCTACCCTTCCTGTGCACAGGTGTCAAAACAGCCTAATTTATTTTATACAGAAATAGAGTATGCAACATGCAGAAACATTTAAAGCTAATTTTATTTTTTTCTTGTCTTAGTGTGCAAAACATTTGTTACAGCAAAAGAATGTTTTAAAAAATGCTTTCCTAAAGGAAAGCATTGAATCAGCATGCTGCTAATGGCAGCTATGTCTTTGCTCTGTTCTCTGCAAATCTCCCACTGCACCCTAAGCATCAAGCCTATCTCCCAGGAGACTAAAGCACCAGTTCCAACACCAAAGAGCACCACTGACAAGGACTGACAGCTATTTTTCCACACCAGTAAGAATAGTAAGGGAGTCTATATTCCCCTATAAAGCTTTGTATCCCCAGCAACTGTGCCTTGGAAACATGTTTGTTGTATTTCATATTTGTGATTTGATTCTATGATACAAGAAAAAAACTTTTTTTAAGAGAAGCACTGGATTTAGAGAGTTATTTGGACTTTCTGTTGATTGAAGTAGTAAAGTATTAACTGGCTAATTCTTATCTCATATTCATACCTCCTGTGTGCATAGTCATTTGCTGCTGAGAGATTTTGCCCTCCAATGTTTCATGTGAATCTCCTTATGATTTTGTGAGAAGACAAGGACAAGTAATGTTATCTGTGTTGTCCTACATATGAGGAAAACGAGGTTCATGGAGGTTAGGTGCTTTATTCAATGTCACATAGTAGGAAAATGTAGAAGCTATTACTAGACCCTAAGCTGTCCAAGTTTGATGAAGACCTATTCTCCAAAACTATGTGTCTTAAGAAATGTTACTCTGACAAAATACAAGAAGACATCTGTTATTTCAGTCCCTGCTTTTATCAAATATGGCTTAGTGCATAATAACAAGTGAGGAACATTTGTTTTTTTTTCCATTTGCATGAGATGCAAAATAAAATAAATATTCATTAATGAAAACTTCTTTGAAGTAGAATACTTGCCTGCCCTGCTAAAGTATTAAAAGCTGCTGGTTGTTCATATACACTAAGACTATTTTTGTGCAAATAATAATTTGGCTGTGATTTATAATGAAGGTTTAGTGGGTACAACAACTCAAGGATGGAAAAAACAATGAAACTTCTGCCATTGGCATTTAGTTCCCAACCAACACATCGGACAACTGGATTAGACTCATCAATAAGCTATTGGGCATAATATAACTATTAAAAACATGTCTAATGATTTTTGGCCCAGGGAAACTAATGATGTCGTTCATTTATACAACTTTTGTTTTTCTTTTTTCTTTTGTAGCTCTCCAGCTAAGCAGAATAGATTTACTAGCATTAAAAAATTAAACTTGGAATAATTTAATGAAACCAATGAACTTTTAAATGGGTAATTACACTTATCATATTAAAGAAATAAGAAAAGATATAACAAAGCTTATGGAATTGTGACTTATTCAGGAGCAGGAATTAGGAAAGAAAACAGATATATTTTAATTTGTTTTCAAGCAAACAAAGTGTGGACACCATATTGTAGTGAGAAATGATTTTAAACATGCAGAATATAGGATAAAAATGGATTGTATACCTTTAATCCCACCTTTCTTTCTCAGAGACAACTGTGAAGAGTTTAGTGTCTATTTCTAGCTGTATGCATGTATAAATAAACATTTTTATATTAATTGGACTTTGTTCTATGTATTTTTCCATCACTCTCTTATTTTCACTTGGTGATAGGTATTACAGATCTTTCTATGTCAATGTATACATCATTATGTTTAAATGTATCATATTAATCTGTGATATAGGTGAAACTGCAACTTTTTTAGCCACTTCCCAATTAATATCCATTTGAGTTGTTGCCCATCAACAATGTAGTGAACAACATTGTACGTGCCTCTTCGTTTACATAAGGATCAGTACCAGAAATCAAATCAAGGGTTTGAAGTTTCTGTGCATTTAATATCTATATACTCTCTGCTGAATTGACCTCCAAAATTACTACCCATTTAGCTTATCCCTAATAGCATATGAGATAAATGTTCACAAACGTATATTATTATAATTTGATTTTTTTTTCTTTTCATAGAAGCAACTCTTGGTTTTCTCACTCCTTCCTATTGTCTCTATTCTCTATTTCATTTATCTGCTAATATCTTTATTACTTACTTTCTTTTGTTAACTTTGACCTTCCTTTGTTCTTATTTTTAAAGTTCCTTGTGATGTAAAGTTAGGTTGCTTATTTGAGATCTTTCTCATTTTTTACAGATATATGTGTTTATCAGTATAAACTTCTCTCTTAGATCTCCTTTTGCTCATTAATTTTGGTACTTGTGATTCTATTTTCATTTGTCTCAAGACAGTTTTTATTTCCATTTTGATGTCTTTGATCCAGTGACCATTCTGGAGTGTGTTGTTTTATTTCCATGTATTTATGGGTGTTCCAGCATTCCCCCATTATTGATTTCTGGCACCATTCCATTGTGGCCAGAAAAGATACCTGATATAATTGCCTATTTCAATTTGCCGAGGTTTGTTTTGTGGCCTAATATATGATTTATCCTAGAAAATGTTCTGTATATGCTTCAGAAAAATGTGTACTCTACTACTGTTGGATGGAGTTTTCTGTATATATCTTTTAGGTCCACTTTCTCTATAATGGTTCTTCAATGTTGGGTGTATAAATACAATTGTTATATCATCTTAATGGCAAATAAATAAAAAAATAAATGAGAGAGGAGACATTACAACTGATACCACAGAAATACAAAAGATCATTTGAAACTATTATTAACAACTATATGCCATCAAATTGCATAACCTAAAAGAAATAGATAAATTCCTAGGAACATTCCACTTTCAGGACGAATCATGAAAAATTAGTTTATTTGCCTTTGATTTTAGATTGTTAGAAGATCTGTATCTATTCTGGATTTTGATCTTGCCTGTTTTAAATAGTTTTTCTCAGTCTCACACTTTTATTTTGCTTTTTCCTTATGGTGTCTGTCATGAAATGATGTGTTTACATACTCAAATCTGTTGATCTTTTCCTGTAGCCATCTGTGTTTTGTGTCTTGCTTAGGGAGGCCTTTTCCACTTTGAAACAATATGAAAAAAAATTCTCTTAATTTTTGCAGTATGTTTGAAACTGTGTAGTTTTCATACCCAGATCTTTAATCCATATGGAGTTTAATTTTTGAATGAAGTGATGAAAAAATCCAATCATCTGTTTTTTAACAGATAGACAATTGTCCTAAGATCATTTAATAGATATTTAATTCATCCCTGACTGAATATCCAAGTTTCTCTATAAAACCTGTATTTGTTTTAGACTTTATTTTCTATTTCATTGATGTATTATTCTAGTCCTATGCCAGTGATACACTCTCTTTAGTACTATAACTTTACAGGTAGAGGGCTAACACCCTACCTCTCTTGTACTATATGAAATGTGCCCCATCAGATGCGCCCGCTATTTTTTCATGCATTTTCTTTTCCAAATAAGACAAAAATGCTAGACAAAATATGACAAAAATGCTAGATTTTAAAAACTCAAAAGTGCATTGATTTTTATGGTTTATTTCTAGCTATGCTCCCTTTCTCATTCCTAAAGTTAAAATATTTGTGCATTTATATTGTCTTCTCTTTTCCTCCAAACCTGCATTCATATTTCACAAAGTATTGCTTAAAAAAATATCTGCCTTTTCCACAGGCAACAAAAGTAAAAATAGATGAATTTGACTGCATCAATATAGAAGGAGGAGAAGAAGGGGACAACAGAGGATGAGATGATTGGATGGTATCACAGACTCAACGGACATGAGTTTGAGCAAGATTAGTGAGATGGTGATGGACAGGGAAGCCTGGTGTGCTGCAGTCCATGGGGTCGCAAAGAGTAGGACACGACTGCGCTACTGAACAACAATATTGAAAACTTGTTAGCATTAAAAGACACTGTCTGTAGAAGGAATAGTCAACCTATAGAAGGAGATAAGATATTTATTTGCAAATCATGTAGCTGATAAGAGATTCTTATCTAGAGTATATAAAAATTTCTACAACTCAACAACAAAAACTGCAAATATTCAATCAAAAAATGGTCAAAGGGCATGAAGACAAGTTTCTCCAAGGAAGATACACAAATAGCCATGCATACATTCTAAGTCATTTTTGTCCTGTCTGACTGTTTGTAATCCTATGAACTACAGTCCACCAGGCTCCTCTGCCCATAGGATTCTCCAGACAAGAATACTGGAGTGGGTTGCCATTTCCTCCTCCAGGGGATCTTCCCTAGCCAGGGATTGAACCCAGGTTTCTTATGTCTCCTGCATTGGCAGGAGAGTTCTTTACAACCCTGGAAGGATAAATGGCCATAAGTATGTGAAAAGATGTTTAACATCACTAATTTTTAAGGAAATGCAAATCAAAATCTAAAATGAGATATCACCTCAAATCTATATTAGAATGGCCCCTATCAAAACAACAACAACAACAACAACAAACAGAAAATAACAAGTTTTGGTGAAGATATAGAGAAATTAGAACACTTGAGCACTTCAGGTGGAAACATAAAATGATGTATCCTCTGTGGGAAACATTATGGCATTCCCTCAAAAGATTGAACATAGAATTTTCGTATGATCTAGAAGGTCTGCTTCTGAGAATATACCCAAAATAATTAAATCAGTATCTCAGAGATTTTCATATACCCCTGTTTATAGCAGTGTTATTCACAGTACCTAAAAGGTGAAAACTAACATGTGTCCATTGACAAATGAGTGGATAAACCAAATGTGGGATATTCATGCATTTGGAATATTATTCAGCCTTAAAAAGGAAGAGAATTCTAACATTTGGTACAGCATAGATGAACCTTGAGGTCGTTATGCTAAGTGGAATAGTCAGTCACAAAATACAAAAAGTATACAAAAGTATACAGATACAAAAATTATCACAAATACTGTGTGTCCCACTTATATGGGACACATAGAGCAGTCAAATTCATAGAAATAGAAAGCAGACTGGTTGTTTTTGCCAGGTACTAGGGAAGGAGGCCATGGGAAATTATTGTTTAATGGAAATAGAGTTTCAGTTTTGCAAGATGAACTTGTTCTGGAGATTGGTTGCAAACAACGTGAATGTATTTAACAGTACTGGACTGTGTAGTTAAATATTACTGTGATGGTAAACTTTACATAGTGTTTATTTTATCACAATTAGAAAAATTGGCTTTTGGCCTTATTAATCAAGTCTGCTTTTAATGTTTTATATTTCTTAATTTCTGCTTTTATTTGTTGGAGAAGGAAATGGCAACCCACTCCAGTACTCTTGCCTGGAGAATCCCATGGATGGAGGAACCTGGTAGGCTGTGGTCCATGGGGTCGCAAAGAGTCTGACATGACTGAGTGACTTTGCTTTCACTTTTCACTTTCATGCATTCGAGAAGGAAATGGCAACCCACTCCAGTATTCTTCCCAGGGATGGGGGAGCCTGGTGGGGTGCCATCTAATGGGGTCGCACAGAGTCAGACACGACTGTAGCGACTTTGAGCTTTTATTTCTTGTAAGTCTTCCCTTTTGTTTTATTTAATAAATTTCATTCTTTTTATTAGCCTTTGAAGTAAAAGTGGAGGCATGTTAATGTCTCTCAACATGATTGTGGAAAAACGTCAAATTTTTATTTCCAGAATTTTGCTATATCAATTTTTTAAATGCTGCTCGATTCAAAAAGTTTTCCAGATGTTATATCTTTTACACAGATTGAATATTTTCTCAATGTTAAAAATTGTCCTATAACCTTTTTAGTCCAATTTAATTCTTTTGAATATGAATTTTCTTCTGTGTTAATATCATTACAACTGTTTTTTCCCCCAGATCTTTGACTAGGATATCCATTTTTTCTTTCTGTCCCTTAATTTTTAATCATTCTCCATTGGATAGAGAATGCCTCTTATCAATAAAGCATACCTGGATTTTCTTTTTAATTGATGCTGAAAACCACTATTTTGTAATAATGAAATTTAATATACCCATATTTACTGTTATTATTAGTTTGTTTGATTTTATTCCTGGCATGTAATTTTATGTTGTCTGTTTACCATGCTTTTATTGTTTTGTTTTCTCTATCCTAACAGCTTGACACTTATTAGATTGATGAAAATTTCTTGGTTTCATTTTTCTTTATACTTCTGTTTTCTAATACTTGAAAAATTTTATGCATATTTAAACTTCTACTTTTCAATACACATTTAGATCTAATTAATACTTTATGTTCCTTCAAAAAATAAAAGGAAGTTTATTAGTTTCTCCCATTCCCCTAAAATCCCCTGTGTAATCATCATCTGGGTTTTTACTGTATATTGTTATCAGCTTTCTATATAATGTAAACACATTTAGTTAGATGTTACCAGAAATTATACTGTATTCTTTGCTCATCACTCATGTGTCTGGTATCATCCATCCCCTTCTTCCCTTAATCTCTTCCTTCTCTCGTTTATTGTTTTTTGTTTCGTTAAAACCCATTATCAAATATTTCTTTCAGAGAAGGTCTTAAGGCAGTAAAGCTTCTGATTTCTTTTTGTCTAAACTGTCTTGAGTTTACTTTCACATTTGAATGGGAACTTGCTTAGATATTGATTTTTAGGTTCAAAATCACTGTCATGCAGAAATATCAATGATAAGCCTGATGCCAGTGTGATTTTAGTTTTCCTCCCCTGGGAGCTTTTCAGATTTAGAGGTCTGAAATATCACCAGGGTGTGTCCAGATGTGGGGTAAGTGTTCTCTTTTCATTCACCCTGTGTGATACTCAGTGGATTCTTTCACACTGAAGTGTTCTGTGTTTCCTCCACACTGGGGGCTTTTCCTAGCCTAGCTCTCTGATTAGTATTATTACCTCTTATTAGTACTCTTGCCTGGAAAATCCCATGGACAGAGGAGCCTGGTAGGCCACAGTCCGTGGGGTTGCTAAGAGTCAGACATGACTGAGTGACTTCACTTTATTATCCATTCACTTGGTTGTTGTTCTTAATTCCATTTAGTGGTTGTCATAATTTATATCACAGAACTTTTCCCCCGACTGTTCCATGTCTTGTCATTTTATCTACATTCTGAAAGATTCCTTCAATTTTATCATCTAGATCATGAATTTAGGATTTCCTTGTTTCTATTTTGTTATTTAGCCCTTCTATTAAATGACACTTTCACCAGTCATAGTTTTAATTTTTAAATCCTTTCTCTCATTGGATTGCTTTTCTTTGTAGAAGCCTTTTCTTGTTGAATAGATGAAATCTCCTTTCATAGCCTAAGTATATATATGTCTCCTTTGTTCCCTAAATGATTTACTTCCTATAGAGTCAATTGTATACCTTTATCCATGTTATTCACCTTAGTCCTTTTTTTCATCTTCCTTGTCTTCCTGACATCGGATGATTCACTTTATTTTTAATGAAGATTTGCACTGATTAGTCTAGATTTGGGCAGTTCGGCTGGGTCAACAGTATTCTCCCCCAAGTTACAGCAGTGGGCTGGCTGAGGCTCTGGGTAAGTTGGATGTGACAACTGACAGGCTTCTCTCTGGGGTAGGTGGCCTTAGAGGCCTCTGTGATCCATTGCCAGCAAGTAATGCTCTGCACTACTGGTGGAGGATTCTAGAGTAACTCCCTCTGAGGCAATGCTTCTCCCTGCACCCATACCCATATACCACACCATGCACATTCACACATGCATGAGCACATGAGTGTGATCCCTATGGAGATCTATAACTACCGTAAGCCCTTCTCTGCTTCCCTGTCAGATTGTCATATTTTGCAAGAAGCTTTTTCCAGTCTGGTACTTTCCTTTTGGTTTTAGTGTGGGGGCCAATGTCACTGTGTGTGTATGTAGCTATGGAGAGTGTTGGGAAAGAATGTTTCTTGAAAAGACACAGTTACCTTGAGAAGTTTCCCAGGAATCCCTCAGGTTCTTTGTCTTTGTTTTACCTGTTCCTCAGTTCAGTTCAGTTCAGTTCAGTCGCTCAGTCATGTCCAACTCTTTGTGACCCCATGAATCACAGCATGCCAGGCCTCCCTGTCCATCACCAACTCCCGGAGTTCACTCAGACTCACGTCCATCGAGTTCGTGATGCCATCCAGCCATCTCATCCTCAGTCGTCCCCTTCTCCTCCTGCCCCCATCCCTCCCAGCATCAGAGTCTTTTCCAATGAGTCAACTCTTTGCATGAGGTGGCCAAAGTACTGGAGCTTCAGCTTTAGCATCATTCCTTCCAAGGAAATCCCAGGGCTGATCTCCTTCAGAATGGACTGGTTGGATCTCCTAGCAGTCCAAGGGACTCTCAAGAGTCTTCTCCAACACCACAGTTCAAAAGCATCAATTCTTCGGTGCTCAGCCTTCTTCACAGTCCAACTCTCACATCCATACATGACTACTGGGAAAACCATAGCCTTGACTAGACAGATTGTAGTCGGCAAAGTGATGTCTCTGATTTTGAATATACTATCTAGGTTGGTCATAACTTTTCTTCCAAGGAGTAAGCATCTTTTTATTTCATGGCTGCAGTCACCATCTGCAGTGATTTTGGAGCCCCAAAAAATAAAGTCTGACACTGTTTCCACTGTTTCCCCATCTATTTCCCATAAAGTGATGGGACCAGATGCCATGATCTTCATTTTCTGAATGTTGAGCTTTAAGCCAACTTTTTCACTCTCCTCTTTCACTTTCATCAACAGGCTTTTAGCTCCTCTTCACTTTCTGCCATAAGGGTGGTGTCATCTGCATATCTGAGGTTATTGATATTTCTCCTGGCAATCTTGATTCCAGCTTGTGTTTCTTCCAGTCCAGCGTTTCTCATGATGTACTCTGAATTAAGTTAAACAAGCAGGGTGACAATATATAGCCTTGAGGTAGTCCTTTTCCTATTTGGAACCAGTCTGTTGTTCCATGGCCAGTTCTAACTGTTGCTTCCTAAGCTGCATACAGATTTCTCAAGAGGCAGGTTAGGTGGTCTGGTATTCCCATCCCTTTCAGAATTTTCTACAGTTTATTGTGTTCCACACAGTGAAAGGCTTTGGCATAGTCAATAAAGCAGAAATATATGTTTTTTCTGTAACTCTCTTGCTCTCTCCATGATCCAGCAGATGTTGGCAATTTGATCTCTGGTTCCTCTGCCTTTTCTAAAACCAGCTTGAACATCAGGGAGTTCACAGTTCACATATTGCTGAAGCCTGGCTTGGAGAATTTTGAGCATTACTTTACTAGCATGTGAGATGAGTGCAATTGTGCGGTAGTTTGAGCATTCTTTTGCATTGCCTTTCTTTGGAATTGGAATGAAAACTGACCTTTTCCAGTCCTGTGGCCACTGCTGCGTTTTCCAAATTTGCTGGCATATTGAGTGCAGCACTTTCACAGCATCATCTTTCAGGATTTGTAACAGCTCAACTGGAATTCCATCACCTCCACTAGCTTCCACTAACGACAGAATGATCTCTGTTCATCTCCAAGGGAAACCATTCAATATCACAGTAATCCAAGTCTATGCCCAAACCAGCAACACTGAAGAAACTAAAGTTGAATGGTTCTATGAAGACCTACAAGACCTTTTAGAACTAACACCCAAAAAAGATGTCCTTTTCATTATAGGGGACTGGAATGCAAAAGTAGGAAGTCAAGAAACACCTGGAATAACAGGCACATTTGGCCTTGTAATGAGGAATGAAGCAGGGCAAAGACTAATAGAGTTTTGCCAAGAAAATGCACTGGTCATAGCAAACACCCTCTTCCAACAACACAAGAGAAGACTCTACACATGGACATCACCAGATAGTCAACACCGAAATCAGATTGATTATATTCTATGCAGCCAAAGATGGAGAAGCTCTATACAGTCAACAAAAACAAGACCAGGGGCTGACTGTGGCTCAGATCATGAACTCTTTATTGCCAAATTCAGACTCAAATTGAAGAAAATAGCAAAAACTGCTAGACCATTCAGGTATGACCTAAATCAAATCCCTTATGATTATACAGGGGAAGTGAGAAATAGATTTAAGGGCCTAGATCTGATAGATAGAGTGCCTGATGAACTATGGAATGAAGTTCGTGACATTGTACAGGAGACAGGGATCAAGACCATCCCCATGGGAAAGAAATGCAAAAATGCTAAATGGCTGTCTGGGGAGGCCTTACAAATAGCTGTGAAAAGAAGAGAGGCAAAAGCAAAGAAGAAAAGGAAAGATATAAGCATCTGAATGCAGAGTTCCAAAGAATAGTAAGAAGAGATAAGAAAGCCTTCTTCAGCGATCAATGCAAAGAAATAGAGGAAAACAACAGAATGGGAAAGACTAGAGATATCTTTAAGAAAATTAGAGATACCAAGGGAACATTTCATGCAAAGATCGGCTCGATAAAGGACAGAAATCGTCTGGACCTAACAGAAGCAGAAGATATTAAGAAGAGGTGGCAAGAATACATGGAAGAACTGTACAAAAAAGATTTCACGACCCAGATAATCATGATGATGTGATCATTAATCTAGAGCCAGACATCTTGGAATGTGAAGTCAAGTGGGCCTTAGAAAGCATCTCTGTTCTTAGAGTTTCTGTAATTCTGTCATCACCTTAGAAAGTTGTTTGTTCCTTTCTGTTCTTTAGGCTGTGTTTTCTCTTATTTCTGTATTTCAGTCCAATTGCATCTACTTTGAGAAGCAATTTAGGTCCTTGGTTGCAATTCTTCTTGTCGTTTAGTGCCATTGTGGGTATGTGTGCCATTGGTGTTGGGGGTGGTGAGACGTGTACAACACTTATTTGTAACAGCTCTGTCAGTTTTAACAATTTGAGCAGAAGTTCAAGTATATTGTGTCATGAGTTGAAGAATGATAGCCAATCTTCCCTCAGGATCTCTTCTAGGCATTGCGCTAAGTACATCATGTACATTTTTTCAAATACTTGAACACTATGAGAACACAAAATCCATGGGGATAGGGATTGTAGGATTTCTTGACCACTGTTATATTCCTAATGCCTAGTACATTACCCACCCAGCACATAGTAACTGCTCAATAGATATTTGTTGAAGGAAAACCCTACCAGGTAAGTAATGACTTTACTAAAATTAGGAGATGATGAAACCTAAGCTCAGACAGCTTTATTAAACTTCTCTAGGCTGTAAACATTCAGAAAATGAAGATCATGGCATCTGGTCCCATCACTTCATGGGAAATAGATGGGGAAACACTGAAAACAGTGTCAGACTTTATATTTGGGGGCTCCAAAATCACTGCAGATGGTGACTGCAGCCATGAAATTAAAAGACACTCCTTGGAAGGAAAGTTATGACCAACCTAGATAACATATTGAAAACCAGAGACATTACTTTGCCAACTAAGGTCCGTCTAGTCCAGGGTATGGTTTTTCCAGTGGTCATGTATGGATGTGAGAGTTGGACTGTGAAGAAAGCAAAGTGCTGAAGAATTGATGCGTTTGAACTGTGTAGTGTTGGAGATGACTCTTGAGAGTCCCTTGGACTGCAAGGAGATCCAACCAGTCCATTCTGAAGGAGATCAGCCCTGGGATTTTTTTTGGAAGGAAAGCTGAAACTCCAGTACTTTGGCCACCTCATGTGAAGAGTTGACTCATCGGAAAAGACTCTGATTCTGGGAGGGATTGGGGGCAGGAGGAAAAGGGGATGACAGAGGATGAGATGGCTGGATGGCATCATGGACTCAATGGAGGTGAGTCTGAGTGAACTCCAGGAGTTGACGATGGACAGGGAGGCCTGGCGTCGTGAGATTCATGGGGTCACAAAGAGTCGGACACGACTGAGCAACTGAACTGAACTGAACTGAGGCTGTAAATACTGGAGAGAGGATGCAAACAGATCCATATGTCCTAAGCTTAGTCTTACATCTGGCAATAGTCTTCTATGTGGTTCTTTAAGTGAAAGTCTAAAAAGGAGATATGAATAATTATTTTAAATCTGACTTGAGTTCTTTTTTTCTCTTTATAATGAAGTTGCAGATCAAGATTTGCCCTTGTGTGTTCAGCAAAACAAGAATCTTTTCTCTGGGGCATACAGATTTTAAATGGGAGAGATATAACCGTCGAGAAGTTCATATTCATAAGGCCTGAGAGTTTTAATTTATCACAGATTCAAAGTGATCCCACAGTGTGACATGATCCATACATAAAATAAGTTTACTTTAGGGAAAATATATGGAAATATGATGCCCAGAGTCCAAGTCTTACTGTATTCTGTGCTCATTAGCTCTCCTGTGGAGAATTCTGTTTATCTCTGGGACATTAACAAACCATGTCACATGTGGCATAGTGAAGGACCAGGTGCATTTTATATCTGACCATGCTTGTGTTTCCAGGTTATCCTTCTATGTTTGCACCCACGAATGCTGCCTTCATTGAGGACCTCATTATCCTCTCCCTTTGCAACAATCCAAAGACTTTTCCCTGTGTCTACAGTCTTACCACTTCAGATCTATCCTCCACACAGCAGTTAGAGTGATCTTTCAAAAAGAAAAATCAGATCTTATTTTGCTTCTTATTAAATTCTGTTAATGGTTCCCTGGGAGTCTAAAGATTAAAATAACATTAGAAGGGATGACCTGTATGATCTGAGCCCTTTTACAATCTTTGGCTTTGTTTCCCATCACTTTCTTCCTTCACATCAGGGAAGGAGGTGATGCCGAAGTACGATTGAGGTAATATAATGAACCAAGACCATGTAGTATAGACATTCAGTCTGAACACTTTATATTCTCTAAGTCTATGCTTTCCTTCATTATATGGATAACTGTTATCTGGTGCTATGGCTATTATGGTCTAGGTCTCAGAACCCAGTTGGATAAATACAATCAATATGATCATTTTCAAATGCTTATTCATCAAGAACAGCACAACAATTGTATTCCAGAAAACAAAGATCTTAATTTTCTCATTTTTTTTGCTAAGTTACAGACATATTGGAGTAAATTGGCATATGGCTCTAAAATCTAGAGAAGTCAAAGGGTTGTGGTTGTACAAGGTTTACCAGCAGTTGAGGGAAAGGAGGTCAGGTAAGGCAAATGGTGCCTGTGTAGACAAGGTGGTTCAAGAGCCTTATAATTGTCAGCACAGGACTGTTCAGTCACTCATTCCAAGAGCAAACCTCTGAGTGTGTACTTTGGTTTGATTCATGTGTTATGTGAGTTTCCTTGTCTCTTCTCTAGTGTCAGGAGGATTTCAGAATCTGTCAGATGAATTTCATTCCTCACCAAGCAAAGAACAGTTAGAACCTTCTCCATCATCTAGTCATTCATTCCCTTGCAATTTGCTAGGAGCCTGCCATATGACAGAGGTGCTGGTTAGTCGGAGTGTTAATTTCTATTTAAAAACAAACCTAAAATTTGGATGATTTAACCTTTTAAAAGTTTAATTTTTGTTCTGATCATAGTCCTATATGGGTTGATAGAAGAGACTTTTCCCCATGCAGTCATTCAGGGCACTGGGCTCCTTTCATCTGTTTTTTTTTTTTTTTTTTTTTTTCCCTTGAATCTTGAATGCCACCTACTTCTTGGTCCTTGAAGGCCTCTCTCATTCAGTGAGCAGATAGATAATGAGAAAGATTTGAGCCAAACCTGGAAGGGGCTCATTTCACTTCTACTCATATCCCTTTAGCTAAACTAGTCATATGGCTTCTCCTAAATATAAGGGACCCTGAGAGATGCAGACTTCCTATGGATCTAAGAAGAAGTGGAGGAGACCAATATTGGGCATTGCCAGTAGTGTTTATGGATGGGGCTTATAGAGCTTTAGCTTTATAGCCATATGCCAAGAAGTTGAGATCTTAAAATATGACAGCAAAGGGAGTATAATGGAAAAACACAGGGTGAGGGCAAGGTAAGCATCATTAGGGAACTACTGAGAAAATATCTTTCTTGGAATAGAGTGGGAGAAAAGTAGAGCCAAATGTAGAAGTGTTATTATTTTCCTTGGATTTCTAAATAACTAGACAAAGGTATCTGTCATTCATAATTTCTGATGGCCACTTAGCTGACCTAAAACTAAGAAAGCTGAAAGAAACAAGTCATTTCACAAGTCAGTTCCTTATTGGCAGAGCAACACTCTTTGCCAGATCCTCAGCTATGTGGCCTCCAAGGACACAGAGATATATGAAACCAGTCCCTGTCCTAACATCATTCCCAGCCCAATGAGATGGCTATGTGGGGTGGGGAGCAAGGAGGAAGTGAGGAAGCCATCATCCCTACTCAGGGGCTGTGGACAGTAAAGAGCATGGCATTGGAGCCTTTACCATGTATGGGGCTATGACAGGTCAAGGTGGGTTCCAAGGACAATTGAAGCAGAAAAGCACTGGGAAAGACACAGGAAGATGATGCTGTATAGCATGTATCAAGCATTTCTCAAGATCTGGTGGCTTATTTCAACAAACCTCAGTGGTCCTGAAAAATACCTTAGAAAACAACTGTTTATCCTGTGGTTTAAAATAGCCACATCTATATAGATATCTATAACTGCTGAGAAAGACCATTATGTATGAAATTGTGCTGGGCATTTTTGATATTTTTTGTTTCCTACTGAGCAAGAATTGTTTTCTCATGTAAATATCAGAATGGCAGACATATTGGCAGCATATTTATGCTAGTTAATATTTCTTCATTTTTATTTAACTGTAGGTAACATTCACAAACTTTCAGGCCCTGTTCTAAGCACTTTACACATATTCACCTATTTAATTCTCATAACAACCCTAGGAGGTAAGTACTATCATGTTCTGCATTTTACATATGAGGAAACTGAGGCCCAGAACATTGAGGAAGCTGTTCCATACCACACAGCCATTAAGTAGCCTGCCAAGGCTTTAGGCACCAAGCAAACCAAAGCTCCTGAGTCTGGGCTATTTTCAACCATTAAGTCATATTCAACAACACAGAATGAGATTTATTTTGTGATACTAGCCACCTTGGGGTTCCCAGAAAGATGATTTACTTCAAGGATGAACAGAGGTGAGCAAGGTGTCCAGTTCAAAAGTATGACCTCAGTGGAGGCCATGAAGATTAGTTCTGTGGAAGGGACTGGACCAGGGGGAGCTGTGAGGACAGTGTGGTCACAACCCGCTGAGCTGCCAGGAAGGGCTGTGGCAGAGAAAGGAGACAGAGCTACAGACTGTGCACAGCAAAAGCAGCAGGCTCTGGCAGCAGGTGGCAAGGAGAGCGAAAGAGAGGGATGACTTTCCAGCAGCGTCCATCTGTCGTCTTGTCACTTGTCTGCCAGTTGAATTGAGCCGGGTGGCTTCTGAAAGCAAACTGCCCTTCACCTTACAGCAGGCTGTCGATAAACAGTAATAGTACTTACAAGCGAAGAAGAGAACTGGTTCTGGAAGGAGAGAGGGCAGAGAATGTCCTGTTAAGAAACTCTCAAGACACAGACTGGCCACCATCATGTGCCCCAAGAGGGCCAAAGCCTCCTTACTCAGGATGAATCCTGCCCTCCTGTGGCTTCTCAATGCGAACATGCTCAGAGGAGACAGAGAGGATGGGGTTGGGGCCCAGCAAGCCTCCCCTTAGAGCAACCACCACGGATGCCCCAGGTATGGGCCCTGGGTGCCCCAACAGCCTTGCAGATGAGTTGGGTGCTAAAATGAACCGTAACTATTTGAAGATTAGTAGCTTGTATCACTTCAACCCGTTGGCCTCTATTTTCAATGATAGTGGGTTCTATTTGTGTGTATACTTCTTTCATTTGGTCTTCCTTTGACTGGAGTGCCTTCTCTTCCAAGAGAAGCATTTTTGTGGAGGGAGTCTTAGCCTGGTGGCTAGGACAAAGAAGTTGAGTTCCTTCCTCCCTCACCTTTTCAAAGCCAGCTTGTTAGCCTTCAGCAAATTGTGAAACTTTCTCGACTTCTCTGCTCTACTGTCTGTTGCCCCAAAGCGTGCTGGGTTTCCACAGTGCAAGACATGCTTAAGTACAAAGAGTCAAGATGTGAAGTCTCTGAGCCTGCCCAGTGCTTCCTGCAGGCCCTCAACACTGCCCTTAAGTGATTAGTTCAGAAGGGTGTGCAGACTAACAGACAGTAACTTTTAGAGCCTTCAGGTGAGTGACAAGGCATTCCATCCCAGTTCTGCATGCGCTCCTGTTCATAGGGCTTGACACGGAGCTGCAGAACTGTGCCTTAGCTGTTGCAGCAGTTGCACATCCCTGGGAACACATTCCTTCCCATTGATTCACACCCAGCACACAGCTTTGTTAAATTACTCCTCTGATCCATCCCAGTGACTTACTATTTTAATTTTTTTCTCAAGGACTATAAGTTGCTTGACAAGAACTGCATTTGCAACTTAGATAGGAAATTACTTTCTCGACTCAGTTACTTTACCCCATCTTTTAAAAAATTTGAGATATAATTGACAAATACATTGTGTAAGTTTAAGGTGCTGAATTGATGCGTTTATATATTGCAATACGATGACTGCCGTAGAATGAGCTTCCACCTGCATCTCATAATTATCATTCATTTTACCCCATCTTAAACCAATGAAGGACTTGTTTTTAGATAGGAATTCATGGGAGCATTAAAGATGGCTACAGCATAATCACAAGTCATGAAGTGTTGACAGGTACATGGGGTAATTGATTTAGGTCAGTTTTAAAGGTCATCACATCTTCCTTCCTGGTTCCTGTCCCTGGGTTGAAGCCTGTAAACTAATGGGCAACTTTGCTTTTACCAGGTTTCCTTAATCCCCAGGCCAGATGTGTTAAATCTCCCCCAGGTTTCTCTTAACAAAGTGACAGCAGGTTTTAATCTTCCTGTACACACTGCAGCAGCTGTGCAAACATTTCATTAACAAAAGAAAAGTGGGAAGCATTAAACCTGTGGGTAACTTGTGCCTAGCATTTGATATCAGTAAGCTTTAAGATGCCCCAAAGTAAGGATAAATCTGTACGCCTTAAATTTTACTTTATTTCAAAAGCTTGACTAGTCATAACAAAGGAATTAAACTCCATCTAGAGAATTAAAAAATGTAAGAAGAATCTCTGAATTAGTATTCAGTGACACAATTCTCTAAAAGCATATGTGGCAGAAATAATAAAACAAGGCAACTTCCAAATATTCACATTCTGAATGGGGAATCTGTAAAATCTGAGGCAGGCAAGTCTTTTAAATGAAAAATTGTTTAATATAATATTTATGTGCTGTCCTTCATATGTTTTTGGAATTATGTCGACATTTGTTCTCAAGATACAAAATTGTTCAAATATAACTGGAAAGTCAACCCTGGGACTTTGATTTTTCTTGGTTTTATTACCATTAAAATGATTTATTATGCTTATTTCATAGTTCTCCTCCCTGAGAATTTTTAACATATTGCTGATGTTTTATTAGTCAGAGAATTTTCTATATCAAAGACTCTATCTATGGATTCTGGATTTTGTACTTACTGGTGTAAAAAGTAAGGACAGATCTCTACTGCCTTCCTAGCTCATTTTTTGTCTGAACATAATTCATAGTATGTACAAACAGAAATATTTATCATCTACCTTTTATCAGAAAGCATTCAGGCTACTATGCTTTTAGATGTACACCCCTTCCTCCATGCAGTCCTCCCTAATGCAATAGTAGAAAATCATTTCCTGCAAACCTTCAACAAGGCTTTATTATATGTCTCTTATAGTATTTATCATATGTTGTTGTTGTCTAGTTGCTAAGTCATGTCTGACTCTTTTGTGACCCCATGAACTGTAGCCCACAAGGCTCCTCTTTCTATGGGATTACCTAAGCAAGAATAATGGAGTGGGTTGCCATTTCCTTCTCCAGGGGATCTTCTCGACCCAGGGATTGAACCTGCATGTCCTGGATTGGCAGGCAAATTCTTTACCACTGAGCCACCTGGGAAGCCTATTCATCATATAGTTCACTGTATTATAGTTCATTGAGTATGTGTTAATCTTCCTACTCTACAGTGAGCTCCTTGAGGTCAGGTACTAAGGCTTAACTAAAGTTTTTCTACCCATAATGAGGACTTGGCCACCAACATCTGCTGAATGAAGCTCTTGGGTGGGACATAATACTTATGGGAGCATCTTATTTTTCTCCTGTTCAGCTATTTGCTTCAGTGATCAGACACTTTTATCTTTTATCCCCAGTTATGTGCTGAGATGGAGAGGGTTATGGGGCTGAGGTGAAAAAGAGGCAATAGACGTTTCAAGGAGGAAATTTGCCAATCAACAATAAACATTATCTGGCATCTTTAATAAAAATAATCTTATAGTTATTTTGAATGAAATGAATTTATATAACATCTAAAATTTCCATCATAAGAAGAGTCCTTTAACTCTAAACGAAGAGGCTTTATCTCAGAAATTCTTCATTCCTCTTCTTATAGGTGATATTGATTTTTATTTAGAGGTGGTTGACTAAGCCTGTGTCTGGAGAATTTGTCACCAGGGAAACTGTATAGCTCTTATGATTACAAAGCTTTTCAAACCTTTGTCTTTAGGAATAATCTGGGATCCTTGCATTCTCCAGGGACTTTGGACCAGAGATTTTGGTTTTGGAGGTCTGGAACTGGGCCCAGGAAAGTGATTTTGACAACTCCCTTCTCATCTTCAATATGCACATGCTCAACACCAGCAAAACAAGGGGTTCTGATATAAGTAGTCCACAGATAACACAGAGAAACCTTGTCTTAGGCCTTCCTAGCCTACTGCCCACCTACTAGTTCATTTTCAAAGTCAATATAAGTACTGAGCACTAATACAATATAAGTACAGAGTACAAATATAAAGTATCAATACTAATAGTACTATTAGAAAGTGCTATTAGGACTATAAAGTACTTAATACTAATTAAGTGCTAATATAGAGTACCAAGTGCTAATATAAGTCAATGTTAGTTCTTGGGGTAGAGTGGGGAGGGGACATCTCAGAAAAGGTGACATTTGAGCTAGGCCCTAAAGAGTGAAGACAGAAATTCAGGAAGACTTTCCAGAAAGAAGGAACAGAGAACTAGGTTTGGGGATCCAAAGGAGCACTTGCAGCCAAGGAAGAGCAAGCAGGCTGGTATGATTCCAGTCAAGGTCGTAGGGAGGGCAGTAAGAGTACCAGCTCTACTAGTGGCTGGCTGAAGGACCTTGGAAAGATACCTTAATTCCCTCCCCTGGAAGATGATGTAAGAATGTAAAGAAGATTACATCTCCCCTGTAAGAATGAAAGAAGATATATATGAAGCACATCACATTCTCCTGGCTCAAAGTAGGCCTTTAAGAAATGGTAGTTGTTTTTATTAATACTAACCATACAGTTAGAATTTTCTATCAGGAAGATGAGTACATAAGGTAAAAAAAAAAAAAAAAGAGAGAGAGAGAGATGGACTAAAAAATTGTTTTAAATCACATCAATTTATTCATGAATTAGCAAGGGAATTGAGGCACAGTTGAACTAATTTTTAATCTTCCTATTCATTGAACTGCATCTATGGATGACTTAAAATGTGTCCAACACTGAACAATTCTCTCAGTTCTCCTTTCCCTTCTCAATGTATTGACATGGCCAAGTGACAACGTTGTTCTATTTCATCAAAGAATAAGACATCTTAATTCTGAAATTCTGGCCCACTCATAACCCATACACCCCCTACACAAACAAGATCCACTTCTCCAATAATGGAAATTCTCCATCATCTGGGGGATGCAGTCCAATGTCTGGTTGCTGCCCCCTATCTCACAACCAACTTGAAGTAGCATCTGATAATTCAAGAGAGTGTATCCAACTACCACACAGCTGTAATTCAAATACATTCTTTCCCACTCAAACATAAAACTGTTAGCTAAAGTAGAAGTCTTAAATATTCGATGTTTATTCTAGCAAATGAGTTCATTCATTTATTTATTTATTTTTTGTAAGTACTTCAAACAGTGCCCAGCTCTTGGTAAGTGCTGCTGCTGCTGCCAAGTCACTTCAGTTGTGTCTGACTCTGTGCGACCCCATAGACAGCAGCCCACCAGGCTCCTCCGTCCCTGGGATTCTCCAGACAATACTGGAGTGGGTTGACATTTCCTTCTCCACTTGGTAAGTGCTATCTACATATTTAAATAGATAAAATATTTTCAACCTTATCAGGAGAGGGATCATGCTAAATGCTCACTCTCTCCTCCCTTTCTTAAGATTGCCCCCAAGAACAACCTGGTTTTTGTGGATTTCTTCTCCTCAACTGATTATTCCAATGTAGAGCTCTTAGAGAAGACTTTCCCAGACCAGTGGTGGGAGCTGTGTGCAGTTGGGTGAATTATTGGAGCAGAGAAGGGAAAAAGAAAAGAGTAAGCTGATACATAAATAATTCAAATTTGATAGCTAGTTTGTAGAAAAGTGTTTGAGAGTCAGAGTTCTAGGATTCAGGAAGACAATGTTAAACTTTATTCATAAAGTCTGTAGTTTCAGTAAATTCAAGAGCCCCTTTGGGCCTGTCCTAATTCCCCTTGGGGCTTTCTCATTGAAAGGTTATTTTCCTCATTCTTCAGAAACTTCTCCAAGAAATTTCTACTTCACTTACTTTTGTGACTCCATACATTTGTGTTTCATTTGTACCTTGTTTTAATTTATGTTTCAATAGGTAATAAATAGCCACCTGTCCTGAGCACTTGTCTCATCATTGAGGCTTGTTGAGTAGGCAGAACTCAGCACCCATGAAATCCCTGATCCTTGCACTTGACACACTCGTAGTCTAATGAAGGAGACAAGACACTGAAGAGTATCAAGACCACTCATTCCAGATACAGTGCAGACACCATGCAGAGGACCTAGACCCGCCTCCAGTTAAAGCTATTCAGCTTAGAGAATGAGAAAAGCCCTTGGCAGAGCACTGACCCACCCACCTCTCCTCATACTTGGAATGTTGTAGCAGCCTTCCTACCATTCTCATGGCTCCTCCGACCCCAATCCATTTTTGGCAGAACTGTAGGTGTATTTGTCAATAAGATATTGGCAAAGAAAAGAAATGGATAAAAATCAAACCAGACAAAGCAGCATATGTGTTAAAATTGTATTATCTTCTGTGACTGTGCCACTGTATACACACACATACACACATGACTTACTTTTTTCATACATTGAGGCAATTTTGAAATGTGTTTATGTGCTTTAATGCATTTCTGGCCATTTCTGTTTCTTAGAAAATATTGTTGATGATTTCTATAAATACTGGGAAAGTTTTGCAGTTGTTAAGCAAGTTTCTCTGTTAATAACTTTCATTCCCTTTTTTGAATTAAAAGAGTTTAAGTCATTTTTGAAGTCATACCAGTTCTGCATATTTTTCAATGTTGCTTGAATTTAAACATTTTTGCCTCCAGCTCTAAATGAATTTTCAGAAAGTAAAGTGGTCAAAAACAATATTATCAGCCACTAGCTCACTTATTAATAACTTTTGTTAATCTCAAAGTGATCCTAGAGCATCTTTGATATTCACTTTTTGGGTCATAGAAACATTTTTTTACCTATTTAGTATTTTCAGTCCATTATAAGTTGATTTCTATTTTGTATTTCAGCACAGTTAACAGTTTTCATAGCAAAGAAAAATAAAAATAAATCTTCTAGGAGGAAAAGAGGATGAGTGCTTTGCTTTTTGGATGGTTTTGAAATAGGCATTATATTAATTTTTTTATTGGAGTATAGTTGATTTATATGTTGTGTTAGTTTCAGGTATACAGCAAAGTGTATCAGTTATACACATACATATATCCACTCTTTTAAAGATTTTTTTCCCATATAGGTCATTATAGTGTACTGAGTAGAGTTCCCTGTGCTATACAGTCAGTCTTTATTAGTATTTATTTTATATATAGTGGTGTGTATATGTGGAGAAGGCAATGACAACTCACTCCAGTACTCTTGCCTGGAAAATCCCATAGACAGAGGAGCCTGGTAGGCTGCAGTCCATGGGGACACTAAGAATCGGGCACGACTGAGCGACTCAACTTTCACTTTTCACTTTCATGCATTGGAGAAGGAAATGGCAACCCACTCCAGTATTCTCGCCTGGAGAATCCCAGGGATGGGGGAGCCTGGTGGGCTGCCATCTCTGGGGTCGCACAGAGTCAGACATGACTGAAGCGACTTAGCAGCAGCAGCAGCAGCAGTGAATAAAAGATAACGTAGACAAGGTGTGCTAAATATTGACTCAGCTACTACCTGGAAGTGCTAATTTTGCTGGCAATTCACTGTGTCAGCTTACCTACCATTTCAACCAATTGTTTTGAAACAAAATCTATTTTCTATCTACTGTCCCCAGAGTTCACCACTTAAAACCTCCTGTCACCAAGACTATTTCTTTCTCAAAAAAATCCTCTACTTTACTATCAAGATACATTGCACGTTTCTTAGCTTAGCAGAGAGCATTAGCAGCATAAAAATACTTAATTACTTTTGTTGCACATAAGAATAATAATATTTTGTAGTGTGCTTAATATGTGTTAGACACTGTACTTTTTTCATGGAGGGCTTTTCATGGATTATGTCAGATAGTCCCACAAGATGTGTCAGGTGCTATTGTTATCTCCTTTTTCCAGATCAGAAAATGAAAACTCAGAGAGGTCAATAACCACCCCAAGGATCCCCTGAATTTGAACTCACCTCTGCTGAACTCTCATGTTCTTTTCTTTTCTAAATTGTTTTCTTTTCTACTATAACATTGTTTTCTTTTCTACTATATATCATTTGTCATATTTCTACAGTTCTAAAGCCTAGCTCTTCAAGTTAAACTATTTACATTTTTATCTTGCTAAAAATACATAAAATTTACCCTTTTATCCATTTCTAAGTGTACAGTTCAGTGGCATTAAGTAATTTATAATGTTGCACAGCCGTCACCATTATCTTTTACTAAAACTTTTTTGTTATCCCCCAAAGAAATGTTCTACCCATTGAACAATAGCCCCCATCCCCCCTTACTCACAATCCCTGGTCACCTCTATTTTACTTTCTCTCTCTGTAAATTTGCCTATTCTAGGTACCTCATATAAGTAGAATCATATAATATTTGTCCTTGTATGTCTGGCTTATTTCACGTAGCATAACATTTTCAAGGTTCATGCATGTTGTAACACATACCAAAATTTCCTTCCTTTTAAGGCTGAATAATATTCCATTATGTGTATATATTATATTTCACTTATTCTTTCATCTGCTGATGGGCATTTGTGTTGTTTTTACCTTTTGGATATTATGAATATTGATGTACAAGTATCTGTTATGTAGTAATTCCATTTTAATTTTTTTAATATAAATTTATTTATTTTAATTAGAGGTTAATTACTTTACAATCTTGTATTGGTTTTGCCATACATCAACATGAATCCACCACAGGTATACACGTGTTCCCCATCCTGAACCCCCCTCCCTCCTCCCTCCCCTTACCATCCCTCTGTGTCATCTCAGAGCACCAGCCCCAAGTATCCAGTATCATGCAGCGAACCTTTGAGGAACCATCATACTATTTTCTTTATTTTATTTCTATTGAAGTATTAAGTAGCTTATAATATCATATTAATTTCAAATTTACCTCATATTTATTCAATATTTGTATATATTAATCATGCTGTCTAGTTACCATCTGTCATCATATAATGCTTTTACAATATTTTTGACATATTCCCTATACTGTATATTACCTCCTTGTGACTTATTTTATAGCTAGAAGTTTGTACCTCTTAATCCCCTTACCTATTTCACCAGTCCCTGCCCTGCACTGCCCCCCAGCAACCATCACTTTGTTCTTTGCATCTACAACTCTCTGTTTTGTTATATTTGTTCACTTCTTTTGTTTTTGAGATTTCACATGTAAATGAAATTATTTGGTATTTGTATTTATCTGCCCATCATTTCACTTGGTATAATATTCTCTCTAGTTCTACCCATGTTGTCAGAAGTGGCAGGATTCCATTCCTTTTTATGGCTGAGTAGTAGTCCATGAATATATATACCACAGCTTCTTAATCCATTTATCTATCAATGGACATTCAGATTTCTTCCATATCTTGGCTATTGTAACTAATGCTGCAATGAACAATTGGGGTGCAATTATCTTTTTGAATTAGTGCTTTCATTTCTTCAGATAAATACCCAGTGATGGAATTGCTAGATTGTATGGTGGTTCTATTTTTTATTTTTTTGAGGAATCTCCATACTGTTTTCCATAGTGGCTATACCAACTCACATTCCCACCAACAGTGTGAGGGTTCTCTTTACTCCACATTGTCTTTTTGATAGCAAGCATTCTGACAGGTGTGAGTTGGTATCTCATTGTGGTTTTAATTTGCATTTCCCTGATAATAAGTGATGTTGAGCATCCTTTCATGTCCCTGTTCTACCATAGTCTTTTCTACTGCAGCTGCACCATTTTACATTCCCACCACCAATTCACAAGTGTTCTAATTTTTCCATATCCTCTCCTACATTTGTAATTTTTTGTAATAACCATCTTAATGGGTGTGAAGTGGCATTTCATGTTAGTTCTGATTTGTATTTCTGTAATTACTAGTGGTATTGAACCTCTTTTCACATGCTTACTGACCACTTGTATTTCTTTGAAGAAGCATGTCTTCATATCATTTGCCTATTATTAAGATGGTTTCTATGTTTTTTGTTGTTGGGTTTTTCTTTTTTTAATACCCTGAACTATGTATAGGGTACTGTGAGAGATAATGAAGACAGTTTTAACCCTTCAGGTGTAGTAGCAGTAAAGCAACTAACACAAATAGATGAAGGATAAATAGATGAGTATGAGAAGTGCCCAAAGAGGCATTGGCACAGAAGAGGGGATTGGACACTTCTTTTCACTGTTTTTAGAAATAATCAGCTAAGCCAGCATGAAATCAGTGGACTGGAGATGAACTTTAAAGGCTGAATGGGATTTCAATAGGCACAGATGAGGACAATTCAGCTATGAGATTCAGCATAATCAAAGCCTGGATGTAGGAGAGCTCCAGTCAGGTTGGTACACTAGCAAGTAATTCAGTTTGTTCATAGAGATTGACTAAGGCTTTACTGCAGAGGGCCTTGAATGCCAAAATATTGGGTTGGCAAAAAAGTTTATTCGGATTTTTCTGTATGATGGCATGGAAAAACCTGAACTAACTTTTTGGCCAACCCAATCACTGCAGATGGTGACTGCAGCCATGAAATTAAAAGACAGTTATTTATTGGAAGGAAAGTTATGACCAACCTAGAGAGCATATTAAAAAGCAGAGACATTACTTTGCCAACAAAGGTCCGTCTAGTCAAGGCTATGGTTTTTCCTGTGGTCATGTATGGATGTGAGAGTTGGACTGTGAAGAAAGCTGAGCAC
The DNA here is from genome assembly GCF_023091745.1 of Budorcas taxicolor. Taxonomy (NCBI): domain Eukaryota; kingdom Metazoa; phylum Chordata; class Mammalia; order Artiodactyla; family Bovidae; genus Budorcas; species Budorcas taxicolor. The sequence goes on from NC_068935.1 coordinate 53,747,541, forward strand.
TGAAGAATTGATGCTTTTGAACTGTGGTGTTGGAGAAGATTCTTGAGAGTCCCTTGGACTGCAAGGAGGTCCAACAAGTCCATGCTAAAGGAGATCAGTCCTGGGTATTCATTGGAAGGACTGATGCTGAAGCTGACACTCCAATACTTTGGCCACCTCATGCAAAGAGTTGACTCATTGGAAAAGGCCCTGATGCTTGGAGGCATTAGGGGCAGGAGGAAAAGGAGACAACAGAGGATGAGATGGTTGGATGGCATCACCGACTCAATGGACGTGAGTTTGAGTGAACTCTGGGAGTTGGTGATGGACAGGGAGGCCTGGTGTGCTGTGATTCATGGGGTCACAAAGAATCAGACATGACTGAGTGACTGAACTGAATTGAACTGAACTACTTTCATAAGCAGTAGGGAGCTGGTAGACATTTTTGTAGAAGGAAACAGATCTGAAGAGAGCTGGGTCTTGATTAGTATGCCCTCCATTCTCATGCTTTTGTTGGGCTGGGTGTCACATAGCCTCTAGGATGGACTTTGCACATGTTCTTCATCCAAGAGATGACTGATTCTGTTCTAGCACAGAACCCTTGGTACCAGTCCATTTTCTGATGTGTCATTTATCTGAATATGCAGAAAATCAATGGAAATTTTAACAGTCTGATTCTCCATATAATTATTTTGTCAAAGCTACCAATGCTTTTCCAGAATAATGAATGGGTTACCTGAGTGTGTCTTTTATTCCAATGGATTTTGTAGGAACTGCAGCTGTTTAATCAGCATGTCTTTGCTGGGACAATTACGAAGAAAATGGAGCTATTACAAACAGAACACATGACTCCAAACCAGCCCTCAATCATTTTCTGGCTGCTGATATGAAACCCTAGTTGATTCTAGCTTACATATTCTGTGATTCAGCCCTGAGATGGTAAATGTGAATAGTAGTTTATATATATATATATATATATATATATATATATATATATATTTTTTTTTTTTTTTTCAAAATAGACACAATCCACATTGAAGACATAGAGAAGAAAAATATTTTCTTACAGTTACCAGATGGAGTGGCATATTTTTCTTCCCCCATGGAAGAATAGTGTTTGTGGTTTCTGAGATCAGCAGAAGCTGAGGCATTGGTGAGCTAGTTCAGTGTTTACAATGAATTCAACTTCACATTATTCAAGAATAAACCACAAGGTGATTTACACATATCTTTAACAATTTAGAACAACTCAGACTTGCTCTAATGGGTGAATATTTCTTCTACATAAAGATGTTACTGTTAAAAAGCAAAAAAAAAAAAAAAAAATCAGTAGTTGCAATGAATTGATGTGAATTGTTAAGGCTGAAGATCACTACATTTAGGGGCCAGGCACTGTGCTAGAACCTTATTACATTTACTTTTCCCAACATCCATGTGGGTCTATGTTTTTCTCCTCAAATTATAGATGAAGCAACAGTTAGGTAGAGTTAGTTATACAGTAATCAGACTTGGCTAATGAATGACTATAGAATCTATGGCTTAACACAACAAAGGTTAATTTATTATTCCTATCATAAATCTCATTGGGTCAACAAGGAACTTTGCTTTAGAGACTTGGGGTCTTTCCATCAAGAACTCACACCCTTTTAGAGAGCCTTGGACTTTTCCACTGGATTTTTAATTTTTCACATCCAATTGGCTGATGATGGAAGGGACAGTCATGGAGAATGACTTGAGAGGTGCTAGAAACTCATCTACTTCAATAAACGCTCCATTGGCCAAAGCATAGCCACATGGACCTACCTAATTGCAAATGAGCCAGGCAAGGTGGTCTAATGATGTATCAAGGGAGACAGGGAGAAAGTAGATGCTAGTAGTACTAGAAAGCTTTGCTATGTCACATCCTTGTGATTACCAAATTTACTTTTACTCTTCTTTCTACACATACAAATACAACTCATTAACTATCTACTCCTCCCATAGGTAGACAGCAGCCAAAGTCCCAAGCTGTTTATTGCATCCATACCTGGTGAGGGGAGACCTATTCCTTTCCATCATGTTCAGATATGGCTCCACTTGGCTCTGTGCTTTATGAAGTGAAAAGTTAGGTTGCTGAATCCCTCACACCAACATCACTCAGGATACAGTGGAACCATCTAGCAGTACAATCTCTTTTTATTTATAAACAATTAAATGTATATTTGAAGAAGGCACATGATTTCCTTGGAGGCAGAGCTAGATTAAAAATCCAGTCTCCTGATTCTCAGTATAATGGTGAAAGTTATCTTGCGTGTGTGCCAAGTCAGTTCAGTTCTGTCCTACTCTTTGTGACCCTATGGACTCTATCCCATCAGGTTCCACTGTCTATGGAATTCTGCAGGAAAGAATACTGGAGCAGGTTGCCAAGCCCTCCTCCCAGGAATCTTTCTGACCCAGAGATCCAAATTGCATGTCTTACATCTCCTGTGTTGGCACCCACCTGGGAAGCCCCCAAAGTTATCTTACCTTTGTGAAATTGGGAAAATGTATGCCATTAATTGCTACAATGTATGACACTGTTATGAGTTGTTAAATTGTTAAAATGTATGCTATGTTAAAATGTATGTTAAAATGTATTTATATGAGTCACTGGGACTCATATATGGGAGGAGAGACGATATAATTTAATCCCCCATCTCATACATAGTCTCTTGCTACTTACCTAATGGATCTTTGTCTGCTAAGAGTCCACTCTCAGAGCACCACAGGACCTCCCTGTAAAAGGTCGACAGGTATTTGAGGCCCATTAAAGTTAGAGTGTTGGCTATAAAAGGCTTTTCTGATTCCATCAGGACCTCACTGTGTTTGTGGCAATGGGCCCACCATAAGGAATGATAGTGACAACAGTAGCAATAACTAGGAGAATTTACAGATTCACTGTGTAGAAGCACTTTATGCGGATTATCTTAATGAATCCTCACAGATCCCTATGAAAGTGGTGTTACTCTTCCCATTTTATAGGTATAGAAACTGAGGCTCAGTGGAAAGCCTCTTTCCTAAGTTACTCATCTAAGAACTAGCAGAGCCAGATTTCAATACAGGCCTATCTTTCACTGAAGCCTGTACTCCTAAGTACCAATGACAGTTATTAGTTTTATTAGAACTTGGTGACTGTGGTGAGAAGTGAATGTTGCCTGCCATTCAAGTAAACAAGGGATGTTGCCTGCTATCATCATCAGCCACTGTAGCCACCTCCAGACAGTGCAGTGCACCTTGAGAGAAATTCAAGATGAAGAAAAATAGGAAATGTTCTGTGCTCTGGGTACTGGCCCTAGAGAGTTAAAATGAATATTTAAGGAATAATTTCAATGAGTCCAGACTCTCACATTTTCCTATACATAGCAACTCACTAAAATAATTAATTTGAGATGTCCGGGTTTTGTGATTAGCAGTAATCTTTTGATGTTTGACTATGTGTTTGTAAAAATTTTTTTCAGCAAAAATTCTTATGTATCCTGACCCCTCTGTTACCACTTTGGAGCTGTTCCTCAGAGCTATCTGAGAGGCTGGCTCTAGTCCTCAGTAAGGTCCTCCTGTAAAATTTAACTCACAACTTTTAGGTTGTATGTTTATCTTCAGTTGACACTGTCTTAAGGGAAAAAAAAAAAAAAAGAGCAGTACTGGTTACAAGTGAGGCATGGCCCATGCCTGACATTTTCCAGGACAAGGTGGGAGAAACCAGGGGCAAAGCACTTCTGCTGACTACCAACTCTCTAAAAGTTCAGAACTGGATGTGTTTCTCCTGCTGTCATAATTTCTAATGATTGATGCAAGGTCAGGCCTTCTGAAATTTTCAGTGCATGGCAGTAGAGTTGAAATTAGAATTTGCCCAACATACTTTCGAGAGGAATTCCATTCCCTTTTGAGGAGTAGCATGCTATGTTGTGCTGTGCTCAGTCTTGTCTGACTCTTTGCGACCCCATGGACTGTAGCCTGCCAGGCTCCTTTATCCATGGGATTTTCCAGGCAAGAATACTCGAGTGGGTTGCCATTTCCTTCTCCAGGGCATCTTCCCCACTCAGAGATGAAATTCGCATCTCTTATCCTCATTGGCAGGGTGATTCTTTACCATTGTGCCACCTGGGAAGTCCAGGGATAGCATTCTTGGTCCATTTTCATATTTTATGCTGTCCTGGGGGTAGATTGGAATTGAGATGACTCAAAAACAGCATCTTTCTGGCCAAGGAGTTTCAACTGTGTTTCCAAATGTTGAACTATGGAGGTAATGTCAATTCATGCACATGCATTTCTTTCAAATCATTGGCTATAGGTAAATCTAATTCTTAGGTTGTACCAAGACTACATATCTCCATGGAAGAGGTAGAAGGTTGAAGGTCAAACTCTAGATGCACAAAGGCAGACAACTGCAATCAAGAAAACCCAAGCAGCCAAGCAGACAAAATAAATAGCTTCCAAACTATTTTTCATCTTACAAATCCTTGTTATTCAGCATTTATGTGACAAGATTTTGGAAACATGAGTAAATAGAGACCAAAGAGTTGATGAAATTATGAGACAAATCAAAGTATGTAATTAGACATGAGTGGATTCTTACATGTTATTTGTACACACACACACATACATACATACATCCACATATGCATAGTAGTCTATTTCCCTCAATTGCAATCATGCTGTATGATAAGTTTCATGACTCTAAAGTTCACTTAACAATATTACATGATAGTCTTTCTGTGTGTTTATATAAATAGATCTGCTTTACTCTTTAATGCCTGAATACTATGACCTGCTATGCAGGTTTTCTAATTTATTTTAACAATCCCTTGTTGGTGAACACTGTTTTCTGTTTTGCTTTTTTACAAAACAGCTGTTTTTGCTGACTCTTTGTCACCAGCCTTCTAGAAATTTTATTTTTAGTACATCCCATGCATTTCCTCAGTCTACTCTGTTTCTCTAATTCAGCCCCTCTTAAGTAAATAAATAAAGATTCTCCTCCTTGTTTACCTCCATCTCCTTCTTTTTCCCTGGAGGTGATGGGCATGGTGGTGGTGGGGTGTGTTCACCTTTTATCCTGGCATTGGAGAAAGACCACATATCATCTGCTCACTGTTATTTTTGATATTACATGCTCTAGACCGTATAGTTAACTCTCATTATTCTTGGAGATATATTCTATAAAGTCACTGTAAGCACTGAATTAGAGAGTACTGAACCCTAGCTCCTTGGGTAGATATGTATACACACAGAGAGAATGGTAAATAGACAGTTATGCATGTTTACATATATCTCACATAGATTAGTTGGCTCAGTGGTAAAGAATCCACCTGCAATTCAGGAGACACAGGAGATTTGTGGTCTGGTTTTGATCTCTTTGGATTCTTGAGTTGAACGATTTGTGGCCCAGTCAAGAGAGAGATGGAATTATAGCAGCAGTCCCCAACCTTTTTGGCACCAGTGACTGTTTCATGGAAGACAATTTTTCCACGGACTAGGGTGGGGAAGGGGGAATGGTTTGGGGATGACCCACGTACATAACATTTATTGTGCACTTTATTTTTATTCGACTTTCCTCATAGCTCAGTGGGTAAAGAATCCACCTGCAATGCAGGAGACCCTGGTTCTATTCCTGGGTTGGGAAGATCCCTGGAAAAGGGATAGGCTACCCACTCCAGTATTCTGGCCTGGAGAATTCCATGGACTGTATAGTCCATGGGGTCAGAAAGAGTCAAACACAACTGAGCGATTTTCACTTATTTTTATTATTGTTACTTCAGCTCCACCTCAGATCATCAGGCAATGGATCCTAGGGGTTAAAAATCCTTGAATTATAGAGCTAAGTAAGAGTAATTTTGCCACAATAGGGGCTTGGTTACATGGTTGCTTTTTTCTGCAGATTTGAACAAGACTGTGGTTTTCTATCTATCTCGTTCAGTCACAAAATTGAGAATTAAATGACTGAATAAATAAGATGAACTCTTTATGTGCCTAACTCTTATGCACATAGACCTATTTCACTTTCATACCTCAGTCATACCTCAGTCTAGTGGAGTTCTTGTTTCTATATCTGAAATTAGAATTATCTTGATTTGAATTTTCCTATCAAGGATATAAAGTAGCATTGATTATAGACTCTGAAATTTATCAACAGCATGGGCTCTGGTTTTTATGTATTTATGCCACTTAAAAATACCACACAGCTTAGTAGGTTCTTGTTCCTTCCATCACCTTTCTGATGACTATCCTTGTACCCCCTCCTAACCACCCCAACAGTTACTTTTCTAAATTGGTGCAATTAGATAATAGTGCAGGCCAAAGCTATGAGCCAAAGTTCTCAAGGGACTTTTGTGTCCAGTTAAATAAGAAATAGGGCCACTTTTATGACTGCTCTCTGCATTTTCCAGATTAGCTTTCAAAACAGTCTATGCCAATAAACTAGATATTTAGAAGCATCCAGCCTTGACGAAATGCAGTGAGGGTTTTGGTGCAGTCTCTTCAAAATGCTATTTTATCTCCATTAATAGTGGTGTTTAGATGTTTTGTTATACTTATGATGCTTGCTTACAAAGATGACTTGAGGCAGCTTATAATTAAAAAAAAATGTTTATGATGACTGTTAAAAAACAACAACAACAACAACAACAACCCGTGGACACTGAGGAGGAAGCAGTTATATGGAGGAGTGCTGTAAGTATCATAACAATGACTGAATATTCAGGTTGACTGTGAGCTTCCTGGCTACCGGATATAAAAGAAAATAAAATGTGTTAGAGGATTCAGTGTTTTCTGCTACAGAACAAATGGCTACTTTATTTATGGGAGGCGAACTTTACATGCTGTTTAGAAAATTCTTCCCCAGGGTTGCTGATTGGGAGAGGCTGGCTGAGGCAGATACTGAATTCTAAAAATAATTTATCATATGGATCCATATGCATGAGATATTGGACAACAAAATTGAAAGCTCCTTCAGAAGCTATTTATCACAAAATGCAGAGAAGCATCATTCATTTTCATTTTCTGATTTGAGCATTAATAAAAATCAAGGACATAATGTTAAGGTTGTCATTAGGAAAGGCACTCAGTGGGGAACTAAGGAGTTGGACCCCAGATTTTTTATATTGTTATGTTTGTCTTTGTCTATTTGATTTTAAGTGTTATCTTTCTAAATAATTCACTGTATTTAAAAGTAACTTATTTTGAAATTCATGGTGAAGTGAAGTGAAGTGAAGTCACCCAGTTGTGTCCGACTCTTTGCAACCTCATGGACTGTAGACTACCAGGCTCCTCAGTCCATGGGATTTTCTAGGCAAGAGTCTTGGAGTGGGTTGCCATTACCTTCTCCAGGGGATCATCCCAACCCAGGGATCAAACCCAGGTCTCCTGCATTGTAGCAGACGTTTTACCATCTGAGCTATCAGGGAAGCCCCATAATACTTTTAAATAATATTTTTTAATATTTTTAAAATAAGTATTTAAAAGTGACTTATTTTGAAATTCGTAGTAAATTAGATAAAAGTGATATTCGGTAGGCCAAAAGTTCATTTGGTTTCGTCAAGCCCATGCTACAGAAAAACCCAAACGAACTTTTTGGCCAACTCAATATATGCACCAACTTGTGAATTAGGCTTGAGTTAAGCTGAACAGAATGGGAAAGACTAGAGATCTCTTCAAGAAAATTAGAGATACCAAGGGAACATTTCATGCAAAGATGGGCTCGATAAAGGACAATAATTGTATGGACCTAACAGAAGGAGAAGATATTAAGAAGAGGTGGCAAGAATACACAGAACTGTACAAAAAAGGTCTTCATGACCCAGATAATCACGATGCTGTGATCACTCACCTAGAGCCAAACATCTGGGAATGTGAAGTCAAGTGGACCTTAGGAAGCATCACCAAGACCAAAGCTAGTGGAGGTCATGGAATTCTAGCTGAGCTATTTGAAACCCTGAAAGAGGATGCTGGGAAAGTGCTGCACTCAATATGCCATAAATTTGGAAAACTCAGCAGTGGCCACAGGACTGGAAAAGGTCAGTTTTCATTCCAATCCCAAAGAAAGGCAATGCCAAAGAATGCTCAAACTACTGCACAATTGCACTCATCTCACATGCTAGTAAAGTAATGCTCAAAATTCTCCAAGCTAGGCTTCAGCAATACGTGAATGGTGAACTTCCAGATGTTCAAGCTGGATTTAGAAAAGGCAGAGGAACCAGAGATCAAATTGCCAACATCCGCTGGATCATGGAAAAAGCAAGAGAGTTCCAGAAAAACATCTGTTTCTGCTTTATTTGACTATGCCAAAGCATTTGACTGTGTGGAGCACAGGAAACTGTGGAAAATTCTGAAAGGGATGGGAATACCAGACCACCTGACCTGCCTCTTGAGAAACCTATATGCAGGTCAGGAAGCAACAGTTAGAACTGGACATGGAACAAAGTACTGGTTCCAAATAGGAAAAGGAGTACGTCAAGGCTATATATTGTCACCCTGCTTATTTAACTTATATGCAGAGTACAACATGAGAAAGGCTGGGCTGGAAGAAACACAAGCTGGAATCAAGGTTGCTTGGAGAAATATCAATAACCTCAGACGTGCAGATGGATGACACTACCCTTATGGCAGAAAGTGAAGAGGAACTAAAAAGTGCCTTGAAAGTGAAAGTGGAGAGTGAAAAAGTTGGCTTAAACTAAGATCATGGCATCTGGTCCCATCACTTCATGGGAAATAGATGGGGAAACAGTGAAAACAGTGTCAGACTTTATTTTTTGGGGCTCCAAGATCACTGCAGATGGTGACTGCAGCCATGAAATTAAAAGACGGTTACTCCTTGGAAGAAAATTTATGACCAACCTATATAACATATTGAAAAGCAGAGACGTTACTTTGCCTACAAAGGTCCATCTAGTCAAGGCTATGGTTTTTCCAGTGGTCATGTATGGATGTGAGAGTTTGACTGTGAAGAAAGCTATAAACATCTGAATGCAGAGTGCCAAAGAATAGCAAGAGGAGATAAGAAAGCCTTCTTCAGCGATCAATGCAAAGAAATAGAGGAAAACAACAGAATGTGAAAGACTAGAGATCTCTTTAAGAAAATTAGAGACACCAAGGGAACATTTCATGCAAAGATGGGCTCGATAAAGGACAGAAATGGTATGGACCTAACAGAAGCAGAAGATATTAAGAAGAGGTGGCAAGAATACACAGAAGAACTGTACAAAAAAGATGTTCACGACCCAGATAATCATGATGATGTGATCACTAGTCTAGAGCCAGACATCTTGGAATGTGAAGTCAAGTGGGCCTCAGAAAGTATCACTGAGAACAAAGCTAGTGGAGGTGATGGAATTCCAGTTGAGCTGTTTCAAATCCTGAAAGATGATGCTGTGAAAGTGCAGCACTCAATATGCCAACAAATTCGGAAAACTCAGCAGTGGCCTCAGGACTGGAAAAGGTCAGTTTTCATTCCAATTCCAAAGAAAGGCAATGCCAAAGAATGCTCAAACTACCGCACAATTGCACTCATCTCACACGCTAGTAAAGTAATGCTCAAAATTCTCCAAGCCAGGTTTGAGGAATATGTGAACCGTGAACTCCTTGATGTTCAAGCTGGTTTTAGAAAAGTCAGAGGAACCAGAGATCAAATTGCCAACATCCGCTGGATCATGGAAAAAGTGAGAGAGTTCCAGAAAAACATCTATTTCTGCTTTATTGACTATTCCAAAGCCTTTGACTGTGTGGATCACAACAAACTGTGGAAAATGCTGAAAGGGATGGGAATACCAGACCACCTGACTGGCCTCTTGAGAAATCTGTATGCAGGTCAGGAAGCAACAGTTATAACTGGACATGGAACAACAGACTGGTTCCACATAGGAAAAGGAGTATGTCATGGCTGTATATTGTCACCCTGCTTATTTAACTTATATGCAGAGTACATCATGAGAAACGCTGGACTGGAAGAAACACAAGCTGGAATCAAGATTGCCGGGAGAAATATCAGTAACCTCAGATATGCAGATGACACCACCCTTATGGCAAAAAGTGAAGAGGAGCTAAAAAGCCTCTTGATGAAAGTGAAAGAGGAGATGGAAAACGTTGGCTTAAAGCTCAACATTCAGAAAACGAAGATCATGGCATCCGGTCCCATCACTTCATGGGAAATAGATGGGGAAACACTGGAAACAGTGTCAGACTTTATTTTTGGGGGCTCCAAAATCACTGCAGATGGTTACTGCAGCCATGAAATTAAAAGACGCTTATTCCTTGGAAGAAAGGTTATGACCAACCCAGATAGTATATTCAAAAGCGGAAACATCGTTTTGCTGACTAAGGTCCGTCTAGTCAAGGCTATGGTTTTCCCAGTAGTCATGTATGGATGTGAGAGTTGGACTGTGAAGAAGGCTGAGCATCGAAGAATTGATGCTTTTGAACTGTGGTGTTGGAGAATCCTCTTGAGAGTACTTTGGACTGCAAGGAGATCCATCCAGTCCATTCTGGAGATCAGCCCTGGGATTTCTTTGGAAGGAATGATGATAAAGCTGAAGCTTCAGTACTTTGGCCACCTCATGCGAAGAGTTGACTCATTGGAAAAGACTCTGATGCTGGGAGGGATTGGGGTCAGGAGGAGAAGGGGACGACCGAGGATGAGATGGCTGGATGGCATCACGGACTCGATGGACGTGAGTCTGAGTGAACTCCGGGAGATGGTGATGGACAGGGAGGCGTGGGGTTGCAAGGAGTCCAACACGACTGATCGACTGAACTGAACTGAACTGAAGTTGTTATTTTTGGAGACTTGAAAGAGTGGAAGCATAATTTTCTTTGATGCATCTAACAATACAGTCCTGCTTCTTAATAGCATTACCCATTGGACTGTAATTCAACAATATTGTTTCTGATGACTGAGAGGCCATAGTGAGGCTTTTTTCATCTGATAGACTTTCAGCGTGAGAGCAGAATGAACCAACCAGTTCTTCAGACACAAGAAATTATCTGCTACCTAACAGCTTGAGAAAATTGTGTCATCAAACTGACAGCGGACAAGCATGCTTTCAAAAGGCAACACTGCAGAATAATAAGAGTTTATCTTGTCCTATGTGTGAGGAAAATAAATATACAAAAAGGCTAAAATGTCCAATGACTTCAGATAAATGCTCTGTGAGGTTTGGAATGGAAGCCTATTGGAAGCTCTGTCCCTATTCTACTCCTCGTTGGCTCAAGCTTCTTGTTCTTTGAGTTCCTGTTTGCCCTTGCAAAAAATGATAGCATTGGATGTGTGCATTCTCATTCTCTTCAGTCATGTCTGACTCTTTGTAACCTTATGGAGCCCGTCAGGCTCCTCCATCCATGGGTTTCTCCAGGCAAGAATCCTAGAGTGGGCTGCCATGCCCTCCTCCAGGCAATATTCCCAACCCAGGGATCAACCCACTTCTCCTGAATTACAGGTGCATTCTTTACCCACTGACTCACCTGGAAAGCCCCAGCATTGCATGAGATGATATCTAAATGTCTTTTACCTTAAAAATTAAAGTTTTTAGATGAAGTCCAGAAAACATTGCAGCAAGCTATCTAAAAAGACTCATTATCAAAATGAAATATAAAAATGGATAAATGACTGGTCCTGCCCCTGGGTCCAGAGAGTAAACTACACACCTATAGAATGTAGGAGACATACTTTCATCTTGACCAGTGAAGTTGGTAGGCAGACATTTTAGAACTGTAAAAATCATAACGAGTCATTATCTTGTGTAGCCACTGAAAGAGTTCTTTAAATCTTTCTCAAGATATATGTACCACTTTAGAAGTGTTACCTGGAGTGAGAAAGATGGTATTCCCAGCTCCCTTGCACTGGGACGGCCATGTTGGGTCGAGAATAGGCATCTGGGATGGAGGAAGGATATATGTATATATCTTTTGTAGAGTGAATGGAGGAGTGGAGGATGGTTGGCTGGAGAAGAGAAAACTCAAAGAGGACACTAGTTCTACTTTTAAAAATGTGCAATGTGTGGAGACTTCCCTGGTGTCCAGCGGTTGAGACTTTGCCTTTCAGTGCAGGAAGTGTGGGTTTGATCCTTGGTTGGGGAGCTAAGATCCCACATGCCTTGTGGCCAAGAAAACCAAAACATCAAACAGAAGCAATATTGTAGCAAATTCCATAAACACTTTAGAAATGCTCCACATCAATAAAAATCTTTAAAAAATGTGAAGTGTGATTTGTCCTTCAGGATCCTTTTCCCACCCTCTGCACTCTCTAGCTCCCTGGCTTCTGACTATATTCAGCCAATGAGAGGTACCAGCAAGTTATGGTTAGGGGAAGCGGGAAAGAAAGTCAGGGTATTTATTTCCCCATGTCTTCCTTGCTGAACTTGGGCTTGGCTGTGTCTCTTCTCTTTTCCTAAAGGTCACAACTCCTGTTTCTCTTATAGATACATTTTCCTCTGTAGTTCTTCTCCAAGTCCTGTCAGCAACTTTCTAGCCCCAGGGTTCTTCAGCTCCTTTTTTTGTCTCTCCCCTTATAAATAGTGTCTTTATGAAACTCTTTAATTATATCTTTGAATGTGCCATCTGTTTCCTGCCAGTATCCTGATGGATATGTGTTTTCATGTAGACAGACTAAGCTGTGGTACCGGAGGAACGTGCTCACATTAAAAGATAGAAGTTGTGAGAAGAAATATTTTGGTTTAACATTTCTATCACTAGAGCTCTCTTAGGATGCAGTGGGTTGCCTCAGAAGGTAAAGAGAGCCCCTATGAATGGGGGTGTTCATGCAAAATATCAGGATTCAAGGAGAAGGGAAGGAAGAGAGTGAGCACAGATGTGAATTTGTAATAGATAACTTTTGAAATATTTAACAAGATGTCATAAGAAGTTAATTGTGTTGAAATATATATTCTTTTTGTTTGTTTGTTTCTACCTCCATGCTTTTTTCCCAGCTCTGTTAAGGGCTAGCTGGTGAATAAAACTGTAATGTATCTAAAGATTACAACATGATATTTATATTGAAATATATATAAATATAGATAAACTATGTAAATATATGAGATATAGATATATAGTAGGAGAATCCCCACAATCTTCTTAATTAACACATCTATCACTTTACACATTTACCTTTTTTTTGGTGAGAATGCATAAGATCTATTCTCTTAGCAAATTTCACTTATACAAGATGTTATTATCAACTATAGTCATGATGGTGTACATTTGATGGAAATATTTTCTTTCTTCTGATTTGCATCTGAATTTAACACTGTGAGGAAAGTAAAACTAATCAATTGAGACTCAACAACTATCTCTCCTCTCCATTCTGAGCCCCCTACATGTGCTTGGCATGCTAAGAGCTGCTTGAGGGGAAGGGTTAGCTATAGGCAGGCTTCTGTCCTTTCCCTTTCAAACAGAATCAAAGGATTAGATCTTTGCCTGCACTGGTGACCTTTATGGTTTCCTCCAGCTCACCCCTTCCTTCCTTCCTCCCTTCTTCCCTCTCTCTCTCCCTCTTTTGCTCTCCCCCCTTTCCTGCTTCCATCCTTCCCTCTCTCCTTCCTTTACTTCCTTCCTTCCATGATTCCTTCTATCATTCACTCATTTGCTTGTCTCACATTTCCTCAACAGTATCTGTTTCAAGAATTCCACAAGCTGTTGCCTTGGAGGGTTAGGGAGGAATTGTGGTACATTGTAAAAGTAAAGAACACACAGCCCATGAAGCTCAGGTCTCCAGATAGTGTAGTCTAGCAGAAGAGACAGAGATGCTGACAAGATATTTTTTCCTCATTTTCTTAAACTCATCTGTTCCATGTTTTGGAAATTCTGCTCTTACAGCCCACACATTTAAACTTTCCTCAAGCCCTTCCTCACCCTTGTTAAGACACTCCTCATCTTTCCTTATAATCTTTTTCTATATTTGAAACGCTGCTCCTATAGCCATGTCTTTGCAGCTGACTCCCACCTCCTCTCAATCATCTCTTGATTCTCTTTATCATTGTTACCAGGATAACATTCACTGTTTGGGCAAAGGGAAGTGTTACATATTGCTGTCTGCTTTCAACTAGTATAATGAAAGGTTTGTGTCCTCCAATTTCCTTTGAGAAAAAAGCATAGCCATGAAAACAGCCTATAGTTATTATAAAACCAGAAAAAGAACACATAAATGAAACAGAGCAAGCCTAACTCATTACAAATTGAAGAGGAAAAGAAAACATATTGATAATGCTGAGAAGGTGAGTAAAATAAGTGTGCATTAGGAATCACTGTAGTATCACTACATATGTATATCATATGTATATCATAGCTGTATCTGAATTACTTTTAAGGATTAAAAAATAATGATTTTAAAGTTTCTGTATCTTTCAGCCTAACTAACAAAAATGGCTTTGTCAAATTAGCATTGAGGTTGCCATTGGCATTTTCCCCAAGGCCAGAGAAGACCATCATACCCAACTTTCTGGGCTGGTTTGTGAAGCTTCAAAGTCTCCACTATTCCTTTAGTGTTCATTACATTTAGAGATATTCGAGTATGGGTTTACAATGCAGTAGTCTTTGTCAGTCATGTTGTGCAGTGCTCAGTTGCTTCAATCATGTCTGACTCTCTGCAACCCCATGGATTGTAACCCACAAGGATCCTCTGTCCATGGAATTTTCCAGGCAAGAATACTGGAGTGGGTTGCCATTTCCTACTCCAAGGGATCTTCCTGACCCAGGAATTGAACTTGTGTCTCCTGCAATGTGGATTCTTTACCTGCTGAGCCTTTGGGGAAGCCTGTCAGTCAAGTTAGGTAAATGCATATTTCATGAAGAGAAAAGGAAATTAAAAGTTGCCCATTGTTCAGAGATTGTGATGAGCACAAAAAGAAACTTTTCTGCAAAGGAAGTGGTCTTTTCTAGACATAGGCTGGTACTTTGAGGATAAGCATGTATTATGTATTGTGCCCATTGTGGTTCAAAAGCTACTGATCTTCCACAGTCCTCACCACTGCCAGCATGATGTTTAAAATGCATGGCATTGCCAGTATCTGTATTTCACCTGTATCACAGTCTCTTACTAGAATAGCTAGCACTGAGCCAAGTGCCCTTTTTAGTTGTAGTAGTGGTGTGATGTATAAAGGTGGCATTGAGTGGGAGGTGGGGCATATAGTCTCATTTCCAAAGGCAGGTTTCACATTGAGTTAACTATTACCATTTTACAGAATACAAGAGACGCATGTCTCCCACATCCCAGAGCGCTGAGGGGGAAATTTCCTCCCACGCTGGTGTGCCAAGCCTTGTCTTGTCGGAAGGAGATAGTTTAAGTAGAGATCACATCTTGTGCAGTGTTTTGGGTGCTCACCTTTGCTCTTAAAGTTAGGTAGTAGTCTTAAACCTCATTGGTATAGACCTGCAGTGTTCAATACAATAGCCACTAGCCATATGAGGCTATTTAAATGAAATACAATTAAAAATTCAGACCCCCATTTATGAAAACATAATTTCAATTGCTCAACAGCTATATGTGGCCAGTAGCTACCTATTAGTGTAGGTACAAAACATTGTCATTGTAACAGAAAGTTATAGTGGATAGCACTGTTATAGACAACTCCCTTATTTAGCTTTGTTTATTGTAGGATTTCCTTGGAAATCCTCATGTCCCCAACCTATCAAGAGTAACAGAGATCTAGTATATGTAATAACCATAAAGTAATGGATGTTCAGATGGCTAAAGAGAAGTAGGGCAGTGGGTCAGGAAAGGTGTATTATTCCAACTTTGGATAATTTGAAAAAACATGTTTTAATATGTGTATGCTATTTACTTTGAAGAATTAATAAGACATTAAAACATTATTTTGAAGTATTTTGATATTAACTACATAGCTTTTTATGGTTGAAAAAAACTGACATACACTAATATAGAAATAGCTTTAAGCAGTCTCTACATTTAAATGCTATGCCCTTTTGCCTTTAGGATTTACCAACTGGTTTCCTGAAATGGTTCTTAAATATTGACCTAGGTGGAGGCAAAGTCTGGGGGGACTGGGCTTGCCGTAGTGCAACATTACAAGTCATACTGGATTAATGTTATGTAGCATTACAATGGAGAAGGCAATGGCACCCTACTCTAGTACTCTTGCCTGGAAAATCCCATGGGTGGAGGAGCCTGGTAGGCTGCAGTCCATGGGGTCACAAAGAGTCGGTAACGATTGAATGACTTGACTGTCACTTTTCACTTTCATGCATTGGAGAAGGAAATGGCAACCCACTCCAGTGTTCTTGCTTGGAGAATCCCAGGGACGGGGGAGCCTGGTGGGCTGCCATTTTTGGGGTCGCACAGAGTTGGACACGACTGAAGCAACTTAGCAGGAGCAGCAGTAGCAGCAGCATTACAATAAGGCAGTTTCGATTACAGATGTGAGAGCACATGAATGTCTTCCGTGACGAATGAAGTGGTATGTATCTTACTTCATATGAAAGTCCATTGAAATAATTGCTCATTATATTCTAAGCAACTTTCCAAAACTATCTATACAGCAGAGAAGGAATTACTCAAGAACACTGAACTGTATACAGATTCTACATGCATTTTCATAGCTCCTCCTAGAGGAAATGGAGTTTTGAAAGCCTGGGGAATTTTGTGCATAGATGTATACGTGAGCCTATGTATATGGGCATGCACGGGCACACACCCCTAATCTCTGAGGTTGTATTAAATGAGAGCATTAGAACATAAGATACCTATATCAATGACTGCTACATGTTGAATGGCCAGTAAATATTGTGCTAACACTATCCTCTCCTTTGTGATAAATAATAGTGTGGGAAAGGCTGGGGTATTTAATTTTCCCTATTGTCCATAGCTTTGAATAATGAATACAACTTGGAGTGGGGGAGGAGTCTGAATAGGTTCCCCAACTGCCTTTCCTGTCTCCATACAAAGGCTCTTCAGAGTTTTCACTCTAGGACACTGTTGGTTGACAACATTTGCTTTCCCAGGGCCAGGTTTTCTGCTAATTGGTAGCCTGCATGCATCGGTGCTCAGTTGTGTCAAACTCTTTGCAACCCCATTCACTGTAGCCCACCAGGCTCCTCTGTCCATGGGATTTCCCAAGCAAGAATACTGGAGTAGGTAGCCTTTCACTTTTGGGGGGATCTTCCTGCATCTCCTGCATTGGCAGGTGGATTCTTCACCACTGAGCCACCTGGGAAGCCGGGTAGCCTGACTGTTAGCATTTAACACTCCCTCTGAATTCCACAAGAAAACTTATACAGGGAGAGATATCAGATTCTCCACACACCATACCACAGATGACTGCCCCTTGGTAACCCAAAATCTCGTTTTCCATTAGGGTTGTTATAAATGATTAAATGAAATGATATATGCAAAGCACCAGGCATAATGTTTGGCATTTAAGTGCCCAGAAATTGTCAGCTGTTAGAGTCCTGCTTCCAGGTGTTATATTATCCCCCACCCCCAGGTCTTTCTCTGTCTGCCATGCCACCCAAACAAAACGAGATTGGAAAACAAGATTTTGGGTTACCAAGGGGCAGTCATCTGTGGTATGGTGTGTGGAGAATCTGATATCTCTCCCTGGATAAGTTTTCTTGTGGAATTCAGAGGGAGTATTAAATGCTAACAGTCAGGCTACCCGGCTTCCCAGGAGGCTCAGTGGGGAAGAATCTACCTGCCAATGCAGGAGATGCAGGAAGATCTCCCCCAAAAGTGAACGGCTACTCACTCCAATATTCTTGCCTGGGAAATCCCATGGACAGAGGAGCCTGGTGGGCTACAGACTTCCATGCCTTTAATACAGCTACAATATATGTTCTTTAAAACTAGTGAATCAAAAATTTAAAAGATTGCCTAAATAAAGTCCATCTCTTGTGAATGCTCTTAGTGAGGAAGATGAAAGACATGATGCTGGAGTCTCATCAAGGATAATTTTATGTTACTTCTTGTTCATATGTTCTGCTGTTCACAAGGATGAAGCCACTGTAAATGACTAATTTCAAGATGACAAATGCTCTAGTATCTAGCAAAGCACTTTATCTCTATGAGATGTTTTTTCAAGTTGGAAGATCATGGGTACAACTTTGAAAATAGCACTTATATATCAAATAAAGGAATGGATTATGGCTTAGTATAAAAGGTTTATATTTCCTCCAAAATGGACTATAGAAATGCGACTTTTTTTTTTTCTGTTGGATCATAGATGCCATCTCACTCTCATCTCACATCAGGGAGCACTACCCAGTGCCCATGCAGAATCAGTTTCTTTTGGCCCAATAAAAGTTGACCAAGTATGAGGCTGGTATGTGGATTGTAACTAGAGTGTGCATTTTTGAGTGGTACCCATTGGTCAAGAAGTCTTCTAATTCACTATTTCCAGAACTTGCTTAGAGTTATGAATCATTTGGGGAACTTACTAAGAAAAATTTCCAGTCCTACACCAGACAATCTGAAGCACATTCTCCAAGAGGTGGTATGGCAAGATAGTCTATTACCAAGTTCCCGAGCTGATTAGTATTATCAGAAATAAAAATAAAAGGAGACACAGCAAGCATCAAAAGAAAAAAAAAATATATATATATATATATAGCACAATGTGTTTCAAATACATGTAAATTCATATTACCATAGCTTAGATCAAGATATAGACTATTTCCATAATGTCAAAAGGCTCCCTTGTAACCCGATGATAGTCAATAAATCTTCCCAAAGTTGGAAAAAAAAAAAAAAAAAAAGAAAGAAATTTGGGGAAACACCACCTAGCTTGCCTTCCAAACCAAAGGTAGGTGTGAGGATCATTTTATGGATGCTTGGTTGTATTTGACCTAACCATTAAGGAACAACCGTGAGAAATCTAGAAAATGGTCAAAAAGGTTGATAGTTCTAAAATTCTTTTCTATATGTGATTATTTTGGGGAAGAGCCCTGGAAATGAGAAATAATCTTGTCTGTTTAAATCACCCCAGTGGAGAAAGAATTCATATACAACAGGGGAAAGCCCCATTGTAATGAATCCTTATTATATGGATACTTTGCTTCCTTAGATTCTGCTTCTATAGCTCATGTGTGGTACCACCAGAATCAGATATACCCTCTGGGAAAAAAAATATGAATTTATTTAGCTTAGGAGCCATAATATTGGCTGTGTTTCTTTTCCTATCATCTGTCTCAAACAGGTTTCTGTACACAGTTGATAGTTACTGCATGGTGATTATTGAAATAATTATGCCACCTTGATATACACACATCACTTTGGCATATCTCCATGAAGGAGACATCAGGGTATGATGATTTATAGTTTACAGAATCCCCTATGGGGGAAAAAAATGTATGGAAGACTTCTGCTGCTGGGCAAGATTAAATAGCAGTGTCCAGATTCATCCTCTCCCTGAAATATGTTCTGGCCAAGACACACACACACGTTTATGAAACAATACTTTCAAGACAGTGTACATCAAGTGACAATAAACAGCAGTACCCCAAAAGTGGAAAACATCTCAGGTGTTTTCCATGTGATTACTGTTATAGTTTATTTCTTGAAAAGAGTTTCCAGCTGCATAGGGAGAGAGAGCCAAGGTGAAGCCAGATGAATTATCTGACTTAAGGAGATAGAGGTGAGGGTCTAGGAGCTAGAGTCCATAGCACAGAGTACCGGAGAGGAAAGAAATGAACAGAAATGGAAACACTGACACCTGCAGAGAGTCTCATTCATGCATTCAGCACAGTACAAGCATATGAGGAAACTATCCCGCGGCAGGGAAGGAACCATCTGAGAGATTTATAGGAAACGGTACTCAATGTTGATACAGGGCTGAAAATAGTGCCAGTTTCCACCAGACAAAGAGGAAAAACACAAAATCCATAGGGCATTAAATAGAGTACCCATAAGGGACCTGCCTCAGCCATGGGGAATAATTAGCCCTAAACACTTCTGTTCCCACTTAACAAATCATGAAAACAAACACAAAACGGGATCTAACTGTTTCCAAGTAAGTTAACTGCATCCCAGAACAAAGCTTGAGGATATTTATAGAAAGACAACCAATAAGATAAAATTAACAAGATCTGGCATCTATGAAAAATTCTCAGGCAGGCAAAAAGACTGGGAAATAAGTCCTATAATGGGGATAAAAATCAATTTAAACCAACCAAGAATTAGATAGATGTTAGAATTTGCAGATAAAGACATTAAAAGAGTTACCATTAATTACTGCATATGTTTGAAAAGTGAAATAGGGACATGGATGATACAAAAAAGATCAAAATCACATGTCTATAGATGAAAACTACAGAACCATCTGAAATAGAAAATGTACAGGATGGGAGTAAATACACATTAGACATTGCAGAATATAAGATTAGTAAGCTTGAAGACATAGCACTAGAGGCTGTCCAAAGTGTAATATAGAAAGAAACAAGAAAATATTTGGATTAAAAAAGACATCTGAGACTTGTAGAACAACTACAAACACCCTAATATATGTGTAATTTGAGTCTCTGAAGTGGAGAGCAGAAAAATGTTTAAAGAAGTAATGGTCCCAAAATTTCGAAATTTCATGAAAACTAAAATCTCAGAGATCTATGAAACTCAACAAATCTCACACAGGAAACGTGAAGAAAACTACACTAAGACACAACAAAATCAACTGCTTAAAATCAATGATAAAAAATAAATCTTCAAATCAGAAAGAGAAAAAAAAAGATACACACACAGGAACCAAGTGTATCAGATTTCTCACAGCAAATATTACAAAGGAGGAGAAAGTGTAGTGACATCTTTAGAGGACTAAAAGAAAATATAACTGGAAACCTAGAATTCTACACTTTGTGTGTATATCTTTCAAATGTGAAAATGAATTAAAGATGTTTCAGACAAGAGGTAAAAGAGTTCATCTCCAGCATTCCCATGCTACAAGAAATGGTAAAGAATATCATTCAGAGAGAACAAAAATAATACCAAATAGAACTATGTATATACACAAAAGGATGAAGCTTCCTGGAAATAACTACATGCAAAACTATGTAAGATTTTTCTATTTTAATTTCTTTAAAATAAAATATAATAAACTAAGCAAAGATAACAAAAAGTACTGTATGATTTATAATATGTGTGTACATGCTCAGTCACTTCAGTCGTGTCCAACTCTTTGTGATCCCACGGACTGTAGCCTGCCAGGCTCCTTTGTCCATGGGATTCTCTGAGCAAGAATACTGGAGTGCATAGCAATGTCCTCCTCCAGGGGATCTTCCTCACCCAGGGACTGAACCCATGTCTCTTAGGTCTCCTACATTGGCTGCAAGGAGATCCAACCTGTCCATCCTAAAGGAGATCAGTACTGGGTGTTCTTCCCATCAGTCTGGGTAGGACTGATGCTGTAGCTGAAACTCCAATACTTTGGCCACCTGATGCAAAGAAGTGACTCATTTGAAAAGACCCTGATGCCGGGAAAGATTGTAGGCAGGAGGAGAAGGGGACGACAGAGGATGAGATGGTTGGATGGCATCACCGACTTAATGGACATGGGTTTGGGTGGACTCCGGGATTTGGTGATGGACAGGGAGACCTGGCATGCTGCAGTTCATGGAGTCGCAAAGAGTCAGACATGACTAAGCAACTGAACTGAACTGAAAGATAAACTAGAATAAATAGAAAACAGATTAAAGATTTAAGCTTAACCATGTTAAAAATAAGCCTTCCCGGGTAGCACAGTGGTAAAGAATTCGCCTGCCAATGCATGAGACAGGGGTTTGATCCTTGGGTTGAGAAGATCCCCTGGAGAAGGAAATGGCAACCCATTTCAGTATTCTTGCCTGGGAAATCCCATGGACAGAGGAGCCTGGTGGAGAGCAGTCCATGGGGTTGCAAAGAGTTGGACAGGACTGAGTGACTGAGCACATAGCACATATCAAAAATCACATTAAGTATAAACTGTCTAAATAACCCAGTCCAAATGTTGGGACTGTCAGCTTGAATAGAGGTGCAAAACACTATTCTGTCTGTAAGGAAAAAAAATCGTTTAATTTTAAAGATAAAAATTGGTTGAAAATAAAAGCATGGAAAAAGATCTACTATTCTGACGCCAATCAAAACAAAACACAAAAAGCTGGTGTGGCTAGATTAATATTAGACAAAGTAGATTTCAGAAATATAATATTACCAGAAATAAAATAGGTCATGTCATAATGATAAAAAATGTCAATGAATCCTAAGCATTTTTGTACCTAATAACAAAACTTCGGAATATATTACATAAAAACAGAAAGAACAGCAAGGAGAAAAATCCAAAATTATAATCAGACATTTTAATATCTCTCTCAGTTTGATAGAACAAGTAGAAAATTAGTAAGTGTATAGAAAATATGAACATTTTCAAGCCACATAACATGTTTGACATTTCTACAGTGCTCTCTTCAAACATTGCAGAATACTCTTTTTTTTTTTTCAGAATAGTCATTCTTTTCAAAAGCACATGGAATATTTGCCAAAATAGAGCATGTTGCCAATAAAGACCAAACTGAGAGAGCAAAAATTAGTGAGGAGATTGACTCAGTAATCAAAAACTTCCCAACACAGGAAAGCCCTGGATCAGATGGCTTCCCTAGTGAATTCTAACAAAGATGTAATGCCAATCTTTCCAAACTCTTCAACATTTTAAGAGGGGAGAACACTCCCAAACTCATTTATAAGGCCAGATTTACCCTGATACAAAACCTAGATAAGGCAACTACAAGAAAATTAAAGGCCAGTATCTCTGATGAATATAGATGTAAAAATTCCCGACAAAACATTAGCAACCCCAAATTCAACAGCACATAAAAAGTGGCATACACCATGATCAAGTGAGATTTATCCCTGAGATACAAGGATGGAGATCCTGCCATTTACAACAACTTGGATGAAACTTGATGGTATTAAGCTAAGTGAAACACACCAGACAAAGACAAATACTATATGATTTCACTTTTGTGTGTAATCTAAAGAAAAAGAAAGCTTAATTCATAGAAACAGAGAGTTGAATGGTGGTTACCAAGGGCTGTGGATGGGGACTATGGGAAAATGCCAGTCAAAGGGCATTAGTTTTCAGTTACAAAATGAATAATTTATGGGGATCTAATGTACAGCATGGTGACTATAGTTAATAATACTGTATTGTTTACATGAAATGTGCTTAAAGAGTAGATCTTAAGTTTTCTCACCATAAAAAAAGGATACTATGTGGGTAATGGGCTTCCCTGGTGACTCAGTGGTGAAGTATCTGCTTGCAATGCAGGAGACACAAGAGTCACGGGTTCAATCCCTGAGTTGGGAAGATCCCCTGGAGAAGGAAATGGCAACCCATTGCAGTATTATTCTTGCCTGGAGAATCCCATGGGCAGAGGAGCCTGGTGAGCTACAGTCCATGGGATCACAAAGATTTGGATATGACTGAGTAACTAAACAACAACAACAACAACCTGATTTGTGATGATCATTTCACAGTGTATATGTGTATCAAATCATCACGTTATAAACTTTAAATATATACAGATTTATTGGTCTATTATATCTTAATAAAGCCTCGATGGGGGGAAAATGGGTAATTTCCCATAGGATAGTCTAACACTGCAAGTTGTTTGCTTTCACATTTATGATAGGCTTCCAGTGAGAATGCTAAATATCCCTGTTTGTGTGTGTGTGCGCGTGCATGCACACATGTGCGTTCAGTCATGTCTGACTCTTCATGACCCTATGGACTGTAGCCCACCAGGTTCCTCTGTCCATGGGATTCTCCAGGCAAGAATACTGGAGTGGGTAGCTGTTCCCTTCTCTAAGGGATCTTCCTGGATCAGAGATTGAACCCAGGTCTCCTGCATTGGCAGGTAGATTCTTTATGACTGAGCTACCTGGGAAGCCCAAAAGATCCCCCAAAAGATAAATATTGGTTAAGATTCCCTCTTCCTCTTAGTACTTTTAGAAAACTGCATAGTCATAGGTGTATTTTATTACACTTGGTAGTGTTACTACCAAATGTGGAAGAATAAAAAGGTTCTCTGTTCAGGGGGAGGGGAAAAGATGTGTTTCCAGTGACTACTCTTCCTAATTTTCTCAAAAAAGATGATGAACAAAATTCATTAAGAGCATTCTTCGGATGTCTTATGGTGATATTTTATGCAGAATGAAACCATTAAGTATACTTTGTCTTTTGAGACACAGTGAATGGAAATGAATTTGCACTTTTCACGGAGGCTTTGTCTTATAATTTCAATCGGTTTTCATGTGACATTGTTTTTGGAACTTCACTTTTTGTAATTCTATTTTTGAATATGTATTGTAAAATACTTTAAGCCTATATATGTTGTAAAAAATAATGACTGAAGTAGCCCTCAGGGGAAACTCCATAATATTGGCATTGCTATTTTAGTGCATTCATAATTGAATAGGAGAACAGAAGAGCCATGAGTTTGTGTTTCTTATTATACACAAATCAAAATCTGCTGATATAATGGAATATGTTATGGCCACTATACTTTTTACCAGCAGAATAGCCTGGTGTGGTGTGGCATTAATAGCAAAACTCTGCCTCATAGGTGTCCATACCTTTAGAAAATAAGCCAGAGAGATAAAAAAAGTCACAGGATTTTTCCTTTGAAGAGGAATTTTTCTGGGGAAGTAGCACTTTTGGGTTGCTTGTGCTTGGTGTTGAAAAAGAAGGTTGGGTTGGTAATTGTAAGATAAGGGTCTAAAATAATTTTTGTCACTGTGCTGTCTTAGGTAAATCACTTTTTCTCAGGCAAAAGGAATTAGATTAAGTATCCTTCAAGATCTCCTTCTGTTACAGAATTTAAATAACTTCTTCAGGCAAAATGGAGAGAACACAGTAAGAAATCGAAGAAGAATGCTTATTTTTCTATTCAAGTAAACCTTAAAATGAGATCAACCATCAAATAAATTTTGGTGGAAAATTAGTAAATTCTATAACTGTAGAATTGAGTGAGTTGATAACAAAAGTGCAAAATGAGATATTCAACAATGCAGACTAAGAAGATGATATGATGCATGAGTATTTCAAGTGAAAAGGTGTGACTGATTATTATTCCAAAGTATCCTGTAGCAGCTGGTATTATTACAATGTAATAATAATAATTCAGTACATTGAAATAGAAAATTACAGCTTTCAAATTTCTTTCACACATATAACAGCTTTTTTTATCCATCAGAGTAAATGGAAAGCAAAAATTAAGGAATATAAGATCAAACCAGTCAGTCCTAAAGGAAATCAACCCTGAATCTTCATTGAAAGTACTGATGCTGAAGCTGAAGCTCCAATATTTTGGCCACCTGATGCAAACAGCCAATTCATTGGAAAAGACTCTGAGAAAGGTTGACAGCAGGAGAAGAAGGGGGCTACAGAGGATGAGATGGTTGGATGGCATCATTGACTCAATGGACCTGAGTTTGAACAAACTTGGGGAGATAGTGAAGGACTAGGAAGCCTTGTGAGTTGCAATCCATGGGATCGCAAAGAGTTGGACACAACTGAGCAACTGAACAACAACAACAGTATCACTTGAAAGGTCAGAGTGGCAGAAGCTAAATGAAGGGTGTGTGTTTGTGTATATACCCACAATGTGGGTTGGTTGAAAAATAGTAGTTTAAAAACCAACCAAAAGTGATATTTTCCTTAATAAAACTGTCAATCCTTTTCAAGACCGGTGATACCTTCAAGAATTCAATTACCTACCACTTGTGGCTGAAGAGGCATGTATGAAGCACCTTCCAATGACTGATGAAGAATGGGAAGTTATTGCATTTCTTCTTTCATTTGTTCTCTCAATAGTGAAGGCAAGCAGCAATGCTGCTTTTAGCAGAAAATGTGGCTGATGAAAAGAATCTGAATTTATGATCAGTGTTATGGAAAGAGCATTTGAAATATTTTTACTAAATTCTGTTTTGAAACTTGTGGAGAAGAATATCCAAAGTAGGTTTTTGTCATTCATCAGCAATAATAAGTCTTTGAAAATATTGTTTTCCTAACTTCCTCAAACAAGCAGGGGTGTTACTGCAGGGACAGCAAGTTTTGGAATTTCCAACAAGGTCATGAGTAGCCTTGCTCTTTTTAAGTAAAAATTCATGATAATAATGGTAATATACTACAAAATATTCTTGGAATGAATAGTTCTGATGCTCTTCCTAATCAAGACATTAAGAGGTACTGTCAAGAGTATAAGAAAGTGTACTGGATTAAAAACTAGTAGAATTAGTTCCCAGCCCTAATTTTACCACTTACTCAGTGAGCCTCAAAATCTATTTCTGTGAAGAAGGATGCTATTATTAATACTGTCCAACTCTTAGAACACAAGAGAAAACTCTACACATGGGCATCACCAGGTGGTATATACTGAAATCAGATTGATTATATTTTTTGCAGCCAAAGATGGAGAAGTTCTATACAGTCAGCAAAAATAAGACTTAGGCTGACTGTGGTTCAGACCATGAACTCCTTATTGCAGAATTCAGACTTAAATTGAAAAAGTAGGGAAAACCAATAGAACATTGAAATAGGACCTAAATCAAATCCTTTATGACTATACAGTGGAAGTGAAAAACAGATTCAAGGGATTAGACCTGATAGAGTGCCTGAAGGACTATGGACAGAGGTTCTTGACATTGTACAGGAGACAGGGAGCAAGACCATCCCCAAAGAAAAGAAATGCAAAAAGGCAAAATGGCTGCTGGAGGAGGCCTTACAAATAGCTAAGAAAAGAAGAGAAGTGAAAGGCAAAGTAGAAAAGGAAAGATATACCCATTTGAATGCACAGTCCCAAAGAAAAGCAAGGAGAGATAAGAAAGCCTTCCTCAGTGAACAATGCAAAGAAATAGAGGAAAACAAGAGAATGGGAAAGACTAGATATCTCTTCAAGAAAATTAGAGATACTAAGGGAATAATTCATGCAAAGATGGGCACATTAAAGGACAGAAATGGTATGGGCCTAACAGAAGCAGAAGATATTAAGAAGAGGTGGCAAGAATACATAGAAGAACTATCAAAAAAGATCTTCATGACCCAGAGAATCATGATGGTGTGATCACTCACCTAGAGCCAGAAATCCTGGAATAAGTCAAGTGGACCTTAGGAAGCATCACTATGAACAAAGCTAGAGGAGGTGATGGGATTCCAGTGGAGCTATTTCAAATCCTAAAGGGTGATGCTGTAAAAGTGCTGCACTCAAAATGCCAGGAAATTTGGAAAACTCAGCAATGGCCACAGGACTGGAAAAGGTTAGTTTTCATTCTAATTCCAAAGAAAGGCAATACCAAAGAATGCTCAAACTACTGCACAATTGCACTCATTTCACAAGCTAGTGAAGTAATGCTCAAAATTCTCCAAGCCAGGCTTCAAAAGTATGTGAACTGTGAACTTTCAGAAGTTAAAGCTGGATTTAGAAAAGGCAGAGGAACCAGAGATCAAATTGGCAACATCTGCTGGATCATTGAAAAAGCAAGAGAGTTCCAGAGAAACATCTACTTTTGCTTTATTGACTATGCTAAAGGGTTTGACTGTGTGGATCACAACAAACTGTGGAAAATTCTGAAAGAGATGGGAATACCAGACCACCTGACCTGCCTCTTGAGAAATCTGTATGCTGGTCAGGAAGTAACAGTTAGAAGAGGACATGGAACAACAGACTAGTTCCAAATTGGGAAAGGAGTATGTCAAGGCTGTATATTGTCACCCTGCTTATTTAACTTATATGCAGAGTACATCATGAGAAACTCTGGGCTGGATGAAGCACAAGTTGGAATCAAGATTACTGGGAGAAATATCGATAACCTCAGATATGCAGATGACACCACCCTTATGGCAGAAAGTGAAGAAGAACTAGAGATCATCTAGATGAAAATGAAAGAGGAGAGTGAAAAAGTTGGCTCAAACTCAACATTCAGAAAACTAAGATCATGGCATCAAGTCCTATCACTTCATGCCAAATAGATGGGGAAACAGTGGCAGACTTTATTTTTTGGGGCTCAAAAGTCACTGCAGATGGTGACTGAAGCCATGAAATTAAAAGACACTTGCTCCTTGGAAGAAAAGTTATGGCAATGATGACCCTGTATGCAAGACAGCAAAAAAGACACAGATGTGTATAGCGGACTTTTGGACTCAGACGGAGAGGGAGAGGGTGGGATGATTTGGGAGAATGGCATTGAAACATGTATACTATCATGAAAGAATCGAATCACCAGTCTATGTCCGATGCAGGATACAGCATGCTTAGGGCTGGTGCATGAGGATGACCCAGAGGGATGTTGTGGGGAGGGAAGTGGGAGGGGGGTTCATGATTGGGATCGCATGTACACCCGTGGTGGATTCATGTCAATGTATGGCAAAACCAATACAGTATTGTAAAGTAAAATAAAGAAAAAAATAAAAATTAAAAAAAAAAGTTATGACCAACCTAGACAGCATATTAAAAAGCAGAGACATTACTTTGCCAACAAAGGTCTGTCTAGTCAAAGCTATGGTTTTCTGTTAGTCATGTATAAATGTGAAAGTTGGACTCTAAAGAAAGCTGAGCTTCAAATAATTGATGCTTTCGAACTGTGGTGTTGGAGAAGGCTCTTGAGAGTCTCTTGGACTTCAAGGAGATCCAACCAGTCCATCCTAAAAGAAATCAGTCTTGAATATACATTGGAATGTCTGATGCTGATGCTGAAACTCCAATCCTTTGGCCACCTGATGAGAGGAACTAATTCATTTGAAAAGACCCTGATGCTGGGAAGGATTGAAGGTGGGAGGAGAAGGGGACAACAGAGGATGAGATGGTTGAATAGCATCACGGACTCAATGGACATGAGTTTGAGTAAACTCCAGGAGTTGGTGATGGACAGGGAGGCCTGGCATGCTGCAGTACATTAGGTCACAAAGAGTCGGACATGACTGAGTGACAGAACTGAACTGAACTGAACTCATAGAAAAACTAGAAGGATTTGGTATAGAACACACAGATATAAAAACTCAAAGCTTAAAACTTTAACAGACTATGGAAATTATACTCACAGTAACTAATAATATTATAATTTATTAGTAGACTTTAATTGGATGCTAAGTAACATAATAAGAGCTCTAGGTGTAGAAGGCATGATGCGGATTTTTTTTTTTTTTTTTTAACTCTGGATGAGCTCTAAGGAGCTATGCAGACTTGAGCAAATCTTTTCCCTAAACTGGATTTTTATTCCTTCTCTGAAAAATTAAGTGAGTTGAACCAGAACAATAATTTTCAAGTTGTTATAATTTGTAGAACAATGCAATGAAAGAAGTCCTCATTAAGTTTATTATTTATACATATAAATCACAACTGTTCTGGTTAAAGTAGGGGTGAAAGGCCTAGGTTCTTGCCATTGAATTCTACCTTCACCTCCCTCCACAGCCCCTGAATGAAATTCTGAAACTGCTGTACAATGTTTCTTGGGTTCCATCCAGGTCTAAAAATTTATTTTCTGATTCATGCCATTATAATATACAACCTTATACTTGATCTTCTCTATGGGTGTGTTGATTGAATTATTAAGAAATGAAATGTGTCAACAACATTGTGTCTTCAGACCATGAACATCTTTTTCCACTTGACTTTTTGGTGAAGAAAAAATCACTTTGCAATACATGTCTTTTTTAAATATATTTATAATTTATTTAATTTGTTTGGTCACACCAGATCTTATTTGCAGCATTCAGCATGATAGATCTTTAGTTGTATGTGTGATCTAGTTCCCTGGCAGGGATCAAACCTAGGCCCCCTGCATTGGGAGTGCACAATCTTAGTCACTGGACCACCAGGGAAGTCCCCATAATACATATCTTGATTTTGCAAAGATTTGGCCATGAAGTTATTTTTTTTTCTTGAGGATGGATCAGCCTATTCTAAGGGGTAGAGAGAAGTAAGATTTTCTCCATCTAGCCTGAATGGAGGCATTATGAATATATATAAAGAGAATGGGATCCTGGAATTTGTATTCTGGTTTAAAACCAATCTGATTTCGGTGTTGACCATCTGGTGATGTCCATGTGTAGAGCCTTCTCTTGTGTTTTTGGAAGAGGGTGTTTGCTATGACCAGTGCATTTTCTTGGCAAAACTCTATTAGTCTTTACCCTGCTTCATTCCTCATTCCAAGGCCAAATTTGCCTGTTACTCCAGGTGTTTCTTGACTTCCTACTTTTGCATTCTAGTCCCCTATAATGAAAAGGACATCTTTTTTAGGTGTTAGTTCTAAAAGGCCTTGTAGGCCTTCATAGAACCATTCAACTTCAGCTTCTTCAGCATTACTGGTTTGGGCATAGACTTGGATTACTGTGATATTGAATGGTTTGCCTTGGAGATGAACAGAGATCATTCTGTCGTTTTTGAGATTGCATCCTAGTACTGTATTTTGGACTCTTTTGTTGACCATGATGGCTACTCCATTTCTTCTGAGGGATTCCTGCCCGCAGTAGTAGATAATGGTCATCTGAGTTAAATTAACCCATTCCAGTCCATTTTAGTTCACTGATTCCTAGAATGTCGACGTTCACTCTTGCCATCTCTTGTTTGACCACTTCCAATTTGCCTTGATTCATGGACCTGACATTCCAGGTTCTTATGCAATATTGCTCTTTACAGCATCGGACCTTGCTTCTATCACCAGTCACATCCACAGCTGGGTATTGTTTTTGCTTTGGCTCCATCACTTCATTCTTTCTGGAGTTATTTCTCCACTGATCTCCAGTGGCATATTGGGCACCTACCGACCTGGGGAGTTCCTCTTTCAGAGTCCTATCATTTTGCCTTTTCATACTGTTCATGGGGTTCTCAAGGCAAGAATACTGAAGTGGTTTGCCATTCCCTTTTCCAGTGCACCACATTCTGTCAGACCTCTCCACCATGACCTGCCCATCTTGGGTTGCCCCACGGGCATGGCTTAGTTTCATTGAGTTAGACAAGGCTGTGGTACTAGTATGATTAGATTGACTAGTTTTCTGTGAGTATGGTTTCAGTGTGTCTGCCCTCTGATGCCCTCTTGCAACACCTACCATCTTACTTGGGTTTCTCTTACCTTGGGCATGGGGTATCTCTTCATGGCTGCTCCAGCAAAGCACAGCTGCTGCTCCTTACCTTGGACAAAGGGTATCTCCTCACCACCGCCCTTCCTGACCTTCAACGTGGGATAATTAGCCACCACTCCTTGGACGTGGGGTTGCTCCTCCCAGCTGCCACCTCTGGCCTCAGGAGTGGGGTTGCTCCTCCCAGCCACTGCACCTGACCTCGGATGTGTGCTAGCTCCTCCCAGGGGCTGCTGCTGACCTCAGACTTGGGTAGCTCCTCTTGGCCGTTCCTACGCCATCGCAGCCTGACACTCTCAGCTGCTGCCCCTGACCTCGGATGTGGGGTAACTCCTCTTGGCCACCACCCTTCAGGCATGGGGTCCTCCCGGCTTCTGCCCCTGACCTCAGACGTGGGGTAGCTACTCTTGGCCACGGTTAGTGCTCTGGTCACAGCTGCCTGCACTTTTCCATTTGTTGTTACAATTGTGGTTTAGAGTCAACACTAATGGTAATAGACTCCTTGAGTCACTACTTAATTACTGTGTGACCATAGGCAAGTTAGTGAACTTCCCTGAGCCTCAGTTTCCCCATATGTAAAATTTAAGATTGTCGAGAGGATTAAAGGAAGTAATGCAGTCCAAGCTTCATGACCCACAGAAGATGATAAATTAGTGTTGAGTTCCTTTCTATCTTCCTCTTAGAGAATAGGAATAGAGAATAGCTGTTTACTCAGCTGTTGGTTAAGCACGTGATAGTCAACCTTTTCTGCACACTTACAGAAGATGGGTTCAAGAATGAATTTACGTAGTCTCCAAATTACATTTTGGTCTGTATTAATATCTTTCTCTGTAAGAAAATCTATCTAGGGTGGTCCTAAGATGGCGGAGGAATAGGACTGGGAGACCACTTTCTCCTCCACAAATTAATCAAAAGAACATTTAAACGTTAAGTAAATTCCACAAAACAACTTCTGAATGCTGGCAGAGGACATCAGGCACCCAGAAAAGCAGCCCATTGTCTTCAAAAGGAGGTAGGAAAAAATATAAAAGACAAAAAGAGAGAGAAAAGAGGTAGGGACCAAGCTCTGTCCTGGGAAGGGAGTCTTACAAAGAGAGAAGTTTCCAAACACCAGGAGACTCTCACTGCTGAGTATGTGGCAAGCCTTGGAACCACAGAGGGTGACATAACTGGAAGGAAAAATAAATAAATAATTAAAACCCATAGATTATGTGCCCAACAGTAACTCCCTCAGCAGAGAAGCAGCGCAGACACCTGTACCCGCCACTAGCAAGTGGGGGCTGGGCAGAGAGGCATGGGCTGCATTGCTTAGAGTAAGGACCGGGCCTGAATGTCCCAAGGGCAATCTGAGGAAACTAACTTG
Source organism: Budorcas taxicolor (assembly GCF_023091745.1). NCBI lineage: Eukaryota > Metazoa > Chordata > Mammalia > Artiodactyla > Bovidae > Budorcas > Budorcas taxicolor. Next base: position 53,779,929 of record NC_068935.1, read on the forward strand.
GGATAGCAAATCAGACTGTGGGATAGAGACCACAAAAAGAAAGAAAGAAAGTGAAGTTGCTCTGTCGTGTCTGACTCTGTGACCCCATGGACTGTAGCTCACCAGGCTCCTCTGTCCATGGGATTCTCCATAAAGAATACTGGAGTGGGTTGCCATTTCTTTCTCCAGGGGATCTTCCTGACCCAGGGATTGAACCACCAGACTATGGGATAGATACCACGCAAAAAGTCCTAACCTAAGACACCCTCAGGCCTGCTCACAGAACAGAGGACTGAGCAAAGCTAGCTGGATGCAGGCTGGCCCATCCCCATCTGGAGACAGGCAGGCGAGGGCAGCCAGAGCTGGAAGCGGGCAATCACAGCACCAGAGAGGCATCATCTACCAAACTGCAAGCAGGCTTCATTGCTAACCAAGACGATTCTGGACGGTCAACATCCGCCTGAGAAGGTGTGCCAGTTGTACACCCAGAAAACCGAGTGGCAGGGACAGGGCAGGCGATAGGTCTCAGAGACTGTGCGTGCGAAACACCTGATCACCTGAGCTGCTCGGACCTGGGAAGAGCACAAAACGCAGGCCCAACTGAGTCGGCGCCTCTGAGGACTACCCAAGTGCCTGAACCTGAGTGGCTTAGACCTGGGAGGTGCATGCAGCCCAGGGCCAGCCTTGGACAGTTCCCAGCAGAGCAACCTAGAGCCTGAGCAGTGTGGGCAGGGAGGTCACACGCACTGAGAGTGGGGGCAGGCCCAGTTTGGCTGAGACACTGCGAGCACACGCCAGTGTTATTTGTTTTCAGCGTCCCTCCCTCCCCACAGTGCGACTGAACAAGTGAGCTTTAAAAAGTGTCCACCACCACCCCCCTGTGTCAGGGTGGAAAATAGACACTGAAAGTGAAAGTGAAGTCGCTCAGTCGTGTCCCACTCTTTGCAACCCGTGGACTGTAGCCCACCAAGCTCCTCCATCCATGGCATTCTCCAGGCAAGAATACTGGAGTGGGTTGCCATTTCTAGACACTGAAGAGACCAACAAACAGAAGAAGCTAAAACAGAGGGATCTGCCTTGGAAGTGACAAGTGCAATAGATTAAAACCCTGTAGTTAGTACTGACTACATAGGAAGGGGCCTATAGATATTGGGAAATAAAAGCCGGACAAAGGAACTATCTGAAAATGAACTGACCCCACACTGCCCACAACAACATCAGAGAAAGTCGTAGATATATTTTTACTATTTTTACTATCATTCTTTATTTTTTTTAATTTTTTTTAAATTTTAGGTCCTCTATTACTCCCTTAATTTTCATTTTTATAACCTACTATTACTTTGCAAAAAAAAAGAGACCCTGTTTTTTAAAGTAAACTTCATATATATATACATATATATATATATATATATATATATTCATAATTTTGTGACTTTTTAAATTTTCTTTAATATTGTATTTTTGAAAGTCTAACCTCTAGATTTTTAATCTTTGCTTTTTGGTACTTGTTATCAATTTTGTATCTTTAAGAACTCAATCTTCAGTATTCATTTTTATTTGGGAGTGAGATTACTGGCTTGACTGCTCTCTACCCCTTTGGACTCTCCTTTTGCTCCACCAGGTCGCCTCTATCTCCTCCCTCCCCCTTCTCTTCTCTACCCAACACTGTGAAACTCTTTAGTGTGTTCCAGATGGTGGAGAACACTTAGGGAACTGATTACTGGCTGGATCTGTCTCTCTCCTTTCTATCCACCCCCCTTTATCCTCCTGGACATCTCTGCCTCCTTCCTCCCTCTTCCTTTCTCTGTATAACTCCATGAACATCTCTGAGCGTCCAGACTGTGGAGCAAACGTAAGGAAGGGATTACTGGCTAGCTTGCTCTCTCCTTTTTTGATTCCACCTCATCTTATTCGGGTCACCTCTAACTCCCTCCTCCCTCTTCTCTTCTCCATGTAACTCTGTGAACCTCTCTGGGTGTCCCTCACTGTGGAGAAACGTTTCATCTTTAACCTAGATGTTTTATCAATGGTTCTGTATAGATGGAGAAGTCTTGAGGCTACTGTAAAAATAAGACTGAGAACCAGAAGCAGAAGGCTTAAGTCCAAATCCTGAGAACACCAGAGAACTCCTGACTCCAGGGAACATTAATTGACAGGAGCTCATCAAATGCCTCCATACCTACACTGAAACCAAGCAACACCCAAGGGCCAACAAGTTCCAGAGCAAGACATACCATGCAAATTCTCAAGCAACACAGCAACACAGCCCTGAGCTCCAATATACAGGCTATCCAAAATCACTCTAAACCCATTGACATCTCATAACTCATTACTGGACACTTCATTGCACTCCAGAGAGAAGAAATCCAGCTCCACCCACCAGAACACCTACACAAGCTTCCCTAACCAGGAAACCTTGACAAGCCACCCATACAACCCCACCCACAACAAGATAACTCCACAACAGAGATCTCCACAAACTGCCAGAATACAGAAAAGCCACTGCAAACACAGCAATATAAACTAGATGAAGAGACAGAGGAATACCCAGCAGGTAAAGGAACAGGATAAATGCCTAGCAAACCAAAGAAAAGAGGAAGAGATAGGGAATCTACCTGATGAAGAATTCCAAATAATGATAGTGAAAGTGATCCAATGGAATCAGAGATAAATAGCCTGGAGACAAGGATTGAGAAGATGCAAGAAATGTTTAACAAAGACCTAGAAGAAATAAAAAAGAGACAATATATAATGAATAATGCAATAAATGGGATTGAAAGCACTCTGGAGGCAACAAATAGTAGAATAGTGAAGTAGAAGATACAATGGTAGAAATAAATGAATCAGAGAAGAAAAAATAAAAACGAATGAAAATAAATGAGGACAATCTCAGAGACCTCTGGGACAATGTTAAACGCTCCAACATTTGAATCATAAGAGTCCCAGAATAAAAAGACAAAAAGAAAGACCATGAGAAAATACTTGAGGAGATAATAGTTGGAAACTTCCCTAAAATGGGGAAGGAAATAACCACCCAAGTCCAAGAAGCCCAGAGAGTCCCAAGCAGGATAAACCAAAGGAAAAACTCCCCAAAACACATATTAATCAAATTAACAAGGATCAAACACAAATAGCAAATATTAAAAGCAGCAAGGGGGAGGGACAAATAACACACAAGGGGATTCCCATAAGGATAACAGCTGATCTTTCAATAGAAACTCTTTAGGCCAGAAGGGAATGGCAGGACATACTTAAAGTGAGGAAAGAAAATAACCTACAGCCCAGATTACTGTACCCAGCAAGCATCTCATTTAAATATGAAGGAGAAATGAAAAACTTTACAGACAGGCAAAAGCTGAGAGAATTCAGCACCACCAAACCAGCTCTCCAACAAATGCTAAAGGAACTTCTCTAGACAGGAAACACAGAAAGGGTGTATAAATTCGAACCCAAAACAATAAAGCAAATGGCAACGGGATCATACTTATCAATAATTACCTTAAACATAAATGGGTTGAATGCCCCAACCAAAAGACAAAGACTGGTTGAATGGATATAAAAACAAAACCCCTATATATGTTGTCTACAGCAGACCCACCTCAAAACAAGGGACACATACAGACAGAAAGTGAAGGGCTGTAAAAAGATATTCCTCGCAAATAGAGACCAAAAGAAAGCAGGAGTAGCAATACTCATATCAGATAAAATAGGCTTTAAAACAAAGGCTGTGAAAAGAGAAAAGAAGGACACTACATAATGATCAAAGGATCAATACAAGAAGAAAATATAACAATTATAAATATATATGCACCCAACACAGGAGCACCGCAATATGTAAGACAAATGTTAACAAGTCTGAAAGGGGAAATTAACAATAACACAATAATAGTGGGAGACTTTAATAACCCACTCACACCTAGGGATAGATCAACTAAACAAAAAATTAACAAGGAAACAGAAACTTTAACTGATACAATAGACCAGTTAGACCTAATTGATATCTATAGGACATTTCACCCCAAAACAATGAATTTCACCTTTTTCTCAAGCACACACAGAACCTTCTCCAGGATGCATCACATCCTGGGCCATAAATCTAGCCTTGGTAAATTCAAAAAAAAAAAAAAATAATAAGAAGAAAAGAAATCATTCCAAGTATCTTTTATGATCACAATGTAGTAAGATTAGAACTCAATTACAGAAGGAAAAATATTAAAAATGGCAACATATGGAGGCTGAACAACACGCGGCTGAATAACCAACAAATCACAGAAGAAATCAAAATATGCATAGAAATGAATGAAAATGAAAACAGGAAAGCCCAAAACCTATGGGACTTGGTAAAAGCAGTGCTAAGGGGAAGGTTCATAGCAATACAGGCATACCTCAAAACAAGAAAAAAGTCAAACAACCTAACTCTACACCTAAAGCAACTAGAAAAGGAAGAAATAAAGAACCCCAGGGTTAGTAGAAGGAAAGAAATCTTAATAATTAGGGCAGAAATAAATGTAAAAGAAACAAAAGAGACCATAGCAAAAATCAACAAAGCCAAAAGCTGGTTCTTTGAGAGGATAAATAAAATTGACAAACCATTAGCCAGACTCATCGAGAAACAAAAGGAGAAAAATCAAATCAATTTAATTAGAAATGAAAATGGAGAGATCACAACAGAAAACACAGAAATACAAAGGATTATAAGAGATTACTATCAGCAAATATATAGCAATAAAATGGAAAACTTGGAAAAAATGGAAAAATTCTTAGAAAAGTACAACTTTCCAAAACTGAACCAGGAAGAAATAGAAAATCTTAACAGACCCATCACAAGCACGGAAATTGAAACTGTAATCAGAAATCTTCCAGCAAACAAAAGCCCAGGTCCAGACGGCTTCACAGCTGAATTCTACCAAAAATTTAGAAAAGAGCTAACACCTATCCTACTCAAACTCTTCCAGAAAGTTGCAGAGGAAGCTAAACTTCCAAAATCTTTCTATGAGGTGACAATTACCCTAATACCAAAACCTGACAAAGATGCCACAAAAAAGAAAACTACAGGCCAATATCACTGAGGAACATGGATGTAAAAATCCTTAACAAAATTCTAGCCATCGGAATCCAACAACAAATTAAAAAGATCATACACCATGACCAAGTGGGCTTTATCCCAGGAATGCAAGGATTCTTCAATATCTGCAAATCAATCAATGTAATACACCACATTAACAAATTGAAAAGTAAAAGCCATGTTATTATCTCAATAGCTGCAGAGAAAGCCTTTGACAAAATTCAACATCCATTTATGATAAAAACTCTCCAGAAAGCAGGCATAGAAGGAACATACCTCAACATAATAAAAGCCGTATATGACAAATGCACAGCAAACCTTATCCTCAATGGTGAAAAATTGAAAGCATTTCCCCTACAGTCAGGAACAAGACAAGGGTACCCTCTTTCACCACTACTATTCAACATAGTTCTGGAAGTTTTGGGCACAGCTATCAGAGCAGAAAAAGAAATAAAAAGAATCCAAATTAGAAAAAAAGAAATAAAACTCTCATTGTTTGCAGATGACATGATCCTCTACATAGAAAACCCTAAAGACCACCACAAAATTACTAGAGTTAATCAATGAATATAATAAAGTTGCAGGATATAAAATCAACACACAGAAATCCCTTGCATTCCTATGCACTAACAATGAGAAAATGGAAAAAGAAATTAAGGAAACACTTTGTTCACATTGCAATGAAAAGATTAAAATACTTAGGAATATATCTACCTCAAGAAACTAAAGGTCTATATATAGAAAGCTATAAAACACTGGTGAAAGAAATCAAAGAGAACACTAGTAGATGGAGAAATATACCGTGTTCATGGATTGGAAGAATCAATATAGTGAAAATGAGTATACTACCCAAAGCAATCTATAGATTCAATGCAATCCCTATCAAACTACAAACGGTATTTTTCACAGAGCCAGAACAAATAATTTCACAATTTGTATGGAAATACAAAAAACCTCAAAGAGCCAAAGCAGTCTTGAGAAAGAAGAATGGAACTGGAGGAATCAACCCGCCTGACTTCTGGCTCTACGACAAAGCCACAGTCATCAAGACAGTATGGTACTGGCACAAAGACAGACAAATAGATCAACAGAACAAAATAGAAATCCCAGAGATACATCCATTAACCTATGGACACCTTATCTTTGACAAAGGAGGCAAGAATATACAATGGAGAAAAGACAATCTCTTTAACAAGTGGTGCTGGGAAAACTGGTCAACCACTTGTAAAAGAATGAAACTAGAACACTTTCTAACTCCATACACAAACATAAACTCAAAATGGATTAAAGATTTAAATGTAAGACCAGAAACTATAAAACTCCTAGAGGAGAACATAAGCAAAACACTCTCTGACATAAATCACAGCAGGATCCTCTATGACCCACCTCCCAGAATATTGGAAATAAAAGCAAAAATAAACAAATGGGTCCTAATTAAAATTAAAAGCTTCTGCACAACAAAAGAAACTATATGGGGAGGGAGGTGGGAGGGGGGTTCAGGATGGGGAACATGTGTACACCCGTGGTGGATTCATGTCAATGTATGGCAAAACCAATACAGTATTGTAAAGTAAAATAAAGTAAAAATAAAAATTTTTTTTAAAAAATTTAAAAAAAGAAACTGTAAGCAAGGTGAAAAGACAGCCTTCAGAATGGGAGAAAATAATAACAAACGAAGCAACTGACAAAGAACTAATCTCAAAAATATACAAGCAACTCCTGCAGCTCAATTCCAGAAAAAATAAGTGACCCAATCAAAAAATGGGCCAAAGAACTAAACAGACATTTCTCCAAAGAAGACATACAGATGGCTAACAAACACATGAAAAGATCCTCAACATCACTCATCATCAGAGAAATCCAAATCAAAACCACAATGAGGTACCATTTCACACCAGTCAGAATGGCTGCGATCCAAAAGTCTACAAGCAATAAATGCTGGAGAGGGTGTGGAGAAAAGGGAACCCTCTTACTCTGTTGGTGGGAATGCAAACTAGTACAGCCACTATGGAGAACACTGTGGAGATTCCTTAAGAAACTGGAAATAGAACTGCCTTATGACCCAGCAATCCCACTGCTGGGCATACACACGAAGGAAACCAGAACGGAAAGAGACACATGTTCATCACAGCACTGTTTATAATGGTAGCACTGTTTATAAGAGCCAGCACATGGAAGCAACCTAGATGTCCATCAGCCAACGAATGGATAAGAAAGTCATGGTACATATACACAATGGAGTATTACTTGGACATTAAAAAGAATACATTTGAATCAGTTCTAATGAGGTGGATGAAACTGGAGCTTATTACACAGAGTGAAGTAAGCCAGAAAGAAAAACACCAATACAGTATACTAATGCATATCCATTCTGAAGGAGATCAGCCCTGGGATTTCTTTGGAAGGAATGATGCTAAAGCTGAAACTCCAGTACTTTGGCCACCTCATGCGAAGAGTTGACTCATTGGAAAAGACTCTGATGTTGGGAGGGATTGGGGGCAGGAGGAGAAGGGGACGACAGAGGATGAGATGGCTGGATGTCATCACTGACTCGATGGATGTGAGTCTGAGTGAACTCCGGGAGTTGGGTGATAGACAGGGAGGCCTGGCATGCTGCGATTCTTGGGGTCGCAAAGAGTCGAACACGACTGAGTGACTGAACTGAACTGAATTGAACTGAACGCATATATATGGAATTTAGAAGGAAGGTAACGATATCCCTGTATGCGAGACAGTAAAAGAGACACAGATGTATAGAACAGTCTTTTGGACTCTGTGGGAGAGGGCGAGGGTGGGATGATTTGGGAAAATGGCATTGAAACATGTATAATATAATACATGAAACAAATCGCCAGTCCAGGTTCGATGCATGACACAGGATGCTTGGGGCTGGTGCACTGGCATGATCCAGAGGAATGGTATGGGGAGGGAGGTGGGAGGGGGGTTCAGGATGGGGAACATGTGTACACCTGTGGTGGATTCATGCTGATGTATGGCAAAACCAATACAATATTGCAAAGTAATTAGCCTCCAATTAAAATAAATAAATATATATTAAAATATGAAAATATATATAAATAAATAAAACTTCTGAATATTCCCATGGGAAAAAATCTATCTAGAATATTATGTCAAACTTATCTAATATTTCTTTTCTTTCACCCATTTTACTCATATTTGAAAAAGGACTGGCAGTATAACTAAGTGGAAATCTGCCACATATTGAGATCTTGGTAATCAGAAGGGACCCAAAGAGTTTTGTGTAATAGATAATTTGGTAAAATCAGCCCTTTGCTAATTGAAAATATCCTCTCTTATGTATTAGATAATCTGCAGGTTTATAGATATCCTTCCTAGACATGAGTTTCAGTGAAATCTATTTTTTATGACCATAAAATTACACAAGGAAAATGGATAAGGATTAGAATACTAAATTCAAATATATTTACCATCCTCAATGTAACACTATGCCAATTTTTATTATATTAATTCTCTTTTGTAGAGCATAACAGAGTATTATATCTGGAGCAGAAAGCCTTATGAAGATTGAAAGGAAATTTGAATTGCATTTTCATATATCTACAGTGTCATATGACAAAATGAAAAATGTAAATAATATAGTTAGTTTTCAGAAAGACAGCCATTTGAATCCATCTTATTTTATTAAGATATATCAAAGTCAGTGAGACCTGGCTATTATTTTCTCAACCTGCTAAATCATTGTATGGCTTCGTGTTAAAATGCCCATGGATGGTTTTAGCAATCTAGCATGTGATATATTGTGTATGTATTAGTCACTCAGTCATGTCCAACTGTCAGCAACCCCATGGACTGTAGACTGCCAGGCTCCTCTGTCCATGAAATTCTCCAGGCAAGAATACTGGAGTGAGTTGCCATTTCCTTCTCCAGGGGATCTTCCCGCCCCAGGGATAGAACCTGGGTCTCCTGCATTGCAGGCAGATGCTTTACCATCAGAGCTATTAGGGAGGCCCAAAAAGAATACTGTAGTGGATTGACATGCCCTCATCCAGGGGTTCTTCATCACCCAGGGATCAAACCTGTGTCTCTTATGTACCCTGCATTGGCAGGCAGGTTCTTTACCACAAGCGCCACCTGGGAAGCCTGTCCAATCCGATATGGCTGTAATGCCCCTCTAATGTAATTATTTTTTCTTATTTAACTAATATCATCTGGGGATGTTAAAGGCTCATTATTATTGGATGTTTGAGGGCTGAGATTATGCTTCTTATTGGTTTGTAAATCTCATAGCACCTGGGATCTTAAGAGGCACTTGAGGATGACATTTTATATGTCAATAGTAATACAACAAAGGTATTTATTAATATATATGGGGAAAAGATCTTTTTTGCTATGCCTGTGACATTTTAAGACTTCTTTCATTCTAAGATAATTGTGTGGGTCATATATTGACAAAAGGGAAAGCAATCAAGATACAACAGGATTTGAGTAAGAACCAAACAGCACTCATTTGGAATAATAGATTTTTTTATGAAACAGACACACAGAACACTGCAGAAAGTTTTATAACACCCACATAGATATCTCTGAAAATAAGCAAAAGTGCTAATAAATCACATACTTGCCTCAAATATTTTTCTTAGGAAATAAAGTATTTCAGATATATTCAAATGTCTTCCTTTGGAATCTTATTTTATGCCTTCCTGGATGCAACCATTAGGCTGAACTTGGCATATATAATTCCAGTCCATGGTTTTATAATTTTACTATGCAAAATGTAGCTATGCTCAGTATATAGTATCATTTAGCTCATTTTAAATATACATAAATGTATATCATTTTGACATTTCAATCATATGAGTTAGTGCTGCTATTTAGCATGTTTGTTTGTTCATTTAGGTTTTATTTTTCCTCTGGCTTCCTACAATTTAGAGCTGTCTTTACCTTCTCCAGACCTATTTCTTCCTCCTCAAACTGATTTTGAAGTTCTGTCTTTGTATTGGTAAGGGTCCAACACACAGGGAAATACACAAATTGTAAGCTCCAGATTGGTTATTGAATAGATTAGTGAAAGGGCTGCACTCAAAAGTGTTGGGAGAGGGGGTCTACAAAAACAAAGGATCATGGGTCATCTTGAGGCTCCTTCATTAGGATCTGAGAGACCAGAGGAAGCTGTTAGCACTTCAGAAGTCTGAGAGGCAAGAGGAGGCAGGCTTTCTCAGGGCCCAGCAAGTGCTCCACGCTGCGAGAGAGGGTCATCTCATCAGAACTGTGGCCTTCAGCTACCTCAGCCACTAACAAACCATGAAGCCAGAAAGCCAGAGAGGTTGTTAGAGCTAAGCCTCTAGATGCACAGAGTAGGACAGAGAAGGGTGCAGACTGATCTTAATGGGCAAAGAGAAAATATTCAGCATAGGCATCTATATTCTTTTTTTTATTATTATTACATTTATTTATTTTATTTGGCTGGCTGTACTGGGTCTAAGCTGCAGCATAAGGTATCTTGAGTTGTGGCATGAGGAATCTAGCTCCCTGACGAGGGCTGGAATGGCCCCTGCATTGGAAGTTTGGAGTCTTAGCCACCGCACCACCACCAGGGAAGTACCTCTATGTGCTTTCTTGTCATGTCAACCCTTTAACCTTTTTAACACAAGTGTTTCAACTCTAAAGTTGCTTGCTAGCTTTGTTCCTCAAGCCTTCAGAAAGATTGAATTCAAACACTCCCGTTGCATCTTCCAGTCTATGTGTGTCTCATATTTTACTTTGGTTTTGACCCATCCAAATTTGCCATTGCTATTATTTTCACTATTATTGTTGTTATTGTTTATTGTCAATAATTATATAGATTTCACCATGGATCTTAACCAGTTTCCTTGCTTTTTCATCCTGCTTCTTTCTTATGAGTCTACTTTCCTTTATTAACACAGCACAGTTTTTCCATGGAGGCACCTCGTGCCTTTAGAGTCAGGGCCTACCTTTGTATTAACTTCTGCAGGATTGCCTCAGTTCTAGTTTTCTGTTAATTCTCAGTGTAAGTCTTTAAGCAAATAAGAGATAGTGCACATTAGAGTTCCATTTTATCAAGGTCATACCCCTCCCTTTCTTTCCCCTTCAAAATATTATAGAGATGGAAGTCTGGCAAGACAAGACAGGGAAGTTTCCTCGCCTTGTCTTTGACTTATGGGAACAGTTTTGTTCCTAGTTCCACTTTTGATAGACTTTATTTGGGGAGCTCAGTTATACCTCTGTAATCACACACATGCCTCAGGGCTTCTCTCAAGTTCATGTGCTTCTTGCTCACTTTCTGGCCTGGAGATCTGCTTCATTTTGGTTACCAGGTGTTTCCTGTTCTTGCTTTTAGTCTTGGGCCCACACTTTTAAAAAGAAAACCAAATTTCACTCAGTACTTCTCTATGTTTGAAGCCAGAGGGGATGCTTTCTCTCTTCTCTTAGCTGACCATAATAACTAGAAGTTCAATGATGGGTTATTTGCAGCTCAATCATGTTCTGAAGAGTCTTTCTACTTTGTGTTGTTCTGTTGCTATTTTTCTTTCACATTTCCTATTTCTTTCTCTTGGGTGTTTTGATCTCTTTACTTTAGTTGGCTTATTCTTCTTTCCCTCGCCTTCTTTACACTCAGTTCAAAATAAAAAAATGGAGAGCTGCCATTTGACTTAATTATGCCTTCAGTTCTATTTTAAGGAACATTTCCAGTGGTCTCAAATATCTTATTTGATTCTTTGTTGTCTCCACTCATTGGATATCTCCCCTACACTGTGTGAGTTCTTCAATTAGTCACACACATTTCACCATCTCTCCCTATGCTTAAGCCCATAGCTTGTCACTTGCTGATTTCATTTGCTCCTCAGCTTGCTGTATTTGGGTAGTTGCCTGGAGACAAATTCTGGGCATTTTTTTTAAATCTAGTGATCCAGGATGGTAAAGCTGAAACACTAAATAAAACTGCTATAAAGTTATTTTTAACAGAAATAATCTTTACTCCCATGTATGGTTAATTTTGCCTGGTTTCTGGAATAAAATGAAGATTTTATTTTGGCATAAAAAATACAGGAATGTATAAATTGTAATTATAAACTAAACTGTCTGCAGCTTGTTTTTACTCAATATCTCAACCTGGGAAATGTAAATGACATTGTCAGTGAGGCTGGAAGAGAAAATCAGCACTTAGTTTCTCACTATTTCTATTGAACATCTTTTGAAGACGTTTTAAAGAATTATTAGGTCCACACATTCTGTGTTACAAGCAGATTAACCCATTTCCCACATTTTATATAGCTCTCCTTTTCTCCCTTTTTGTTTTTATTTTTGGTTTTCTAACATTATGTGTACCTAAATTACAGCAAGACATGTACAGTGTTCAAATAAATATTTCAAGCCTTCTATAAAAAAACAGCCCTCCTCTTCCCACCTCTATCAGCCCTGTTCTTCAGAAGCAACTTATTTTCAAATCTTTGTCCTGCTGCTCCTGGATTTTAGTTCCATTATTTCTAAATAATATGCATATGCTTCCAGTACTTGATTTTTTTTTTCAATTTTAGACATTAGTCATTTCCCTTCTACCATAGAAATTGTAGATTTCACACTCCCACATCACCTTCACATACCCTTAATCACCCTCTCCTTGCCACTCTAATACTAGCAGAAAGTTTGGTTTACCAAATACTCAGTGTTTGCTTTATTTTGTTCACAAAAGAGTCATACACATATCTCTTATCTGTTGGGAAGCTTTGTTTTGCCTACACTTAAATATTGACTTGATATTTCACTTGATTATCCTTGAATATAAATTCATTAATCCCCTGCCTCCCCTCCCAGAATCTCCTTATTGTGGTTGTTGTTGTTCAGTCGCTCAGTCATGTCCAATTCTTTTTGACCCCATAGACTGCAGCACATCAGGCTTCCCTATCCTTCACCATCTCCTGGAGCTTGCTCAAACTCATGTCCATTGAGTCAGTATACCATCCAACAATCTCATCCTCTGTCACCCCCTTCTCCTCCTGCCTTCAGTCTTTCCCAGCATCAGGGTCTTTTCCAATGAGTCAGTTCTTTGCAGCAGGTGGCCAAAGTATTTTAGCTTCAGCTTTAGCATCAGTCCTTCCAATGAATATTCAGGACTGATCTCCTTTAGGATGGACTGGTTGGATCTCTTTGCAGTCCAAGGGACTCTCAAAAGTCTTCTCCAACACCACAGTTCAAAAGCATCAATTCTTTGGGATTCAGCCTTCTTTATGGTCCAACTCTCACATCCATACATGACTACTGGAAAAACCATAGCTTTGACTGGGCTTAGTCACTCAGCCATGTCCAAATCTTCGTGACCCCATGGACTGTAGCCTGCCAGGCTCCTCTGTCCATGGGAATTCGTCAAGCAAGAATACTGGAGTGGGTTGCCATACCCACCTCCAGGGGATCTTCCCAACCCAGGGATTGAACCCAGGCCTGCTGCATTGCAGGCAGATTCTTTACCATCTGAGCCACCAGGGAAACCCATAGTTTTGACTATACGGATCTTTGTTGGCAAAGTAACATCTCTGCTTTGTAATATGCTGTCTAGGTTTGTCACAGCTTTTCTTCCAAGGAGCAAGCATCTTTTAATTTCATGGTGCAAACCCTCCTAAGTAACTGTAAAATCTTTCTTCAAAGCACATCAAGTATTCTATGAGGATTTTTCCCCTCTTAGAGCCCTTGGTCACAGGTGTTCTTTGAGCCCTCTGACCTGCTGCACAGCTGTAATCCTATTATTTCCATTGACCCTTGTGTTGGAATCTCATGTACCATTCTCCTGAATTGGATTCCCCTTTGGCTTGGTCAGTTTCTTCTCTGAGAATTGTCTCATCACCTGCCTAGGAGATGTGTATGAGAATTCTAAATGTCCAAGAGAGAGAAAGAAAAAAAAAAACTGGTTTTCAACTGACCTTCAGAACTACACTGCCTCATTCTGCTTGTACTCCGTTGATTAAAGCAAATCACAGAGCTAAATCAGAGTCAAATCGAAAAAACTACATAAGGTTCTGAGTACCAACCATGTGTGTTTAGGTGACTACCTCAGTGACAGACTCCTTCAGTAAGCACTTAACTTCATCCCATTTCCATCCTTGGACATGCTGTTAATCTCTCTTCTCTGATGTTTTCTCTTCTCTCATTTTTTGTCCTCTTTCTTCTTCCTTTTTGAAGTTATTCTATTGATGTATAGTTGATTCACACTATTGTCTTAGTTTCAGGTGTACAGCAGTTACACACACACACACACACACACACACACACACACACACACATACATATACTCTTTTTCATAATTTTCTTCCATTATGGTTTATCACAGGATATTGAATATAGTTCCCTGTACTATACAGTAGGACTTTGTTGTCCTATTCATCCTATATATACAAGTTTGCATCTGCTAATCCAAACTCCTAATCCATTCCTCCCCCACTGCCTGCCCCTGTGGCAATCACTAGTCTGTTCTATCTGTTCCTTTCTCTTTCTTTTCCTATCATTTTACTGAAGATTCTGGAATGAGTGGTGACAATCATGTATGTTTAATTATTCATTTTAAACAAGGCATCCCTATTCTTCCTTTTTAAAATCTCTTTCAACTACCCCCATATCAGCAGCACTTATTTGGAACTTATTTGTTAGGAGGTCACAAATAAATACATCCACACATAGTAAGCTTGATTCTCATTAGATTACTGTTTTCACTGCTTTTCACCTAGAGGAATTTTATGGTTGTATTATGACATAGAAATAGTTTTTTTATTAAATAAAGTCTGCTCATTAAACTTTCAAGACCTGAAAAAAAAAAAAAAAAAAAACTCAGTGGAACATTAGATGGTCTAAGTGAAATATGTTTTCTTGCTTTTGCTTTTGTTTTAGTTTTCTGTGGAGGGCAAAATGAAGATATGTAGTTACAGAATGAGCTCCACTAAGGTGGGCCTGGATCCAAAAGAAAAAAAAAAAAAAAAACAAAAAAACTTTAGGTCCATTGCATGTAATCTGAGAAGGTATGAGCTTTGACTGAAGAAAAACCGTGAAATATAAGTAATATAAAAACAGTAGGAGGCTTGACCTTGGACTTCCCTAGATTAGAATCTGATGTATACTACCTATTAGCTATCTGGTTTTGAGCACTTCACTTGACCCTTCTGACTTCCAATTTCTTTGTGCCTAAAACTGAGATAATTAGATGTACCCAAGTCTTAGGTTTGCAGTGTTCATGAAATGAGATATCATATGTGAAAACAACATCTTTAGCCACAAGCTTTCCAGAACACTTTTTTTTTTCCAGAAATCAAAGGTCAGTTTTCATTCCAATCCCAAAGAAAGGTAATACCAAAGAATGCTCAAACTACCACACAAATCTACTCATCTCACATGCTAGTAAAGTAATGCTCAAAATTCTCCAAGCCAGGCTTCAGCAATACATTAACCATGAACTTCCAGATGTTCAAGCTGGTTTTAGAAAAGGCAGAGGAACCAGAGATCAAATTGCCAACATCCACTGGATCATCAAAAAAGCAAGAGAGTTCCAGAAAAACATCAATTTCTGCTTTCCTGACTATGCAAAGCCTTTGACTGTGTGGATCACAATAAACTATGGAAAATTCTGAAAGAGATGGGAATACCAGAGCACCTAACCTACCTCTTGAGAAATCTGTATGTGGGTCAGAAGCAACAGTTAGAACTGGACATGTAAAAACAGACTGGTTCCAAATAGGAAAAGGAGTATGTCAAAGCTGTATATTGTCACCCTGCTTATTTAACTTATATGCAGAGTACATCATGAGCAACGCTGGGCTGGAAGAAGCACAAGCTGGAATCAAGATTGCCGGGAGAAATATCAATAACCTCAGATATGCAGATGACACCAACCTTATGGCAGAAAGTGAAGAGGAACTAAAAAGCCTCTTGATGAAAGTGAAAAAGTTGGCTTAAAGCTCAACATTCAGAAAACGAAGATCATGGCATCTGGTCCCATCGCTACATGGGAAATAGATGGGGAAACAGTGGAAACAGTGTCAGACTTTATTTTTGGGGCCTCCAAAATCACTGAAGATAGTGATTGCAGCCATGAAATTAAGAGATGCTTACTCCTTGGAAGGAAAGTTATGACCAACCTAGATGGCATATTCAAAAGCAGAGACATTACTTTGCCGACGAAGGTCTGTCTAGTCAAGGCTATGGTTTTTCCAGTGGTCATGTATGGATGTGAGAGTTGGACTGTGAAGTTTTCTGAGCACCGAAGAATTGATGCTTTTGAACTGTGGTGTTGGAGAAGACTCTTGAGAGTCCCTTGGACTGCAAGGAGATGCAACCAGTCCATCCTAAAGGAGATCAGTCCTGGGTGTTCTTTGGAAGGAATGATGCTAAAACTGAAACTCCAGTACTTTGGCCACCTCATGCGAAGAGTTGACTCATTAGAAAAAACTGATGCTGGGAGGGATTGAGGGTAGGAGGAAAAGGGGACGACAGAGGATGAAATGGCTTGATGGCATCACTGACTCGATGGACATGAGTTTGAGTGAACTCCGGGAGTTAGTGATGGACAGGGAAGCCTGGCATGATGCAGTTCATGGGGTCACAAAGAGTTGGACATGACTGAGCCACTGAACTGATAGTGATTTATCCCAGGGAAATATTTGGACAAATATACAAACATTTTTTGTACTAAGGTGTTCACTGAAAAAAATATAATAGCAAAAAGAACCAAAATGTTCACTAATAGATGATTGGTTACACAAATTGTGATCCATTTTATATAATGCATTCATTGTTCCAAATTTAAAAGAAATTTAGGCACTTCCCTGGTTGTCCAGTGGTTAGGAATCTTCCTTCCAATGCAGGGGAAGCAGGTTCAATCTCTGGTTAGGGAACTGAGATCTCACATGCCTGGGGATAACTAAGCCCCTGCACCACAACTAGAGAGCCTGCTCTTAGCTACGAAGACTCTCTTTGTAACCAAAAAAAAAAAAAAAATGTTTTTTAAGAGGTCTATTTTCTACAAAAAAAAAAAAAAAGAAAGAAATTTAATTATTCCTGTAGGCACGTAGCATAGTGATTGTAAGTATAAATCCTGGATCCCAGCTACCAGGGTTTGCATTCTGGAGAGCCACCTACTGACTGCATGACCTTGGATAAGTCGCTTAACCTCTTTTCTATCAGTTTCCTCTTCTATAAAATATAGATCATAGCAGTAGCTAAATCATTGAGCAAATTACTTAGAACAATGCCTGGCATACTGTAAATGACATATAAATGTTTTCTATCATTATCTATTGGATGTTTATAGCCAGATAAGAACAGCTATATATTGTTGCATTTTCAGAAATGTTTTGGCCATTTTATCTTATACATAAAATTCTTTAAAATAGTTTTGCATATCTCAACATGCTTAATGTGTCCATTGAATTACCATGTTCAATAAGGCATGGGCATTTGACAAGGGACAGACAATAGGAGACGTGTTCTGGGAGCATTAAGTGGCTCCCTATTCTAGGACACCATTGACTCCACAAACATTTTCTTAGAGCAGATGTTCAGTAATACAGCTGACCTTTGGGAAGAGAAAAATATGGATTTATGCAGGAGGCATATTGCCAACACAAAAATCATCCCTGAATAAATTAATGGGTAGGTTGATTGATTTTGTATTACCATAATGAAATATGGGAAAGTAGAAAATCTACCGCAGTGGTTTGACTTACAGCTAGAAAAGCTAGGCAAAATGTTTGTTTATTTACACATTCTTGGAAGGGTCAGTTGATGGCCTTCCCTTTATAGTTGCTGGGCCTCTCACCTGTAAATGTGCTGTATATACAGTGACACCAAAACTTATATTTCCATTTAGTCTCCGGTTGATGCTTTTCAGAAATATTACCTGATTGTACCTTTACAACAGCCAACAACATTATGGATTGATTAGGATGGCTAATTTATCCCCCTTTTGCAGGTAAAGGAATAGGCACGCTTGGCTAAAATCACTTGTGTAGAAGAATGCAAGTTAATAAATAGGAAAACTGAGACTTCAATCTGATCTGATAAATTTAAATCCAGTGATCTTTCCAAAACACTACTCACTTATTCATCCATTCAATTAGAGCTACAAACTTTGTGAGTGAGTGAACACTAGTGAAAGTCACTCAGTCGTGTCCAACTCTTTGCAACCCCATGGACTATACAGTCCATGGTATTGTCTAGGTCTGAATACTGGAGTGGGCAGCCGTTCCCTTCTCCAGGGGATATTCCCAACCCAGGAATCGAACCCAGGTCTCTTGCATTGCAGCCAGATTCTTTACCAGCTGAGCCACAAGGGAAGCCCAAGAATACTGGAGTGGATAGACTATCTATCTCTTCTCCAGGGGATCTTCCCAACCCAGGAATCGAACTGGGGTCTCATGAATTTCAGGCAAATTCTTTACCAACTGAGCTATCAGGGAAGCCCTGATATGCTGTCATTTGTAACAGTGGAAATTGTCATTTTGACCTTGTAATTTTCCATGAAGACCAGATGAACAAGAAAGTGTGTATGCTGTTCTTGAAGTAATTATGCACTGTGGTGACAAACGGCAGAAGCAAGGGTTTGGAGTACAAAATCGATTTTCTCACTGTTGATTGGGGCAGAAGGAGTGGAAGCAAGATGTCATGAAAGGATTTGTGGGTTAAGAAGATGGGGCTGGTGATATATGGCCTCAGAGGTCAGTCTCAGCCATTGCCTATGACTTTTTAAGCAGCAGGGGATCATCAGAATCTAATAGACAAATATAACAGGGGAAATTGGGGAAGAGTAGCTTGGCAACAGTGTAAGATGAATTGGGAAAAGCTAAACCAGCAAGAGAGAACCTGTAAGGAGGAAACTGATGTTCCATTTGTAACTGCATTGCACATGAGATAGTCAAAGAATATACCCACAGTCAGGCAGACAGCAGTTTGCTGTAGAGAGGCCATTTTGTCTTATCCCCCAGTTAACTCTAACTGGGGGAAGGTTCAACAGAAAATGAGAAACAAATAAAGAGGAAGTGATTTTGGAGTCTAACAGTGAATTGCCTTTCAAGTATCACTCTTTCTCCATCTAGTTTTTTCTCCATTTGCAACCACTGATGTCCAGAAACCTCCACTCACGTCACAAAAGTAATATAATATGACACATTCATGGACAATTTGTAAAAGGAAATGGTGGCTTGAGTTCACACTGGAGGAGAGTCACACCTCTGAATTTCAAGAATAAGTATGCATTTCTATTAAAGAACAAACAGCCCCAGAAATAGCTAAAACTGTAGACAGATGAAATTTGTGTAGCTAAGGCAAAAAGGCCTTTGCGACTGAATTGCCGTTATTAACACTAAGGGCAATCTCAGTTCAGTTCAGTCCAGTTCAGTTGCTCAGTCGTGTCTGACTCTTTGCAACCCCATGAATAGCCACACGCCAGGCCTCCCTGTCCATCACCAACTCCCGGAGTTCACTCAGACTCACGTCCATCGAGTCCGTGATGCCATCCAGCTGTCTCATCCTGGGTCGTGCCCTTCTCCTCCTGCCCCCAATCCCTCCCAGCATCAGAGTCTTTTCCAATGAGTCAACTCTTCGCATGAGGTGGCCAAAGTGCTGGAGCTTCAGCTTTAGCATCATTCCTTCCAAAGAAATCCCAGGGTTGATCTCCTTCAGAATGGACTGGTTGGATCTCCTTGCAGTCCAAGGGACTCTCAAGAGTCTTCTCCAACACCACACATCAATTCTTCGGTGCTCAGCCTTCTTCACAGTCCAACTCTCACATCCATACATGACCACAGGAAAAACCATAGCCTTGACTAGACGGACCTTAGTCAGCAAAGTAATGCCTCTGCTTTTGAATATACTATCTAGGTTGTTCAAATATCTCCTATAGCTTATAGATACGTGTAGATTGATGTGGAGCCATGACAGATATAAATACAAGGCATTCTGAGCAGAATTCCAAAGGAAGAAAAAGATCCACACCAACACAAATGCGAGAGAATACACTTCCGTTTTCTCATTGCCTCACATAACAGTGGTTGATATTTAACACAAAATCCATGCTATGGTTATCTTTGAACAGTGGTGAAAGCTGATAATAATGATTTTCCATCTAGGTACATATGAATTGCTTGTTTTTGTAGATATCTTGTGTGTGTGTCTGTGTGTGTACTCAGTTGCACCAGTTGTGTCCAACTCTTTGCAATTCCGTGGACTTTAGCCTGCCAAGCTCCCCATCCATGGGTTTCTCCAGGCAAGAATATTGGAGTGGGTTGCCAGGCCCTCCAGGGGATCTTCCCAACCCAAGGATTAAACATGAGTCTCCTGTGTTGCAGGTGGATTATGTACCCACTGAGACACCTGGGAAGCCTGATATCATGTATGCTAATTGTAATTATCTTCCATTTATACTATAGCACTTCCTCTCCTGATTAAGTTCACAGATTGAATAGTCTAGGTAAATAAGTCTTCCTAAAAGAAGATTGTCCAAAGAGGAACTGATTTCTTGGCACATTGTAAGGAGCCCTTGGAGATGAGATGATGACAGTGGCAATGTAGAAAAGATAAACTCTTATCAAGGAAGGAGCAGCAAGAATAAGTAAATGCCTGGATAGGATGGTCAAGGGGAAGGAGCCACTCAGAAGAAAGTTCATAAAAGTGCCTTATGGCCCTTGAGAAGGGTGGTACCCCTGGAAGCAATGACAATGATGGATTGGAGGACACACTTTTTAGGTTAATATATAGGCTTCATGTTTGACATTTTAGATTTGAAATGCATGTGAGATACTCAAGCAGAAGTAGCCTGCAGGTAGATACAATGTGTTAGAATAGAACTCTCAGTTTAGGAGATGAAAGGACAAAGTTCAAAATGCAGTACAAAATGAAGCAGGGCAAAGATAACAGAGTTTTGCCCAAAGAACACACTGGTCATAGCAAACACCCTCCTTCCAACAACACACAAGGTGACTCTACACGTGGACATCACCAGGTGGTTCACCCGAAATCAGATTGATTATATTCTTCGCAGCCAAAGGTGGAAAACCTCTATACAGTCAGCAAAAATAAGACCTGCTGCTGACTATGACTCAGATCATGAGCTCCTTATTGCAAAATTCAGACATAAATTGAGGAAAGTAGGGAAAATCACTAAGCCATTCAGATATGACCTAAATCAAATCCCTTGTGATTATTCAGTGGAAGTGACAAATAGATTTAAGGGATTAGATCTGCTAGAATGACTGAAGAACTGCGGATGGAGGTTCATAACATTGTACAGGATGTGGTGAACAAAACCATCCCCCAAAAAAGAAAGAAATGCAAGATAGCAAAGTGGCTGTCTGAGGAGGCTATACAGATAGCTGAGAAAAGAAGAGATGCGAAAGGCAAGGAGAAAAAGAAAGTTACACCCAACTGAATGTAGAGTTTCAAAGAATAGCAAGGAAAGATAAGAAAGTCATCTTAAGTGAACAATGCAAAGAAATAGAGGAAAACAATAGAATGGGAAAGTCTATATATGTCTTCAGGATAATTAGAGATACCAAGGGGATATTTTATGCAAACATGCACACAATAAAGGACAGAAACAGCAAGGACCTAAGAGAAGCAGAAGAGATTAAGAAGAGGTGGCAAGAATACACAGAAGAACTGTACAAAAAAAATCTTCAAGACCAAGATAATCACGATGGTGTGATCACTCACCTCAAGTCAGACACCCTGGAGTCTGAAGTCAAGTGGGCCTTAGGAAGCATTACTACAAACAAGGTGAGTAGAGGCAATGGAATTCCAACTGAGCTATTTCAAATCAGAAAAGATGATGCTGTTAAAGTGCTGCATTCAGTATGTCAGCAAATTTGGAAAACTCAGCAATGGTCACAGCGATGGAAAAGGTCAGTTTTCATTCCAATCCCAAACATGGGCAATGATAAATAATGCTCAAACTACCATACAACTGCGCTCATTTCACGATAGCAAGGTAATATTTAAAATCCTTCAAGATAGGTTTCAATAGTTATGTGAACTGAGAACATCCAGATGTGCAAGCTGGATTTAGAAAAGGCAAAGGAATCAGAGATCAAATTGCCAACATCCATTGGATGATAGAAAAAGCAAGGGAATTCCAGAAAAAAAAAAACAAAACATATACTTCTGCTTCACTGACTACACTAAACCCTTTCACTGTGTGGATCACAGCAAAATATAGAAAATTCTTAAAGAAATTGGAGTAACAGATCAACTTACCTGCCTCCTGAGAAACCTGCATGGAGGTCAAGAAGCAACAGTAGAACCGGACATGGAACAATGAACTAGTTCAAAACTGTGAAGGGAATACCTCAAAGCTTCATATTGTCATTCTGCTTTTTTAATTTATATGCAGAATGCTGGGCTGGATGAATCTCAAGCTGGAATCAAGATTGCTGGGAGAAATATCAGCAACTTCAGATATGCAAATGATACCACCCTAATGGCAGAAAGGGAAGCAGAACTAAAGAGCCTGTTGATAAAGGTGAAAGAGGAATGTGAAAAAGCTGACTAAAACTCAACATTCAAAACACAAAGATCACAGTATACAGTCCCATCACTTCATGGCAAATATGTAGGGGAAAAGTGGAAAAAAATGCAGATTTTATTTTCGTGGGCTCCAAAATTACTGCAGATAGCTTGTCATAGCTTTTCATAACTTGTCATGAAAAGCTATGACAAATCTAGACAGCATATTAAAAAACAGAGACATCACTTTGCTAATAATGGTCCATATAGCCAAAGTTACGGTTTTCCCTGTAGTCATGGACAGATGTGAGAGTTAGACCATAAAGAAGGTAGAGTGCTGAAGAATTGATGCTTTGGAATTGTGGCATTGGAGAAGACTCTTGAGAGACCCTTAATCAGACAAGTCAATCCTAAAGGAAATCAACCCTGAATATTTATTGGAAGGACTGATGCTGAAGCTGAAGCTCCAGTACTTTGGCCACCTGAAGCGAAGAGCCAGCTCATTGGAAAAGACTCTGATGATGGGAAAGATTGAGAGCAGGAGGAGAAAGGGGCAGCAGAGGATGAGATGGTTGTATGGCATCACTGACTCAATGGACATGAGTTTGAGCAAACTGCAAGAGATAGTGAAGGACAGGGAAGCTTTGCATGCTGCAGTCCATGGGGTCACAAAGAGTCAGACAGTACTGAAGGAATGAACAACAACAACAAGACAAAGTTCAGAGGAAGCTGTTGTGAGTAGGAAAATGAGAAGTGAAGAGCATAAGGCTTACCTCTAGTACCCACAGTGGAAAGGCAAAGAACAATAAACAAAATAGAGGAATAGCTATAATCATGGGCAGGAGGTAAAGTTGCCTGATTTAGCAAAACTATAAGACTCCCAGTTATATTTGTATTTCAGATAAACAATGAATGAATTTTTGTATGTAAGTGTATCTCAAATTGCACAGGATATACTTATCTAAAAATGTCCATTGTTTATCTGAAATTCATGTGTAACTATTTGATTGGTCCTCTTGTAGTTTATATCATCAGCAAATCATATCATTTTGACTTTGTAATGTATCAAAAACTGCAGAGAGATAAAGGAGTCATGAGAAATATTTACTCAGTTGTCTTTCCCTGTCCCTGAAAGATAAAATTGTTTCATGTCCTGAGTTAAGGATGATTTAGGAATGGTGTAGCCATCTAAGTTTGGGCAGATAAACTTAGACCTGATTTGCAAATGGTTTCCTGTTTATTGATTAGAGAATTTTGTCAGAATTCATACATCCTTATTGGCAGAATAAAGAATGCTATTCTTTACTGTAATTTATTTCATAAAAATTTTGATCAAATTGTTTACATTATGCATTTCAAGGAAAATTAAGTTTCTAAAATTACAACTCCAGTTTAGCAAGACTGACCACCAGATTCAGAAAAAGTGCTAAGATAGAAAGATAATTTTTTTGAAAAATTTGGGATATAGTTGCTTTACAGTTCAAGAAATTAGTTTTACCTGTGCTTTGTCATTAGAGCATACACAAATCAGATTCATGTTTTGTAATGCATCATTGAGTTTTTGCGCTACTAATCCATCAGTGATCACCTTCAAAAATGTCAAGAAAACAAAAACCATATTGTGTTTTGATCATTACTTAAAATGAAAGGCCAAAGACTTTTAATACTTCCATAACATTCTAATCAAATTATATCTATATTTCTTTCCTAAATCAATTCTTGTCTCATGTACAATAGCTACAATTAGGAAGGTAATAAATATTATCTTTGATATACTGTGAAGCAAAGTTCAGAAGCTTGTCATTAAGAGATTTATCTATAAATTCATTTTTTTTTATTTTCACGGAGCACAAATTTTAAATTGCCCATGTGTACTTAGTCACTCAGTCATGTCTGACTCTGCAACCCCGCATCGCTTACTAGACTCCTCTGTCCATGGGACTTCTCCAGGCGAGAATACTAGAGTGGGTTGCCATGCTCTCCTCAAGGGGAACTTCCTGACTCAGGGATAGAACCCATGTGTCCCACATTGCAGGAGGATTCTTTACTGTCTGAGTCACTAGGGAAGCCCCTAATTTATGCATAAGTAATATCTTACCTCGGAAACATTCTGCAATCTAGGAAAACCATGTAATATTTTCACAAATCAAAGATTAACTATCAGTTAGGTTGAATCCTCTTGTAAATAGACTATTTTATGTTTAAAAGAAAGTCTAAACCCAATTGAAGCTCAGAAAATATTCAGGAAACACTCAAGACAACCAGATTTCCCAAGTGAAGGATATGCATATCTGGAATGATCATAACATGCTTTAGAAATTAGTAGTTTGAATGACAAGCTATGCCTCCCTGTTTTTTATTATTTTAATTGTTCCCTTATGCAATATGTTTTGCCCATTTGAGCCTTCATTTTTTTTTTCCTCTGTAAGTATATAGTAATAACATTTGTCTCCGTCACGATTTTGTTATTAGGAAGAAATTACATAATATACATTAAGTATAAAATATTGTTCCAATTATATAAAATGTATTTAATTACTAATTGCTATGTTTATTATTGTTACTTTACTATCATTGTCACTATTAAAAATTCAAACTCAGGGAAAGGGAAGAACAACATAGAACCTGTGGACAAAATCTACAACAAGAGAGTAGATGACAAAAGTAGGAAAGGGTTCAGAAATATATTTCTCCTGAAAGAGATTTAATATATGAAAAAAATTACTTTTTTGTAAATATATACACACATACTATATATATATATATATATATATGATATGCTTTGTAAATATATATAGAGAAGACTTAAATGAAACAAGAGTGCAACAGAAAGAAAGCCTCAGGAACCAAAATAATACTTGTTAGAAGTAAAAATCTACTGGATTCTGTAGAAAATGTTCAACAATAAACATAGAAACAAATTGAATTTGTAATAAATAATTTATAAAGTTATGTATTACCATGAATTAATTAATTAAAAGATTTGAACAATATCAGGATTCTATTTTTGGTACTTCCTAGTAATTAATGTCATGTCACACATAGTGTCTATTGACCAGGAGAATGTCTTTGCCTCTTATCAACAAAGATGTATCTATTTTCATTATATTTTTAGAGACTATTATGTTTAATAGTCAACTCACGACTTCTGACATAGTCCATGTAATCCATTCAACTCTCATTTTGTTCTTAGAGTGTAAGCCAAATGCAATTTTTATTTTTTACATTTATTTGGCCACCTTGTGTGGCTTGAAGGATCTTAGTTTCCCAACCAGGGCTGGAACCTGTGCCCTTGGCAGTGAAAAAGCAGAGTCCTAACCACTGGACCACCAGGGAAGTCCCTATTTTCACTGTATTTTTATGTGTGTTATTTTAATCAAGATTTATGGTGGTTAGAGTCTTCCCCTGCCTTTACTCATTATTCTGATTTATTTGAGTGTTCATTCAGTAAATATTTTTTGAGCATCCACTGTATGCCAAGTACTATGCTAAATGCTTATACTTTGTGTAAGTAGTTCTAGGCAAGATACTAATGTTTAGCCTCTTGGAGCCTATAATCATGTGGGTGAAGAGAGTTATTAAACAATCATAAAAAGCAAATGTAAAATGGCACCTGGAACAAATACTACAATGATGAATCTTGTAATCAGGGAGAGGATTTCCTGAAGAAGAGATAATGGAGCTGAGGTATGAAGCATGACTGTGAAAAAGGAAAAGGTGGTATCCCAGGCCAAGAGGGCAATGTAAGCAGAGCCCTGTGATGAGAGGAAACATAGTGACTGAAAGAATACCAATATGGCCAGAGCGTTGAGAGTAAGGGTGAATTTGATTGAAGAATTGGGGGTGAGAACGGTGAATTGGTTGGAAGAAGTGTTTGTTTTTATTCTAATAGTAAAGAGAAGTCCTTGAAAAATTTTAAGCAAAGGAGTAACAATGTTTTTCATCTTTTAAAAGGTTGCCCTGGTTGCAGGTAGAGAATAGAGTGGATGGAAACCAGAGTAGCTTCCATTAACAGGTTATTATAAAAGTCTAGGTGAGTTACAGTGGCTGCTTTTACTAGAGCAGTAGTGGTGGAAATGGAGTCGTGGGTGGATTCTATTTAGAAGGTAAAATAAACAAGAATTGTTCATTATTAGATATGAGAGTAAGGGAGCTAGAAGTGACCGTCATAAGTCCTGAATTTCTGGCTAATATAATGGGATGGACAGTGGGGCTCTTGATTGAGAGAGAGAACAGCAGAAAAAGAGAAAAAAATGAATGGAAAGCTCATGAGCTCTATTTTGGACATATTGATTTCAAGGTGCCTTTAAGATATTCAAGAAGAGATTTCAAACAAGCTATTGGAAATACAGACCTGATACTCTGAAAAGCGGTCCACTGTGGGGATGAAATACTGGAGGCTGACTCATTACAGGGGGTGATTTAAGTCGTGAGTGTGGGTGACTTCACTTGGGTACAAGGAAAGAAGTGAGCTTAGAATCAGGCCATTATAAAATGCCCAGAAAGAGAAAGGAAGAACTAAAGATAATGTGTTATGTTCTCCAAGAGAAGAGAATGTTTCAAGAGGAAGAAGCGTTACCAATGATATCGAATGCTGTTGAAGAGCTGAAGAGTTGTAAGAACTGAAAAGTGTCCATTTGCTTTAGCAATTTGGATGTTGTCAGTTGTGATCTGGCTGAAAGCCTGAGTTGGTAGTGAATGGGACAGAGAATTCTTTTAAGAGATTTTCTTTTGAAAGGAAAAGATATAGGAGTGTAATCAGAAGGAATATGGGGTTCAGTGAGGTTTAAATTTTTTTAATGGTGGAGGCTGGAGCATGATTAAATGGGAGGATTTATTTGAGGAGTGATTGAATATACAAAAGAAAGAAGGGATTGCTAGTGTAAAGTGGTGGTGTTTAGTCGCTAAGTTATTTCTGACTCTTTGCAACACCATGGACTGTAGCCCGCCAGGCTCCCCCTAGCCATGGGATTTTCCAGTCAAGTATACTGCAGTTGATTACCATTTCCTCCTCCAGGGGGTATTCTCCACCCAGGGATCAAACCCACACCTCTTGCATTGGCAGGTGGATTCTTTACCACTGAGCCATTGGGGAAGCCAGGGGATGCTGAAAAAGATGTGATCCTAACATGGGTGGAGAGACTACTGTAGAATAAAGAGTGGATCCTCTAATGTTAATGGGTGGAGAAACCACTGTAGAATAAACAGTGGAACCTCTAATGTTAAAGATGATAGCTTAAAAATAAAATAAAATGTAAAACTCTAAAAAATTTTTAAAAAAGAAAAAGAAAAAATAGTAAAGATGATAGAAATGGAGTATGAATTAAGTATAAATATATGATTGGTAGCAGAGAGATAAGAACACTCCCATCTGGTGTGCTACATTTTCTCTGACTTAAATTTTCTCTGGAAAGTAGCATTTAAGATCATGTGTGAGAGAGAGGGGATAAAGCGATAGGGGAGTTAAGGAATTGTGTTGGTGTTTGTGAAGAGTTGATTAAAGGAATGTGGCAGGCTTGCTAGGCACTATTGAGGGCCCATTTGCATCTGATGGTTATACAGGTACAGTGGGACCAATTTGTATGGTGTTCAATACTATACCAACAAACGTTTTTCAGCAAGGGTCCCAGCTTGAACCTAAAATATGTCTACTATGGGAATCATTCATGTCTGCTGGTGCCAGTTAGAGAGACTCACAGATGTTAAGGGCTAACACCTCCTGCTATAGCAACATCTAAAGTATGACAAGGATAAAATTGTTGCAATGTTTGCATTAGTTCAGCCTAGTAGAGGTGATCATACAAGTGCCTAAAATTCTTATGTTCCATCCCTTTCAGGAGCTAGGAGAAAAGGATGAACCGAACCTGAATATTTCTGGAGTGCAAGTTTAGGAAAACTTTCTTGGCAAATATGAGAAAGCAGAAATATGTTGCGGAGGCAGAAGAGGCTTACTAAAATTTTAAATCAGAAAATTCTAAAAATGAGGGAGTGGTGGACTCAAATATGGCAGTTGTCATGTGTTTGCTTAATCTCCCATATAGTAGGGACTTTCCTATCTCTCTCTCCCTGATTCCCAAGAGGGGTGATCTCTGTCCTTTTCTCCATACAACTCTCCACTAATGCTTTCGAAAAGCCAGCCACTGTGGACATCCCTGCCTCCAAGGATTCTCTGTGAGGGATGGGATTGAATGTCCTTCTTTAAACTCTGTTCTGGAAGGTTACATAGGAAAAAGGTGATTATCAGTGTGATATTCTACAACTCAGTACCTATACCATGAGTGCAGGGGGGTAGAGGAGATGTGCTGAAGAAATCCTGCATAAAGAATTTATGCTCCCAGGAGCATAGATGTCATACATGGGATTATAGTTACTAATGAAAAAGAAATTATTTTGCTTTTAGCACTCCTAATAAAATGTCCATGATATCACTACTGTTCCTGTGCATCTGTAAACTGCTGGTGCCCTGATCCTCTCAGAGCCATGGAAGGTACCCTTGAGATAAAGGCCCATAGGGGCTTTACGTCTGTGAAACAGCAAGTAAATAGGAGCAAGTTCTCTTATTTAATGATTTCAATTTTCTTTCATCCCAAAGCTGTTTAACGTCCATAGTTTTTGAAAGCAGCTATGAATTGTGCTCAGATTTTCCTTGCTCAATCTCTAATTATTCCAGAAAGGATTTCCTCTCAAATTCATTCATCACATACTGAGTGGCTAACATGCACTAGGCACTGTGTACTAGGGCTGGGCATGCAGTGGTGACCTTGAAAAATGTTGTCCTTACTCTCATGGAGCATACAGTCAGGTCACGTGAGCACCTCCCTCACCAACTATATACTAAGATACCTTCACAAAATTTCTATATCCTCTTCTGAATGGCCTAACCTCTAATAGTAACAGTGTTGGTAACTTTTCAGGAGTGCCTTGAGGCTCTCATATTTATTTGACCATTGGCATTTCTTAGAGAAAAGGCTGTCTTCTCTTAAAGGTATTATTGCATTACATTCATTATCTATATTGCATTGCTGATTCCTGCATTTTGAGCACTTCTTCTGGTGATCAGAGGTATAATTTTAACCTGTCAGGAGCCAGAGTTAGTGTAGAAGATGCAGAGTTACCATTTGTATGGTGATTTACATTGTTTTGGAGAGCAGATATGGTTTATCTGCTGTAGCTTCCTTGCACTCATGGAATATGAGCTTTGGTTTGTCCTGATGTACACAGAATTCCTAATTTTCTTTATTTGTCATAAATATTTGGTTATAGAGAATCAACACAGTAGTTGCTAAGTAACCAAATTGCTCCACTGGCCCTAAGATTGTCTTGTGAGGAATATAAAAGTAAACTGCTGTAGAAAGCATTTCATTTAGATAAATACTCCTCCTGTTAGGCCAGTAGTATTCCTTATTTTTCTACTAAGGCTTGTCTACACAAGTGGAGAACTGAAGTGACCATTACTTTCAAAGTAAAAGTAGACATGTTGACAGAAGTTAGCCACTTGGCTAAACTTATTTATCAAATTCAACAATTAATTGCTGAAGTTTCTACTTCACTGCTTGGCTATACTCAAGGCAGCATTCAGGTTCAAAAATAGCATATTGATATGGGAATCTTACACAAATGGTCAGATTTCCTCTTTTGAGATACATACCAAGCAAATGCATACACATTTGCATACATATTTGCGAACATGTTACACACATGGCACCCATTTTTCTTGGGTGGCCCTGCATGGCATGGCTCATAGCTTCATTGAGTTATACATGCCCCTTTGCCATGACAAGCCTGTGATCCATGCAGGGGTTGTAACAGGTATGTTTAGATGTATACTCAAGGTGTCCTGACTTTCTTTTATTTGTTTAGTTAGGAGAACACTCTCCAACATTTTCCCTACAGAAGTTGGTAAAAAGCATGATAAAGGCAGAATTGGGGCAATATCTGATTTTATTCAGTAGTACATAATTCCGGTACATTTTCAGACCCCATCATCGAAAGTGCTGAAAAGAGTTCACAGCTTGTGTCTTTAAAGAATTCACAGTCCAGTGAGAAAAAAAGCATATGAGGATAATGGCAGGGGTGGGATTATTGCTATGATTGAAGGTTTGCACTGCTATGAAAGCATAGGGTTGGGAGTGAGATGGGAGAATGCATACCTACCTGGTCAGGGAAGAGTGAGTCCAGGCTCCAGGCAACATGGTGTACTGGAGAGAAAGGGGGCTCAAGGAAGACTAAGCAAATATGAACAGGTCCCTAACCCTTGACAAGCATGGGTACATATTTTGGGTAAAATTCAGTTCAAGAGTTATCTGTGTCTATATATACACATATATAACTTTAAACTCTATTGTCTATATAGTAAAAGAGAAGGAGTGCTGACCTCAAACTAAGTTACCAGAAATAATGAGAAAAGTTAAAGTCTGAGAAGTGACTGTGACCTTCTGTGTCATGGTATCATGGTGTCCCACAGGGTTAAGGATTCCTATATCACAGTGGGGGAGGCAAGAAGGCTAGAAGTAAGACCCCTGGAGAACAACCTATCCTTTAATGTAGAGCTAACATGTTTACCAAAGGATATGGTCCGAATGAGAAATTGCCCTAATAACCATCTCCAGTGGAATGGGTAAATTGTCATGCAGTCACACAGTGGAATACAACACAGCAAGTGCTACAATCCACTCTGTCACAAAAAAGAGGAATCTCAGAAATATAATGTCAGGAGAAGAAAAAAGTCACACACAAAGGAGTATATGCCATATGACTCTATTTCTATAAAGTTCTAAAACAGACAAAATTAATTTCTGACCTTAGAAGTCAAGAGAAAACAGTGTTGGTGAGAAAACAGTGAATGGAAAGGGGCATAGGGTATGGCTCCTGGGATATATGTAATATTTCATTGCATTATTATTATTGTTGTACTGATTACACAAATGAAAGTTTATAAAAATTCTTTAAGCTAAATAGTTATAAATGTTCTTTTATGTTGTTGTTCAGTTGCTCAGTCGTGTCAGACTCTTTGTGACCCCATGGACTGGAACACACCAGGCTTCCCTGTCCATCAAGGAAATAGAAACTGTAATCAAAAATCTTCCAACAAGCAAAAGCCCAGGACCAGACGGCTTCACAGGTGAATTCTACCAAAAATTTACAGACAAGCTAACACCTATCCTACTCAAACTGTTCCAGAACATTGAAGAGGAAGGTAAACTCCCAAACTCAATCTATGAGGCCACCATCACCCTAATACCAAAACCAGAAAAAGATGACACAAAAATGAAATAAAACTACAGGCCAATATCACTGATGAACATAGATGCAAAATCCTCAACAAAATTCTAGCAAGCAGAATCCAAAATATCATACATCATGACCAAGTGGACTTTATCCCAGGGATGCAAGGATTCCTCAATATTCACAAATCAATGTGATATGCCACATTAACAAATTGAAAGATAAAAAACATATGATTATCTCAATAGATACAGAGAAAGCCTTTGACAAAATTTAACATCCATTTATGATTAAAATGCATATATCTGGAATTTAGAAAGATGGTAATGGCTACCCTATATGTAGGATAGCAAAAGAGCACAGATATAGAGAAAAGACTATTGGACACTGTGGAAAAAGGTGAGGGTGGGATGATATGAGAGAATAGCAATGAAACATGTATATTACCATGTGTGAAATAGATGACCAGTTCAAGTTTGATGCATGAAACAGGACACTGACAGCTGGTGCACTGGGACAACCCAGAAGGATGGATGGGGAAAGAGGTGGGTGGGGGTTCAGGCCGGGGGTCATATGTATACCCATGGCTGATTCATGTCAATGTATGACAAAAACCACCACAATATTGTAAATAATTAGCCTCCAATTAAAATAAATAATTAAAATATTTTACTAACTGACCTTGAAAGTAGCAAGTAAACTCAACTTCTGTTTGTTTGCTCATATTGTGTGGAAGTGAAATAGAAAAATCACCTATGAGAAATCCCATACGTGTGCCATGTACAGATATGGATTCATTATGCTTGTGTGTTAAATCCTACAAGCTCTTAAAATAAAAACGGGGCAGGGGCCATTAAAGTCTGCATGGGAATCTCTCTAAATGGAGATGCAAAACCACTTTTGTAAGGGCAGGTTTTCAACCCAAGGCACATAAGACTCAATGAGGAAAAACAAAAACATATAAAGCAACTTTAAACTGGGGATTAGCCACATTAAAAAAAAAAAAAAGAAATACAAAGCATATAACAAAATTAGCCACCATGAACAAGAGCCAGCTAATTTTCAAAAAGCAACAGGTTTAGCAAACCAAGAAATGCAGGTAACAGAATAATCTATAAAATACTATAAAATAAGTATGTTTAAAATGAGGAACTAGTAAACCAGAATCTAAAAGTCATAATGAATGAACAGGAGAGTAATTTTTTGAAAGAATAAACAGAACATAAATAAATAAAATGAAAAATAACATGAATATAGAAAATTTGACCAACTCAGTAAAGAAACTCGATTAATGGACAGTGTAGAGCATCTCACCCAACAAATAGAAGACACATCTATTTTAAGTACACATGGAATATTTACCGCCCCCCTCCCCGACTTACTGTGGACTAGGCTGCAAAAGAAGTCCAAAAACTTACTAAAGAATTTGTGTCATGCAGATCAAATTTCATGAGTACAACATAAAATAAAACAAAATAAAAGCAATATCAGAGCCAACAGCACCACTGTCTCACATGTTTCATAATGAAAATTGCACCTTTCATTAATTCATGAGTCAATAAAAAAAACCTAATGGAAATTATGATTTAGTGATGATTAAATGACAAGAAAACATCATTTCAAAGATGAACAATGCTGCTAAATTGGTACATTGATGGAAAATTTTAGCTATAAAGTGTTATATATAAAATAAGACAGAATTCATGTGCTGTGTTCAACTCACAAATACAGAAGAAAAAGAAAGTCAAGGTAAAGAAAACTTAAGGATGGAACAGTACAAACAGAAATTAATTAAATAAAAAAAGAATTTTCTGGTTGGATCAATAAATCAGCAAACCCATAGGTTATTCTTTTGAAAATGGATAAACATATGACAAAGATTCCTCCAGAAAACAAATAGTAGAGTTGACAGAAATAAAAGAATTAGAAATATAAAAGGGAATATAACAAATAGTGTAGAGATTTAAAATATAAGAGAATACTTGAAATAGCAACATGTCAATAAATTTGAAAACTTAGATATAATAGAATTTTACTAGAATACTTTTACATTTAAACTATATATATATATATATATGTATAGACCAGTTGATATATGATAGACAGTACTTCTCTTTCTCAAATGATAGCTAACAGTGCATTCAATTCAGTTCAGTTCAGTTCAGTCGTTCAGTCGTGTCCGACTCTTTCGACCCCATGAATAGCAGCACGCCAGGCCTCCCTGTCCATCACCAACTCCCGGAGTTCACTCAGACTCACCTCCATCGCGTCAATGATGCCATCCAACCATCTCATCCTCTGTCGTCCCCTTCTCCTCCTGCCCCCAATCCCTCCCAGCATCAGAGTCTTCTCCAATGAGTCAACTCTTAGCATGAGGTGGCCAAAGTACTGGAGTTTCAGCTTCAGCATCACTCCTTCCAAAGAAATCCCAGGGCTGATCTCCTTCAGAATGGACTGGTTGGATCTCCTTGCAGTCCAAGGGACTCTCAAGAGTCTTCTCCAACACCACGGTTCAAAAGCATCAATTCTTCGGTGCTCGGCTTTCTTCACAGTCCAACTCTCACATCCATACATGACCACTGGCAAAACCATAGCCTTGACTAGACGGAGCTTTGTTGGCAAAGTAGTGTCTCTGCTTTTAAATATGCTATCTAGGTTGGTCATAACTTTCCTTCCAAGGAGTAAGCGTCTTTTAATTTCATGGCTGCAGTCACCATCTGCAGTGCATTATTACTATTTAAAAATTGACAATTTTCTCAGTTTGGACAGTTAACTATTATTTCATTTTTCTAAAATCACCATACTATTTCCAAGTAAACATGCTATGTTTACATTTTTTTTTCAAATTTAGGAGAAAGATTAAAATCCATCTGAAGCAAGTCCTAGCACAATCCTTTGAGCTTGAAGATATTATTTACTGTTTTTTTTTTTTTTTTTGCAACCATACTAAGAATTCTGTTCTACCCAGCAGCTCCCAGCATCACATCCTTAACAAGAGTTTAAAAGAGCAAAGACCCATATTTCAAGCCTGTTAGAAAATAATTAATTTCTTAAGGCATGATCCTAATGCACCTGATAATATTCTAGGCTGCCATAGATTTAGACTTTTCCTTTGTCATGCTAAAGTTTGCTGTATAATGCAAGAGTCATTTTATTGACCCACCTGTTCTAATTAATCTATGAATTATATTTTTAACCTTATCACCTCATTGGAACTGTGGAAAAGTATTTCAGCTTGACACATTTCTTACTCATCTTTAACCTCTTCATATAAAAAGGCAGGATTTCTTAGCACTAGTTATTGTCATAAAATATATGAATCAGAAAGAACTGAGCTGAGTGAGACTTGATTTCAATCAACCCTGGAAGAAAGAATGTTGAAAGTATGAAAGAAATGTAGCATTTTTATATGAAATAGTTTACAAGGTATGTGTAAACATGATGCCATTGTGTCCCTAAATGTACGCCTGCACACTTATACACACACATCTGTTCATGTATGAACGCAGGGGAGCTAGGCAATTCATACATTATCATCCTGTCTCATTTTACACATGAAAAAACAGACTCAAAGTCTGAGAGTCCCTTGTTAATGTTACACAGTTTAATATGCAAATATTTATGATTCAACCACCAAGCCCATGTGCTGCAACTACTGAGCCCCAGTAAGACCCAATAAAGCCAAATAAATAAATAAATATTTAAGAATGCACATATTTGTTGCAGAATTTGGCAGTATTTTCTCCTTTACTCCACACTGAAGACTGATCAAGTTGAGGGCAGTTACTCACTGGGAGCAAGAAACATCACTCATTGTCTCCCTGCTTTTGTTCCTTACTTAATCAGTCTTTCTCAGTTGCCTACCTTAAGCCAGCCACTATAACTGAGTCCTCAGTATGTAATCAGCTTTCCTTTTGTCTTCTTTCCCTCTTTTTGATAGCTACATTGCCTTCCATGCTTCTTTAGTAGTCTCTGGCTCTAACCATTTGCTATTTTCAGCCACCGAGTAATGAACTTCCACCAAAGCAAACCAGGGCTGGATATCGTTCATTTCTGTAACTGGAGCTGGATCCTATAGGGTGGTTCTCACTTTTGTGAGGAGAAATAATGGCTATTTTCTGAACATAATGCTTCTCTGAATTGGGCCGTAAATCAATTTCTTATGGAAAGGTAAGAGGGAACACTGAAAGTGGCGGTGATGAGTGGGAGAAGCACCATCCACAAATTTGAATCTATATTGGGAAATTTTCTCAAATGTCCTTGACACATTTTTACTAGATGTTAGGAATTTAGGATAACTATTAATTGGACAGAGACATTACATATGCTCTGATTGTTTGGCACAATAAAGGCATACGGTGGAGATCTACAAACATCATTTGGCTACTCAGTGTAAGGTGACCCTGCATTATGGCCCCTGGCCAGTTCATTATTATTATGGATGTCCAACCTTTGTGTCTGACTGTATTTCCTTGGAAGGACTTGAGTATGGTTGACTTCTAGACTACATTCTGCCAAGAACCCTAATGAAAAGTTATAAAGTGTCCCATGATGTCCCAAAACCTAGTTAGAAGGAGCTGCTTGAATTTCAGGATAACCAACGTTCAAAATAACCAGTTGTTGAACCAATTTAAAGCCTTTTCTTAAAAGAAAAAAAAAAAAAAAAGATTCTGCATACGCATCCACACAGCGAAAGCATTGCTCATTCCTAAGATGGCAAGCAAAATGGTATGGGAATTCCTGTACTATAATGTTATGTGGCAGTTTTTCCCTATTAAAATGCTTGAATTCATTGAAGCTTAGCAAAGGTGTCATAACAAAAGCATTTGCCCAAGTTTTTGAGAAAATACAATCAGAGTTCATGGGGGATATGGCTGTGAATGAATATTAAGTGTTAGTTTTATATTCTAGCTCTTTTCAAAGAAACACAGAAATGTTTGAAAAAATAGAAATATAACAATATTCATTCTTCTTGAGATGGACTTGCACTAAACAATGTCTACATCCTCCTGTGAAGGTTGCAGGGCTTGGGATTGATATATTCATCTAGGGGGTGCTCCAGGCCCAGGCTCCTCTGTGGCAGACATGTTTAGTTATTTGCCAAATCCATTGCAGGCAGGCAACCTTCTCTTCCTGCCTGTTACATGTTAATATGGAAAACAAAACTTGTGTGGAAGGATGGCAGATATTTAGGTCATTTAACTGCTCTAGTAAAATACAAATTAACAGGAAAATTGCTGACATCATTAGTATAAAGCATTAACATCTGCAGGTTACACATGCCAGCTGCATAATATCTGTTAATTATGGTTGTAATAGGAGACCATTGGGAGTGTGAATCAGGATTTATGTGGAAGTTTTGCCACTTTCAGAAATATAGAATTTGACTTGGAATATCCCATTTGTAAAAACTGAAGAAAATTCTGTGTGAGTAGGGATATAGGTGAATCAAATGCTTTTGAAAATGAATCCAATCAGTTATTTCTTATTTCTTTTTTTCCCAAAGACATTTAATTAAGCTTAATTTTGGTAATATAGAAACATAAAGTTTCAAGTCCTTTGTTTGAAAAACACAGGGATCATTTGGTTAAAACTTTTTTCTTCTGTGTTATTTTCTGGGGCTTTTCATCTTTATACATGATATAGTGGCACTTATCCCTCTGTACTGTTTCTCAATTAACCTCAAAATTTCACATATTATTTCATTTATACTTTAGTTGTGTTTTCATTTCAGTTTGTGCTGTATTGAAATATCTCTCTGAGGACATCGTGAAGCTGATGTTATATTATATTAACTGTGTCCAGTAAAAATACATGTGGCCTGAGATGAGGCACCCACCAATTTAATGAGTTTAAGGACTGTGAAAAGGGCTTCCCTGGTGGCTCAATGGTAAAGAATCCACCTACCAATGCAGGAGACACGGGTTCAATCCCTGGGTGGGAAAGATTCCACAGGCTGTGAAGCAACTAAGCCGGTGCACCACAACTACTGAGCCTGTGGTCTAGAACCCGGAAGCTGCAACTACTGAAGCCCACATGCCCTAGAGCCTGTGCCCCACAACAAAAGAAGCCATCACAATGAGAAGCCTGCACACTGCAACTAGAGAGTAGCCCCTCCTTACCACAACTAGAGGAAAGTCAACACTTCAGTGAAGTCTCAGCACAGCAAACAAACAAACAAACACAAATATATCTATATATAGATATATAGATATATATATACACTAAATTATTTTAAGAAGGACTGTGAAAAAAATACGCAGTAGAGGTTTCTTTTAATATTTAATTAATTGATTTTATTTGACCACACCAGG
Organism: Budorcas taxicolor; assembly: GCF_023091745.1. Taxonomy (NCBI): domain Eukaryota; kingdom Metazoa; phylum Chordata; class Mammalia; order Artiodactyla; family Bovidae; genus Budorcas; species Budorcas taxicolor. The sequence continues at coordinate 53,817,987 of NC_068935.1, forward strand.
TCTTATTGGAGCATGTGGGATCTTTGATCTTTGTTGTGGCATACAGGATTTTTAGTTGTTTCATGTGGAATCTAGATCCCTGACCAGGAATTGAACCCAGGCCCCTGCATTGGGAGCTTGGAGTCTCAGCCACTGGACCAGTGGAGAAGTCCCCTCAGTAGAGGTTTTATAGGTGAAACTTGGGAGCTCATAGAATAGGAAAATCATTACTGTTACAAGTGACTAATAACTTTCCCTGGTTTTGACAGGCTTGACTGAGTTTTTCCCTTAAGCTCTGTCCTTAAGAAAAGGGGATATAACACAACATTTAGAAGTTCCCTTTGCACTGATCTCTCCATGCAGTTAGTGATATATAACCAGATTCTCTGAATGCCTTTTAAAGAGGCCTGCTATTAATTATCAGATTTTCTCTCCTAGTAGATTTGCATAATTTTTCATGATTTTTATATTACCCCTTCTAAGATTACACATACTTAGAACAATTGATTGGATTCAAGTAAGACATTTATCCCAGAGGAAATTTTCCTGAATAATTTAATGATTCATGGAGAAAATGCATTGAAAAAATAAAAACACTAGAAAGGCTGCATATAGTATGTAAATACTATGAAAAATGGTCACATAAATGGATAAGGATTAGAAAATTGAGGAGCCAAAGGTGTCACCATATAAATCTAATATCTGAAAACCTGCAAGATGTAGATGTAATTACAGAAAGTCAAAGTATGACATTCTAGATGAAAATTCACTTCAGTCTGCAAACAAGTCATGTAACTTCAACCACATTTTCTAAATAGCCAATTTTTAATTTTAAAATTCCAATCTCTACAATAGCAAAAATTACTGTGAGTCAATTCAGGATTCCTTTCCTTCCTTGCAGCTGTTCCTGAATTCTGAAGGAAGCTACATGTGTCTAAGTGTCTGAGACTCATTTTGTCTTCTATTTCATATGTCCACCATGACATTTGCCACATCAGCCCATCCTGTCTGCAGTTGAAGGGAGCCTGTGGGTCACCTGGGCCATACCCACCATTCATTACCTAGTGGTCCCCTTGGATCTCTCTGTCCTCTACATTCTTCCCATGTAGGGGCATATAGAAAGTACTGGGTTGCCTTTGCACCATACTTGGAAGGAAAATCCATTCATGATAAATTCAAAGTGCTGACAGGGAAAGAACCTGCAACTAATGAAAATCTAACCAGTCCATATAGAATTTAAAGAGAAAAAATAATTTCTCAGGCAAGCAGAAGCTAAAAGCATTCATCAATAATAAATCAACCCTAAAAGAAATGTTAAAGATTCTTCCTTAAGTGAAAAGAAAAAGGCTATAGCAAGAAGTGAGAATCAACAAACTATAAATGCTGGAGAGGATGTGGTGAAAAGGGAACCCTCCTACATTGTTGGTGGGAAAATAAATTGATACAGCCACTATGGAGAACTGTATGGAGGTTCCAAAAAACCTAGGACTAGAACTATCATATGGAGAAGGCAATGGCAACCCACTCCAGTACTCTTGCCTGGAAAATCCCATGAACAGAGGAGCCTGGTAGGCTGCAGTCCATGGGGTCGCTAAGAGTTGGGCACGACTGAGCGACTTCACTTTCCTTTTTCACTTTCATGCATTGGAAAAGGAAATGACAACCTACTCCAGTGTTCTTGCCTGGAGAATCCCAGAGACAGTGGGCCCCCATCTATGGGGTTGCACAGAGTCAGACACGACTGAAGCGACTTAGCAGCAAGGCTTAATTTTCCAAGCAAGCTACATAGCCAGTTCTATTTCAGTCTGCCACTTCCCTGTTCTGCCCTCTGGCCACAGGGCCAGAGTTGATCCTGTCCTCATATCTCACAAACCTGTTCTAGGGCCATTTGCCTACTATTGGTACTTGCCCCTCTCCTGGGGACCCAACAGAATCCACTCTTTCTTCTTGCCCACATGATTCTCTCTTTCCCCCTAACCTTCAATCTACTATTTTATCCTAGGTAGTAATGCTGTTATTCTCTTATGAGCTTCTTTTTCAAAATTCATTCTCCAAAGAGTAGAGGGTTTTGAGTTTCAAAAGCTTAGAAAATAATTCTTTGCATTTATGCTGTCACATCCCTTCTCTGAATAATAAAGAAATTACCTAGTGTTTCAAATTGGTAGAATAAAGCATGAGAGTGGGAAAATAATTCACATTGGTTACTATTTTTTTATTTGTTAATTAATTTTTATTGGAGTATAGTTGCTTTACAATGTTATGTTAGCTTCAGCTGCATAACAAAGTGAATCTGCTGTATGTATACATATATCCCCTCTTTTTTGGACTTCCCTCCCATTCAGGTCACCACATTGATTACAAGGGAAGCCCCCACATTTATTAATATTTTAAAAAATATTATCCAGTCATATAGAAAGCAGAACTAGAAAATGCTAGAGAAGAAAGGAGCCTGGTGATTGTATCTGCCTCTCTTAAGTCAATATTGGCCTCTAGGGCCAAATGTTTTTGAGTATTATGGGAGGACAGAAGTAATGCAGGCCTTTCTTCTTCTGGGACTGGGAAAGATCCCAAAGACAAGTATTTGAGATTTGGGATGAAAGTTATAATGCAGAGGGATTTAGGGGTGAGTGTATACTGCAGAGCTCTATGAAATGCCTGGAGAAGGCTAATGTCACTTGCCACCTCAACATTAGTATGCTTCATCTACCTGGTCCTCAACAGTCCCCAAAGAAGATAAACAGTGGCCTGATTACTCCTGCCTTGAGCCTGTGAGAGGACAAAGTGCAATTATAAACTCAGAAGCCATCAAAGGAAAAGAAGGCCTATTTGTTATATACATTTTGTAAATGTAATGTGAAATTATAATGAAAGTCAATAGATAAGCAATCTACTTGCAAAACAGAGGATTGCCACACAGGGGTCAGAAAGAGGGCTTATAGCTATAATATACAAAGAGTTCTTACAAATTAACAAGGAGATAAAGAATCCAGCTGAAAAATATGTGAAGAAATAAATAGGCTATTTAGAAAAGAGGAAACCCAAATTGCCAAAAATGGATTAAATAGTGTTCAAACTCAGTTAGGAAAAGGCAAAATAATAATAATAATAACAATGAAATATCACTTATTCAGATCAGACTGGCAAAAATTTAAACAACACTAACATCTATTGATTGTGGGCTTCAGGAATAACAGTACTCTCAGACATTGCTGTTAACCTGTGGATTATTATAGTCTTCTGGGAAATAAATTTCATGTTTCTCAAGATTTTTAAATTTATTTTTATTTATTTAACATTGGTTTATAAAAACATATAAGTCTCATGTGTACAACTTTATATTTCTACTTCTGTATACCCGACAGAGTGCTCACCACCAAAAATTTAGTTTCCATCCATCACTACACAGTTGATATTTCTTTACCCATTTCACCTACCCTTTGCCCCTTCCCCTCTCATAACCACTACTCTGTTTTCTATATCTAACTGTTTGTTTTTGTTTGGTTTGGTTATTTATTTATCTATTTTGGTGTATTTGTTTGTTTGTTTTTTTATATTCCCTTTGAATCATCAATTCCACTCATGGCAATTCTGCACCACAGACAGAAATCTCCCAGTTTATAAGGATGTGTACTTGCACGTGCTTAGTAAACGTAAATCCCCAGCAATAAGAAAATGGTTCATTAAATTAGGGTTCATACACCCTATGTTGTTGTTGTTGTTATTTAGTCTCTAAATCACGTCCAACTCTTTGAAACCCTGTGGACTGTAGCCCTCCAGTCTTCTCTGCCAATGGGATTTCCCAGATAAGAATACTGAAATGGGTAGCCATTTCCTTCTCCAGGGGATCTTCCCAACCCAGGGACTGAACCCTTGTCTCCTGCATTGGCAAGCAGATTCTTTACAACTGAGCGACCAGGGAAGCTCCATCCACCCTATAGATTATCATAAAACCATAAAAAGAACCAAATTAGGGCTTTATTGAGTGGTGAATTGGGAAGGTTGCATGGTGTCCTTTTAAGCAAAAAGAAAATTCCCAAGGTGTGCACAATCAATTTTTGTAAGAAGATGAATTAAAAACCAACTCCCTCTCTGTATGATTAACAAAGATAGCTTGTTGTAGGATTATGTAGACTTGGGGAAAAAAGTAGGATATGTGCTGGGTTTTTAATCTTGGCTACTCAGGGTGGTAGAGACACGACAAGAGAAGAGGGAATCAAGAAAAATGATCCCAAAATTAAAAACATAAAACAGCTAGACAATAAAGGGTATATTAATAAAACAAGGAAGTTTCATTTAAGTACAAGAAATATTCATGACCATAGATTTCATGTTATGCTATTTACAAAGTTAGTTCAGTTCAGTTCTGTCGCTCAGTCGTGTCCAACTCTTTGCAACCCCGTTAATCGCAGCACGCCAGGCCTCCCTGTCCATCACCATCTCCCGGAGTTCACTCAGACTCACGTCCATCGAGTCAGTGATGCCATTCAGCCATCTCATCCTCGATCGTCCCCTTCTCCTCCTACCCTCAATCCCTCCCAGCATCAGAGTCTTTTCCAATGAGTCAACTCTTCGCATGAGGTGGCCAAAGTACTGGAGCTTCAGCTTTAGCATCATTCTTTCCAAAGAAATCCCAGGGTTGATCTCCTTCAGAATGGACTGGTTGGATCTCCTTGCAGTCCAAGGGACTGTCAAGAGTGTTCTCCAACACCACAGTTCAAAAGCATCAATTCTTTGGCGCTCAGCCTTCTGCATAGTCCGACTCTCACATCCATACATGACCACAGGAAAAACCATAGCCTTGACTAGATGGACTTTAGTCAGCAAAGCAATGTCTCTGCTTTTGAATATACTATCTAGGTTGGTCATAACTTTTCTTACAAAGGCATCCTAGGTATAAATTGCATTATATACATTAATGGTCAGTATGGTGTTGTTCTTGTTTTCTTTTCTTTTTTTTTTTTAATAACCAAACCATGTTCTCTCTTTGAGGAGAGAATCCTCACAATGTATTTTTCTGCTTACAAGTGGCAGGGCTCTTGTCCTCTCTCAACTTACTGGCCATATTCTTTACAAAATGCTCTTTGAGGATCTTATCTTAAGCCCCTTAACAGGAAAAGAGAATTGTTAAACATAGAGACATTTGTGGATTGCCCTATTTAATAGCATATTTATACACTATTTAGCATCACTGATGACAGACAACATGTTTGAACTTTTCAGTTTCTGACATGAATCATATTTTTGCACTCTTGATTATATAGAAAAATTGCACTGTTGCAGAGATCAAGCCTGGTTATTTTGCTTTCAAAGACATCAGAATATGTTTTTCTCTCTGTTATTTCTATTATGCATATATTTCACCATTGCTTATCAGGATGTCCCAATATTATTCATCTGTTGTAGCTGTTGTAATATTTCTTTCGCTCAGCTTACAATATAATCACTGAAACATCCTTTACTTAATTTAAAAATCACAACGGTAATTTACAACTCCACTCTACTCCTGGAAATATACACAACTATGCACATACATATGTGCATACACATACACAATTTTAAACTTACTTTGCATTTAAGATTTCTTTCTTCCCGAAAATCTGCTGTGTTCTCAGTCCTGTCTGACTCTTTGTGACTCTTTGGACTGTAGCCTACCAGACTCCTCTGTCCATGGGATTTTTCAGGCAAGAATACTGGCGTGGGTTGCCATTTCCTCCTCAAGGATCCTCCTGACCTAAGGATCAAACTTCTGTCTCCTGTGTCTCCTGCATTGCAGGTGGATTCTTTAACACACACATACATTGTGAGGTAAAAGTTAATTGTTTTTTTTAAGTGGATATCCAATTGTTCGAGCATGATTTTTTTGAAAGAGTGTTTTCCTCCTTGAGTTACCTAGGCAACTTCATAAAAAATGATGATGTCTGGGTTTATTTCTGGAACTTCTAGTCTGTTTCATTGGTTCACATGTTACTTCTTTTCACCAATACTATACTATCTTGATTATCATAGCTTTCAGTACCAACTTTTTTCTTTTTCAAAATTATTTTGGCCATTTTTGGTTCTTTGTGTCTCAGTACAAGTTTTAGAATTTGCTTAAAAATTTATACAAAATATACCATACATTTTGACTATGGTTTTGTTGAATTGAGAGACCAATTGGGGGTTAATTTAAATCTTAACAATTGAGTTTTCTGACCCATGAACATGGCATGTCTCAAATTTATTTCTTACAAATTTCATCAATGTTTTGTAGTTTTCAGGGCATCAGTATTAGATATATTTTATAAGCATTTCTTGCTTTTTGTTACCATTATAAATACTACTTTGTACATTTCATTTTCTAGTTGTCTAATTTTTGTACATAGAGATAGAATTTATTTTTTGTATTGACCTGTATCCTGAGAGACTTTATGTTTCCTTACTATTTCTGGAGCTTTTCTATAGATTTCTTATAATATTTTACATAGACAGTGATGTCATCTATGAACCAATCTGGTTTTATCTCTTCATTTCTAATCTCTATATCTTGAATTTATTTTTCTTTCCTTATTACACTGCATACAGCATCTAGTATAATGCTGAAAATTTTCTGGAGGACATATTTAGTTTTTTTGTTTTTTTTAGTGACGTTGGTTAATTTGGTCACAATGAATCATATGAGGCCTTAACTATGAAGCCCATCCTACTGTAGATTAGCTCTTAATTAGTAAATTGCTGCTAACCTCACTAGCAACCAGAAATGTAGAAATCTAAACAACAATATGATATTACTTTTTATTTATCAGATTTGCAAAATTTAGAGATTCAAGTAATATCAACTGTTGCTGAAGATGTGGAGAAATGGAAGTGTCATAAACTGCTAGTGAGAATGTAATTTGGTACAGCCATTCTAGAGAGAAATCTGGCATTCATTAGTGAAATTAACAAATGTTTATGCCTATTTACCCATACATCATCCAGGTATTTGCCTTAGAGAAACTCTTATACAAGTCCAATTACAAACTTCCAAAATGGTAGCAAGATAGCTAGATGTCTATCACTCATGGAGTAAGCAAATGTAATGCAGTAGGGGCACACCAGAAAATGCTCTGCAGATTCTAGAAACTATGAACTAGGTTTATATATAGCAACACACGTACATCTTTGAAACACATCACTGAGTGAAAGGAAAAGAAAGAAAACTAATTCTATAGTATAAGGCATGTTATATGAATTAAAGCCATATAAACACACTCAAGCATAGTATATATTTCATAAGAATATATATGTATATACATATGTACACACACACACACACACACACACACAAACACACACACACATATATATATCTCCAAGAGAGAAGGCAGTAGCTGTTAGGAATGATAATTGGAAAAATAAAATAAAATAACACGAGGATCTTGAACCTATCATAATGATCAAAATATTCAGTGAACTGAGGATTATGATTAACTCAAGTCTTTATCCCTGAGTTTAAAATAATGAAAAATTTAAATCTCAGGTGATATTAAATGGAGAGTAGGATATACACCAAAATATGTAGTGTATTCCCATTTTTTAAAGCTTTATACATATGGGTAGAAAAAGAACTGTATACACTGGTTGTCTCAACGGGAGCATGGCTAGTAAGAGTGATTTTCAGTTTTTAGTTTTGCCATTACACCTTTCTCTTCTTCACAATAAGCATGTACAACGTTCATAATAGAAAGAATAAACTGTTACTTTCCCAAAACAGTGTAAATGAGAAAATCACATCTAACAAAATTTATGCAAATTAGCATGATCACCATTATTCCACTGAAGTGAATAAACACCTGTTTCAGGTCACTGAACACCAATAGTCCATACAGACATGGTTTGAGAGAATACCTGTCTTCTGAATGGTCAAGACATCACTACAGCCATTTTTGCTCCCTGAAGAAAGCATTGCTTAAACGCAGGTCTTTTGTGTTTTCAGGATGATAATTATTTCGATGGGTATGGGTTCTTTCTTTTAACCGAGACTATCATGGTAATATTCAGAAATTTCACAAGGTAAAGTAATGTGTTTCTAAAGCTGGAGTAAAACTAAATTAATAAGATCTTAAACCATTAAGAAGTAATTAGAAATATAAAAGCACTAACAGCAAAAGCTAAAAACCAACTAATGGACTATAGTGAGCATGAGAAAATTATTCTATGTTACAATGGAGCCAGGAGTAGACTTCAAACTGGCAGGATAATAAGATCTTAACATACTAGAAAACATCATGAAACACTAATAGCAACTATGACATGGGGGTGATAAGAAAATATGGTTTTAATTCAACATTTCAGGATCAGAACATTCTTCACTTTCCCATCTTTACCAAAGCTGATGTTGAATTTTCTGGTGTTTACTGAGGGAGTGGGAAGTCTCTATATTTCTATAATATCCTACACAGTGAATTATGAATAATTAAATGAACACATAACGAATTTTAAACTCAAGCTTTAAAAATTAAAATGATCGTTTTGTAACTCTATAAATGTCTTTATATTTTATTGTTTTTAAACCCAGTGAGCTTCTACCTCTGTGTGTAACATGAATTTCATGTTCATCATTTCTAAATAAACATTTCCTATGCAATTGAAATGCTCCTACTTATACAATTTTCTAACAATTTAATTCATTTCCTAACAGGCTATTCCCTGCCCAGTTATATTAATACTGTCTAATAATTTGTTTCAAAGTGTGGTTTCCTGAACCATAACTGTCTCTAACAGAAACATTAGTGTATATTAAAAAAATGCATTTACTTAGATCCCACCCCTGTCAGGTTCTGGATCTAGGATTTGTATAATTAACAAATGTCCCTGTTTAAGGACCTTTGCTCCAGGTGTATGGAGATCCTCTATTTCTGCCCTCAAGGAAGAAGGGTGTTGATCTAAGTTCATAAAATTCAAAGGTACTAATTTGGTTCCTTGTGATGGTGGTTGGAAACAATATGCCTTGTTCAAAGACCTAGGGATCTTTACTTTAACATCTTTTCATATGACTAGATGATGAGGATGAGGTTAAAAGGCTGAGGTCATCTCCCTTCTATTCTTTCTTCTTCTATTTATGAGGCCGTTGAAACAGAGAGAAGCCTAGGACCAGTTCCCCCAAATTCTAGAGGCCCTGGCTCCCTTCTTTATGTAACATAGAGTATACATAGTATGCTCTCCTTTCTCTATGTATTCTGCCATGTTTGAATATTTGATTGGCTCTTCTCTAGGCAATGCTGGCAAAACGCTTTCTTGTTCTCTTTGGGTTCTTTTTACCCCTGACACTCACAGGTGCATCTTAGACCAGCATTTTCTCTACAGGTAAGACATGAAATTAAAAGATGCTTACTCCTTGGAAGAAAAGTTATGACCAACATAGATAGCATATTCAAAAGCAGAGACATTACTTTGTCAACAAAGGTCTGTCTAGTCAAGGCTATGGTTTTTCCTGTGGTCATGTATGGATGTGAGAGTTGGACTGTGAAGAAAGCTGAGGGCGAAAGAATTGATGCTTTTGAACTGTGGTGTTGGAAAAGACTCTTGAGAGTCCCTTGGACTGCAAGGAGATCCAACCAGTCCATTCTGAAGGAGATCAGCCCTGGGATTTCTTTGGAAGGAGTGATGCTGAAGCTGAAACTCCAGTACTTTGGCCACCTCATGCGAAGAGTTGACTCATTGGAAAAGTCTCTGATGATGGGAGGGATTGGGGGCAGGAGCAGAAGGGGACGACAGAGGATGAGATGGTTGGATGGCATCACTGACTCAATGGGTGTGAGTCTGAGTGAACTCTGGGAGTTGGTGATGGACAGGGAGGCCTGGCGTGCTGCGATTCATGGGGTCGCAAAGAGTCGGACATGACTGAGCGACTGAACTAAACTGAACTGAAGACAAGATTTGAGATTCAGGTTTGGACTTTGGGCAAAAAATAGTCTAATGAGCACCTTTGGGAAATGTGTCTGTTTCAGATCTTTTTTAATGTGGTAAGAATACTCCACATGAGATCTACCTCTTAAGAGCTTTTCAAGTGTACAATACAATCCTTTCACCCATAGGCATATATGTTCATAAGCAGATCTTTAGAATTTATTCATCTTTTTTAACTAAAAGTTTATGCCCATTAATTAGTAACTACCTATTCCCACCCCCAGCCCCTGCCTCTTTCCTCTGATGCCTGAATCCACTGACAAGTAGTGTGAGGGACCATAGGAATCAACAAATCAACAGCTTTATGGCTGGTCGTCCTGGTTACAAGATGGCAGATGGTTAGGATTCTGACATCTTCCTCTTTTAAACTAATTTATGCACCTTGTCACAGATGTCACAGCTGCCAGAGGACAAGCACAAGACTTTCCCCACAGAGGGGCTGAGCTAGACTGTGTCTTAGTTTTGGCATGTAGGATCTTTGATCTTCATTGTGGCATGTGGGATCTTTAGTTGGGGCATGTGAACTCTTAGTTGTGGCATGTGGGATCTATTTCCCCAACCATAGAACAAACCCAGGCCCTACTACATTGGAAAGGCAGAGTTCTAGCCGCTGGACCACCAGGGAAGTCCTAGCACCATTTGTAGGAGAGACAGTTCTTTGTCTTGGCACCCTTATTGAAAATCAATTGACTGTGGCTGTATTTGTTTATTTCTGGATTCTCATTTCTGTTCTACTGGTCTATCGGCTTATCCTTAGGTCAGTATCATGTGGTTTTGATTACTCTAAGTTTGTCTTCACTTTTGAAAACTGCAGTGTATTTACTTAAGAGGCTTCAACTTAATGGAATATTTCCACAGACTGTGCAGACCACTTTGGGAGTACTGTTGCCTTTGAGCCTGCTTTGGGGTATTTTCTGGTATTTTAAATAATTAATTTATTTATTTTAATAGGAGGCTAATTACTTTAGCCACAGGTTTATTTTACTAGCACTAAAGTTTCAACCTCTGGTGTGCTTCCAAGCTGAATAAAAATTTGGAGATAAGTAGAGGAATCATTAAAAGAAAAGATCATATAAAACACATTAACATAAATTCCTGAGGACAGCCTTGAAAAAATCCTATCTGTAGCATTAGTGAAGATAAGCAACAAACCACAATTATTTAAAAGATTGATATCATTTGTGATATAAATCTTGTATATATGGATTGAGACACTCAAAAAGTCTTTAGGGGGTTTTATTTAGTTTTTAACCACTGTATGCTCATATTTTTCTCCCATACATATTTTGCTGTAGCATATTCGAAATAAATGCTAAATAAATTAAAGGCAGTGAAATAGATTGTTCTTCTGTATGAAAATAACATGTTTTACATTGAAGATGTTAATGAATTCTTTATACATTTTTTTTTTCAAGTAAGAATCCATTTCCATATATCTCCATTATAGTCAATGATCTTCTAAGGTGAGAGATTTTTAGTAGATGATGATAAAATCCTGATTTTGGAAGGGGTGGTTGGAAGCTTAAAAGAGGATAAGTGAGCAATTAAGACTGGGAAAATACACAACAGTTTTAAGAAGTCATATTTTAAAAGGGAGCAGAGTAATTGGACAGAAGCTGGAAAGGGATGTAGGGGCCAAGAGAGCTTTTGCTTTTTTAAGATGGAAATGACTGTGTCGTATCTGCATGCCGAGGGTATTATCTACTATATGGTGAAATATCAATTTTGCAGAACACTGGGGTTAATTATAAGAGAAAATTCCTTGAGTAGGTAAGAGGGCATGGGATCCCAGTAACACTCTAAAATGTTACTCTAAAGAATGAATTAATTCTAAAGTGTTAATTTCAACATATAAACACCAGGATTGATCACCCATTGAAGTAGGGAAGGGAACGTTTATAGAAAAGAATTCTATAAACGAATTCTATAAACGAAAAGAATACTGCCCTATTATTGGGCAGTATTGAGTATACATTTGAGATTTATGACCTTAAATTTCATGTAAGAGTAGTTAGTATCATTGGTATTTTTCTCCAGTCACTTTTAGCTGCATAAGTGAAAGCTCCAGAGATCTGTGTTTGAGCAGTGTTCAGGTTTTGTCAGAGAGAAAAAAGGATGTGTGAGTTCAAGCTGAGTATGTTAAAGGCCATGATGCTAGGCTGTGTAAGCCACTATGGGTAAACAAGAGAAGGGTTAATATTGAGAGATGACAATTTAAAAAGTGGTAGGGTTATTGTGTTAGAGGTCTTGATGCAGTCCCAGAATTGTTGGAATGGGTGTCATCATTTAAGTAACCTGGAAAGGTAAAAGATGGTTCATGAATGGGGTGACTGAAAATGAGATTTCAGAACAGTTCAGTTATTAATGATGACAAAGTCTATAAATTAGGCTTAAATTTTTCAAGAAGTGATATTATATAGACTACACATGCAATCAATACAAATGTAGGTGACTAAGTGTCATAGGTTTAGATATTTTAAAATATATTGTTCATGGTTAGGGAATAAATCATAATATTAGTTAGAAAATGCCTATGGACGATGAAGAAAATATCATACATCAAAATTCACTGGACACAGTTCAAGCAGTACAGAGAGGGACAAGGATGGTCTTAAAACTTTTGTGAGAAGAAAATTCTTAAAATTAATGAGCTAAGAGTCTTAAACAAGAAGTTAGACAAAAAAAAAAAAAAAAAGAAGAAGAAACCCAAAAAACGAGAAGGAAGGAAATAATAGGAATAAAACAGGAATGCATTAAGTAGTAACTTATATATATATAGTAAAAAGAATCAACAAAGGCAAATGTTTACTCCATGAAAAGACAGTTAAAGTCAATAAACTTCTGGTAAAATTAACAAGAAAAAAGAAAGTACAAAGAAAGCATAAATAATAAAAATATAAAAGGGACATCATGACAAATAAAGTCGAGATTAAAATGATAATAGGATCTTATGAACAATTTTATAACAAGATATTTGAAAATTAGTGGCATATGGACAAATTCCTAGAAAAGAAACATTATCAAATTTACTCAAGAATTAATAGAAAATAGACCTGATTTGTCTCATAAGCATTAAGGAAATGGAATCTGTAGGTAAATGTTTTTCCACAAAAATAAAAACTCATCTCAGGTCCAGATAGTTTTATAATTAATTTTTATCAGTCATTCAAGGAAGAGGTACACCTAATGTTTGCAAAATTCTTCAGTAAATGTAAACAAACAAAAATAACAAACACCTCACCTACACCATCATTTCATAAGACTACTAGACCATAATAACAAATCAAGCCAAGTGTAATATGAAAATAATAGTAAGTAGAGGCCAATCCCACTTATGAACATAGATACAAAATTCTTAAAATATTAAAAGTAGATTTTAAATATATCCACTGGCCACTTATCACTACTTCTTCCACCACTGTCCTGAGACAAAGCACCATCACCTTTTGCCTGAGTTAATATAATAAAATCCTTGCCACTTTTTTTGCCCCCATTCAACATGACAACCAAAGGGATCATTTAAACATGCAAATCAGGCCATGTGCCTCAGTTACTCAATATTCTCCAATGATTCCCCATCTCAATCAGTGAAAGCTTCACAATTATCTTAAAGACCCTAGATCAGAGTCAGCCAACTGTGGCCCATGGACCAATTCCAGCCTGCTATCTATTTTTATGTGGCTCATGAGCTAATATTTGTAAACATATTTTGCATAGTATTTTATATATTTTAATACTTGAAAAATAATACAATGAAAAGAAAAAGAAAACTTCATTGTATAAAAATCACATAAAATGCACATTTCAGCATCTTTTGGAACAAGGGTACACCCATTGTTTATAAATTGTGGATGCTTTTTTTTTAAATTTTAATTGGAGGCTAATTACCTTACAATATTGTGGTGGGTTTTGCCATACATTCACATGAATTAGCCATGGGTGTACATGTGTTCCCCATCCTGAACCTCCCTCCCACCTCACTTGCCATCCCATCCCTCAGGGTCATCCCAGTGCACCAGCCCTGAGCACCTTGTCTCATGCATCGAACCTGGACTGGCGATCTATTTCACATGTGATAATATACATGTTTCAATGCTATTCTCTCAAATCATTCCACCCTCTCCTTCTCCCACAGAGTCCAAAAGTCTGTTCTTTACATCTGTGTCTCTTTCACTGTCTCACATATAGGGTCATCGTTATCATCTTTCTAAATTCCATATATGTGCATTAATATACTGCATTGGTGTTTTTCTTTCTGACTTACTTCACTCTGTATAATAGGCTCCAGTTTCATCCACCTCATTAGAACTGATTCAAATGCATTCCTTTTTAATAGCTGAGTAATATTCCATTGTGTATATGCCACTTGAGAAACCTGTATGCAGGTCAGGAAGCAACAGAACTGGATATGGAGCAACAGACTGGTTCCAAATAGGAAAAGGAGTACGTCAAGGCTGTATATTGTCACCCTGCTTATTAAACTTATATGCAGAGTACATCATGAGAAAAGCTGGGCTGAAGGAAGCACAAGCTGGAATCAAGATTGCCAGGAGAAATATCAATAACCTCAGATATGCAGATGACACCACCCTTATGGCAGAAAGTGAAGAAGAACTAAAGAGCCTCTTGATGAAAGTGAAAGAGGAGAGTGAAAATGTTTGCTTAAAGCTCAACATTCAGAAAACTAAGAACATGGCATCTGGTCCCATCACTTCATGGGAAATAGATGGGGAAACAGTGGAAACAGTGTCAGACTTTATTTTTCTGGGCTCCAAAATCACTAAAGATGGTGATCGCAGCCATGAAATTAAAAGACGCTTAGCTCCTTGGAAGAAAAGTTATGACCAATCTAGACAGCACATTAAAAAGCAGAGACATTACTTTGCCAACAAAGGTCCACCTAGTCAAGGCTATGGTTTTTTCCAGCAGTCATGTATGGATGTGAGAGTTGGGCTATAAAGAAAGCTGAGTGCTGAAAAATTAATGCTTTTGAACTGTGGTGTTGGAGAAGATTCTTGAGAGTTCCTTGAACTGCAAGGAGATCCAACCAGTCCACCCTAAAGGAGATCAGTCCTGGTTGTTCATTGGTTGGACTGATGTTGAAGCTGAAACTACAATACTTTGGCCACCTGATGCAAAGAGCTGACTCATTAGAAAAGACCCTGATGCTGGAAAAGGTTGAGGGCACGAAGAAAAGGGGACAACAGAGGATTAGATGGTTGGATGGCATCACCGACTCAATGGACATAGGTTTAGGTGAACTCCAGGAGTTGGTGATGGACAGGGAGGCCTGGCATGCTGTGGTTCATGGGGTCGCAAAGAGACAGACACGACTGAGCGACTGAACTGAACTGAATTGAATATGTACCACAGTTTTCTTATCCATTGGTCTGCCGGTGCTTTTGCATAACAACTAGCCACACATACCCTTATTCCTTGCAAATGCAAGGCATGCTTCTGCACTGGTGTTCCTCTGCCTGCATTGCTTTTCTTCCAACTATCAGCATGGCTCACTCTTTCTTCACTTTCTTTAGGTCTCTATTCAAACATAACTTTATCACTGAGCTTTCCTGGGGACCCTAAACTTGAAACTGCTCTTTCACCCTCTTCCTGCCAATCCCTGTCCCCTCTTCCTGAATTATTTTGCTCCATTGCATTTAATCACCAGCTCATATCTTCTCTATATATACTCATCATATATTTTGTTTCTTTTTTGTCTCATGATGGGGAGAGATTTTTGTCTTTTGTTAACACTTGGCCTACCACATAGAATGTGTTCATTAAATGTTGAATAAATGAATAAAGGGGTTGATGACTGATAAAAATACTCTAAAATATCCTATACTTACTATAAGTTAGACACTGTGCTTTAGAAAATTATTTAATGAAGTATAGTTGTGTTAATTACAATGTTGTGTTAATTTCTGCCACATAACAAAGCTGTTCAATTATACTTTTTCATATTCTTTCCCATTCTGGTTTATCCCAGGATATTGAATACAGTTCCTTGTGCTATATGGTAGGACCTTGTTGTTTATTCATCCTCTATATAATCACTTATGTCTGCTAATCCCAAACTTCCAGTCCATCCCTCCACTCCCCCCCTCCCCCTTGGCAGCCATAAGTCTGTTCTCTATAGACACTGTACTTTTGTATCATTGTCCGTAATTTGCACAACAACCTTGTAATTTAGGCATCATTAGGACACAACTGCAGAGAAGGCAATGGCACCCCACTCCAGTACTCTTGCCTGGAGAATCCCATGGGTGGAGGAGCCTGATAGGCTGCAGTCCATGGGGTCGCGGGGAGTCAGACACGACTGAGCGACTTCACTTTCACTTTTCACTCTCACTAATTGGAGAAGGAAATGGCAACCCACTCCAGTGTTCTTGCCTGGAGAATCCCAGGGATGGGGGAGCCTGGTGGGCTGCCATCTATGGGGTCGCACAGAGTCGGACACAACTGAAGCAACTTAGCAGTAGCAGGACACAACTGAGTGACTTCACTTTCACTTTTCACTTTTATGCACTGGAGAAGGAAATGGCAACCCACTCCAGTATTCTTGCCTGGAGAATCTTGCCTGGTGGGCTGCCGTCTAGGGGGTCACACAGAGTCAGACACAACTGACGTGACTTAGCAGCAGGAGGCCCATTTTACAGAGCAAGGAGCTGAAGTTCAGAGAACTTATGTAACTTACCCAAGATCAGAAGAGGCGCACAGAAATTCAGGGCACTGGTGAGCATTGCAAGCTTTAGGAGAAAGACATAAAGAGTGGGAGAGATTATTAGAGGAAGAAACTGAGCTGACCAAGTCCCCTGGACATCCTGGGATATTTACATATTCAAGATAAGGATTTTGCTAGTTTGAGGAGTGATTTAAACTGGGGCAGGCATGTTTATTCGATTGGCAAGAAAGCAAATCTGATTTTATAGCAATTCTAAAGGCATTTCAGTTCAGAGAGAGACTTCCGAATAAATCAGTCACTACACACAGAGATGGTGAACATGCTTATCTTGTTTCCATAAATACCGCCTGTCACGGTCATATCACAGATGATGGCTATAAAATAAATATCACATGGAATTAAAAAGAGCTATGGAGACAGAATACATTGCTAAAACCTAATAACTAGTGCAAGTGAAATATTTTGTAGTATAGAGATGAAACTAATAACAGTCATTATGGACCAACACTTACACTTAAGGATTACGATTCCATTTACTCTGAGGATTAAGGATTATAATTTTATAGTTGGTAATTTCATAGCTATACAAGGTTCTTTTATGAAATCGTGTAGCAATATTTAATGTTTCAATGTCAAATGCTGTATTTATTTGTTTCTCTTTCTTCTGGGCAAATAAAGTTGTGAATGTTCTTTTCTGGGATTTATCAAGGTTGCCACATAAAGTTTTATAAATATGATTTCTCTATCAATCTTTTAGGTTTCTACAGTAAATCTCCATCAGGCAAGTCAAACAATGTGTGGGTTTATCCCAGTGACTGATGCACACCTGTTTTCACCTTAAAGTCACCAGGAAACTTTTTTAAAAGTACTTATGCCTATGCCTGGCACCCAGAGATTTTTATATAATTAGTGGGGTGGGGTCTGGGCTTCAGAATTAAAAAAAAAAAAAAAAAAAAAAAAAACTTCCCCAGTGAATTCTGCCAAGTGCTGCTGTGGAGCTAGACTTCAGCATCTAAGAGTCACATACCTAAAGAGTATCTATATATAGGCATGATTTGTCTGTATAGCATAGCCCTAGTGTTTGTCACAAAATGAAATTTCTAATTACTTACTAAGTCTCCTTGGAGAATGTCTCTAACTAACTCCCATACATTGTATCCTCTCTTTGGACTTCAGATGGGTTGTGTTGTAGTCTATGTGATAAGAATGACCAGAGCCAAAGATGAAAAATAAGGAACTCAGGAATTTCCTCATTTGCTCTCCAAATTGCCAAGAAAGGAACAATGATATTCACATGAGTCCATTTCATTTCATTTCAACAGATGGCAGTGTTTGGGAGTAACTGTCTTATAGTGATTAAGAGTATAGGATCTGTAGGCAAACTGATTTCAGTTACAAGTTCAGCTAAGTAGCTCTGTGATTTGTCCTAAATTACTTCCCCTCTCTGTTCCCTAGCTTACTTGTGTTAAAAACACTGCTAGCATCAATTTGCAAGATCAGATTATGTGCATTAACAAATTCAAAAGGAAGCTCCCATTTCTTGAACACCTTTTGTCTCCATTATACACAGTTTCCTTATGTTGAAGACAGGGCTAACATTAATTTCTACCACAAAAATAATAAATGCTTTCCCTATCAAGTATTATTATAATTATTCTGTGTTAGGTGAAAGCTATAGCTGAGAGGTTCAGTGAGGATGATAAACCTTTGGGTTTATGTTTACTAGAGATCTGAGGGCCCCCAGTCCAGGAAGACTATAATACTATTCCTGGGTGATCTCATTCACTCCAGTAAAAATAATTCTACATATATCCACTTGTATGTAGATGATTCTGAGTCAGTATCTATGGCCTTGACCCTCTCTTAAATTCAAATTCCATACTCACAAGTTCCTTTGAGTAATCTCCAACTGGACATCCCACGTTGTTGTTGTTTAGTCGCTAAGTTGTCTCCGACTTTTGCGACCCCATGGACTTTATCCCACTAGGCTCCTCTGTCCATGAGATTTCCCAGGCAAGAACACTGGAGTGGATTGCCTTTTCCTTCTCCGTGGGATCTTCCAAACCCTGGAATCCAGCCCACATCTCCCACACTGGTAGGTGGGTTCTTTACCACTCAGCCACTAGGGAAGCCTGGACATCCCATAGGACCCTCCAGTTCATCATGATGAAACTAACATTTTCTCTGTCATACTGCAGTTTCTACTCCCCTTCTCTTTGCAACATTGTATTACAGCCTTACCATCTACTTCAAAAACAAGCAGAAAGAAAAACCAAAGGAACAAAAGACAAAACAAAATATTCCCCTATTCATTCACACCTCTAACAAGCTATTGGACTAACTAGTTTTATTTATATAAAATATCTTTTATATCTGTTTCCTCCTCTCTAGTCTTATTGAGAATACCTTACCCCAGGCTTGGAAGGCAGCATGGCAGAGAGGAAAGAGAGTGATAAGTTAGTTATCTCATCACTTGTAGAATCATCGTATAAAAACTATCTTTGGCAGCCTGAGAAGCAAAATGAAAAGAGTGCAAAGCCACAGGTCCAGATTGTAGCTCTGCCACTGACTTGTTGTGTTGCCTTGGTGAAGGGACTGAACCTTTGGTCCTTGGTTGTTTCATCTGTTAAATGGTAATCCTAAGGCCTATTCTGCATGTAACACATGGTATAATGGAGACAGAAGACATTCAAGGGATGGGAAACTCCTTTTGAAATTGTTGATGAAATCATCTGATTTGCCAAGTAGTACTGTTCATCAGCCCAAAAGATATTTTAAAATAATTTTATCCTTTATCAGCATCTCTTGCAGAGTGTTAATGTGAGATCTAACTTGTAATCCATCATTATGCCTCAAAATCTCCTTCTCATCTTTCTTCATTCCCTTGTACCACTATCTGCCCCATAGTCTTTCTCATTGTCAGCATTCTCTTTCCAACTCCAAACCCAATTAAAATACTGACTCACCAGGCTTAAAAACCAACCAACCAATAAAAAAAAAAACAAACAAACAAACCTTAATTCCACTATCACCTCATCTGCTTCTTATAATACAGGTCTACTAGTCCTTCCTCCCAGTAAGGAAAACCCCTTAGGCATCAGGAGGGGAAATGAGGAGAGCAAGTGGCAGTGGAGGAAGGGAGAGGGAGAAGAAACCATGAAAATAAACATAGGACTCTCTTTTACTTGGAGGGGGTGACGCCTGTAAAATTTTATGTACACAGTGTTTATCCTGTCACAAGTGTTATCGTTCAAAACATGGACATCTTTTCCCTTGTCTATTACAACTACTTCTTAACCTGATTTCCATTTCCCTTCCTCTAGTCTCTCCATGCCCCGATCTGGCCACCTTGACCAGTCCGTCTTTCGTATTGTTCTCAGAGGAATTGTTCTCCTACACAACAGCTCTCATCATAGGAATCTGTCTCTGCTCCCTCCAGCTCAGTTTTCCCACAGACCATAGGGTTAAAGCTAGAGCCCTTAAAACAATGTATAAAGTGAAGCACAATATTTCTCTCCTCCAGTTTTCCAGTCCCACACCCTGCCCCTGCCATTTACTCAGGGTACTAATTAGTGAGGACACACCGTCCTATTCCAAGTTTCACTGAATCTGCACATGTTGTTCCCTCAGCCGAGATAATCATTCTGCCTTTCTTCTTTGTGTGTATCTTTGTATGATCAGACTTGAGAGAACTGAGAAGTGGTATGCTTTTCTTTCCCTTATGATTCACAGGGACATCTATTTCTGGTATTTTGTATAAGCCATTCATTAGCAGACAAATAGCTATCAAGTGCCTCCATGCCCCAGGTCACACAGTTCTCCTAGAACAGATCCAGGAGGAAAAATCTTGCTTCTCTTTGCCTTTCCAGTTCTGTGTTTTTTTCACTACATTATGTTACATTCTAAGTGCCAGATGCTATGTCAGGCATTAATGATAAAATTTTCTTGGAATGGGTATCTGTTATGAAAGCCCTTAAAAAAATACAATATTTGCTTCACTTGTGTGGTAACTAGTTTTTTAATGTAACTTGAGTTGTAAAGTTTTCTGATATCTCTTGGTAGCTTTAGGAAGTACAGTCCTAATGCTAGGCCCCTCTTGTATTTTTTTTTTAAATAATTGTGTCTCACCCTATTAGGCCAATTGATTAATCAAGACTGAAACATAATTTTTAATTTTTTTACTAGTGGCTACATACATCCCTTTCTATGACCAGTGGAAATACATCCATGTATTTACTTTCCTTCCAGGCAAGGAAAAAAACCCTGAATGACCTTGCATGGCCTCAGGGAAGGGAGTGGATGAAACCCCAGCTGTGGCAGAGAGTTCCAATTTACTGCCACTCTGCTGATTATATGCTTGCATATTTCCTGAAATAGTGAAAAGCTGTCCAGGCTATAAAACAAATGGAAGACATACAATGTGGCTGAGTGTGGAGGTTTTAGAATCTGGGAGAATATGGTGAACTGAGCCTCAGTATCTGTATTGATGCTCTCAGAATATGCAAGTAATGTTGGCAACACTTAGGAATCAAAGAGCAAAATGTGATTTCTTTTTGTAGACTTCCTAACTCAAGGTGAAGAGGTGAACGTGGCTGATACTCCATCAGCTTCCTGAAATCAGACCCAGGAATAAAGATACTGTCACATCAAATATCACAATATTTGGAAAGCCTATCACTGTGACACTTATATTTACTATGCTTTTTAGCCTAGAGTGTGCTTTTGTAATGACTATCTAGTTTGATCATAGTAACAGCCTAAAGGACGATTATGATCGTCACTATTGTCCCCATGAGGTAACTGAGGCACAGAGTGGAGATGACTTGCCCAAAGTCACTCAGCTTGTCTTTAGTGGAACCCAGGTAAAAATCCGGATCTGTCATTTCATAGTATTACATTGCTGACTTTCGCTTAAATAAATCATTTTTACGTGTGTGTGTGTGTATGTGTGTGCGTTTTGTGTGTGAATTATTGTCTTATTATGAACATTAAAGTATTATGACCCACAGGAAACTCAAACAGGGGCTCTGTATCAACCTAGAGGGGTGGGGTGGGGAGGGAGATGGGAGGGAGTTTCAAAAGGGAGGGGATATATGTATACCTATGGCTGATTCATGTTGAAGTTTGACAGAAAACAGCAAAATGTAAAGCAGTTATTCTTCAATAAAAAATAAATAAATAAATAAAATAGTATGAGCCAGTGACCGAATCAGCTTAAGAGACATAAGAGCATAAAGTGGGATAGGTGACCAAAAAAGAGAATTAATTTTAGTGAATTCCCATTGGTAAGAGGAAGTGTTTAATTTTGTACCAGACTCTAGAATAGGCTGATCTTCTCAAAGAGATTCAGAACAGTATTTTTTTTTAGTTCTACATCTTTCTTGATTTAAAATAATGTGCTCTTTATATTATTATTTTACTTTACAATAGTGTATTGGTTTTGCCATACATCATGTAACTGCCACAGGTATACACGTGTTCCCCATCCTGAACCCCCCTCCCTCCTACCTCCCCATACCATCCCTCTGGGTCATCCCAGTGCACCAGCCCCAAGCATAAAATAAAATGTTAGATGAAATACTTTAAAAAAATAAAATAATGTGCTCTTTATAGAAAAGAGGCATGAGTAGAAAAGGCAGAGAAGAGAGCTATCTATTTTGAACTTACAATATCAGATGCCATGCTAGCTGCTGGTCATTTTATCTCATGTCAGCCTCACAGCATCTCTACATAGTTCTCTTCTTCCTGGGACTGAGGAGATGTAGTACTTACTGGGCTAAAACCAGGAGATGTGGTCAGCCTATATGAGGTAAGCAGTATGAATGCCACTGAGTGGGTTTGTGATCTGAGGCCCAAGGTGATGGGGAAATTGCCCCTAGAAGAGTATTGTTTGTAGAGGATGTTTGTACATGTAAACAGAAGAAGTTTCCGATCATCCTTTCCATGAAATTCACATTTTAAGTTCATATTTGGTGGGAATTAATATGCTGCATTGGAAAGCATAACCAACTCAATATACGTGAGTTTGAGCAAATTCCAGGATATAGTGAAGGACAGGGAAGCCTGGAGTGCTGCAGCTCATGAGATTGCAAAGAGTAGGAGATGACTGAGACACTGAACAACAACAATTTGCTCCACTGGAAAAACAAAACTTAAAATCAATTTTAGACAAAAAAAGATGTGGTTTGAAAATGTATTCAATTAAAACGTTAACATTTACAGCATGTAGACTCTGACTTTGATTTACAGTTTTATAATTTAAATTATAAGAATAAGACAATATGTCCATCAACAGATGAATGGATAAAAAAGATGTGGTATATATACACAATGTGGTATAGATACTCAGCCATAAAAAGAATGAAATATAAGGGGGAAAAAAGAATGAAATATTGCCATTTGCAGCAACATGAATTGACCTAGATTATCAAACTAAGTGAGGTAAGTCAGATGGGAAAAGATAAATACTTTATGATATCACCTATATGTGAAATCTAAAAACATGATACAAATGAACCTGTTTCCAAAACAGAGACTCACAGACATAGAAAACAAACTATGGTTACCAAAGGGAAAGGGGGTGGTGCTGACAAATTAGGAGGTTGGCATTAACATATACACATTGCCATATATAAAATAGATAGTCAACAAGGACTAGCATATGGCACAGGGACCTCTACTCAATATCTTGTAATAACCTATTAGAGAAAAGAGTCTGAAAAGAGTATATTTGAGAACCTTCTGGAAATGATTCAGTATTCTAGATGTCATTAAGAACATTTGTGATTCATGGGAAAGAATCAAAATATAAGAATTCATAGGAATTTAGACATTGATGCCATCCCTCATGGATGACTCTGTGGGGTTTTGTGGAGAAAATAACTGCATATATGGTGGAAATAATAAGAGAACTAGAATTGGAACTGGAGTCTGAAGATGTGACTGAATGGCTGCAGTCTCACGAGAAAAATTTAATGGATGAGAAGTTGCTTCTTATGGATGAGCAAAGTAAGTGGTTTCTGGAGATAGAATCTACTCCTGGTGAAGATGCTGTGAAGACTGTTGAAATGGCAACCAAAGATTTAGAACATGACATCAGCTTAGTTGATAAAGCAGTGGTAGGGTTTGAGAAGATTGACTCCAATTTGGAAAGAGGTTCTACTGTGTGTAAAATGCCATCAAACAGCATTGTATGCTACAGACAAATCATTTATAAAAGGAAGAGTTAATCAATGTGGCAAAATTCCCTGCTATCATAATTTTAAGAAACTGCCACAGCCATTCTAGCCTTCAGCAACCAATCAGTCAGCAACCAACTGCTGACGTGATCAGTCAGCAGTCATCAACATCAAGGCAAGACCTTCCATCAGCAAAAAGATAGTAGTTTTTAGTACAAAGTATTTTTAATTAAGGTGTTTACATTATTTTTTAGACATAATTCTATTGCACACTTAATGGAGCTTCCCAGGTGGTTCAGTGGTAAAGAACCCGCCTGCTAATGCAGAAAACACAGGAGATGTGGATTTGATCTCTGGGTAGGGAAGATTCCCTGGAAAAGGATCCCACTCCAGTATTCCTGGCAGGAAATTCCACGGACAGAGGAGCCTGGTGGGCTACAGTCCAGTTCAGTTCAGTTGCTCAGTCATGTCCGAATCTTTGCGACCCAATGAATTGGAGCATGCCAGGCCTCCCTGTCCATCACCAACTCCCAGAGTTCACTCAGACTCACGTCCAGCTAGTCAGTGATGCCATCCTGCCATCTCATCCTCTATCGTCCCCTTCTCCTCCTGCCCCCAATCCCTCTCAGCATCAGAGTCTTTTCCAATGAGTCAACTCTTCGCATGAGGTGGCCAAAGTACTGGAGTTTCAGCTTCAGCATCACTCCTTCCAAAGAAACCCCAGGGCTGATCTCCTTCAGAATGGACTGGTTGGATCTCCTTGCAGTCCAAGGGACTCTCAAGAGTCTTCTCCAACACCACAGTTCAAAAGCATCAGTTCTTCAGCACTCAGCCTTCTTCACAGTCCAACTCTCACATCCATACATGACCACTGGAAAAACCATAGCCTTGACTAGACAGACCTTCATTGGCAAAGTAATGTCTCTGCTTTTGAATATACTATCTAGGTTGGTCATAACTTTTCTTCCAAGGAGTAACCGTCTTTTAATTACATGGCTGCAATCACCATCTGCAGTGATTTTGGAGCTCCCCAAAAATAAACTCTGACACTGTTTCCACTGTTTCCCCATCTATTTCCCATGAAGTGATGGCACTGTATGCCATGACTTCGTTTGATGAATGTTGAGCTTTAAGTCAACTTTTTCACTCTCCTCTTTCACTTTCATCAAGAGTCTTTTTAGCTCCTCTTCACTTTCTGCCATAAGGGTGGTGTCATCTGCATATCTGAGGTTATTGATATTTCTCCTGGCAATCTTGATTCCAGCTTGTGTTTCTTCCAGTCCAGCGTTTCTCATGATGTACTCTGAATATAAGTTAAACAAGCAGGGTGACAATATACAGCCTTGACATACTCCTTTTCCTATTTGGAACCAGTCTGTTGTTCCATGTCAAGTTCTAACTGATTCTTCCTGACCTGCATATAGGTTTCTCAAGAGGCAGGTCAGGTGGTCTGATATCCCCATCTCTTTCAGAATTTTCCACAGTTTATTGTGATCCACACAGTCAGAGGCTTTAGCATAGTCAATAAAGCAGAAATAGATGTTTTTCTGGAACTTTGTTGCTTTTTCCATGATCCAGTGGATGTTGGCAATTTGATCTCTGGTTCCTCTGCCTTTTCTAAAACCAGCATGAACATCAGGAAGTTCACGGTTCACATGTTGCTGAAGCCTGGCTTGGAGAATTTTGAGCATTACTTTACTAGCATGTGAGATGAGTGCAATTGTGCAGTAGTTTGAACATTCTTTGGCATTGCCTTTCTTTGGAATTGGAATGAAAACTGACCTTTTCCAGTCCTGTGGCCACTGCTGAGTTTTCCAAATCTGCTGGCATATTGAGTGCAGCACGTTCACAGCCTCATCTTTCAGGATTTGAAACAGCTCAACTGGAATTCCATCACACCAACTAGCTTTGTTCACAGTGATGCTTTCCAATGCCCACTAGACTTCAATTCCAAGATGTCTGGCTCTAGATTAGTGATCACACCATAATGATTATCTGGGTCGTGAAGATCTTTTTTGTACAGTTCTTCCATGTATTCTTGCCACTTCTTCTTAATATCTTCTGCTCTGTTAGGTCCATAGCATTTCTGTCCTTTATCGAGCCCATCTTTGCATGAAGTGTTCCCTTGGTATCTCTAATTTTCTTGAAGAGTTTGCTAGTCTTTCCCATTCTGTTGTTTTCCTCTATTTTTTTGCATTGATCACTGAAGAAGGCTTTCTTATCTCTTGCTATTCTTTGGAACTCTGCATTCAGATGCTTATATCTTTCCTTTTCTCCTTTGCTTTTCACTTCTCTTCTTTACACAGCTATTTGTACGGCCTCCCCAGACAGCCATTTTGCTTTTTTGCATTTATTTTCCATGGGGATGGTCTTGATCCCTATCTCGTGCACAATGTCACGAAGCTCATTCCATAGTTCATCAGGCACTCTATCTATCAGATCTAGGCCCTTAAATCTATTTCTCACTTCCACTATATAATCATAAGGGATTTGATTTAGGTCATACCTGAATGGTCTAGCGGTTTTCCCTACTTTCTTCAATTTAAATCTGAATTTGGTAATAAGGAGTTCATGATCTGAGCCCCAGTCAGCTCCTGGTCTTGTTTTTGTTGACTGTATAGAGCTTCTCCATCTTTGGCTGCAAAGAATATAATCAATCTGATTTGGTGTTGACTATCTGGTGATGTCCATGTGTAGAGTCTTCTCTTGTGTTGTTGGAAGACGGTGTTTGCTATGACCAGTGCATTTTCTTGGCAAAACTCTATTAGTCTTTGCCCTGCTTCATTCTGCATTCCAAGGCCAAATTTGCCTGTTACTTCAGGTGTTTCTTGACTTCCTACTTTTGCATTCTAGTCTCCTATAATGAAAAGGACATCTTTTTGGGGTGTTAGTTCTAAAAGGTCTTGTAGGTCTTCATAAAACCATTCAACTTCAGCTTCTTCAGCGTTACTGGTTCACAAAGAGTAGGACACGACTAAGCCACTGAGCACACATTGCACTCTTAGTAGACCACAATATAGTATAAACCTAACTTTTATGTGCGTTGGGGAACCAAAAAATTGCATGATTTGCTTTATTGCAATGTGTACTATGTTGTGGTGGTCTGCAAACAAGCCTGCAGTATCTCTGAGGTTTGCATGTATTTGCATAGCTACCTATTGTATACTCGTATCTATGGTTTGAAAATTAAAAGAGTGTATGTGTCAAGTTGCTTCATTTTGAGTCCGACTGTACGATCCTATGGATTCTAGTCCGCCAGGCTCTTCTGACTATGGGATTCTCCAGGCAAGAATACTAGAGTGAGTTTCCATGCCGTTCTCCAGGGCATCTTCCAGACCCAGGGATCAAATTATAGTCTCCTGCATTGCAAGCAGGTTCTTAACCATCTGAGTCACTAGGCAAGCCCTAAAAGGGTGCAGAACTAAAAAAATGTCATGGTGCATACAGTTTGAGATCCCTGACATAGAGGTCATAGCCCAAACCCACTTTCTATATTATGGGGGTTGTGCATCAGTTTAAAACTGTTCAGTTCAGTTCAGTCACTCAGTTGTGTTCAACTCTTTGTGACCCCATGAACTGCAGCATGACAGGCCTCCCTGTCCATCACCAACTCCCAGAGGCTGCCCAAACTCATGTCCGTTGAGTCAGTGATGTCATCCAACCATCTCATCCTCTGTCATCCCCTTCTCCTCCTGCCCTCAATCTTTCCCAGCATCAGGGTATTTTCAAATGAGTCAGCTCTTCACATCAGGTGACCAAAGTATTGGAGTTTCAACTTCAACATCAGTCCTTCCAATGAACTCCCAAGACTGATTTCCTTTAAGATGAACAGATTGGATCTCCTTGCAGTCCAAGGGACTCTCAAGAGTCTTCTCCAACACCACAGTTCAAAAGCATCAATTCTTCGATGCTCAGTTTTCTTTATAGTCCAACTCTCACATCCATACATGACTACTGGAAAAAAACATAGCCTTGACTAGGTGGACCTTTGTTGGCAAAGTAATATCTCTGCTTTTTAATATGCTGTCTAGGTTGGTCATAACTTTCATTTAACTCTGAATGCTAACCCCAGGGTCTCTGGCAGCACTGCCACCAGGAGTCCAAAAGTGTTTCGAGCCTTACTAGCTCTGACAGAGTCTGGGCACTTGCAGAATTCACACAAAACCTATTTTCTGAAGGAATTCACATGTGACAGGAGACTGTCAAATTAGAGCAAAAATCGAACTATTTATAAACTCCAAATATATTTAGACTGAAGAATAGCTTCAATAATACACAAATTAATTTTTTTAAAACCTTATGAGTAAGAACAACCTTGTAGACCTGTTTCAACATGAGATCACCAAATATACAAAATAATAGTAAACTAACATCCGGTTGTTTTTCCTTTGTTCCCTGTAGAATCGTGGGAAAGGCGATTGCTCCTTACCACTTTATGTATAAACAAAGCCCCATTTCTTTTGCCCTGGTGATTCTGGCAGAATCGTAAACATCTCTGAACCTTTAAAATGTAGACATTCCCTTAATCTAATTAAGGATGCAGTACAATAATTAGGTTATGTATAATTTCCTTTCCTTTCCAATCAACCTCAAGTCTAGCGATTTCCATTCCCTCAGTAATGTTTCTGGCATTTCCTTTACCTGTCATCTCTCTGGAGAGCCCCTGTCAGTTTTTTTCATCCTCTGTCAGAAAACGGAGCCAACCTCCTCTTCTCTTTCTCTAATTGTGTCCTGAACATAATCTTATACAAGACTGTAAACACCTTATGTCCTTGCTTGGAAACAGTCATACCATAAATTCCCAAACATTTTTGATACCACTCTTGGCATGGTGAAAGCACCCAATAAATATTTGTTAACTATTTTTTTATTGAATACAAGAAGTGTGTTTATAAAATCTATCCTTTGTAACCTGAGAAACCAAGTGGACTTATATAAGTGTTGACTTCTCCACCTGGCGATATGAAAATACTAAGTGATGTATTTTTTCTGTCAAAGGGTTGGACATGGAAGCACTCAAAACCTGTAATATGTTAATATTGCACCCTTGAAACAAACACCTGGCAATGTAGATGCAATGGCATTGACAAATGATCGTGTGCTGAGTGGACTCCCTCTGTTTGGAGTTTTACACTTGCACTTAATTATCACTTGTGTATTTCTGCTAAAGTAGTCCCCCTCTTATTTTAAATCTCTCCTCCAAATTCAGAGTATAATCTAACACCATAATAGTTGGCCCCTGGCACTAGTGGGCACATTCCTGCCAGACGACCAACTAGGACTGGAAAAAGCAGTGTCTTTTTTAAGGTGCTTTCTATAGAACTATACTTTGTATCACTGATGACATAGATGTATGTCAGGCACAGGGGGATCTAGTTGTCTCTAAGCCACTGAATCCCTTAAAAAACCCCTCAGAAGGAGTGACACAATAGAACGTTGATGCAGCCACAGATGAATACCACATGGGATCCCTCTTGTTTATAGTTTAATGTTCACAATACTATGCAAATAAAACTGTTCATAACAAAGAGGGTACACTGGAAACATCCTAGATAGACATCTGTCACTTCTAAAAGATATATAAACTAGGAAGGAAAAGAAAGCACAATTCAGATCCTTCCTTTCTCCTTTTCATGCATCGTTAAGGACTCCCCATCCGTTCCTGGCTGGTCACTCAGTGCTCTCGTTTATCTGGCCCTGCATTCCTTGCCTTTCCAACATGATCTTTGGTGACTATATAAGTGGCAGGGGAGTTTTTATTCTTAGTATTTCTATAAATCTTAATATCTTTTCGTAGTTACAGGTGCTTTTTGATGTTTGTGTTCTCTGCCTCCAAATGAATTAGATTTTTATTTTAGTTAAGGGTAAACTTGAGAATCAGTTGTCTCCTGCTGGTTTTTCTCTTTTTCAGGTTCATGTAACTGATGTTGTTTATTGCTCAAAAGTTATGCTTAAATTAGGTCTGTTCAGTTGTTACTGTAGATGTCTATTCAGAAGCTACTTATTGTTTTCTGTGATCAAGATAACCTTCTCTTATTTCACCTCTTTCTCTTTTTCCTCATCTGACATTTTACTTGCCACCTGAGAAAAGACTGTGAACCAATTCTTTTTATTATTTTTTCTATTCTATTAAGAGATTAAAAAAAGTCTTCAAATTCCCCCAGAATGCTGCCCACTAAATTTAAGCATCCCTTTTTCTCCTTATCCCTGAGGTGAGCTGTCCCCTCCTTCCTAGTTTCCAACTTCTAGTTTTCAGTATCTTAGAGTCTTTCCTTAAGCTGCCAAATAAGAATGGAACAGAGACGTGGAACATGCATGCATCACTGTTTAAACATCCCACTTTTATTTTTAGTTTTGATAACTTTATTACGCCTAATTATCACATTTAATGTGCCTTCTAAATTAGAATGGCTAGGAAGAAAACAGCATTTTAGGAAAGCCATCTTTTTTTTGTTTGTTTGTTTTAATCACAGCTTTGCTTCTAAGCTGCAATGATAGCAAATTTATGTTTGTTAGCTAATAGAAAATCACTTTGCCAACAAAGCTCCATATAGTCAAGGCTATTGTTTTCAGTAGTCATATATGCATGTGAGAGTTGGACCATAAAGAAGGTTGAACATTGAATAATTGATGCTTTCAAACTGTGGTGCTGGAAAAGACTCTTGAGAGTCCCTTGGATTGCCAGAAGATCAAACCAGTCAATCTTAAAGGAAATCAAGCCTGAATATTCATTGGAAGACCTGATGCTGAAGCTGAAACTCCAATACTTTGGCCACTTGATGTGAAGAGCTGATTCATTGGAAAAGACTCTGATGCTGGAAAGGATTGAGGGCAGGAGGAGAAGGGGATGTTAGAGGGTGAGATGATTGGATGGCATTACTGGCTCAACAGAGATGAGTTTGAGCAAGCTCGAGGAGATAGTGAGAGACAGGAGCCTGGTGTGCTGCAGTCCGTAGGGTTGCAAAGAATTGGACATGACTTAGCGACTGAACAACAGCAACAACAAATGAAAAGAAACAGCAGACAGTTGAAAAAAAAAAAAAAAAAAAGGTAGAGAGATCCTGAAATCCAAAGAACCAAGCAGGTGAGTATGTTTCTTGTGAGAGAGAAAAGGAAAAAGATGTAAAGAAGAAAACCTGCAGATGCTAAACAATCAAATTAACAGAAAAAGGTGATGAATAGGTTAAAGAGACACATGGGGCTCTGGTCAAGCAGTGCCTGTAGCTTTGGTACAGGTAGGAAAACAGGGAAAGGTTTTGGAAACCTACACAAGGTCCCATCCATTCTTGGTGGCACTTGGTGGCACCAACCAGTCAATGTAGGTTGTAAACAAATGTTTAAACTCCAGTTGAACAGCTCTTCATTAGTATTTAATTAGCCAAGTTGGAAGTTGACTGCCATTTCAAACAGAGAAAATTTCTGTAACTATTATTTGGAAGGCTTTATCACACCTAATTCTGTTTTGAGTCATTTTATTTGTGAGGATGATTCAGTAGTCATAAATTGTGGTGGAAAATACTGTTTCTTATAGGCCTGTCAAACCTCAAATCCAAACATGACATATTTAAGGAGGGCGTTTTGTAGTAAGATTTAAAATTCATGCACATTCTTTTTAAGAATTTTTGATGTTTTAACTTCCAGCTGCTAATAATCAAAGCTTTATTAAAACCATCATCATATTAAGGACTTAGTGAAGTCTCTTTCTCCCTGGTGAGGCATTCCTTGATTGAAATAATTGGGTTAGTGTCTAGGAAGAGCATTGTTTTATTTGAATCAAGTTACAGTGTTATAACTGAATGCTACAAACTGGGGTCAAATTGCCTGGCTTGGATTTTCAGTTTCACTGTTGATTTATTGGATGAGTGACTTCACAAGGTAGTAATGAGAAGAACATACTTCAAATATTTGCCCATGTTAACCATCATGGATAAATCATATTACCCTGAGTGTATGCTTCCAAACCACAGGCCTACCAGTGATATATACTGCTACCATGTTCCCCTCAGATTTTATTACACAAACACAGGCACAGGCCCAGGCCAAAATGATTTTGTGAAAACAAGAACATAGCGGTTTTAAAGTTATTAACATATATTTTGGAGAAGGCAATGGCATCCCACTCCAGTACTCTTGCCTGGAAAATCCCATGGACGGAGGAGCCTGGTGGGCTGCAGTCCATGGGGTGGCTGAGAGTTGGACAGGACTCAGTGACTTCACTTTCACTTTTCACTTACATGCATTGGAGAAGGAAATGGCAACCCACTCCATTGTTCTTGCCTGGAGAATCCCAGGGACGGCAGAGCCTGGTGGGTTGCCATCTATGGGATCACACAGAATCGGACATGACTGAAGCGGCTTAGCAGCAGCAGCAGCAGCAACATACATTTATTGTTTTATTATTCTTGAGACCACACTGTTCACTAATCAGAACAATGGTTTTTATCCATGCTATCTACTTTATGGACTAAAAAAGCTGAAAGATAGTATTATTCATTTAATTTTTTTTTTAAACTGAAGTGTAGGTAATTTGCACTCATCTCATACGCTAGCAAAATAATGCTCAAAATTCTCCAAGCTAGGCTTCAGCAGTACATGACCCGTGAACTTCCTGATGTTCAAGCTGGTTTTAGAAAAGGCAGAGGAACCAGAGATCAAATTGCCAACATCTACTGGATCATGGAAAAAGCAAGAGAGTTCCAGAAAAACATCTATTTCTGCTTTATTGACTATGCCAAAGCCTCTGACTGTGTGGATCACAATAAACTGTGGAAAACTCTGAAAGAGATTGGAATACCAGACCACCTGACCTGCCTCTTGAGAAATCTGTATGCAGGCCAGGAAGCAACAGTTAGAACTGGACATGGAACAACAGACTGGCTCCAAATAGGAAAAGGAGTACATCAAGGTTGTTTATTGTCACCCTGCTTATTTAACTTCTATGCAGAGTACATCATGAGAAATGCTGGACTTGAAGAAACACAAGCTGGAATCAAGATTGCTGGGAGAAATATCAATAACCTCAGATATGGAGATGACACCACCCTTATGGCAGAAAGTGAAGAGGAACTAAAAAGCCTCTTGATGAAAGTGAAAGAGGAAAGTGAAAAAGTTGGCTTAAAGCTCAACATTCAGAAAATGAAGATCATGGCTTCCAGTCCCATCACTCCATGGGAAATAGATGGAGAAACAGTGGAAACAGTGTCAGACTTTTTTTTTTTTTTTTTCGCTCCAAAATCACTGCAGATGGTGACTGTAGCCATGAAATTACAAGATGCTTACTCCTTGGAAGAAAAGTTATGACCAACCTAGATACCATATTCAAAAGCAGAGACATTACTTTGCCTACTAGTCAAGGTCCGTCTAGTCAAGGCTATGGTTTTTCCTTGGTTATGTATGGATGTGAGAGTTGGACTGTGAAGAAGGCTGAGTGCTGAAGAATTGCTGCCTTTGAACTATGGTGTTGGAGAAGACTCGTGAGCGTCCCTTGGACTCCAAGGAGATCCAACCAGTCCATTCTGAAGGAGCTCAACCCTGAGATTTCTTTGGAAGGAATGATGCTAAAGCTGAAACTCCAGTACTTTGGCCACCTCATGCAAAAGTTGACTCATTGGAAAAGACTCTGATGCTGGGAGGGATTGGGGGCAAGAGAAGAAGGGGACGACCGAGGATGAGATGGCTGAATGGCATCACTGACTCGATGGACGATTCATGGGGTCGCAAAGAGTTAGACTTGACTGAGCGACTGAACTAAACTGAATTTTCCTTGATTCATGGACCTAACATTCCAGGTTCCTATGCAATATTGCTCTTTACAGCATTGGACCTTGCTTCCATCACCAGTAACATTCAAAACTGAGTGTTGTTTTTGTTTTGTCTTCATCTCTTCATTCTTTCTGGAGTTATTTCTCCACTGATCTCTAGTAGGATATGGGGCACCTACTGACCTGGGGAGTTCACTTTCAATGTCCAATTTTTTGCCTTTTCATACTGTTCATGACGTTCTCAAGGCAGGAATACTGAAGTGGTTTGCCATTCCCTTCTCCAGTGGACCACATTTTGTCAGAATTCTCCAACATGACCCGTCCGTCTTGGGATGGAAATGGACTGGAATGGGTGAACTTAACTCAGATGACCATTATATCTACTACTGTGGGCAAGAATACATTAGAAGAAATAGAGTAGCCATCACGGTCAACAAAAGAGTCCAGAATGCAGTACTTGGATGCAATCTCAAAAATGACAGAATGATGTCTGTTCATTTCCAAGGCAAATCATTCAATATCACAGTAATCCAAGTCTATGCCCTGACCAGTAGTGCTGAAGAAGCTGAAGTCGAACAGTTCTATGAAGACCTACAAGACATAGAATTAGCACCCCCCAAAAGATGCCCTTTTCATTTTAGGAGACTGGAATGGAAAAGTAAGAAGTCAAGAAACACCTGGATTAACAGGCAAATTTGGCCTTGGAATATGGAATGAAGCAGGGCAAAGGCTAATAGAATTCTGCCAATAGAATGCACTGAACATGGCAAACACCCTCTTCCAACAACACAAGAGAAGATTCTACATATGGACATCACCAGATGGTCAACACCAAAATCAGATTGATTATATTCTTTGCAGCCAAAGATGGAGAAGCTCTACATAGTCAGCAAAAACAAGACTGAGAGCTGACTGTGGCTTAGATCATGAACACTTTATTGCCAAATTCAGACTTAAATTGAAGAAAGTAGGGAAAATCACTAGACCTTTCAGCTATGATCTAAATCAAAACCCTAACGATTATACAGTGGAAGTGAGAAATAGATTTAAGGGCCTAGATCTGATAGACAGAGTGCCTGATGAACTATAGATGGAGGTTCCTGACATTGTACAGGAGATAGGAATCAAGACCATCCACAAGAAAAAGAAATTCAAAAAAGCAAAATGGCTGTCTGAGGAAGACTTACAAATAGCTGTGAAAAGAAGAGAAGCAAAAAACAAAGAAGAAAAGGAAAGATATACCCATTTGAATGCAGAATTCCAAAGAATAGTAAGGAGAGATAAGAAAGCCTTCCTCAGAGGTCAATGCAAAGAAACAGAGGAAAACAATGCAATGGGAAAGACTAGAGACCTCTTCAAGAAAATTAGAGATACCAAGGGAACATTTCATGCAAAGATGGGCTCGATAAAGGACAGAAATGCTATGGACCTAACAGAAGCAGAAGATACTAAGAACAGGTGGCAAGAATACACAAAAGAACTGTACAAAAAAGGTCTTTATGACCCAAGCAATCATGATGCTGTGATCACTCACCTAGAGCCAAACATCCTGGAATGTGAAGTCAAGCGGGCCTTAGGAAGCATCACTATGAACAAAGCTAGTGGAGGTGATGGAATTCCAATTGAGCTATTTCAAATCCTGAAAGAGGATGCTGTGAAAGTGCTGCACTCAATATGTCAACAAATTTGGAAAACTCAGCAGTGGCCACAGGACTGGAAAAGGTCAGTTTTCATTCCAATCCCAAAGAAAGGCAATGAAAAGAATCTTCAAACTACCTCACAATTGCAACTCATCTTACATGCGAGCAATATAACACTCCAAAGTCTCAATGCCAGGCTTCAACAGTATGTGAACCTTGAACTTCCAGATTTTCAACCTGGATTTAGAAAAGGAAAAGCAACCAGAGATCAAATTGCCAACATCTGTTGGATCACAGAATAAGCAGGAGAGCTCCAGAAAAACATCTATTTCTGCTTTCTTGAAAATGCCAAAGCCCTTGACAGTGTGGATCACAATAAACTGTGGAAAATTCTGAAAGAGATGGGAATACCAGACCACCTGACCTTCCTCCTGAAATGTCTGTATACAGGTCAAAAAGCAACAGTTAGAATGTGACATGGAACAAATAGGGAAAGGAGTATGTCAAGACTATATTGTCACCCTTCTTATTTAACTTAAATGTGGAGTACATCATGAGAAATGCTGGACTGGTTCCAAATAGGGAAAGGAGTATGTCAAGACTATATTGTCACCCTTCTTATTTAACTTAAATGTGGAGTACATCATGAGAAATGCTGGACTGGTTCCAAATAGGGAAAGGAGTATGTCAAGACTATATTGTCACCCTTCTTATTTAACTTAAATGTGGAGTACATCATGAGAAATGCTGGACTGGATGAAGCACAAACTGAAATCAAGATTTCTGGGAGAAATATCAATAACCTCAAATATGCAAATGACACCACCCTTATGGCAGAAAGCAAAGTAAAACTAAAGAGCTTCTTGGTGAAAGCAAAAGAGGAGAGCGAAAAAGTTGGCTTAAAGCTCAATATTCATAAACACTAAAATCATGGAATCTGGTCCCATCACTTCATGGCAAATAGCTGGGGCAACAATGGAAACAGTGACAGACCTTATTTTTTTTTGGGGGGGTGCTCCAAAATGACTGCAGATGGTGACTGTAGCCATGAAATTAAAAGATGCTTGCTCCTTTGGAGAAAAGTTATGACTAACCTAGACAGCATATTAAAAGCAGAGACATTACTTTGCCAACAAAGATCTGTCTAGTCAAAGCTATGGTTTTTCCAGTAGTCGTGTATCAATGTGAGAGTTGAACTATAAAGAAAGCTGAGCACCGAAGAATTGATGCTTTTGAACTGTGGTGTTGGAGAAGACTCTTGAGAGTACCTTGGACTGCAAGGTGATCCAACCAGTCCACCCTAAAAGAAATCAGTTCTGAATATTCATTGGAAGGACTGATGCTGAAGCTGAAACTCCTATATTTTGGCCACCTGATGTGAAGAACTTACTCATTTGAAAGACCCTGGTGCTGGGAATGATTGAAGGCGGGAGCAGAAGGGACGACAGAGTATTAGATGTTTGAATGGTATCACTGACTCAATGGACATGATCTTGAGTAAGTTCTGGAATTGTTGATGGACAGGGAAGTCTGGCATGCTGCAGTTCATGGGGTTGAAAGAGTCAGACACGACAGAGTGACTAAACTGAACTTACCTGAGTGTGTATACGTTAGGCTTCCCAGTGGTGCTAGTGGTAAAGAACCTGCCTGCCAATGCAAGAGATATAAGAGATGTGGGTTTGACCCCTGGGTCAGGAAGATCTCCTGGAGGAGGGCACAGTAACCCACTCTAGTATTCTTGCCTGGGGAATCCAGTGGACAGAGGAGCCTAGCAGGCTACAGTCCATAGGGTCACAAAGAGTCACACATGACTGAAGCAACTTAGCATTCATGCACACATCATCTTTTGATGACAATATTAATTGGTAGTTTTCCTAATCACTCTAATCTGATTTCACTGTTGAGGAAACATAAAACTCAGGAGAAAACAAAAGAAGAAAATGAAAATCACCCATTATCTCACTGTTCAAAGATGTCCATTGACATTATGATATATATCATCCTAGCCTATGTAATATGCAAATGTGTATACACACACACACACACATAGCGCTGGCCTCATGGCTGTGCAGCCTGTGTAGTTGCACAGGCCCGCACATTTGAAAGGGCTCTGTGCTTGAGATAATGCACTGCTGTCACCTCATGAAAGTACTAATAAGTTTTGAACAAGGGGCCCCACATTTTTATTTTGTACTTGGCCCCATAAATTATGTCGCTGGTACAACATTCACATTAGAATTCAGACAAAATTGGAATGATCAGTTTAGTTCAGTCATTCAGTTGTGTCGGACTCTTTGCGATCCCATGGACTGTAGCACGTTAGGCTTCCCTGTCCATCGCCAACTCCTGGAGTTTACTCAAACTCATGTCCATTGAGTTGGTGATGCCATCCAACCATCTCACTCTCTGTCATCCCCTTCCCCTCCTGCCTTCAATCTTTCCCAGCATCAGGGTCTTTTCAGATGAGTCAGTTATTTGCATCAGGTGGCCAACATATAGGAATTTCAGCTTCAGCATCAGTCCTTCAAATGAATATTCAGGACTAATGAAATTCCAGTATTTTGGCCACCTCATGCGAAGAGTTGACTCATTGGAAAAGACTCTGATGCTGGGAGGGATTGGGGGCAGGAGAAGGGGACGACCGAGGATGAGATGGCTTGATGGACGTGAGTCTGAGTGAGCTCCGGGAGTTGGTGATGGACAGGGAGGCCTGGCTTGCTGTGATTCATGGGGTCACAAAGAGTCGGATACAACTGAGCCACTGAACTGAACTGAACTGAATTGCCTTTGGAAATTAGTTGGTTAGATCTACTTACAGTCCAAGGGACTCTCAAGAGTCTTCTCCAATACCACAGTTCAAAAGCATCACATGAGGGAACATAACTAAAAATGAAGAATTTCAAGATATATTTAAAATATACTATCTATGTGGTGGCTCAGAGGGTAAAGCATCTGCCTACAATGCAGGAGACCCAGATTCAATCCCTGGGTCGGGAAGATCCCCTGGAGAAGGGAATGGCAACCCACTCCAGTACTCTTGCCTGGAAAATCCCATGGACTGAGAAGCCTGGTAGCCTACAGTCCATGGGTCGCAAAGAGTCGGACATGACTGAACGACTTCACTTTCACTTTCACTTTCATCTAAGTAGGCAGTTAGGTAAAGCTAATTTTCAAAGAAGCTATGTCTTTCAAACTGTGTCCAAAGTTTATTTTGCCCACTGAGTATATGAGTAGTAGGAAAGCATTACCTTTCTATGTTAGTGGAAGTCTTGGATAGGTACCATTAAATGATCATTAGGGGAAGACAAGGACAATGTTATGTTCTATGATGGAGACAGAAATTTGCTTGCCTTTCTTAGGCATATATAAACTGAGGGAAGAGTAAAGAATTTATAACTTACCTAACACTAAAATCTAGCCTGAAATATTCCATGACATATACAGTATAATACTTTATTCAAGACAAAAATTACTAGACTTGAGAATAAATACGATAAAGTATGTCAGTCTCTAAATATAGTTAAATGAGGAGCTATCTCTTTTCCCCCCATATCTGAACATTTTAATATGATAAAGTAAGAACATTTGAAAAATGTGACCAATAAAAGATTCTCTAATTTGCAGAAAAAAAAGTTCAAAAGTGGCTTTGCAAATCAAAGAGCGAATTTGAGATTAGATCGCAAAATGAAGACTGGAGTCTCACATCTTTATCACAGCAAGAATGGAGAGCCAAGCGAGCTTAAAAGGTGGTCACGTGAAAGAAGGAAGAGAATAGAATCTTGATTGTAGTTAATTTAAAATTGGCCTGACTAGAAATGGTAAGTGTAGCAGAAAGGCAACGGAAATTACACTGAAATGTGGCATAGCTCTCAGAACGTAGATTCAATGAATAATAATAGTCACAATTTCATGGCTTTAAGAGCTCAGAGAATCATCAAATATACATGCATAGTTCTTTAAAAAAAAAAAAACTGTGCTTTCTATCCAGTTTTGATTGGGAGAGTCTCTTTATAAATTCAGTTAAGTCAGTTTTATTAATCTATTGGAAATGTGATTCATTTCAGTAATATGCCCTCTTGTCCTCTTAAGGAATCTTACTAAACTGAAGCCAGTAATAGTGTCAAGTATCCAATCTGAACACCGGGGTCCCACTGGACAACATTTAACAGTGCTTGTCCATGATTTCCACTAATGAACAAAAGCCATGCTTTTCCTGTCACTCATACTCTCAGTAGGTATGTCAAGCAGACCCTTGATACAGTTTACAAAATATAACATTTATACAATTTATGGTATGGGAATTAATCTTACATATCTAGCTGCTTAGATGGTATATTTTAAATACTTTAATTTTACATATCTATCTGCTTAGATGGTATATTTTAAATACTTAAATATCTTTCCACACATTTCTATATTATTGGTATTGACTTTTTGCTTAACTGAACTATAGAGTTTCCTGTTTTCTCCTTATACATCTTAGCACATTATAATAACTAATGTGTGTGTGTGTGTGTGTGTGTGTGTGTGTGTGTGTGTATTTTAAGAAGAAACTATTTTGACAGTTATGCAGTGTACTGGTGCCATCTTACCCTACCTTTGGTCAACAGACCAGAAGTATCTGTACCACTTGAGAGTGCATTAGGAAGGCAAAACATTATGCTCTGCTTCACATCTACTGTGTCAAAACCTGCTTTTTAACAACATCTCCAGGTGATTTCTATGTAAATTAAAGTTCTGGGGATCAATGTACAGAGTGATGTCCGTAGTTAACAAGACCAGACTATATACTTGAAAGTTGCTCGAAAGAATACATACAGATGGCCAACAGGCATGTGAAAAGATGCTCAGCATTGCTAATTATTAGAGAAATGCAAACCAAAACTACATTAAGGTATCACCTTACACCTCTTAGAATGGCCATCATCAAAAAGTCTACAAATAAACGTTTGAGAGGATGTGGAGAAAAGTAAACCCTTGTACACTGTCGCTAAGAATGCATACTGGGATAGCCACTATGAAAAAACAGTATGGAGGTTTCCTCAAAGACA
This sequence comes from Budorcas taxicolor, assembly GCF_023091745.1. Classification (NCBI taxonomy): domain Eukaryota; kingdom Metazoa; phylum Chordata; class Mammalia; order Artiodactyla; family Bovidae; genus Budorcas; species Budorcas taxicolor. Next base: position 53,858,208 of record NC_068935.1, read on the forward strand.
TTAAATAAAACTTCCATATGAATTGGGCTTAGAGGTGGCACTAATGATAAAGAACCCATCTGCAAATGCAGGAGACATAAGAGATGGATGTCCAATCCCTTGGTCAGGAAGATTCCCTGGAGGAAGGCAGGGAAACCCACTCCAGTATTCTTGCCTGCAAAATCCCATGGACAGAGGAGCCTGATGGGCTTCAGTCCATAAGGTTGCAAGAGTCAGACAAAACTGAAGTGACTTAGCATGCACACACCATTTTATCTAGTAAACACACTTCTGGGCATATATCTGGAAAGTGAAAGTGAAAGTGAAGTCACTCAGTCGCGTCCGACTCTTTGCGACCCTGTGGACTGTAGCCCATCAGGCTCCTCAGTCCATGGGATTCTCCAGGCAAGAATACTGGAGTGGGTTGCCATTTCCTTCTCCAAGGGAATCTTCCTGACCCAGGGATCGAACCCAGGTCTCCCACATTGCAGGCAGACACTTTAACCTCTGAGCCACCAGAGAAGCCCCGTATATCTGGAGAAAACTATAATTTGAAAAGACACATGCATCCCAATGTTCATTGCAGCACTATTTACAATAGTCAAGACATGGAAGCACCCTAAGTGTCCTTCAACAGATGAATGTATAAAGAAGATGTGATATATTTACACACAATGGAATATGACTCAGCCATAAGAAGAATGAAATAATGGCATTTAAAGCAACACTGATGGACCTAGAGATTATCATACTGAGTGGAGTAAGTCAGACAGAGAAAAACAAATGTTATGTGATATTGCTTTTATGTGGAATCTAAAAAATGATACAAATGAACTTATGTCCAAAACAGAAATGAGTGAGTGAGTGAGTGAAGTCGCTCAGTCGTGTCCGACTCTTTGCGACCCCATGGACTGTAGCCTACAAGACGCCTCTGTCCATGGCGTTTTCCAGGCAATAGTACTGGAGTGGATTGCCATTTCCTTCTCCAGGGGATCTTCCCAACCCAGGGATTGAACCCAGGTCTCCCGCATTTTAGACAGATGCTTTACCATCTGAGCCACCAGGGAAGTCCTTAGACTCATAGAAATAGAAAACTAATCAATGGTTATGAAAGGGAAAAGAGAAGGAGGGGAAAAATTAAGAGTTTGAGATTAAAACATATACACTATTGCATATAAAATAGATAACCAACAAGGACCTACTGTATAGCAAAGGGGGAACTATACTCAATATCTTGTAATAATTTATTAGGATAAAGAATCTGAAAAAATACACATGTATAACAGAATCTGTTTGCTGTGCACCTGAAATTAACACATTATAAATCAACTATATTTCAATAAAAATTTAAAAAGAAGAAAGTTGCTAAGTTGCCCACCGGGGTGGGCAGCCACACCAAAATTGTTTAATCCTTTGAAATACTAATGTTTACACTACTACACACAAATTGTCATTATGCCTTGAAAATATCAGCTTACCTTAATTTATAAATCAAGGAAGATAACACCTATCAAAGATATTTTAAAAATGGCAAATTTAATCAAACACAATTTGCTGATAAAATGAGCAGGTAAGTCACTTTGCAAATTTGGGGTTGGTGTCAATAATTTTGCCTTGAGGAAATAATGGAGGTAGAAGTGAAGTGAAGTGAAAGTTACTCAGTCGTGTCCAACTCTTTGTGACCCCATGGACTATACAGTCCCTGGAATTCTCCAGGCCAGAATACTGGAGTGGGCAGCTTTTCCCTTCTCCAGGTGATTCTTCCCAACCAAGGGATCAAACCCAGGTCCCCCGCATTGCAGGCGAATTCTTTACCAGCTGAGCCACAAGGGAAGCCCAGGATCAATGCAAAAATGTTCTCCATTTTAGAGCTCTTTGATTAATATTTGTCCTCTGCAATCTTAATAAAGTCATATTCTTAATCCTGAACCTCCATACCATCTCTCTGGGTCATCCCAGTGCACCAGCCCCAAGCATCCTGTATCCTGCATCGAACCTAGACTGGTGATTCATTTCTTATATGATATTATACATGTTTCAATGCCATTCTCCCAAATCATCCCACCCTCGCCCTCTCCCTCTGAGTCCAAAAGACTGTTCTATACATCTGTGTCTCTTTTGCTGTCTTGCATACAGGGTTATTGTTACCATCTTTCTAAATTCCATACATATGTGTTAGTATACTGTATTGATGTTTTTCTTTCTGGCTTACTTCACTCTGCATAATAGGCTCCAGTTTCATCCACCTCATTAGAGCTGACTCAAATGTATTCTTTTTAATGGCTGAACAATATTCCATTGTGTATATGTACCACAGCTTTCTTATACATTCATCTGCTGATGGACATCTAGGTTGCTTCCATGTCTTGGCTATTATAAACAGTGCTGTCATGAACATTGGGGTACACGTGTCTCTTTCAATTATGGTTTCCTCAGTGTGTATTGGGAACACCTGTGGTGGATTCATGTTGATGTAGGGCAAAACCAATACAGTATTGCAAAGTTAAAAAAAAAAAAAAGTATCACCAAAAAAAAATAAATAAAAGCATGAAAAAAAAAGAAAAAGGCCTATTCTTGAACATTATGGTGAGTTAAACATTCATCTACATCTTCAGAGTTGTCATGGCTTCTGCAGTTTTACATTTAGCTCTTTATTTAATCCATTTGAAATTTACCTTGGCATTTGATTTAAGGTGAGGATATACTCAAGTGATTTCCAAGTAGTTCTTTTCATAATATTTTAAAGGAATAAGTTTCTCTACTGTCTGTAGTTATTGATTTTTAATAGGTTGTGTTTGTTTTTATAATAAAGTGTGTTTCAGGGCAATCTAGTATCTTCAAATGATCTATTTGTTGATTCTTGTGTCAGTATCAACTTTTTTAATGCCTGTGACTTATAGTTCATTTTAATATCTGGTTGAACAAATTTCCCTGCAATACTTTTTTAAAAAACATGTTTTTAACTATTATAGATATTGACTCTTCACTTTTCCAGATGAATATTATAATATAACTTTAATTCAGTTTTTCCTTTATTTTGATTTGATCTGCTTTAAAACTATGAATTAACTTTGGAGAATGAATTTATTTATAACATTTAATATTCTTCTTTAAAAGATAATCAAAAGTGTAAATTGATTGACAGTTGTAATATTTTCTAAAAACTATTTCATATCTCTTTTTTAGTTTTCTTCATTTAGGTCTGATAAAGCTCCTCAAGGGAGTTTCCAGATATTTCTTTTGTTTCTATTATAAATGTAATTTTCAAATTAGTCACCTTTTAATTTTATATTCTAAATAATTATTGCCTTGTGCCCTGATTAACCTAAGAAAATTCTAAAACTCATTGTTTGATTTCATTTTATTACCCTTCAATTGTTTCTGGCATATGTTTCAGGTAGACTACTAGATCATCTTGTATTTTTAACATTTTTCCAGTTCCGTTGTTCAGAGCATAAAAGTTCATGGCTGTTACTTCTTCATGGTGGAATGTAACTTTTATCCATGAACAATATCTTGACTTGGTAAAGAAAACTTAGGTCACAACTTTTTCCCCTCAGAACTCTGTAGACATTGCTTCACTTTCTTCCAGTGCTCAAGATTGTAGAGCAGAAGTGTGAGACCAGACTGGGTTTTGTTCCTTTGTAAGTTACCTGGTTTTTCTGTTGAGCTGTATGTAGGATACTTTTTTCTTTGTCCTTGTAATTCAAAAATTCCACCAGAATAAGCCTAGATGTTGTGCTATTTTCATTAACTTTAACTGGAATACAATGGACCTTTTCAATTAGCAGACTCTTTATAGCTCAGGAATTTTTTCTTCTGTTATACATTTGATTATTATTTCAGCTCCATTTATTTTGGTTTCTTCCTCAGGATAGTCAATTACCTACAAATTGAATCATTCCTTTTTCTTCTCCTATACCTCATCTTCTCTCATCATTTCCATCTCTTTGTCCTTGTCCTGGAGAAAAATGTGCTTAGAGAATTCAGGGACTGCAAAGAGTAAGGTATTAGCAAATGATAACTGTATAATTATTTTTAAATTTATTTTATTGGAATATAGTTGCTTTACAATGTTGTAGTATTTTCTGTTATACAATAAAATGAATCAGTTATACGTATACATATATACCCTCTTTTTAAGATTGTCTTCCCACTTAGGTCAACACAGAGCATTGAGTAGAGTTCCCTGTGCTATATAGTAGGTTCTCATTAGTTATCTATTTTATACATTGTAGTGTTTATATGTCAATCCCAATCTACCAGTACATCCTACCCACCATAATTGTATAATTATCATTATATTAGCAGCTCTCCTCTATTCAGTTTTCATTCAGTGAATGAAGTTGTTCATAAGTTTTATTGGTGTGGAACTTTAGAATTTATAAAGCATTTTGCAGTCATTCTTTCAGTTGCTCCTCATGACAAATCTTGGAGGTGAGAATATTAAATCCGTACTTTAAAAATGGAAAAACTGATGTTCAGAAAATCTGCCTAAGATTACAGAGCTGGGTAGGGGTGAATGTTAGAACAGGGACCTCAGCTTTGGGTGCATGCCCAGGTCACTCTTCCCTTTTCTAGGGAGCATTGCTCCCTGGTTTCTGTTCCTTTTAGGGCACAAAACCCTCCAAAGAAAGCATTAGCTATGGAATTTCAGCTTGAGGGATTTGTACTCTCAGAAAGCAACAAGTCATATTTTGTTACTTTTTTCTTTGTTTAGACAGACGTCATGGCATTTTCTTTGCTTCAAACACATATTTTAATCGCTTGAGCCCCTCTAAGCAATATGAAGCAATTGTAATCACAGATGTCCTTGATCCTTCCTGCCGTTCTCATTTCCCAAAATAGAATCCTTTCTCAGGATTCCTCATGAAATAGTACAGTTGAGCCTTTGTGTTTTAAAATCCTTATTATTTGAAAATAGCTTTATCTGCAACTATAATACTCCTGAGAAAAGAACCAAAAAAGAAAAACCTCACTGTAGATTTTTGACATATCTCATCCTCTTAAAAAAACTTTCTTCACACACTAAATGACAGTTGAATATTTAACTCTGAAATTCAATATTTCATATTTATTGGTGGGAATATGATTGTTCATTAGGCTCTTAGATCAGATCCTTCATTAATTTTTAAGGATTGAGACATTGAACTGCTGAAATCTGTCATATGAATATGACATAGTGAATTTATATATGAAGTCTATATATTGATCTGGCCTTGATCTATCTATATCCCAGTTGCACTTAGGCTCATGTTGCTGTACTAGTAATGGGCCCTGCTGCTAGTCCTAATTCTGTTTCCTGACCTCTCCCTCTTGGGTGAGTCTTCTTTGCAAAGACATATACATACATAAATCAATCACCACTCCTTTGAGTCCTGGAGTAACTGAGACAAGACAAAGACTCATCCTGTTGGGGAGATTTTATTAACCTTTGAACTTCTGGAGGGAGTTTTGTGGTCTTTCTCCAGAATGAACAGTGGGAGCTGAGAGAGTTTTGCTCTTTGCTATTTCCAGGGAAATACCTTCTTTCTCACATCCTATAGTTTACGCCCCCCACCCCCAACCCTGCCCCAGTACATTTCCTATTTCGAAGTGTCACATACTTTGAGGTGTCAAGTTCTAGTTAGAATATTTGAAGATCCTGAAGTGCCCAAATTGTTCATATCAAAGGGGCTGACCCTTCCTTGGAGATCCAGAAAATTCCAAAGGTGAGAAACAGAGAAATTCAGGCAGAAGTACTCTGAGCAATTTTACAGCCCACAAAAGGATCAAAACCATCTCATCATGCAAATATCAGGCCCTAAAAGCAATTCTATCTACAGGAAGGAGATAAAGCCACCTTCCTGGCTGAGGCTCAAAGGGAAGGCCAAGAAATTTCCCAGGTCCTTGTACCTTTCTATTCATTCCAATTCCAACCTACTTTTCTTTAGATTAATTTGAATTCTTTGTAGCATTTGATTTCTTCAATCTTAATACACAATAAATAACAATGCATATATGTATGTGAGTATACATATTTTTTCAAATGAATATTTTGAGTGCCTGTTCTGTGTCTGACTCCATGTTCAGGTTTCTTTTGAATAGGAGACCAGTTCTTTATAAGCTTCACTGTTTTATGCTGAAGGAGAACAGATTATCTTACCCTAAAATATGCCATTTTGGCATGAGGAGATGAAGGCAATGGAGACCTAGTAAGCCCAGGAAGAACTTTGTATCTCGCCCTTAACTGTCTAAAAGCATTTAGAAAGGGGGCCTTTGCCAGTGTTACAATAAAGAGGGACCCCTTCCAGGGCCTGAGAGTGGGCTCTTGTCTAACACTCAGAAATGAATTGTCTGAGAAGACACTGGTGCTGAAAGAGCAAGAAACTTTATTGGGAAGGGGCACCTAGGTGGAGAACAGTAGGATAAGAGAACCCAGGAGAACTGCTCTGCCATGTAGCTCAGTCTTGGGTTTCATGGTGATGGGATTCGTTTCCAGGTAGTCTCTGGCAATCATTCTGACTCTGGGTTCTTCCTGGTGATGCACATGTCACTCAGTCAAGATGGATGCCAGTGAGAAAGATTCTGGGAGGTGGTCAGACATTTGGCATCTCCTTTGACCTTTCTCAAATTCTTCTTGTCGGTGGGTAGCTTTTCAGTTCCAGGGTTCTTACCAGGACCTCCTGTCGTAAGATAACTCATGCAAGTGGTTACTATTATGCCTGGTCAGGGTGGGCGGTTTTGGTCAGTGGTTCCCCTAACACCAGGAAGGCAGCTATTACCAGAGATAACTTGAGAGATAATCTCTCATCTGAGAGATTTATCTGTAGGGCAGACAGGGCAAACATTTGTTTACCAAACGTTTCCTCTTCTCCACCTGTAAATCGTTTTCTTTCTCTTGAAGCCTGGACCCCTATCACTTCCTCAGCACATGGTGACATACAAACCATAAGTGTCTGGCTGCCTTCAAGTCTCACGTTTGTGGGACTCCTGTACATAAGAAATTAAATTTATTTTTCTCCTGTCAGTCTATCTTTTTTATTATTACAGGGAGGTTTTAGCCAAGAATCCAGAGAAACAGAGAGAAAATTCTTTTTCCTTCCCTTCAGTGCTCTGTGTTTTCCTTTATTCATTGCCCTCTAGGTATTTGCTTATCTTTGCTCCAACTTGTATCAGTTCTGCTGAGGCCTCTTTGGTTATCCGTACTAAGGTTAGAATCTTCAAAGGGTAAACAATATCTGAGGGGAGAAAGGCATGTTGGTAGCAGTGTACATCCATGTAAGCACACCCTAAGAATAGGAATCCTTGGGGACTTCCTTGGTGGTGCAGTGGCTAAGACTCTGCTCCCAATGCAGAGAGCCTGGGTTCGTCGCTAGTTAAAGAACTAGATCCCACATGCCACAACTAAGACCCAGCAACAGCCAAATGAAAGAGTAAATACATATTTAAAAAAAAAAAAGAATAGGAATTTTCACTGAAACAATTAATATTGTTTGACCCTCTTAAACTATTCCTCTACACCAGAGATTTCTTAGCAGACCTTGAGGACTTTTTGCTTTGCTTTAACTCAAGAAACCATTCCATTTGGTGAGAAAATTTGTTCTGTCATATATCCTGAATTTGTTTGACTTTGTTTCACAGAATATATATCAGATAGTAGTTAGATCCATACTGATAATAAGTTGTTCGGTACATGCAATCTTTTTGACACATCTTTTCTGCAGTAATATAATGAATAAGTAAATCCCTAGACCTGCAAATGATCTCTTAATAAAGATGAAATAGTAAATTCATCAAGGGTATTCTGGACACCATAAATTATTTACCAAACCAAGCCTCCAGAAAGAATGAATCCCAAACAGAGAAACCTCATTTTAAAGGACACTCAGGGCCAAATCAACTGTCTTACTTTGGCACATGTTGCTTAGCAAAGTGTTTACAGCACATATTTCCAGATATGAAATTTGTTGCCTTAACTAATCATCTTTGTCCTGGGGAAAATAAATGAAATTCAACAGAAAACTGATCTCCTAGATGTGTGGTTTTAAATAAACGATGATGATGAGAGGGAACCATAGGTGCTGAACCGCCCTGTGAATTCTTAAATCACTAAAGTAAGCAGCACTGGCAGAATAGTCCTCCCCCATCCCTAAGTTTCTGCATAATAAGAGAATTGTGAAAAAAAAATCATTTTTTATCCAAATAAATCTGATGGTATTTTTTTTTTCTTTAATAGTAACAAGAAAAGAGGGAAAGAAATAGATTGCTTGAAAGCCAGGCTGTTTTGAACCAATATATGCTTTTTGTTTGTTGATTGTTTTGTTTTGCCTTCTATTAGACAATTCTCAATTGTGTTGAACCTCAAGTATTTTTAATTCTCTTATTTATTCTTGAAACCTAGGAAAGCAGAGACCATATGGTATAGCTATAGTTAAAATAAGCTTTATCATCATCCTCCCAGGGCCCTGAAAGTCATAAACTATTTGAGTCCCTTTGTTCAGTACTCTCTTCTCTCCTAAGGCTTCGAGTAATGGCAAACACCAGCAGAGAAACCAGTGGTAATAGAAAAACCAGCACAGATACCAACAAAGATGTCTTAAGTTTCCCTTTGATCATGCATCCCTTGATCTCACCTATGCTTCCTTCAGCCAAAGCTTATGTTATTGAAAATGGAAGCAAGAACCATGTGTTTAAATATTTTACTGATGCTGTCACCCTTGGCCACTATCTGCACTGATGTCTATCTCAGAATGCTATAGAAGTATCCATAAGCGGAGATGACAATCCCGAGGTATTCAAATCAAAGCATTTTTGTGACTATCTAAACACATGAAACTTGCTTTATTGTATGAACTGACAGCATTTATAAAAGACACGAAGTTGAAATGGAAAAGGCCATTGTTAGCTAAATGAAATGAACATGTTTATTGACTGAAAATCACATGGAAAGACTGTCTTATCTAAGTGTCCAGGGAACCTGCTGTTATTCTAAACTTCCTAGTTAATGGTGTCCAAGTTCAGTTCAGTTCAGTCGCTCAGTCGTGTCCGACTCTTTGCGACCCCATGAATTGGAGCACGCCAGGCCTCCCTGTCCATCACCATCTCCCGGAGTTCACTCAGACTCATCTCCATCGAGTCCGAGATGCCATCCAGACATCTCATCCTCGGTCGTCCCCTTCTCTTCCTGCCCCCAATCCCTCTCAGCATCAGAGTCTTTTCCAATGAGTCAACTTTTCTCATGAGGTGGCCAAAGTACTGGAGCTTCAGCTTTAGCATCATTCCTTCCAAAGAAATCCCAGGGTTGATCTCCTTCAGAATGGACTGGTTGGATCTCCTTGCAGTCCAAGGGACTCTCAAGAGTCTTCTGCAACATCACAGTTCAAAAGCATCAATTCTTAAGTGCTCAGCCTTCTTCACAGTCCAACTCTCACATCCATACATGACCACAGGAAAAACCATAGCCTTGACTAGATGGACCTTAGTTGGCAAAGTAATGTCTCTGCTTTTGAATATGCTATCTACGTTGGTGATAACATTTCTTCCAAGGAGTAAGCATCTTTTAATTTCATGGCTGCAGTCACCATCTGCAGTGATTTTGGAGCCCAGAAAAATAAAGTATGACACTGTTTCTACTGCTTCCCCATCTATTTCCCATGAAGTGATGGGACCGGTTGCCATGATCTTCATTTTCTGATTGTTGAGCTTTAAGCCAACTTTTTCACTCTCCTCTTTCACTTTCATCAAGAGGCTTTTTAGTTCCTCTTCACTTTCTGCCATAAGGATGGTGTCATCTGCATATCTGAGATTATTGATATTTCTCCCGGCAGTCTTGATTCAAGCTTGTGTTTCTTCCAGTCCAGCGTTTCTCATGATGTATTCTGCATATAAGTTAATTAAGCAGGGTGACAATATACAGCCTTTACCTACTCCTTTTCCTATTTGGAACCAGTCTGTTGTTCCATGTCCGATTCTAACTGTTGCTTCCTGACCTGCATACAGATTTCTCAAGAGGCAGGTTAGGTGGTCTGGTATTCCCATCTCTTTCAGAATTTTCCACAGTTTATTGTGATCCACACAGTCAAAGGCTTTGGCATAGTCAAGAAAGCAGAAATAGATGTTTTTCTGGAACTCTCTTGCTTTTTCCGTGATCCAGCAGATGTTGAAAATTTGATCTCTGGTTCCTCTGTCTTTTTTAAAATCAGCTTGAACATCAGGGAGTTCACTGTTCACGTATTGCTGAAGTCTGGCTTGGAGAATTTTGAGCATTACTTTACTAGCGTGTGAGATGAGTGCAATTGTGCGGTAGTTTGAGCATTCTTTGGCATTGCCTTTCTTTGGAATTGGAATGAAAACTGACCTTTTCCAAACCTGTGGCCACTGCTGAGTTTTCCAAATTTGCTGGCATATTGAGTGCACCACTTTCACAGCATCACCTTTCAGGATTTGAAACAGCTCAACTGGAATTCCATCACCTCCTCTAGCTTTGTTCGTAGTGATGCTTTCTAAGGCCCACTTGACTTCACATTCCAAGATGTCTGGCTCTAGATAAGTGAGCACATCATCATGATTGTCTGGGTCGTGAAATTCTTTTTTGTACAGTTCTTCCGTGTATTCTTGCAACCACTTCTTAATATCTTCTGCTTCTGTTAGGTCCATAGCATTTCTGTCCTTTATCGAGCCCATCTTGGCATAAAATTTTCCCTTGGAATCTGTAATTTTCTTGAAGAGATCTCTAGTCTTTCCCATTCTGTGGTTTTCCTCTATTTCTTTGCATTGATCACAGAACAATGCTCTCTTATCTCTTCTTGCTATTCTTTGGAACTCTGCATTCAGATGCTTATATCTTTGCTTTTCTCCTTTGCTTTTCACCTCTCTTCTTTTCACAGCTATTTGTAAGGCCTCCCTAGACAGCCATTTTGCTTTTTTGCATTTCTTTTCCATGGGGATGGTCTTGATCCCTGTCTCCTGTACAATGTCACGAACCTCATTCCATAGTTCATCAGGCACTCTATCTATCAGATCTAGGCCCTTATATCTATTTCTCATTTCCACTGTATAATCATAATGGATTTGATTTAGGTCATAGCTAAATAGTCTAGCGGTTTTCCCTACTTTCTTCAATTTGAGTTTGAATTTGGTAATAAGGACAGAGATGGCAAGGGTGAACGTCGACATTCTAAGAATCAGCGAACTAAAATGGACTGGAATGGGTGAATTTAACTCAGATGTCCATTATATCTACTACTGCAGGCAGAAATCCCTCAGAAGAAATGGAGTAGCCATCATGGTCAACAAAAGAGTCCGAAATACAGTACTTGGATGCAATCTCAAAAACGACAGAATGATCTCTGTTCATCTCCAAGGCAAAACATTCAATATCACAGTTATCCAAGTCTATGCCCCAACCAGTAATGCAGAAGAAGCTGAAGTTGAATGGTTTTATGAAGACCTACAAGACTTTTCAGAACTAACATCCAAAAAAGATGTCCTTTTCATTATAGGGGACTAGAATGCAAAAGTAGGAAGTCAAGAAACACTTGGAGTAACAGGCAAATTTGGCCTTGGAATGCAGAATGAAGCAGGGCAAAGACTAATAAAGTTTTGCCAAGAAAATGCACTGGTCATAGCAAACACCTTCTTCCAACAACACAAGAGAAGACTCTACACATGGACATCACCAGATGGTCAACACCGAGATCAGATTGATTATATTATATGCAGCCAAAGATGGAGAAGCTCTATACAGTCAACAAAAACAAGACCAGGAGCTGACTGGGGCTCAGATCATGAACTCCTTATTACCAAATTCAGACTCAAATTGAAGAAAGTAGGAAAACTGCCAGATCATTCAGTAGGATCACATATACCCACAATTAATTTATTTAAAAAAAAAAAAAGAAAACAAGGACACCACTCAGAATCTTTTCCTCAGTGCTGGCACAGTGTCACAATAGCACAAGTCAAGGGAGGGCTGAACCAGAGTAACTCACCAATCCTATGAGGTTATCACTCATGACTAACACTGGTCAAGCCCCATGTCTCGTCCTGGGTCCTCAAACATGAGGAAACTGCAAATGCAGTGGTGTCACTGCTCATGTCAGAGAGGGGCAAGGGACTTCAGAGTACAGGGAGCATTTGACTAGAGGTGTTTAGGTAACAAAAAAGACAAATGAATCCTTTCATCTTCTTTGATAGCATGAAAGCACTGAATTCTTCCATAATATCATTTCGTAGTGTTGATATGATTTTCTTTCTTTCATTTTCTTATGTTTATGGATCTAGAAATACTTACAAATTAATAGGCATGTAGCTATTGAAGAACATCATTCAAAATTAAATGACTCATGCTTTCATAATTTTACCTTTATATAGGTATAGAGCTTATATATATATATTTATATACAGAAAATAGAAATTCTTTACATGCCAATAAGTATAAAGTGTATCAATTTTTTACACAAGCAAGAATAAGGATATGGAAGACTAGAGTTGTGAGTGGTGTTATTTTTATAAAACTATGTATAAATGTTATAGCCATGCATTCCAGGAAACAAACTCACTCAGAAGGACAATGAAGATAGTGGTGTGCAGTTTATTACACCAGTGGGCCCAAGGCAGTCTCCTCTTAGCCAAGGACCCTAACTGACTGTCGCGAAAACTTATATACCTTAAATGTACTGCTCCAGCCCACATCCCCAGATTCCTTAAACCTAGCCTGGAAAGTGTTAAAGGGAGATACAATCAGGTTACAACCATGATTCATAGTCAGAAGGGTCAGCTGGTTATATATTGTAGCCTACACCAATGGGTGCCATAAAGATTACAAAAGTGACTGACTACATAGGGGATTATTACATTCTTTTTGCTGATGGGAAATCTTGGTATGGAATCTAGTGTTTTTCAGTCCGGGAGCCCAGTTCAGCTGTAGGTATGTTATCCCCATGGCTACCAAGCGCGTGGTCTAAAGCTCACTGAAAGTGCAAGATGGAGTTTCTTTCTTTTTCAAGATGGAGTCAGCTCAGTGTGTTCCTTTCCTCCCTCATAATGATTTCACTTTTAAAATTAATATGTTAAAAAAATGTTTCCCTAAAAGTATAAGCTTTATTTTTCTAACTTTGGTTTAAACATTTTACATTTGTTAATCATAATTTGCATTCTTTAGTTTGTTTAACAGATGATTTTGACTATTTTAAAAATCCTGTTTTTAAAGTATGTTAACAAATCTTTACTTTAAAAATAATTTACATTGTTATAAACATATATTACATTTTGCATACTTTGAGTATAATTATATTTTTATCCTTTACAACATTACTTTTGTCAACCAAAAACAAATTTTCACAACCCAAAAGTTAAGAGTTCTGTTTTGAGATTCCACGGGAATTTTTAGGACTTAAGCCCAGGAAGCAGCATCTCAGGTTACCGTGAAAGAACTGCTCCAAGGAGGTGGAGGGGGAGCCAGGATATGTAAGAGTTTTGCAACAAAGGGCAGGTAATAAGAATGCAAGATTAGTATTAATAAAAGAAAACTAGGTATCTCAAGTTAAGGAATTTAGGCCTTTTCTCTGTATGGGAAGATGCAAGAGTCTGGGCTCACTGGAATCATTCCTTTGATATGCACCTAAGCTATCTGGGGCCAGCATCCTGTGTTTTCAAACTGAGTTCCCTCAAGGCTCACCCATGGGAGTGGATATAGTATGAAGGCTGCCCCAGGTCCAAGGTCAGGGGCAGCGGCCTAGAGTGCCAGGCTGCGAAGTCACAGGAACAGCCGAAAGAAGCTACCCTGCGTCCGAGGTCAGTGGCGGCCAGGAGGAGCTACCCTGCATCTGAGGTCATGGGCAGCAGCCAAGAAGAGCTACCTCGCATCCAAGGTCAGGGCAGTGGCCGAGAGGAGCTACCCCGAGTCTGAGGTCAGGGGTGGCCAGGAAGAAACACCCCGCGTCCGAGGTCAGGGGGCGGCCGGGAGAAGCCACCTCACACCTGAGGCCAGGGGCAGTGACCTTGAGGAGCCACCCCGAGCCCGAGGCCAAGGGCGGCAGGTGGGAGGAGCCACCCATGCCTGAGGCCAGGGCCGGAGGCTGGGAGGAGCATCCCGAGGAGCAGTGGCTGCTCAGGCGCAAGAGGGCCTAGAGGAGCTATCCCACATTGAAGATCACAAACGGTGGTGGTAGTGAGATACCCCTCGTCCAAGGTAAGGAGCAGTGGCTGTGCTTTGCTGGAGCAGCTGTGAAGAGATACCCCACGGCCAAGGTAAGAGAAACCCAAGTAAGATGGTAGGTGTTGCAAAAGGGCATCAGAGGGCAGACACACTGAAACCATACTCACAGAAAACTAGTCAATCTAATCATACTAGGACCACAGCCTTGTCTAACTCAATGAAACCAAGCCATGCCCACGGGGCAACCCAAGATGGGCGGGTCATGGTGGAGAGGTCTGACAGAATGTGGTCCACTGGAGAAGGGAATGGCAAGCCACTTCAGTATTCTTGCCTTGAGAACCCCATGAACAGTATGAAAAGGCAAAATGATAGTATACCAAAAGAGAAACTCCGCAGG